>NC_092135.1:31868237-33084300 GCF_043159975.1 Macaca nemestrina | reverse complement strand
TTAGTGTTCTGTGAATTCATCTCACAGAGTTACATGTGTATTTCGAGGATCTCTTTGCTAGCCCTATTTCTGTGGAAACTGAGAAAAGATATTTCGGATCCCTTTGAAGACTATAGGGCCAAAGGAAAAATCCTCCGATAACAAAGAGTAGGAAGAGTTCTGAGAAACTTCTTTGTGTTCTGTGAAATCATCTCAAAGAGTTACAGCTTTCCCCTCAAGAAGCCTTTCGCTAAGACAATTCTTGTGGAATTGGCAAAGTGATATTTGGAAGCCCATAGAGGACTATGGTGAAAAAGGAAATATCGTCAGATGAAATCTGGAAAGAAGCTTTCTGTGAAACTGCTTAGTGTTTTTTTAATTCATCTGACAGAGTTACATGTGTATTTCGAGGATCTCTTTGCTAGCTCTATTTCTGTGGAATCTGAGAACAGATATTTCGGATCCCTTTGAAGACTATAAGGCCAAAGGAAATATCCTCGGATAACAAAGAGAAAGAAGCTTTCTGAGAAACTTCTTTGTGTTCTGTGAAATCATCTCACAGAGTTACAGCTTTCCCCTGAAGAAGGCTTTCGCTAAGACAGTTCTTGTGGAATTGGCAAAGTGATATTTGGAAGCCCATAGAGGGCTATGGTGAAAAAGGAAATATCCTCAGATGAAATCTGGAAAGAAGCTTTCTGAGAAACTGCTTAGTGTTCTGTTAATTCATCTCACAGAGTTCCATGTGTATTTCGAGGATCACCTTGCTAGCCCTATTTCTGTGGAATCTGAAAACAGATATTTCGGATCCCTTTGAAGACTATAGGGCCAAAGGAAATATCCTCCGATAACAAAGAGAAAGAAGCTTTCTGAGAAACTTCTTTGTGTTCTGTGAAATCATCTCACAGAGTTACAGCTTTCCACTCAAGAAGCCTTTCGCTAAGACAGTTCTTGTGGAATTGGCAAAGTGATATTTGGAAGCCCATAGAGGGCTATGGTGAAAAAGGAAATATCGTCAGATGAAATCTGGAAAGAAGCTTTCTGAGAAACTGCTTAGTGTTCTGTTAATTTATCTCACAGAGTTCCATGTGTATTTCGAAGATCTCTTTGCTAGCCCTATTTCTGTGGAATCTGAAAACAGATATTTCGGATCCCTTTGAAAACTATAGGGCCAAAGGAAATATCCTCCAATAACAAAGAGAAAGAAGCTTTCTGAGAAACTTCTTTGTGTTCTGTGAAATCATCTCACAGAGTTACAGCTTTCCCTTCAAGAAGCCTTTCGCTAAGACAGTTCTTGTGGAATTGGCAAAGTTATATTTGGAAGCCCATAGAGGGCTATGGTGAAATAGGAAATATCGTCAGATGAAATCTGGAAAGAAGCTTTCTGAGAAACTGCTTAGTGTTCTGTTAATTCATCTCACAGAGTTACATGTGTATTTCGAGGATCTCTTTGCTAGCCCTATTTCTGTGGAAACTGAGAAAAGATATTTCGGATCCCATTGAAGACTATAGGGCCAAAGGAAAAATCCTCCTATAACAAAGAGAAAGAAGCTTTCTGAGAAACTTCTTTGTGTTCTGTGAAATCATCTCACAGAGTTACAGCTTTCCCCTCAAGAAGCCTTTCGCTAAGACAGTTCTTGTGGAATTGGCAAAGTGATATTTGGAAGCCCATAGAGGGCTATGGTGAAAAAGGAAATATCGTCAGATGAAATCTGGAAAGAAGCTTTCTGAGAAACTGCTTAGTGTTCTGTTAATTCATCTCACAGAGTTACATGTGTATTTCGAGGATGTCTTTGCTAGCCCTATTTCTGTGGAATCTGAGAACAGATATTTCGGATCCCTTTGAAGACTATAGGGCCAAAGGAAATATCCTCCGATAACAAAGAGAAAGAAGCTTTCTGAGAAACTTCTTTGTGTTCTGTGAAATCATCTCACAGAGTTACAGCTTTCCCCTCAAGAAGCCTTTCGCTAAGACAGTTCTTGTGGAATTGGCAAAGTGATATTTGGAAGCCCATAGAGGGCTATGGTGAAAAAGGAAATATCGTCAGATGAAATCTGGAAAGAAGCTTTCTGCGAAACTGCTTAGTGTTCTGTTAATTCATCTCACAGAGTTACATGTGTATTTCGAGGATCTTTTTGCTAGGCCTATTTCTGTGGAATCTGAAAACAGATATTTCGGATCCCTTTGAAGACTATAGGGCCAAAGGAAATATCCTCGGATAAAAAAGAGAAAGAAGCTTTCTGAGAAACTTCTTTGTGTTTGTGAAATCATCTCACAGAGTTACAGCTTTCCCCTCAAGAAGCCTTTCGCTAAGACAGTTCTTGTGGAATTGGCAAAGTGATATTTGGAAGCCCATAGAGGGCTATGGTGAAAAAGGAAATATCGTCAGATGAAATCTGGAAAGAAGCTTTCTGCGAAACTGCTTAGTGTTCTGTTAATTCATCTCACAGAGTTACATGTGTATTTCGAGGATCTCTTTGCTAGTCCTATTTCTGTGGAATCTGAAAACAGATATTTCGGATCCCTTTGAAGACTATAGGGCCAAAGGAAATATCCTCGGATAACAAAGAGAAAGAAGCTTTCTGAGAAACTTCTTTGTGTTCTGTGAAATCATCTCACAGAGTTACAGCTTTCCCCTCAAGAAGCCTTTCGCTAAGACAGTTCTTGTGGAATTGGCAAAGTGATATTTGGAAGCCCATAGAGGGCTATGGTGAAAAAGGAAATATCCTCAGATGAAATCTGGAATGAAGCTTTCTGCGAAACTGATTAGTGTTTTTTTAATTCATCTCACAGAGTTACATGTGTATTTCGAGGATCTCTTTGCAAGCCCTATTTCTGTGGAATCTGAGAACAGATATTTCGGATCCCTTTGAAGACTATAGGGCCAAAGGAAATATCCTCCGATAACAAAGAGAAAGAAGCTTTCTGAGAAACTTCTTTGTGTTCTGTGAAATCATCTCACAGAGTTACAGCTTTCCCCTGAAGAAGCCTTTCGCTAAGACAATTCTTGTGGAATTGGCAAAGTGATATTTGGAAGCCCATAGAGGGCTATGGTGAAAAAGGAAATATCCTCAGATGAAATCTGGAAAGAAGCTTTCTGAGAAACTGCTTAGTGTTCTGTTAATTCATCTCTCAGAGTTACATGTGTATTTCGAGGATCTCTTTGCTAGCCCTATTTCTGTGGAAACTGAGAACAGATATTTCGGATCCCTTTGAAGACTATAGGGCCAAAGGAAAAATCCTCCGATAACAAACAGAAAGAAGCTTTCTGAGAGACTTCTTTGTGTTCTGTGAAATCATCTCACAGAGTTACAGCTTTCCCCTCAAGAAGCCTTTCGCTAAGACAGTTCTTGTGGAATTGGCAAAGTGATATTTGGAAGCCCATAGAGGGCTATGGTGAAAAAGGAAATATCCTCAGATGAAATCTGGAATGAAGCTTTCTGCGAAACTGCTCAGTGTTCTGTTAATTCATCTCACAGAGTTACATGTGTATTTCGAGGATCTCTTTGCTAGCTCTATTTCTGTGGAATCTGAGAACAGATATTTCGGATCCCTTTGAAGACTATAGGGCCAAAGGAAATATCCTCCGATAACAAAGAGAAAGAAGCTTTCTGAGAAACTTCTTTGTGTTCTGTGAAATCATCTCACAGAGTTACAGCTTTCCCCTCAAGAAGCCTTTCGCTAAGACAGTTCTTGTGGAATTGGCAAAGTGATATTTGGAAGCCCATAGAGGACTATGGTGAAAAAGGAAATATCGTCAGATGAAATCTGGAAAGAAGCTTTCTGCGAAACTGCTTAGTGTTTTTTTAATTCATCTGACAGAGTTACATGTGTATTTCGAGGATCTCTTTGCTAGCTCTATTTCTGTGGAATCTGAGAACAGATATTTCGGATCCCTTTGAAGACTATAGGGCCAAAGGAAATATCCTCGGATAGCAAAGAGAAAGAAGCTTTCTGAGAAACTTCTTTGTGTTCTGTGAAATCATCTCACAGAGTTACAGCTTTCCCCTGAAGAAGGCTTTCGCTAAGACAGTTCTTGTGGAATTGGCAAAGTGATATTTGGAAGCCCATAGAGGGCTATGGTGAAAAAGGAAATATCCTCAGATGAAATCTGGAAAGAAGCTTTCTGAGAAACTGCTTAGTGTTCTGTTAATTCATCTCACAGAGTTCCATGTGTATTTCGAGGATCTGCTTGCTAGCCCTATTTCTGTGGAATCTGAAAACAGATATTTCGGATCCCTTTGAAGACTATAGGGCCAAAGGAAATATCCTCCGATAACAAAGAGAAAGAAGCTTTCTGAGAAACATCTTTGTGTTCTGTGAAATCATCTCACAGAGTTACAGCTTTCCACTCAAGAAGCCTTTCGCTAAGACAGTTCTTGTGGAATTGGCAAAGTGATATTTGGAAGCCCATAGAGGGCTATGGTGAAATAGGAAATATCGTCAGATGAAATCTGGAAAGAAGCTTTCTGAGAAACTGCTTAGTGTTCTGTGAATTCATCTCACAGAGTTACATGTGTATTTCGAGGATCTCTTTGCTAGCCCTATTTCTGTGGAAACTGAGAAAAGATATTTCGGATCCCTTTGAAGACTATAGGGCCAAAGGAAAAATCCTCCGATAACAAAGAGAAAGAAGCTTTCTGAGAAACTTCTTTGTGTCCTGTGAAATCATCTCACAGAGTTACAGCTTTCCCCTCAAGAAGCCTTTCGCTAAGACAGTTCTTGTGGAATTGGCAAAGTGATATTTGGAAGCCCATAGAGGGCTATGGTGAAAAAGGAAATATCGTCAGGTGAAATCTGGAAAGAAACTTTCTGCGAAACTGCTCAGTGTTCTGTTAATTCATCTCACAGAGTTACACGTGTATTTCGAGGATCTCTTTGCTAGCCCTATTTCTGTGGAATCTGAAAACAGATATTTCGGATCCCTTTGAAGACTATAGGGCCAAAGGAAATATCCTCGGATAACAAAGAGAAAGAAGCTTTCTGAGAAACTTCTTTGTGTTCTGTGAAATCATCTCACAGAGTTACAGCTTTCCCCTCAAGAAGCCTTTCGCTAAGACAGTTCTTGTGGAATTGGCAAAGTGATATTTGGAAGCCGATAGAGGGCTACGGTGAAAAAGGAAATATCCTCAGATGAAATCTGGAAAGAAGCTTTCTGAGAAACTGCTTAGTGTTCTGTTAATTCATCTCACAGAGTTACATGTGTATTTCGAGGATCTCTTTGCTAGCCCTATTTCTGTGGAAACTGAGAACAGATATTTCGGATCCCTTTGAAGACTATAGGGCCAAAGGAAAAATCCTCCGATAACAAACAGAAAGAAGGTTTCTGAGAAACTTCTTTGTGTTCTGTGAAATCATCTCACAGAGTTACAGCTTTCCCCTCAAGAAGCCTTTCGCTAAGACCGTTCTTGTGGAATTGGCAAAGTGATATTTGGAAGCCCATAGAGGGCTATGGTGAAAAAGGAAATATCCTCAGATGAAATCTGGAATGAAGCTTTCTGCGAAACTGATTAGTGTTTTGTTAATTCATCTCACAGAGTTACATGTGTATTTCGAGGATCTCTTTGCTAGCTCTATTTCTGTGGAATCTGAGAACAGATATTTCGGATCCCTTTGAAGACTATAGGGCCAAAGGAAATATCCTCCGATAACAAAGAGAAAGAAGCTTTCTGAGAAACTTCTTTGTGTTCTGTGAAATCATCTCACAGAGTTACAGCTTTCCCCTGAAGAAGGCTTTCGCTAAGACAGTTCTTGTGGAATTGGCAAAGTGATATTTGGAAGCCCATAGAGGGCTATGGTGAAAAAGGAAATATCCTCAGATGAAATCTGGAAAGAAGCTTTCTGAGAAACTGCTTAGTGTTCTGTTAATTCATCTCACAGAGTTCCATGTGTATTTCGAGGATCTGCTTGCTAGCCCTATTTCTGTGGAATCTGAAAACAGATATTTCGGATCCCTTTGAAGACTATAGGGCCAAAGGAAATATCCTCCGATAACAAAGAGAAAGAAGCTTTCTGAGAAACATCTTTGTGTTCTGTGAAATCATCTCACAGAGTTACAGCTTTCCACTCAAGAAGCCTTTCGCTAAGACAGTTCTTGTGGAATTGGCAAAGTGATATTTGGAAGCCCATAGAGGGCTATGGTGAAATAGGAAATATCGTCAGATGAAATCTGGAAAGAAGCTTTCTGAGAAACTGCTTAGTGTTCTGTGAATTCATCTCACAGAGTTACATGTGTATTTCGAGGATCTCTTTGCTAGCCCTATTTCTGTGGAAACTGAGAAAAGATATTTCGGATCCCTTTGAAGACTATAGGGCCAAAGGAAAAATCCTCCGATAACAAAGAGAAAGAAGCTTTCTGAGAAACTTCTTTGTGTCCTGTGAAATCATCTCACAGAGTTACAGCTTTCCCCTCAAGAAGCCTTTCGCTAAGACAGTTCTTGTGGAATTGGCAAAGTGATATTTGGAAGCCCATAGAGGGCTATGGTGAAAAAGGAAATATCGTCAGGTGAAATCTGGAAAGAAACTTTCTGCGAAACTGCTCAGTGTTCTGTTAATTCATCTCACAGAGTTACACGTGTATTTCGAGGATCTCTTTGCTAGCCCTATTTCTGTGGAATCTGAAAACAGATATTTCGGATCCCTTTGAAGACTATAGGGCCAAAGGAAATATCCTCGGATAACAAAGAGAAAGAAGCTTTCTGAGAAACTTCTTTGTGTTCTGTGAAATCATCTCACAGAGTTACAGCTTTCCCCTCAAGAAGCCTTTCGCTAAGACAGTTCTTGTGGAATTGGCAAAGTGATATTTGGAAGCCGATAGAGGGCTACGGTGAAAAAGGAAATATCCTCAGATGAAATCTGGAAAGAAGCTTTCTGAGAAACTGCTTAGTGTTCTGTTAATTCATCTCACAGAGTTACATGTGTATTTCGAGGATCTCTTTGCTAGCCCTATTTCTGTGGAAACTGAGAACAGATATTTCGGATCCCTTTGAAGACTATAGGGCCAAAGGAAAAATCCTCCGATAACAAACAGAAAGAAGCTTTCTGAGAAACTTCTTTGTGTTCTGTGAAATCATCTCACAGAGTTACAGCTTTCCCCTCAAGAAGCCTTTCGCTAAGACCGTTCTTGTGGAATTGGCAAAGTGATATTTGGAAGCCCATAGAGGGCTATGGTGAAAAAGGAAATATCCTCAGATGAAATCTGGAATGAAGCTTTCTGCGAAACTGATTAGTGTTTTGTTAATTCATCTCACAGAGTTACATGTGTATTTCGAGGATCTCTTTGCTAGCTCTATTTCTGTGGAATCTGAGAACAGATATTTCGGATCCCTTTGAAGACTATAGGGCCAAAGGAAATATCCTCCGATAACAAAGAGAAAGAAGCTTTCTGAGAAACTTCTTTGTGTTCTGTGAAATCATCTCACAGAGTTACAGCTTTCCCCTGAAGAAGGCTTTCGCTAAGACAGTTCTTGTGGAATTGGCAAAGTGATATTTGGAAGCCCATAGAGGGCTATGGTGAAAAAGGAAATATCCTCAGATGAAATCTGGAAAGAAGCTTTCTGAGAAACTGCTTAGTGTTCTGTTAATTCATCTCACAGAGTTCCATGTGTATTTCGAGGATCTGCTTGCTAGCCCTATTTCTGTGGAATCTGAAAACAGATATTTCGGATCCCTTTGAAGACTATAGGGCCAAAGGAAATATCCTCCGATAACAAAGAGAAAGAAGCTTTCTGAGAAACATCTTTGTGTTCTGTGAAATCATCTCACAGAGTTACAGCTTTCCACTCAAGAAGCCTTTCGCTAAGACAGTTCTTGTGGAATTGGCAAAGTGATATTTGGAAGCCCATAGAGGGCTATGGTGAAATAGGAAATATCGTCAGATGAAATCTGGAAAGAAGCTTTCTGAGAAACTGCTTAGTGTTCTGTGAATTCATCTCACAGAGTTACATGTGTATTTCGAGGATCTCTTTGCTAGCCCTATTTCTGTGGAAACTGAGAAAAGATATTTCGGATCCCTTTGAAGACTATAGGGCCAAAGGAAAAATCCTCCGATAACAAAGAGAAAGAAGCTTTCTGAGAAACTTCTTTGTGTCCTGTGAAATCATCTCACAGAGTTACAGCTTTCCCCTCAAGAAGCCTTTCGCTAAGACAGTTCTTGTGGAATTGGCAAAGTGATATTTGGAAGCCCATAGAGGGCTATGGTGAAAAAGGAAATATCGTCAGGTGAAATCTGGAAAGAAACTTTCTGCGAAACTGCTCAGTGTTCTGTTAATTCATCTCACAGAGTTACACGTGTATTTCGAGGATCTCTTTGCTAGCCCTATTTCTGTGGAATCTGAAAACAGATATTTCGGATCCCTTTGAAGACTATAGGGCCAAAGGAAATATCCTCGGATAACAAAGAGAAAGAAGCTTTCTGAGAAACTTCTTTGTGTTCTGTGAAATCATCTCACAGAGTTACAGCTTTCCCCTCAAGAAGCCTTTCGCTAAGACAGTTCTTGTGGAATTGGCAAAGTGATATTTGGAAGCCGATAGAGGGCTACGGTGAAAAAGGAAATATCCTCAGATGAAATCTGGAAAGAAGCTTTCTGAGAAACTGCTTAGTGTTCTGTTAATTCATCTCACAGAGTTACATGTGTATTTCGAGGATCTCTTTGCTAGCCCTATTTCTGTGGAAACTGAGAACAGATATTTCGGATCCCTTTGAAGACTATAGGGCCAAAGGAAAAATCCTCCGATAACAAACAGAAAGAAGCTTTCTGAGAAACTTCTTTGTGTTCTGTGAAATCATCTCACAGAGTTACAGCTTTCCCCTCAAGAAGCCTTTCGCTAAGACCGTTCTTGTGGAATTGGCAAAGTGATATTTGGAAGCCCATAGAGGGCTATGGTGAAAAAGGAAATATCCTCAGATGAAATCTGGAATGAAGCTTTCTGCGAAACTGATTAGTGTTTTGTTAATTCATCTCACAGAGTTACATGTGTATTTCGAGGATCTCTTTGCTAGCTCTATTTCTGTGGAATCTGAGAACAGATATTTCGGATCCCTTTGAAGACTATAGGGCCAAAGGAAATATCCTCCGATAACAAAGAGAAAGAAGCTTTCTGAGAAACTTCTTTGTGTTCTGTGAAATCATCTCACAGAGTTACAGCTTTCCCCTCAAGAAGCCTTTCGCTAAGACAGTTCTTGTGGAATAGGCAAAGTGATATTTGGAAGCCCATAGAGGGCAATGGTGAAAAAGGAAATATCCTCAGATGAAATCTGGAATGAAGCTTTCTGCGAAACTGATTAGTGTTTTGTTAATTCATCTCACAGAGTTACATGTGTATTTCGAGGATCTCTTTGCTAGCTCTATTTCTGTGGAATCTGAGAACAGATATTTCGGATCCCTTTGAAGACTATAGGGCCAAAGGAAATATCCTCCGATAACAAAGAGAAAGAAGCTTTCTGAGAAACTTCTTTGTGTTCTGTGAAATCATCTCACAGAGTTAGAGCTTTCCCCTCAAGAAGCCTTTCGCTAAGACAGTTCTTGTGGAATAGGCAAAGTGATATTTGGAAGCCCATAGAGGGCAATGGTGAAAAAGGAAATATCGTCAGATGAAATCTGGAAAGAAGCTTTCTACGAAACTGCTTAGTGTTCTGTTAATTTATCTCACAGAGTTCCATGTGTATTTCGAAGATCTCTTTGCTAGCCCTATTTCTGTGGAATCTGAAAACAGATATTTCGGATCCCTTTGAAAACTATAGGGCCAAAGGAAATATCCTCCAATAACAAAGAGAAAGAAGCTTTCTGAGAAACTTCTTTGTGTTCTGTGAAATCATCTCACAGAGTTACAGCTTTCCCTTCAAGAAGCCTTTCGCTAAGACAGTTCTTGTGGAATTGGCAAAGTTATATTTGGAAGCCCATAGAGGGCTATGGTGAAATAGGAAATATCGTCAGATGAAATCTGGAAAGAAGCTTTCTGAGAAACTGCTTAGTGTTCTGTTAATTCATCTCACAGAGTTACATGTGTATTTCGAGGATCTCTTTGCTAGCCCTATTTCTGTGGAAACTGAGAAAAGATATTTCGGATCCCATTGAAGACTATAGGGCCAAAGGAAAAATCCTCCGATAACAAAGAGAAAGAAGCTTTCTGAGAAACTTCTTTGTGTTCTGTGAAATCATCTCACAGAGTTACAGCTTTCCCCTCAAGAAGCCTTTCGCTAAGACAGTTCTTGTGGAATTGGCAAAGTGATATTTGGAAGCCCATAGAGGGCTATGGTGAAAAAGGAAATATCGTCAGATGAAATCTGGAAAGAAGCTTTCTGCGAAACTGCTTAGTGTTCTGTTAATTCATCTCACAGAGTTACATGTGTATTTCGAGGATCTTTTTGCTAGGCCTATTTCTGTGGAATCTGAAAACAGATATTTCGGATCCCTTTGAAGACTATAGGGCCAAAGGAAATATCCTCGGATAAAAAAGAGAAAGAAGCTTTCTGAGAAACTTCTTTGTGTTTGTGAAATCATCTCACAGAGTTACAGCTTTCCCCTGAAGAAGCCTTTCGCTAAGACAGTTCTTGTGGAATTGGCAAAGTGATATTTGGAAGCCCATAGAGGGCTATGGTGAAAAAGGAAATATCGTCAGATGAAATCTGGAAAGAAGCTTTCTGCGAAACTGCTTAGTGTTCTGTTAATTCATCTCACAGAGTTACATGTGTATTTCGAGGATCTCTTTGCTAGTCCTATTTCTGTGGAATCTGAAAACAGATATTTCGGATCCCTTTGAAGACTATAGGGCCAAAGGAAATATCCTCGGATAACAAAGAGAAAGAAGCTTTCTGAGAAACTTCTTTGTGTTCTGTGAAATCATCTCACAGAGTTACAGCTTTCCCCTCAAGAAGCCTTTCGCTAAGACAGTTCTTGTGGAATTGGCAAAGTGATATTTGGAAGCCCATAGAGGGCTATGGTGAAAAAGGAAATATCCTCAGATGAAATCTGGAATGAAGCTTTCCGCGAAACTGATTAGTGTTTTTTTAATTCATCTCACAGAGTTACATGTGTATTTCGAGGATCTCTTTGCAAGCTCTATTTCTGTGGAATCTGAGAACAGATATTTCGGATCCCTTTGAAGACTATAGGGCCAAAGGAAATATCCTCCGATAACAAAGAGAAAGAAGCTTTCTGAGAAACTTCTTTGTGTTCTGTGAAATCATCTCACAGAGTTACAGCTTTCCCCTGAAGAAGCCTTTCGCTAAGACAATTCTTGTGGAATTGGCAAAGTGATATTTGGAAGCCCATAGAGGGCTATGGTGAAAAAGGAAATATCCTCAGATGAAATCTGGAAAGAAGCTTTCTGAGAAACTGCTTAGTGTTCTGTTAATTCATCTCACAGAGTTACATGTGTATTTCGAGGATCTCTTTGCTAGCCCTATTTCTGTGGAAACTGAGAACAGATATTTCGGATCCCTTTGAAGACTATAGGGCCAAAGGAAAAATCCTCCGATAACAAACAGAAAGAAGCTTTCTGAGAAACTTCTTTGTGTTCTGTGAAATCATCTCACAGAGTTACAGCTTTCCCCTCAAGAAGCCTTTCGCTAAGACAGTTCTTGTGGAATTGGCAAAGTGATATTTGGAAGCCCATAGAGGGCTATGGTGAAAAAGGAAATATCCTCAGATGAAATCTGGAATGAAGCTTTCTGCGAAACTGATTAGTGTTTTGTTAATTCATCTCACAGAGTTACATGTGTATTTCGAGGATCTCTTTGCTAGCTCTATTTCTGTGGAATCTGAGAACAGATATTTCGGATCCCTTTGAAGACTATAGGGCCAAAGGAAATATCCTCCGATAACAAAGAGAAAGAAGCTTTCTGAGAAACTTCTTTGTGTTCTGTGAAATCATCTCACAGAGTTACAGCTTTCCCCTCAAGAAGCCTTTCGCTAAGACAGTTCTTGTGGAATAGGCAAAGTGATATTTGGAAGCCCATAGAGGGCAATGGTGAAAAAGGAAATATCCTCAGATGAAATCTGGAATGAAGCTTTCTGCGAAACTGATTAGTGTTTTGTTAATTCATCTCAGAGAGTTACATGTGTATTTCGAGGATCTCTTTGCTAGCTCTATTTCTGTGGAATCTGAGAACAGATATTTCGGATCCCTTTGAAGACTATAGGGCCAAAGGAAGTATCCTCCGATAACAAAGAGAAAGAAGCTTTCTGAGAAACTTCTTTGTGTTCTGTGAAATCATCTCACAGAGTTACAGCTTTCCCTTCAAGAAGCCTTTCGCTAAGACAGTTCTTGTGGAATAGGCAAAGTGATATTTGGAAGCCCATAGAGGGCAATGGTGAAAAAGGAAATATCGTCAGATGAAATCTGGAAAGAAGCTTTCTGCGAAACTGCTTAGTGTTCTGTTAATTTATCTCACAGAGTTCCATGTGTATTTCGAAGATCTCTTTGCTAGCCCTATTTCTGTGGAATCTGAAAACAGATATTTCGGATCCCTTTGAAAACTATAGGGCCAAAGGAAATATCCTCCAATAACAAAGAGAAAGAAGCTTTCTGAGAAACTTCTTTGTGTTCTGTGAAATCATCTCACAGAGTTACAGCTTTCCCTTCAAGAAGCCTTTCGCTAAGACAGTTCTTGTGGAATTGGCAAAGTTATATTTGGAAGCCCATAGAGGGCTATGGTGAAATAGGAAATATTGTCAGATGAAATCTGGAAAGAAGCTTTCTGAGAAACTGCTTAGTGTTCTGTTAATTCATCTCACAGAGTTACATGTGTATTTCGAGGATCTCTTTGCTAGCCCTATTTCTGTGGAAACTGAGAAAAGATATTTCGGATCCCATTGAAGACTATAGGGCCAAAGGAAAAATCCTCCGATAACAAAGAGAAAGAAGCTTTCTGAGAAACTTCTTTGTGTTCTGTGAAATCATCTCACAGAGTTACAGCTTTCCCCTCAAGAAGCCTTTCGCTAAGACAGTTCTTGTGGAATTGGCAAAGTGATATTTGGAAGCCCATAGAGGGCAATGGTGAAAAAGGAAATATCGTCAGATGAAATCTGGAAAGAAGCTTTCTGAGAAACTGCTTAGTGTTCTGTTAATTCATCTCACAGAGTTACATGTGTATTTCGAGGATGTCTTTGCTAGCCCTATTTCTGTGGAATCTGAGAACAGATATTTCGGATCCCTTTGAAGACTATAGGGCCAAAGGAAATATCCTCCGATAACAAAGAGAAAGAAGC
This sequence comes from Macaca nemestrina, assembly GCF_043159975.1. NCBI lineage: Eukaryota > Metazoa > Chordata > Mammalia > Primates > Cercopithecidae > Macaca > Macaca nemestrina. The sequence goes on along the minus strand of NC_092135.1, from coordinate 33,071,112 downwards.
TTTCTGAGAAACTTCTTTGTGTTCTGTGAAATCATCTCACAGAGTTACAGCTTTCCCCTCAAGAAGCCTTTCGCTAAGACAGTTCTTCTGGAATTGGCAAAGTGATATTTGGAAGCCCATAGAGGGCTATGGTGAAAAAGGAAATATCGTCAGATGAAATCTGGAAAGAAGCTTTCTGCGAAACTGCTTAGTGTTCTGTTAATTCATCTCACAGAGTTACATGTGTATTTCGAGGATCTTTTTGCTAGGCCTATTTCTGTGGAATCTGAAAACAGATATTTCGGATCCCTTTGAAGACTATAGGGCCAAAGGAAATATCCTCGGATAACAAAGAGAAAGAAGCTTTCTGAGAAACTTCTTTGTGTTCTGTGAAATCATCTCACAGAGTTACAGCTTTCCCCTCAAGAAGCCTTTCGCTAAGACAGTTCTTGTGGAATTGGCAAAGTGATATTTGGAAGCCCATAGAGGGCTATGGTGAAAAAGGAAATATCCTCAGATGAAATCTTGAATGAAGCTTTCTGCGAAACTGATTAGTGTTTTTTTAATTCATCTCACAGAGTTACATGTGTATTTCGAGGATCTCTTTGCAAGCTCTATTTCTGTGGAATCTGAGAACAGATATTTCGGATCCCTTTGAAGACTATAGGGCCAAAGGAAATATCCTCCGATAACAAAGAGAAAGAAGCTTTCTGAGAAACTTCTTTGTGTTCTGTGAAATCATCTCACAGAGTTACAGCTTTCCCCTGAAGAAGCCTTTCGCTAAGACAATTCTTGTGGAATTGGCAAAGTGATATTTGGAAGCCCATAGAGGGCTATGGTGAAAAAGGAAATATCCTCAGATGAAATCTGGAAAGAAGCTTTCTGAGAAACTGCTTAGTGTTCTGTTAATTCATCTCACAGAGTTACATGTGTATTTCGAGGATCTCTTTGCTAGTCCTATTTCTGTGGAATCTGAAAACAGATATTTCGGATCCCTTTGAAGACTATAGGGCCAAAGGAAATATCCTCGGATAACAAAGAGAAAGAAGCTTTCTGAGAAACTTCTTTGTGTTCTGTGAAATCATCTCACAGAGTTACAGCTTTCCCCTCAAGAAGCCTTTCGCTAAGACAGTTCTTGTGGAATTGGCACAGTGATATTTGGAAGCCCATAGAGGGCTATGGTGAAAAAGGAAATATCGTCAGATGAAATCTGGAAAGAAGCTTTCTGAGAAACTGCTTAGTGTTCTGCGAATTCATCTCACAGAGTTACATGTGTATTTCGAGGATCTCTTTCCTAGACCTATTTCTGTGGAAACTGAGAAAAGATATTTCGGATCCCTTTGAGGACTATAGGGCCAAAGGAAAAATCCTCGGATAACAAAGAGAAAGAAGCTTTCTGAGAAACTTCTTTGTGTTCTGTGAAATCATCTCACGGAGTTACAGCTTTCCCCTCAAGAAGCCTTTCGCTAAGACAGTTCTTGTGGAATTGGCAAAGTGATATTTGGAAGCCCATAGAGGGCTATGGTGAAAAAGGAAATATCGTCTGATGAAATCTGGAAAGAAGCTTGCTGCGAAACTGCTTAGTGTTCTGTTAATTCATCTCACAGAGTTACATATGTATTTCGAGGATCTCTTTGCTAGCCCTATTTCTGTGGAATCTGAAAACAGATATTTCGGATCCCTTTGAAGACTATAGGGGCAAAGGAAATATCCTCCGATAACAAAGAGAAAGAAGCTTCCTGAGAAACTTCTTTGTGTTCTGTGAAATCATCTCACAGAGTTACAGCTTTCCCCTCAAGAAGCCTTTCGCTAAGACAGTTCTTGTGGAATTGGCAAAGTGATATTTGGAAGCCCATAGAGGGCTATGGTGAAAAAGGAAATATCCTCAGATGAAATCTGGAAAGAAGCTTTCTGAGACACTGCTTAGTGTTCTGTTAATTCATCTCACAGAGTTACATGTGTATTTCGAGGATCTCTTTGCTAGCCCTATTTCTGCGGAATCTGAGAACAGATATTTCGGATCCCTTTGAAGACTATAGGGCCAAAGGAAATATCCTCCGATAACAAAGAGAAAGAAGCTTTCTGAGAAACTTCTTTGTGTTCTGTGAAATCATCTCACAGAGTTACAGCTTTCCCCTCAAGAAGCCTTTCGGTAAGACACTTCTTGTGGAATTGGCAAAGTGATATTTGGAAGCCCATAGAGGGCTATGGTGAAAAAGGAAATATCGTCAGATGAAATGTGGAAAGAAGCTTTCTGAGAAACTGCTTAGTGTTCTGTTAATTCATCTCACAGAGTTACATGTGTATTTCGAGGATCTCTTTGCTAGCCCTATTTCTGTGGAATCTGAGAACAGATATTTCGGATCCCTTTGAAGACTATAGGGCCAAAGGAAATATCCTCGGATAACAAAGAGAAAGAAGCTTTCTGAGAAACTTCTTTGTGTTCTGTGAAATCATCTCACAGAGTTACAGCTTTCCCCTGAAGAAGCCTTTCGCTAAGACAGTTCTTGTGGAATTGGCAAAGTGATATTTGGAAGCCCATAGAGGGCTATGGTGAAAAAGGAAATATCGTCAGATGAAATCTGGAAAGAAGCTTTCTGCGAAACTGCTCAGTGTTCTGTTAATTCATCTCACAGAGTTACATGTGTATTTCGAGGATCTCTTTGCTAGTCGTATTTCTGTGGAATCTGAAAACAGATATTTCGGATCCCTTTGAAGACTATAGGGCCAAAGGAAATATCCTCCGATAACAAAGAGAAAGAAGCTTTCTGAGAAACTTCTTTGTGTTCTGTGAAATCATCTCACAGAGTTACAGCTTTCCCCTCAAGAAGCCTTTCGCTAAGACAGTTCTTGTGGAATTGGCAAAGTGATATTTGGAAGCCGATAGAGGGCTATGGTGAAAAAGGAAATATCCTCAGATGAAATCTGGAAAGAAGCTTTCTGAGAAACTGCTTAGTGTTCTGTGAATTCATCTCACAGAGTTACATGTGTATTTCGAGGATTTCTTTGCTAGCCCTATTTCTGTGGAAATTGAGAACAGATATTTCGGATCCCTTTGAAGACTATAGGGCCAAAGGAAATATCCTCCGATAACAAAGAGAAAGAAGCTTTCTGAGAAACTTCTTTGTGTTCTGTGAAATCATCTCACAGAATTAAAGCTTTCCCCTCAAGAAGCCTTTCGCTAAGACACTTCTTGTGGAATTGGCAAAGTGATATTTGGAAGCCCATAGAGGGCTATGGTGAAAAAGGAAATATCCTCAGATGAAATCTGGAAAGAAGCTTTCTGAGACACTGCTTAGTGTTCTGTTAATTCATCTCACAGAGTTACATGTGTATTTCGAGTATCTCTTTGCTAGCCCTATTTCTGCGGAATCTGAGAACAGATATTTCGGATCCCTTTGAAGACTATAGGGCCAAAGGAAATATCCTCCGATAACAAAGAGAAAGAAGCTTTCTGAGAAACTTCTTTGTGTTCTGTGAAATCATCTCACAGAGTTACAGCTTTCCCCTCAAGAAGCCTTTCGGTAAGACACTTCTTGTGGAATTGGCAAAGTGATATTTGGAAGCCCATAGAGGGCTATGGTGAAAAAGGAAATATCGTCAGATGAAATGTGGAAAGAAGCTTTCTGAGAAACTGCTTAGTGTTCTGTTAATTCATCTCACAGAGTTACATGTGTATTTCGAGGATCTCTTTGCTAGCCCTATTTCTGTGGAATCTGAGAACAGATATTTCGGATCCCTTTGAAGACTATAGGGCCAAAGGAAATATCCTCGGATTAGAAAGAGAAAGAAGCTTTCTGAGAAACTTCTTTGTGTTCTGTGAAATCATCTCACAGAGTTACAGCTTTCCCCTGAAGAAGCCTTTCGCTAAGACAGTTCTTGTGGAATTGGCAAAGTGATATTTGGAAGCCCATAGAGGGCTATGGTGAAAAAGGAAATATCGTCAGATGAAATCTGGAAAGAAGCTTTCTGCGAAACTGCTCAGTGTTCTGTTAATTCATCTCACAGAGTTACATGTGTATTTCGAGGATCTCTTTGCTAGTCGTATTTCTGTGGAATCTGAAAACAGATATTTCGGATCCCTTTGAAGACTATAGGGCCAAAGGAAATATCCTCCGATAACAAAGAGAAAGAAGCTTTCTGAGAAACTTCTTTGTGTTCTGTGAAATCATCTCACAGAGTTACAGCTTTCCCCTCAAGAAGCCTTTCGCTAAGACAGTTCTTGTGGAATTGGCAAAGTGATATTTGGAAGCCGATAGAGGGCTATGGTGAAAAAGGAAATATCCTCAGATGAAATCTGGAAAGAAGCTTTCTGAGAAACTGCTTAGTGTTCTGTGAATTCATCTCACAGAGTTACATGTGTATTTCGAGGATTTCTTTGCTAGCCCTATTTCTGTGGAAATTGAGAACAGATATTTCGGATCCCTTTGAAGACTATAGGGCCAAAGGAAATATCCTCCGATAACAAAGAGAAAGAAGCTTTCTGAGAAACTTCTTTGTGTTCTGTGAAATCATCTCACAGAATTAAAGCTTTCCCCTCAAGAAGCCTTTCGCTAAGACACTTCTTGTGGAATTGGCAAAGTGATATTAGGAAGCCCATAGAGGGCTATGGTGAAAAAGGAAATATCGTCAGATGAAATCTGGAAAGAAGCTTTCTGCGAAACTGCTTAGTGTTATGTTAATTCATCTCACAGAGTTACATGTGTATTTCGAGGATCTCTTTGCTAGCTCTATTTCTGTGGAATCTGAGAACAGATATTTCGGATCCCTTTGAAGACTATAGGGCCAAAGGAAATATCCTCCGATAACAAAGAGAAAGAAGCTTTCTGAGAAACTTCTTTGTGTTCTGTGAAATCATCTCACAGAGTTACAGCTTTCCCCTCAAGAAGCCTTTCGCTAAGACAGTTCTTGTGGAATTGGCAAAGTGATATTTGGAAGCCCATAGAGGGCTATGGTGAAAAAGGAAATATCGTCAGATGAAATCTGGAAAGAAGCTTTCTGAGAAACTGCTTAGTGTTCTGTTAATTCATCTCACAGAGTTACATGTGTATTTCGAGGATCTCTTTGCTAGTCCTATTTCTGTGGAATCTGAAAACAGATATTTCGGATCCCTTTGAAGACTATAGGGCCAAAGGAAATATCCTCGGATAAAAAAGAGAAAGAAGCTTTCTGAGAAACTTCTTTGTGTTTGTGAAATCATCTCACAGAGTTACAGCTTTCCCGTCAAGAAGCCTTTCGCTAAGACAGTTCTTGTGGAATTGGCAAAGTGATATTTGGAAGCCGATAGTGGGCTATGGTGAAAAAGGAAATATCCTCAGATGAAATCTGGAAAGAAGCTTTCTGAGAAACTGCTTAGTGTTCTATTAATTCATCTCACAGAGTTACATGTGTATTTCGAGGATCTCTTTGCTAGCCCTATTTCTGTGGAATCTGAGAACAGATATTTCGGATCCCTTTGAAGACTATAGGGCCAAAGGAAATATCCTCCGATAACAAAGAGAAAGAAGCTTTCTGAGAAACTTCTGTGTGTTCTGTGAAATCATCTCACAGAGTTACAGCTTTCCCCTGAAGAAGCCTTTCGCTAAGACAGTTCTTGTGGAATTGGCAAAGTGATATTTGGAAGCCCATAGAGGGCTATGGTGAAAAAGGAAATATCCTCAGATGAAATCTGGAAAGAAGCTTTCTGCGAAACTGCTTAGTGTTCTGTTAATTCATCTCACAGAGTTACATGTGTATTTCGAGGATCTCTTTGCTATTCCTATTTCTGTGGAATCTGAAAACAGATATTTCGGATCCCTTTGAAGACTATAGGGCCAAAGGAAATATCCTCGGATAACAAAGAGAAAGAAGCTTTCTGAGAAACTTCTTTGTGTTCTGTGAAATCATCTCACAGAGTTACAGCTTTCCCCTCAAGAAGACTTTCGCGAAGACAGTTCTTGTGGAATTGGCAAAGTGATATTTGGAAGCCCATAGAGGGCTATGGTGAAAAAGGAAATATCCTCAGATGAAATCTGGAAAGAAGCTTTCTGAGAAACTGCTTAGTGTTCTGTGAATTCATCTCACAGAGTTACATGTGTATTTCGAGGATCTCTTTGCTAGCCCTATTTATGTGGCAACTGAGAACAGATATTTCGGATCCCTTTGAAGACTATAGGGCCAAAGGAAATATCCTCCGATAACAAAGAGAAAGAAGCTTTCTGAGAAACTTCTTTGTGTTCTGTGAAATCATCTCACAGAGTTAAAGCTTTCCCCTCAAGAAGCCTTTCGCTAAGACACTTCTTGTGGAATTGGCAAAGTGATATTTGGAAGCCCATAGAGGGCTATGGTGAAAAAGGAAATATCGTCAGATGAAATCTGGAAAGAGGCTTTCTGCGAAACTGCTTAGTGTTATGTTAATTCATCTCACAGAGTTACATGTGTATTTCGAGGATCTCTTTGCTAGCTCTATTTCTGTGGAATGTGAGAACAGATATTTCGGATCCCTTTTAAGACTATAGGGCCAAAGGAAATATCCTCCGATAACAAAGAGAAAGAAGCTTTCTGAGAAACTTCTTTGTGTTCTGTGAAATCATCTCACAGAGTTACAGCTTTCCCCTCAAGAAGCCTTTCGCTAAGACAGTTCTTGTGGAATAGGCAAAGTGATATTTGGAAGCCCGTAGAGGGCTATGGTGAAAAAGGAAATATCGTCAGATGAAATCTGGAAAGAAGATTTCTGAGAAACTGCTTAGTGTTCTGTGAATTCATCTCACAGAGTTACATGTGTATTTCGAGGATCTCTTTGCTAGCCCTATTTCTGTGGAATCTGAGAACAGATATTTCGGATCCCTTTGAAGACTATAGGGCCAAAGGAAATATCCTCGGATAACAAAGAGAAAGAAGCTTTCTGAGAAACTTCTTTGTGTTCTGTGAAATCATCTCACAGAGTTACAGCTTTCCCCTGAAGAAGCCTTTCGCTAAGAGAGTTCTTGTGGAATTGGCAAAGTGATATTTGGAAGCCCATAGAGGGCTATGGTGAAAAAGGAAATATCGTCAGATGAAATCTGGAAAGAAGCTTTCTGCGAAACTGCTCAGTGTTCTGTGAATTCATCTCACAGAGTTACATGTGTATTTCGAGGATCTCTTTGCTAGCCCTATTTCTGTGGAAACTGAGAACAGATATTTCGGATCCCTTTGAAGACTATAGGGCCAAAGGAAAAATCCTCCGATAACAAAGAGAAAGAAGCTTTCTGAGAAACTTCTTTGTGTTCTGTGAAATCATCTCACAGAGTTACAGCTTTCCCCTCAAGAAGACTTTCGCTAAGACAGTTCTTGTGGAATTGGCAAAGTGATATTTGGAAGCCCATAGAGGGCTATGGTGAAAAAGGAAATATCCTCAGATGAAATCTGGAATGAAGCTTTCTGCGAAACTGATTAGTGTTTTGTTAATTCATCTCACAGAGTTACATGTGTATTTCGAGGATCTCTTTGCTAGCTCTATTTCTGTGGAATCTGAGAACAGATATTTCGGATCCCTTTGAAGACTATAGGGCCAAAGGAAATATCCTCCGATAACAAAGAAAAAGAAGCTTTCTGAGAAACTTCTTTGTGTTCTGTGAAATCATCTCACAGAGTTACAGCTTTCCCCTCAAGAAGCCTTTTGCTAAGACAGTTCTTGTGGAATTGGCAAAGTGATATTTGGAAGCCCATAGAAGCCTATGGTGAAAAAGGAAATATCGTCAGATGAAATCTGGAAAGAAGCTTTCTGCGAAACTGCTTAGTGTGTTTTTAATTCATCTCACAGAGTTACATGTGTATTTCGAGGATCTCTTTGCTAGCCCTATTTCTGTGGAATCTGAAAACAGATATTTCGGATCCCTTTGAAGACTATAGTGCCTAAGGAAATATCCTCGGATAACAAAGAGAAAGAAGCTTTCTGAGAAACTTCTTTGTGTTCTGTGAAATCATCTCACAGAGTTACAACTTTCCCGTCAAGAAGCCTTTCGCTAAGACAGTTCTTGTGGCATTGGCAAAGTGATATTTGGAAGCATATAGAGGGCTATGGTGAAATAGGAAATATCGTCAGATGAAATCTGGAAAGAAGCTTTCTGAGAAACTGCTTAGTGTTCTGTGAATTCATCTCACAGAGTTACATGTGTATTTCCAGGATCTCTTTGCTAGCCCTATTTCTGTGGAAACTGAGAAAAGATATTTCGGATCCCTTTGAAGACTATAGGGCCAAAGGAAAAATCCTCCGATAACAAAGAGAAAGAAGCTTTCTGAGAAACTTCTTTGTGTTCTGTGAAATCATCTCACAGAGTTACAGCTTTCCCCTGAAGAAGCCTTTCGCTAAGACAGTTCTTGTGGAATAGGCAAAGTGATATTTGGAAGCCCATAGAGGGCTATGGTGAAAAAGGAAATATCGTCAGATGAAATCTGGAAAGAAGCTTTCTGAGAAACTGCTTAGTGTTCTGTTAATTCATCTCACAGAGTTACATGTGTATTTCGAGGATCTCTTTGCTAGCCCTATTTCTGTGGAATCTGAGAACAGATATTTCGGATCCCTTTGAAGACTATAGGGCCAAAGGAAATATCCTCGGATAACAAAGAGAAAGAAGCTTTCTGAGAAACTTCTTTGTGTTCTGTGAAATCATCTCCCAGAGTTACAGCTTTTTCCTCAAGAAGCCTTTCGCTAAGACAGTTCTTGTGGAATTGGCAAGGTGATATTTGGAAGCCCATAGAGGGCTATGGTGTAAAAGGAAATATCGTCAGATGAAATCTGGAAAGAAGCTTTCTGCGAAACTGCTTAGTGTTCTGTTAATTCATCTCACAGAGTTACATGTGTATTTCGAGGATCTCTTTGCTAGTCCTATTTCTGTGGAATCTGAAAACAGATATTTCGGATCCCTTTGAAGACCATAGGGCCAAAGGAAATATCCTCGGATAACAAAGAGAAAGAAGCTTTCTGAGAAACTTCTTTGTGTTCTGTGAAATCATCTCACAGAGTTTCAGCTTTCATCTGAAGAAGGCTTTCGCTAAGACAGTTCTTGTGGAATTGGCAAAGTGATATTTGGAAGCCGATAGAGGGCTATGGTGAAAAAGGAAATATCCTCAGATGAAATCTGGAAAGAAGCTTTCTGAGAAACTGCTTAGTGTTCTCTGAATTCATCTCACAGAGTTACATGAGTATTTCGAGGATCTCTTTGCTAGCCCTATTTCTGTGGAAACTGAGAACAGATATTTCGGATCCCTTTGAAGACTATAGGGCCAAAGGAAATATCCTCCGATAACAAAGAGAAAGAAGCTTTCTGAGAAACTTCTTTGTGTTCTGTGAAATCATCTCACAGAGTTAAAGCTTTCCCCTCAAGAAGCCTTTCGCTAAGACACTTCTTGTGGAATTGGCAAAGTGATATTTGGAAGCCCATAGAGGGCTATGGTGAAAAAGGAAATATCGTCAGATGAAATCTGGAAAGAAGCTTTCTGCGAAACTGCTTAGTGTTATGTTAATTCATCTCACAGAGTTACATGTGTATTTCGAGGATCTCTTTGCTAGCTCTATTTCTGTGGAATCTGAGAACAGATATTTCGGATCCCTTTGAAGACTATAGGGCCAAAGGAAATATCCTCCGATAACAAAGAGAAAGAAGCTTTCTGAGAAACTTCTTTGTGTTCTGTGAAATCATCTCACAGAGTTACAGCTTTCCCCTCAAGAAGCCTTTCGCTAAGACAGTTCTTGTGGAATAGGCAAAGTGATATTTGGAAGCCCATAGAGGGCTATGGTGAAAAAGGAAATATCGTCAGATGAAATCTGGAAAGAAGCTTTCTGCGAAACTGCTTAGTGTTCTGTTAATTCATCTCACAGAGTTCCATGTGTATTTCGAGGATCTCTTTGCTAGCCCTTTTCTGTGGAATCTGAAAACAGATATTTCGGATCCCTTTGAAGACTATAGTGCCTAAGGAAATATCCTCGGATAACAAAGAGAAAGAAGCTTTCTGAGAAACTTCTTTGTGTTCTGTGAAATCATCTCACAGAGTTACAGCTTTCCCGTCAAGAAGCCTTTCGCTAAGATAGTTCTTGTGGAATTGGCAAAGTGATATTTGGAAGCCCATAGAGGGCTATGGTGAAATAGGAAATATAGTCAGATGAAATCTGGAAAGAAGCTTTCTGAGAAACTGCTTAGTGTTCTGTGAATTCATCTCACAGAGTTTCATGTGTATTTCGAGGATCTCTTTGCTAGCCCTATTTCTGTGGAAACTGAGAAAAGATATTTCGGATCCCTTTGAAGACTATAGGGCCAAAGGAAAAATCCTCGGATAACAAAGAGAAAGAAGCTTTCTGAGAAACTTCTTTGTGTTCTGTGAAATCATCTCACAGAGTTACAGCTTTCCCCTGAAGAAGCCTTTCGCTAAGACAGTTCTTGTGGAATTGGCAAAGTGATATTTGGAAGCCCCTAGAGGGCTATGGTGAAAAAGGAAATATCGTCAGATGAAATCTGGAAAGAAGCTTTCTGAGAAACTGCTTAGTGTTCTGTTAATTCATCTCACAGAGTTACATGTGTATTTCGAGGATCTCTTTGCTAGCCCTATTTCTGTGGAATCTGAGAACAGATATTTCGGATCCCTTTGAAGACTACAGGACCAAAGGAAATATCCTCGGATAACAAAGAGAAAGAAGCTTTCTGAGAAACTTTTTGTGTTCTGTGAAATCATCTCACAGAGTTACAGCTTTCCCCTCAAGAAGCCTTTCGCTAAGACAGTTCTTGTGGAATTGGCAAAGTGATATTTGGAAGCCCTTAGAGGGCTATGGTGAAAAAGGAAATATCGTCCGATGAAATCTGGAAAGAAGCTTTCTGAGAAAGTGCTTAGTGTTCTGTTAATTCATCTCACAGAGTTACATGTGTATTTCGAGGATCTCTTTGCTAGCCCTATTTCTGTGGAATCTGAGAACAGATACTTCGGATCCCTTTGAAGACTATAGGGCCAAAGGAAATATCCTCCGATAACAAAGAGAAAGAAGCTTTCTGAGAAACTTCTTTGTGTTCTGTGAAATCATCTCACAGAGTTACAGCTTTCCCCTGAAGAAGCCTTTCGCTAAGACAGTTCTTGTGGAATTGGCAAAGTGATATTTGGAAGCCGATAGAGGGCTACGGTGAAAAAGGAAATATCCTCAGATGAAATCTGGAAAGAAGCTTTCTGAGAAACTGCTTAGTGTTCTGTGAATTCATCTCACAGAGTTACATGTGTATTTCGAGGATCTCTTTGCTAGCCCTATTTCTGTGGAAACTGAGAACAGATAATTCGGATCCCTTTGAAGATTATAGGGCCAAAGGAAATATCCTCCGATAACAAAGAGAAAGAAGCTTTCTGAGAAACTTCTTTGTGTTCTGTGAAATCATCTCACAGAGTTACAGCTTTCCCCTCAAGAAGCCTTTCGCTAAGACACTTCTTGTGGAATTGGCAAAGTGATATTTGGAAGCCCATAGAGGGCTATGGTGAAAAAGGAAATATCGTCAGATGAAATCTGGAAAGAAGCTTTCTGCGAAACTGCTTAGTGTTATGTTAATTCATCTCACAGAGTTACATGTGTATTTCGAGGATCTCTTTGCAAGCTCTATTTCTGTGGAATCTGAGAACAGATATTTCGGATCCCTTTGAAAACTATAGGGCCAAAGGAAATATCCTCCGATAACAAAGAGAAAGAAGCTTTCTGAGAAACTTCTTTGTGTTCTGTGAAATCATCTCACAGAGTTACAGCTTTCCCCTGAAGAAGGCTTTCGCTAAGACAGTTCTTGTGGAATAGGCAAAGTGATATTTGGAAGCCCATAGAGGGCTATGGTGAAAAAGGAAATATCGTCTGATGAAATCTGGAAAGAAGCTTTCTGAGAAACTGCTTAGTGTTCTGTTAATTCATCTCACAGAGTTACATGTGTATTTCGAGGATCTCTTTGCTAGCCCTATTTCTGTGGAATCTGAGAACAGATATTTCGGATCCCTTTGAAGACTATAGGGCCAAAGGAAATATCCTCCGATAACAAAGAGAAATAAGCTTTCTGAGAAACTTCTTTGTGTTCTGTGAAATCATCTCACAGAGTTACAGCTTTCCCCTCAAGAAGCCTTTCGCTAAGACAGTTCTTGTGGAATTGGCAAAGTGATATTTGGAAGCCCATAGAGGGCTATGGTGAAAAAGGAAATATCGTCAGATGAAATCTGGAAAGAAGCTTTCTGCGAAACTGCTCAGTGTTCTGTTAATTCATCTCACAGAGTTACATGTGTATTTCGAGGATCTCTTTGCTAGTCCTATTTCTGTGGAATCTGAAAACAGATATTTCGGATCCCTTTGAAGACTATAGGGCCAAAGGAAATATCCTCGGATAACAAAGAGAAAGAAGCTTTCTGAGAAACTTCTTTGTGTTCTGTGAAATCATCTCACAGAGTTACAGCTTTCCCCTCAAGAAGCCTTTCGCTAAGACAGTTCTTGTGGAATTGGCAAAGTGATATTTGGAAGCCCATAGAGGGCTATGGTGAAAAAGGAAATATCCTCAGATGAAATCTGGAATGAAGCTTTCTGCGAAACTGATTAGTGTTTTGTTAATTCATCTCACAGAGTTACATGTGTATTTCGAGGATCTCTTTGCTAGCTCTATTTCTGTGGAATCTGAGAGCAGATATTTCGGATCCCTTTGAAGACTATAGGGCGAAAGGAAATATCCTCCGATAACAAAGAAAAAGAAGCTTTCTGAGAAACTTCTTTGTGTTCTGTGAAATCATCTCACAGAGTTACAGCTTTCCCCTCAAGAAGCCTTTCGCTAAGACAGTTCTTGTGGAATAGGCAAAGTGATATTTGGAAGCCCATAGAGGGCTATGGTGAAAAAGGAAATATCGTCAGATGAAATCTGAAAAGAAGCTTTCTGAGAAACTACTTAGTGTTCTGTTAATTCATCTCACAGAGTTCCATGTGTATTTCGAGGATCTCTTTGCTAGCCCTATTTCTGTGGAATCTGAAAACAGATATTTCGGATCCCTTTGAAAACTATAGGGCCAAAGGAAATATCCTCCGATAACAAAGAGAAAGAAGCTTTCTGAGAAACTTCTTTGTGTTCTGTGAAATCATCTCACAGAGTTACAGCTTTCCCCTCAAGAAGCCTTTCGCTAAGACAGTTCTTGTGGAATTGGCAAAGTGATATTTGGAAGCCCATAGAGGGCTATGGTGAAATAGTAAATATCGTCAGATGAAATCTGGAAAGAAGCTTTCTGAGAAACTGCTTAGTGTTCTGTGAATTCATCTCACAGAGTTACATGTGTATTTCGAGGATCTCTTTGCTAGCCCTATTTCTGTGGAAACTGAGAAAAGATATTTCGGATCCCTTTGAAGACTATAGGGCCAAAGGAACAATCCTCCGATAACAAAGAGAAAGAAGCTTTCTGAGAAACTTCTTTGTGTTCTGTGAAATCATCTCACAGAGTTACAGCTTTCCCCTCAAGAAGCCTTTCGCTATGACAGTTCTTGTGGAATTGGCAAAGTGATATTTGGAAGCCCATAGAGGGCTATGGTGAAATAGGAAATATCGTCAGATGAAATCTGAAAAGAAGCTTTCTGAGAAACTGCTTAGTGTTCTGTTAATTCATCTCACAGAGTTACATGTGTATTTCGAGGATGTCTTTGCTAGCCCTATTTCTGTGGAATCTGAGAACAGATATTTCGGATCCCTTTGAAGACTATAGGGCCAAAGGAAATATCCTCGGATAACAAAGAGAAAGAAGCTTTCTGAGAAACTTCTTTGTGTTCTGTGAAATCATCTCACAGAGTTACAGCTTTCCCCTCAAGAAGCCTTTCGCTAAGACAGTTCTTGTGGAATTGGCAAAGTGATATTTGGAAGCCCCTAGAGGGCTATGGTGAAAAAGGAAATATCGTCAGATGAAATCTGGAAAGAAGCTTTCTGAGAAACTGCTTAGTGTTCTGTTAATTCATCTCACAGAGTTACATGTGTATTTCGAGGATCTCTTTGCTAGCCCTATTTCTGTGGAATCTGAGAACAGATATTTCGGATCCCTTTCAAGACTACAGGACCAAAGGAAATATCCTCGGATAACAAAGAGAAAGAAGCTTTCTGAGAAACTTCTTTGTGTTCTGTGAAATCATCTCACAGAGTTACAGCTTTCCCCTCAAGAAGCCTTTCGCTAAGACAGTTCTTGTGGAATTGGCAAAGTGATATTTGGAAGCCCATAGAGGGCTATGGTGAAAAAGGAAATATCGTACGATGAAACCTGGAAAGAAGCTTTCTGAGAAAGTGCTTAGTGTTCTGTTAATTCATCTCACAGAGTTACATGTGTATTTCGAGGATCTCTTTGCTAGCCCTATTTCTGTGGAATCTGAGAACAGATACTTCGGATCCCTTTGAAGACTATAGGGCCAAAGGAAATATCCTCGGATAACAAAGAGAAAGAAGCTTTCTGAGAAACTTCTTTGTGTTCTGTGAAATCATCTCACAGAGTTACAGCTTTCCCCTGAAGAAGCCTTTCGCTAAGACAGTTCTTGTGGAATTGGCAAAGTGATATTTGGAAGCCGATAGAGGGCTATGGTGAAAAAGGAAATATCCTCAGATGAAATCTGGAAAGAAGCTTTCTGAGAAACTGCTTAGTGTTCTGTGAATTCATCTCACAGAGTTACATGTGTATTTCGAGGATCTCTTTGCTAGCCCTATTTCTGTGGAAACTGAGAACAGATATTTCGGATCCCTTTGAAGACTATAGGGCCAAAGGAAATATCCTCCGATAACAAAGAGAAAGAAGCTTTCTGAGAAACTTCTTTGTGTTCTGTGAAATCATCTCACAGAGTTAAAGCTTTCCCCTCAAGAAGCCTTTCGCTAAGACACTTCTTGTGGAATTGGCAAAGTGATATTTGGAAGCCCATAGAGTGCTATGGTGAAAAAGGAAATATCGTCAGATGAAATCTGGAAAGAAGCTTTCTGCGAAACTGCTTAGTGTTATGTTAATTCATCTCACAGAGTTACATGTGTATTTCGAGGATCTCTTTGCTAGCTCTATTTCTGTGGAAACTGAGAACAGATATTTCGGATCCCTTTGAAGACTATAGGGCCAAAGGAAATATCCTCCGATAACAAAGAAAAAGAAGCTTTCTGAGAAACTTCTTTGTGTTCTGTGAAATCATCTCACAGAGTTACAGCTTTCCCCTCAAGAAGCCTTTCGCTAAGACAGTTCTTGTGGAATAGGCAAAGTGATATTTGGAAGCCCATAGAGGGCTATGGTGAAAAAGGAAATATCGTCAGATGAAATCTGGAAAGAAGCTTTCTGAGAAACTGCTTAGTGTTCTGTTAATTCATCTCACAGAGTTCCATGTGTATTTCGAGGATCTCTTTGCTAGCCCTATTTCTGTGGAATCTGAAAACAGATATTTCGGATCCCTTTGAAAACTATAGGGCCAAAGGAAATATCCTCCGATAACAAAGAGAAAGAAGCTTTCTGAGAAACTTCTTTGTGTTCTGTGAAATCATCTCACAGAGTTACAGCTTTCCCCTCAAGAAGCCTTTCGCTAAGACAGTTCTTGTGGAATTGGCAAAGTTATATTTGGAAGCCCATAGAGGGCTATGGTGAAATAGGAAATATCGTCAGATGAAATCTGGAAAGAAGCTTTATGAGAAACTGCTTAGTGTTCTGTTAATTCATCTCACAGAGTTACATGTGTATTTCGAGGATCTGTTTGCTAGCCCTATTTCTGTGGAAACTGAGAAAAGATATTTCGGATCCCTTTGAAGACTATAGGGCCTAAGGAAAAATCCTCCGATAACAAAGAGAAAGAAGCTTTCTGAGAAACTTCTTTGTGTTCTGTGAAATCATCTCACAGAGTTACAGCTTTCCCCTCAAGAAGCCTTTCGCTAAGACAGTTCTTGTGGAATTGGCAAAGTGATATTTGGAAGCCCATAGAGGGCTATGGTGAAAAAGGAAATATCCTCAGATGAAATCTGGAAAGAAGCTTTCTGAGAAACTGCTTAGTGTTCTGTTAATTCATCTCACAGAGTTACATGTGTATTTCGAGGATCTCTTTGCTAGTGCTATTTCTGTGGAATCTGAAAACAGATATTTCGGATCCCTTTGAAGACTATAGGGCCAAAGGAAATATCCTCGGATAACAAAGAGAAAGAAGCTTTCTGAGAAACTTCTTTGTGTTCTGTGAAATCATCTCACAGAGTTACAGCTTCCCCTCAAGAAGCCTTTCGCTAAGACAGTTTTTGTGGAATTGGCAAAGTGATATATGGAAGCCCATAGAGGGCTATGGTGAAAAAGGAAATATCGTCAGATGAAATCTGGAAAGAAGCTTTCTGAGAAACTGCTTAGTGTTCTGTTAATTCATCTCACAGAGTTACATGTGTATTTCGAGGATCTCTTTGCTAGCCCTATTTCTGTGGAATCTGAGAACAGATATTTCGGATCCCTTTGAAGACTATAGGGCCAAAGGAAATATCCTCTGATAACAAAGAGAAAGAAGCTTTCTGAGAAACTTCTTTGTGTTCTGTGAAATCATCTCACAGAGTTACAACTTTCCCGTCAAGAAGCCTTTCGCTAAGACAGTTCTTGTGGCATTGGCAAAGTGATATTTGGAAGCATATAGAGGGCTATGGTGAAATAGGAAATATCGTCAGATGAAATCTGGAAAGAAGCTTTCTGAGAAACTGCTTAGTGTTCTGTGAATTCATCTCACAGAGTTACATGTGTATTTCCAGGATCTCTTTGCTAGCCCTATTTCTGTGGAAACTGAGAAAAGATATTTCGGATCCCTTTGAAGACTATAGGGCCAAAGGAAAAATCCTCCGATAACAAAGAGAAAGAAGCTTTCTGAGAAACTTCTTTGTGTTCTGTGAAATCATCTCACAGAGTTACAGCTTTCCCCTGAAGAAGCCTTTCGCTAAGACAGTTCTTGTGGAATAGGCAAAGTGATATTTGGAAGCCCATAGAGGGCTATGGTGAAAAAGGAAATATCGTCAGATGAAATCTGGAAAGAAGCTTTCTGAGAAACTGCTTAGTGTTCTGTTAATTCATCTCACAGAGTTACATGTGTATTTCGAGGATCTCTTTGCTAGCCCTATTTCTGTGGAATCTGAGAACAGATATTTCGGATCCCTTTGAAGACTATAGGGCCAAAGGAAATATCCTCGGATAACAAAGAGAAAGAAGCTTTCTGAGAAACTTCTTTGTGTTCTGTGAAATCATCTCCCAGAGTTACAGCTTTTTCCTCAAGAAGCCTTTCGCTAAGACAGTTCTTGTGGAATTGGCAAGGTGATATTTGGAAGCCCATAGAGGGCTATGGTGTAAAAGGAAATATCGTCAGATGAAATCTGGAAAGAAGCTTTCTGCGAAACTGCTTAGTGTTCTGTTAATTCATCTCACAGAGTTACATGTGTATTTCGAGGATCTCTTTGCTAGTCCTATTTCTGTGGAATCTGAAAACAGATATTTCGGATCCCTTTGAAGACCATAGGGCCAAAGGAAATATCCTCGGATAACAAAGAGAAAGAAGCTTTCTGAGAAACTTCTTTGTGTTCTGTGAAATCATCTCACAGAGTTTCAGCTTTCAACTGAAGAAGGCTTTCGCTAAGACAGTTCTTGTGGAATTGGCAAAGTGATATTTGGAAGCCGATAGAGGGCTATGGTGAAAAAGGAAATATCCTCAGATGAAATCTGGAAAGAAGCTTTCTGAGAAACTGCTTAGTGTTCTCTGAATTCATCTCACAGAGTTACATGAGTATTTCGAGGATCTCTTTGCTAGCCCTATTTCTGTGGAAACTGAGAACAGATATTTCGGATCCCTTTGAAGACTATAGGGCCAAAGGAAATATCCTCCGATAACAAAGAGAAAGAAGCTTTCTGAGAAACTTCTTTGTGTTCTGTGAAATCATCTCACAGAGTTAAAGCTTTCCCCTCAAGAAGCCTTTCGCTAAGACACTTCTTGTGGAATTGGCAAAGTGATATTTGGAAGCCCATAGAGGGCTATGGTGAAAAAGGAAATATCGTCAGATGAAATCTGGAAAGAAGCTTTCTGCGAAACTGCTTAGTGTTCTGTTAATTCATCTCACAGAGTTCCATGTGTATTTCGAGGATCTCTTTGCTAGCCCTTTTCTGTGGAATCTGAAAACAGATATTTCGGATCCCTTTGAAGACTATAGTGCCTAAGGAAATATCCTCGGATAACAAAGAGAAAGAAGCTTTCTGAGAAACTTCTTTGTGTTCTGTGAAATCATCTCACAGAGTTACAGCTTTCCCGTCAAGAAGCCTTTCGCTAAGATAGTTCTTGTGGAATTGGCAAAGTGATATTTGGAAGCCCATAGAGGGCTATGGTGAAATAGGAAATATAGTCAGATGAAATCTGGAAAGAAGCTTTCTGAGAAACTGCTTAGTGTTCTGTGAATTCATCTCACAGAGTTTCATGTGTATTTCGAGGATCTCTTTGCAAGCCCTATTTCTGTGGAAACTGAGAAAAGATATTTCGGATCCCTTTGAAGACTATAGGGCCAAAGGAAAAATCCTCGGATAACAAAGAGAAAGAAGCTTTCTGAGAAACTTCTTTGTGTTCTGTGAAATCATCTCACAGAGTTACAGCTTTCCCCTGAAGAAGCCTTTCGCTAAGACAGTTCTTGTGGAATTGGCAAAGTGATATTTGGAAGCCCCTAGAGGGCTATGGTGAAAAAGGAAATATCGTCAGATGAAATCTGGAAAGAAGCTTTCTGAGAAACTGCTTAGTGTTCTGTTAATTCATCTCACAGAGTTACATGTGTATTTCGAGGATCTCTTTGCTAGCCCTATTTCTGTGGAATCTGAGAACAGATATTTCGGATCCCTTTGAAGACTACAGGACCAAAGGAAATATCCTCGGATAACAAAGAGAAAGAAGCTTTCTGAGAAACTTTTTGTGTTCTGTGAAATCATCTCACAGAGTTACAGCTTTCCCCTCAAGAAGCCTTTCGCTAAGACAGTTCTTGTGGAATTGGCAAAGTGATATTTGGAAGCCCTTAGAGGGCTATGGTGAAAAAGGAAATATCGTCCGATGAAATCTGGAAAGAAGCTTTCTGAGAAAGTGCTTAGTGTTCTGTTAATTCATCTCACAGAGTTACATGTGTATTTCGAGGATCTCTTTGCTAGCCCTATTTCTGTGGAATCTGAGAACAGATACTTCGGATCCCTTTGAAGACTATAGGGCCAAAGGAAATATCCTCCGATAACAAAGAGAAAGAAGCTTTCTGAGAAACTTCTTTGTGTTCTGTGAAATCATCTCACAGAGTTACAGCTTTCCCCTGAAGAAGCCTTTCGCTAAGACAGTTCTTGTGGAATTGGCAAAGTGATATTTGGAAGCCGATAGAGGGCTACGGTGAAAAAGGAAATATCCTCAGATGAAATCTGGAAAGAAGCTTTCTGAGAAACTGCTTAGTGTTCTGTGAATTCATCTCACAGAGTTACATGTGTATTTCGAGGATCTCTTTGCTAGCCCTATTTCTGTGGAAACTGAGAACAGATAATTCGGATCCCTTTGAAGATTATAGGGCCAAAGGAAATATCCTCCGATAACAAAGAGAAAGAAGCTTTCTGAGAAACTTCTTTGTGTTCTGTGAAATCATCTCACAGAGTTACAGCTTTCCCCTCAAGAAGCCTTTCGCTAAGACACTTCTTGTGGAATTGGCAAAGTGATATTTGGAAGCCCATAGAGGGCTATGGTGAAAAAGGAAATATCGTCAGATGAAATCTGGAAAGAAGCTTTCTGCGAAACTGCTTAGTGTTATGTTAATTCATCTCACAGAGTTACATGTGTATTTCGAGGATCTCTTTGCAAGCTCTATTTCTGTGGAATCTGAGAACAGATATTTCGGATCCCTTTGAAAACTATAGGGCCAAAGGAAATATCCTCCGATAACAAAGAGAAAGAAGCTTTCTGAGAAACTTCTTTGTGTTCTGTGAAATCATCTCACAGAGTTACAGCTTTCCCCTGAAGAAGGCTTTCGCTAAGACAGTTCTTGTGGAATAGGCAAAGTGATATTTGGAAGCCCATAGAGGGCTATGGTGAAAAAGGAAATATCGTCTGATGAAATCTGGAAAGAAGCTTTCTGAGAAACTGCTTAGTGTTCTGTTAATTCATCTCACAGAGTTACATGTGTATTTCGAGGATCTCTTTGCTAGCCCTATTTCTGTGGAATCTGAGAACAGATATTTCGGATCCCTTTGAAGACTATAGGGCCAAAGGAAATATCCTCCGATAACAAAGAGAAATAAGCTTTCTGAGAAACTTCTTTGTGTTCTGTGAAATCATCTCACAGAGTTACAGCTTTCCCCTCAAGAAGCCTTTCGCTAAGACAGTTCTTGTGGAATTGGCAAAGTGATATTTGGAAGCCCATAGAGGGCTATGGTGAAAAAGGAAATATCGTCAGATGAAATCTGGAAAGAAGCTTTCTGCGAAACTGCTCAGTGTTCTGTTAATTCATCTCACAGAGTTACATGTGTATTTCGAGGATCTCTTTGCTAGTCCTATTTCTGTGGAATCTGAAAACAGATATTTCGGATCCCTTTGAAGACTATAGGGCCAAAGGAAATATCCTCGGATAACAAAGAGAAAGAAGCTTTCTGAGAAACTTCTTTGTGTTCTGTGAAATCATCTCACAGAGTTACAGCTTTCCCCTCAAGAAGCCTTTCGCTAAGACAGTTCTTGTGGAATTGGCAAAGTGATATTTGGAAGCCCATAGAGGGCTATGGTGAAAAAGGAAATATCCTCAGATGAAATCTGGAATGAAGCTTTCTGCGAAACTGATTAGTGTTTTGTTAATTCATCTCACAGAGTTACATGTGTATTTCGAGGATCTCTTTGCTAGCTCTATTTCTGTGGAATCTGAGAGCAGATATTTCGGATCCCTTTGAAGACTATAGGGCGAAAGGAAATATCCTCCGATAACAAAGAAAAAGAAGCTTTCTGAGAAACTTCTTTGTGTTCTGTGAAATCATCTCACAGAGTTACAGCTTTCCCCTCAAGAAGCCTTTCGCTAAGACAGTTCTTGTGGAATAGGCAAAGTGATATTTGGAAGCCCATAGAGGGCTATGGTGAAAAAGGAACTATCGTCAGATGAAATCTGAAAAGAAGCTTTCTGAGAAACTACTTAGTGTTCTGTTAATTCATCTCACAGAGTTCCATGTGTATTTCGAGGATCTCTTTGCTAGCCCTATTTCTGTGGAATCTGAAAACAGATATTTCGGATCCCTTTGAAAACTATAGGGCCAAAGGAAATATCCTCCGATAACAAAGAGAAAGAAGCTTTCTGAGAAACTTCTTTGTGTTCTGTGAAATCATCTCACAGAGTTACAGCTTTCCCCTCAAGAAGCCTTTCGCTAAGACAGTTCTTGTGGAATTGGCAAAGTGATATTTGGAAGCCCATAGAGGGCTATGGTGAAATAGGAAATATCGTCAGATGAAATCTGGAAAGAAGCTTTCTGAGAAACTGCTTAGTGTTCTGTGAATTCATCTCACAGAGTTACATGTGTATTTCGAGGATCTCTTTGCTAGCCCTATTTCTGTGGAAACTGAGAAAAGATATTTCGGATCCCTTTGAAGACTATAGGGCCAAAGGAACAATCCTCCGATAACAAAGAGAAAGAAGCTTTCTGAGAAACTTCTTTGTGTTCTGTGAAATCATCTCACAGAGTTACAGCTTTCCCCTCAAGAAGCCTTTCGCTATGACAGTTCTTGTGGAATTGGCAAAGTGATATTTGGAAGCCCATAGAGGGCTATGGTGAAATAGGAAATATCGTCAGATGAAATCTGAAAAGAAGCTTTCTGAGAAACTGCTTAGTGTTCTGTTAATTCATCTCACAGAGTTACATGTGTATTTCGAGGATGTCTTTGCTAGCCCTATTTCTGTGGAATCTGAGAACAGATATTTCGGATCCCTTTGAAGACTATAGGGCCAAAGGAAATATCCTCGGATAACAAAGAGAAAGAAGCTTTCTGAGAAACTTCTTTGTGTTCTGTGAAATCATCTCACAGAGTTACAGCTTTCCCCTCAAGAAGCCTTTCGCTAAGACAGTTCTTGTGGAATTGGCAAAG
The DNA here is from genome assembly GCF_043159975.1 of Macaca nemestrina. Classification (NCBI taxonomy): domain Eukaryota; kingdom Metazoa; phylum Chordata; class Mammalia; order Primates; family Cercopithecidae; genus Macaca; species Macaca nemestrina. Next base: position 33,049,064 of record NC_092135.1, on the reverse strand, counting down.
TGATATTTGGAAGCCCCTAGAGGGCTATGGTGAAAAAGGAAATATCGTCAGATGAAATCTGGAAAGAAGCTTTCTGAGAAACTGCTTAGTGTTCTGTTAATTCATCTCACAGAGTTACATGTGTATTTCGAGGATCTCTTTGCTAGCCCTATTTCTGTGGAATCTGAGAACAGATATTTCGGATCCCTTTCAAGACTACAGGACCAAAGGAAATATCCTCGGATAACAAAGAGAAAGAAGCTTTCTGAGAAACTTCTTTGTGTTCTGTGAAATCATCTCACAGAGTTACAGCTTTCCCCTCAAGAAGCCTTTCGCTAAGACAGTTCTTGTGGAATTGGCAAAGTGATATTTGGAAGCCCATAGAGGGCTATGGTGAAAAAGGAAATATCGTACGATGAAACCTGGAAAGAAGCTTTCTGAGAAAGTGCTTAGTGTTCTGTTAATTCATCTCACAGAGTTACATGTGTATTTCGAGGATCTCTTTGCTAGCCCTATTTCTGTGGAATCTGAGAACAGATACTTCGGATCCCTTTGAAGACTATAGGGCCAAAGGAAATATCCTCGGATAACAAAGAGAAAGAAGCTTTCTGAGAAACTTCTTTGTGTTCTGTGAAATCATCTCACAGAGTTACAGCTTTCCCCTGAAGAAGCCTTTCGCTAAGACAGTTCTTGTGGAATTGGCAAAGTGATATTTGGAAGCCGATAGAGGGCTATGGTGAAAAAGGAAATATCCTCAGATGAAATCTGGAAAGAAGCTTTCTGAGAAACTGCTTAGTGTTCTGTGAATTCATCTCACAGAGTTACATGTGTATTTCGAGGATCTCTTTGCTAGCCCTATTTCTGTGGAAACTGAGAACAGATATTTCGGATCCCTTTGAAGACTATAGGGCCAAAGGAAATATCCTCCGATAACAAAGAGAAAGAAGCTTTCTGAGAAACTTCTTTGTGTTCTGTGAAATCATCTCACAGAGTTAAAGCTTTCCCCTCAAGAAGCCTTTCGCTAAGACACTTCTTGTGGAATTGGCAAAGTGATATTTGGAAGCCCATAGAGTGCTATGGTGAAAAAGGAAATATCGTCAGATGAAATCTGGAAAGAAGCTTTCTGCGAAACTGCTTAGTGTTATGTTAATTCATCTCACAGAGTTACATGTGTATTTCGAGGATCTCTTTGCTAGCTCTATTTCTGTGGAATCTGAGAACAGATATTTCGGATCCCTTTGAAGACTATAGGGCCAAAGGAAATATCCTCGGATAACAAAGAGAAAGAAGCTTTCTGAGAAACTTCTTTGTGTTCTGTGAAATCATCTCACAGAGTTACAGCTTTCCCCTCAAGAAGCCTTTCGCTAAGACAGTTCTTGTGGAATTGGCAAAGTGATATTTGGAAGCCCATAGAGGGCTATGGTGAAAAAGGAAATATCCTCAGATGAAATCTGGAATGAAGCTTTCTGCGAAACTGATTAGTGTTTTGTTAATTCATCTCACAGAGTTACATGTGTATTTCGAGGATCTCTTTGCTAGCTCTATTTCTGTGGAAACTGAGAACAGATATTTCGGATCCCTTTGAAGACTATAGGGCCAAAGGAAATATCCTCCGATAACAAAGAAAAAGAAGCTTTCTGAGAAACTTCTTTGTGTTCTGTGAAATCATCTCACAGAGTTACAGCTTTCCCCTCAAGAAGCCTTTCGCTAAGACAGTTCTTGTGGAATAGGCAAAGTGATATTTGGAAGCCCATAGAGGGCTATGGTGAAAAAGGAAATATCGTCAGATGAAATCTGGAAAGAAGCTTTCTGAGAAACTGCTTAGTGTTCTGTTAATTCATCTCACAGAGTTCCATGTGTATTTCGAGGATCTCTTTGCTAGCCCTATTTCTGTGGAATCTGAAAACAGATATTTCGGATCCCTTTGAAAACTATAGGGCCAAAGGAAATATCCTCCGATAACAAAGAGAAAGAAGCTTTCTGAGAAACTTCTTTGTGTTCTGTGAAATCATCTCACAGAGTTACAGCTTTCCCCTCAAGAAGCCTTTCGCTAAGACAGTTCTTGTGGAATTGGCAAAGTTATATTTGGAAGCCCATAGAGGGCTATGGTGAAATAGGAAATATCGTCAGATGAAATCTGGAAAGAAGCTTTATGAGAAACTGCTTAGTGTTCTGTTAATTCATCTCACAGAGTTACATGTGTATTTCGAGGATCTGTTTGCTAGCCCTATTTCTGTGGAAACTGAGAAAAGATATTTCGGATCCCTTTGAAGACTATAGGGCCTAAGGAAAAATCCTCCGATAACAAAGAGAAAGAAGCTTTCTGAGAAACTTCTTTGTGTTCTGTGAAATCATCTCACAGAGTTACAGCTTTCCCCTCAAGAAGCCTTTCGCTAAGACAGTTCTTGTGGAATTGGCAAAGTGATATTTGGAAGCCCATAGAGGGCTATGGTGAAAAAGGAAATATCCTCAGATGAAATCTGGAAAGAAGCTTTCTGAGAAACTGCTTAGTGTTCTGTTAATTCATCTCACAGAGTTACATGTGTATTTCGAGGATCTCTTTGCTAGTGCTATTTCTGTGGAATCTGAAAACAGATATTTCGGATCCCTTTGAAGACTATAGGGCCAAAGGAAATATCCTCGGATAACAAAGAGAAAGAAGCTTTCTGAGAAACTTCTTTGTGTTCTGTGAAATCATCTCACAGAGTTACAGCTTCCCCTCAAGAAGCCTTTCGCTAAGACAGTTTTTGTGGAATTGGCAAAGTGATATATGGAAGCCCATAGAGGGCTATGGTGAAAAAGGAAATATCGTCAGATGAAATCTGGAAAGAAGCTTTCTGAGAAACTGCTTAGTGTTCTGTTAATTCATCTCACAGAGTTACATGTGTATTTCGAGGATCTCTTTGCTAGCCCTATTTCTGTGGAATCTGAGAACAGATATTTCGGATCCCTTTGAAGACTATAGGGCCAAAGGAAATATCCTCTGATAACAAAGAGAAAGAAGCTTTCTGAGAAACTTCTTTGTGTTCTGTGAAATCATCTGACAGAGTTACAGCTTTCCCCTGAAGAAGCCTTTCGCTAAGACAGTTCTTGTGGAATTGGCAAAGTGATATTTGGAAGCCCATAGAGGGCTATGGTGAAAAAGGAAATATCCTCAGATGAAATCTGGAAAGAAGCTTTCTGAGAAACTGCTTAGTGTTCTGTTAATTCATCTCACAGAGTTACATGTGTATTTCGAGGATCTCTTTGCTAGCCCTATTTCTGTGGAAACTGAGAAAATATATTTCGGATCCCTTTGAAGACTATAGGGCCAAAGGAAAAATCCTCCGATAACAAAGAGAAAGAAGCTTTCTGAGAAACTTCTTTGTATTCTGTGAAATCATCTCACAGAGTTACAGCTTTCCCCTCAAGAAGGCTTTCGCTAAGACAGTTCTTGTGGAATTGGCAAAGTGATATTTGGAAGCCCATAGAGGGCTATGGTGAAAAAGGAAATATCGTCAGATGAAATCTGGAAAGAAGCTTTCTGCGAAACTTCTTAGGGTTTTGTTAATTCATCTCACAGAGTTACATGTGTATTTCGAGGATCTCTTTGCTAGCTCTATTTCTGTGGAATCTGAGAACAGATATTTCGGATCCCTTTGAAGACTATAGGGCCAAAGGAAATATCCTCGGATAACAAAGAGAAAGAAGCTTTCTGAGAAACTTCTTTGTGTTCTGTGAAATCATCTCACAGAGTTACAGCTTTCCCCTCAAGAAGCCTTTCGCTAAGACAGTTCTTGTGGAATAGGCAAAGTGATATTTGGAAGCCCATAGAGGGCTATGGTGAAAAAGGAAATATCGTCAGATGAAATCTGGAAAGAAGCTTTCTGAGAAACTACTTAGTGTTCTGTGAATTCATCTCACAGAGTTCCATGTGTATTTCGAGAATCTCTTTGCTAGCCCTATTTCTGTGGAATCTGATAACAGATATTTCGGATCCCTTTGAAGACTATAGGGCCAAAGGAAATATCCTCCGATAACAAAGAGAAAGAAGCTTTCTGAGAAACTTCTTTGTGTTCTGTGAAATCATCTCACAGTTACAGCTTTCCCCTGAAGAAGGCTTTCGCTAAGACAGTTCTTGTGGAATTGGCAAAGTGATATTTGAAAGCCCACAGAGGGCTATGCTGAAAAAGGAAATATCCTCAGATGAAATCTGGAAAGAAGCTTTCTGAGAAACTGCTTAGTGTTCTGTGAATTCATCTCACAGAGTTACATGTGTATTTCGAGGATCTCTTTGCTAGCCCTATTTCTGTGGAAACTGAGAAAAGATATTTCGGATCCCTTTGAAGACTATAGGGCCAAAGGAAAAATCCTCCGATAACAAAGAGAAGGAAGCGTTCTGAGAAACTTCTTTGTGTTCTGTGAAACCATCTCACAGAGTTACAGCTTTCCCCTCAAGAAGCCTTTCGCTAAGACAGTTCTTGTGGAATTGGCAAAGTGATATTTGGAAGCCCCTAGAGGACTATGGTGAAAAAGGAAATATCGTCAGATGAAATCTGGAAAGAAGCTTTCTGCGCAACTGCTTAGTGTTTTTTTAATTCATCTCACAGAGTTACATGTGTATTTCGAGGATCTCTTTGCTAGCCCTATTTCTGTGGAATCTGAGAACAGATATTTCGGATCCCTTTGAAGACTATAGGGCCAAAGGAAATATCCTCCCATAACAAAGAGAAAGAAACTTTCTGAGAAACTTCTTTGTGTTCTGTGAAATCATCTCACAGAGTTACAGCTTTCCCCTCAAGAAGCCTTTCGCTAAGACAGTTCTTGTGGAATTGGCAAAGTGATATTTGGAAGCCCATAGAGGGCTATGGTGAAAAAGGAAATATCCTCAGATGAAATCTGGAAAGAAGCTTTCTGAGAAACTGCTTAGTGTTCTGTGAATTCATCTCACAGAGTTACATGTGTATTTCGAGGATCTCTTTGCTAGCCCTATTTCTGTGGAAACTGAGAAAATATATTTCGGATCCCTTTGAAGACTATAGGGCCAAAGGAAAAATCCTCCGATAACAAAGAGAAAGAAGCTTTCTGAGAAACTTCTTTGTATTCTGTGAAATCATCTCACAGAGTTACAGCTTTCCCCTCAAGAAGCCTTTCGCTAAGACAGTTCTTGTGGAATTGGGAACGTGATATTTGGAAGCCCATAGAGGGCTATGGTGAAAAAGGAAATATCGTCAGATGAAATCTGGAAAGACGCTTTCTGCGAAACTTCTTAGGGTTTTGTTAATTCATCTCACAGAGTTACATGTGTATTTCGAGGATCTCTTTGCTAGCTCTATTTCTGTGGAATCTGAGAACAGATATTTCGGATCCCTTTGAAGACTATAGGGCCAAAGGAAATATCCTCGGATAACAAAGAGAAAGAAGCTTTCTGAGAAACTTCTTTGTGTTCTGTGAAATCATCTCACAGAGTTACAGCTTTCCCCTCAAGAAGCCTTTCGCTAAGACAGTTCTTGTGGAATAGGCAAAGTGATATTTGGAAGCCCATAGAGGGCTATGGTGAAAAAGGAAATATCGTCAGATGAAATCTGGAAAGAAGCTTTCTGAGAAACTACTTAGTGTTCTGTGAATTCATCTCACTGAATTCCATGTGTATTTCGAGAATCTCTTTGCTAGCCCTATTTCTGTGGAATCTGATAACAGATATTTCGGATCCCTTTGAAGACTATAGGGCCAAAGGAAATATCCTCCGATAACAAAGAGAAAGAAGCTTTCTGAGAAACTTCTTTGTGTTCTGTGAATTCATCTCACAGAGTTACAGCTTTCCCCTGAAGAAGGCTTTCGCTAAGACAGTTCTTGTGGAATTGGCAAAGTGATATTTGGAAGCCCACAGAGGGCTATGCTGAAAAAGGAAATATCCTCAGATGAAATCTGGAAAGAAGCTTTCTGAGAAACTGCTTAGTGTTCTGTGAATTCATCTCACAGTGTTACATGTGTATTTCGAGGATCTCTTTGCTAGCACTATTTCTGTGGAAACTGAGAAAAGATATTTCGGATCCCTTTGAAGACTATAGGGCCAAAGGAAAAATCCTCCGATAACAAAGAGAAGGAAGCGATCTGAGAAACTTCTTTGTGTTCTGTGAAATCATCTCACAGAGTTACAGCTTTCCCCTCAAGAAGCCTTTCGCTAAGACAGTTCTTGTGGAATTGGCAAAGTGATATTTGGAAGCCCATAGAGGACTATGGTGAAAAAGGAAATATCGTCAGATGAAATCTGGAAAGAAGCTTTCTGCGCAACTGCTTAGTGTTTTTTTAATTCATCTCACAGAGTTACATGTGTATTTCGAGGATCTCTTTGCTAGCCCTATTTCTGTGGAATCTGAAAACAGATATTTCGGATCCCTTTGAAGACTATAGTGCCTAAGGAAATATCCTCGGATAACAAAGAGAAAGAAGCTTTCTGAGAAACTTCTTTGTGTTCTGTGAAATCATCTCACAGAGTTACAGCTTTCCCCTCAAGAAGCCTTTCGCTAAGACAGTTCTTGTGGCATTGGCAAAGTGATATTTGGAAGCCTATAGAGGGCTATGGTGAAAAAGGAAATATCCTCAGATGAAATCTGGAAAGAAGCTTTCTGAGAAACTGCTTAGTGTTCTGTGAATTCATCTCACAGAGTTACATGTGTATTTCGAGGATCTCTTTGCTAGACCTATTTCTGTGGAAACTGAGAACAGATATTTCGGATCCCTTTGAAGACCATAGGGCGAAAGGAAATATCCTCCGATAACAAAGAGAAAGAAGCTTTCTGAGAAACTTCTTTGTGTTCTGTGAAATCATCTCACAGAGTTAAAGCTTTCCCCTCAAGAAGCCTTTCGCTAAGACACTTCTTGTGGAATTGGCAAAGTGATATTTGGAAGCCCATAGAGGGCTATGGTGAAAAAGGAAATATCGTCAGATGAAATCTGGAAAGAAGCTTTCTGCGAAACTGCTTAGTGTTTTGTTAATTCATCTCACAGAGTTACATGTGTATTTCGAGGACCTCTTTGCTAGCTCTATTTCTGTGGAATCTGAGAACAGATATTTCGGATCCCTTTGAAGACTATAGGGCCAAAGGAAATATCCTCGGATAACAAAGAGAAAGAAGCTTTCTGAGAAACTTCTTTGTGTTCTGTGAAATCATCTCACAGAGTTACAGCTTTCCCCTCAAGAAGCCTTTCGCTAAGACAGTTCTTGTGGAATAGGCAAAGTGATATTTGGAAGCCCATAGAGGGCTATGGTGAAAAAGGAAATATCGTCAGATGAAATCTGGAAAGAAGCTTTCTGCGAAACTGCTTAGTGTTCTGTTAATTCATCTCACAGAGTTCCATGTGTATTTCGAGGATCTCTTTGCTAGCCCTATTTCTGTGGAATCTGAGAACAGATATTTCGGATCCCTTTGAAGACTATAGTGCCTAAGGAAATATCCTCGGATAACAAAGAGAAAGAAGCTTTCTGAGAAACTTCTTTGTGTTCTGTGAAATCATCTCACAGAGTTACAGCTTTCCCGTCAAGAAGCCTTTCGCTAAGACAGTTCTTGTGGAATTGGCAAAGTGATATTTGGAAGCCCATAGAGGGCTATGGTGAAAAAGGAAATATCGTCAGATGAAATATGGAAAGAAGCTTTCTGCGAAACTGCTTAGTTTTATGTTAATTCATCTCACAGAGTTACATGTGTATTTCGAGGATCTCTTTGCTAGCTCTATTTCTGTGGAATCTGAGAACAGATATTTCGGATCCCTTTGAAGACTATAGGGCCAAAGGAAATATCCTCCGATAACAAAGAGAAAGAAGCTTTCTGAGAAACTTCTTTGTGTTCTGTGAAATCATCTCACAGAGTTACAGCTTTCCCCTCAAGAAGCCTTTCGCTAAGACAGTTCTTGTGGAATTGGCAAAGTGATATTTGGAAGCCCATAGAGGGCTATGGTGAAAAAGGAAATATCGTCAGATGAAATCTGGAAAGAAGCTTTCTGAGAAACTGCTTAGTGTTCTGTTAATTCATCTCACAGAGTTACATGTGTATTTCGAGGATCTCTTTGCTAGCCCTATTTCTGTGGAATCTGAGAACAGATATTTCGGATCCCTTTGAAGACTACAGGACCAAAGGAAATATCCTCGGATAACAAAGAGAAAGAAGCTTTCTGAGAAACTTCTTTGTGTTCTGTGAAATCATCTCACAGAGTTACAGCTTTCCCCTCAAGAAGCCTTTCGCTAATACAGTTCTTGTGGAATTGGCAAAGTGATATTTGGAAGCCCATAGAGGGCTATGGTGAAAAAGGAAATATCGTCAGATGAAATCTGGAAAGAAGCTTTCTGAGAAACTGCTTAGTGTTCTGTTAATTCATCTCACAGAGTTACATGTGTATTTCGAGGATCTCTTTGCTAGCCCTATTTCTGTGGAATCTGAGAACAGATATTTCGGATCCCTTTGAAGACTATAGGGCCAAAGGAAATATCCTCGGATAACAAAGAGAAAGAAGCTTTCTGAGAAACTTCTTTGTGTTCTGTGAAATCATCTCAGAGAGTTACAGCTTTCCCCTCAAGAAGCCTTTCGCTAAGACAGTTCTTGTGGAATTGGCAAAGTGATATTTGGAAGCCCATAGAGGGCTACGGTGAAAAAGGAAATATCGTCAGATGAAATCTGGAATGAAGCTTTCTGCGAAACTGCTTAGGGTTTTGTTAATTCATCTCACAGAGTTACATGTGTATTTCGAGGATCTCTTTGCTAGCTCTATTTCTGTGGAATCTGAGAACAGATATTTCGGATCCCTTTGAAGACTATAGGGCCAAAGGAAATATCCTCGGATAACAAAGAGAAAGAAGCTTTCTGAGAAACTTCTTTGTGTTCTGTGAAATCATCTCACAGAGTTACAGCTTTCCCCTCAAGAAGCCTTTCGCTAAGACAGTTCTTGTGGAATAGGCAAAGTGATATTTGGAAGCCCATAGAGGGCTATGGTGAAAAAGGAAATATCGTCAGATGAAATCTGGAAAGAAGCTTTCTGAGAAACTACTTAGTGTTCTGTGAATTCATCTCACAGAGTTCCATGTGTATTTCGAGAATCTCTTTGCTAGCCCTATTTCTGTGGAATCTGATAACAGATATTTCGGATCCCTTTGAAGACTATAGGGCCAAAGGAAATATCCTCCGATAACAAAGAGAAAGAAGCTTTCTGAGAAACTTCTTTGTGTTCTGTGAAATCATCTCACAGAGTTACAGCTTTCCCCTGAAGAAGGCTTTCGCTAAGACAGTTCTTGTGGAATTGGCAAAGTGATATTTGGAAGCCCACAGAGGGCTATGCTGAAAAAGGAAATATCCTCAGATGAAATCTGGAAAGAAGCTTTCTGAGAAACTGCTTAGTGTTCTGTGAATTCATCTCACAGAGTTACATGTGTATTTCCAGGATCTCTTTGCTAGCCCTATTTCTGTGGAAACTGAGAAAAGATATTTCGGATCCCTTTGAAGACTATAGGGCCAAAGGAAAAATCCTCCGATAACAAAGAGAAGGAAGCGTTCTGAGAAACTTCTTTGTGTTCTGTGAAACCATCTCACAGAGTTACAGCTTTCCCCTCAAGAAGCCTTTCGCTAAGACAGTTCTTGTGGAATTGGCAAAGTGATATTTGGAAGCCCCTAGAGGACTATGGTGAAAAAGGAAATATCGTCAGATGAAATCTGGAAAGAAGCTTTCTGCGCAACTGCTTAGTGTTTTTTTAATTCATCTCACAGAGTTACATGTGTATTTCGAGGATCTCTTTGCTAGCCCTATTTCTGTGGAATCTGAGAACAGATATTTCGGATCCCTTTGAAGACTATAGGGCCAAAGGAAATATCCTCCCATAACAAAGAGAAAGAAACTTTCTGAGAAACTTCTTTGTGTTCTGTGAAATCATCTCACAGAGTTACAGCTTTCCCCTCAAGAAGCCTTTCGCTAAGACAGTTCTTGTGGAATTGGCAAAGTGATATTTGGAAGCCCATAGAGGGCTATGGTGAAAAAGGAAATATCCTCAGATGAAATCTGGAAAGAAGCTTTCTGAGAAACTGCTTAGTGTTCTGTGAATTCATCTCACAGAGTTACATGTGTATTTCGAGGATCTCTTTGCTAGCCCTATTTCTGTGGAAACTGAGAAAATATATTTCGGATCCCTTTGAAGACTATAGGGCCAAAGGAAAAATCCTCCGATAACAAAGAGAAAGAAGCTTTCTGAGAAACTTCTTTGTATTCTGTGAAATCATCTCACAGAGTTACAGCTTTCCCCTCAAGAAGCCTTTCGCTAAGACAGTTCTTGTGGAATTGGCAAAGTGATATTTGGAAGCCCATAGAGGGCTATGGTGAAAAAGGAAATATCGTCAGATGAAATCTGGAAAGACGCTTTCTGCGAAACTTCTTAGGGTTTTGTTAATTCATCTCACAGAGTTACATGTGTATTTCGAGGATCTCTTTGCTAGCTCTATTTCTGTGGAATCTGAGAACAGATATTTCGGATCCCTTTGAAGACTATAGGGCCAAAGGAAATATCCTCGGATAACAAAGAGAAAGAAGCTTTCTGAGAAACTTCTTTGTGTTCTGTGAAATCATCTCACAGAGTTACAGCTTTCCCGTCAAGAAGCCTTTCGCTAAGACAGTTCTTGTGGAATTGGCAAAGTGATATTTGGAAGCCCATAGAGGGCTATGGTGAAAAAGGAAATATCGTCAGATGAAATATGGAAAGAAGCTTTCTGCGAAACTGCTTAGTTTTATGTTAATTCATCTCACAGAGTTACATGTGTATTTCGAGGATCTCTTTGCTAGCTCTATTTCTGTGGAATCTGAGAACAGATATTTCGGATCCCTTTGAAGACTATAGGGCCAAAGGAAATATCCTCCGATAACAAAGAGAAAGAAGCTTTCTGAGAAACTTCTTTGTGTTCTGTGAAATCATCTCACAGAGTTACAGCTTTCCCCTCAAGAAGCCTTTCGCTAAGACAGTTCTTGTGGAATTGGCAAAGTGATATTTGGAAGCCCATAGAGGGCTATGGTGAAAAAGGAAATATCGTCAGATGAAATCTGGAAAGAAGCTTTCTGAGAAACTGCTTAGTGTTCTGTTAATTCATCTCACAGAGTTACATGTGTATTTCGAGGATCTCTTTGCTAGCCCTATTTCTGTGGAATCTGAGAACAGATATTTCGGATCCCTTTGAAGACTACAGGACCAAAGGAAATATCCTCGGATAACAAAGAGAAAGAAGCTTTCTGAGAAACTTCTTTGTGTTCTGTGAAATCATCTCACAGAGTTACAGCTTTCCCCTCAAGAAGCCTTTCGCTAATACAGTTCTTGTGGAATTGGCAAAGTGATATTTGGAAGCCCATAGAGGGCTATGGTGAAAAAGGAAATATCGTCAGATGAAATCTGGAAAGAAGCTTTCTGAGAAACTGCTTAGTGTTCTGTTAATTCATCTCACAGAGTTACATGTGTATTTCGAGGATCTCTTTGCTAGCCCTATTTCTGTGGAATCTGAGAACAGATATTTCGGATCCCTTTGAAGACTATAGGGCCAAAGGAAATATCCTCGGATAACAAAGAGAAAGAAGCTTTCTGAGAAACTTCTTTGTGTTCTGTGAAATCATCTCAGAGAGTTACAGCTTTCCCCTCAAGAAGCCTTTCGCTAAGACAGTTCTTGTGGAATTGGCAAAGTGATATTTGGAAGCCCATAGAGGGCTACGGTGAAAAAGGAAATATCGTCAGATGAAATCTGGAATGAAGCTTTCTGCGAAACTGCTTAGGGTTTTGTTAATTCATCTCACAGAGTTACATGTGTATTTCGAGGATCTCTTTGCTAGCTCTATTTCTGTGGAATCTGAGAACAGATATTTCGGATCCCTTTGAAGACTATAGGGCCAAAGGAAATATCCTCGGATAACAAAGAGAAAGAAGCTTTCTGAGAAACTTCTTTGTGTTCTGTGAAATCATCTCACAGAGTTACAGCTTTCCCCTCAAGAAGCCTTTCGCTAAGACAGTTCTTGTGGAATAGGCAAAGTGATATTTGGAAGCCCATAGAGGGCTATGGTGAAAAAGGAAATATCGTCAGATGAAATCTGGAAAGAAGCTTTCTGAGAAACTACTTAGTGTTCTGTGAATTCATCTCACAGAGTTCCATGTGTATTTCGAGAATCTCTTTGCTAGCCCTATTTCTGTGGAATCTGATAACAGATATTTCGGATCCCTTTGAAGACTATAGGGCCAAAGGAAATATCCTCCGATAACAAAGAGAAAGAAGCTTTCTGAGAAACTTCTTTGTGTTCTGTGAAATCATCTCACAGAGTTACAGCTTTCCCCTGAAGAAGGCTTTCGCTAAGACAGTTCTTGTGGAATTGGCAAAGTGATATTTGGAAGCCCACAGAGGGCTATGCTGAAAAAGGAAATATCCTCAGATGAAATCTGGAAAGAAGCTTTCTGAGAAACTGCTTAGTGTTCTGTGAATTCATCTCACAGAGTTACATGTGTATTTCCAGGATCTCTTTGCTAGCCCTATTTCTGTGGAAACTGAGAAAAGATATTTCGGATCCCTTTGAAGACTATAGGGCCAAAGGAAAAATCCTCCGATAACAAAGAGAAGGAAGCGTTCTGAGAAACTTCTTTGTGTTCTGTGAAACCATCTCACAGAGTTACAGCTTTCCCCTCAAGAAGCCTTTCGCTAAGACAGTTCTTGTGGAATTGGCAAAGTGATATTTGGAAGCCCCTAGAGGACTATGGTGAAAAAGGAAATATCGTCAGATGAAATCTGGAAAGAAGCTTTCTGCGCAACTGCTTAGTGTTTTTTTAATTCATCTCACAGAGTTACATGTGTATTTCGAGGATCTCTTTGCTAGCCCTATTTCTGTGGAATCTGAGAACAGATATTTCGGATCCCTTTGAAGACTATAGGGCCAAAGGAAATATCCTCCCATAACAAAGAGAAAGAAACTTTCTGAGAAACTTCTTTGTGTTCTGTGAAATCATCTCACAGAGTTACAGCTTTCCCCTCAAGAAGCCTTTCGCTAAGACAGTTCTTGTGGAATTGGCAAAGTGATATTTGGAAGCCCATAGAGGGCTATGGTGAAAAAGGAAATATCCTCAGATGAAATCTGGAAAGAAGCTTTCTGAGAAACTGCTTAGTGTTCTGTGAATTCATCTCACAGAGTTACATGTGTATTTCGAGGATCTCTTTGCTAGCCCTATTTCTGTGGAAACTGAGAAAATATATTTCGGATCCCTTTGAAGACTATAGGGCCAAAGGAAAAATCCTCCGATAACAAAGAGAAAGAAGCTTTCTGAGAAACTTCTTTGTATTCTGTGAAATCATCTCACAGAGTTACAGCTTTCCCCTCAAGAAGCCTTTCGCTAAGACAGTTCTTGTGGAATTGGCAAAGTGATATTTGGAAGCCCATAGAGGGCTATGGTGAAAAAGGAAATATCGTCAGATGAAATCTGGAAAGACGCTTTCTGCGAAACTTCTTAGGGTTTTGTTAATTCATCTCACAGAGTTACATGTGTATTTCGAGGATCTCTTTGCTAGCTCTATTTCTGTGGAATCTGAGAACAGATATTTCGGATCCCTTTGAAGACTATAGGGCCAAAGGAAATATCCTCGGATAACAAAGAGAAAGAAGCTTTCTGAGAAACGTCTTTGTGTTCTGTGAAATCATCTCACAGAGTTACAGCTTTCCCCTCAAGAAGCCTTTCGCTAAGACAGTTCTTGTGGAATAGGCAAAGTGATATTTGGAAGCCCATAGAGGGCTATGGTGAAAAAGGAAATATCGTCAGATGAAATCTGGAAAGAAGCTTTCTGAGAAACTACTTAGTGTTCTGTGAATTCATCTCACAGAATTCCATGTGTATTTCGAGAATCTCTTTGCTAGCCCTATTTCTGTGGAATCTGATAACAGATATTTCGGATCCCTTTGAAGACTATAGGGCCAAAGGAAATATCCTCCGATAACAAAGAGAAAGAAGCTTTCTGAGAAACTTCTTTGTGTTCTGTGAATTCATCTCACAGAGTTACAGCTTTCCCCTGAAGAAGGCTTTCGCTAAGACAGTTCTTGTGGAATTGGCAAAGTGATATTTGGAAGCCCACAGAGGGCTATGCTGAAAAAGGAAATATCCTCAGATGAAATCTGGAAAGAAGCTTTCTGAGAAACTGCTTAGTGTTCTGTGAATTCATGTCACAGAGTGACATGTGTATTTCGAGGATCTCTTTGCTAGCACTATTTCTGTGGAAACTGAGAAAAGATATTTCGGATCCCTTTGAAGACTATAGGGCCAAAGGAAAAATCCTCCGATAACAAAGAGAAGGAAGCGATCTGAGAAACTTCTTTGTGTTCTGTGAAATCATCTCACAGAGTTACAGCTTTCCCCTCAAGAAGCCTTTCGCTAAGACAGTTCTTGTGGAATTGGCAAAGTGATATTTGGAAGCCCATAGAGGACTATGGTGAAAAAGGAAATATCGTCAGATGAAATCTGGAAAGAAGCTTTCTGCGCAACTGCTTAGTGTTTTTTTAATTCATCTCACAGAGTTACATGTGTATTTCGAGGATCTCTTTGCTAGCCCTATTTCTGTGGAATCTGAAAACAGATATTTCGGATCCCTTTGAAGACTATAGTGCCTAAGGAAATATCCTCGGATAACAAAGAGAAAGAAGCTTTCTGAGAAACTTCTTTGTGTTCTGTGAAATCATCTCACAGAGTTACAGCTTTCCCGTCAAGAAGCCTTTCGCTAAGACAGTTCTTGTGGCATTGGCAAAGTGATATTTGGAAGCCTATAGAGGGCTATGGTGAAATAGGAAATATCGTCAGATGAAATCTGGAAAGAAGCTTTCTGAGAAACTGCTTAGTGTTCTGTGAATTCATCTCACAGAGTTACATGTGTATTTCCAGGATCTCTTTGCTAGCCCTATTTCTGTGGAAACTGAGAAAAGATATTTCGGATCCCTTTGAAGACTATAGGGCCAAAGGAAAAATCCTCCGATAACAAAGAGAAAGAAGCTTTCTGAGAAACTTCTTTGTGTTCTGTGAAATCATCTCACAGAGTTACAGCTTTCCCCTCAAGAAGCCTTTCGCTAAGACAGTTCTTGTGGAATAGGCAAAGTGATATTTGGAAGCCCATAGAGGGCTATGGTGAAAAAGGAAATATCGTCAGATGAAATCTGGAAAGAAGCTTTCTGAGAAACTGCTTAGTGTTCTGTTAATTCATCTCACAGAGTTACATGTGTATTTCGAGGATCTCTTTGCTAGCCCTATTTCTGTGGAATCTGAGAACAGATATTTCGGATCCCTTTGAAGACTATAGGGCCAAAGGAAATATCCTCGGATAACAAAGAGAAAGAAGCTTTCTGAGAAACTTCTTTGTGTTCTGTGAAATCATCTCACAGAGTTACAGCTTTTCCCTCAAGAAGCCTTTCGCTAAGACAGTTCTTGTGGAATTGGCAAAGTGATATTTGGAAGCCCATAGAGGGCTATGGTGTAAAAGGAAATATCGTCAGATGAAATCTGGAAAGAAGCTTTCTGCGAAACTGCTTAGTGTTCTGTTAATTCATCTCACAGAGTTACATGTGTATTTCGAGGATCTCTTTGCTAGTCCTATTTCTGTGGAATCTGAAAACAGATATTTCGGATCCCTTTGAAGACCATAGGGCCAAAGGAAATATCCTCGGATAACAAAGAGAAAGAAGCTTTCTGAGAAACTTCTTTGTGTTCTGTGAAATCATCTCACAGAGTTACAGCTTTCAACTGAAGAAGGCTTTCGCTAAGACAGTTCTTGTGGAATTGGCAAAGTGATATTTGGAAGCCGATAGAGGGCTATGGTGAAAAAGGAAATATCCTCAGATGAAATCTGGAAAGAAGCTTTCTGAGAAACTGCTTAGTGTTCTGTGAATTCATCTCACAGAGTTACATGTGTATTTCGAGGATCTCTTTGCTAGCCCTATTTCTGTGGAAACTGAGAACAGATATTTCGGATCCCTTTGAAGACCATAGGGCGAAAGGAAATATCCTCCGATAACAAAGAGAAAGAAGCTTTCTGAGAAACTTCTTTGTGTTCTGTGAAATCATCTCACAGAGTTAAAGCTTTCCCCTCAAGAAGCCTTTCGCTAAGACACTTCTTGTGGAATTGGCAAAGTGATATTTGGAAGCCCATAGAGGGCTATGGTGAAAAAGGAAATATCGTCAGATGAAATCTGGAAAGAAGCTTTCTGCGAAACTGCTTAGTGTTTTGTTAATTCATCTCACAGAGTTACATGTGTATTTCGAGGATCTCTTTGCTAGCTCTATTTCTGTGGAATCTGAGAACAGATATTTCGGATCCCTTTGAAGACTACAGGGCCAAAGGAAATATCCTCGGATAACAAAGAGAAAGAAGCTTTCTGAGAAACTTCTTTGTGTTCTGTGAAATCATCTCACAGAGTTACAGCTTTCCCCTCAAGAAGCCTTTCGCTAAGACAGTTCTTGTGGAATAGGCAAAGTGATATTTGGAAGCCCATAGAGGGCTATGGTGAAAAAGGAAATATCGTCAGATGAAATCTGGAAAGAAGCTTTCTGCGAAACTGCTTAGTGTTCTGTTAATTCATCTCACAGAGTTCCATGTGTATTTCGAGGATCTCTTTGCTAGCCCTATTTCTGTGGAATCTGAGAACAGATATTTCGGATCCCTTTGAAGACTATAGGGCCTAAGGAAATATCCTCGGATAACAAAGAGAAAGAAGCTTTCTGAGAAACTTCTTTGTGTTCTGTGAAATCATCTCACAGAGTTACAGCTTTCCCGTCAAGAAGACTTTCGCTAAGACAGTTCTTGTGGAATTGGCAAAGTGATATTTGGAAGCCCATAGAGGGCTATGGTGAAATAGGAAATATAGTCAGATGAAATCTGGAAAGAAGCTTTCTGAGAAACTGCTTAGTGTTCTGTGAATTCATCTCACAGAGTTACATGTGTATTTCGAGGATCTCTTTGCTAGCCCTATTTCTGTGGAAACTGAGAAAAGATATTTCGGATCCCTTTGAAGACTATAGGGCCAAAGGAAAAATCCTCCGATAACAAAGAGAAAGAAGCTTTCTGAGAAACTTCTTTGTGTTCTGTGAAATCATCTCACAGCGATACAGCTTTCCCCTGAAGAAGCCTTTCGCTAAGACAGTTCTTGTGGAATTGGCAAAGTGATATTTGGAAGCCCATAGAGGGCTATGGTGAAAAAGGAAATATCGTCAGATGAAATCTGGAAAGAAGCTTTCTGCGAAACTGCTTAGTGTTCTGTTAATTCATCTCACAGAGTTACATGTGTATTTCGAGGATCTCTTTGCTAGCCCTATTTCTGTGGAATCTGAGAACAGATATTTCGGATCCCTTTGAAGACTACGGGACCAAAGGAAATATCCTCGGGTAACAAAGAGAAAGAAGCTTTCTGAGAAACTTCTTTGTGTTCTGTGAAATCATCTCAGAGAGTTACAGCTTCCCCTCAAGAAGCCTTTCGCTAAGACAGTTCTTGTGGAATTGGCAAAGTGATATTTGGAAGCCCATAGAGGGCTATGGTGAAATAGGAAATATCGTCAGATGAAATCTGGAAAGAAGCTTTCTGAGAAACTGCTTAGTGTTCTGTGAATTCATCTCACAGAGTTCCATGTGTATTTCGAGGATATCTTTGCTAGCCCTATTTCTGTGGAAACTGAGAAAAGATATTTCGGATCCCTTTGAAGACTATAGGGCCAAAGGAAAAATCCTCGGATAACAAAGAGAAAGAAGCTTTCTGAGAAACTTCTTTGTGTTCTGTGAAATCATCTCACAGAGTTACAGCTTTCCCCTCAAGAAGCCTTTCGCTAAGACACTTCTTGTGGAATTGGCAAAGTGATATTTGGAACCCCATAGAGGGCTACGGTGAAAAAGGAAATATCGTCAGATGAAATCTGGAATGAAGCTTTCTGCGAAACTGCTTAGTGTTCTGTTAATTCATCTCACAGAGTTACATGTGTATTTCGAGGTTCTCTTTGCTAGTCCTATTTCTGTGGAATCTGAAAACAGATATTTCGGATCCCTTTGAAGACTACAGGGCCAAAGGAAATATCCTCGGATAACAAAGAGAAAGAAGCTTTCTGAGAAACTTCTTTGTGTTCTGTGAAATCATCTCACAGAGTTACAGCTTCCCCTCAAGAAGCCTTTCGCTAAGACAGTTTTTGTGGAATTGGCAAAGTGATATATGGAAGCCCATAGAGGGCTATGGTGAAAAAGGAAATATCGTCAGATGAAATCTGGAAAGAAGCTTTCTGAGAAACTGCTTAGTGTTCTGTTAATTCATCTCACAGAGTTACATGTGTATTTCGAGGATCTCTTTGCTAGCCCTATTTCTGTGGAATCTGAGAACAGATATTTCGGATCCCTTTGAAGACTATAGGGCCAAAGGAAATATCCTCTGATAACAAAGAGAAAGAAGCTTTCTGAGAAACTTCTTTGTGTTCTGTGAAATCATCTCACAGAGTTACAGCTTTCCCCTGAAGAAGCCTTTCGCTAAGACAGTTCTTGTGGAATTGGCAAAGTGATATTTGGAAGCCCATAGAGGGCTATGGTGAAAAAGGAAATATCCTCAGATGAAATCTGGAAAGAAGCTTTCTGAGAAACTGCTTAGTGTTCTGTGAATTCATCTCACAGAGTTACATGTGTATTTCGAGCATCTCTTTGCTAGCCCTATTTCTGTGGAAACTGAGAAAATATATTTCGGATCCCTTTGAAGACTATAGGGCCAAAGGAAAAATCCTCCGATAACAAAGAGAAAGAAGCTTTCTGAGAAACTTCTTTGTATTCTGTGAAATCATCTCACAGAGTTACAGCTTTCCCCTCAAGAAGGCTTTCGCTAAGACAGTTCTTGTGGAATTGGCAAAGTGATATTTGGAAGCCCTTAGAGGGCTATGGTGAAAAAGGAAATATCGTCAGATGAAATCTGGAAAGAAGCTTTCTGCGAAACTTCTTAGGGTTTTGTTAATTCATCTCACAGAGTTACATGTGTATTTCGAGGATCTCTTTGCTAGCTCTATTTCTGTGGAATCTGAGAACAGATATTTCGGATCCCTTTGAAGACTATAGGGCCAAAGGAAATATCCTCGGATAACAAAGAGAAAGAAGCTTTCTGAGAAACTTCTTTGTGTTCTGTGAAATCATCTCACAGAGTTACAGCTTTCCCCTCAAGAAGCCTTTCGCTAAGACAGTTCTTGTGGAATAGGCAAAGTGATATTTGGAAGCCCATAGAGGGCTATGGTGAAAAAGGAAATATCGTCAGATGAAATCTGGAAAGAAGCTTTCTGAGAAACTACTTAGTGTTCTGTGAATTCATCTCACAGAGTTCCATGTGTATTTCGAGAATCTCTTTGCTAGCCCTATTTCTGTGGAATCTGATAACAGATATTTCGGATCCCTTTGAAGACTATAGGGCCAAAGGAAATATCCTCCGATAACAAAGAGAAAGAAGCTTTCTGAGAAACTTCTTTGTGTTCTGTGAAATCATCTCACAGAGTTACAGCTTTCCCCTGAAGAAGGCTTTCGCTAAGACAGTTCTTGTGGAATTGGCAAAGTGATATTTGGAAGCCCACAGAGGGCTATGCTGAAAAAGGAAATATCCTCAGATGAAATCTGGAAAGAAGCTTTCTGAGAAACTGCTTAGTGTTCTCTGAATTCATCTCACAGAGTTACATGTGTATTTCGAGGATCTCTTTGCTAGCCCTATTTCTGTGGAAACTGAGAAAAGATATTTCGGATCCCTTTGAAGACTATAGGGCCAAAGGAAAAATCCTCCGATAACAAAGAGAAGGAAGCGTTCTGAGAAACTTCTTTGTGTTCTGTGAAACCATCTCACAGAGTTACAGCTTTCCCCTCAAGAAGCCTTTCGCTAAGACAGTTCTTGTGGAATTGGCAAAGTGATATTTGGAAGCCCCTAGAGGACTATGGTGAAAAAGGAAATATCGTCAGATGAAATCTGGAAAGAAGCTTTCTGCGCAACTGCTTAGTGTTTTTTTAATTCATCGCACCGAGTTACATGTGTATTTCGAGGATCTCCTTGCTAGCCCTATTTCTGTGGAATCTGAGAACAGATATTTCGGATCCCTTTGAAGACTATAGGGCCAAAGGAAATATCCTCCCATAACAAAGAGAAAGAAACTTTCTGAGAAACTTCTTTGTGTTCTGTGAAATCATCTCACAGAGTTACAGCTTTCCCCTCAAGAAACCTTTCGCTAAGACAGTTCTTGTGGAATTGGCAAAGTGATATTTGGAAGCCCATAGAGGGCTATGGTGAAAAAGGAAATATCCTCAGATGAAATCTGGAAAGAAGCTTTCTGAGAAACTGCTTAGTGTTCTGTGAATTCATCTCACAGCGTTACATGTGTATTTCGAGGATCTCTTTGCTAGCCCTATTTCTGTGGAAACTGAGAAAATATATTTCGGATCCCTTTGAAGACTATAGGGCCAAAGGAAAAATCCTCCGATAACAAAGAGAAAGAAGCTTTCTGAGAAACTTCTTTGTATTCTGTGAAATCATCTCACAGAGTTACAGCTTTCCCCTCAAGAAGCCTTTCGCTAAGACAGTTCTTGTGGAATTGGCAAAGTGATATTTGGAAGCCCATAGAGGGCTATGGTGAAAAAGGAAATATCGTCAGATGAAATCTGGAAAGACGCTTTCTGCGAAACTTCTTAGGGTTTTGTTAATTCATCTCACAGAGTTACATGTGTATTTCGAGGATCTCTTTGCTAGCTCTATTTCTGTGGAATCTGAGAACAGATATTTCGGATCCCTTTGAAGACTATAGGGCCAAAGGAAATATCCTCGGATAACAAAGAGAAAGAAGCTTTCTGAGAAACTTCTTTGTGTTCTGTGAAATCATCTCACAGAGTTACAGCTTTCCCCTGAAGAAGCCTTTCGCTAAGACAGTTCTTGTGGAATAGGCAAAGTGATATTTGGAAGCCCATAGAGGGCTATGGTGAAAAAGGAAATATCGTCAGATGAAATCTGGAAAGAAGCTTTCTGAGAAACTACTTAGTGTTCTGTGAATTCATCTCACAGAATTCCATGTGTATTTCGAGAATCTCTTTGCTAGCCCTGTTTCTGTGGAATCTGATAACAGATATTTCGGATCCCTTTGAAGACTATAGGGCCAAAGGAAATATCCTCCGATAACAAAGAGAAAGAAGCTTTCTGAGAAACTTCTTTGTGTTCTGTGAATTCATCTCACAGAGTTACAGCTTTCCCCTGAAGAAGGCTTTCGCTAAGACAGTTCTTGTGGAATTGGCAAAGTGATATTTGGAAGCCCACAGAGGGCTATGCTGAAAAAGGAAATATCCTCAGATGAAATCTGGAAAGAAGCTTTCTGAGAAACTGCTTAGTGTTCTGTGAATTCATCTCACAGAGTTACATGTGTATTTCGAGGATCTCTTTGCTAGCACTATTTCTGTGGAAACAGAGAAAAGATATTTCGGATCCCTTTGAAGACTATAGGGCCAAAGGAAAAATCCTCCGATAACAAAGAGAAGGAAGCGATCTGAGAAACTTCTTTGTGTTCTGTGAAATCATCTAACAGAGTTACAGCTTTCCCCTCAAGAAGCCTTTCGCTAAGACAGTTCTTGTGGAATTGGCAAAGTGATATTTGGAAGCCCATAGAGGACTATGGTGAAAAAGGAAATATCGTCAGATGAAATCTGGAAATAAGCTTTCTGCGCAACTGCTTAGTGTTTTTTTAATTCATCTCACAGAGTTACATGTGTATTTCGAGGGTCTCTTTGCTAGCCCTATTTCTGTGGAATCTGAAAACAGATATTTCGGATCCCTTTGAAGACTATAGTGCCTAAGGAAATATCCTCGGATAACAAAGAGAAAGAAGCTTTCTGAGAAACTTCTTTGTGTTCTGTGAAATCATCTCACAGAGTTACAGCTTTCCCGTCAAGAAGCCTTTCGCTAAGACAGTTCTTGTGGCATTGGCAAAGTGATATTTGGAAGCCTATAGAGGGCTATGGTGAAATAGGAAATATCGTCAGATGAAATCTGGAAAGAAGCTTTCTGAGAAACTGCTTAGTGTTCTGTGAATTCATCTCACAGAGTTACATGTGTATTTCCAGGATCTCTTTGCTAGCCCTATTTCTGTGGAAACTGAGAAAAGATATTTCGGATCCCTTTGAAGACTATAGGGCCAAAGGAAAAATCCTCCGATAACAAAGAGAAAGAAGCTTTCTGAGAAACTTCTTTGTGTTCTGTGAAATCATCTCACAGAGTTACAGCTTTCCCCTCAAGAAGCCTTTCGCTAAGACAGTTCTTGTGGAATTGGCAAAGTGATATTTGGAAGCCCATAGAGGGCTATGGTGAAAAAGGAAATATCGTCAGATGAAATCTGGAAAGAAGCTTTCTGAGAAACTGCTTAGTGTTCTGTTAATTCATCTCACAGAGTTACATGTGTATTTCGAGGATCTCTTTGCTAGTCCTATTTCTGTGGAATCTGAAAACAGATATTTCGGATCCCTTTGAAGACCATAGGGCCAAAGGAAATATCCTCGGATAACAAAGAGAAAGAAGCTTTCTGAGAAACTTCTTTGTGTTCTGTGAAATCATCTCACAGAGTTACAGCTTTCAACTGAAGAAGGCTTTCGCTAAGACAGTTCTTGTGGAATTGGCAAAGTGATATTTGGAAGCCGATAGAGGGCTATGGTGAAAAAGGAAATATCCTCAGATGAAATCTGGAAAGAAGCTTTCTGAGAAACTGCTTAGTGTTCTGTGAATTCATCTCACAGAGTTACATGTGTATTTCGAGGATCTCTTTGCTAGCCCTATTTCTGTGGAAACTGAGAACAGATATTTCGGATCCCTTTGAAGACCATAGGGCCAAAGGAAATATCCTCCGATAACAAAGAGAAAGAAGCTTTCTGAGAAACTTCTTTGTGTTCTGTGAAATCATCTCACAGAGTTAAAGCTTTCCCCTCAAGAAGCCTTTCGCTAAGACACTTCTTGTGGAATTGGCAAAGTGATATTTGGAAGCCCATAGAGGGCTATGGTGAAAAAGGAAATATCGTCAGATGAAATCTGGAAAGAAGCTTTCTGCGAAACTGCTTAGTGTTTTGTTAATTCATCTCACAGAGTTACATGTGTATTTCGAGGATCTCTTTGCTAGCTCTATTTCTGTGGAATCTGAGAACAGATATTTCGGATCCCTTTGAAGACTATAGGGCCAAAGGAAATATCCTCGGATAACAAAGAGAAAGAAGCTTTCTGAGAAACTTCTTTGTGTTCTGTGAAATCATCTCACAGAGTTACAGCTTTCTCCTCAAGAAGCCTTTCGCTAAGACAGTTCTTGTGGAATAGGCAAAGTGATATTTGGAAGCCCATAGAGGGCTATGGTGAAAAAGGAAATATCGTCAGATGAAATCTGGAAAGAAGCTTTCTGCGAAACTGCTTAGTGTTCTGTTAATTCATCTCACAGAGTTCCATGTGTATTTCGAGGATGTCTTTGCTAGCCCTATTTCTGTGGAATCTGAGAACAGATATTTCGGATCCCTTTGAAGACTATAGTGCCTAAGGAAATATCCTCGGATAACAAAGAGAAAGAAGCTTTCTGAGAAACTTCTTTGTGTTCTGTGAAATCATCTCACAGAGTTACAGCTTTCCCGTCAAGAAGCCTTTCGCTAAGACAGTTCTTGTGGAATTGGCAAAGTGATATTTGGAAGCCCATAGAGGGCTATGGTGAAATAGGAAATATAGTCAGATGAAATCTGGAAAGAAGCTTTCTGAGAAACTGCTTAGTGTTCTGTGAATTCATCTCACAGAGTTACATGTGTATTTCGAGGATCTCTTTGCTAGCCCTATTTCTGTGGAAACTGAGAAAAGATATTTCGGATCCCTTTGAAGACTATAGGGCCAAAGGAAAAATCCTCCGATAACAAAGAGAAAGAAGCTTTCTGAGAAACTTCTTTGTGTTCTGTGAAATCATCTCACAGCGTTACAGCTTTCCCCTGAAGAAGCCTTTCGCTAAGACAGTTCTTGTGGAATTGGCAAAGTGATATTTGGAAGCCCATAGAGGGCTATGGTGAAAAAGGAAATATCGTCAGATGAAATCTGGAAAGAAGCTTTCTGCGAAACTGCTTAGTGTTCTGTTAATTCATCTCACAGAGTTACATGTGTATTTCGAGGATCTCTTTGCTAGCCCTATTTCTGTGGAATCTGAGAACAGATATTTCGGATCCCTTTGAAGACTACGGGACCAAAGGAAATATCCTCGGGTAACAAAGAGAAAGAAGCTTTCTGAGAAACTTCTTTGTGTGCTGTGAAATCATCTCACAGAGTTACAGCTTTCCCCTCAAGAAGCCTTTCGCTAATACAGTTCTTGTGGAATTGGCAAAGTGATATTTGGAAGCCCATAGAGGGCTATGGTGAAAAAGGAAATATCGTCAGATGAAATCTGGAAAGAAGCTTTCTGAGAAACTGCTTAGTGTTCTGTTAATTCATCTCACAGAGTTACATGTGTATTTCGAGGATCTCTTTGCTAGCCCTATTTCTGTGGAATCTGAGAACAGATATTTCGGATCCCTTTGAAGACTATAGGGCCAAAGGAAATATCCTCCGATAACAAAGAGAAAGAAGCTTTCTGAGAAACTTCTTTGTGTTCTGTGAAATCATCTCAGAGAGTTACAGCTTTCCCCTCAAGAAGCCTTTCGCTAAGACAGTTCTTGTGGAATTGGCAAAGTGATATTTGGAAGCCCATAGAGGGCTATGGTGAAATAGGAAATATCGTCAGATGAAATCTGGAAAGAAGCTTTCTGAGAAACTGCTTAGTGTTCTGTGAATTCATCTCACAGAGTTCCATGTGTATTTCGAGGATATCTTTGCTAGCCCTATTTCTGTGGAAACAGAAAAGATATTTCGGATCCCTTTGAAGACTATAGGGCCAAAGGAAAAATCCTCCGATAACAAAGAGAAAGAAGCTTTCTGAGAAACTTCTTTGTGTTCTGTGAAATCATCTCACAGAGTTACAGCTTTCCCCTCAAGAAGCCTTTCGCTAAGACAGTTCTTGTGGAATTGGCAAAGTGATATTTGGAAGCCCATAGAGGGCTATGGTGAAAAAGGAAATATCGTCAGATGAAATCTGGAAAGAAGCTTTCTGCGAAACTGCTTAGTGTTCTGTTAATTCATCTCACAGAGTTACATGTGTATTTCGAGGTTCTCTTTGCTAGTCCTATTTCTGTGGAATCTGAAAACAGATATTGCGGATCCCTTTGAAGACTATAGGGCCAAAGGAAATATCCTCGGATAACAAAGAGAAAGAAGCTTTCTGAGAAACTTCTTAGTGTTCTGTGAAATCATCTCACAGAGTTACAGCTTCCCCTCAAGAAGCCTTTCGCTAAGACAGTTTTTGTGGAATTGGCAAAGTGATATTTGGAAGCCCATAGAGGGCTATGCTGAAAAAGGAAATATCGTCAGATGAAATCTGGAAAGAAGCTTTCTGAGAAACTGCTTAGTGTTCTGTTAATTCATCTCACAGTGTTACGTGTGTATTTCGAGGATCTCTTTGCTAGCCCTATTTCTGTGGAATCTGAGAACAGATATTTCGGATCCCTTTGAAGACTATAGGGCCAAAGGAAATATCCTCGGATAACAAAGAAAAAGAAGCTTTCTGAGAAACTTCTTTGTGTTCTGTGAAATCATCTCACAGAGTTACAGCTTTCCCCTCAAGAAGCCTTTCGCTAAGACAGTTCTTGGGGAATTGGCAAAGTGATATTTGGAAGCCCATAGAGGGCTATGGTGAAAAAGGAAATATCGTCAGATGAAATCTGGAAAGAAGCTTTCTGCGAAACTGCTCAGTGTTCTGTTAATTCATCTCACAGAGTTACATGTGTATTTCGAGGATCTCTTTGCTAGTCCTATTTCTGTGGAATCTGAAAACAGATATTTCGGATCCCTTTGAAGACTATAGGGCCAAAGGAAATATCCTCGGATAACAAAGAGAAAGAAGCTTTCTGAGAAACTTCTTTGTGTTCTGTGAAATCATCTCACAGAGTTACAGCTTTCCCCTCAAGAAGCCTTTCGCTAAGACAGTTCTTGTGGAATTGGCAAAGTGATATTTGGAAGCCCATAGAGGGCTATGGTGAAAAAGGAAATATCCTCAGATGAAATCTGGAATGAAGCTTTCTGCGAAACTGATTAGTGTTTTGTTAATTCATCTCACAGAGTTACATGTGTATTTCGAGGATCTCTTTGCTAGCTCTATTTCTGTGGAATCTGAGAACAGATATTTCGGATCCCTTTGAAGACTATAGGGCCAAAGGAAATATCCTCCGATAACAAAGAAAAAGAAGCTTTCTGAGAAACTTCTTTGTGTTCTGTGAAATCATCTCACAGAGTTACAGCTTTCCCCTCAAGAAGCCTTTCGCTAAGACAGTTCTTGTGGAATAGGCAAAGTGATATTTGGAAGCCCATAGAGGGCTATGGTGAAAAAGGAAATATCGTCAGATGAAATCTGAAAAGAAGCTTTCTGAGAAACTACTTAGTGTTTTGTTAATTCATCTCACAGAGTTCCATGTGTATTTCGAGGATCTCTTTGCTAGCCCTATTTCTGTGGAATCTGAAAACAGATATTTCGGATCCCTTTGAAAACTATAGGGCCAAAGGAAATATCCTCCGATAACAAAGAGAAAGAAGCTTTCTGAGAAACTTCTTTGTGTTCTCTGAAATCATCTCACAGAGTTACAGCTTTCCCCTCAAGAAGCCTTTCGCTAAGACAGTTCTTGTGGAATTGGCAAAGTGATATTTGGAAGCCCATAGAGGGCTATGGTGAAATAGGAAATATCGTCAGATGAAATCTGGAAAGAAGCTTTCTGAGAAACTGCTTAGTGTTCTGTGAATTCATCTCACAGAGTTACATGTGTATTTCGAGGATCTCTTTGCTAGCCCTATTTCTGTGGAAACTGAGAAAAGATATTTCGGATCCCTTTGAAGACTATAAGGCCAAAGGAAAAATCCTCCGATAACAAAGAGAAAGAAGCTTTCTGAGAAACTTCTTTGTGTTCTGTGAAATCATCTCACAGAGTTACAGCTTTTCCCTCAAGAAGCCTTTCGCTATGACAGTTCTTGTGGAATTGGCAAAGTGATATTTGGAAGCCCATAGAGGGCTATGGTGAAAAAGGAAATATCGTCAGATGAAATCTGGAAAGAAGCTTTCTGAGAAACTGCTTAGTGTTCTGTTAATTCATCTCACAGAGTTCCATGTGTATTTCGAGGATCTCTTTGCTAGCCCTATTTCTGTGGAATCTGAGAACAGATATTTCGGATCCCTTTCAAGACTACAGGACCAAAGGAAATATCCTCGGATAACAAAGAGAAAGAAGCTTTCTGAGAAACTTCTTTGTGTTCTGTGAAATCATCTCACAGAGTTACAGCTTTCCCCTCAAGAAGCCTTTCGCTAAGACAGTTCTTGTGGAATTGGCAAAGTGATATTTGGAAGCCCATAGAGGGCTATGGTGAAAAAGGAAATATCGTCCGATGAAACCTGGAAAGAAGCTTTCTGAGAAAGTGCTTAGTGTTCTGTTAATTCATCTCACAGAGTTACATGTGTATTTCGAGGATCTCTTTGCTAGCCCTATTTCTGTGGAATCTGAGAACAGATACTTCGGATCCCTTTGAAGACTATACGGCCAAAGGAAATATCCTCGGATAACAAAGAGAAAGAAGCTTTCTGAGAAACTTCTTTGTGTTCTGTGAAATCATCTCACAGAGTTACAGCTATCCCCTCAAGAAGCCTTTCGCTAAGACAGTTCTTGTGGAATTGGCAAAGTGATATTTGGAAGCCGATAGAGGGCTATGGTGAAAAAGGAAATATCCTCAGATGAAATCTGGAAAGAAGCTTTCTGAGAAACTGCTTAGTGTTCTGTGAATTCATCTCACAGAGTTACATGTGTATTTCGAGGATCTCTTTGCTAGCCCTATTTCTGTGGAAACTGAGAACAGATATTTCGGATCCCTTTGAAGACTATAGGGCCAAAGGAAATATCCTCCGATAACAAAGAGAAAGAAGCTTTCTGAGAAACTTCTTTGTGTTCTGTGAAATCATCTCACAGAGTTAAAGCTTTCCCCTCAAGAAGCCTTTCGCTAAGACACTTCTTGTGGAATTGGCAAAGTGATATTTGGAAGCCCATAGAGGGCTATGGTGAAAAAGGAAATATCGTCAGATGAAATCTGGAAAGAAGCTTTCTGCGAAACTGCTTAGTGTTATGTTAGTTCATCTCACAGAGTTACATGTGTATTTCGAGGATCTCTTTGCTAGCTCTATTTCTGTGGAATCTGAGAACAGATATTTCGGATCCCTTTGAAAACTATAGGGCCAAAGGAAATATCCTCCGATAATAAAGAGAAAGAAGCTTTCTGAGAAACTTCTTTGTGTTCTTTGAAATCATCTCACAGAGTTACAGCTTTCCCCTCAAGAAGCCTTTCGCTAAGACAGTTCTTGTGGAATAGGCAAAGTGATATTTGGAAGCCCATAGAGGGCTATGGTGAAAAAGGAAATATCGTCAGATGAAATCTGGAAAGAAGCTTTCTGAGAAACTGCTTAGTGTTCTGTTAATTCATCTCACAGAGTTACATGTGTATTTCGAGGATCTCTTTGCTAGCCCTATTTCTGTGGAATCTGAGAACAGATATTTCGGATCCCTTTGAAGACTATAGGGCCAAAGGAAATATCCTCCGATAACAAAGAGAAAGAAGCTTTCTGAGAAACTTCTTTGTGTTCTGTGAAATCATCTCACAGAGTTACAGCTTTCCCCTCAAGAAGCCTTTCGCTAAGACAGTTCTTGTGGAATTGGCAAAGTGATATTTGGAAGCCCATAGAGGGCTATGGTGAAAAAGGAAATATCGTCAGATGAAATCTGGAAAGAAGCTTTCTGCGAAACTGCTCAGTGTTCTGTTAATTCATCTCACAGAGTTACATGTGTATTTCGAGGATCTCTTTGCTAGTCCTATTTCTGTGGAATCTGAAAACAGATATTTCGGATCCCTTTGAAGACTATAGGGCCAAAGGAAATATCCTCGGATAACAAAGAGAAAGAAGCTTTCTGAGAAACTTCTTTGTGTTCTGTGAAATCATCTCACAGAGTTACAGCTTTCCCCTCAAGAAGCCTTTCGCTAAGACAGTTCTTGTGGAATTGGCAAAGTGATATTTGGAAGCCCATAGAGGGCTATGGTGAAAAAGGAAATATCGTCAGATGAAATCTGGAAAGAAGCTTTCTGAGAAACTGCTTAGTGTTCTGTTAATTCATCTCACAGAGTTCCATGTGTATTTCGAGGATCTCTTTGCTAGCCCTATTTCTGTGGAATCTGAAAACAGATATTTCGGATCCCTTTGAAAACTATAGGGCCAAAGGAAATATCCTCCGATAACAAAGAGAAAGAAGCTTTCTGAGAAACTTCTTTGTGTTCTGTGAAATCATCTCACAGAGTTACAGCTTTCCCCTCAAGAAGCCTTTCGCTAAGACAGTTCTTGTGGAATTGGCAAAGTTATATTTGGAAGCCCATAGAGGGCTACGGTGAAAAAGGAAATATCCTCAGATGAAATCTGGAAAGAAGCTTTATGAGAAACTGCTTAGTGTTCTGTTAATTCATCTCACAGAGTTACATGTGTATTTCGAGGATCTGTTTGCTAGCCCTATTTCTGTGGAAACTGAGAAAAGATATTTCGGATCCCTTTGAAGACTATAGGGCCAAAGGAAAAATCCTCCGATAACAAAGAGAAAGAAGCCTTCTGAGAAACTTCTTTGTGTTCTGTGAAATCATCACACAGAGTTACAGCTTTCCCCTCAAGAAGCCTTTCGCTAAGACAGTTCTTGTGGAATTGGCAAAGTGATATTTGGAAGCCCATAGAGGGCTATGGTGAAAAAGGAAATATCCTCAGATGAAATCTGGAAAGAAGCTTTCTGAGAAACTGCTTAGTGTTCTGTTAATTCATCTCACAGAGTTACATGTGTATTTCGAGGATCTCTTTGCTAGTCCTATTTCTGTGGAATCTGAAAACAGATATTTCGGATCCCTTTGAAGACTATAGGGCCAAAGGAAATATCTTCGGATAACAAAGAGAAAGAAGCTTTCTGAGAAACTTCTTTGTGTTCTGTGAAATCATCTCACAGTGTTACAGCTTTCCCCTCAAGAAGCCTTTCGCTAAGACAGTTTTTGTGGAATTGGCAAAGTGATATTTGGAAGCCCATAGAGGGCTATGGTGAAAAAGGAAATATCGTCAGATGAAATCTGGAAAGAAGCTTTCTGAGAAACTGCTTAGTGTTCTGTTAATTCATCTCACAGAGTTACATGTGTATTTCGAGGATCTCTTTGCTAGCCCTATTTCTGTGGAATCTGAGAACAGATATTTCGGATCCTATTGAAGACTATAGGGCCAAAGGAAATATCCTCGGATAACAAAGAGAAAGAAGCTTTCTGAGAAACTTCTTTGTGTTCTGTGAAATCATCTCACAGAGTTACAGCTTTCCCCTGAAGAAGCCTTTCGCTAAGACAGTTCTTGTGGAATTGGCAAAGTGATATTTGGAAGCCCATAGAGGGCTATGGTGAAAAAGGAAATATCCTCAGATGAAATCTGGAAAGAAGCTTTCTGAGAAACTGCTTAGTGTTCTGTGAATTCATCTCACAGAGTTACATGTGTATTTCGAGGATCTCTTTGCTAGCCCTATTTCTGTGGAATCTGAGAACAGATATTTCGGATCCCTTTGAAGACTATAGGGCCAAAGGAAATATCCTCCGATAACAAAGAGAAAGAAGCTTTCTGAGAAACTTCTTTGTGTTCTGTGAAATCATCTCAGAGAGTTACAGCTTTCCCCTCAAGAAGCCTTTCGCTAAGACAGTTCTTATGGAATTGGCAAAGTGATATTTGGAAGCCCATAGAGGGCTATGGTGAAATAGGAAATATCGTCAGATGAAATCTGGAAAGAAGCTTTCTGAGAAACTGCTTAGTGTTCTGTGAATTCATCTCACAGAGTTCCATGTGTATTTCGAGGATATCTTTGCTAGCCCTATTTCTGTGGAAACTGAGAAAAGATATTTCGGATCCCTTTGAAGACTATAGGGCCAAAGGAAAAATCCTCCGATAACAAAGAGAAAGAAGCTTTCTGAGAAACTTCTTTGTGTTCTGTGAAATCATCTCACAGAGTTACAGCTTTCCCCTCAAGAAGCCTTTCGCTAAGACAGTTCTTGTGGAATTGGCAAGGTGATATTTGGAACCCCATAGAGGGCTATGGTGAAAAAGGAAATATCGTCAGATGAAATCTGGAAAGAAGCTTTCTGCGAAACTGCTTAGTGTTCTGTTAATTCATCTCACAGAGTTACATGTGTATTTCGAGGTTCTCTTTGCTAGTCCTATTTCTGTGGAATCTGAAAACAGATATTTCGGATCCCTTTGAAGACTATAGGGCCAAAGGAAATATCCTCGGATAACAAAGAGAAAGAAGCTTTCTGAGAAACTTCTTTGTGTTCTGTGAAATCATCTCACAGAGTTACAGCTTCCCCTCAAGAAGTCTTTCGCTAAGACAGTTTTTGTGGAATTGGCAAAGTGATATTTGGAAGCCCATAGAGGGCTATGGTGAAAAAGGAAATATCGTCAGATGAAATCTGGAAAGAAGCTTTCTGAGAAACTGCTTAGTGTTCTGTTAATTCATCTCACAGAGTTACGTGTGTATTTCGAGGATCTCTTTGCTAGCCCTATTTCTGTGGAATCTGAGAACAGATATTTCGGATCCCTTTGAAGACTATAGGGCCAAAGGAAATATCCTCGGATAACAAAGAGAAAGAAGCTTTCTGAGAAACTTCTTTGTGTTCTGTGAAATCATCTCACAGAGTTACAGCTTTCCCCTGAAGAAGGCTTTCGCTAAGACAGTTCTTGTGGAATTGGCAAAGTGATATTTGGAAGCCCATAGAGGGCTATGGTGAAAAAGGAAATATCCTCAGATGAAATCTGGAAAGAAGCTTTCTGAGAAACTGCTTAGTGTTCTGTGAATTCATCTCACAGAGTTACATGTGTATTTCGAGGATCTCTTTGCTAGCCCTATTTCTGTGGAAACTGAGAAAATATATTTCGGATCCCTTTGAAGACTATAGGGCCAAAGGAAAAATCCTCCGATAACAAAGAGAAAGAAGCTTTCTGAGAAACTTCTTTGTATTCTGTGAAATCATCTCACAGAGTTACAGCTTTCCCCTCAAGAAGCCTTTCGTTAAGACAGTTCTTGTGGAATTGGCAAAGTGATATTTGGAAGCCCATAGAGGGCTATGGTGAAAAAGGAAATATCGTCAGATGAAATCTGGAAAGAAGCTTTCTGCAAAACTTCTTAGGGTTTTGTTAATTCATCTCACAGAGTTACATGTGTATTTCGAGGATCTCTTTGCTAGCTCTATTTCTGTGGAATCTGAGAACAGATATTTCGGATCCCGTAGAAGACTATAGGGCCAAAGGAAATATCCTCGGATAACAAAGAGAAAGAAGCTTTCTGAGAAACTTCTTTGTGTTCTGTGAAATCATCTCACAGAGTTACAGCTTTCCCCTGAAGAAGGCTTTCGCTAAGACAGTTCTTGTGGAATTGGCAAAGTGATATTTGGAAGCCCACAGAGGGCTATGCTGAAAAAGGAAATATCCTCAGATGAAATCTGGAAAGAAGCTTTCTGAGAAACTGCTTAGTGTTCTGTGAATTCATCTCACAGAGTTACATGTGTATTTCGAGGATCTCTTTGCTAGCCCTATTTCTGTGGAAACTGAGAAAAGATATTTCGGATCCCTTTGAAGACTATAGGGCCAAAGGAAAAATCCTCCGATAACAAAGAGAAGGAAGCGTTCTGAGAAACTTCTTTGTGTTCTGTGAAATCATCTCACAGAGTTACAGCTTTCCCCTCAAGAAGCCTTTCGCTAAGACAGTTCTTGTGGAATTGGCAAAGTGATATTTGGAAGCCCATAGAGGACTATGGTGAAAAAGGAAATATCGTCAGATGAAATCTGGAAAGAAGCTTTCTGCGCAACTGCTTAGTGTTCTGTTAATTCATCTCACAGAGTTACATGTGTATTTCGAAGATGTCTTTGCTAGCCCTATTTCTGTGGAATCTGAGAACAGATATTTCGGATCCCTTTGAAGACTATAGGGCCAAAGGAAATATCCTCGGATAACAAAGAGAAAGAAGCTTTCTGAGAAACTTCTTTGTGTTCTGTGAAATCATCTCACAGAGTTACAGCTTTCCCCTCAAGAAGCCTTTCGCTAAGACAGTTCTTGTGGAATTGGCAAAGTGATATTTGGAAGCCCATAGAGGGCTATGGTGAAAAAGGAAATATCGTCAGATGAAATCTGGAAAGAAACTTTCTGCGAAACTGCTTAGTGTTCTGTTAATTCATCTCACAGAGTTACATGTGTATTTCGAGGATCTCTTTGCTAGTCCTATTTCTGTGGTATCTGAAAACAGATATTTCGGATCCCTTTGAAGTTTATAGGGCCAAAGGAAATATCCTCGGATAACAAAGAGAAAGAAGCTTTCTGAGAAACTTCTTTGTGTTCTGTGAAATCATCTCACAGAGTTACAGCTTTCCCCTCAAGAAGCCTTTCGCTAAGACAGTTCTTGTGGAATAGGCAAAGTGATATTTGTAAGCCCATAGAGGGCTATGGTGAAAAAGGAAATATCGTCAGATGAAATCTGGAAAGAAGCTTTCTGAGAAACTGCTTAGTGTTCTGTTAATTCATCTCACAGAGTTACATGTGTATTTCGAGGATCTCTTTGCTAGCCCTATTTCTGTGGAATCTGAGAACAGATATTTCGGATCCCTTTGAAGACTATAGGGCCAAAGGAAATATCCTCCGATAACAAAGAGAAAGAAGCTTTCTGAGAAACTTCTTTGTGTTCTGTGAAATCATCTCACAGAGTTACAGCTTTCCCCTCAAGAAGCCTTTCGCTAAGACAGTTCTTGTGGAATTGGCAAAGTGATATTTGGAAGCCCATAGAGGGCTATGGTGAAAAAGGAAATATCCTCAGATGAAATCTGGAAAGAAGCTTTCTGAGAAACTGCTTAGTGTTCTGTGAATTCATCTCACAGAGTTACATGTGTATTTCGAGGATCTCTTTGCTAGCCCTATTTCTGTGCAAACTGAGAAAAGATATTTCGGATCCCTTTGAAGACTATAGGGCCAAAGGAAAAATCCTCCGATAACAAAGAGAAGGAAGCGTTCTGAGAAACTTCTTTGTGTTCTGTGAAATCATCTCACAGAGTTACAGCTTTCCCCTCAAGAAGCCTTTCGCTAAGACAGTTCTTGTGGAATTGGCAAAGTGATATTTGGAAGCCCATAGAGGACTATGGTGAAAAAGGAAATATCGTCAGATGAAATCTGGAAAGAAGCTTTCTGCGCAACTGCTTAGTGTTTTTTTAATTCATCTCACAGAGTTACATGTGTATTTCGAGGATCTCTTTGCTAGCCCTATTTCTGTGGAATCTGAGAACAGATATTTCGGATCCCTTTGAAGACTATAGGGCCAAAGGAAATATCCTTGGATAACAAAGAGAAAGAAGCTTTCTGAGAAACTTCTTTGTGTTCTGTGAAATCATCTCACAGAGTTACAGCTTTCCCCTGAAGAAGCCTTTTGCTAAGACAGTTCTTGTGGAATTGGCAAAGTGATATTTGGAAGCCCATAGAGGGCTATGGTGAAAAAGGAAATATCCTCAGATGAAATCTGGAAAGAAGCTTTCTGAGAAACTGCTTAGTGTTCTGTGAATTCATCTCACAGAGTTACATGTGTATTTCGAGGATCTCTTTGCTAGCCCTATTTCTGTGGAAACTGAGAAAATATATTTCGGATCCCTTTGAAGACTATAGGGCCAAAGGAAAAATCCTCCGATAACAAAGAGAAAGAAGCTTTCTGAGAAACTTCTTTGTATTCTGTGAAATCATCTCACAGAGTTACAGCTTTCCCCTCAAGAAGCCTTTCGCTAAGACAGTTCTTGTGGAATTGGCAAAGTGATATTTGGATGCCCATAGAGGGCTATGGTGAAAAAGGAAATATCGTCAGATGAAATCTGGAAAGAAGCTTTCTGCGAAACTTCTTAGGGTTTTGTTAATTCATCTCACAGAGTTACATGTGTATTTCGAGGATCTCTTTGCTAGCTCTATTTCTGTGGAATCTGAGAACAGATATTTCGGATCCCTTTGAAGACTATAGGGCCAAAGGAAATATCCTCGGATAACAAAGAGAAAGAAGCTTTCTGAGAAACTTCTTTGTGTTCTGTGAAATCATCTCACAGAGTTACAGCTTTCCCCTCAAGAAGCCTTTCGCTAAGACAGTTCTTGTGGAATAGGCAAAGTGATATTTGGAAGCCCATAGA
The DNA here is from genome assembly GCF_043159975.1 of Macaca nemestrina. Lineage (NCBI taxonomy): Eukaryota > Metazoa > Chordata > Mammalia > Primates > Cercopithecidae > Macaca > Macaca nemestrina. The sequence continues at coordinate 33,013,723 of NC_092135.1, read as the reverse complement.
GGGCTATGGTGAAAAAGGAAATATCGTCAGATGAAATCTGGAAAGAAGCTTTCTGAGAAACTACTTAGTGTTCTGTGAATTCATCTCACAGAGTTCCATGTGTATTTCGAGAATCTCTTTGCTAGCTCTATTTCTGTGGAATCTGATAACAGATATTTCGGATCCCTTTGAAGACTATAGGGCCAAAGGAAATATCCTCCGATAACAAAGAGAAAGAAGCTTTCTGAGAAACTTCTTTGTGTTCTGTGAAATCATCTCACAGAGTTACAGCTTTCCCCTGAAGAAGGCTTTCGCTAAGACAGTTCTTGTGGAATTGGCAAAGTGATATTTGGAAGCCCACAGAGGGCTATGCTGAAAAAGGAAATATCCTCAGATGAAATCTGGAAAGAAGCTTTCTGAGAAACTTCTTTGTGTTCTGTGAAATCATCTCACAGAGTTACAGCTTTCCCCTGAAGAAGGCTTTCGCTAAGACAGTTCTTGTGGAATTGGCAAAGTGATATTTGGAAGCCCACAGAGGGCTATGCTGAAAAAGGAAATATCCTCAGATGAAATCTGGAAAGAAGCTTTCTGAGAAACTGCTTAGTGTTCTGTGAATTCATCTCACAGAGTTACATGTGTATTTCGAGGATCTCTTTGCTAGCCCTATTTCTGTGGAAACTGAGAAAAGATATTTCGGATCCCTTTGAAGACTATAGGGCCAAAGGAAAAATCCTCCGATAACAAAGAGAAGGAAGCGTTCTGAGAAACTTCTTTGTGTTCTGTGAAATCATCTCACAGAGTTACAGCTTTCCCCTCAAGAAGCCTTTCGCTAAGACAGTTCTTGTGGAATTGGCAAAGTGATATTTGGAAGCCCATAGAGGACTATGGTGAAAAAGGAAATATCGTCAGATGAAATCTGGAAAGAAGCTTTCTGCGCAACTGCTTGGTGTTTTTTTAATTCATCTCACAGAGTTACATGTGTATTTCGAGGATCTCTTTGCTATCCCTATTTCTGTGGAATCTGAAAACAGATATTTCGGATCCCTTTGAAGACTATAGTGCCTAAGGAAATATCCTCGGATAACAAAGAGAAAGAAGCTTTCTGAGAAACTTCTTTGTGTTCTGTGAAATCATCTCACAGAGTTACAGCTTTCCCGTCAAGAAGCCTTTCGCTAAGACAGTTCTTGTGGAATTGGCAAAGTGATATTTGGAAGCCTATAGAGGGCTATGGTGAAATAGGAAATATCGTCAGATGAAATCTGGAAAGAAGCTTTCTGAGAAACTGCTTAGTGTTCTGTGAATTCATCTCACAGAGTTACATGTGTATTTCGAGGATCTCTTTGCTAGCCCTATTTCTGTGGAAACTGAGAAAAGATATTTCGGATCCCTTTGAAGACTATAGGGCCAAAGGAAAAATCCTCCGATAACAAAGAGAAAGAAGCTTTCTGAGAAACTTCTTTGTGTTCTGTGAAATCATCTGACAGAGTTACAGCTTTCCCCTGAAGAAGCCTTTCGCTAAGACAGTTCTTGTGGAATTGGCAAAGTGATATTTGGAAGCCCATAGAGGACTATGGTGAAAAAGGAAATATCGTCAGATGAAATCTGGAAAGAAGCTTTCTGCGAAACTGCTTAGTGTTTTTTTAATTCATCTCACAGAGTTACATGTGTATTTCGAGGATCTCTTTGCTAGCCCTATTTCTGTGGAATCTGAGAACAGATATTTCGGATCCCTTTGAAGACTATAGGGCCAAAGGAAATATCCTCGGATAACAAAGAGAAAGAAGCTTTCTGAGAAACTTCTTTGTGTTCTGTGAAATCATCTCACAGAGTTACAGCTTTCCCCTGAAGAAGCCTTTTGCTAAGACAGTTCTTGTGGAATTGGCAAAGTGATATTTGGAAGCCCATAGAGGGCTATGGTGAAAAAGGAAATATCCTCAGATGAAATCTGGAAAGAAGCTTTCTGAGAAACTGCTTAGTGTTCTGTGAATTCATCTCACAGAGTTACATGTGTATTTCGAGGATCTCTTTGCTAGCCCTATTTCTGTGGAAACTGAGAAAATATATTTCGGATCCCTTTGAAGACTATAGGGCCAAAGGAAAAATCCTCCGATAACAAAGAGAAAGAAGCTTTCTGAGAAACTTCTTTGTATTCTGTGAAATCATCTCACAGAGTTACAGCTTTCCCCTCAAGAAGCCTTTCGCTAAGACAGTTCTTGTGGAATTGCCAAAGTGATATTTGGAAGCCCATAGAGGGCTATGGTGAAAAAGGAAATATCGTCAGATGAAATCTGGAAAGAAGCTTTGTGCGAAACTTCTTAGGGTTTTGTTAATTCATCTCACAGAGTTACATGTGTATTTCGAGGATCTCTTTGCTAGCTCTATTTCTGTGGAATCTGAGAACAGATATTTCGGATCCCTTTGAAGACTATAGGGCCAAAGGAAATATCCTCGGATAACAAAGAGAAAGAAGCTTTCTGAGAAACTTCTTTGTGTTCTGTGAAATCATCTCACAGAGTTACAGCTTTCCCCTCAAGAAGCCTTTCGCTAAGACAGTTCTTGTGGAATAGGCAAAGTGATATTTGGAAGCCCATAGAGGGCTATGGTGAAAAAGGAAATATCGTCAGATGAAATCTGGAAAGAAGCTTTCTGAGAAACTACTTAGTGTTCTGTGAATTCATCTCACAGAGTTCCATGTGTATTTCGAGAATCTCTTTGCTAGCTCTATTTCTGTGGAATCTGATAACAGATATTTCGGATCCCTTTGAAGACTATAGGGCCAAAGGAAATATCCTCCGATAACAAAGAGAAAGAAGCTTTCTGAGAAACTTCTTTGTGTTCTGTGAAATCATCTCACAGAGTTACAGCTTTCCCCTGAAGAAGGCTTTCGCTAAGACAGTTCTTGTGGAATTGGCAAAGTGATATTTGGAAGCCCACAGAGGGCTATGCTGAAAAAGGAAATATCCTCAGATGAAATCTGGAAAGAAGCTTTCTGAGAAACTGCTTAGTGTTCTGTGAATTCATCTCACAGAGTTACATGTGTATTTCGAGGATCTCTTTGCTAGCCCTATTTCTGTGGAAAATGAGAAAAGATATTTCGGATCCCTTTGAAGACTATAGGGCCAAAGGAAAAATCCTCCGATAACAAAGAGAAGGAAGCGTTCTGAGAAACTTCTTTGTGTTCTGTGAAATCATCTCACAGAGTTACAGCTTTCCCCTCAAGAAGCCTTTCGCTAAGACAGTTCTTGTGGAATTGGCAAAGTGATATTTGGAAGCCCATAGAGGACTATGGTGAAAAAGGAAATATCGTCAGATGAAATCTGGAAAGAAGCTTTCTGCGCAACTGCTTAGTGTTTTTTTAATTCATCTCACAGAGTTACATGTGTATTTCGAGGATCTCTTTGCTAGCCCTATTTCTGTGGAATCTGAAAACAGATATTTCGGATCCCTTTGAAGACTATAGTGCCTAAGGAAATATCCTCGGATAACAAAGAGAAAGAAGCTTTCTGAGAAACTTCTTTGTGTTCTGTGAAATCATCTCACAGAGTTACAGCTTTCCCGTCAAGAAGCCTTTCGCTAAGACAGTTCTTGTGGAATTGGCAAAGTGATATTTGGAAGCCTATAGAGGGCTATGGTGAAATAGGAAATATCGTCAGATGAAATCTGGAAAGAAGCTTTCTGAGAAACTGCTTAGTGTTCTGTGAATTCATCTCACAGAGTTACATGTGTATTTCGAGGATCTCTTTGCTAGCCCTATTTCTGTGGAAACTGAGAAAAGATATTTCGGATCCCTTTGAAGACTATAGGGCCAAAGGAAAAATCCTCCGATAACAAAGAGAAAGAAGCTTTCTGAGAAACTTCTTTGTGTTCTGTGAAATCATCTCACAGAGTTACAGCTTTCCCCTGAAGAAGCCTTTCGCTATGACAGTTCTTGTGGAATAGGCAAAGTGATATTTGGAAGCCCATAGAGGGCTATGGTGAAAAAGGAAATATCGTCAGATGAAATCTGGAAAGAAGCTTTCTGAGAAACTGCTTAGTGTTCTGTTAATTCATCTCACAGAGTTACATGTATATTTCGAAGATGTCTTTGCTAGCCCTATTTCTGTGGAATCTGAGAACAGATATTTCGGATCCCTTTGAAAACTGTAGGGCCAAAGGAAATATCCTCGGATAACAAAGAGAAAGAAGCTTTCTGAGAAACTTCTTTGTGTTCTGTGAAATCATCTCACAGAGTTACAGCTTTCCCCTCAAGAAGCCTTTCGCTAAGACAGTTCTTGTGGAATTGGCAAAGTGATATTTGGAAGCCCATAGAGGGCTATGGTGAAAAAGGAAATATCGTCAGATGAAATCTGGAAAGAAGCTTTCTGAGAAACTGCTTAGTGTTCTGTTAATTCATCTCACAGAGTTACATGTGTATTTCGAGGATCTCTTTGCTAGCCCTATTTCTGTGGAATCTGAGAACAAATATTTCGGATCCCTTTGAAGACTATAGGGCCAAAGGAAATATCCTCCGATAACAAAGAGAAAGAAGCTTTCTGAGAAACTTCTTTGTGTTCTGTGAAATCATCTCACAGAGTTACAGCTTTCCCCTCAAGAAGCCTTTCGCTAAGACAGTTCTTGTGGAATTGGCAAAGTGATATTTGGAAGCCCATAGAGGGCTATGGTGAAAAAGGAAATATCCTCAGATGAAATCTGGAAAGAAGCTTTCTGAGAAACTGCTTAGTGTTCTGTGAATTCATCTCACAGAGTTACATGTGTATTTCGAGGATCTCTTTGCTAGCCCTATTTCTGTGGAAACTGAGAAAAGATATTTCGGATCCCTTTGAAGACTATAGGGCCAAAGGAAAAATCCTCCGATAACAAAGAGAAGGAAGCGTTCTGAGAAACTTCTTTGTGTTCTGTGAAATCATCTCACAGAGTTACAGCTTTCCCCTCAAGAAGCCTTTCGCTAAGACAATTCTTGTGGAATTGGCAAAGTGATATTTGGAAGCCCATAGAGGACTATGGTGAAAAAGGAAATATCGTCAGATGAAATCTGGAAAGAAGCTTTCTGCGAAACTGCTTAGTGTTTTTTTAATTCATCTCACAGAGTTACATGTGTATTTCGAGGATCTCTTTGCTAGCTCTATTTCTGTGGAATCTGAGAACAGATATTTCGGATCCCTTTGAAGACTATAGGGCCAAAGGAAATATCCTCGGATAACAAAGAGAAAGAAGCTTTCTGAGAAACTTCTTTGTGTTCTGTGAAATCATCTCACAGAGTTAAAGCTTTCCCCTCAAGAAGCCTTTCGCTAAGACACTTCTTGTGGAATTGGCAAAGTGATATTTGTAAGCCCATAGAGGGCTATGGTGAAAAAGGAAATATCGTCAGATGAAATCTGGAAAGAAGCTTTCTGAGAAACTGCTTAGTGTTCTGTGAATTCATCTCACAGAGTTACATGTGTATTTCGAGGATCTCTTTGCTAGCCCTATTTCTGTGGAATCTGAGAACAAATATTTCGGATCCCTTTGAAGACTATAGGGCCAAAGGAAATATCCTCCGATAACAAAGAGAAAGAAGCTTTCTGAGAAACTTCTTTGTGTTCTGTGAAATCATCTCACAGAGTTACAGCTTTCCCCTGAAGAAGCCTTACGCTAAGACAGTTCTTGTGGAATTGGCAAAGTGATATTTGGAAGCCCATAGAGGGCTATGGTGAAAAAGGAAATATCCTCAGATGAAATCTGGAAAGAAGCTTTCTGAGAAACTGCTTAGTGTTCTGTGAATTCATCTCACAGAGTTACATGAGTATTTCGAGGATCTCTTTGCTAGCCCTATTTCTGTGGAAACTGAGAAAAGATATTTCGGATCCCTTTGAAGACTATAGGGCCAAAGGAAAAATCCTCCGATAACAAAGAGAAGGAAGCGTTCTGAGAAACTTCTTTGTGTTCTGTGAAATCATCTCACAGAGTTACAGCTTTCCCCTCAAGAAGCCTTTCGCTAAGACAATTCTTGTGGAATTGGCAAAGTGATATTTGGAAGCCCATAGAGGACTATGGTGAAAAAGGAAATATCGTCAGATGAAATCTGGAAAGAAGCTTTCTGCGAAACTGCTTAGTGTTTTTTTAATTCATCTCACAGAGTTACATGTGTATTTCGAGGATCTCTTTGCTAGCTCTATTTCTGTGGAATCTGAGAACAGATATTTCGGATCCCTTTGAAGACTACAGGGCCAAAGGAAATATCCTCGGATAACAAAGAGAAAGAAGCTTTCTGAGAAACTTCTTTGTGTTCCGTGAAATCATCTCACAGAGTTACAGCATTCCCCTCAAGAAGCCTTTCGCTAAGACAGTTCTTGTGGAATAGGCAAAGTGATATTTGGAAGCCCATAGAGGGCTATGGTGAAAAAGGAAATATCGTCAGATGAAATCTGGAAAGAAGCTTTCTGAGAAACTGCTTAGTGTTCTGTTAATTCATCTCACAGAGTTACATGTGTATTTCGAGGATCTCTTTGCTAGCCCTATTTCTGTGGAATCTGAAAACAGATATTTCGGATCCCTTTGAAGACTATAGTGCCTAAGGAAATATCCTCGGATAACAAAGAGAAAGAAGCTTTCTGAGAAACTTCTTTGTGTTCTGTGAAATCATCTCACAGAGTTAGAGCTTTCCCGTCAAGAAGCCTTTCGTTAAGACAGTTCTTGTGGAATTGGCAAAGTGATATTTGGAAGCCCATAGAGGGCTATGGTGAAAAAGGAAATATCGTCAGATGAAATCTGGAAAGAAGCTTTCTGAGAAACTGCTTAGTGTTCTGTTAATTCATCTCACAGAGTTACATGTGTATTTCGAGGATCTCTTTGCTAGCCCTATTTCTGTGGAATCTGAGAACAGATATATCGGATCCCTTTGAAGACTATAGGGCCAAAGGAAATATCCTCGGATAACAAAGAGAAAGAAGCTTTCTGAGAAACTTCTTTGTGTTCTGTGAAATCATCTCACAGAGTTACAGCTTTCCCCTCAAGAAGCCTTTCGCTAAGACAGTTCTTGTGGAATTGGCAAAGTGATATTTGGAAGCCCATAGAGGGCTATGGTGGGAAAGGAAATATCGTCAGATGAAATCTGGAAAGAAGCTTTCTGCGAAACTGCTTAGTGTTCTGTTAATTCATCTCACAGAGTTACATGTGTATTTCGAGGATCTCTTTGCTAGTCCTATTTCTGTGGAATCTGAAAACAGATATTTCGGATCCCTTTGAAGACTATAGGGCCAAAGGAAATATCCTCGGATAACAAAGAGAAAGAAGCTTTCTGAGAAACTTCTTTGTGTTCTGTGAAATCATCTCACAGAGTTACAGCTTTCCCCTGAAAAAGGCTTTCGCTAAGACAGTTCTTGTGGAATTGGCAAAGTGATATTTGGAAGCCCATAGAGGGCTATGGTGAAAAAGGAAATATCCTCAGATGAAATCTGGAAAGAAGCTTTCTGAGAAACTGCTTAGTGTTCTGTTAATTCATCTCACAGAGTTACATGTGTATTTCGAGGATCTCCTTGCTAGCCCTATTTCTGTGGAATCTGAGAACTGATATTTCGGATCCCTTTGAAGACTATAGGGCCAAAGGAAAAATCCTCCGATAACAAAGAGAAGGAAGCGTTCTGAGAAACTTCTTTGTGTTCTGTGAAATCATCTCACAGAGTTACAGCTTTCCCCTCAAGAAGCCTTTCGCTAAGACAATTCTTGTGGAATTGGCAGAGTGATATTTGGAAGCCCATAGAGGACTATGGTGAAAAAGGAAATATCGTCAGATGAAATCTGCAAAGAAGCTTTCTGCGAAACTGCTTAGTGTTTTTTTAATTCATCTCACAGAGTTACATGTGTATTTCGAGGATCTCTTTGCTAGCTCTATTTCTGTGGAATCTGAGAACAGATATTTCGGATCCCTTTGAAGACTATAGGGCCAAAGGAAATATCCTCGGATAACAAAGAGAAAGAAGCTTTCTGAGAAACTTCTTTGTGTTCTGTGAAATCATCTCACAGAGTTACAGCTTTCCCCTCAAGAAGCCTTTCGCTAAGACAGTTCTTGTGGAATAGGCAAAGTGATATTTGTAAGCCCATAGAGGGCTATGGTGAAAAAGGAAATATCGTCAGATGAAATCTGGAAAGAAGCTTTCTGAGAAACTGCTTAGTGTTCTGTTAATTCATCTCACAGAGTTCCATGTGTATTTCGAGGATCTCTTTGCTAGCCCTATTTCTGTGGAATCTGAAAACAGATATTTCGGATCCCTTTGAAGACTATAGTGCCTAAGGAAATATCCTGGGATAACAAAGAGAAAGAAGCTTTCTGAGAAACTTGTTTGTGTTCTGTGAAATCATCTCACAGAGTTACAGCTTTCCCGTCAAGAAGCCTTTCGCTAAGACAGTTCTTGTGGAATTGGCAAAGTGATATTTGGAAGCCCATAGAGGGCTATGGTGAAATAGGAAATATAGTCAGATGAAATCTGGAAAGAAGCTTTCTGAGAAACTGCTTAGTGTTCTGTGAATTCATCTCACAGAGTTACATGTGTATTTCGAGGATCTCTTTGCTAGCCCTATTTCTGTGGAAACTGAGAAAAGATATTTCGGATCCCTTTGAAGACTATAGGGCCAAAGGAAAAATCCTCCGATAACAAAGAGAAAGAAGCTTTCTGAGAAACTTCTTTGTGTTCTGTGAAATCATCTCAAAGAGTTACAGCTTTCCCCTGAAGAAGCCTTTCGCTAAGACAGTTCTTGTAGAATTGGCAAAGTGATATTTGGAAGCCCATAGAGGGCTATGGTGAAAAAGGAAATATCGTCAGATGAAATCTGGAAAGAAGCTTTCTGCGAAACTGCTTAGTGTTCTGTTAATTCATCTCACAGAGTTACATGTGTATTTCGAGGATCTCTTTGCTAGTCCTATTTCTGTGGAATCTGAAAACAGATATTTCGGATCCCTTTGAAGATTATAGGGCCAAAGGAAATATCCTCGGATAACAAAGAGAAAGAAGCTTTCTGAGAAAATTCTTTGTGTTCTGTGAAATCATCTCACAGAGTTACAGCTTTCCCCTCAAGAAGCCTTTCGCTAAGACAGTTCTTGTGGAATTGGCAAAGTGATATTTGGAAGCCGATAGAGGGCTATGGTGAAAAAGGAAATATCCTCAGATGAAATCTGGAAAGAAGCTTTCTGAGAAACTGCTTAGTGTTCTGTGAATTCATCTCACAGAGTTACATGTGTATTTCGAGGATCTCTTTGCTAGCCCTATTTCTGTGGAATCTGAGAACAAATATTTCGTATCCCTTTGAAGTCTATAGGGCCAAAGGAAATATCCTCCGATAACAAAGAGAAAGAAGCTTTCTGAGAAACTTCTTTGTGTTCTGTGAAATCATCTCACAGAGTTACAGCTTTCCCCTGAAGAAGCCTTTCGCTAAGACAGTTCTTGTGGAATTGGCAAAGTGATATTTGTAAGCCCATAGAGGGCTATGGTGAAAAAGGAAATATCGTCAGATGAAATCTGGAAAGAAGCTTTCTGAGAAACTGCTTAGTGTTTTTTTAATTCATCTCACAGAGTTACATGTGTATTTCGAGGATCTCTTTGCTAGTCCTATTTCTGTGGAATCTGAAAACAGATATTTCGGATCCCTTTGAAGACTATAGGGCCAAAGGAACTATCCTCGGATAACAAAGAGAAAGAAGCTTTCTGAGAAACTTCTTTGTGTTCTGTGAAATCATCTCACAGAGTTACAGCTTTCCCCTCAAGAAGCCTTTCGCTAAGACAGTTCTTGTGGAATTGGCAAAGTGATATTTGGAAGCCGATAGAGGGCTATGGTGAAAAAGGAAATATCCTCAGATGAAATCTGGAAAGAAGCTTTCTGAGACACTGCGTAGTGTTCTGTTAATTCATCTCACAGAGTTACATGTGTATTTCGAGGATCTCTTTGCTAGCCCTATTTCTGTGGAAACTGAGAAAAGATATTTCGGATCCCTTTGAAGACTATAGGGCCAAAGGAAAAATCCTCCGATAACAAAGAGAAAGAAGCTTTCTGAGAAACTTCTTTGTGTTCTGTGAAATCATCTCACAGAGTTACAGCTTTCCCCTGAAGAAGCCTTTCGCTATGACAGTTCTTGTGGAATTGGCAAAGTGATATTTGGAAGCCCATAGAGGGCTATGGTGAAAAAGGAAATATCGTCAGATGAAATCTGGAAAGAAGCTTTCTGAGAAACTGCTTAGTGTTCTGTTAATTCATCTCACAGAGTTACATGTGTATTTCGAAGATGTCTTTGCTAGCCCTATTTCTGTGGAATCTGAGAACAGATATTTCGGATCCCTTTGAAGACTATAGGGCCAAAGGAAATATCCTCGGATAACAAAGAGAAAGAAGCTTTCTGAGAAACTTCTTTGTGTTCTGTGAAATCATCTCACAGAGTTACAGCTTTCCCCTCAAGAAGCCTTTCGCTAAGACAGTTCTTGTGGAATTGGCAAAGTGATATTTGGAAGCCCATAGAGGGCTATGCTGAAAAAGGAAATATCGTCAGATGAAATCTGGAAAGAAACTTTCTGCGAAACTGCTTAGTGTTCTGTTAATTCATCTCACAGAGTTACATGTGTATTTGGAGGATCTCTTTGCTAGTCCTATTTCTGTGGTATCTGAAAACAGATATTTCGGATCCCTTTGAAGTTTATAGGGCCAAAGGAAATATCCTCGGATAACAAAGAGAAAGAAGCTTTCTGAGAAACTTCTTTGTGTTCTGTGAAATCATCTCACAGAGTTACAGCTTTCCCCTCAAGAAGCCTTTCGCTAAGACAGTTCTTGTGGAATAGGCAAAGTGATATTTGGAAGCCCATAGAGGGCTATGGTGAAAAAGGAAATATCGTCAGATGAAATCTGGAAAGAAGCTTTCTGAGAAACTGCTTAGTGTTCTGTTAATTCATCTCACAGAGTTACATGTGTATTTCGAGGATCTCTTTGCTAGCCCTATTTCTGTGGAATCTGAGAACAAATATTTCGGATCCCTTTGAAGACTATAGGGCCAAAGGAAATATCCTCCGATAACAAAGAGAAAGAAGCTTTCTGAGAAACTTCTTTGTGTTCTGTGAAATCATCTCACAGAGTTACAGCTTTCCCCTCAAGAAGCCTTTCGCTAAGACAGTTCTTGTGGAATTGGCAAAGTGATATTTGGAAGCCCATAGAGGGCTATGGTGAAAAAGGAAATATCCTCAGATGAAATCTGGAAAGAAGCTTTCTGAGAAACTGCTTAGTGTTCTGTGAATTCATCTCACAGAGTTACATGTGTATTTCGAGGATCTCTTTGCTAGCCCTATTTCTGTGGAAACTGAGAAAAGATATTTCGGATCCCTTTGAAGACTATAGGGCCAAAGGAAAAATCCTCCGATAACAAAGAGAAGGAAGCGTTCTGAGAAACTTCTTTGTGTTCTGTGAAATCATCTCACAGAGTTACAGCTTTCCCCTCAAGAAGCCTTTCGCTAAGACAATTCTTGTGGAATTGGCAAAGTGATATTTGGAAGCCCATAGAGGACTATGGTGAAAAAGGAAATATCGTCAGATGAAATCTGGAAAGAAGCTTTCTGCGAAACTGCTTAGTGTTTTTTTAATTCATCTCACAGAGTTACATGTGTATTTCGAGGATCTCTTTGCTAGCTCTATTTCTGTGGAATCTGAGAACAGGTATTTCGGATCCCTTTGAAGACTATAGGGCCAAAGGAAATATCCTCGGATAACAAAGAGAAAGAAGCTTTCTGAGAAACTTCTTTGTGTTCTGTGAAATCATCTCACAGAGTTACAGCTTTCCCCTCAAGAAGCCTTTCGCTAAGACAGTTCTTGTGGAATTGGCAAAGTGATATTTGTAAGCCCATAGAGGGCTATGGTGAAAAAGGAAATATCGTCAGATGAAATCTGGAAAGAAGCTTTCTGAGAAACTGCTTAGTGTTCTGTGAATTCATCTCACAGAGTTACATGTGTATTTCGAGGATCTCTTTGCTAGCCCTATTTCTGTGGAAACTGAGAAAAGATATTTCGGATCCCTTTGAAGACTATAGGGCCAAAGGAAAAATCCTCCGATAACAAAGAGAAGGAAGCGTTCTGAGAAACTTCTTTGTGTTCTGTGAAATCATCTCACAGAGTTACAGCTTTCCCCTCAAGAAGCCTTTCGCTAAGACAATTCTTGTGGAATTGGCAAAGTGATATTTGGAAGCCCATAGAGGACTATGGTGAAAAAGGAAATATCGTCAGATGAAATCTGGAAAGAAGCTTTCTGCGAAACTGCTTAGTGTTTTTTTAATTCATCTCACAGAGTTACATGTGTATTTCGAGGATCTCTTTGCTAGCCCTATTTCTGTGGAATCTGAAAACAGATATTTCGGATCCCTTTGAAGACTATAGTGCCTAAGGAAATATCCTCGGATAACAAAGAGAAAGAAGCTTTCTGAGAAACTTCTTTGTGTTCTGTGAAATCATCTCACAGAGTTAGAGCTTTCCCGTCAAGAAGCCTTTCGTTAAGACAGTTCTTGTGGAATTGGCAAAGTGATATTTGGAAGCCCATAGAGGGCTATGGTGAAAAAGGAAATATCGTCAGATGAAATCTGGAAAGAAGCTTTCTGAGAAACTGCTTAGTGTTCTGTTAATTCATCTCACAGAGTTACATGTGTATTTCGAGGATCTCTTTGCTAGCCCTATTTCTGTGGAATCTGAGAACAGATATATCGGAACCCTTTGAAGACTATAGGGCCAAAGGAAATATCCTCGGATAACAAAGAGAAAGAAGCTTTCTGAGAAACTTCTTTGTGTTCTGTGAAATCATCTCACAGAGTTACAGCTTTCCCCTCAAGAAGCCTTTCGCTAAGACAGTTCTTGTGGAATTGGCAAAGTGATATTTGGAAGCCCATAGAGGGCTATGGTGGGAAAGGAAATATCGTCAGATGAAATCTGGAAAGAAGCTTTCTGCGAAACTACTTAGTGTTCTGTTAATTCATCTCACAGAGTTACATGTGTATTTCGAGGATCTCTTTGCTAGTCCTATTTCTGTGGAATCTGAAAACAGATATTTCGGATCCCTTTGAAGACTATAGGGCCAAAGGAAATATCCTCGGATAACAAAGAGAAAGAAGCTTTCTGAGAAACTTCTTTGTGTTCTGTGAAATCATCTCACAGAGTTACAGCTTTCCCCTGAAAAAGGCTTTCGCTAAGACAGTTCTTGTGGAATTGGCAAAGTGATATTTGGAAGCCCATAGAGGGCTATGGTGAAAAAGGAAATATCCTCAGATGAAATCTGGAAAGAAGCTTTCTGAGAAACTGCTTAGTGTTCTGTTAATTCATCTCACAGAGTTACATGTGTATTTCGAGGATCTCCTTGCTAGCCCTATTTCTGTGGAATCTGAGAACTGATATTTCGGATCCCTTTGAAGACTATAGGGCCAAAGGAAAAATCCTCCGATAACAAAGAGAAGGAAGCGTTCTGAGAAACTTCTTTGTGTTCTGTGAAATCATCTCACAGAGTTACAGCTTTCCCCTCAAGAAGCCTTTCGCTAAGACAATTCTTGTGGAATTGGCAGAGTGATATTTGGAAGCCCATAGAGGACTATGGTGAAAAAGGAAATATCGTCAGATGAAATCTGCAAAGAAGCTTTCTGCGAAACTGCTTAGTGTTTTTTTAATTCATCTCACAGAGTTACATGTGTATTTCGAGGATCTCTTTGCTAGCTCTATTTCTGTGGAATCTGAGAACAGATATTTCGGATCCCTTTGAAGACTATAGGGCCAAAGGAAATATCCTCGGATAACAAAGAGAAAGAAGCTTTCTGAGAAACTTCTTTGTGTTCTGTGAAATCATCTCACAGAGTTACAGCTTTCCCCTCAAGAAGCCTTTCGCTAAGACAGTTCTTGTGGAATAGGCAAAGTGATATTTGGAAGCCCATAGAGGGCTATGGTGAAAAAGGAAATATCGTCAGATGAAATCTGGAAAGAAGCTTTCTGAGAAACTGCTTAGTGTTCTGTTAATTCATCTCACAGAGTTCCATGTGTATTTCGAGGATCTCTTTGCTAGCCCTATTTCTGTGGAATCTGAAAACAGATATTTCGGATCCCTTTGAAGACTATAGTGCCTAAGGAAATATCCTGGGATAACAAAGAGAAAGAAGCTTTCTGAGAAACTTGTTTGTGTTCTGTGAAATCATCTCACAGAGTTACAGCTTTCCCGTCAAGAAGCCTTTCGCTAAGACAGTTCTTGTGGAATTGGCAAAGTGATATTTGGAAGCCCATAGAGGGCTATGGTGAAATAGGAAATATAGTCAGATGAAATCTGGAAAGAAGCTTTCTGAGAAACTGCTTAGTGTTCTGTGAATTCATCTCACAGAGTTACATGTGTATTTCGAGGATCTCTTTGCTAGCCCTATTTCTGTGGAAACTGAGAAAAGATATTTCGGGTCCCTTTGAAGACTATAGGGCCAAAGGAAAAATCCTCCGATAACAAAGAGAAAGAAGCTTTCTGAGAAACTTCTTTGTGTTCTGTGAAATCATCTCAAAGAGTTACAGCTTTCCCCTCAAGAAGCCTTTCGCTAAGACAGTTCTTGTAGAATTGGCAAAGTGATATTTGGAAGCCCATAGAGGGCTATGGTGAAAAAGGAAATATCGTCAGATGAAATCTGGAAAGAAGCTTTCTGCGAAACTGCTTAGTGTTCTGTTAATTCATCTCACAGAGTTACATGTGTATTTCGAGGATCTCTTTGCTAGTCCTATTTCTGTGGAATCTGAAAACAGATATTTCGGATCCCTTTGAAGATTATAGGGCCAAAGGAAATATCCTCGGATAACAAAGAGAAAGAAGCTTTCTGAGAAAATTCTTTGTGTTCTGTGAAATCATCTCACAGAGTTACAGCTTTCCCCTCAAGAAGCCTTTCGCTAAGACAGTTCTTGTGGAATTGGCAAAGTGATATTTGGAAGCCGATAGAGGGCTATGGTGAAAAAGGAAATATCCTCAGATGAAATCTGGAAAGAAGCTTTCTGAGAAACTGCTTAGTGTTCTGTGAATTCATCTCACAGAGTTACATGTGTATTTCGAGGATCTCTTTGCTAGCCCTATTTGTGTGGAATCTGAGAACAAATATTTCGGATCCCTTTGAAGACTATAGGGCCAAAGGAAATATCCTCCGATAACAAAGAGAAAGAAGCTTTCTGAGAAACTTCTTTGTGTTCTGTGAAATCATCTCACAGAGTTACAGCTTTCCCCTGAAGAAGCCTTTCGCTAAGACAGTTCTTGTGGAATTGGCAAAGTGATATTTGTAAGCCCATAGAGGGCTATGGTGAAAAAGGAAATATCGTCAGATGAAATCTGGAAAGAAGCTTTCTGAGAAACTGCTTAGTGTTCTGTTAATTCATCCCACAGAGTTACATGTGTATTTCGAGGATCTCTTTGCTAGTCCTATTTCTGTGGAATCTGAAAACAGATATTTCGGATCCCTTTGAAGACTATAGGGCCAAAGGAACTATCCTCGGATAACAAAGAGAAAGAAGCTTTCTGAGAAACTTCTTTGTGTTCTGTGATATCATCTCACAGAGTTACAGCTTTCCCCTCAAGAAGCCTTTCGCTAAGACAGTTCTTGTGGAATTGGCAAAGTGATATTTGGAAGCCGATAGAGGGCTATGGTGAAAAAGGAAATATCCTCAGATGAAATCTGGAAAGAAGCTTTCTGAGACACTGCGTAGTGTTCTGTTAATTCATCTCACAGAGTTACATGTGTATTTCGAGGATCTCTTTGCTAGCCCTATTTCTGTGGAAACTGAGAAAAGATATTTCGGATCCCTTTGAAGACTATAGGGCCAAAGGAAAAATCCTCCGATAACAAAGAGAAAGAAGCTTTCTGAGAAAGTTCTTTGTGTTCTGTGAAATCATCTCACAGAGTTACAGCTTTCCCCTGAAGAAGCCTTTCGCTAAGACAGTTCTTGTGGAATTGGCAAAGTGATATTTGGAAGCCCATAGAGGGCTATGGTGAAAAAGGAAATAGCGTCAGATGAAATCTGGAAAGAAGCTTTCTGAGAAACTGCTTAGTGTTCTGTTAATTCATCTCACAGAGTTACATGTGTATTTCGAAGATGTCTTTGCTAGCCCTATTTCTGTGGAATCTGAGAACAGATATTTCGGATCCCTTTGAAGACTATAGGGCCAAAGGAAATATCCTCGGATAACAAAGAGAAAGAAGCTTTCTGAGAAACTTCTTTGTGTTCTGTGAAATCATCTCACAGAGTTACAGCTTTCCCCTCAAGAAGCCTTTCGCTAAGACAGTTCTTGTGGAATTGGCAAAGTGATATTTGGAAGCCCATAGAGGGCTATGGTGAAAAAGGAAATATCGTCAGATGAAATCTGGAAAGAAACTTTCTGCGAAACTGCTTAGTGTTCTGTTAATTCATCTCACAGAGTTACATGTGTATTTCGAGGATCTCTTTGCTAGTCCTATTTCTGTGGTATCTGAAAACAGATATTTCGGATCCCTTTGAAGATTATAGGGCCAAAGGAAATATCCTCGGATAACAAAGAGAAAGAAGCTTTCTGAGAAACTTCTTTGTGTTCTGTGAAATCATCTCACAGAGTTACAGCTTTCCCCTCAAGAAGCCTTTCGCTAAGACAGTTCTTGTGGAATTGGCAAAGTGATATTTGGAAGCCCATAGAGGGCTATGGTGAAAAAGGAAATATCGTCAGATGAAATCTGGAAAGAAGCTTTCTGAGAAACTGCTTAGTGTTCTGTTAATTCATCTCACAGAGTTACATGTGTATTTCGAGGATCTGTTTGCTAGCCCTATTTCTGTGGAATCTGAGAACAAATATTTCGGATCCCTTTGAAGACTATAGGGCCAAAGGAAATATCCTCCGATAACAAAGAGAAAGAAGCTTTCTGAGAAACTTCTTTGTGTTCTGTGAAATCATCTCACAGAGTTACAGCTTTCCCCTCAAGAAGCCTTTCGCTAACACAGTTCTTGTGGAATTGGCAAAGTGATATTTGGAAGCCCATAGAGGGCTATGGTGAAAAAGGAAATATCCTCAGATGAAATCTGGAAAGAAGCTTTCTGAGAAACTGCTTAGTGTTCTGTGAATTCATCTCACAGAGTTACATGTGTATTTCGAGGATCTCTTTGCTAGCCCTATTTCTGTGGAAACTGAGAAAAGATATTTCGGATCCCTTTGAAGACTATAGGGCCAAAGGAAATATCCTCCGATAACAAAGAGAAGGAAGCGTTCTGAGAAACTTCTTTGTGTTCTGTGAAATCATCTCACAGAGTTACAGCTTTCCCCTCAAGAAGCCTTTCGCTAAGACAATTCTTGTGGAATTGGCAAAGTGATATTTGGAAGCCCATAGAGGACTATGGTGAAAAAGGAAATATCGTCAGATGAAATCTGGAAAGAAGCTTTCTGCGAAACTGCTTAGTGTTTTTTTAATTCATCTCACAGAGTTACATGTGTATTTCGAGGATCTCTTTGCTAGCTCTATTTCTGTGGAATCTGAGAACAGATATTTCGGATCCCTTTGAAGACTATAGGGCCAAAGGAAATATCCTCGGATAACAAAGAGAAAGAAGCTTTCTGAGAAACTTCTTTGTGTTCTGTGAAATCATCTAACAGAGTTACAGCTTTCCCCTCAAGAAGCCTTTCGCTAAGACAGTTCTTGTGGAATAGGCAAAGTGATATTTGGACGCCCATAGAGGGGCTATGGTGAAAAAGGAAATATCGTCAGATGAAATCTGGAAAGAAGCTTTCTGAGAAACTGCTTAGTGTTCTGTTAATTCATCTCACAGAGTTACATGTGTATTTCGAGGATCTCTTTGCTAGCCCTATTTCTGTGGAATCTGAAAACAGATATTTCGGATCCCTTTGAAGACTATAGTGCCTAAGGAAATATCCTCGGATAACAAAGAGAAAGAAGCTTTCTGAGAAACTTCTTTGTGTTCTGTGAAATCATCTCACAGAGTTACAGCTTTCCCCTCAAGAAGCCTTTCGTTAAGACAGTTCTTGTGGAATTGGCAAAGTGATATTTGGAAGCCCATAGAGGGCTATGGTGAAAAAGGAAATATCGTCAGATGAAATCTGGAAAGAAGCTTTCTGAGAAACTGCTTAGTGTTCTGTTAATTCATCTCACAGAGTTACATGTGTATTTCGAGGATCTCTTTGCTAGCCCTATTTCTGTGGAATATGAGAACAGATATATCGGATCCCTTTGAAGACTATAGGGCCAAAGGAAATATCCTCGGATAACAAAGAGAAAGAAGCTTTCTGAGAAACTTCTTTGTGTTCTGTGAAATCATCTCACAGAGTTACAGCTTTCCCCTCAAGAAGCCTTTCGCTAAGACAGTTCTTGTGGAATTGGCAAAGTGATATTTGGAAGCCCATAGAGGGCTATGGTGAAAAAGGAAATATCGTCAGATGAAATCTGGAAAGAAGCTTTCTGCGAAACTGCTTAGTGTTCTGTTAATTCATCTCACAGAGTTACATGTGTATTTCGAGGATCTCTTTGCTAGTCCTATTTCTGTGGAATCTGAAAACAGATATTTCGGATCCCTTTGAAGACTATAGGGCCAAAGGAAATATCCTCGGATAACAAAGAGAAAGAAGCTTTCTGAGAAACTTCTTTGTGTTCCGTGAAATCATCTCACAGAGTTACAGCTTTCCCCTGAAAAAGGCTTTCGCTAAGACAGTTCTTGTGGAATTGGCAAAGTGATATTTGGAAGCCCATAGAGGGCTATGGTGAAAAAGGAAATATCCTCAGATGAAATCTGGAAAGAAGCTTTCTGAGAAACTGCTTAGTGTTCTGTTAATTCATCTCACAGAGTTCCAGGTGTATTTCGAGGATCTCCTTGCTAGCCCTATTTCTGTGGAATCTGAAAACAGATATTTCGGATCCCTTTGAAGACTATAGGGCCAAAGGAAAAATCCTCCGATAACAAAGAGAAGGAAGCGTTCTGAGAAACTTCTTTGTGTTCTGTGAAATCATCTCACAGAGTTACAGCTTTCCCCTCAAGAAGCCTTTCGCTAAGACAATTCTTGTGGAATTGGCAAAGTGATATTTGGAAGCCCATAGAGGACTATGGTGAAAAAGGAAATATCGTCAGATGAAATCTGGAAAGAAGCTTTCTGCGAAACTGCTTAGTGTTTTTTTAATTCATCTCACAGAGTTACATGTGTATTTCGAGGATCTCTTTGCTAGCTCTATTTCTGTGGAATCTGAGAACAGATATTTCGGATCCCTTTGAAGACTATAGGGCTAAAGGAAATATCCTCGGATAACAAAGAGAAAGAAGCTTTCTGAGAAACTTCTTTGTGTTCTGTGAAATCATCTCACAGAGTTACAGCTTTCCCCTCAAGAAGCCTTTCGCTAAGACAGTTCTTGTGGAATAGGCAAAGTGATATTTGGAAGCCCATAGAGGGCTATGGTGAAAAAGGAAATATCGTCAGATGAAATCTGGAAAGAAGCTTTCTGAGAAACTGCTTAGTGTTCTGTTAATTCATCTCACAGAGTTCCATGTGTATTTCGAGGATCTCTTTGCTAGCCCTATTTCTGTGGAATCTGAAAACAGATATTTCGGATCCCTTTGAAGACTATAGTGCCTAAGGAAATATCCTCGGATAACAAAGAGAAAGAAGCTTTCTGAGAAACTTGTTTGTGTTCTGTGAAATCATCTCACAGAGTTACAGCTTTCCCGTCAAGAAGCCTTTCGCTAAGACAGTTCTTGTGGAATTGGCAAAGTGATATTTGGAAGCCCATAGAGGGCTATGGTGAAATAGGAAATATAGTCAGATGAAATCTGGAAAGAAGCTTTCTGAGAAACTGCTTAGTGTTCTGTGAATTCATCTCACAGAGTTACATGTGTATTTCGAGGATCTCTTTGCTAGCCCTATTTCTGTGGAAACTGAGAAAAGATATTTCGGATCCCTTTGAAGACTATAGGGCCAAAGGAAAAATCCTCCGATAACAAAGAGAAAGAAGCTTTCTGAGAAACTTCTTTGTGTTCTGTGAAATCATCTCACAGAGTTACAGCTTTCCCCTGAAGAAGCCTTTCGCTAAGACAGTTCTTGTGGAATTGGCAAAGTGTTATTTGGAAGCCCATAGAGGGCTATGGTGAAAAAGGAAATATCGTCAGATGAAATCTGGAAAGAAGCTTTCTGCGAAACTGCTTAGTGTTCTGTTAATTCATCTCACAGAGTTACATGTGTATTTCGAGGATCTCTTTGCTAGTCCTATTTCTGTGGAATCTGAAAACAGATATTTCGGATCCCTTTGAAGATTATAGGGCCAAAGGAAATATCCTCGGATAACAAAGAGAAAGAAGCTTTCTGAGAAACTTCTTTGTGTTCTGTGAAATCATCTCACAGAGTTACAGCTTTCCCCTCAAGAAGCCTTTCGCTAAGACAGTTCTTGTGGAATTGGCAAAGTGATATTTGGAAGCCGATAGAGGGCTATGGTGAAAAAGGAAATATCCTCAGATGAAATCTGGAAAGAAGCTTTCTGAGAAACTGCTTAGTGTTCTGTGAATTCATCTCACAGAGTTACATGTGTATTTCGAGGATCTCTTTGCTAGCCCTATTTCTGTGGAATCTGAGAACAAATATTTCGGATCCCTTTGAAGACTATAGGGCCAAAGGAAATATCCTCCGATAACAAAGAGAAAGAAGCTTTCTGAGAAACTTCTTTGTGTTCTGTGAAATCATCTCACAGAGTTACAGCTTTCCCCTGAAGAAGCCTTTCGCTAAGACAGTTCTTGTGGAATTGGCAAAGTGATATTTGGAAGCCCATAGAGGGCTATGGTGAAAAAGGAAATATCGTCAGATGAAATCTGGAAAGAAGCTTTCTGAGAAACTGCTTAGTGTTCTGTTAATTCATCCCACAGAGTTACATGTGTATTTCGAGGATCTCTTTGCTAGTCCTATTTCTGTGGAATCTGAAAACAGATATTTCGGATCCCTTTGAAGACTATAGGGCCAAAGGAAATATCCTCGGATAACAAAGAGAAAGAAGCTTTCTGAGAAACTTCTTTGTGTTCTGTGAAATCATCTCACAGAGTTACAGCTTTCCCCTCAAGAAGCCTTTCGCTAAGACAGTTCTTGTGGAATAGGCAAAGTGATATTTGGAAGCCCATAGAGGGCTATGGTGAAATAGGAAATATAGTCAGATGAAATCTGGAAAGAAGCTTTCTGAGAAACTGCTTAGTGTTCTGTGAATTCATCTCACAGAGTTACATGTGTATTTCGAGGATCTCTTTGCTAGCCCTATTTCTGTGGAAACTGAGAAAAGATATTTCGGATCCCTTTGAAGACTATAGGGCCAAAGGAAAAATCCTCCGATAACAAAGAGAAAGAAGCTTTCTGAGAAACTTCTTTGTGTTCTGTGAAATCATCTCACAGAGTTACAGCTTTCCCCTGAAGAAGCCTTTCGCTAAGACAGTTCTTGTGGAATTGGCAAAGTGATATTTGGAAGCCCATAGAGGGCTATGGTGAAAAAGGAAATATCGTCAGATGAAATCTGGAAAGAAAGTTTCTGCGAAACTGCTTAGTGTTCTGTTAATTCATCTCACAGAGTTACATGTGTATTTCGAGGATCTCTTTGCTAGTCCTATTTCTGTGGAATCTGAAAACAGATATTTCGGATCCTTTTGAAGACTATAGGGCCAAAGGAAATATCCTCGGATAACAAAGAGAAAGAAGCTTTCTGAGAAACTTCTTTGTGTTCTGTGAAATCATCTCACAGAGTTACAGCTTTCCCCTCAAGAAGCCTTTCGCTAAGACAGTTCTTGTGGAATTGGCAAAGTGATATTTTGAAGCCCATAGAGGGCTATGGTGAAAAAGGAAATATCCTCAGATGAAATCTGGAAAGAAGCTTTCTGAGAAACTGCTTAGTGTTCTGTGAATTCATCTCACAGAGTTACATGTGTATTTCGAGGATCTCTTTGCTAGCCCTATTTCTGTGGAAACTGAGAAAAGATATTTCTGATCCCTTTGAAGACTATAGGGCCAAAGGAAAAATCCTCCGATAACAAAGAGAAGGAAGCGTTCTGAGAAACTTCTTTGTGTTCTGTGAAATCATCTCACAGAGTTACAGCTTTCCCCTCAAGAAGCCTTTCGCTAAGACAATTCTTGTGGAATTGGCAAAGTGATATTTGGAAGCCCATAGAGGACTATGGTGAAAAAGGAAATATCGTCAGATGAAATCTGGAAAGAAGCTTTCTGCGAAACTGCTTAGTGTTTTTTTAATTCATCTGACACAGTTACATGTGTATTTCGAGGATCTCTTTGCTAGCTCTATTTCTGTGGAATCTGAGAACAGATATTTCGGATCCTTTTGAAGACTATAGGGCCAAAGGAAATATCCTCGGATAACAAAGAGAAAGAAGCTTTCTGAGAAACTTCTTTGTGTTCTGTGAAATCATCTCACAGAGTTACAGCTTTCCCCTGAAGAAGGCTTTCGCTAAGACAGTTCTTGTGGAATTGGCAAAGTGATATTTGGAAGCCCATAGAGGGCTATGGTGAAAAAGGAAATATCCTCAGATGAAATCTGGAAAGAAGCTTTCTGAGAAACTGCTTAGTGTTCTGTTAATTCATCTCACAGAGTTCCATGTGTATTTCGAGGATCTCCTTGCTAGCCCTATTTCTGTGGAATCTGAAAACAGATATTTCGGATCCCTTTGAAGACTATAGGGCCAAAGGAAATATCCTCCGATAACAAAGAGAAAGAAGCTTTCTGAGAAACTTCTTTGTGTTCTGTGAAATCATCTCACAGAGTTACAGCTTTCCACTCAAGAAGCCTTTCGCTAAGACAGTTCTTGTGGAATTGGCAAAGTGATATTTGGAAGCCCATAGAGGGCTATGGTGAAATAGGAAATATCGTCAGATGAAATCTGGAAAGAAGCTTTCTGACAAACTGCTTAGTGTTCTGTGAATTCATCTCACAGAGTTACATGTGTATTTCGAGGATCTCTTTGCTAGCCCTATTTCTGTGGAAACTGAGAAAAGATATTTCGGATCCCTTTGAAGACTATAGGGCCAAAGGAAAAATCCTCCGATAACAAAGAGAAAGAAGCTTTCTGAGAAACTCCTTTGTGTTCTGTGAAATCATCTCACAGAGTTACAGCTTTCCCCTCAAGAAGCCTTTCGCTAAGACAGTTCTTGTGGAATTGGCAAAGTGATATTTGGAAGCCCATAGAGGGCTATGGTGAAAAAGGAAATATCGTCAGATGAAATCTGGAAAGAAGCTTTCTGAGAAACTGCTTAGTGTTCTGTGAATTCATCTCACAGAGTTACATGTGTATTTCGAGGATCTCTTTGCTAGCCCTATTTCTGTGGAATCTGAGAACAGATATTTCGGATCCCTTTGAAGACTATAGGGCCAAAGGAAATATCCTCGGATAACAAAGAGAAAGAAGCTTTCTGAGAAACTTGTTTGTGTTCTGTGAAATCATCTCACAGAGTTACAGCTTTCCCCTGAAGAAGCCTTTCGCTAAGACAGTTCTTGTGGAATTGGCAAAGTGATATTTGGAAGCCCATAGAGGGCTATGGTGAAAAAGGAAATATCCTCAGATGAAATCTGGAAAGAAGCTTTCTGCGAAACTGCTCAGTGTTCTGTTAATTCATCTCACAGAGTTACATGTGTATTTCGAGGATCTCTTTGCTAGTCCTATTTCTGTGGAATCTGAGAACAAATATTTCGGATCCCTTTGAAGACTATAGGGCCAAAGGAAATATCCTCCGATAACAAAGAGAAAGAAGCTTTCTGAGAAACTTCTTAGTGTTCTGTGAAATCATCTCACAGAGTTACAGCTTTCCCCTCAAGAAGCCTTTCGCTAAGACAGTTCTTGTGGAATTGGCAAAGTGATATTTGGAAGCCCATAGAGGGCTATGGTGAAAAAGGAAATATCGTCAGATGAAATCTGGAAAGAAGCTTTCTGAGAAACTGCTTAGTGTTCTGTGAATTCATCTCACAGAGTTACATGTGTATTTCGAGGATCTCTTTGCTAGCCCTATTTCTGTGGAAACTGAGAAAAGATATTTCGGATCCCTTTGAAGACTATAGGGCCAAAGGAAAAATCCTCCGATAACAAAGAGAAGGAAGCGTTCTGAGAAACTTCTTTGTGTTCTGTGAAATCATCTCACAGAGTTACAGCTTTCCCCTCAAGAAGCCTTTCGCTAAGACAATTCTTGTGGAATTGGCAAAGTGATATTTGGAAGCCCATAGAGGACTATGGTGAAAAAGGAAATATCGTCAGATGAAATCTGGAAAGAAGCTTTCTGCGAAACTGCTTAGTGTTTTTTTAATTCATCTCACAGAGTTACATGTGTATTTCGAGGATCTCTTTGCTAGCTCTATTTCTGTGGAATCTGAGAACAGATATTTCGGATCCCTTTGAAGACTATAGGGCCAAAGGAAATATCCTCGGATAACAAAGAGAAAGAAGCTTTCTGAGAAACTTCTTTGTGTTCTGTGAAATCATCTAACAGAGTTACAGCTTTCCCCTCAAGAAGCCTTTCGCTAAGACAGTTCTTGTGGAATAGGCAAAG
This sequence comes from Macaca nemestrina, assembly GCF_043159975.1. NCBI lineage: Eukaryota > Metazoa > Chordata > Mammalia > Primates > Cercopithecidae > Macaca > Macaca nemestrina. The sequence goes on along the minus strand of NC_092135.1, from coordinate 32,989,218 downwards.
TGATATTTGGAAGCCCATAGAGGGCTATGGTGAAAAAGGAAATATCGTCAGATGAAATCTGGAAAGAAGCTTTCTGAGAAACTGCTTAGTGTTCTGTTAATTCATCTCACAGAGTTACATGTGTATTTCGAGGATCTCTTTGCTAGCCCTATTTCTGTGGAATCTGAAAACAGATATTTCGGATCCCTTTGAAGACTATAGTGCCTAAGGAAATATCCTCGGATAACAAAGAGAAAGAAGCTTTCTGAGAAACTTCTTTGTGTTCTGTGAAATCATCTCACAGAGTTACAGCTTTCCCCTCAAGAAGCCTTTCGCTAAGACAGTTCTTGTGGAATTGGCAAAGTGATATTTGGAAGCCCATAGAGGGCTATGGTGAAAAAGGAAATATCGTCAGATGAAATCTGGAAAGAAGCTTTCTGCGAAACTGCTTAGTGTTCTGTTAATTCATCTCACAGAGTTACATGTGTATTTCGAGGATCTCTTTGCTAGTCCTATTTCTGTGGAATCTGAAAACAGATATTTCGGATCCCTTTGAAGACTATAGGGCCAAAGGAAATATCCTCGGATAACAAAGACAAAGAAGCTTTCTGAGAAACTTCTTTGTGTTCTGTGAAATCATCTCACAGAGTTACAGCTTTCCCCTGAAAAAGGCTTTCGCTAAGACAGTTCTTGTGGAATTGGCAAAGTGATATTTGGAAGCCCATAGAGGGCTATGGTGAAAAAGGAAATATCCTCAGATGAAATCTGGAAAGAAGCTTTCTGAGAAACTGCTTAGTGTTCTGTTAATTCATCTCACAGAGTTCCAGGTGTATTTCGAGGATCTCCTTGCTAGCCCTATTTCTGTGGAATCTGAAAACAGATATTTCGGATCCCTTTGAAGACTATAGGGCCAAAGGAAAAATCCTCCAATAACAAAGAGAAGGAAGCGTTCTGAGAAACTTCTTTGTGTTCTGTGAAATCATCTCACAGAGTTACAGCTTTCCCCTCAAGAAGCCTTTCGCTAAGACAATTCTTGTGGAATTGGCAAAGTGATATTTGGAAGCCCATAGAGGACTATGGTGAAAAAGGAAATATCGTCAGATGAAATCTGGAAAGAAGCTTTCTGCGAAACTGCTTAGTGTTTTTTTAATTCATCTCACAGAGTTCCATGTGTATTTCGAGGATCTCTTTGCTAGCTCTATTTCTGTGGAATCTGAGAACAGATATTTCGGATCCCTTTGAAGACTATAGGGCTAAAGGAAATATCCTCGGATAACAAAGAGAAAGAAGCTTTCTGAGAAACTTCTTTGTGTTCTGTGAAATCATCTCACAGAGTTACAGCTTTCCCCTCAAGAAGCCTTTCGCTAAGACAGTTCTTGTGGAATAGGCAAAGTGATATTTGGAAGCCCATAGAGGGCTATGGTGAAAAAGGAAATATCGTCAGATGAAATCTGGAAAGAAGCTTTCTGAGAAACTGCTTAGTGTTCTGTTAATTCATCTCACAGAGTTCCATGTGTATTTCGAGGATCTCTTTGCTAGCCCTATTTCTGTTGAATCTGAAAACAGATATTTCGGATCCCTTTGAAGACTATAGTGCCTAAGGAAATATCCTCGGATAACAAAGAGAAAGAAGCTTTCTGAGAAACTTGTTTGTGTTTTGTGAAATCATCTCACAGAGTTACAGCTTTCCCGTCAAGAAGCCTTTCGCTAAGACAGTTCTTGTGGAATTGGCAAAGTGATATTTGGAAGCCCATAGAGGGCTATGGTGAAATAGGAAATATCGTCAGATGAAATCTGGAAAGAAGCTTTCTGACAAACTGCTTAGTGTTCTGTGAATTCATCTCACAGAGTTACATGTGTATTTCGAGGATCTCTTTGCTAGCCCTATTTCTGTGGAAACTGAGAAAAGATATTTCGGATCCCTTTGAAGACTATAGGGCCAAAGGAAAAATCCTCCGATAACAAAGAGAAAGAAGCTTTCTGAGAAACTCCTTTGTGTTCTGTGAAATCATCTCACAGAGTTACAGCTTTCCCCTCAAGAAGCCTTTCGCTAAGACAGTTCTTGTGGAATTGGCAAAGTGATATTTGGAAGCCCATAGAGGGCTATGGTGAAAAAGGAAATATCGTCAGATGAAATGTGGAAAGAAGCTTTCTGAGAAACTGCTTAGTGTTCTGTGAATTCATCTCACAGAGTTACATGTGTATTTCGAGGATCTCTTTGCTAGCCCTATTTCTGTGGAATCTGAGAACAGATATTTCGGATCCCTTTGAAGACTATAGGGCCAAAGGAAATATCCTCGGATAACAAAGAGAAAGAAGCTTTCTGAGAAACTTCTTTGTGTTCTGTGAAATCATCTCACAGAGTTACAGCTTTCCCCTGAAGAAGCCTTTCGCTAAGACAGTTCTTGTGGAATTGGCAAAGTGATATTTGGAAGCCCATAGAGGGCTATGGTGAAAAAGGAAATATCCTCAGATGAAATCTGGAAAGAAGCTTTCTGCGAAACTGCTCAGTGTTCTGTTAATTCATCTCACAGAGTTACATGTGTATTTCGAGGATCTCTTTGCTAGTCCTATTTCTGTGGAATCTGAGAACAAATATTTCGGATCCCTTTGAAGACTATAGGGCCAAAGGAAATATCCTCCGATAACAAAGAGAAAGAAGCTTTCTGAGAAACTTCTTAGTGTTCTGTGAAATCATCTCACAGAGTTACAGCTTTCCCCTCAAGAAGCCTTTCGCTAAGACAGTTCTTGTGGAATTGGCAAAGTGATATTTGGAAGCCCATAGAGGGCTATGGTGAAAAAGGAAATATCGTCAGATGAAATCTGGAAAGAAGCTTTCTGAGAAACTGCTTAGTGTTCTGTGAATTCATCTCACAGAGTTACATGTGTATTTCGAGGATCTCTTTGCTAGCCCTATTTCTGTGGAAACTGAGAAAAGATATTTCGGATCCCTTTGAAGACTATAGGGCCAAAGGAAAAATCCTCCGATAACAAAGAGAAGGAAGCGTTCTGAGAAACTTCTTTGTGTTCTGTGAAATCATCTCACAGAGTTACAGCTTTCCCCTCAAGAAGCCTTTCGCTAAGACAATTCTTGTGGAATTGGCAAAGTGATATTTGGAAGCCCAAAAAGGACTATGGTGAAAAAGGAAATATCGTCAGATGAAATCTGGAAAGAAGCTTTCTGCGAAACTGCTTAGTGTTTTTTTAATTCATCTCACAGAGTTACATGTGTATTTCGAGGATCTCTTTGCTAGCTCTATTTCTGTGGAATCTGAGAACAGATATTTCGGATCCCTTTGAAGACTATAGGGCCAAAGGAAATATCCTCGGATAACAAAGAGAAAGAAGCTTTCTGAGAAACTTCTTTGTGTTCTGTGAAATCATCTAACAGAGTTACAGCTTTCCCCTCAAGAAGCCTTTCGCTAAGACAGTTCTTGTGGAATAGGCAAAGTGATATTTGGAAGCCCATAGAGGGCTATGGTGAAAAAGGAAATATCGTCAGATGAAATCTGGAAAGAAGCTTTCTGAGAAACTGCTTAGGGTTCTGTTAATTCATCTCACAGAGTTCCATGTGTATTTCGAGGGTCTCTTTGCTAGCCCTATTTCTGTGGAATCTGAAAACAGATATTTCGGATCCCTTTGAAGACTATAGTGCCTAAGGAAATATCCTCGGATAACAAAGAGAAAGAAGCTTTCTGAGAAACTTCTTTGTGTTCTGTGAAATCATCTCACAGAGTTACAGCTTTCCCCTCAAGAAGCCTTTCGCTAAGACAGTTCTTGTGGAATTGGCAAAGTGATATTTGGAAGCCCATAGAGGGCTATGGTGAAAAAGGAAATATCGTCAGATGAAATCTGGAAAGAAGCTTTCTGCGAAACTGCTTAGTGTTCTGTTAATTCATCTCACAGAGTTACATGTGTATTTCGAGGATCTCTTTGCTAGCCCTATTTCTGTGGAATCTGAGAACAGATATTTCGGATCCCTTTGAAGACTATAGGGCCAAAGGAAATATCCTCGGATAACAAAGAGAAAGAAGCTTTCTGAGAAACTTCTTTGTGTTCTGTGAAATCATCTCACAGAGTTACAGCTTTCCCCTCAAGAAGCCTTTCGCTAAGACAGTTCTTGTGGAATAGGCAAAGTGATATTTGGAAGCCCATAGAGGGCTATGGTGAAAAAGGAAATATCGTCAGATGAAATCTGGAAAGAAGCTTTCTGAGAAACTGCTTAGTGTTCTGTTAATTCATCTCACAGAGTTCCATGTGTATTTCGAGGATCTCTTTGCTAGCCCTATTTCTGTTGAATCTGAAAACAGATATTTCGGATCCCTTTGAAGACTATAGTGCCTAAGGAAATATCCTCGGATAACAAAGAGAAAGAAGCTTTCTGAGAAACTTGTTTGTGTTTTGTGAAATCATCTCACAGAGTTACAGCTTTCCCGTCAAGAAGCCTTTCGCTAAGACAGTTCTTGTGGAATTGGCAAAGTGATATTTGGAAGCCCATAGAGGGCTATGGTGAAATAGGAAATATAGTCAGATGAAATCTGGAAAGAAGCTTTCCGAGAAACTGCTTAGTGTTCTGTGAATTCATCTCACAGAGTTACATGTGTATTTCGAGGATCTCTTTGCTAGCCCTATTTCTGTGGAAACTGAGAAAAGATATTTCGGATCCCTTTGAAGACTATAGGGCCAAAGGAAAAATCCTCCGATAACAAAGAGAAAGAAGCTTTCTGAGAAACTTCTTTGTGTTCTGTGAAATCATCTCACAGATTTACAGCTTTCCCCTGAAGAAGCCTTTCGCTAAGACAGTTCTTGTGGAATTGGCAAAGTGATATTTGGAAGCCCATAGAGGGCTATGGTGAAAAAGGAAATATCCTCAGATGAAATCTGGAAAGAAGCTTTCTGCGAAACTGCTTAGTGTTCTGTTAATTCATCTCACAGAGTTACATGTGTATTTCGAGGATCTCTTTGCTAGTCCTATTTCTGTGGAATCTGAAAACAGATATTTCGGATCCCTTTGAAGATTATAGGGCCAAAGGAAATATCCTCGGATAACAAAGAGAAAGAAGCTTTCTGAGAAACTTCTTTGTGTTCTGTGAAATCATCTCACAGAGTTACAGCTTTCCCCTCAAGAAGCCTTTCGCTAAGACAGTTCTTGTGGAATTGGCAAAGTGATATTTGGAAGCCCATAGAGGGCTATGGTGAAAAAGGAAATATCGTCAGATGAAATCTGGAAAGAAAGTTTCTGCGAAACTGGTTAGTGTTCTGTTAATTCATCTCACAGAGTTACATGTGTATTTCGAGGATCTCTTTGCTAGTCCTATTTCTGTGGAATCTGAAAACAGATATTTCGGATCCTTTTGAAGACTATAGGGCCAAAGGAAATATCCTCGGATAACAAAGAGAAAGAAGCTTTCTGAGAAACTTCTTTGTGTTCTGTGAAATCATCTCACAGAGTTACAGCTTTCCCCTCAAGAAGCCTTTCGCTAAGACAGTTCTTGTGGAATTGGCAAAGTGATATTTGGAAGCCCATAGAGGGCTATGGTGAAAAAGGAAATATCCTCAGATGAAATCTGGAAAGAAGCTTTCTGAGAAACTGCTTAGTGTTCTGTTAATTCATCTCACAGAGTTACATGTGTATTTCGAGGATCTCTTTGCTAGCCCTATTTCTGTGGAATCTGAGAACAGATATTTCGGATCCCTTTGAAGACTATAGGGCCAAAGGAAATATCCTCCGATAACAAAGAGAAAGAAGCTTTCTGAGAAACTTCTTTGTGTTCTGTGAAATCATCTCACAGAGTTACAGCTTTCCCCTCAAGAAGCCTTTCGCTAAGACAGTTCTTGTGGAATTGGCAAAGTGATATTTGGAAGCCCATAGAGGGCTATGGTGAAAAAGGAAATATCCTCAGATGAAATCTGGAAAGAAGCTTTCTGAGAAACTGCTTAGTGTTCTGTGAATTCATCTCACAGAGTTACATCTGTATTTCGAGGATCTCTTTGCTAGCCCTATTTCTGTGGAAACTGAGAAAAGATATTTCGGATCCCTTTGAAGACTATAGGGCCAAAGGAAAAATCCTCCGATAACAAAGAGAAGGAAGCGTTCTGAGAAACTTCTTTGTGTTCTGTGAAATCATCTCACAGAGTTACAGCTTTCCCCTCAAGAAGCCTTTCGCTAAGACAATTCTTGTGGAATTGGCAAAGTGATATTTGGAAGCCCATAGAGGACTATGGTGAAAAAGGAAATATCGTCAGATGAAATCTGGAAAGAAGCTTTCTGCGAAACTGCTTAGTGTTTTTTTAATTCATCTGACACAGTTACATGTGTATTTCGAGGATCTCTTTGCTAGCTCTATTTCTGTGGAATCTGAGAACAGATATTTCGGATCCTTTTGAAGACTATAGGGCCAAAGGAAATATCCTCGGATAACAAAGAGAAAGAAGCTTTCTGAGAAACTTCTTTGTGTTCTGTGAAATCATCTCACAGAGTTACAGCTTTCCCCTCAAGAAGGCTTTCGCTAAGACAGTTCTTGTGGAATTGGCAAAGTGATATTTGGAAGCCCATAGAGGGCTATGGTGAAAAAGGAAATATCCTCAGATGAAATCTGGAAAGAAGCTTTCTGAGAAACTGCTTAGTGTTCTGTTAATTCATCTCACAGAGTTCCATGTGTATTTCGAGGATCTCCTTGCTAGCCCTATTTCTGTGGAATCTGAAAACAGATATTTCGGATCCCTTTGAAGACTATAGGGCCAAAGGAAATATCCTCCGATAACAAAGAGAAAGAAGCTTTCTGAGAAACTTCTTTGTGTTCTGTGAAATCATCTCACAGAGTTACAGCTTTCCACTCAAGAAGCCTTTCGCTAAGACAGTTCTTGTGGAATTGGCAAAGTGATATTTGGAAGCCCATAGAGGGCTATGGTGAAATAGGAAATATCGTCAGATGAAATCTGGAAAGAAGCTTTCTGACAAACTGCTTAGTGTTCTGTGAATTCATCTCACAGAGTTACATGTGTATTTCGAGGATCTCTTTGCTAGCCCTATTTCTGTGGAAACTGAGAAAAGATATTTCGGATCCCTTTGAAGACTATAGGGCCAAAGGAAAAATCCTCCGATAACAAAGAGAAAGAAGCTTTCTGAGAAACTTCTTTGTGTTCTGTGAAATCATCTCACAGAGTTACAGCTTTCCCCTGAAGAAGCCTTTCGCTAAGACAGTTCTTGTGGAATTGGCAAAGTGATATTTGGAAGCCCATAGAGGGCTATGGTGAAAAAGGAAATATCGTCAGATGAAATCTGGAAAGAAGCTTTCTGAGAAACTGCTTAGTGTTCTGTGAATTCATCTCACAGAGTTACATGTGTATTTCGAGGATCTCTTTGCTAGCCCTATTTCTGTGGAATCTGAGAACAGATATTTCGGATCCCTTTGAAGACTATAGGGCCAAAGGAAATATCCTCGGATAACAAAGAGAAAGAAGCTTTCTGAGAAACTTCTTTGTGTTCTGTGAAATCATCTCACAGAGTTACAGCTTTCCCCTGAAGAAGCCTTTCGCTAAGACAGTTCTTGTGGAATTGGCAAAGTGATATTTGGAAGCCCATAGAGGGCTATGGTGAAAAAGGAAATATCCTCAGATGAAATCTGGAAAGAAGCTTTCTGCGAAACTGCTCAGTGTTCTGTTAATTCATCTCACAGAGTTACATGTGTATTTCGAGGATCTCTTTGCTAGTCCTATTTCTGTGGAATCTGAAAACAGATATTTCGGATCCCTTTGAAGACTATAGGGCCAAAGGAAATATCCTCGGATAACAAAGAGAAAGAAGCTTTCTGAGAAACTTCTTTGTGTTCTGTGAAATCATCTCACAGAGTTACAGCTTTCCCCTCAAGAAGCCTTTCGCTAAGACAGTTCTTGTGCAATTGGCAAAGTGATATTTGGAAGCCGATAGAGGGCTATGGTGAAAAAGGAAATATCCTCAGATGAAATCTGGAAAGAAGCTTTCTGAGAAACTGCTTAGTGTTCTGTTAATTCATCTCACAGAGTTACATGTGTATTTCGAGGATCTCTTTGCTAGCCCTATTTCTGTGGAAACTGAGAACAGATATTTCGGATCCCTTTGAAGACTATAGGGCCAAAGGAAAAATCCTCCGATAACAAAGAGAAAGAAGCTTTCTGAGAAACTTCTTTGTGTTCTGTGAAATCATCTCACAGAGTTACAGCTTTCCCCTCAAGAAGCCTTTCGCTAAGACAGTTCTTGTGGAATTGGCAAAGTGATATTTGGAAGCCCATAGAGGGCTATGGTGAAAAAGGAGATATCGTCAGATGAAATCTGGAATGAAGCTTTCTGCGAAACTGCTTAGTGTTCTGTTAATTCATCTCACAGAGTTACATGTGTATTTCGAGGATCTCTTTGCTAGCCCTATTTCTGTGGAATCTGAAAACAGATATTTCGGATCCCTTTGAAGACTATAGGGGCAAAGGAAATATCCTGCGATAACAAAGAGAAAGAAGCTTCCTGAGAAACTTCTTTGTGTTCTGTGAAAACATCTCACAGAGTTACAGCTTTCCCCTCAAGAAGCCTTTCGCTAAGACAGTTCTTGTGGAATTGGCAAAGTGATATTTGGAAGCCCATAGAGGGCTATGGTGAAAAAGGAAATATCGTCAGATGAAATCTGGAAAGAAGCTTTCTGAGAAACTGCTTAGTGTTCTGTGAATTCATCTCACAGAGTTACATGTGTATTTCGAGGATCTCTTTGCTAGCCCTATTTCTGTGGAATCTGAGAACAGATATATCGGATCCCTTTGAAGACTATAGGGCCAAAGGAAATATCCTCGGATAACAAAGAGAAAGAAGCTTTCTGAGAAACTTCTTTGTGTTCTGTGAAATCATCTCACAGAGTTACAGCTTTCCCCTCAAGAAGCCTTTCGCTAAGACAGTTCTTGTGGAATTGGCAAAGTGATATTTGGAAGCCCATAGAGGGCTATGGTGAAAAAGGAAATATCGTCAGATGAAATCTGGAAAGAAGCTTTCTGCGAAACTGCTTAGTGTTCTGTTAATTCATCTCACAGAGTTACATGTGTATTTCGAGGATCTCTTTGCTAGTCCTATTTCTGTGGAACCTGAAAACAGATATTTCGGATCCCTTTGAAGACTATAGGGCCAAAGGAAATATCCTCGGATAACAAAGAGAAAGAAGCTTTCTGAGAAACTTCTTTGTGTTCTGTGAAATCATCTCACAGAGTTACAGCTTTCCCCTGAAAAAGGCTTTCGCTAAGACAGTTCTTGTGGAATTGGCAAAGTGATATTTGGAAGCCCATAGAGGGCTATGGTGAAAAAGGAAATATCCTCAGATGAAATCTGGAAAGAAGCTTTCTGAGAAACTGCTTAGTGTTCTGTTAATTCATCTCACAGAGTTCCAGGTGTATTTCGAGGATCTCCTTGCTAGCCCTATTTCTGTGGAATCTGAAAACAGATATTTCGGATCCCTTTGAAGACTATAGGGCCAAAGGAAAAATCCTCCGATAACAAAGAGAAGGAAGCGTTCTGAGAAACTTCTTTGTGTTCTGTGAAATCATCTCACAGAGTTACAGCTTTCCCCTCAAGAAGCCTTTCGCTAAGACAATTCTTGTGGAATTGGCAAAGTGATATTTGGAAGCCCATAGAGGGCTATGGTGAAAAAGGAAATATCGTCAGATGAAATCTGGAAAGAAAGTTTCTGCGAAACTGCTTAGTGTTCTGTTAATTCATCTCATAGAGTTACATGTGTATTTCGAGGATCTCTTTGCTAGTCCTATTTCTGTGGAATCTGAAAACAGATATTTCGGATCCCTTTGAAGATTATAGGGCCAAAGGAAATATCCTCGGATAACAAAGAGAAAGAAGCTTTCTGAGAAACTTCTTTGTGTTCTGTGAAATCATCTCACAGAGTTACAGCTTTCCCCTCAAGAAGCCTTTCGCTAAGACAGTTCTTGTGGAATTGGCAAAGTGATATATGGAAGCCGATAGAGGGCTATGGTGAAAAAGGAAATATCCTCAGATGAAATCTGGAAAGAAGCTTTCTGAGAAACTGCTTAGTGTTCTGTGAATTCATCTCACAGAGTTACATGTGTATTTCGAGGATCTCTTTGCTAGCCCTATTTCTGTGGAATCTGAGAACAAATATTTCGGATCCCTTTGAAGACTATAGGGCCAAAGGAAATATCCTCGGATAACAAAGAGAAAGAAGCTTTCTGAGAAACTTCTTTGTGTTCTGTGAAATCATCTCACAGAGGTACAGCTTCCCCCTCAAGAAGCCTTTCGCTAAGACAGTTCTTGTGGAATTGGCAAAGTGATATTTGGAAGCCCATAGAGGGCTATGGTGAAAAAGGAAATATCCTCAGATGAAATCTGGAAAGAAGCTTTCTGAGAAACTGCTTAGTGTTCTGTTAATTCATCTCACAGAGTTACATGTGTATTTCGAGGATCTCTTTGCTAGCCCTATTTCTGTGGAATCTGAGAACAGATATTTCGGATCCCTTTGAAGACTATAGGGCCAAAGGAAATATCCTCCGATAACAAAGAGAAAGAAGCTTTCTGAGAAACTTCTTTGTGTTCTGTGAAATCATCTCACAGAGTTACAGCTTTCCCCTCAAGAAGCCTTTCGCTAAGACAGTTCTTGTGGAATTGGCAAAGTGATATTTGGAAGCCCATAGAGGGCTATGGTGAAAAAGGAAATATCCTCAGATGAAATCTGGAAAGAAGCTTTCTGAGAAACTGCTTAGTGTTCTGTGAATTCATCTCACAGAGTTACATGTGTATTTCGAGGATCTCTTTGCTAGCCCTATTTCTGTGGAAACTGAGAAAAGATATTTCGGATCCCTTTGAAGACTATAGGGCCAAAGGAAAAATCCTCCGATAACAAAGAGAAGGAAGCGTTCTGAGAAACTTCTTTGTGTTCTGTGAAATCATCTCACAGAGTTACAGCTTTCCCCTCAAGAAGCCTTTCGCTAAGACAATTCTTGTGGAATTGGCAAAGTGATATTTGGAAGCCCATAGAGGACTATGGTGAAAAAGGAAATATCGTCAGATGAAATCTGGAAAGAAGCTTTCTGCGAAACTGCTTAGTGTTTTTTTAATTCATCTGACAGAGTTACATGTGTATTTCGAGGATCTCTTTGCTAGCTCTATTTCTGTGGAATCTGAGAACAGATATTTCGGATCCTTTTGAAGACTATAGGGCCAAAGGAAATATCCTCGGATAACAAAGAGAAAGAAGCTTTCTGAGAAACTTCTTTGTGTTCTGTGAAATCATCTCACAGAGTTACAGCTTTCCCCTGAAGAAGTCTTTCGCTAAGACAGTTCTTGTGGAATTGGCAAAGTGATATTTGGAAGCCCATAGAGGGCTATGGTGAAAAAGGAAATATCCTCAGATGAAATCTGGAAAGAAGCTTTCTGAGAAACTGCTTAGTGTTCTGTTAATTCATCTCAGAGAGTTCCATGTGTATTTCGAGGATCTCCTTGCTAGCCCTATTTCTGTGGAATCTGAAAACAGATATTTCGGATCCCTTTGAAGACTATAGGGCCAAAGGAAATATCCTCCGATAACAAAGAGAAAGAAGCTTTCTGAGAAACTTCTTTGTGTTCTGTGAAATCATCTCACAGAGTTACAGCTTTCCACTCAAGAAGCCTTTCGCTAAGACAGTTCTTGTGGAATTGGCAAAGTGATATTTGGAAGCCCATAGAGGGCTATGGTGAAATAGGAAATATCGTCAGATGAAATCTGGAAAGAAGCTTTCTGACAAACTGCTTAGTGTTCTGTGAATTCATCTCACAGAGTTACATGTGTATTTCGAGGATCTCTTTGCTAGCCCTATTTCTGTGGAAACTGAGAAAAGATATTTCGGATCCCTTTGAAGACTATAGGGCCAAAGGAAAAATCCTCCGATAACAAAGAGAAAGAAGCTTTCTGAGAAACTTCTTTGTGTTCTGTGAAATCATCTCACAGAGTTACAGCTTTCCCCTGAAGAAGCCTTTCGCTAAGACAGTTCTTGTGGAATTGGCAAAGTGATATTTGGAAGCCCATAGAGGGCTATGGTGAAAAAGGAAATATCGTCAGATGAAATCTGGAAAGAAGCTTTCTGAGAAACTGCTTAGTGTTCTGTGAATTCATCTCACAGAGTTACATGTGTATTTCGAGGATCTCTTTGCTAGCCCTATTTCTGTGGAATCTGAGAACAGATATTTCGGATCCCTTTGAAGACTATAGGGCCAAAGCAAATATCCTCGGATAACAAAGAGAAAGAAGCTTTCTGAGAAACTTCTTTGTGTTCTGTGAAATCATCTCACAGAGTTACAGCTTTCCCCTGAAGAAGCCTTTCGCTAAGACAGTTCTTGTGGAATTGGCAAAGTGATATTTGGAAGCCCATAGAGGGCTATGGTGAAAAAGGAAATATCGTCAGATGAAATCTGGAAAGAAGCTTTCTGCGAAACTGCTCAGTGTTCTGTTAATTCATCTCACAGAGTTACATGTGTATTTCGAGGATCTCTTTGCTAGTCCTATTTCTGTGGAATCTGAAAACAGATATTTCGGATCCCTTTGAAGACTATAGGGCCAAAGGAAATATCCTCGGATAACAAAGAGAAAGAAGCTTTCTGAGAAACTTCTTTGTGTTCTGTGAAATCATCTCACAGAGTTACAGCTTTCCCCTCAAGAAGCCTTTCGCTAAGACAGTTCTTGTGGAATTGGCAAAGTGATATTTGGAAGCCGATAGAGGGCTATGGTGAAAAAGGAAATATCCTCAGATGAAATATGGAAAAAAGCTTTCTGAGAAACTGCTTAGTGTTCTGTTAATTCATCTCACAGAGTTACATGTGTATTTCGAGGATCTCTTTGCTAGCCCTATTTCTGTGGAAACTGAGAACAGATATTTCGGATCCCTTTGAAGACTATAGGGCCAAAGGAAAAATCCTCCGATAACAAAGAGAAAGAAGCTTTCTGAGAAACTTCTTTGTGTTCTGTGAAATCATCTCACAGAGTTACAGCTTTCCCCTCAAGAAGCCTTTCGCTAAGACAGTTCTTGTGGAATTGGCAAAGTGATATTTGGAAGCCCATAGAGGGCTATGGTGAAAAAGGAGATATCGTCAGATGAAATCTGGAATGAAGCTTTCTGCGAAACTGCTTAGTGTTCTGTTAATTCATCTCACAGAGTTACATGTGTATTTCGAGGATCTCTTTGCTAGCCCTATTTCTGTGGAATCTGAAAACAGATATTTCGGATCCCTTTGAAGACTATAGGGGCAAAGGAAATATCCTGCGATAACAAAGAGAAAGAAGCTTCCTGAGAAACTTCTTTGTGTTCTGTGAAATCATCTCACAGAGTTACAGCTTTCCCCTCAAGAAGCCTTTCGCTAAGACAGTTCTTGTGGAATTGGCAAAGTGATATTTGGAAGCCCATAGAGGGCTATGGTGAAAAAGGAAATATCGTCAGATGAAATCTGGAAAGAAGCTTTCTGCGAAACTGCTCAGTGTTCTGTTAATTCATCTCACAGAGTTACATGTGTATTTCGAGGATCTCTTTGCTAGTCCTATTTCTGTGGAATCTGAAAACAGATATTTCGGATCCCTTTGAAGACTATAGGGCCAAAGGAAATATCCTCGGATAACAAAGAGAAAGAAGCTTTCTGAGAAACTTCTTTGTGTTCTGTGAAATCATCTCACAGAGTTACAGCTTTCCCCTCAAGAAGCCTTTCGCTAAGACAGTTCTTGTGGAATTGGCAAAGTGATATTTGGAAGCCGATAGAGGGCTATGGTGAAAAAGGAAATATCCTCAGATGAAATCTGGAAAGAAGCTTTCTGAGAAACTGCTTAGTGTTCTGTGAATTCATCTCACAGAGTTACATGTGTATTTCGAGGATCTCTTTGCTAGCCCTATTTCTGTGGAAACTGAGAAAATATATTTCGGATCCCTTTGAAGACTATAGGGCCAAAGGAAAAATCCTCGGATAACAAAGAGAAAGAAGCTTTCTGAGAAACTTCTTTGTGTTCTGTGAAATCATCTCACAGAGTTACAGCTTTCCCCTGAAGAAGCCTTTCGCTAAGACAGTTCTTGTGGAATTGGCAAAGTGATATTTGGAAGCCCATAGAGGGCTATGGTGAAAAAGGAAATATCGTCAGATGAAATCTGGAAAGAAGCTTTCTGCGAAACTGCTTAGTGTTCTGTTAATTCATCCCACAGAGTTACATGTGTATTTCGAGGATCTCTTTGCTAGTCCTATTTCTGTGGAATCTGAAAACAGATATTTCGGATCCCTTTGAAGACTATAGGGCCAAAGGAAATATCCTCGGATAACAAAGAGAAAGAAGCTTTCTGAGAAACTTCTTTGTGTTCTGTGAAATCATCTCGCAGAGTTACAGCTTTCCCCTCAAGAAGCCTTTCGCTAAGACAGTTCTTGTGGAATAGGCAAAGTGATATTTGGAACCCCTAGAGGGCTATGGTGAAAAAGGAAATATCGTCAGATGAAATCTGGAAAGAAGCTTTCTGAGAAACTGCTTAGTGTTCTGTGAATTCATCTCACAGAGTTCCATGTGTATTTCGAGAATCTCTTTGCTAGCCCTATTTCTGTGGAATCTGAGAACAGATATTTCGGATCCCTTTGAAGACTATAGGGCCAAAGGAAATATCCTCCGGTAATAAAGAGAAAGAAGCTTTCTGAGAAACTTCTTTGTGTTCTGTGAAATCATCGCACAGAGTTACAGCTTTCCCCTGAAGAAGGCTTTCGCTAAGACAGTTCTTGTGGAATTGGCAAAGTGATATTTGGAAGCCCACAGAGGGCTATGGTGAAAAAGGAAATATCCTCAGATGAAATCTGGAAAGAAGCTTTCTGAGAAACTGCTTAGTGTTCTGTGAATTCATCTCACAGAGTTACATGTGTATTTCGAGGATCTCTTTGCTAGCCCTATTTCTGTGGAAACTGAGAAAAGATATTTCGGATCCCTTTGAAGACTATAGGGCCAAAGGAAAAATCCTCCGATAACAAAGAGAAAGAAGCTTTCTGAGAAACTTCTTTGTGTTCTGTGAAATCATCTCACAGAGTTACAGCTTTCCCCTCAAGAAGCCTTTCGCTAAGACAGTTCTTGTGGAATTGGCAAAGTGATATTTGGAAGCCCATAGAGGACTATGGTGAAAAAGGAAATATCGTCAGATGAAATCTGGAAAGAAGCTTTTGCGAAACTGCTTAGTGTTTTTTT
This sequence comes from Macaca nemestrina, assembly GCF_043159975.1. Lineage (NCBI taxonomy): Eukaryota > Metazoa > Chordata > Mammalia > Primates > Cercopithecidae > Macaca > Macaca nemestrina. The sequence goes on along the minus strand of NC_092135.1, from coordinate 32,974,030 downwards.
AATTCATCTCACAGAGTTACATGTGTATTTCGAGGATCTCTTTGCTAGCCCTATTTCTGTGGAATCTGAAAACAGATATTTCGGATCCCTTTGAAGACTATAGTGCCTAAGGAAATATCCTCGGATAACAAAGAGAAAGAAGCTTTCTGAGAAACTTCTTTGTGTTCTGTGAAATCATCTCACAGAGTTACAGCTTTCCCGTCAAGAAGCCTTTCGCTAAGACAGTTCTTGTGGAATTGGCAAAGTGATATTTGGAAGCCTATAGAGGGCTACGGTGAAATAGGAAATATCGTCAGATGAAATCTGGAAAGAAGCTTTCTGAGAAACTGCTTAGTGTTCTGTGAATTCATCTCACAGAGTTACATGTGTATTTCCAGGATCTCTTTGCTAGCCCTATTTCTGTGGAAACTGAGAAAAGATATTTCGGATCCCTTTGAAGACTATAGGGCCAAAGGAAATATCCTCGGATAACAAAGAGAAAGAAGCTTTCTGAGAAACTTCTTTGTGTTCTGTGAAAACATCTCACAGAGTTACAGCTTTCCCCTGACGAAGCCTTTCGCTAAGACAGTTCTTGTGGAATTGGCAAAGTGATATTTGGAAGCCCATAGAGGGCTATGGTGTAAAAGGAAATATCGTCAGATGAAATCTGGAAAGAAGCTTTCTGCGAAACTGCTTAGTGTTCTGTTAATTCATCTCACAGAGTTACATGTGTATTTCGAGGATCTCTTTGCTAGTCCTATTTCTGTGGAATCTGAAAACAGATATTTCGGATCCCTTTGAAGACCATAGGGCCAAAGGAAATATCCTCGGATAACAAAGAGAAAGAAGCTTTCTGAGAAACTTCTTTGTGTTCTGTGAAATCATCTCACAGAGTTACAGCTTTCAACTGAAGAAGGCTTTCGCTTAGACAGTTCTTGTGGAATTGGCAAAGTGATATTTGGAAGCCGATAGAGGGCTATGGTGAAAAAGGAAATATCCTCAGATGAAATCTGGAAAGAAGCTTTCTGAGAAACTGCTTAGTGTTCTGTGAATTCATCTCACAGAGTTACATGTGTATTTCGAGGATCTCTTTGCTAGCCCTATTTCTGTGGAAACTGAGAAAAGATATTTCGGATCCCTTTGAAGACTATAGGGCCAAAGGAAAAATCCTCCGATAACAAAGAGAAAGAAGCTTTCTGAGAATCTTCTTTGTGTTCTGTGAAATCATCTCACAGAGTTACAGCTTTCCCCTGAAGAAGCCTTTCGCTAAGACAGTTCTTGTGGAATTGGCAATGTGATATTTGGAAGCCCATAGAGGGCTATCGTGAAAAAGGAAATATCGTCAGATGAAATCCGGAAAGAAAGTTTCTGCGAAACTGCTTAGTGTTCTGTTAATTCATCTCACAGAGTTACATGTGTATTTCGAGGATCTCTTTGCTAGTCCTATTTCTGTGGAATCTGAAAACAGATATTTCGGATCCCTTTGAAGATTATAGGGCCAAAGGAAATATCCTCGGATAACAAAGAGAAAGAAGCTTTCTGAGAAACTTCTTTGTGTTCTGTGAAATCATCTCACAGAGTTACAGCTTTCCCCTCAAGAAGCCTTTCGCTAAGACAGTTCTTGTGGAATTGGCAAAGTGATATATGGAAGCCGATAGAGGGCTATGGTGAAAAAGGAAATATCCTCAGATGAAATCTGGAAAGAAGCTTTCTGAGAAACTGCTTAGTGTTCTGTGAATTCATCTCACAGAGTTACATGTGTATTTCGAGGATCTCTTTGCTAGCCCTATTTCTGTGGAATCTGAGAACAAATATTTCGGATCCCTTTGAAGACTATAGGGCCAAAGGAAATATCCTCGGATAACAAAGAGAAAGAAGCTTTCTGAGAAACTTCTTTGTGTTCTGTGAAATCATCTCACAGAGTTACAGCTTTCCCCTCAAGAAGCCTTTCGCTAAGACAGTTCTTGTGGAATTGGCAAAGTGATATCTGGAAGCCCTTAGAGGGCTATGGTGAAAAAGGAAATATCGTCAGATGAAATCTGGAAAGAAGCTTTCTGAGAAACTGCTTAGTGTTCTGTTAATTCATCTCACAGAGTTACATGTGTATTTCGAGGATCTCTTTGCTAGCCCTATTTCTGTGGAATCTGAGAACAGATATTTCGGATCCCTTTGAAGACTATAGGGCCAAAGGAAAAATCCTCCGATAACAAAGAGAAAGAAGCTTTCTGAGAAACTTCTTTGTGTTCTGTGAAATCATCTCACAGAGTTACAGCTTTCCCCTGAAGAAGCCTTTCGCTAAGACAGTTCTTGTGGAATTGGCAAAGTGATATTTGGAAGCCCATAGAGGGCTATGGTGAAAAAGGAAATATCGTCAGATGAAATCTGGAAAGAAGCTTTCTGCGAAACTGCTCAGTGTTCTGTTAATTCATCTCACAGAGTTACATGTGTATTTCGAGGATCTCTTTGCTAGTCCTATTTCTGTGGAATCTGAAAACAGATATTTCGGATCCCTTTGAAGAGTATAGGGCCAAAGGAAATATCCTCGGATAACAAAGAGAAAGAAGCTTTCTGAGAAACTTCTTTGTGTTCTGTGAAATCATCTCACAGAGTTACAGCTTTCCCCTCAAGAAGCCTTTCGCTAAGACAGTTCTTGTGGAATTGGCAAAGTGATATTTGGAAGCCCATAGAGGGCTATGGTGAAAAAGGAGATATCGTCAGATGAAATCTGGAATGAAGCTTTCTGCGAAACTGCTTAGTGTTCTGTTAATTCATCTCACAGAGTTACATGTGTATTTCGAGGATCTCTTTGCTAGCCCTATTTCTGTGGAATCTGAAAACAGATATTTCGGATCCCTTTGAAGACTATAGGGCCAAAGGAAATATCCTGCGATAACAAAGAGAAAGAAGCTTCCTGAGAAACTTCTTTGTGTTCTGTGAAAACATCTCACAGAGTTACAGCTTTCCCCTCAAGAAGCCTTTCGCTAAGACAGTTCTTGTGGAATTGGCAAAGTGATATTTGGAAGCCCATAGAGGGCTATGGTGAAAAAGGAAATATACTAACATGAAATCTGGAAAGAAGCTTTCTGAGAAACTGCTTAGTGTTCTGTGAATTCATCTCACAGAGTTACATGTGTATATCGAGGATCTCTTTGCTAGTCCTATTTCTGTGGAATCTGAAAACAGATATTTCGGATCCCTTTGAAGACTATAGGGCCAAAGGAAATATCTTCGGATAACAAAGAGAAAGAAGCTTTCTGAGAAACTTCTTTGTGTTCTGTGAAATCATCTCACAGAGTTACAGCTTTCCCCTCAAGAAGCCTTTCGCTAAGACAGTTTTTGTGGAATTGGCAAAGTGATATTTGGAAGCCCATAGAGGGCTATGGTGAAAAAGGAAATATCGTCAGATGAAATCTGGAAAGAAGCTTTCTGAGAAACTGCTTAGTGTTCTGTTAATTCATCTCACAGAGTTACATGTGTATTTCGAGGATCTCTTTGCTAGCCCTATTTCTGTGGAATCTGAGAACAGATATTTCGGATCCCTTTGAAGACTATAGGGCCAAAGGAAATATCCTCGGATAACAAAGAGAAAGAAGCTTTCTGAGAAACTTCTTTGTGTTCTGTGAAATCATCTCACAGAGTTACAGCTTTCCCCTGAAGAAGCCTTTCGCTAAGACAGTTCTTGTGGAATTGGCAAAGTGATATTTGGAAGCCCATAGAGGGCTATGGTGAAAAAGGAAATATCCTCAGATGAAATCTGGAAAGAAGCTTTCTGAGAAACTGCTTAGTGTTCTGTGAATTCATCTCACAGAGTTACATGTGTATTTCGAGGATCTCTTTGCTAGCCCTATTTCTGTGGAAACTGAGAAAATATATTTCGGATCCCTTTGAAGACTATAGGGCCAAAGGAAAAATCCTCGGATAACAAAGAGAAAGAAGCTTTCTGCGAAACTTCTTTGTGTTCTGTGAAATCATCTCACAGAGTTACAGCTTTCCCCTGAAGAAGCCTTTCGCTAAGACAGTTCTTGTGGAATTGGCAAAGTGATATTTGGAAGCCCATAGAGGGCTATGGTGAAAAAGGAAATATCGTCAGATGAAATCTGGAAAGAAGCTTTCTGCGAAACTGCTTAGTGTTCTGTTAATTCATCCCACAGAGTTACATGTGTATTTCGAGGATCTCTTTGCTAGTCCTATTTCTGTGGAATCTGAAAACAGATATTTCGGATCCCTTTGAAGACTATAGGGCCAAAGGAAATATCCTCGGATAACAAAGAGAAAGAAGCTTTCTGAGAAACTTCTTTGTGTTCTGTGAAATCATCTCGCAGAGTTACAGCTTTCCCCTCAAGAAGCCTTTCGCTAAGACAGTTCTTGTGGAATTGGCAAAGTTATATTTGGAAGCCGATAGAGGGCTATGGTGAAAAAGGAAATATCCTCAGATGAAATCTGGAAAGAAGCTTTCTGAGAAACTGCTTAGTGTTCTGTTAATTCATCTCACAGAGTTACATGTGTATTTCGAGGATCTCTTTGCTAGCCCTATTTCTGTGGAAACTGAGAAAAGATATTTCGGATCCCTTTGAAGACTATAGGGCCAAAGGAAAAATCCTCCGATAACAAAGAGAAAGAAGCTTTCTGAGAAACTTCTTTGTGTTCTGTGAAATCATCTCACAGAGTTACAGCTTTCCCCTGAAGAAGCCTTTCGCTAAGACAGTTCTTGTGGAATTGGCAAAGTGATATTTGGAATCCCATAGAGGGCTATGGTGAAAAAGGAGATATCGTCAGATGAAATCTGGAATGAAGCTTTCTGCGAAACTGCTTAGTGTTCTGTTAATTCATCTCACAGAGTTACATGTGTATTTCGAGGATCTCTTTGCTAGCCCTATTTCTGTGGAATCTGAAAACAGATATTTCGGATCCCTTTGAAGACTATAGGGGCAAAGGAAATATCCTGCGATAACAAAGAGAAAGAAGCTTCCTGAGAAACTTCTTTGTGTTCTGTGAAAACATCTCACAGAGTTACAGCTTTCCCCTCAAGAAGCCTTTCGCTAAGACAGTTCTTGTGGAATAGGCAAAGTGATATTTGGAAGCCCATAGAGGGCTATGGTGAAAAAGGAGATATCGTCAGATGAAATCTGGAATGAAGCTTTCTGCGAAACTGCTTAGTGTTCTGTTAATTCATCTCACAGAGTTACATGTGTATTTCGAGGATCTCTTTGCTAGCCCTATTTCTGTGGAATCTGAAAACAGATATTTCGGATCCCTTTGAAGACTATAGGGGCAAAGGAAATATCCTCGGATAACAAAGAGAAAGAAGCTTCCTGAGAAACTTCTTTGTGTTCTGTGAAAACATCTCACAGAGTTACAGCTTTCCCCTCAAGAAGCCTTTCGCTAAGACAGTTCTTGTGGAATTGGCAAAGTGATATTTGGAAGCCCATAGAGGGCTATGGTGAAAAAGGAAATATCGTCAGATGAAATCTGGAAAGAAGCTTTCTGAGAAACTGCTTAGTGTTCTGTGAATTCATCTCAGAGATTTACATGTGTATTTCCAGGATCTCTTTGCTAGTCCTATTTCTGTGGATTCTGAAAACAGATATTTCGGATCCCTTTGAAGACTATAGGGCCAAAGGAAATATCCTCGGATAACAAAGAGAAAGAAGCTTTCTGAGAAACTTCTTTGTGTTCTGTGAAATCATCTCGCAGAGTTACAGCTTTCCCCTCAAGAAGCCTTTCGCTAAGACAGTTCTTGTGGAATAGGCAAAGTGATATTTGGAAGCCCATAGAGGGCTATGGTGAAAAAGGAAATATCGTCAGATGAAATCTGGAAAGAAGCTTTCTGAGAAACTGCTTAGTGTTCTGTGAATTCATCTCACAGAGTTCCATGTGTATTTCGAGAATCTCTTTGCTAGCCCTATTTCTGTGGAATCTGAGAACAGATATTTCGGATCCCTTTGAAGACTATAGGGCCAAAGGAAATATCCTCCGGTAATAAAGAGAAAGAAGCTTTCTGAGAAACTTCTTTGTGTTCTGTGAAATCATCTCACAGAGTTACAGCTTTCCCCTGAAGTAGGCTTTCGCTAAGACAGTTCTTGTGGAATTGGCAAAGTGATATTTGGAAGCCCACAGAGGGCTATGGTGAAAAAGGAAATATCCTCAGATGAAATCTGGAAAGAAGCTTTCTGAGAAACTGCTTAGTGTTCTGTGAATTCATCTCACAGAGTTACATGTGTATTTCGAGGATCTCTTTGCTAGCCCTATTTCTGTGGAAACTGAGAAAAGATATTTCGGATCCCTTTGAAGACTGTAGGGCCAAAGGAAAAATCCTCCGATAACAAAGAGAAAGAAGCTTTCTGAGAAACTTCTTTGTGTTCTGTGAAATCATCTCACAGAGTTACAGCTTTCCCCTCAAGAAGCCTTTCGCTAAGACAGTTCTTGTGGAATTGGCAAAGTGATATTTGGAAGCCCATAGAGGACTATGGTGAAAAAGGAAATATCGTCAGATGAAATCTGGAAAGAAGCTTTCTGCGAAACTGCTTAGTGTTTTTTTAATTCATCTCACAGAGTTACATGTGTATTTCGAGGATCTCTTTGCTAGCCCTATTTCTGTGGAATCTGAAAACAGATATTTCGGATCCCTTTGAAGACTATAGTGCCTAAGGAAATATCCTCGGATAACAAAGAGAAAGAAGCTTTCTGAGAAACTTCTTTGTGTTCTGTGAAATCATCTCACAGAGTTACAGCTTTCCCCTCAAGAAGCCTTTCGCTAAGACAGTTCTTGTGGAATTGGCAAAGTGATATTTGGAAGCCTATAGAGGGCTACGGTGAAATAGGAAATATCGTCAGATGAAATCTGGAAAGAAGCTTTCTGAGAAACTGCTTAGTGTTCTGTGAATTCATCTCACAGAGTTACATGTGTATTTCCAGGATCTCTTTGCTAGCCCTATTTCTGTGGAAACTGAGAAAAGATATTTCGGATCCCTTTGAAGACTATAGGGCCAAAGGAAATATCCTCGGATAACAAAGAGAAAGAAGCTTTCTGAGAAACTTCTTTGTGTTCTGTGAAATCATCTCACAGAGTTACAGCTTTCCCCTCAAGAAGCCTTTCGCTAAGACAGTTCTTGTGGAATAGGCAAAGTGATATTTGGAAGCCCATAGAGGGCTATGATGAAAAAGGAGATATCGTCAGATGAAATCTGGAATGAAGCTTTCTGCGAAACTGCTTAGTGTTCTGTTAATTCATCTCACAGAGTTACATGTGTATTTCGAGGATCTCTTTGCTAGCCCTATTTCTGTGGAATCTGAAAACAGATATTTCGGATCCCTTTGAAGACTATAGGGGCAAAGGAAATATCCTCGGATAACAAAGAGAAAGAAGCTTCCTGAGAAACTTCTTTGTGTTCTGTGAAAACATCTCACAGAGTTACAGCTTTCCCCTCAAGAAGCCTTTCGCTAAGACAGTTCTTGTGGAATTGGCAAAGTGATATTTGGAAGCCCATAGAGGGCTATGGTGAAAAAGGAAATATCGCCAGATGAAATCTGGAAAGAAGCTTTCTGAGAAACTGCTTAGTGTTCTGTGAATTCATCTCAGAGATTTACATGTGTATTTCCAGGATCTCTTTGCTAGTCCTATTTCTGTGGAATCTGAAAACAGATATTTCGGATCCCTTTGAAGACTATAGGGCCAAAGGAAATATCTTTGGATAACAAAGAGAAAGAAGCTTTCTGAGAAACTTCTTTGTGTTCTGTGAAATCATCTCACAGAGTTACAGCTTTCCCCTCAAGAAGCCTTTCGCTAAGACAGTTCTTGTGGAATTGGCAAAGTGATATTTGGAAGCCCATAGAGGGCTATGGTGAAAAAGGAAATATCGTCAGATGAAATCTGGAAAGAAGCTTTCTGAGAAACTGCTTAGTGTTCTCTTAATTCATCTCACAGAGTTACATGTGTATTTCGAGGATCTCTTTGCTAGCCCTATTTCTGTGGAATCTGAGAACAGATATTTCGGATCCCTTTGAAGACTATAGGGCCAAAGGAAATATCCTCGGATAACAAAGAGAAAGAAGCTTTCTGAGAAACTTCTTTGTGTTCTGTGAAATCATCTCACAGAGTTACAGCTTTCCCCTCAAGAAGCCTTTCGCTAAGACAGTTCTTGTGGAATAGGCAAAGTGATATTTGGAAGCCCATAGAGGGCTATGGTGAAAAAGGAAATATCGTCAGATGAAATCTGGAAAGAAGCTTTCTGAGAAACTGCTTAGTGTTCTGTGAATTCATCTCACAGAGTTCCATGTGTATTTCGAGAATCTCTTTGCTAGCCCTATTTCTGTGGAATCTGAGAACAGATATTTCGGATCCCTTTGAAGACTATAGGGCCAAAGGAAATATCCTCCGGTAATAAAGAGAAAGAAGCTTTCTGAGAAACTTCTTTGTGTTCTGTGAAATCATCTCACAGAGTTACAGCTTTCCCCTGAAGTAGGCTTTCGCTAAGACAGTTCTTGTGGAATTGGCAAAGTGATATTTGGAAGCCCACAGAGGGCTATGGTGAAAAAGGAAATATCCTCAGATGAAATCTGGAAAGAAGCTTTCTGAGAAACTGCTTAGTGTTCTGTGAATTCATCTCACAGAGTTACATGTGTATTTCGAGGATCTCTTTGCTAGCCCTATTTCTGTGGAAACTGAGAAAAGATATTTCGGATCCCTTTGAAGACTGTAGGGCCAAAGGAAAAATCCTCCGATAACAAAGAGAAAGAAGCTTTCTGAGAAACTTCTTTGTGTTCTGTGAAATCATCTCACAGAGTTACAGCTTTCCCCTCAAGAAGCCTTTCGCTAAGACAGTTCTTGTGGAATTGGCAAAGTGATATTTGGAAGCCCATAGAGGACTATGGTGAAAAAGGAAATATCGTCAGATGAAATCTGGAAAGAAGCTTTCTGCGAAACTGCTTAGTGTTTTTTTAATTCATCTCACAGAGTTACATGTGTATTTCGAGGATCTCTTTGCTAGCCCTATTTCTGTGGAATCTGAAAACAGATATTTCGGATCCCTTTGAAGACTATAGTGCCTAAGGAAATATCCTCGGATAACAAAGAGAAAGAAGCTTTCTGAGAAACTTCTTTGTGTTCTGTGAAATCATCTCACAGAGTTACAGCTTTCCCCTCAAGAAGCCTTTCGCTAAGACAGTTCTTGTGGAATTGGCAAAGTGATATTTGGAAGCCTATAGAGGGCTACGGTGAAATAGGAAATATCGTCAGATGAAATCTGGAAAGAAGCTTTCTGAGAAACTGCTTAGTGTTCTGTGAATTCATCTCACAGAGTTACATGTGTATTTCCAGGATCTCTTTGCTAGCCCTATTTCTGTGGAAACTGAGAAAAGATATTTCGGATCCCTTTGAAGACTATAGGGCCAAAGGAAATATCCTCGGATAACAAAGAGAAAGAAGCTTTCTGAGAAACTTCTTTGTGTTCTGTGAAATCATCTCACAGAGTTACAGCTTTCCCCTCAAGAAGCCTTTCGCTAAGACAGTTCTTGTGGAATAGGCAAAGTGATATTTGGAAGCCCATAGAGGGCTATGATGAAAAAGGAGATATCGTCAGATGAAATCTGGAATGAAGCTTTCTGCGAAACTGCTTAGTGTTCTGTTAATTCATCTCACAGAGTTACATGTGTATTTCGAGGATCTCTTTGCTAGCCCTATTTCTGTGGAATCTGAAAACAGATATTTCGGATCCCTTTGAAGACTATAGGGGCAAAGGAAATATCCTCGGATAACAAAGAGAAAGAAGCTTCCTGAGAAACTTCTTTGTGTTCTGTGAAAACATCTCACAGAGTTACAGCTTTCCCCTCAAGAAGCCTTTCGCTAAGACAGTTCTTGTGGAATTGGCAAAGTGATATTTGGAAGCCCATAGAGGGCTATGGTGAAAAAGGAAATATCGCCAGATGAAATCTGGAAAGAAGCTTTCTGAGAAACTGCTTAGTGTTCTGTGAATTCATCTCAGAGATTTACATGTGTATTTCCAGGATCTCTTTGCTAGTCCTATTTCTGTGGAATCTGAAAACAGATATTTCGGATCCCTTTGAAGACTATAGGGCCAAAGGAAATATCTTTGGATAACAAAGAGAAAGAAGCTTTCTGAGAAACTTCTTTGTGTTCTGTGAAATCATCTCACAGAGTTACAGCTTTCCCCTCAAGAAGCCTTTCGCTAAGACAGTTCTTGTGGAATTGGCAAAGTGATATTTGGAAGCCCATAGAGGGCTATGGTGAAAAAGGAAATATCGTCAGATGAAATCTGGAAAGAAGCTTTCTGAGAAACTGCTTAGTGTTCTCTTAATTCATCTCACAGAGTTACATGTGTATTTCGAGGATCTCTTTGCTAGCCCTATTTCTGTGGAATCTGAGAACAGATATTTCGGATCCCTTTGAAGACTATAGGGCCAAAGGAAATATCCTCGGATAACAAAGAGAAAGAAGCTTTCTGAGAAACTTCTTTGTGTTCTGTGAAATCATCTCACAGAGTTACAGCTTTCCCCTCAAGAAGCCTTTCGCTAAGACAGTTCTTGTGGAATTGGCAAAGTGATATTTGGAAGCCCATAGAGGGCTATGGTGAAAAAGGAAATATCCTCAGATGAAATCTGGAAAGAAGCTTTCTGAGAAACTGCTTAGTGTTCTGTGAATTCATCTCACAGAGTTACATGTGTATTTCGAGGATCTCTTTGCTAGCCCTATTTCTGTGGAAACTGAGAAAATATATTTCGGATCCCTTTGAAGACTATAGGGCCAAAGGAAAAATCCTCGGATAACAAAGAGAAAGAAGCTTTCTGAGAAACTTCTTTGTGTTCTGTGAAATCATCTCACAGAGTTACAGCTTTCCCTTCAAGAAGCCTTTCGCTAAGACAGTTCTTGTGGAATTGGCAAAGTGATATTTGGAAGCCCATAGAGGGCTATGGTGAAAAAGGAAATATCGTCAGATGAAATCTGGAAAGAAGCTTTCTGCGAAACTGCTTAGTGTTCTGTTAATTCATCCCACAGAGTTACATGTGTATTTCGAGGATCTCTTTGCTAGTCCTGTTTCTGTGGAATCTGAAAACAGATATTTCGGATCCCTTTGAAGACTATAGGGCCAAAGGAAATATCCTCGGATAACAAAGAGAAAGAAGCTTTCTGAGAAACTTCTTTGTGTTCTGTGAAATCATCTCGCAGAGTTACAGCTTTCCCCTCAAGAAGCCTTTCGCTAAGACAGTTCTTGTGGAATAGGCAAAGTGATATTTGGAAGCCCATAGAGGGCTATGGTGAAAAAGGAAATATCGTCAGATGAAATCTGGAAAGAAGCTTTCTGAGAAACTGCTTAGTGTTCTGTGAATTCATCTCACAGAGTTCCATGTGTATTTCGAGAATCTCTTTGCTAGCCCTATTTCTGTGGAATCTGAGAACAGATATTTCGGATCCCTTTGAAGACTATAGGGCCAAAGGAAATATCCTCCGGTAATAAAGAGAAAGAAGCTTTCTGAGAAACTTCTTTGTGTTCTGTGAAATCATCTCACAGAGTTACAGCTTTCCCCTGAAGTAGGCTTTCGCTAAGACAGTTCTTGTGGAATTGGCAAAGTGATATTTGGAAGCCCACAGAGGGCTATGGTGAAAAAGGAAATATCCTCAGATGAAATCTGGAAAGAAGCTTTCTGAGAAACTGCTTAGTGTTCTGTGAATTCATCTCACAGAGTTACATGTGTATTTCGAGGATCTCTTTGCTAGCCCTATTTCTGTGGAAACTGAGAAAAGATATTTCGGATCCCTTTGAAGACTATAGGGCCAAAGGAAAAATCCTCCGATAACAAAGAGAAAGAAGCTTTCTGAGAAACTTCTTTGTGTTCTGTGAAATCATCTCACAGAGTTACAGCTTTCCCCTCAAGAAGCCTTTCGCTAAGACAGTTCTTGTGGAATTGGCAAAGTGATATTTGGAAGCCCATAGAGGACTATGGTGAAAAAGGAAATATCGTCAGATGAAATCTGGAAAGAAGCTTTCTGCGAAACTGCTTAGTGTTTTTTTAATTCATCTCACAGAGTTACATGTGTATTTCGAGGATCTCTTTGCTAGCCCTATTTCTGTGGAATCTGAAAACAGATATTTCGGATCCCTTTGAAGACTATAGTGCCTAAGGAAATATCCTCGGATAACAAAGAGAAAGAAGCTTTCTGAGAAACTTCTTTGTGTTCTGTGAAATCATCTCACAGAGTTACAGCTTTCCCCTCAAGAAGCCTTTCGCTAAGACAGTTCTTGTGGAATTGGCAAAGTGATATTTGGAAGCCTATAGAGGGCTACGGTGAAATAGGAAATATCGTCAGATGAAATCTGGAAAGAAGCTTTCTGAGAAACTGCTTAGTGTTCTGTGAATTCATCTCACAGAGTTACATGTGTATTTCCAGGATATCTTTGCTAGCCCTATTTCTGTGGAAACTGAGAAAAGATATTTCGGATCCCTTTGAAGACTATAGGGCCAAAGGAAATATCCTCGGATAACAAAGAGAAAGAAGCTTTCTGAGAAACTTCTTTGTGTTCTGTGAAATCATCTCACAGAGTTACAGCTTTCCCCTGACGAAGCCTTTCGCTAAGACAGTTCTTGTGGAATTGGCAAAGTGATATTTGGAAGCCCATAGAGGGCTATGGTGTAAAAGGAAATATCGTCAGATGAAATCTGGAAAGAAGCTTTCTGCGAAACTGCTTAGTGTTCTGTTAATTCATCTCACAGAGTTACATGTGTATTTCGAGGATCTCTTTGCTAGTCCTATTTCTGTGGAATCTGAAAACAGATATTTCGGATCCCTTTGAAGACCATAGGGCCAAAGGAAATATCCTCGGATAACAAAGAGAAAGAAGCTTTCTGAGAAACTTCTTTGTGTTCTGTGAAATCATCTCACAGAGTTACAGCTTTCAACTGAAGAAGGCTTTCGCTAAGACAGTTCTTGTGGAATTGGCAAAGTGATATTTGGAAGCCGATAGAGGGCTATGGTGAAAAAGGAAATATCCTCAGATGAAATCTGGAAAGAAGCTTTCTGAGAAACTGCTTAGTGTTCTGTGAATTCATCTCACAGAGTTACATGTGTATTTCGAGGATCTCTTTGCTAGCCCTATTTCTGTGGAAACTGAGAACAGATATTTCGGATCCCTTTGAAGACTATAGGGCCAAAGGAAATATCCTCCGATAACAAAGAGAAAGAAGCTTTCTGAGAAACTTCTTTGTGTTCTGTGAAATCATCTCACAGAGTTAAAGCTTTCCCCTCAAGAAGCCTTTCGCTAAGACACTTCTTGTGTAATTGGCAAAGTGATATTTGGAAGCCCATAGAGGGGTATGGTGAAAAAGGAAATATCGTCAGATGAAATCTGGAAAGAAGCTTTCTGCGAAACTGCTTAGTGTTTTGTTAATTCATCTCACAGAGTTACATGTGTATTTCGAGGATCTCTTTGCTAGCTCTATTTCTGTGGAATCTGAGAACAGATATTTCGGATCCCTTTGAAGACTATAGGGCCAAAGGAAATATCCTCCGATAACAAAGAGAAAGAAGCTTTCTGAGAAACTTCTTTGTGTTCTGTGAAATCATCTCACAGAGTTACAGCTTTCCCCTCAAGAAGCCTTTCGCTAAGACAGTTCTTGTGGAATAGGCAAAGTGATATTTGGAAGCCCGTAGAGGGCTATGGTGAAAAAGGAAATATCCTCAGATGAAATCTGGAATGAAGCTTTCTGCGAAACTGGTTAGTGTTTTGTTAATTCATCTCACAGAGTTACATGTGTATTTCGAGGATCTCTTTGCTAGCTCTATTTCTGTGGAATCTGAGAACAGATATTTCGGATCCCTTTGAAGACTATAGGGCCAAAGGAAATATCCTCCGATAACAAAGAAAAAGAAGCTTTCTGAGAAACTTCTTTGTGTTCTGTGAAATCATCTCACAGAGTTACAGCTTTCCCCTCAAGAAGCCTTTCGCTAAGACAGTTCTTGTGGAATAGGCAAAGTGATATTTGGAAACCCATAGAGGGCTATGGTGAAAAAGGAAATATCGTCAGATGAAATCTGGAAAGAAGCTTTCTGAGAAACTGCTTAGTGTTCTGTTAATTCATCTCACAGAGTTCCATGTGTATTTCGATGATCTCTTTGCTAGCCCTATTTCTGTGGAATCTGAAAACAGATATTTCGGATCCCTTTGAAAACTATAGGGCCAAAGGAAATATCCTCCGATAACAAAGAGAAAGAAGCTTTCTGAGAAACTTCTTTGTGTTCTGTGAAATCATCTCACAGAGTTACAGCTTTCCCCTCAAGAAGCCTTTCGCTAAGACAGTTCTTGTGGAATTGGCAAAGTTATATTTGGAAGCCCATAGAGGGCTATGGTGAAACAGGAAATATCGTCAGATGAAATCTGGAAAGAAGCTTTATGAGAAACTGCTTAGTGTTCTGTTAATTCATCTCACAGAGTTACATGTGTATTTCGAGGATCTGTTTGCTAGCCCTATTTCTGTGGAAACTGAGAACAGATATTTCGGATCCTTTTGAAGACTATAGGGCCAAAGGAAAAATCCTCCGATAACAAAGAGAAAGAAGCTTTCTGAGAAACTTCTTTGTGTTCTGTGAAATCATCTCACAGAGTTACAGCTTTCCCCTCAAGAAGCCTTTCGCTATGACAGTTCTTGTGGAATTGGCAAAGTGATATTTGGAAGCCCATAGAGGGCTATGGTGAAAAAGGAAATATCGTCAGATGAAATCTGGAAAGAAGCTTTCTGAGAAACTGCTTAGTGTTCTGTTAATTCATCTCACAGAGTTACATGTGTATTTCGAGGATCTCTTTGCTAGCCCTATTTCTGTGGAATCTGAGAACAGATATTTCGGATCCCTTTGAAGACTATAGGGCCAAAGGAAATATCCTCGGATAACAAAGAGAAAGAAGCTTTCTGAGAAACTTCTTTGTGTTCTGTGAAATCATCTCACAGAGTTACAGCTTTCCCCTCAAGAAGCCTTTCGCTAAGACAGTTCTTGTGGAATTGGCAAAGTGATATTTGGAAGCCCATAGAGGGCTATGGTGAAAAAGGAAATATCCTCAGATGAAATCTGGAAAGAAGCTTTCTGAGAAACTGCTTAGTGTTCTGTTAATTCATCTCACAGAGATACATGTGTATTTCGAGGATCTCTTTGCTAGTCCTATTTCTGTGGAATCTGAAAACAGATATTTCGGATCCCTTTGAAGACTATAGGGCCAAAGGAAAAATCCTCGGATAACAAAGAGAAAGAAGCTTTCTGAGAAAATTCTTTGTGTTCTGTGAAATCATCTCACAGAGTTACAGCTTTCCCCTCAAGAAGCCTTTCGCTAAGACAGTTCTTGTGGAATTGGCAAAGTGATATTTGGAAGCCCATAGAGGGCTATGGTGAAAAAGGAAATATCGTCAGATGAAATCTGGAAAGAAGCTTTCTGCGAAACTGCTTAGTGTTCTGTTAATTCATCCCACAGAGTTACATGTGTATTTCGAGGATCTCTTTGCTAGTCCTATTTCTGTGGAATCTGAAAACAGATATTTCGGATCCCTTTGAAGACTATAGGGCCAAAGGAAATATCCTCCGATAACAAAGAGAAAGAAGCTTTCTGAGAAACTTCTTTGTGTTCTGTGAAATCATCTCACAGAGTTACAGCTTTCCCCGAAGAAGCCTTTCGCTAAGACAGTTCTTGTGGAAATGGCAAAGTGATATTTGGAAGCCCATAGAGGGCTATGGTGAAAAAGGAAATATCGTCAGATGAAATCTGGAAAGAAGCTTTCTGAGAAACTGCTTAGTGTTCTGTGTATTCATCTCACAGAGTTACATGTGTATTTCGAGGATCTCTTTGCTAGCCCTATTTCTGTGGAAACTGAGATAAGATATTTCGGATCCCTTTGAAGACTATAGGTCCAAAGGAAATATCCTCCGATAACAAAGAGAAAGAAGCTTTCTGAGAAACTTCTTTTTGTTCTGTGAAATCATCTCACAGAGTTACAGCTTTCCCCTCAAGAAGCCTTTCGCTAAGACAGTTCTTGTGGAATTGGCAAAGTGATATTTGGAAGCCCATAGAGGGCTATGGTGAAAACGGAAATATCCTCAGATGAAATCTGGAAAGAAGCTTTCTGAGAAACTGCTTAGTGTTCTGTGAATTCATCTCACAGAGTTACATGTGTATTTCGAGGATCTCTTTGCTAGCCCTATTTCTGTGGAATCTGAGAACAGATATTTCGGATCCCTTTGAAGACTATAGGGCCAAAGGAAACATCCTCCGATAAAAAAGAGAAAGAAACTTTCTGAGAAACTTCTTTCTGTTCTGTGAAATCATCTCACAGAGTTACAGCTTTCCCCTCAAGAAGCCTTTTGCTAAGACAGTTCTTGTGGAATTGCCAAAGTGATATTTGGAAGCCCATAGAGGGCTATGGTGAAAAAGGAAATATCCTCAGATGAAATCTGGAAAGAAGCTTTCTGAGAAACTGCTTAGTGTTCTGTTAATTCATCTCACAGAGTTACATGCGTATTTCGAGGATCTCTTTGCTAGCCCTATTTCTGTGGAAACTCAGAAAAGATATTTCGGATCCCTTTGAAGACTATAGGGCCAAAGGAAATATCCTCCGATAACAAAGAGAAAGAAGCTTTCTGAGAAATTTCTTTGTTTTCTGTGAAATCATCTCACAGAGTTACAGCTTTCCCCTCAAGAAGCCTTTCGCTAAGACAGTTCTTGTGGAATTGGCAAAGTGATATTTGGAAGCCCATAGAAGGCTATGGTGAAAAAGGAAATATCGTCAGATGAAATATGGAAAGAAGCTTTCTGCGAAACTGCTTAGTGTTCTGTTAATTCATCTCACAGAGTTACATGTGTATTTCGAGGATCTCTTTGCTAGCCCTATTTCTGTGGAATCTGAGAACAGATATTTCGGATCCCTTTGAAGACTATAGGGCCAAAGGAAATATCCTCCGATAACAAAGAGAAAGAAGCTTTCTGAGAAACTTCTTTGTGTTCTGTGAAATCATCTCACAGAGTTACAGCTTTCCCCGAAGAAGCCTTTCGCTAAGATAGTTCTTGTGGAATTGGCAAAGTGATATTTGGAAGCCCATAGAAGGCTATGGTGAAAAAGGAAATATCGTCAGATGAAATATGGAAAGAAGCTTTCTGCGAAACTGCTTAGTGTTCTGTTAATTCATCTCACAGAGTTACATGTGTATTTCGAGGATCTCTTTGCTAGCCCTATTTCTGTGGAATCTGAGAACAGATATTTCGGATCCCTTTGAAGACTATAGGGCCAAAGGAAATATCCTCCGATAACAAAGAGAAAGAAGCTTTCTGAGAAACTTCTTTGTGTTCTGTGAAATCATCTCACAGAGTTACAGCTTTCCCCTCAAGAAGCCTTTCGCTAAGACAGTTCTTGTGGAATTGGCAAAGTGATATTTGGAAGCCCATAGAGGGCTATGGTGAAAAAGGAAATATCCTCAGATGAAATCTGGAAAGAAGCTTTCTGAGAAACTGCTTAGTGTTCTGTTATTTCATCTCACAGAGTTACATGTGTATTTCGGGGATCTCTTTGCTAGCCCTATTTCTGTGGAATCTGAGAACAGATATTTCGGATGCCTTTGAAGACTATAGGGCCAAAGGAAATATCCTCCGATAACAAAGAGAAAGAAGCTTTCTGAGAAACTTCTTTGTGTTCTGTGAAATCATCTCACAGAGTTACAGCTTTCCCCTCAAGAAGCCTTTCGCTAAGACAGTTCTTGTGGAATTGGCAAAGTGATATTCGGAAGCCCAAAGAGGGCTATGATGAAAAAGGAAATATCGTCAGATGAAATCTGGAAAGAAGCTTTCTGCGAAACTGCTTAGTGTTCTGTTAATTCATCTCACAGAGTTACATGTGTATTTCGAGGATCTCTTTGCTAGCCCTATTTCTGTGGAATCTGAGAACAGATATTTCGGATCCCTTTGAAGACTATAGGGCCAAAGGAAATATCCTCCGATAACAAAGAGAAAGAAGCTTTCTGAGAAACTTCTTTGTGTTCTGTGAAATCATCTCACAGAGTTACAGCTTTCCCCGAAGAAGCCTTTCGCTAAGACAGTTCTTGTGGAATTGGCAAAGTGATATTTGGAAGCCCATAGAAGGCTATGGTGAAAAAGGAAATATCGTCAGATGAAATATGGAAAGAAGCTTTCTGCGAAACTGCTTAGTGTTCTGTTAATTCATCTCACAGAGTTACATGTGTATTTCGAGGATCTCTTTGCTAGCCCTATTTCTGTGGAATCTGAGAACAGATATTTCGGATCCCTTTGAAGACTATAGGGCCAAAGGAAATATCCTCCGATAACAAAGAGAAAGAAGCTTTCTGAGAAACTTCTTTGTGTTCTGTGAAATCATCTCACAGAGTTACAGCTTTCCCCTCAAGAAGCCTTTCGCTAAGACAGTTCTTGTGGAATTGGCAAAGTGATATTTGGAAGCCCATAGAGGGCTATGGTGAAAAAGGAAATATCCTCAGATGAAATCTGGAAAGAAGCTTTCTGAGAAACTGCTTAGTGTTCTGTTATTTCATCTCACAGAGTTACATGTGTATTTCGGGGATCTCTTTGCTAGCCCTATTTCTGTGGAATCTGAGAACAGATATTTCGGATGCCTTTGAAGACTATAGGGCCAAAGGAAATATCCTCCGATAACAAAGAGAAAGAAGCTTTCTGAGAAACTTCTTTGTGTTCTGTGAAATCATCTCACAGAGTTACAGCTTTCCCCTCAAGAAGCCTTTCGCTAAGACAGTTCTTGTGGAATTGGCAAAGTGATATTCGGAAGCCCAAAGAGGGCTATGATGAAAAAGGAAATATCGTCAGATGAAATCTGGAAAGAAGCTTTCTGCGAAACTGCTTAGTGTTCTGTGAATTCATCGCACAGAGTTACATGCGTATTTCGAGGATCTCTTTGCTAGCCCTATTTCTGTGGAAACTCAGAAAAGATATTTCGGATCCCTTTGAAGACTATAGGGCCAAAGGGAATATCCTCCGATAACAAAGAGAAAGAAGCTTTCTGAGAAACTTCTTTGTGTTCTGTGAAATCATCTCACAGAGTTACAGCTTTCCCCTCAAGAAGCCTTTCGCTAAGACAGTTCTTGTGGAATTGGCAAAGTGATATTCGGAAGCCCATAGAGGGGTATGGTGAAAAAGGAAATATCGTCAGATGAAATCTGGAAAGAAGCTTTCTGCGAAACTGCTTAGTGTTCTGTGAATTCATCTCACAGAGTTACATTGCGTATTTCGAGGATCTCTTTGCTAGCCCTATTTCTGTGGAAACTCAGAAAAGATATTTCGGATCCCTTTGAAGACTATAGGGCCAAAGGAAATATCCTCCGATAACAAAGAGAAAGAAGCTTTCTGAGAAATTTCTTTGTGTTCTGTGAAATCATCTCACAGAGTTACAGCTTTCCCCTCAAGAAGCCTTTCGCTAAGACAATTCTTGTGGAATTGGCAAAGTGATATTTGGACGCCCATAGAGGGCTATGGTGAAAAAGGAAATATCCTCAGATGAAATCTGGAAAGAAGCTTTCTCAGAAACTGCTTAGTGTTCTGTTAATTCACCTCACAGAGTTACATGTGTATTTCGGGGATCTCTTTGCTAGCCCTATTTCTGTGGAATCTGAGAACAGATATTTCGGATGCCTTTGAAGACTATAGGGCCAAAGGAAATATCCTCCGATAACAAAGAGAAAGAAGCTTTCTGAGAAACTTCTTTGTGTTCTGTGAAATCATCTCACAGAGTTACAGCTTTCCCCTCAAGAAGCCTTTCGCTAAGACAGTTCTTGTGGAATTGGCAAAGTGATATTCGGAAGCCCATAGAGGGCTATGGTGAAAAAGGAAATATCGTCAGATGAAATCTGGAAAGAAGCTTTCTGCGAAACTGCTTAGTGTTCTGTGAATTCATCTCACAGAGTTACATGCGTATTTCGAGGATCTCTTTGCTAGCCCTATTTCTGTGGAAACTCAGAAAAGATATTTCGGATCCCTTTGAAGACTATACGGCCAATGGAAATATCCTCCGATAACAAAGAGAAAGAAGCTTTCTGAGAAATTACTTTGTGTTCTGTGAAATCATCTCACAGAGTTACAGCTTTCCCCTCAAGAAGCCTTTCGCTAAGACAGTTCTTGTGGAATTGGCAAAGTGATATTTGGAAGCCCATAGAAGGCTATGGTGAAAAAGGAAATATCGTCAGATGAAATCTGGAAAGAAGCTTTCTGCGAAACTGCTTAGTGTTCTGTTAATTCATCTCACAGAGTTACATGTGTATTTCGAGGATCTCTTTGCTAGCCCTATTTCTGTGGAATCTGAGAACAGATATTTCGGATCCCTTTGAAGACTATAGGGCCAAAGGAAATATCCTCGGATAACAAAGAGAAAGAAGCTTTCTGAGAAACTTCTTTGTGTTCTGTGAAATCATCTCACAGAGTTACAGCTTTCCCCTCAAGAAGCCTTTCGCTAAGACAGTTCTTGTGGAATTGGCAAAGTGATATTTGGAAGCCCTTAGAGGGCTATGGTGAAAAAGGAAATATCCTCAGATGAAATCTGGAAAGCAGCTTTCTGAGAAACTGCTTAGTGTTCTGTTAATTCATCTCACAGAGTTACATGTGTATTTCGAGGATCTCTTTGCTAGCCCTATTTCTGTGGAATCTGAGAACAGATATTTCGGATCCCTTTGAAGACTATAGGGCCAAAGGAAATATCCTCGGACAACAAAGAGAAAGAAGCTTTCTGAGAAACTTCTTTCTGTTCTGTGAAATCATCTCACAGAGTTACAGCTTTCCCCTCAAGAAGCCTTTTGCTAAGACCGTTTTTGTGGAATTGCCAAAGTGATATTTGGAAGCCCATAGAGGGCTATGGTGAAAAAGGAAATATCCTCAGATGAAATCTGGAAAGAAGGTTTCTGAGAAACTGCTTAGTGTTCTGTTAATTCATCTCACAGCGTTACATGTGTATTTCGGGGATCTCTTTGCTAGCTCTATTTCTGAGGAAACTGAGAACAGATATTTCGGATCACTTTGAAGACTATAGGGCCAAAGGAAATATCCTCCGATAACAAACAGAAAGAAGCTTTCTGAGAAACTTCTTTGTGTTCTGTGAAATCATCTCACAGAGTTACAGCTTTCCCCTCAAGAAGCCTTTGGCTAAGACAGTTCTTGTGGAATTGGCAAAGTGATATGTGGAAGCCCATAGAGGGCTATGGTGAAAAAGGAAATATCGTCAGATGAAATCTGGAAAGAAGCTTTCTGAGAAACTGCTTAGTGTTCTCTGAATTCATCTCACAGAGTTACATGTGTATTTCGAGGATCTCTTTGCTAGCCCTATTTCTGTGGAAACTGAGAAAAGATATTACGGATCCCTTCGAAGACTATAGATCCAAAGGAAATATCCTCGGATAACAAAGAGAAAGAAGCTTTCTGAGAAACTTCTTTGTGTTCTGTGAAATCATCTCGCAGAGTTACAGCTTTCCCCTCAAGAAGCCTTTCGCTAAGACAGTTCTTGTGGAATTGCCAAAGTGATACATGGAAGCCCATAGAAGGCTGTGGTGAAAAAGGAAATATTGTCAGATGAAATCTGGAAAGAAGCTTTCCGAGAAACTGCTTAGTGTTCTGTGAATTCATCTCACAGAGTTACATGTGTATTTCGAGGATCTCTTTGCTAGCCCTATTTCTGTGGAAACGGAGAAAAGATATTTCGGATCCCTTTGAAGACTATAGGGCCGAAGGAAATATCCTCCGATAACAAAGAGAAAGAAGATTTCTGAGAAACTTCTTTGTGTTCTGTGAAATCATCTCACAGAGTTACAGCTTTCCCCTCAAGAAGCCTTTCGCTAAGACAGTTCTTGTGGAATTGGCAAAGTGATATTTGGAAGCCCATAGAGGGCTATGGTGAAAAAGGAAATATACTAACATGAAATCTGGAAAGAAGCTTTCTGAGAAACTGCATAGTGTTCTGTTAATTCATCTCACAGAGTTACATGGGTATTTCGAGGATCTCTTTGCTAGCCCTATTTCTGTGGAATCTGAGAACAGATATTTCGGATCCCTTTGAAGACTATAGGGCCAAAGGAAATATCCTCCGATAACAAAGAGAAAGAAGCTTTCTGAGAAACTTCTTTGTGTTCTGTGAAATCATCTCACAGAGTTACAGCTTTCCCCTCAAGAAGCCTTTCGCTAAGACAGTTCTTGTGGAATTGGCAAAGTGATATTTGGAAGCCCATAGAGGGCTATGTTGAAAAAGGAAATATCCTCAGATGAAATCTGGAAAGAAGCTTTCTGAGAAACTGCTTAGTGTTCTGTGAATTCATCTCACAGAGTTACATGTGTATTTCGGGGATCTCTTTGCTAGCCCTATTTCTGTGGAATCTGAGAACAGATATTTCGGATCCCTTTGAAGACTATAGGGCCAAAGGAAATATCCTCCGATAACAAAGAGAAAGAAGCTTTCTGAGAAACTTCTTTGTGTTCTGTGAAATAATCTCACAGAGTTACAGCTTTCCCCTCAAGAAGCCTTTCGCTAAGACAGTTCTTGTGGAATTGGCAAAGTGATATTCGGAAGCCCATAGAGGGCTATGGTGAAAAAGGAATATCGTCAGATGAAATCTGGAAAGAAGCTTTCTGCGAAACTGCTTAGTGTTCTGTGAATTCATCTCACAGAGTTACATGCGTATTTCGAGGATCTCTTTGCTAGCCCTATTTCTGTGGAAACTCAGAAAAGATATATCGGATCCCTTTGAAGACTATAGGGCCAAAGGAAATATCCTCCGATAACAAAGAGAAAGAAGCTTTCTGAGAAACTTCTTTGTGTTCTGTGAAATCATCTCACAGAGTTACAGCTTTCCCCGAAGAAGCCTTTCGCTAAGACAGTTCTTGTGGAATTGGCAAAGTGATATTTGGAAGCCCATAGAGGGCTATGGTGAAAAAGGAAATATCCTCAGATGAAATCTGGAAAGAAGCTTTCTGAGAAACTGATTAGTGTTCTGTTAATTCATCTCACAGAGTTACATGTGTATTTCGAGGATCTCTTTGCTAGCCCTATTTCTGTGGAATCTGAGATCAGATATTTCGGATCCCTTCGAAGACTATAGGGCCAAAGGAAATATCCTCCGATAACAAAGAGAAAGAAGCTTTCTGAGAAACTTCTTTGTGTTCTGTGAAATCATCTCACAGAGTTACAGCTTTCCCCTCAAGAAGCCTTTCGCTAAGACAGTTCTTGTGGAATTTGCAAAGTGATATTTGGAAGCCCATAGAAGGCTATGGTGAAAAAGGAAATATCGTCAGATGAAATCTGTAAAGAAGCTTTCCGAGAAACTGCTTAGTGTTCTGTTAATTCATCTCACAGAGTTACATGTGTATTTCGAGGATCTCTTTGCTAGCCCTATTTCTGTGGAATCTGAGAAAAGATATTTCGGATCCCTTCGAAGACTCTAGGCCCAAAGGAAATATCCTCGGATAACAAAGAGAAAGAAGCTTTCTGAGAAACTTCTTTGTGTTCTGTGAAATCATCTCGCAGAGTTACAGCTTTCCCCTCAAGAAGCCTTTCGCTAAGACAGTTCTTGTGGAATTGGCAAAGTGATATTTGGAAGCCCTTAGAGGGCTATGGTGAAAAAGGAAATATCCTCAGATGAAATCTGGAAAGCAGCTTTCTGAGAAACTGCTTAGTGTTCTGTTAATTCATCTCACAGAGCTACATGTGTATTTCGAGGATCTCTTTGCTAGCCCTATTTCTGTGGAGTCTGAGAACAGATATTTCGGATCCCTTTGAAGACTATAGGGCCAAAGGAAATATCCTCCGATAACAAAGAGAAAGAAGCTTTCTGAGAAACTTCTTTCTGTTCTGTGAAATCATCTCACAGAGTTACAGCTTTCCCCTCAAGAAGCCTTTTGCTAAGACAGTTCTTGTGGAATTGGCAAAGTGATATTTGGAAGCCCATAGAAGGCTATGGTGAAAAAGGAAATATCGTCAGATGAAATCTGGAAAGAAGCTTTCTGAGAAACTGCTTAGTGTTCTGTTAATTCATCTCACAGCGTTACATGTGTATTTCGGGGATCTCTTTGCTAGCTCTATTTCTGTGGAATCTGAGAACAGATATTTCGGATCACTTTGAAGACTATAGGGCCAAAGGAAATATCCTCCGATAACAAAGAGAAAGAAGCTTTCTGAGAAACTTCTTTGTGTTCTGTGAAATCATCTCAGAGAGTTACAGCTTTCCCCTCAAGAAGCCTTTCGCTAAGACAGTTCTTGTGGAATTGGCAAAGTGATATTTGGAAGCCCATAGAGGGCTATGGTGAAAAAGGAAATATCCTCAGATGAAATCTGGAAGGAAGCTTTCTGAGAAACTGCTTAGTGTTCTGTAAATTCATCTCACAGAGTTACATGTGTATTTCGAGGATCTCTTTGCTAGCCCTATTTCTGTGGAAACTGAGAAAAGATATTTCGGATCCCTTTGAAGACGAAAGGGCCAAAGGAAATATCCTCCGATAACAAAGAGAAAGAAGCTTTCTGAGAAACTTCTTTGTGTTCTGTGAAATCACCTCACAGAGTTACAGCTTTCCCCTCAAGAAGCCTTTCGCTAAGACAGTTCTTGGGGAATTGGCAACGTGATATTTGGAAGCCCATAGAGGGCTATGGTGAAAAAGGAAATATCCTCAGATGAAATCTGGAAAGAAGCTTTCTGAGAAACTGCTTAGTGTTCTGTTAATTCTTCTCACAGAGTTACATGTGTATTTCGAGGATCTCTTTTCTAACCCTATTTCTGTGGAATCTGAGAACAGATATTTCGGATCCCTTTGAAGACTATAGGGCCAAAGGAAATATCCTCCGATAACAAAGAGAAAGAAGCTTTCTGAGAAACTTCTTTGTGTTCTGTGAAATCATCTCACAGAGTTACATGTGTATTTCGAGGATCTCTTTGCTAGCCCTATTTCTGTGGAATCTGAGAACAGATATTTCGGATGCCTTGGAAGACTATAGGGCCAAAGGAAATATCCTCCGATAACAAAGAGAAAGAAGCTTTCTGAGAAACTTCTTCGTGTTCTGTGAAATCATCTCACAGAGTTACAGCTTTCCCCTCAAGAAGCCTTTCGCTAAGACAGTTCTTGTGGAATTGGCAAAGTGATATTCGGAAGCCCATAGAGGGCTATGGTTAAAAAGGAAATATCGTCAGATGAAATCTGGAAAGAAGCTTTCTGAGAAACTGCTTAGTGTTCTGTGAATTCATATCACAGAGTTACGTGCGTATTTCGAGGATCTCTTTGCTAGCCCTATTTCTGTGGAAACTCAGAAAAGATATTTCGGATCCCTTTGAAGACTATAGGGCCAAAGGAAATATCCTCGGATAACAAAGAGAAAGAAGCTTTCTGAGAAACTTCTTTGTGTTCTATGAAATCATCTCACAGAGTTACAGCTTTCCCCTCAAGAAGCCTTTCGCTAAGACAGTTCTTGTGGAATTGGCAAAGTGATATTTGGAAGCCCTTAGAGGGCTATGGTGAAAAAGGAAATATCCTCAGATGAAATCTGGAAAGCAGCTTTCTGAGAAACTGCTTAGTGTTCTGTTAATTCATCTCACAGAGTTACATGTGTATTTCGAGGATCTCTTTGCTTGCCCTATTTCTGTGGAATCTGAGAACAGATATTTCGGATCCCTTTGAAGACTATAGGGCCAAAGGAAATATCCTCCGATAACAAAGAGAAAGAAGCTTTCTGAGAAACTTCTTTGTGTTCCGTGAAATCATCTCACAGAGTTACAGCTTTCCCCTCAAGAAGCCTTTTGCTAAGACAGTTCTTGTGGATTTGGCAAAGTGATATTTGGAACCCCTAGAGGGCTATGGTGAAAAAGAAAATATACTCAGATGAAATCTGGAAAGAAGCTTTCTGAGAAACTGCTTAGTGTTCTGTTAATTCATCTCACAGCGTTACATGGGTATTTCGGGGATCTCTTTGCTAGCTCTATTTCTTTGGAATCTGATAACAGATATTTCGGATCACTTTGAAGACTATAGGGCCAAAGGAAATATCCTCCGATAACAAAGAGAAAGAAGCTTTCTGAGAAACTTCTTTGTGTTCTGTGAAATCATCTCACAGAGTTACAGCTTTCCCGTCAAGAAGCCTTTCGCTAAGACAGTTCTTGTGGATTTGGCAAAGTGATATTTGGAAGCCCATAGAGGGCTATGGTGAAAAAGGAAATATCCTCAGATGAAATCTGGAAAGAAGCTTTCTGAGAAACTGCTTAGTGTTCTGTTAATTCATCTCACAGAGTTACATGTGTATTTCGAGGATCTCTTTGCTAGCCCTATTTCTGTGGAATCTGAGAACAGATATTTCGGATCCCTTTGAAGACTATAGGGCCAAAGGAAATATCCTCCGATAACAAAGAGAAAGAAGCTTTCTGAGAAACTTCTTTGTGTTCTGTGAAATCATCTCACAGAGTTACAGCTTTCCCCTCAAGAATCCTTTCGCTAAGACAGTTCTTGTGGAATTGGCAAAGTGATATTTGGAAGCCCATAGAGGGCTATGGTGAAAAAGAAAATATCGTCAGATGAAATCTGGAAAGAAGCTTTCTGAGAAACTGCTTAGTGTTCTGTGAATTCATCTCACAGAGTTACATGTGTATTTCGGGGATCTCTTTGCTAGCCCTATTTCTGTGGAATCTGAGAACAGATATTTTGGATGCCTTTGAAGACTATAGGGCCAAAGGAAATATCCTCCGATAACAAAGAGAAAGAAGCTTTCTGAGAAACTTCTTTGTGTTCTGTGAAATCATCTCACAGAGTTACAGCTTTCCCCTCAAGAAGCCTTTCGCTTAGACAGTTCTTGTGGAATTGGCAAAGTGATATTCGGAAGCCCATAGAGGGCTATGGTGAAAAAGGAAATATCGTCAGATGAAATCTGGAAAGAAGCTTTCTGCGAAACTGCTTAGTGTTCTGTGAATTCATCTCACAGAGTTACGTGCGTATTTCGAGGATCTCTTTGCTAGCCCTATTTCTGTGGAAACTCAGAAAAGATATTTCGGATCCCTTTGAAGACTATAGGGCCAAAGGAAATATCCTCCGATAACAAAGAGAAAGAAGCTTTCTGAGAAACTTCTTTGTGTTCTGTGAAATCATCTCACAGAGTTACAGCTTTCCCCTCAAGAAGCCTTTCGCTAAGACAGTTCTTGTGGAATTGGCAAAGTGATATTTGGAAGCCCATAGAGGGCTATGGTGAAAAAGGAAATATCCTCAGATGAAATCTGGAAAGAAGCTTTCTGAGAAACTGCTTAGTGTTCTGTTAATTCATCTCACAGCGTTACATGTGTATTTCGGGGATCTCTTTGCTAGCTCTATTTCTGTGGAATCTGAGAACAGATATTTCGGATCACTTTGAAGACTATAGGGCCAAAGGAAATATCCTCCGATAAGAAAGAGAAAGAAGCTTTCTGAGAAACTTCTTTGTGTTCTGTGAAATCATCTCAGAGAGTTACAGCTTTCCCCTCAAGAAGCCTTTCGCTAAGACAGTTCTTGTGGAATTGGCAAAGTGATATTTGTAAGCCCATAGAGGGCTATGGTGAAAAAGGAAATATCCTCAGATGAAATCTGGAAAGAAGCTTTCTGAGATACTGCTTAGTGTTCTGTGAATTCATCTCACAGAGTTACATGTGTATTTCGAGGATCTCTTTGCTAGCCCTATTTCTGTGGAATCTGAGAACAGATATTTCGGATGCCTTTGAAGACTATAGGGCCAAAGGAAATATCCTCCGATAACAAAGAGAAAGAAGCTTTCTGAGAAACTTCTTTGTGTTCTGTGAAATCATCTCACAGAGTTACAGCTTTCCCCTCAAGAAGCCTTTCGCTAAGACAGTTCTTGTGGAATTGGCAAAGTGATATTCGGAAGCCCATAGAGGGCTATGGTGAAAAAGGAAATATCGTCAGATGAAATCTGGAAAGAAGGTTTCTGCGAAACTGCTTAGTGTTCTGTGAATTCATCTCACAGAGTTACATGTGTATTTCGAGGATCTCTTTGCTTGCCCTATTTCTGTGGAAACTCAGAAGAGATATTTCGGATCCCTTTGAAGAATATAGGGCCAAAGGAAATATCCTCCGATAACAAAGAGAAAGAAGCTTTCTGAGAAATTTCTTTGTGTTCTGTGAAATCATCTCACAGAGTTACAGCTTTCCCCGAAGAAGCCTTTCACTAAGACAGTTCTTGTGGAATTGGCAAAGTGATATTTGGAAGCCCATAGAGGGCTACGGTGAAAAAGGAAATATCGTCAGATGAAATCTGGAAAGAAGCTTTCTGAGAAACTGCTTAGTGTTCTGTTAATTCATCTCACAGAGTTACATGTGTATTTCCAGGATCTCTTTGCTAGCCCTATTTCTGTGGAATCTGAGAACAGATATTTCGGATCCCTTTGAAGACTATAGGGCCAAAGGAAATATCCTCCGATAACAAAGAGAAAGAAGCTTTCTGAGAAACTTCTTTCTGTTCTGTGAAATCATCTCACAGAGTTACAGCTTTCCCCTCAAGAAGCCTTTTGCTAAGACAGTTCTTGAGGAATTCGCAAAGTGATATATGGAAGCCCTTAGAGGGCTATGGTGAAAAAGGAAATATCCTCAGATGAAATCTGGAAAGAAGCTTTCTGAGAAACTGCTTAGTGTCCTGTTATTTCATCTCACAGCGTTACATGTGTATTTCCAGGATCTCTTTGCTAGCCCTATTTCTGTGGAATCTGAGAACAGATATTTCGGATCCCTTCGAAGACTATAGGGCCAAAGGAAATATCCTCCGATAACAAAGAGAAAGAAGCTTTCTGAGAAACTTCTTTGTGTTCTGTGAAATCATCTCACAGAGTTACAGCTTTCCCCTCAAGAAGCCTTTCGCTAAGACAGTTCTTGTGGAATTTGCAAAGCGATATTTGGAAGCCCATAGAAGGCTATGGTGAAAAAGGAAATATCGTCAGATGAAATCTGTAAAGAAGCTTTCCGAGAAACTGCTTAGTGTTCTGTTAATTCATCTCACAGAGTTACATGTGTATTTCGAGGATCTCTTTGCTAGCCCTATTTCTGTGGAATCTGAGAAAAGATATTTCGGATCCCTTCGAAGACTCTAGGGCCAAAAGAAATATCCTCGGATAACAAAGAGAAAGAAGCTTTCTGAGAAACTTCTTTGTGTTCTGTGAAATCATCTCGCAGAGTTACAGCTTTCCCCTCAAGAAGCCTTTCGCTAAGACAGTTCTTGTGGAATTGGCAACGTGATATTTGGAAGCCCATAGAGGGCTACGGTGAAAAAGGAAATATCCTCAGATGAAATCTGGAAAGAAGCTTTCTGAGAAACTTCTTAGTGTTCTGTTAATTCTTCTCACAGAGTTACATGTGTATTTCGAGGATCTCTTTGCTAACCCTATTTCTGTGGAATCTGAGAACAGATATTTCGGATCCCTTTGAAGTCTATAGGGCCAAAGGAAATATCCTCCGATAACAAAGAGAAAGAAGCTTTCTGAGAAACTTCTTTGTGTTCTGTGAAATCATCTCACAGAGTTACATGTGTATTTCGAGGATCTCTTTGCTAGCCCTATTTCTGTGGAATCTGAGAACAGATATTTCGGATGCCTTGGAAGACTATAGGGCCAAAGGAAATATCCTCCGATAACAAAGAGAAAGAAGCTTTCTGAGAAACTTCTTTGTGTTCTGTGAAATCATCTCACAGAGTTACAGCTTTCCCCTAAAGAAGCCTTTCGCTAAGACAGTTCTTGTGGAATTGGCAAAGTGATATTCGGAAGCCCATAGAGAGCTATGGTGAAAAAGGAAATATCGTCAGATGAAATCTGGAAAGAAGCTTTCTGAGAAACTGCTTAGTGTTCTGTGAAATCATATCACAGAGTTACGTGCGTATTTCGAGGATCTCTTTGCTAGCCCTATTTTTGTGGAAACTCAGAAAAGATATTTCGGATCCCTTTGAAGACTATAGGGCCAAAGGAAATATCCTCGGATAACAAAGAGAAAGAAGCTTTCTGAGAAACTTCTTTGTGTTCTATGAAATCATCTCACAGAGTTACAGCTTTCCTCTCAAGAAGCCTTTCGCTAAGACAGTTCTTGTGGAATTGGCAAAGTGATATTTGGAAGCCCTTAGAGGGCTATGGTGAAAAAGGAAATATCCTCAGATGAAATCTGGAAAGCAGCTTTCTGAGAAACTGCTTAGTGTTCTGTTAATTCATCTCACAGAGTTACATGTGTATTTCGAGGATCTCTTTGCTTGCCCTATTTCTGTGGAATCTGAGAACAGATATTTCGGATCCCTTTGAAGACTATAGGGCCAAAGGAAATATCCTCCGATAACAAAGAGAAAGAAGCTTTCTGAGAAACTTCTTTCTGTTCTGTGAAATCATCTCACAGAGTTACAGCTTTCCCCTCAAGAAGCCTTTTGCTAAGACAGTTCTTGTGGATTTGGCAAAGTGATATTTGGAACCCCTAGAGGGCTATGGTGAAAAAGAAAATATCCTCAGATGAAATCTGGAAAGAAGCTTTCTGAGAAACTGCTTAGTGTTCTGTTAATTCATCTCACAGCGTTACACGGGTATTTCGGGGATCTCTTTGCTAGCTCTATTTCTTTGGAATCTGATAACAGATATTTCGGATCACTTTGAAGACTATAGGGCCAAAGGAAATATCCTCCGATAACAAAGAGAAAGAAGCTTTCTGAGAAACTTCTTTGTGTTCTGTGAAATCATCTCACAGAGTTACAGCTTTCCCGTCAAGAAGCCTTTCGCTAAGACAGTTCTTGTGGATTTGGCAAAGTGATATTTGGAAGCCCATAGAGGGCTATGGTGAAAAAGGAAATATCCTCAGATGAAATCTGGAAAGAAGCTTTCTGAGAAACTGCTTAGTGTTCTGTTAATTCATCTCACAGAGTTACATGTGTATTTCGAGGATCTCTTTGCTAGCCCTATTTCTGTGGAATCTGAGAACAGATATTTCGGATCCCTTTGAAGACTATAGGGCCAAAGGAAATATCCTCCGATAACAAAGAGAAAGAAGCTTTCTGAGAAACTTCTTTGTGTTCTGTGAAATCATCTCACAGAGTTACAGCTTTCCCCTCAAGAAGCCTTTCGCTAAGACAGTTCTTGTGGAATTGGCAAAGTGATATTTGGAAGCCCATAGAGGGCTATGGTGAAAAAGAAAATATCGTCAGATGAAATCTGGAAAGAAGCTTTCTGAGAAACTGCTTAGTGTTCTGTGAATTCATCTCACAGAATTACATGTGTATTTCGGGGATCTCTTAGCTAGCCCTATTTCTGTGGAATCTGAGAACAGATATTTTGGATGCATTTGAAGACTATAGGGCCAAAGGAAATATCCTCCGATAACAAAGAGAAAGAAGCTTTCTGAGAAACTTCTTTGTGTTCTGTGAAATCATCTCACAGAGTTACAGCTTTCCCCTCAAGAAGCCTTTCGCTTAGACAGTTCTTGTGGAATTGGCAAAGTGATATTCGGAAGCCCATAGAGGGCTATGGTGAAAAAGGAAATATCGTCAGATGAAATCTGGAAAGAAGCTTTCTGCGAAACTGCTTAGTGTTCTGTGAATTCATCTCACAGAGTTACATGTGTATTTCGAGGATCTCTTTGCTAGCCCTATTTCTTTGGAAACTCAGAAAAGAAATTTCGGATCCCTTTGAAGACTGTAGGGCCAAAGGAAATATCCTCCGATAACAAAGAGAAAGAAGCTTTCTGAGAAATTACTTTGTGTTCTGTGAAATCATCTCACAGAGTTACAGCTTTCCCCGAAGAAGCCTTTCTCTAAGACAGTTCTTGTGGAATTGGCAAAGTGATATTTGGAAGCCCATAGAGGGCTATGGTGAAAAAGGAAATATCGTCAGATGAAATCTGGAAAGAAGCTTTCTGCGAAACTGCTTAGTGTTCTTTTAATTCATCTCACAGAGTTACATGTGTATTTCGAGGATCTCTTTGCTAGCCCTATTTCTGTGGAATCTGAGAACAGATATTTCGGATCCCTTCGAAGACTATAGGGCCAAAGGAAATATCATCCGATAACAAAGAGAAAGAAGCTTTCTGAGAAACTTCTTTGTGTTCTGTGAAATCATCTCACAGAGTTACAGCTTTCCGCTCAAGAAGCCTTTCGCTTAGACAGTTCTTGTGGAATTGGCAAAGTGATATTTGGAAGCCCCTAGAGGGCTATGGTGAAAAAGGAAATATCCTCAGATGAAATCTGGAAAGAAGCTTTCTGAGAAACTGCTTAGTGTTCTGTGAATTCATCTTACAGAGTTACATGTGTATTTCGAGGATCTCTTTGCTAGCCCTATTTCTGTGGAATCTGAGAACAGATATTTCGGATCCCTTTGAAGACTATAGGGGCAAAGGAAATATCCTCCGATAACAAAGAGAAAGAAGCTTTCTGAGAAACTTCTTTGTGTTCTGTGAAATCATCTCACAGAGTTACAGCTTTCCCCTCAAGAAGCCTTTCGGTAAGACAGTTCTTGTGGAATTGGCAAAGTGATATTCGGAAGCCCATAGAGGGCTATGGTGAAAAAGGAAATATCGTCAGATGAAATCTGGAAAGAAGCTTTCTGCGAAACTGCTTAGTGTTCTGTGAATTCATCTCACAGAGTTACGTGCGTATTTCGAGGATCTCTTTGCTAGCCCTATTTCTGTGGAAACTCAGAAAAGATATTTCGGATCCCTTTGAAGACTATAGGGCCAAAGGAAATATCCTCCGATAAAAAAAAGAAAGAAGCTTTCTGAGAAACTTCTTTGTGTTCTGTGAAATCATCTCAGAGAGTTACAGCTTTCCCCTCAAGAAGCCTTTCGCTAAGACAGTTCTTGTGGAAATGGCAAAGTGATATTTGTAAGCCCATAGAGGGCTATGGTGAAAAAGGAAATATCCTCAGATGAAATCTGGAAAGAAGCTTTCTGAGATACTGCTTAGTGTTCTGTTAATTCATCTCACAGAGTTACATGTGTATTTCGAGGATCTCTTTGCTAGCCCTATTTCTGTGGAATGTGAGAACAGATATTTCGGATCCCTTTGAAAACTATAGGGCCAAAGGAAATAACCTCCGATAACAAAGAGGAAGAAGCTTTCTGAGAAACTTCTTTGTGTTCTGTGAAATCATCTCACAGAGTTGCAGCTTTCCCCTCAAGAAGCCTTTCGCTAAGACAGTTCTTGTGGAATTGGCAAAGCGATATTTGGAAGCCCATAGAGGGCTATGGTGAAAAAGGAAATATCCTCAGATGAAATGTGGAAAGAAGCTTTCTGAGAAACTGCTTAGTGTTCTGTGAATTCATCTCACAGAGTTACATGTGTATTTCGGGGATCTCTTTGCTAGCCCTATTTCTGTGGAATCTGAGAACAGATATTTCGGATGCCTTTGAAGACTATAGGGCCAAAGGAAATATCCTCCGATAACAAAGAGAAAGAAGCTTTCTGAGAAACTTCTTTGTGTTCTGTGAAATCATCTCACAGAGTTACAGCTTTCCCCTCAAGAAGCCTTTCGCTAAGACAGTTCTTGTGGAATTGGCAAAGTGATATTCGGAAGCCCATAGAGGGCTATGGTGAAAAAGGAAATATCGTCAGATGAAATCTGGAAAGAAGGTTTCTGCGAAACTGCTTAGTGTTCTGTGAATTCATCTCACAGAGTTACATGTGTATTTCGAGGATCTCTTTGCTTGCCCTATTTCTGTGGAAACTCAGAAAAGATATTTCGGATCCCTTTGAAGAATATAGGGCCAAAGGAAATATCCTCCGATAACAAAGAGAAAGAAGCTTTCTGAGAAATTTCTTTGTGTTCTGTGAAATCATCTCACAGAGTTACAGCTTTCCCCGAAGAAGCCTTTCACTAAGACAGTTCTTGTGGAATTGGCAAAGTGATATTTGGAAGCCCATAGAGGGCTACGGTGAAAAAGGAAATATCGTCAGATGAAATCTGGAAAGAAGCTTTCTGAGAAACTGCTTAGTGTTCTGTTAATTCATCTCACAGAGTTACATGTGTATTTCCAGGATCTCTTTGCTATCCCTATTTCTGTGGAATCTGAGAACAGATATTTCGGATCCCTTTGAAGACTATAGGGGCAAAGGAAATATCCTCCGATAACAAAGAGAAAGAAGCTTTCTGAGAAACTTCTTTGTGTTCTGTGAAATCATCTCACAGAGTTACAGCTTTCCCCTCAAGAAGCCTTTCGGTAAGACAGTTCTTGTGGAATTGGCAAAGTGATATTCGGAAGCCCATAGAGGGCTATGGTGAAAAAGGAAATATCGTCAGATGAAATCTGGAAAGAAGCTTTCTGCGAAACTGCTTAGTGTTCTGTGAATTCATCTCACAGAGTTACGTGCGTATTTCGAGGATCTCTTTGCTAGCCCTATTTCTGTGGAAACTCAGAAAAGATATTTCGGATCCCTTTGAAGACTATAGGGCCAAAGGAAATATCCTCCGATAAAAAAAAGAAAGAAGCTTTCTGAGAAACTTCTTTGTGTTCTGTGAAATCATCTCAGAGAGTTACAGCTTTCCCCTCAAGAAGCCTTTCGCTAAGACAGTTCTTGTGGAAATGGCAAAGTGATATTTGTAAGCCCATAGAGGGCTATGGTGAAAAAGGAAATATCCTCAGATGAAATCTGGAAAGAAGCTTTCTGAGATACTGCTTAGTGTTCTGTTAATTCATCTCACAGAGTTACATGTGTATTTCGAGGATCTCTTTGCTAGCCCTATTTCTGTGGAATGTGAGAACAGATATTTCGGATCCCTTTGAAAACTATAGGGCCAAAGGAAATAACCTCCGATAACAAAGAGGAAGAAGCTTTCTGGGAAACTTCTTTGTGTTCTGTGAAATCATCTCACAGAGTTGCAGCTTTCCCCTCAAGAAGCCTTTCGCTAAGACAGTTCTTGTGGAATTGGCAAAGCGATATTTGGAAGCCCATAGAGGGCTATGGTGAAAAAGGAAATATCCTCAGATGAAATGTGGAAAGAAGCTTTCTGAGAAACTGCTTAGTGTTCTGTGAATTCATCTCACAGAGTTACATGTGTATTTCGGGGATCTCTTTGCTAGCCCTATTTCTGTGGAATCTGAGAACAGATATTTCGGATGCCTTTGAAGACTATAGGGCCAAAGGAAATATCCTCCGATAACAAAGAGAAAGAAGCTTTCTGAGAAACTTCTTTGTGTTCTGTGAAATCATCTCACAGAGTTACAGCTTTCCCCTCAAGAAGCCTTTCGCTAAGACAGTTCTTGTGGAATTGGCAAAGTGATATTCGGAAGCCCATAGAGGGCTATGGTGAAAAAGGAAATATCGTCAGATGAAATCTGGAAAGAAGGTTTCTGCGAAACTGCTTAGTGTTCTGTGAATTCATCTCACAGAGTTACATGTGTATTTCGAGGATCTCTTTGCTTGCCCTATTTCTGTGGAAACTCAGAAAAGATATTTCGGATCCCTTTGAAGAATATAGGGCCAAAGGAAATATCCTCCGATAACAAAGAGAAAGAAGCTTTCTGAGAAATTTCTTTGTGTTCTGTGAAATCATCTCACAGAGTTACAGCTTTCCCCGAAGAAGCCTTTCACTAAGACAGTTCTTGTGGAATTGGCAAAGTGATATTTGGAAGCCCATAGAGGGCTACGGTGAAAAAGGAAATATCGTCAGATGAAATCTGGAAAGAAGCTTTCTGAGAAACTGCTTAGTGTTCTGTTAATTCATCTCACAGAGTTACATGTGTATTTCCAGGATCTCTTTGCTATCCCTATTTCTGTGGAATCTGAGAACAGATATTTCGGATCCCTTTGAAGACTATAGGGCCAAAGGAAATATCCTCCGATAACAAAGAGAAAGAAGCTTTCTGAGAAACTTCTTTCTGTTCTGTGAAATCATCTCACAGAGTTACAGCTTTCCCCTCAAGAAGCCTTTTGCTAAGACAGTTCTTGTGGAATTCGCAAAGTGATATATGGAAGCCCTTAGAGGGCTATGGTGAAAAAGGAAATATCCTCAGATGAAATCTGGAAAGAAGCTTTCTGAGAAACTGCTTAGTGTCCTGTTATTTCATCTCACAGCGTTACATGTGTATTTCGGGGATCTCTTTGCTAGCTCTATTTCTGTGGAATCTGAGAACAGATATTTCGGATCACTTTGAAGACTATAGGGCCAAAGGAAATATCCTCCGATAACAAAGAGAAAGAAGCTTTCTGAGAAACTTCTTTGTGTTCTGTGAAATCATCTCAGAGAGTTACAGCTTTCCCCTCAAGAAGCCTTTCGCTAAGACAGTTCTTG
This sequence comes from Macaca nemestrina, assembly GCF_043159975.1. NCBI lineage: Eukaryota > Metazoa > Chordata > Mammalia > Primates > Cercopithecidae > Macaca > Macaca nemestrina. The sequence goes on along the minus strand of NC_092135.1, from coordinate 32,937,795 downwards.
TGGAATTGGCAAAGTGATATTTGGAAGCCCATAGAGGGCTATGGTGAAAAAGGAAATATCCTCAGATGAAATCTGGAAAGAAGCTTTCTGAGAAACTGCTTAGTGTTCTGTGAGTTCATCTCACAGAGTTACATTTGTATTTCGGGGATCTCTTTGCTAGCCCTATTTCTGTGGAATCTGAGAACAGATATTTCGGATGCCTTTGAAGACTATAGGGCCAAAGGAAATACCCTCCGATAACAAAGAGAAAGAAGCTTTCTGAGAAACTTCTTTGTGTTCTGTGAAATCATCTCACAGAGTTACAGCTTTCCCCTCAAGAAGCCTTTCGCTAAGACAGTTCTTGTGGAATTGGCAAAGTGATATTCGGAAGCCCATAGAGGGCTATGGTGAAAAAGGAAATATCGTCAGATGAAATCTGGAAAGAAGCTTTCTGCGAAACTGCTTAGTGTTCTGTGAATTCATCTCACAGAGTTACATGTGTATTTCGAGGATCTCTTTGCTAGCCCTATTTCTTGGAAACTCAGAAAAGAAATTTCGGATCCCTTTGAAGACTGTAGGGCCAAAGGAAATATCCTCCGATAACAAAGAGAAAGAAGCTTTCTGAGAAATTTCTTTGTGTTCTGTGAAATCATCTCACAGAGTTACAGCTTTCCCCGAAGAAGCCTTTCGCTAAGACAGTTCTTGTGGAATTGGCAAAGTGATATTTGGAAGCCCCTAGAGGGCTATGGTGAAAAAGGAAATATCCTCAGATGAAATCTGGAAAGAAGCTTTCTGAGAAACTGCTTAGTGTTCTGTGAATTCATCTTACAGAGTTACATGTGTATTTCGAGGATCTCTTTGCTAGCCCTATTTCTGTGGAATCTGAGAACAGATATTTCGGATCCCTTTGAAGACTATAGGGGCAAAGGAAATATCCTCCGATAACAAAGAGAAAGAAGCTTTCTGAGAAACTTCTTTGTGTTCTGTGAAATCATCTCACAGAGTTACAGCTTTCCCCTCAAGAAGCCTTTCGCTAAGACAGTTCTTGTGGAATTGGCAAAGTGATATTCGGAAGCCCATAGAGGGCTATGGTGAAAAAGGAAATGTCGTCAGATGAAATCTGGAAAGAAGCTTTCTGCGAAACTGCTTAGTGTTCTGTGAATTCATCTCACAGAGTTACATGTGTATTTCGGGGATCTCTTTGCTAGCCCTATTTCTGTGGAATCTGAGAACAGATATTTCGGATGCCTTTGAAGACTATAGGGCCAAAGGAAATATCCTCCGATAACAAAGAGAAAGAAGCTTTCTGAGAAACTTCTTTGTGTTCTGTGAAATCATCTCACAGAGTTACAGCTTTCCCCTCAAGAAGCCTTTCGCCAAGACAGTTCTTGTGGAATTGGCAAAGTGATATTCGGAAGCCCATAGAGGGCTATGGTGAAAAAGGAAATATCGTCAGATGAAATCTGGAAAGAAGGTTTCTGCGAAACTGCTTAGTGTTCTGTGAATTCATCTCACAGAGTTACATGTGTATTTCGAGGATCTCTTTGCTTGCCCTATTTCTGTGGAAACTCAGAAAAGATATTTCGGATCCCTTTGAAGAATATAGGGCCAAAGGAAATATCCTCCGATAACAAAGAGAAAGAAGCTTTCTGAGAAATTTCTTTGTGTTCTGTGAAATCATCTCACAGAGTTACAGCTTTCCCCGAAGAAGCCTTTCACTAAGACAGTTCTTGTGGAATTGGCAAAGTGATATTTGGAAGCCCATAGAGGGCTACGGTGAAAAAGGAAATATCGTCAGATGAAATCTGGAAAGAAGCTTTCTGAGAAACTGCTTAGTGTTCTGTTAATTCATCTCACAGAGTTACATGTGTATTTCCAGGATCTCTTTGCTAGCCCTATTTCTGTGGAATCTGAGAACAGATATTTCGGATCCCTTTGAAGACTATAGGGCCAAAGGAAATATCCTCCGATAACAAAGAGAAAGAAGCTTTCTGAGAAACTTCTTTCTGTTCTGTGAAATCATCTCACAGAGTTACAGCTTTCCCCTCAAGAAGCCTTTTGCTAAGACAGTTCTTGTGGAATTCGCAAAGTGATATATGGAAGCCCTTAGAGGGCTATGGTGAAAAAGGAAATATCCTCAGATGAAATCTGGAAAGAAGCTTTCTGAGAAACTGCTTAGTGTCCTGTTATTTCATCTCACAGCGTTACATGTGTATTTCGGGGATCTCTTTGCTAGCTCTATTTCTGTGGAATCTGAGAACAGATATTTCGGATCACTTTGAAGACTATAGGGCCAAAGGAAATATCCTCCGATAACAAAGAGAAAGAAGCTTTCTGAGAAACTTCTTTGTGTTCTGTGAAATCATCTCACAGAGTTACAGCTTTCCCCTCAAGAAGCCTTTCGCTAAGAGAGTTCTTGTGGAATTGGCAAAGTGATATTTGGAAGCCCATAGAGGGCTATGGTGAAAAAGGAAATATCCTCAGATGAAATCTGGAAAGAAGCTTTCTGAGAAACTGCTTAGTGTTCTGTGAGTTCATCTCACAGAGTTACATTTGTATTTCGGGGATCTCTTTGCTAGCCCTATTTCTGTGGAATCTGAGAACAGATATTTCGGATGCCTTTGAAGACTATAGGGCCAAAGGAAATACCCTCCGATAAAAAAGAGAAAGAAGCTTTCTGAGAAACTTCTTTGTGTTCTGTGAAATCATCTCACAGAGTTACAGCTTTCCCCTCAAGAAGCCTTTCGCTAAGACAGTTCTTGTGGAATTGGCAAAGTGATATTCGGAAGCCCATAGAGGGCTATGGTGAAAAAGGAAATATCGTCAGATGAAATCTGGAAAGAAGCTTTCTGCGAAACTGCTTAGTGTTCTGTTAATTCATCTCACAGAGTTACATGTGTATTTCGAGGATCTCTTTGCTAGCCCTATTTCTGTGGAATCTGAGAACAGATATTTCGGATCCCTTCGAAGACTATAGGGCCAAAGGAAATATCCTCCGATAACAAAGAGAAAGAAGCTTTCTGAGAAACTTCTTTGTGTTCTGTGAAATCATTTCGCTGAGTTACAGCTTTCCCCTCAAGAAGCCTTTCGCTAAGACAGTTCTTGTGGAATTGGCAAAGTGATATTTGGAAGCCCGTAGAGGGCTATGGTGAAAAAGGAAATATCGTCAGATGAAATCTGGAAAGAAGCTTTCTGAGAAACTGCTTAGTGTTCTGTGAATTCATCTCACAGAGTTACATGTGTATTTCGAGGATCTCTTTGCTAGCCCTATTTCTGTGGAAACTGAGAAAAGATATTTCGGATCCCTTTGAAGACTATAGGGCCAAAGGAAATATCCTCGGATAACAAAGAGAAAGAAGCTTTCTGAGAAACTTCTTTGTGTTCTGTGAAATCATCTCACAGAGTTACAGCTTTCCCCTCAAGAAGCCTTTCGCTAAGACAGTTCTTGTGGAATTGGCAAAGTGATATTTGGAAGCCCATAGAAGGCTATGGTGAAAAAGGAAATATCCTCAGATGAAATCTGGATAAAAGCTTTCTGTGAAACTGCTTAGTGTTCTGTTAATTCATCTCACAGAGTTACATGTGTATTTCGAGGATCTCTTTGCTAGCCTTATTTCTGTGGAATCTGAGAACAGATATTTCGGATCCCTTTGAAGACTATAGGGCCAAAGGAAATATCCTCCGATAACAAAGAGAAAGAAGCTTTCTGAGAAACTTCTTTGTGTTCTGTGAAATCATCTCACAGAGTTACAGCTTTCCCCTCAAGAAGCCTTTCGCTAAGACAGTTCTTGTGGAATTGGCAAAGTGATATTTGGAAGCCCATAGAGGGCTACGGTGAAAAAGGAAATATCCTCAGATGAAATCTGGAAAGAAGCTTTCTGAGAAACTGCTTAGTGTTCTGTTAATTCATCTCACAGAGCTACATGTGTATTTCGAGGATCTCTTTGCTAGCCCTATTTCTGTGGAATCTGAGAACAGATATTTCGGATCCCTTTGAAGACTATAGGGCCAAAGGAAATATCCTCCGATAACAAAGAGAAAGAAGCTTTCTGAGAAACTTCTTTCTGTTCTGTGAAATCATCTCACAGAGTTACAGCTTTCCCCTCAAGAAGCCTTTTGCTAAGACAGTTCTTGTGGAATTGCCAAAGTGATATTTGGATGCCCATAGAGGGCTATGGTGAAAAAGGAAATATCCTCAGATGAAATCTGGAAAGAAGCTTTCTGAGAAACTGCTTAGTGTTCTGTTAATTCATCTCACAGCTTTACATGGGTATTTCGGGGATATCTTTGCTAGCTCTATTTCTGTGGAATGTGAGAACAGATATTTCGGATCACTTTGAAGACTATAGGGCCAAAGGAAATATCCTCGGATAACAAAGAGAAAGAAGCTTTCTGAGAAACTTCTTTGTGTTCTGTGAAATCATCTCACAGAGTTACAGCTTTCCCCTGAAGAAGCCTTTCGCTAAGACAGTTCTTGTGGAATTGGCAAAGTGATATTTGTAAGCCCATAGAGGGCTATGGTGAAAAAGGAAATATCCTCAGATGAAATCTGGAAAGAAGCTTTCTGAGAAACTGCTTAGTGTTCTGTTAATTCATCTCACAGAGTTACATGTGTATTTGGAGGATCTCTTTGCTAGCCCTATTTCTGTGGAATCTGAGAACAGATATTTCGGATCCCTTTGAAGACTATAGGGCCAAAGGAAGTATCCTCCGATAACAAAGAGAAAGAAGCTTTCTGAGAACCTTCTTTGTGTTCTGTGAAATCATCTCACAGAGTTACAGCTTTCCCCTCAAGAAGCCTTTCGCTAAGACAGTTCTTGTGGAATTGGCAAAGTGATATTTGGAAGCCCATAGAGGGCTATGGTGAAAAAGAAAATATCGTCAGATGAAATCTGGAAAGAAGCTTTCTGAGAAACTGCTTAGTGTTCTATGAATTCATCTCACAGCGTTACATGTGTATTTCGGGGATCTCTTTGCTAGCTCTATTTCTGTGTAATCTGAGAACAGATATTTCGGATCACTTTGAAGACTATAGGGCCAAAGGAAATATCCTCCGATAACAAAGAGAAAGAAGCTTTCTGAGAAACTTCTTTCTGTTCTGTGAAATCATCTCACAGAGTTACAGCTTTCCCCTCAAGAAGCCTTTGGCTAAGCCAGTTCTTGTGGAATTGCCAAAGTGATATTTGGAAGCCCATAGAGGGCTATGGTGAAAAAGGAAATATCCTCAGATGAAATCTGGAAAGAAGCTTTCTGAGAAACTGCTTAGTGTTCTGTGAATTCATCTCACAGCGTTACATGTGTATTTCGGGGATCTCTTTGCTAGCTCTATTTCTGTGGAATCTGAGAACAGATAATTCGGATCACTTTGAAGACTATAGGGCCAAAGGAAATATCCTCCGATAACAAAGAGAAAGAAGCTTTCTGAGAAACTTCTTTGTGTTCTGTGAAATCATCTCAGAGAGTTACAGCTTTCCCCTCAAGAAGCCTTTCGCTAAGACAGTTCTTGTGGAATTGGCAAAGTGATATTTGGAAGCCCATAGAGGGCTATGGTGAAAAAGGAAATATCCCCAGATGAAATCTGGAAAGAAGCTTTCTGAGAAACTGCTTAGAGTTCTGTTAATTCATCTCACAGCGTTACATGTGTATTTCGGGGATCTCTTTGCTAGCTCTATTTCTGTGGAAACTGAGAACAGATATTTCGGATCACTTTGAAGACTATAGGGCCAAAGGAAATATCCTCCGATAACAAAGAGAAAGAAGCTTTCTGAGAAACTTCTTTGTGTTCTGTGAAATCATCTCAGAGAGTTACACCTTTCCCCTCAAGAAGCCTTTCGCTAAGACAGTTCTTGTGGAATTGGCAAAGTGATATTTGTAAGCCCATAGAGGGCTATGGTGAAAAAGGAAATATCCTCAGATGAAATCTGGAAAGAAGCTTTCTGAGAAACTGCTTAGTGTTCTGTTAATTCATCTCACAGAGTTACATGTGTATTTCGAGGATCTCTTTGCTAGCCCTATTTCTGTGGAATCTGAGAACAGATATTTCAGATCCCTTTGAAGACTATAGGGCCAAAGGAAATATCCTCCGATAACAAAGAGAAAGAAGCTTTCTGAGAAACTTCTTTCTGTTCTGTGAAATCATCTCAGAGAGTTACAGCTTTCCCCTCAAGAAGCCTTTTGCTAAGACAGTTCTTGTGGAATTGGCAAAGTGATATTTGGAAGCCCATAGAGGCTGTGGTGAAAAAGGAAATATCCTCAGATGAAATCTGGAAAGAAGCTTTCTGAGAAACTGCTTAGTGTTCTCTTAATTCATCTCACAGCGTTACATGGGTATTTCGGGGATCTCTTTGCTAGCTCTATTTCTGTGGAATCTGAGAACAGATATTTCGGATCACTTTGAAGACTATAGGGCCAAAGGAAATATCCTCCGATAAAAAAGAGAAAGAAGCTTTCTGAGAAACTTCCTTGTGTTCTGTGAAATCATCTCACAGAGTTACAGCTTTCCCCTCAAGAAGCCTTTCGCTAAGACAGTTCTTGTGGAATTGGCAAAGTGATATTTGTAAGCCCATAGAGGGCTATGGTGAAAAAGGAAATATCCTCAGATGAAATCTGGAAAGAAGCTTTCTGAGAAACTGCTTAGTGTTCTGTGAATTCATCTCACAGAGTTACATGTGTATTTGTAGGATCTCTTTGCTAGCCCTATTTCTGTGGAATCTGAGAACAGATATTTCGGATCCCTTTGAAGACTATAGGGCCAAAGGAAATATCCTCCGATAACAAAGAGAAAGAAGCTTTCTGAGAACCTTCTTTGTGTTCTGTGAAATCATCTCACAGAGTTACAGCTTTCCCCTCAAGAAGCCTTTTGCAAAGACAGTTCTTGTGGAATTGGCAAAGTGATATTTGGAAGCCCATAGAGGGCTATGGTGAAAAAGGAAATATCCTCAGATGAAATCTGGAAAGAAGCTTTCTGAGAAACTGCTTAGTGTTCTGTGAAATCATCTCACAGAGTTACATGTGTATTTCGGGGATCTCTTTGCTAGCGCTATTTCTGTGGAATCTGAGAACAGATATTTCGTATCCCTTTGAAGACTATAGGGCCAAAGGAAATATTCTCCGATAACAAAGAGAAAGAAGCTTTCTGAGAAACTTCTTTGTGTTCTGTGGAATCATCTCACAGAGTTACAGCTTTCCCCTCAAGAAGCCTTTCGCTAAGACAGTTCTTGTGGAATTGGCAAAGTGATATTTGGAAGCCCATAGAGGGCTATGGTGAAAAAGGAAATATCCTCAGATGAAATCTGGAAAGAAGCTTTCTGAGAAACTGCTTAGTGTTCTGTGAAATCATCTCACAGAGTTACATGTGTATTTCGGAGATCTCTTTGCTAGCCCTATTTCTGTGGAATCTGAGAACAGATATTTCGGATCCCTTTGAAGACTATAGGGCCAAAGGAAATATCCTCCGATAACAAAGAGAAAGAAGCTTTCTGAGAAACTTCTTTGTGTTCTGTGAAATCATCTCACAGAGTTACAGCTTTCCCCTCAAGAAGCCTTTCGCTAAGACAGTTCTTGTGGAATTGGCAAAGTGATATTCGGAAGCCCATAGAGGGCTATGGTGAAAAAGGAAATATCTTCAGATGAAATCTGGAAAGAAGCTTTCTGCGAAACTGCTTAGTGTTCTGTTAATTCATCTCACAGAGTTACATGTGTATTTCGAGGATCTCTTTGCTAGCTCTATTTCTGTGGAATCTGAGAACAAATATTTCGGATCACTTTGAAGACTATAGGGCCAAAGGAAATATCCTCCGATAACAAAGAGAAAGAAGCTTTCTGAGAAACTTCTTTGTGTTCTGTGAAATCATCTCACAGAGTTACAGCTTTCCCCTCAAGAAGCCTTTTGCTAAGACAGTTCTTGTGGAATTGGGAACGTGATATTTGGAAGCCCATAGAGGGCTATGGTGAAAAAGGTATTATCGTCAGATGAAATCTGGAAAGAAGCTTTCTGAGAAATTGCTTAGTGTTCTGTGAATTCATCTCACAGAGTTACATGTGTATTTCGAGGATCTCTTTGCTAGCCCTATTTCTGTGGAATCTGAGAACAGATATTTCGGATCCCTTTGAAGACTATAGGGCCAAAGGAAATATCCTCCGATAACAAAGAGAAAGAAGCTTTCTGAGAAACTTCTTTGTGTTCTGTGAAATCATCTCACACAGTTACAGCTTTCCCCTCAAGAAGCCTTTCGCTAAGACAGTTCTTGTGGAATTATCAAAGTGATATTTGTAAGCCCATGGAGGGCTATGGTGAAAAAGGATATATCCTCAGATGAAATCTGGAAAGAAGTTTTCTGAGAAACTGCTTAGTGTTCTGTGAATTCATCTCACAGAGTTACATGTGTATTTCGAGGATCTCTTTGCTAGCCCTATTTCTGTGGAATCTGAGAACAGATATTTCGGATCCCTTTGAAGACTATAGGACCAAAGGAAATATCCTCCGATAACAAAGAGAAAGAAGTTTTCTGAGAAACTTCTTTGTGTTCTGTGAAATCATCTCACAGAGTTACAGCTTTCCCCTCAAGAAGCCTTTCGCTAAGACAGTTCTTGTGGAATTGGCAAAGGATATTTGGAAGCCCATAGAGGGCTAAGGTTGAAAATGGAAATATCCTCAGATGAAATCTGGAAAGAAGCTTTCTGAGAAACTGCTTAGTGTTCTGTGAATTCATCTCACAGAGTTACATTTGTATTTCGGGGATCTCTTTGCTAGCCCTATTTCTGTGGAATCTGAGAACAAATATTTCGGATCCCTTTGAAGACTATAGGGCCAAAGGAAATATCCTCCGATAACAAAGAGAAAGAAGCTTTCTGAGAAACTTCTTTGTGTTCTGTGAAATCATCTCACAGAGTTACAGCTTTCCCCTCAAGAAGCATTTCGCTAAGACAGTTCTTGTGGAATTGGCAAAGTGATATTTGTAAGCCCATAGAGGGCTATGGTGAAAAAGGAAATATCCTCAGATGAAATCTGGAAAGAAGCTTTCTGAGAAACTGCTTAGTGTTCTGTGAAATCATCTCACAGAGTTACATGTGTATTTCGGGGATCTCTTTGCTAGCCCTATTTCTGTGGAATCTGAGAACAGATATTTCGGATCCCTTTGAAGACTATAGGGCCAAAGGAAATACCCTCCGATAACGAAGAGAAAGAAGCTTTCTGAGAAACTTCTTTGTGTTCTGTGAAATCACCTCACGGAGTTACAGCTTTCCCCTCAGGAAGCCTTTCGCTAAGACAGTTCTTGTGGAATTGGCAAAGTGATATTCGGAAGCCCATAGAGGGCTATGGTGAAAAAGGAAATATCGTCAGATGAAATCTGGAAAGAAGCTTTCTGCGAAACTGCTTAGTGTTCTGTTAATTCATCTCACAGAGTTACATGTGTATTTCGAGGATCTCTTTGCTAGCCCTATTTCTGTGGAATCTGAGAACAGATATTTCGGATCCCTTTGAAGACTATAGGGCCAAAGGAAATATCCTCGGATAACAAAGAGAAAGAAGCTTTCTGAGAAACTTCTTTGTGTTCTGTGAAATCATCTCACAGAGTTACAGCTTTCCCCTCAAGAAGCCTTTCGCTAAGACAGTTCTTGTGGAATTGGCAAAGTGATATTTGGAAGCCCTTAGAGGGCTATGGTGAAAAAGGAAATATCCTCAGATGAAATCTGGAAAGAAGCTTTCTGAGAAACTGCTTAGTGTTCTGTGAATTCATCTCACAGAGTTACATGTGTATTTCGAGGATCTCTTTGCTAGCCATATTTCTTTGGAATCTGAGAACAGATATTTCGGATCCCATTGAAGACTATAGGGCCAAAGGAAATATCCTCCGATAACAAAGAGAAAGAAGCTTTCTGAGAAACTTCTTTGTGTTCTGTGAAATCATCTCAGAGAATTACAGCTTTCCCCTCAAGAAGCCTTTCGCTAAGACTGTTCTTGTGGAATTGTCAAAGTGATATTTGTAAGCACATGGAGGGCTATTGTGAAAAAGGATATATCCTCAGATGAAATCTGGAAAGAAGCTTTCTGAGAAACTGCTTAGTGTTCTGTTAATTCATCTCACAGAGTTACATGTGTATTTCGAGGATCTCATTGCTAGCCCTATTTCTGTGGAATCTGAGAACAGATATTTCGGATCCCTTTGAAGACTATAGGGCCAAAGGAAATATCCTCCGATAACAAAGAGAAAGAAGCTTTCTGAGAAACTTCTTTGTGTTCTGTGAAATCATCTCACAGAGTTACAGCTTTCCCCTCAAGAAGCCTTTCGCTAAGACAGTTCTTGTGGAATTGGCAAAGGATATTTGGAAGCCCATAGAGGGCTATGGTGAAAAAGGAAATATCCTCAGATGAAATCTGGAAAGAAGCTTTCTGAGAAACTGCTTAGTGTTCTGTTAATTCATCTCACAGCGTTACATGTGTATTTCGGGGATCTCTTTGCTAGCTCTATTTCTGTGGAATCTGAGAACAGATATTTCGGATCACTTTGAAGACAATAGGGCCAAAGGAAATATCCTCTGATAACAAAGAGAAAGAAGCTTTCTGAGAAACTTCTTTGTGTTCTGTGAAATCATCTCAGAGAGTTACAGCTTCCCCTCAAGAAGCCTTTCGCTAAGACAGTTCTTGTGGAATTGGCAAAGTGATATTTGTAAGCCCATAGAGGGCTATGGTGAAAAAGGAAATATCCTCAGATGAAATCTGGAAAGAAGCTTTCTGAGAAACTGCTTAGTGTTCTGTTAATTCATCTCACAGAGTTACATGTGTATTTCGAGGATCTCTTTGCTAGCCCTATTTCTGTGGAATCTGAGAACAGATATTTCGGATCCCTTTGAAGACTATAGGGCCAAAGGAAATATCCTCCGATAACAAAGAGAAAGAAGCTTTCTCAGAAACTTCTTTGTGTTCTGTGAAATCATCTCACAGAGTTACAGCTTTCCCCTCAAGAAGCCTTTCGCTAAGACAGTTCTTGTGGAATTGGGAAAGTGATATTTGGAAGCCCATAGACGGCTATGGTGAAAAAGGAAATATCCTCAGATGAAATCTGGAAAGAAGCTTTCTGAGAAACTGCTTAGTGTTTTGTGAAATCATCTCACAGAGTTACATGTGCATTTCGGGGATCTCTTTGCTAGCCCTATTTCTGTGGAATCTGAGAACAGATATTTCGGATCCCTTTGAAGACTATAGGGCCAAAGGAAATATCCTCCGATAACAAAGAGAAAGAAGCTTTCTGAGAAACTTCTTTGTGTTCTGTGAAATCATCTCACAGAGTTACAGCTTTCCCCTCAAGAAGCCTTTCGCTAAGACAGTTCTTGTGGAATTGGCAAAGTGATATTCGGAAGCCCATAGAGGGCTATGGTGAAAAAGGAAATATCGTCAGATGAAATCTGGAAAGAAGCTTTCTGAGAAACTGCTTAGTGTTCTGTTAATTCATCTCACAGAGTTACATGTGTATTTCGAGGATCTCTTTGCTAGCCCTATTTCTGTGGAATCTGAGAACAGATATTTCGGATCCCTTTGAAGACTATAGGGCCAAAGGAAATATCCTCCGATAACAAAGAGAAAGAAGCTTTCTGAGAAACTTCTTTGTGTTCTGTGAAATCATCTCAGAGAGTTACAGCTTCCCCTCAAGAAGCCTTTCGCTAAGACAGTTCTTGTGGAATTGGCAAAGTGATATTTGTAAGCCCATAGAGGGCTATGGTGAAAAAGGAAATATCCTCAGATGAAATCTGGAAAGAAGCTTTCTGAGAAACTGCTTAGTGTTCTGTTAATTCATCTCACAGAGTTACATGTGTATTTCGAGGATCTCTTTGCTAGCCCTATTTCTGTGGAATCTGAGAACAGATATTTCGGATCCCTTTGAAGACTATAGGGCCAAAGGAAATATCCTCCGATAACAAAGAGAAAGAAGCTTTCTGAGAAACTTCTTTGTGTTCTGTGAAATCATCTCACAGAGTTACAGCTTTCCCCTCAAGAAGCCTTTCGCTAAGACAGTTCTTGTGGAATTGGGAAAGTGATAGTTGGAAGCCCATAGACGGCTATGGTGAAAAAGGAAATATCCTCAGATGAAATCTGGAAAGAAGCTTTCTGAGAAACTGCTTAGTGTTCTGTGAAATCATCTCACAGAGTTACATGTGCATTTCGGGGATCTCTTTGCTAGCCCTATTTCTGTGGAATCTGAGAACAGATATTTCGGATCCCTTTGAAGACTATAGGGCCAAAGGAAATATCCTCCGATAACAAAGAGAAAGAAGCTTTCTGAGAAACTTCTTTGTGTTCTGTGAAATCATCTCACAGAGTTACAGCTTTCCCCTCAAGAAGCCTTTCGCTAAGACAGTTCTTGTGGAATTGGCAAAGTGATATTCGGAAGCCCATAGAGGGCTATGGTGAAAAAGGAAATATCGTCAGATGAAATCTGGAAAGAAGCTTTCTGCGAAACTGCTTAGTGTTCTGTTAATTCATCTCACAGAGTTACATGTGTATTTCGAGGATCTCTTTGCTAGCCCTATTTCTGTGGAATCTGAGAACAGATATTTCGGATCCCTTTGAAGACTATAGGGCCAAAGGAAATATCCTCGGATAACAAAGAGAAAGAAGCTTTCTGAGAAACTTCTTTGTGTTCTGTGAAATCATCTCAGAGAGTTACAGCTTCCCCTCAAGAAGCCTTTCGCTAAGACAGTTCTTGTGGAATTGGCAAAGTGATATTTGTAAGCCCATAGAGGGCTATGGTGAAAAAGGAAATATCCTCAGATGAAATCTGGAAAGAAGCTTTCTGAGAAACTGCTTAGTGTTCTGTTAATTCATCTCACAGAGTTACATGTGTATTTCGAGGATCTCTTTGCTAGCCCTATTTCTGTGGAATCTGAGAACAGATATTTCGGATCCCTTTGAAGACTATAGGGCCAAAGGAAATATCCTCCGATAACAAAGAGAAAGAAGCTTTCTGAGAAACTTCTTTGTGTTCTGTGAAATCATCTCACAGAGTTACAGCTTTCCCCTCAAGAAGCCTTTCGCTAAGACAGTTCTTGTGGAATTGGGAAAGTGATAGTTGGAAGCCCATAGACGGCTATGGTGAAAAAGGAAATATCCTCAGATGAAATCTGGAAAGAAGCTTTCTGAGAAACTGCTTAGTGTTCTGTGAAATCATCTCACAGAGTTACATGTGCATTTCGGGGATCTCTTTGCTAGCCCTATTTCTGTGGAATCTGAGAACAGATATTTCGGATCCCTTTGAAGACTATAGGGCCAAAGGAAATATCCTCCGATAACAAAGAGAAAGAAGCTTTCTGAGAAACTTCTTTGTGTTCTGTGAAATCATCTCACAGAGTTACAGCTTTTCCCTCAAGAAGCCTTTCGCTAAGACAGTTCTTGTGGAATTGGCAAAGTGATATTCGGAAGCCCATAGAGGGCTATGGTGAAAAAGGAAATATCGTCAGATGAAATCTGGAAAGAAGCTTTCTGCGAAACTGCTTAGTGTTCTGTTAATTCATCTCACAGAGTTACATGTGTATTTCGAGGATCTCTTTGCTAGCCCTATTTCTGTGGAATCTGAGAACAGATATTTCGGATCCCTTTGAAGACTATAGGGCCAAAGGAAATATCCTCGGATAACAAAGAGAAAGAAGCTTTCTGAGAAACTTCTTTGTGTTCTGTGAAATCATCTCACAGAGTTACAGCTTTCCCCTCAAGAAGCCTTTCGCTAAGACAGTTCTTGTGGAATTGGCAAAGTGATATTTGGAAGCCCTTAGAGGGCTATGGTGAAAAAGGAAATATCCTCAGATGAAATCTGGAAAGAAGCTTTCTGAGAAACTGCTTAGTGTTCTGTTATTTCATCTCACAGAGTTACATGTGTATTTCGAGGATCTCTTTGCTAGCCCTATTTCTGTGGAATCTGAGAACAGATATTTCGGATCCCTTTGAAGACTATAGTGCCAAAGGAAATATCCTCCGATAACAAAGAGAAAGAAGCTTTCTGAGAAACTTCTTTGTGTTCTGTGAAATCATCTCACAGAGTTACAGCTTTCCCCTGAAGAAGCCTTTCGCTAAGACAGTTCTTGTGGAATTGCCAAAGTGATATTTGGAAGCCCATAGAGGGCTATGGTGAAAAAGGAAATATCGTCAGATGAAATCTGGAAAGAAGCTTTCTGCGAAACTGCTTAGTGTTCTGTTAACTCATCTCACAGCGTTACATGTGTATTTCGGGGATCTCTTTGCTAGCTCTATTTCTGTGGAATCTGAGAACAGATATTTCGGATCACTTTGAAGACTATAGGGCCAAAGGAAATATCCTCCGATAACAAAGAGAAAGAAGCTTTCTGAGAAACTTCTTTGTGTTCTGTGAAATCATCTCACAGAGTTACAGCTTTCCCCTCAAGAAGCCTTTTGCTAAGACAGTTCTTGTGGAATTGGGAACGTGATATTTGGAAGCCCATAGAGGGCCATGGTGAAAAAGGAAATATCGTCAGATGAAATCTGTAAAGAAGCTTTCTGAGATATTGCTTAGTGTTCTGTGAATTCATCTCACAGAGTTACATGTGTATTTCGAGGATCTCTTTGCTAGCCCTATTTCTGTGGAATCTGAGAACAGATATTTCGGATCCCTTTGAAGACTATAGAGCCAAAGGAAATATCCTCCGATAACAAAGAGAAAGAAGCTTCCTGAGAAACTTCTTTGTGTTCTGTGAAATCATCTCACAGAGTTACAGCTTTCCCCTCAAGAAGCCGTTCGCTAAGACAGTTCTTGTGGAATTGGCAAAGTGATATTTGGAAGCCCATAGAGGGCTATGGTGAAAAAGGAAATATTGTCAGATGAAATCTGGAAAGAAGCTTTCTGCGAAACTGCTTAGTGTTCTGTTAATTCATCTCACAGAGTTACATGTGTATTTCGGGTATCTCTTTGCTAGCTCTATTTCTGTGGAATCTGAGAACAGATATTTCGGATCACTTTGAAGACTATAGGGCCAAAGGAAATATCCTCCGATAACAAAGAGAAAGAAGCTTTCTGAGAAACTTCTTTGTGTT
This sequence comes from Macaca nemestrina, assembly GCF_043159975.1. Classification (NCBI taxonomy): domain Eukaryota; kingdom Metazoa; phylum Chordata; class Mammalia; order Primates; family Cercopithecidae; genus Macaca; species Macaca nemestrina. The sequence goes on along the minus strand of NC_092135.1, from coordinate 32,922,776 downwards.
CTGTGAAATCATCTCAGAGAATTACAGCTTTCCCCTCAAGAAGCCTTTCGCTAAGACAGTTCTTGTGGAATTGTCAAAGTGATATTTGTAAGCCCATGGAGGGCTATGGTGAAAAAGGATATATCCTCAGATGAAATCTGGAAAGAAGTTTTCTGAGAAGCTGCCTAGTGTTCTGTGAATTCATCTCACAGAGTTACATGTGTATTTCGAGGATCTCTTTGCTAGCCCTATTTCTGTGGAATCTGAGAACAGATATTTCGGATCCCTTTGAAGACTATAGGGCCAAAGGAAATATCCTCCGATAACAAAGAGAAAGAAGCTTTCTGAGAAACTTCTTTGTGTTCTGTGAAATCATCTCACAGAGTTACAGCTTTCCCCTCAAGAAGCCTTTCGCTAAGACAGTTCTTGTGGAATTGGCAAAGGATATTTGGAAGCCCATAGAGGGCTAAGGTTGAAAATGGAAATATCCTCAGATGAAATCTGGAAAGAAGCTTTCTGAGAAACTGCTTAGTGTTCTTTGAATTCATCTCACAGAGTTACATGTGTATTTCGGGGATCTCTTTGCTAGCCCTATTTCTGTGGAATCTGAGAACAGATATTTCGGATCCCTTTGAAGACTATAGGGCCAAAGGAAATATCCTCCGATAACAAAGAGAAAGAAGCTTTCTGAGAAACTTCTTTGTGTTCTTTGAAATCATCTCACAGAGTTACAGCTTTCCCCTCAAGAAGCCTTTCGCTAAGACAGTTCTTGTGGAATTGGCAAAGTGATATTCGGAAGCCCATAGAGGGCTATGGTGAAAAAGGAAATATCCTCAGATGAAATCTGGAAAGAAGATTTCTGCGAAACTGCTTAGTGTTCTGTGAATTCATCTCACAGAGTTACATGTGTATTTCGAGGATCTCTTTGCTAGCCCTATTTCTGTGGAATCTGAGAACAGATATTTCGAATCCCTTTGAAGACTATAGGACCAAAGGAAATATCCTCCGATAACAAAGAGAAAGAAGCTTCATGAGAAACTTCTTTGTGTTCTGTGAAATCATCTCACAGAGTTACAGCTTTCCCCTCAAGAAGCCGTTCGCTAAGACAGTTCTTTTGGAATTGGCAAAGTGATATTTGGAAGCCCATAGAGGGCTATGGTGAAAAAGGAAATATCGTCAGATGAAATCTGGAAAGAAGCTTTCTGAGAAACTGCTTAGTGTTCTGTTAATTCATCTCACAGAGTTACATGTGTATTTCGGGTATCTCTTTGCTAGCTCTATTTCTGTGGAATCTGAGAACAGATATTTCGGATCCCTTTGAAGACTATAGGGCCAAAGGAAATATCCTCCGATAACAAAGAGAAAGAAGCTTTCTGAGAAACTTCTTTGTGTTCTGTGAAATCATCTCAGAGAATTACAGCTTTCCCCTCAAGAAGCCTTTCGCTAAGACTGTTCTTGTGGAATTGTCAAAGTGATATTTGTAAGCACATGGAGGGCTATTGTGAAAAAGGATATATCCTCAGATGAAATCTGGAAAGAAGCTTTCTGAGAAACTGCTTAGTGTTCTGTTAATTCATCTCACAGAGTTACATGTGTATTTCGAGGATCTCATTGCTAGCCCTATTTCTGTGGAATCTGAGAACAGATATTTCGGATCCCTTTGAAGACTATAGGGCCAAAGGAAATATCCTCCGATAACAAAGAGAAAGAAGCTTTCTGAGAAACTTCTTTGTGTTCTGTGAAATCATCTCACAGAGTTACAGCTTTCCCCTCAAGAAGCCTTTCGCTAAGACAGTTCTTGTGGAATTGGCAAAGGATATTTGGAAGCCCATAGAGGGCTATGGTGAAAAAGGAAATATCCTCAGATGAAATCTGGAAAGAAGCTTTCTGAGAAACTGCTTAGTGTTCTGTTAATTCATCTCACAGCGTTACATGTGTATTTCGGGGATCTCTTTGCTAGCTCTATTTCTGTGGAATCTGAGAACAGATATTTCGGATCACTTTGAAGACAATAGGGCCAAAGGAAATATCCTCCGATAACAAAGAGAAAGAAGCTTTCTGAGAAACTTCTTTGTGTTCTGTGAAATCATCTCAGAGAGTTACAGCTTCCCCTCAAGAAGCCTTTCGCTAAGACAGTTCTTGTGGAATTGGCAAAGTGATATTTGTAAGCCCATAGAGGGCTATGGTGAAAAAGGAAATATCCTCAGATGAAATCTGGAAAGAAGCTTTCTGAGAAACTGCTTAGTGTTCTGTTAATTCATCTCAAAGAGTTACATGTGTATTTCGAGGATCTCTTTGCTAGCCCTATTTCTGTGGAATCTGAGAACAGATATTTCGGATCCCTCTGAAGACTATAGGGCCAAAGGAAATATCCTCCGATAACAAAGAGAAAGAAGCTTTCTCAGAAACTTCTTTGTGTTCTGTGAAATCATCTCACAGAGTTACAGCTTTCCCCTCAAGAAGCCTTTCGCTAAGACAGTTCTTGTGGAATTGGGAAAGTGATATTTGGAAGCCCATAGACGGCTATGGTGAAAAAGGAAATATCCTCAGATGAAATCTGGAAAGAAGCTTTCTGAGAAACTGCTTAGTGTTTTGTGAAATCATCTCCCAGAGTTACATGTGCATTTCGGGGATCTCTTTGCTAGCCCTATTTCTGTGGAATCTGAGAACAGATATTTCGGATCCCTTTGAAGACTATAGGGCCAAAGGAAATATCCTCCGATAACAAAGAGAAAGAAGCTTTCTGAGAAACTTCTTTGTGTTCTGTGAAATCATCTCACAGAGTTACAGCTTTCCCCTCAAGAAGCCTTTCGCTAAGACAGTTCTTGTGGAATTGGCAAAGTGATATTCGGAAGCCCATAGAGGGCTATGGTGAAAAAGGAAATATCGACAGATGAAATCTGGAAAGAAGCTTTCTGCGAAACTGCTTAGTGTTCTGTTAATTCATCTCACAGAGTTACATGTGTATTTCGAGGATCTCTTTGCTAGCCCTATTTCTGTGGAATCTGAGAACAGATATTTCGGATCCCTTTGAAGACTATAGGGCCAAAGGAAATATCCTCGGATAACAAAGAGAAAGAAGCTTTCTGAGAAACTTCTTTGTGTTCTGTGAAATCATTTCAGAGAGTTACAGCTTCCCCTCAAGAAGCCTTTCGCTAAGACAGTTCTTGTGGAATTGGCAAAGTGATATTTGTAAGCCCATAGAGGGCTATGGTGAAAAAGGAAATATCCTCAGATGAAATCTGGAAAGAAGCTTTCTGAGAAACTGCTTAGTGTTCTGTTAATTCATCTCACAGAGTTACATGTGTATTTCGAGGATCTCTTTGCTAGCCCTATTTCTGTGGAATCTGAGAACAGATATTTCGGATCCCTTTGAAGACTATAGGGCCAAAGGAAATATCCTCCGATAACAAAGAGAAAGAAGCTTTCTGAGAAACTTCTTTGTGTTCTGTGAAATCATCTCACAGAGTTACAGCTTTCCCCTCAAGAAGCCTTTCGCTAAGACAGTTCTTGTGGAATTGGGAAAGTGATATTTGGAAGCCCATAGACGGCTATGGTGAAAAAGGAAATATCCTCAGATGAAATCTGGAAAGAAGCTTTCTGAGAAACTGCTTAGTGTTCTGTGAAATCATCTCACAGAGTTACATGTGCATTTCGGGGATATCTTTGCTAGCCCTATTTCTGTGGAATCTGAGAACAGATATTTCGGATCCCTTTGAAGACTATAGGGCCAAAGGAAATATCCTCCGATAACAAAGAGAAAGAAGCTTTCTGAGAAACTTCTTTGTGTTCTGTGAAATCATCTCACAGAGTTACAGCTTTCCCCTCAAGAAGCCTTTCGCTAAGACAGTTCTTGTGGAATTGGCAAAGTGATATTCGGAAGCCCATAGAGGGCTATGGTGAAAAAGGAAATATCGTCAGATGAAATCTGGAAAGAAGCTTTCTGCGAAACTGCTTAGTGTTCTGTTAATTCATCTCACAGAGTTACATGTTTATTTCGAGGATCTCTTTGCTAGCCCTATTTCTGTGGAATCTGAGAACAGATATTTCGGATCCCTTTGAAGACTATAGGGCCAAAGGAAATATCCTCGGATAACAAAGAGAAAGAAGCTTTCTGAGAAACTTCTTTGTGTTCTGTGAAATCATCTCAGAGAGTTACAGCTTTCCCCTCAAGAAGCCTTTCGCTAAGACAGTTCTTGTGGAATTGGCAAAGTGATATTTGGAAGCCCTTAGAGGGCTATGGTGAAAAAGGAAATATCCTCAGATGAAATCTGGAAAGAAGCTTTCTGAGAAACTGCTTAGTGTTCTGTTAATTCATCTCACAGAGTTACATGTGTATTTCGAGGATCTCTTTGCTAGCCCTATTTCTGTGGAATCTGAGAACAGATATTTCGGATCCCTTTGAAGACTATAGTGCCAAAGGAAATATCCTCCGATAACAAAGAGAAAGAAGCTTTCTGAGAAACTTCTTTGTGTTCTGTGAAATCATCTCACAGAGTTACAGCTTTCCCCTGAAGAAGCCTTTCGCTAAGACAGTTCTTGTGGAATTGCCAAAGTGATATTTGGAAGCCCATAGAGGGCTATGGTGAAAAAGGAAATATCGTCAGATGAAATCTGGAAAGAAGCTTTCTGCGAAACTGCTTAGTGTTCTGTTAACTCATCTCACAGCGTTACATGTGTATTTCGGGGATCTCTTTGCTAGCTCTATTTCTGTGGAATCTGAGAACAGATATTTCGGATCACTTTGAAGACTATAGGGCCAAAGGAAATATCCTCCGATAACAAAGAGAAAGAAGCTTTCTGAGAAACTTCTTTGTGTTCTGTGAAATCATCTCACAGAGTTACAGCTTTCCCCTCAAGAAGCCTTTTGCTAAGACAGTTCTTGTGGAATTGGGAACGTGATATTTGGAAGCCCATAGAGGGCCATGGTGAAAAAGGAAATATCGTCAGATGAAATCTGTAAAGAAGCTTTCTGAGATATTGCTTAGTGTTCTGTGAATTCATCTCACAGAGTTACATGTGTATTTCGAGGATCTCTTTGCTAGCCCTATTTCTGTGGAATCTGAGAACAGATATTTCGGATCCCTTTGAAGACTATAGAGCCAAAGGAAATATCCTCCGATAACAAAGAGAAAGAAGCTTCCTGAGAAACTTCTTTGTGTTCTGTGAAATCATCTCACAGAGTTACAGCTTTCTCCTCAAGAAGCCGTTCGCTAAGACAGTTCTTGTGGAATTGGCAAAGTGATATTTGGAAGCCCATAGAGGGCTATGGTGAAAAAGGAAATATCGTCAGATGAAATCTGGAAAGAAGCTTTCTGCGAAACTGCTTAGTGTTCTGTTAATTCATCTCACAGAGTTACATGTGTATTTCGGGTATCTCTTTGCTAGCTCTATTCCTGTGGAATCTGAGAACAGATATTTCGGATCACTTTGAAGACTATAGGGCCAAAGGAAATATCCTCCGATAACAAAGAGAAAGAAGCTTTCTGAGAAACTTCTTTGTGTTCTGTGAAATCATCTCAGAGAATTACAGCTTTCCCCTCAAGAAGCCTTTCGCTAAGACAGTTCTTGTGGAATTGTCAAAGTGATATTTGTAAGCCCATGGAGGGCTATGGTGAAAAAGGATATATCCTCAGATGAAATCTGGAAAGAAGTTTTCTGAGAAGCTGCCTAGTGTTCTGTGAATTCATCTCACAGAGTTACATGTGTATTTCGAGGATCTCTTTGCTAGCCCTATTTCTGTGGAATCTGAGAACAGATATTTCGGATCCCTTTGAAGACTATAGGGCCAAAGGAAATATCCTCCGATAACAAAGAGAAAGAAGCTTTCTGAGAAACTTCTTTGTGTTCTGTGAAATCATCTCACAGAGTTACAGCTTTCCCCTCAAGAAGCCTTTCGCTAAGACAGTTCTTGTGGAATTGGCAAAGGATATTTGGAAGCCCATAGAGGGCTAAGGTTGAAAATGGAAATATCCTCAGATGAAATCTGGAAAGAAGCTTTCTGAGAAACTGCTTAGTGTTCTTTGAATTCATCTCACAGAGTTACATGTGTATTTCGGGGATCTCTTTGCTAGCCCTATTTCTGTGGAATCTGAGAACAGATATTTCGGATCCCTTTGAAGACTATAGGGCCAAAGGAAATATCCTCCGATAACAAAGAGAAAGAAGCTTTCTGAGAAACTTCTTTGTGTTCTTTGAAATCATCTCACAGAGTTACAGCTTTCCCCTCAAGAAGCCTTTCGCTAAGACAGTTCTTGTGGAATTGGCAAAGTGATATTCGGAAGCCCATAGAGGGCTATGGTGAAAAAGGAAATATCCTCAGATGAAATCTGGAAAGAAGATTTCTGCGAAACTGCTTAGTGTTCTGTGAATTCATCTCACAGAGTTACATGTGTATTTCGAGGATCTCTTTGCTAGCCCTATTTCTGTGGAATCTGAGAACAGATATTTCGGATCCCTTTGAAGACTATAGGGCCAAAGGAAATATCCTCCGATAACAAAGAGAAAGAAGCTTTCTGAGAAACTTCTCTGTGTTCTGTGATATCATCTCACAGAGTTACAGCTTTCCCCTCAAGAAGCCTTTCGCTAAGACAGTTCTTGTGGAATTGGCAAAGTGATATTTGGAAGCCCTTAGAGGGCTATGGTGAAAAAGGAAATATCCTCAGATGAAATCTGGAAAGAAGCTTTCTGAGAAACTGCTTAGTGTTCTGTTAATTCATCTCACAGAGTTACATGTGTATTTCGAGGATCTCTTTGCTAGCCCTATTTCTGTGGAATCTGAGAACAGATATTTCGGATCCCTTTGAAGACTATAGGGCCAAAGGAAATATCCTCCGATAACAAAGAGAAAGAAGCTTTCTGAGAAACTTCTTTGTGTTCTATGAAATCATCTCACAGAGTTACAGCTTTCCCCTCAAGAAAACTTTCGCTAAGACAGTTCTTGTGGAATTGGCAAAGTGATATTCGGAAGCCCATAGAGGGCTATGTTGAAAAAGGAAATATCCTCAGATGAAATCTGGAAAGAAGCTTTCTGAGAAACTGCTTAGTGTTCTGTGAACTCATCTCACAGAGTTTCATGCGTATTTCGAGGATCTCTTTGCTAGCCCTATTTCTGTGGAAACTGAGAAAAGATATTTCGGATCCCTTTGAAGACTATAGGGCCAAAGGAAATATCCTCCGATAACAAAGAGAAAGAAGTTTTCTGAGAAACTTCTTTGTGTTCTGTGAAATCGTCTCACAGACTTACAGCTTTCCCCGAAGAAACCTTTCGCTAAGACAGTTCTTGTGGAATTGGCAAAGTGATATTTGGAAGCCCATAGAGGGCTATGGTGAAAAAGGAAATATCCTCAGATGAAATCTGGAAAGAAGCTTTCTGCGAAACTGCTTAGTGTTCTGTTAATTCATCTCACAGCGTTACATGTGTATTTCGGGGATCTCTTTGCTAGCTCTATTTCTGTGGAATCTGAGAACAGATATTTCGGATCACTTTGAAGACTATAGGGCCAAAGGAAATATCCTCCGATAACAAAGAGAAAGAAGATTTCTGAGAAACTTCTTTGTGTTCTGTGAAATCATCTCAGAGAGTTACAGCTTTCCCCTGAAGAAGCCTTTCGCTAAGACAGTTCTTGTGGAATTGGCAAAGTGATATTTGTAAGCCCTTAGAGGGCTATGGTGAAAAAGGAAATATCCTCAGATGAAATCTGGAAAGAAGCTTTCTGAGAAACTGCTTAGTGTTCTGTGAATTCATCTCACAGAGTTACATGTGTATTTCGGGGATCTCTTTGCTAGCCCTATTTCTGTGGAATCTGAGAACAGATATTTCGGATGCCTTTGAATACTATAGGGCCAAAGGAAATATCCTCCGATAACAAAGAGAAAGAAGCTTTCTGAGAAACTTCTTTGTGTTCTGTGAAATCATCTCACAGAGTTACAGCTTTCCCCTCAAGAAGCCTTTCGCTAAGATAGTTCTTGTGGAATTGGCAAAGTGATATTCGGAAGCCCATAGAGGGCTATGGTGAAAAAGGAAATATCGTCAGATGAAATCTGGAAAGAAGCTTTCTGAGAAACTGCTTAGTGTTCTGTGAACTCATCTCACAGAGTTACATGTGTATTTCGAGGATCTCTTTGCTAGCCCTATTTCTGTGGAATCTGAGAACAGATATTTCGGATCCCTTTGAAGACTATAGGGCCAAAGGAAATATCCTCCGATAACAAAGAGAAAGAAGCTTTCTGAGAAACTTCTTTGTGTTCTATGAAATCATCTCACAGAGTTACAGCTTTCCCCTCAAGAAAACTTTCGCTAAGACAGTTCTTGTGGAATTGGCAAAGTGATATTCGGAAGCCCATAGAGGGCTATGGTGAAAAAGGAAATATCCTCAGATGAAATCTGGAAAGAAGCTTTCTGAGAAACTGCTTAGTGTTCTGTGAACTCATCTCACAGAGTTTCATGCGTATTTCGAGGATCTCTTTGCTAGCCCTATTTCTGTGGAAACTGAGAAAAGATATTTCGGATCCCTTTGAAGACTATAGGGCCAAAGGAAATATCCTCCGATGACAAAGAGAAAGAAGTTTTCTGAGAAACTTCTTTGTGTTCTGTGAAATCGTCTCACAGACTTACAGCTTTCCCCGAAGAAACCTTTCGCTAAGACAGTTCTTGTGGAATTGGCAAAGTGATATTTGGAAGCCCATAGAGGGCTATGGTGAAAAAGGAAATATCCTCAGATGAAATCTGGAAAGAAGCTTTCTGCGAAACTGCTTAGTGTTCTGTTAATTCATCTCACAGCGTTACATGTGTATTTCGGGGATCTCTTTGCTAGCTCTATTTCTGTGGAATCTGAGAACAGATATTTCGGATCACTTTGAAGACTATAGGGCCAAAGGAAATATCCTCCGATAACAAAGAGAAAGAAGATTTCTGAGAAACTTCTTTGTGTTCTGTGAAATCATCTCAGAGAGTTACAGCTTTCCCCTGAAGAAGCCTTTCGCTAAGACAGTTCTTGTGGAATTGGCAAAGTGATATTTGTAAGCCCTTAGAGGGCTATGGTGAAAAAGGAAATATCCTCAGATGAAATCTGGAAAGAAGCTTTCTGAGAAACTGCTTAGTGTTCTGTGAATTCATCTCACAGAGTTACATGTGTATTTCGGGGATCTCTTTGCTAGCCCTATTTCTGTGGAATCTGAGAACAGATATTTCGGATGCCTTTGAATACTATAGGGCCAAAGGAAATATCCTCCGATAACAAAGAGAAAGAAGCTTTCTGAGAAACTTCTTTGTGTTCTGTGAAATCATCTCACAGAGTTACAGCTTTCCCCTCAAGAAGCCTTTCGCTAAGATAGTTCTTGTGGAATTGGCAAAGTGATATTCGGAAGCCCATAGAGGGCTATGGTGAAAAAGGAAATATCGTCAGATGAAATCTGGAAAGAAGCTTTCTGAGAAACTGCTTAGTGTTCTGTGAACTCATCTCACAGAGTTACATGTGTATTTCGAGGATCTCTTTGCTAGCCCTATTTCTGTGGAATCTGAGAACAGATATTTCGGATCCCTTTGAAGACTATAGGGCCAAAGGAAATATCCTCCGATAACAAAGAGAAAGAAGCTTTCTGAGAAACTTCTTTGTGTTCTATGAAATCATCTCCCAGAGTTACAGCTTTCCCCTCAAGAAAACTTTCGCTAAGACAGTTCTTGTGGAATTGGCAAAGTGATATTCGGAAGCCCATAGAGGGCTATGGTGAAAAAGGAAATATCCTCAGATGAAATCTGGAAAGAAGCTTTCTGAGAAACTGCTTAGTGTTCTGTGAACTCATCTCACAGAGTTTCATGCGTATTTCGAGGATCTCTTTGCTAGCCCTATTTCTGTGGAAACTGAGAAAAGATATTTCGGATCCCTTTGAAGACTATAGGGCCAAAGGAAATATCCTCCGATGACAAAGAGAAAGAAGTTTTCTGAGAAACTTCTTTGTGTTCTGTGAAATCGTCTCACAGACTTACAGCTTTCCCCGAAGAAACCTTTCGCTAAGACAGTTCTTGTGGAATTGGCAAAGTGATATTTGGAAGCCCATAGAGGGCTATGGTGAAAAAGGAAATATCCTCAGATGAAATCTGGAAAGAAGCTTTCTGAGAAACTGCTTAGTGTTCTGTTAATTCATCTCACAGCGTTACATGTGTATTTCGGGGATCTCTTTGCTAGCTCTATTTCTGTGGAATCTGAGAACAGATATTTCGGATCACTTTGAAGACTATAGGGCCAAAGGAAATATCCTCCGATAACAAAGAGAAAGAAGATTTCTGAGAAACTTCTTTGTGTTCTGTGAAATCATCTCAGAGAGTTACAGCTTTCCCCTGAAGAAGCCTTTCGCTAAGACAGTTCTTGTGGAATTGGCAAAGTGATATTTGTAAGCCCTTAGAGGGCTATGGTGAAAAAGGAAATATCCTCAGATGAAATCTGGAAAGAAGCTTTCTGAGACACTGCTTAGTGTTCTGTTAATTCATCTCACAGAGTTACATGTGTATTTCGAGGATCTCTTTGCTAGCCCTATTTCTGTGGAATCTGAGAACAGATATTTCGGATCCCTTTGAAGACTATAGGGCCAAAGGAAATATCCTCCGATAACAAAGAGAAAGAAGCTTTCTGAGAAACTTCTTTGTGTTCTGTGAAATCATCTCACAGAGTTGCAGCTTTCCCCTCAAAAAGCCTTTCGCTAAGACAGTTCTTGTGGAATTGGCAAAGTGATATTTGGAAGCCCATAGAGGGCTATGGTGAAAAAGGAAATATCCTCAGATGAAATCTGGAAAGAAGCTTTCTGAGAAACTGCTTAGTGTTCTGTGAATTCATCTCACAGAGTTACATGTGTATTTCGGGGATCTCTTTGCTAGCCCTATTTCTGTGGAATCTGAGAACAGATATTTCGGATGCCTTTGAATACTATAGGGCCAAAGGAAATATCCTCCGATAACAAAGAGAAAGAAGATTTCTGAGAAACTTCTTTGTGTTCTGTGAAATCATCTCAGAGAGTTACAGCTTTCCCCTCAAGAAGCCTTTCGCTAAGACAGTTCTTGTGGAATTGGCAAAGTGATATTTGTAAGCCCATAGAGGGCTATGGTGAAAAAGGAAATATCCTCAGATGAAATCTGGAAAGAAGCTTTCTGAGATACTGCTTAGTGTTCTGTGAATTCATCTCACAGAGTTACATGTGTATTTCGATGATCTCTTTGCTAGCCCTATTTCTGTGGAATCTGAGAACAGATATTTCGGATCCCTTTGAAGACTATAGGGCCAAAGGAAATATCCTCCGATAACAAAGAGAAAGAAGCTTTCTGAGAAACTTCTTTGTGTTCTGTGAAATCATCTCACAGAGTTACAGCTTTCCCCTCAAGAAGCCTTTCGCTAAGATAGTTCTTGTGGAATTGGCAAAGTGACATTCGGAAGCCCATAGAGGGCTATGGTGAAAAAGGAAATATCGTCAGATGAAATCTGGAAAGAAGCTTTCTGAGAAACTGCTTAGTGTTCTGTGAACTCATCTCACAGAGTTACATGCGTATTTCGAGGATCTCTTTGCTAGACCTATTTCTGTGGAAACTGAGAAAAGATATTTCGGATCCCTTTGAAGACTATAGGGCCAAAGGAAATATCCTCCGATAACAAAGAGAAAGAAGCTTTCTGAGAAACTTCTTTGTGTTCTGGGAAATCATCTCACAGAGTTACAGCTTTCCCCGAAGAAGCCTTTCGCTAAGACAGTTCTTGTGGAATTGGCAAAGTGATATTTGGAAGCCCTAGAGGGCTATGGTGAAAAAGGAAATATCCTCAGATGAAATCTGGAAAGAAGCTTTCTGCGAAACTGCTTAGTGTTCTGTTAATTCATCTCACAGAGTTACATGTGTATTTCGAGGATCTCTTTGCTAGCCCTATTTCTGTGGAATCTGAGAACAGATATTTCGGATCCCTTCGAAGACTATAGGGCCAAAGGAAATATCCTCCGATAACAAAGAGAAAGAAGCTTTCTGAGAAACTTCTTTGTGTTTTGTGAAATCATCTCAGAGAGTTACAGCTTTCCCTTCAAGAAGCCTTTCGCTAAGACAGTTCTTGTGGAATTGGCAAAGTGATATTTGTAAGCCCATAGAGGGCTATGGTGAAAACGGAAATATCCTCAGATGAAATCTGGAAAGGAGCTTTCTGAGATACTGCTTAGTGTTCTGTTAATTCATCTCACAGAGTTACATGTGTATTTCGAGGATCTCTTTGCTAGCCCTATTTCCTTGGAATCTGAGAACAGATATTTCGGATCCCTTTGAAGACTATAGGGCCAAAGGAAATATCCTCCGATAACAAAGAGAAAGAAGCTTTCTGAGAAACTCCTTTGTGTTCTGTGAAATCATCTCACAGAGTTACAGCTTTCCCCTCAAGAAGCCTTTCGCTAAGACAGTTCTTGTGGAATTGGCAAAGTGATATTTGGAAGCCCATAGAGGGCTATGGTGAAAAAGGAAATATCCTCAGATGAAATCTGGAAAGAAGCTTTCTGAGAAACTGCTTAGTGTTCTGTTAATTCATGTCACAGAGTTACATGTGTATTTCGAGGATCCCTTTGCTAGCCCTATTTCTGTGGAATCTGAGAACAGATATTTCGGATCCCTTTGAAGACTATAGGGCCAAAGGAAATATCTTCGGATAACAAAGAGAAAGAAGCTTTCTGAGAAACTTCTTTGTGTTCTGTGAAATCATCTCACAGAGTTGCAGCTTTCCCCTCAAAAAGCCTTTCGCTAAGACAGTTCTTGTGGAATTGGCAAAGTGATATTTGGAAGCCCATAGAGGGCTATGGTGAAAAAGGAAATATCCTCAGATGAAATCTGGAAAGAAGCTTTCTGAGAAACTGCTTAGTGTTCTGTGAATTCATCTCACAGAGTTACATGTGTATTTCGGGGATCTCTTTGCTAGCCCTATTTCTGTGGAATCTGAGAACAGATATTTCGGATGCCTTTGAAGACTATAGGGCCAAAGGAAATATCCTCCGATAACAAAGAGAAAGAAGATTTCTGAGAAACTTCTTTGTGTTCTGTGAAATCATCTCAGAGAGTTACAGCTTTCCCCTCAAGAAGCCTTTCGCTAAGACAGTTCTTGTGGAATTGGCAAAGTGATATTTGTAAGCCCATAGAGGGCTATGGTGAAAAAGGAAATATCCTAAGATGAAATCTGGAAAGAAGCTTTCTGAGATACTGCTTAGTGTTCTGTGAATTCATCTCAAAGAGTTACATGTGTATTTCGATGATCTCTTTGCTAGCCCTATTTCTGTGGAATCTGAGAACAGATATTTCGGATCCCTTTGAAGACTATAGGGCCAAAGGAAATATCCTCCGATAACAAAGAGAAAGAAGCTTTCTGAGAAACTTCTTTGTGTTCTGTGAAATCATCTCACAGAGTTACAGCTTTCCCCTCAAGAAGCCTTTCGCTAAGATAGTTCTTGTGGAATTGGCAAAGTGATATTCGGAAGCCCATAGAGGGCTATGGTGAAAAAGGAAATATCGTCAGATGAAATCTGGAAAGAAGCTTTCTGAGAAACTGCTTAGTGTTCTGTGAACTCATCTCACAGAGTTACATGCGTATTTCGAGGATCTCTTTGCTAGACTTATTTCTGTGGAAACTGAGAAAAGATATTTCGGATCCCTTTGAAGACTTTAGGGCCAAAGGAAATATCCTCCGATAACAAAGAGAAAGAAGCTTTCTGAGAAACTTCTTTGTGTTCTGGGAAATCATCTCACAGAGTTACAGCTTTCCCCGAAGAAGCCTTTCGCTAAGACAGTTCTTGTGGAATTGGCAAAGTGATATTTGGAAGCCCTAGAGGGCTATGGTGAAAAAGGAAATATCCTCAGATGAAATCTGGAAAGAAGCTTTCTGCGAAACTGCTTAGTGTTCTGTTAATTCATCTCACAGAGTTACATGTGTATTTCGAGGATCTCTTTGCTAGCCCTATTTCTGTGGAATCTGAGAACTGATATTTCGGATCCCTTCGAAGACTATAGGGCCAAAGGAAATATCCTCCGATAACAAAGAGATAGAAGCTTTCTGAGAAACTTCTTTGTGTTCTGTGAAATCATCTCAGAGAGTTACAGCTTTCCCTTCAAGAAGCCTTTCGCTAAGACAGTTCTTGTGGAATTGGCAAAGTGATATTTGGAAGCCCATAGAGGGCTATGGTGAAAACGGAAATATCCTCAGATGAAATCTGGAAAGGAGCTTTCTGAGATACTGCTTAGTGTTCTGTTAATTCATCTCACAGAGTTACATGTGTATTTCGAGGATCTCTTTGCTAGCCCTATTTCCTTGGAATCTGAGATCAGATATTTCGGATCCCTTTGAAGACTATAGGGCCAAAGGAAATATCCTCCGATAACAAAGAGAAAGAAGCTTTCTGAGAAACTCCTTTGTGTTCTGTGAAATCATCTCACAGAGTTACAGCTTTCCCCTCAAGAAGCCTTTCGCTAAGACAGTTCTTGTGGAATTGGCAAAGTGATATTCGGAAGCCCATAGAGGGCTATGGTGAAAAAGGAAATATCGTCAGATGAAATCTGGAAAGAAGCTTTCTGAGAAACTGCTTAGTGTTCTGTTAATTCATCTCACAGAGTTACATGTGTATTTCGGGTATCTCTTTGCTAGCTCTATTTCTGTGGAATCTGAGAACAGATATTTCGGATCACTTTGAAGACTATAGGGCCAAAGGAAATATCCTCCGATAACAAAGAGAAAGAAGCTTTCTGAGAAACTTCTCTGTGTTCTGTGAAATCATCTCACAGAGTTACAGCTTTCCCCTCAAGAAGCCGTTCGCTAAGACAGTTCTTGTGGAATTGGCAAAGTGATATTTGGAAGCCCTTAGAGGGCTATGGTGAAAAAGGAAATATCCTCAGATGAAATCTGGAAAGAAGCTTTCTGAGAAACTGCTTAGTGTTCTGTTAATTCATCTCACAGAGTTACATGTGTATTTCGAGGATCTCTTTGCTAGCCCTATTTCTGTGGAATCTGAGAACAGATATTTCGGATCCCTTTGAAGTCTACAGGGCCAAAGGAAGTATCCTCCGATAACAAAGAGAAAGAAGCTCTCTGAGAAACTTCTTTCTGTTCTGTGAAATCATATCACAGAGTTACAGCTTTCCCCTCAAGAAGGCTTTTGCTAAGACAGTTCTTGTGGAATTTCCAAAGTGATATTTGGAAGCCCATAGAGGGCTATGGTGAAAAAGGAAATATTGTCAGATGAAATCTGGAAAGAAGCTTTCTGAGAAATTGCTTAGTGTTCTGTTGATTCATCTCACAGCGTTACATGTGTATTTCGGGGTTCTCTTTGCTAGCTCTATTTCTGTGGAATCTGAGAACAGATATTTCGGATCACTTTGAAGACTATAGGGCCAAAGGAAATATCCTCCGATAACAAAGAGAAAGAAGCTTTCTGAGAAACTTCTTTGTGTTCTGTGAAATCATCTCAGAGAGTTACAGCTTTCCCCTCAAGAAGCCTTTCGCTAAGACAGTTCTTGTGGAATTGGGAAAGTGATATTTGTAAGCCCATAGAGGGCTATGGTGAAAAAGGAAATATCCTCAGATGAAATCTGGAAAGAAGCTTTCTGAGAAACTGCTTAGTGTTCTGTTAATTCATCTCACAGAGTTACATGTGTATTTCGAGGATCTCTTTGCTAGCCCTATTTCCTTGGAATCTGAGAACAGATATTTCGGATCCCTTTGAAGACTATAGGGCCAAAGGAAATATCCTCCGATAACAAAGAGAAAGAAGCTTTCTGAGAAACTCCTTTGTGTTCTGTGAAATCATCTCAAAGAGTTACAGCTTTCCCCTCAAGAAGCCTTTCGCTAAGACAGTTCTTGTGGAATTGGCAAAGTGATATTCGGAAGCCCATAGAGGGCTATGGTGAAAAAGGAAATATCGTCAGATGAAATCTGGAAAGAAGCTTTCTGCGAAACTGCTTAGTGTTCTGTTAATTCATCTCACAGAGTTACATGTGTATTTCGAGGATCTCTTTGCTAGCCCTATTTCTGTGGAATCTGAGAACAGATATTTCGGATCCCTTTGAAGACTATAGGGCCAAAGGAAATATCTTCGGATAACAAAGAGAAAGAAGCTTTCTGAGAAACTTCTTTGTGTTCTGTGAAATCATCTCACAGAGTTGCAGCTTTCCCCTCAAAAAGCCTTTCGCTAAGACAGTTCTTGTGGAATTGGCAAAGTGATATTTGGAAGCCCATAGAGGGCTATGGTGAAAAAGGAAATATCCTCAGATGAAATCTGGAAAGAAGCTTTCTGAGAAACTGCTTAGTGTTCTGTGAATTCATCTCACAGAGTTACATGTGTATTTCGGGGATCTCTTTGCTAGCCCTATTTCTGTGGAATCTGAGAACAGATATTTCGGATGCCTTTGAAGACTATAGGGCCAAAGGAAATATCCTCGGATAACAAAGAGAAAGAAGCTTTCTGAGAAACTTCTTTGTGTTCTGTGAAATCATCTCACAGAGTTACAGCTTTCCCCTCAAGAAGCCTTTCGCTAAGACAGTTCTTGTGGAATTGGCAAAGTGATATTCGGAAGCCCATAGAGGGCTATGGTGAAAAAGGAAATATCGTCAGATGAAATCTGGAAAGAAGCTTTCTGAGAAACTGCTTAGTGTTCTGTGAACTCATCTCACAGAGTTACATGCGTATTTCGAGGATCTCTTTGCTAGACCTATTTCTGTGGAAACTGAGAAAAGATATTTCGGATCCCTTTGAAGACTTTAGGGCCAAAGGAAATATCCTCCGATAACAAAGAGAAAGAAGCTTTCTGAGAAACTTCTTTGTGTTCTGGGAAATCATCTCACAGAGTTACAGCTTTCCCCGAAGAAGCCTTTCGCTAAGACAGTTCTTGTGGAATTGGCAAAGTGATATTTGGAAGCCCTAGAGGGCTATGGTGAAAAAGGAAATATCCTCAGATGAAATCTGGAAAGAAGCTTTCTGCGAAACTGCTTAGTGTTCTGTTAATTCATCTCACAGAGTTACATGTGTATTTCGAGGATCTCTTTGATAGCCCTATTTCTGTGGAATCTGAGAACTGATATTTCGGATCCCTTCGAAGACTATAGGGCCAAAGGAAATATCCTCCGATAACAAAGAGAAAGAAGCTTTCTGAGAAACTTCTTTGTGTTCTGTGAAATCATCTCAGAGAGTTACAGCTTTCCCTTCAAGAAGCCTTTCGCTAAGACAGTTCTTGTGGAATTGGGAAAGTGATATTTGTAAGCCCATAGAGGGCTATGGTGAAAACGGAAATATCCTCAGATGAAATCTGGAAAGGAGCGTTCTGAGATACTGCTTAGTGTTCTGTTAATTCATCTCACAGAGTTACATGTGTATTTCGAGGATCTCTTTGCTAGCCCTATTTCTGTGGAATCTGAGAACAGATATTTCGGATGCCTTTGGAGACTATAGGGCCAAAGGAAATATCCTCCGATAACAAAGAGAAAGAAGCTTTCTGAGAAACTTCTTTGTGTTCTGTGAAATCATCTCACAGAGTTACAGCTTTCCCCTCAAGAAGCCTTTCGCTAAGACAGTTCTTGTGGAATTGGCAAAGTGATATTCGGAAGCCCATAGAGGGCTATGGTGAAAAAGGAAATATCGTCAGATGAAATCTGGAAAGAAGCTTTCTGCGAAACTGCTTAGTGTTCTGTTAATTCATCTCACAGAGTTACATGTGTATTTCGGGTATCTCTTTGCTAGCTCTATTTCTGTGGAATCTGAGAACAGATATTTCGGATCACTTTGAAGACTATAGGGCCAAAGGAAATATCCTCCGATAACAAAGAGAAAGAAGCTTTCTGAGAAACTTCTTTGTGTTCTGTGAAATCATCTCAGAGAATTACAGCTTTCCCCTCAAGAAGCCTTTCGCTAAGACAGTTCTTGTGGAATTGTCAAAGTGATATTTGTAAGCCCATGGAGGGCTATGGTGAAAAAGGATATATCCTCAGATGAAATCTGGAAAGAAGTTTTCTGAGAAGCTGCCTAGTGTTCTGTGAATTCATCTCACAGAGTTACATGTGTATTTCGAGGATCTCTTTGCTAGCCCTATTTCTGTGGAATCTGAGAACAGATATTTCGGATCCCTTTGAAGACTATAGTGCCAAAGGAAATATCCTCCGATAACAAAGAGAAAGAAGCTCTCTGAGAAACTTCTTTGTGTTCTGTGAAATCATCTCACAGAGTTACAGCTTTCCCCTCAAGAAGCCTTTCGCTAAGACAGTTCTTGTGGAATTGGCAAAGGATATTTGGAAGCCCATAGAGGGCTAAGGTTGAAAATGGAAATATCCTCAGATGAAATCTGGAAAGAAGCTTTCTGAGAAACTGCTTAGTGTTCTTTGAATTCATCTCACAGAGTTACATGTGTATTTCGGGGATCTCTTTGCTAGCCCTATTTCTGTGGAATCTGAGAACAGATATTTCGGATCCCTTTGAAGACTATAGGGCCAAAGGAAATATCCTCCGATAACAAAGAGAAAGAAGCTTTCTGAGAAACTTCTTTGTGTTCTTTGAAATCATCTCACAGAGTTACAGCTTTCCCCTCAAGAAGCCTTTCGCTAAGACAGTTCTTGTGGAATTGGCAAAGTGATATTCGGAAGCCCATAGAGGGCTATGGTGAAAAAGGAAATATCCTCAGATGAAATCTGGAAAGAAGATTTCTGCGAAACTGCTTAGTGTTCTGTGAATTCATCTCACAGAGTTACATGTGTATTTCGAGGATCTCTTTGCTAGTCCTATTTCTGTGGAATCTGAGAACAGATATTTCGGATCCCTTTGAAGACTATAGGGCCAAAGGAAATATCCTCCGATAACAAAGAGAAAGAAGCTTTCTGAGAAACTTCTCTGTGTTCTGTGAAATCATCTCACAGAGTTACAGCTTTCCCCTCAAGAAGCCTTTCGCTAAGACAGTTCTTGTGGAATTGGCAAAGTGATATTTGGAAGCCCTTAGAGGGCTATGGTGAAAAAGGAAATATCCTCAGATGAAATCTGGAAAGAAGCTTTCTGAGAAACTGCTTAGTGTTCTGTTAATTCATCTCACAGAGTTACATGTGTATTTCGAGGATCTCTTTGCTAGCCCTATTTCTGTGGAATCTGAGAACAGATATTTCGGATCCCTTTGAAGTCTACAGGGCCAAAGGAAATATCCTCCGATAACAAAGAGAAAGAAGCTCTCTGAGAAACTTCTTTCTGTTCTGTGAAATCATATCACAGAGTTACAGCTTTCCCCTCAAGAAGGCTTTTGCTAAGACAGTTCTTGTGGAATTTCCAAAGTGATATTTGGAAGCCCATAGAGGGCTATGGTGAAAAAGGAAATATTGTCAGATGAAATCTGGAAAGAAGCTTTCTGAGAAATTGCTTAGTGTTCTGTTAATTCATCTCACAGCGTTACATGTGTATTTCGGGGTTCTCTTTGCTAGCTCTATTTCTGTGGAATCTGAGAACAGATATTTCGGATCACTTTGAAGACTATAGGGCCAAAGGAAATATCCTCCGATAACAAAGAGAAAGAAGCTTTCTGAGAAACTTCTTTGTGTTCTGTGAAATCATCTCAGAGAGTTACAGCTTTCCCCTCAAGAAGCCTTTCGCTAAGACAGTTCTTGTGGAATTGGGAAAGTGATATTTGTAAGCCCATAGAGGGCTATGGTGAAAAAGGAAATATCCTCAGATGAAATCTGGAAAGAAGCTTTCTGAGAAACTGCTTAGTGTTCTGTTAATTCATCTCACAGAGTTACATGTGTATTTCGAGGATCTCTTTGCTAGCCCTATTTCTGTGGAATCTGAGAACAGATATTTCGGATCCCTTTGAAGACTATAGGGCCAAAGGAAATATCCTCCGATAACAAAGAGAAAGAAGCTTTCTGAGAAACTTCTTTGTGTTCTATGAAATCATCTCACAGAGTTACAGCTTTCCCCTCAAGAAAACTTTCGCTAAGACAGTTCTTGTGGAATTGGCAAAGTGATATTCGGAAGCCCATAGAGGGCTATGGTGAAAAAGGAAATATCCTCAGATGAAATCTGGAAAGAAGCTTTCTGAGAAACTGCTTAGTGTTCTGTGAACTCATCTCACAGAGTTTCATGCGTATTTCGAGGATCTCTTTGCTAGCCCTATTTCTGTGGAAACTGAGAAAAGATATTTCGGATCCCTTTGAAGACTATAGGGCCAAAGGAAATATCCTCCGATAACAAAGAGAAAGAAGTTTTCTGAGAAACTTCTTTGTGTTCTGTGAAATCGTCTCACAGACTTACAGCTTTCCCCGAAGAAACCTTTCGCTAAGACAGTTCTTGTGGAATTGGCAAAGTGATATTTGGAAGCCCATAGAGGGCTATGGTGAAAAAGGAAATATCCTCAGATGAAATCTGGAAAGAAGCTTTCTGTGAAACTGCTTAGTGTTCTGTTAATTCATCTCACAGCGTTACATGTGTATTTCGGGGATCTCTTTGCTAGCTCTATTTCTGTGGAATCTGAGAACAGATATTTCGGATCACTTTGAAGACTATAGGGCCAAAGGAAATATCCTCCGATAACAAAGAGAAAGAAGATTTCTGAGAAACTTCTTTGTGTTCTGTGAAATCATCTCAGAGAGTTACAGCTTTCCCCTGAAGAAGCCTTTCGCTAAGACAGTTCTTGTGGAATTGGCAAAGTGATATTTGTAAGCCCTTAGAGGGCTATGGTGAAAAAGGAAATATCCTCAGATGAAATCTGGAAAGAAGCTTTCTGAGACACTGCTTAGTGTTCTGTTAATTCATCTCACAGAGTTACATGTGTATTTCGAGGATCTCTTTGCTAGCCCTATTTCTGTGGAATCTGAGAACAGATATTTCGGATCCCTTTGAAGACTATAGGGCCAAAGGAAATATCCTCCGATAACAAAGAGAAAGAAGCTTTCTGAGAAACTTCTTTGTGTTCTGTGAAATCATCTCACAGAGTTACAGCTTTCCCCTCAAGAAGCCTTTCGCTAAGACAGTTCTTGTGGAATTGGCAAAGGGATATTTGGAAGCCCATAGAGGGCTATGGTGAAAAAGGAAATATCCTCAGATGAAATCTGGAAAGAAGCTTTCTGAGAAACTGCTTAGTGTTCTGTGAATTCATCTCACAGAGTTACATGTGTATTTCGGGGATCTCTTTGCTAGCCCTATTTCTGTGGAATCTGAGAACAGATATTTCGGATGCCTTTGAATACTATAGGGCCAAAGGAAATATCCTCCGATAACAAAGAGAAAGAAGATTTCTGAGAAACTTCTTTGTGTTCTGTGAAATCATCTCAGAGAGTTACAGCTTTCCCCTCAAGAAGCCTTTCGCTAAGACAGTTCTTGTGGATTTGGCAAAGTGATATTTGTAAGCCCATAGAGGGCTATGGTGAAAAAGGAAATATCCTCAGATGAAATCTGGAAAGAAGCTTTCTGAGATACTGCTTAGTGTTCTGTGAATTCATCTCACAGAGTTACATGTGTATTTCGATGATCTCTTTGCTAGCCCTATTTCTGTGGAATCTGAGAACAGATATTTCGGATCCCTTTGAAGACTATAGGGCCAAAGGAAATATCCTCCGATAACAAAGAGAAAGAAGCTTTCTGAGAAACTTCTTTGTGTTCTGTGAAATCATCTCACAGAGTTACAGCTTTCCCCTCAAGAAGCCTTTCGCTAAGATAGTTCTTGTGGAATTGGCAAAGTGATATTCGGAAGCCCATAGAGGGCTATGGTGAAAAAGGAAATATCGTCAGATGAAATCTGGAAAGAAGCTTTCTGAGAAACTGCTTAGTGTTCTGTGAACTCATCTCACAGAGTTACATGCGTATTTCGAGGATCTCTTTGCTAGCCCTATTTCTGTGGAATCTGAGAACAGATATTTCGGATCCCTTTGAAGACTATAGGGCCAAAGGAAATATCCTCCGATAACAAAGAGAAAGAAGCTTTCTGAGAAACTTCTTTGTGTTCTATGAAATCATCTCACAGAGTTACAGCTTTCCCCTCAAGAAAACTTTCGCTAAGACAGTTCTTGTGGAATTGGCAAAGTGATATTCGGAAGCCCATAGAGGGCTATGGTGAAAAAGGAAATATCCTCAGATGAAATCTGGAAAGAAGCTTTCTGAGAAACTGCTTAGTGTTCTGTGAACTCATCTCACAGAGTTTCATGCGTATTTCGAGGATCTCTTTGCTAGCCCTATTTCTGTGAAAACTGAGAAAAGATATTTCGGATCCCTTTGAAGACTATAGGGCCAAAGGAAATATCCTCCGATAACAAAGAGAAAGAAGTTTTCTGAGAAACTTCTTTGTGTTCTGTGAAATCGTCTCACAGACTTACAGCTTTCCCCGAAGAAACCTTTCGCTAAGACAGTTCTTGTGGAATTGCCAAAGTGATATTTGGAAGCCCATAGAGGGCTATGGTGAAAAAGGAAATATCCTCAGATGAAATCTGGAAAGAAGCTTTCTGCGAAACTGCTTAGTGTTCTGTTAATTCATCTCACAGCGTTACATGTGTATTTCGGGGATCTCTTTGCTAGCTCTATTTCTGTGGAATCTGAGAACAGATATTTCGGATCACTTTGAAGACTATAGGGCCAAAGGAAATATCCTCCGATAACAAAGAGAAAGAAGATTTCTGAGAAACTTCTTTGTGTTCTGTGAAATCATCTCAGAGAGTTACAGCTTTCCCCTGAAGAAGCCTTTCGCTAAGACAGTTCTTGTGGAATTGGCAAAGTGATATTTGTAAGCCCTTAGAGGGCTATGGTGAAAAAGGAAATATCCTCAGATGAAATCTGGAAAGAAGCTTTCTGAGACACTGCTTAGTGTTCTGTTAATTCATCTCACAGAGTTACATGTGTATTTCGAGGATCTCTTTGCTAGCCCTATTTCTGTGGAATCTGAGAACAGATATTTCGGATCCCTTTGAAGACTATAGGGCCAAAGGAAATATCCTCCGATAACAAAGAGAAAGAAGCTTTCTGAGAAACTTCTTTGTGTTCTGTGAAATCATCTCACAGAGTTGCAGCTTTCCCCTCAAAAAGCCTTTCGCTAAGACAGTTCTTGTGGAATTGGCAAAGTGATATTTGGAAGCCCATAGAGGGCTATGGTGAAAAAGGAAATATCCTCAGATGAAATCTGGAAAGAAGCTTTCTGAGAAACTGCTTAGTGTTCTGTGAATTCATCTCACAGAGTTACATGTGTATTTCGGGGATCTCTTTGCTAGCCCTATTTCTGTGGAATCTGAGAACAGATATTTCGGATGCCTTTGAATACTATAGGGCCAAAGGAAATATCCTCCGATAACAAAGGGAAAGAAGATTTCTGAGAAACTTCTTTGTGTTCTGTGAAATCATCTCAGAGAGTTACAGCTTTCCCCTCAAGAAGCCTTTCGCTAAGACAGTTCTTGTGGAATTGGCAAAGTGATATTTGTAAGCCCATAGAGGGCTATGGTGAAAAAGGAAATATCCTCAGATGAAATCTGGAAAGAAGCTTTCTGAGATACTGCTTAGTGTTCTGTGAATTCATCTCACAGAGTTACATGTGTATTTCGATGATCTCTTTGCTAGCCCTATTTCTGTGGAATCTGAGAACAGATATTTCGGATCCCTTTGAAGACTATAGGGCCAAAGGAAATATCCTCCGATAACAAAGAGAAAGAAGCTTTCTGAGAAACTTCTTTGTGTTCTGTGAAATCATCTCACAGAGTTACAGCTTTCCCCTCAAGAAGCCTTTCGCTAAGATAGTTCTTGTGGAATTGGCAAAGTGATATTCGGAAGCCCATAGAGGGCTATGGTGAAAAAGGAAATATCGTCAGATGAAATCTGGAAAGAAGCTTTCTGAGAAACTGCTTAGTGTTCTGTGAACTCATCTCACAGAGTTACATGCGTATTTCGAGGATCTCTTTGCTAGACCTATTTCTGTGGAAACTGAGAAAAGATATTTCGGATCCCTTTGAAGACTATAGGGCCAAAGGAAATATCCTCCGATAACAAAGAGAAAGAAGCTTTCTGAGAAACTTCTTTGTGTTCTGGGAAATCATCTCACAGAGTTACAGCTTTCCCCGAAGAAGCCTTTCGCTAAGACAGTTCTTGTGGAATTGGCAAAGTGATATTTGGAAGCCCTAGAGGGCTATGGTGAAAAAGGAAATATCCTCAGATGAAATCTGGAAAGAAGCTTTCTGCGAAACTGCTTAGTGTTCTGTTAATTCATCTCACAGAGTTACATGTGTATTTCGAGGATCTCTTTGCTAGCCCTATTTCCTTGGAATCTGAGAACAGATATTTCGGATCCCTTTGAAGACTATAGGGCCAAAGGAAATATCCTCCGATAACAAAGAGAAAGAAGCTTTCTGAGAAACTCCTTTGTGTTCTGTGAAATCATCTCACAGAGTTACAGCTTTCCCCTCAAGAAGCCTTTCGCTAAGACAGTTCTTGTGGAATTGGCAAAGTGATATTTGGAAGCCCATAGAGGGCTATGGTGAAAAAGGAAATATCCTCAGATGAAATCTGGAAAGAAGCTTTCTGAGAAACTGCTTAGTGTTCTGTGAATTCATCTCACAGAGTTACATGTGTATTTCGGGGATCTCTTTGCTAGCCCTATTTCTGTGGAATCTGAGAACAGATATTTCGGATGCCTTTGAAGACTATAGGGCCAAAGGAAATATCCTCCGATAACAAAGAGAAAGAAGCTTTCTGAGAAACTTCTTTGTGTTCTGTGAAATCATCTCACAGAGTTACAGCTCTCCCCTCAAGAAGCCTTTCGCTAAGACAGTTCTTGTGGAATTGGCAAAGTGATATTCGGAAGCCCATAGAGGGCTATGGTGAAAAAGGAAATATCGTCAGATGAAATCTGGAAAGAAGCTTTCTGCGAAACTGCTTAGTGTTCCGTTAATTCATGTCACAGAGTTACATGTGTATTTCGAGGATCCCTTTGCTAGCCCTATTTCTGTGGAATCTGAGAACAGATATTTCGGATCCCTTTGAAGACTATAGGGCCAAAGGAAATATCTTCGGATAACAAAGAGAAAGAAGCTTTCTGAGAAACTTCTTTGTGTTCTGTGAAATCATCTCACAGAGTTGCAGCTTTCCCCTCAAAAAGCCTTTCGCTAAGACAGTTCTTGTGTAATTGGCAAAGTGATATTTGGAAGCCCATAGAGGGCTATGGTGAAAAAGGAAATATCCTCAGATGAAATCTGGAAAGAAGCTTTCTGAGAAACTGCTTAGTGTTCTGTGAATTCATCTCACAGAGTTACATGTGTATTTCGGGGATCTCTTTGCTAGCCCTATTTCTGTGGAATCTGAGAACAGATATTTCGGATGCCTTTGAAGACTATAGGGCCAAAGGAAATATCCTCCGATAACAAAGAGAAAGAAGATTTCTGAGAAACTTCTTTGTGTTCTGTGAAATCATCTCAGAGAGTTACAGCTTTCCCCTCAATAAGCCTTTCGCTAAGACAGTTCTTGTGGAATTGGCAAAGTGATATTTGTAAGCCCATAGAGGGCTATGGTGAAAAAGGAAATATCCTCAGATGAAATCTGGAAAGAAGCTTTCTGAGAAACTGCTTAGTGTTCTGTGAATTCATCTCACAGAGTTACATGTGTATTTCGAGGATCTCTTTGCTAGCCCTATTTCTGTGGAATCTTAGAACAGATATTTCGGATGCCTTTGGAGACTATAGGGCCAAAGGAAATATCCTCCGATAACAAAGAGAAAGAAGCTTTCTGAGAAACTTCTTTGTGTTCTGTGAAATCATCTCACAGAGTTACAGCTTTCCCCTCAAGAAGCCTTTCGCTAAGACAGTTCTTGTGGAATTGGCAAAGTGATATTCGGAAGCCCATAGAGGGCTATGGTGAAAAAGGAAATATCGTCAGATGAAATCTGGAAAGAAGCTTTCTGCGAAACTGCTTAGTGTTCTGTTAATTCATGTCACAGTGTTACATGTGTATTTCGAGGATCCCTTTGCTAGCCCTATTTCTGTGGAATCTGAGAACAGATATTTCGGATCCCTTCGAAGACTATAGGGCCAAAGGAAATATCTTCGGATAACAAAGAGAAAGAAGCATTCTGAGAAACTTCTTTGTGTTCTGTGAAATCATCTCGCAGAGTTACAGCTTTCCCCTCAAGAAGCCTTTCGCTAAGACAGTTCTTGTGGAATTGGCAAAGTGATATTTGGAAGCCCTTAGAGGGCTATGGTGAAAAAGGAAATATCCTCAGATGAAATCTGGAAAGAAGCTTTCTGAGAAACTGCTTAGTGTTCTGTGAATTCATCTCACAGAGTTACATGTGTATTTCGAGGATCTCTTTGCTAGCCCTATTTCTGTGGAAACTGAGAAAAGATATTTCGGATCCCTTTGAAGACTATAGGGCCAAAGGAAATATCCTCCGATAACAAAGAGAAAGAAGCTTTCTGAGAAACTTCTTTGTGTTCTGTGAAATCATCTCACAGAGTTACAGCTTTCCCCTCAAGAAGCCTTTTGCTAAGACACTTCTTGTGGAATTGCCAAAGTGATATTTGGAAGCCCATAGAGGGCTATGGTGAAAAAGGAAATATCCTCAGATGAAATCTGGAAAGAAGCTTTCTGAGAAACTGCTTAGTGTTCTGTTAATTCATCTCACAGCGTTACATGTGTATTTCGGGGATCTCTTTGCTAGCTCTATTTCTGTGGAATCTGAGATCAGATATTTCGGATCACTTTGAAGACTATAGGGCCAAAGGAAATATCCTCCGATAACAAAGAGAAAGAAGCTTTCTGAGAAACTTCTTTGTGTTCTGTGAAATCATCTCAGAGAGTTACAGCTTTCCCCTCAAGAAGCCTTTCGCTAAGACAGTTCTTGTGGAATTGGCAAAGTGATATTTGTAAGCCCATAGAGGGCTATGGTGAAAAAGGAAATATCCTCAGATGAAATCTGGAAAGAAGCTTTCTGAGACACTGCTTAGGGTTCTGTTAATTCATCTCACAGAGTTACATGTGTATTTCGAGGATCTCTTTGCTAGCCCTATTTCTGTGGAATCTGAGAACAGATATTTCGGATCCCTTTGAAGACTATAGGGCCAAAGGAAATATCCTCCGATAACAAAGAGAAAGAAGCTTTCTGAGAAACTTCTTTGTGTTCTGTGAAATCATCTCACAGAGTTGCAGCTTTCCCCTCAAAAAGCCTTTCGCTAAGACATTTCTTGTGGAATTGGCAAAGTGATATTTGGAAGCCCATAGAGGGCTATGGTGAAAAAGGAAATATCCTCAGATGAAATCTGGAAAGAAGCTTTCTGAGAAACTGCTTAGTGTTCTGTGAATTCATCTCACAGAGTTACATGAGTATTTGGAGGATCTCTTTCCTAGCCCTATTTCTGTGGAAACTGAGAAAAGATATTTCGGATCCCTTTGAAGACTATAGGGCCAAAGGAAATATCCTCCTATAACAAAGAGAAAGAAGCTTTCTGAGAAACTTCTTTCTGTTCTGTGAAATCATCTCACAGAGTTATAGCATTCCCCTCAAGAAGCCTTTTGCTAAGACCGTTCTTGTGGAATTGCCAAAGTGATATTTGGAAGCCCATAGAGGGCTATGGTGAAAAAGGAAATATCCTCAGATGAAATCTGGAAAGAAGCTTTCTGAGAAACTGCTTAGTGTTCTGTTAATTCATCTTACAGCGTTACATGTGTATTTCGAGGATCTCTTTGCTAGCTCTATTTCTCTGGAATCTGAGAACAGATATTTCGGATCACTTTGAAGACTATAGGGCCAAAGGAAATATCCTCCGATAACAAAGAGAAAGAAGATTTCTGAGAAACTTCTTTGTGTTCTGTGAAATCATCTCAGAGAGTTACAGCTTTCCCCTCAAGAAGCCTTTCGCTAAGACAGTTCTTGTGGAATTGGCAAAGTGATATTTGGAAGCCCATAGAGGGCTATGGTGAAAAAGGAAATATCCTCAGATGAAATCTGGAAAGAAGCTTTCTGAGATACTGCTTAGTGTTCTGTTAATTCATCTCACAGAGTTACATGTGTATTTCGAGGATCTCTTTGCTAACCCTATTTCTGTGGAATCTGAGAACAGATATTTCGGATCCCTTTGAAGACTATAGGGCCAATGGAAATATCCTCCGATAACAAAGAGAAAGAAGCTTTCTTAGAAACTTCTTTGTGTTCTGTGAAATCATCTCACAGAGTTGCAGCTTTCCCCTCAAAAAGCCTTTCGCTAAGACAGTTCTTGTGGAATTGGCAAAGTGATATATGGAAGCCCATAGTGGGCTATGGTGAAAAAGGAAATATCCTCAGATGAAATCTGGAAAGAAGCTTTCTGAGAAACTGCTTAGTGTTCCGTGAATTCATCTCACAGAGTTACATGTGTATTTCGGGGATCTCTTTGCTAGCCCTATTTCTGTGGAATCTGAGAATAGATATTTCGGAAGCCTTTGAAGACTATAGGACCAAAGGAAATATCCTCCGATAACAAAGAGAAAGAAGCTTTCTGAGAAACTTCTTTGTGTGTGAAATCATCTCACAGAGTTACAGCTTTCCCCTCAAGAAGCCTTTCGCTAGGACAGTTCTTGTGGAATTGGCAAAGTGATATTCGGAAGCCCATAGAGGGCTATGGTGAAAAAGGAAATATAGTCAGATGAAATCTGGAAAGAAGCTTTCTGCGAAACTGCTTAGTGTTCTGTGAATTCATCTCACAGAGTTACATGCGTATTTCGAGGATCTCTTTGCTAGCCCTATTTCTGTGGAAACTCAGAAAAGATATTTCGGATCCCTTTGAAGACTATAGGGCCAAAGGAAATATCCTCCGATAACAAAGAGAAAGAAGCTTTCTGAGAAATTTCTTTGTGTTCTGTGAAATCATCTCACAGAGTTACAGCTTTCCCCGAAGAAGCCTTTCGCTATGACAGTTCTTGTGGAATTGGCAAAGTGATATTTGGAAGCCCATAGAGGGCTATGGTGAAAAAGGAAATATCCGCAGATGAAATCTGGAAAGAAGCTTTCTGAGAAACTGCTTAATGTCCTGTTATTTCATCTCACAGCGTTACATGTGTATTTCGTGGATCTCTTTGCTAGCTCTATTTCTGTGGAATCTGAGAACAGATATTTCGGATCACTTTGAAGACTATAGGGCCAAAGGAAATATCCTCCGATAAGAAAGAGAAAGAAGCTTTCTGAGAAACTTCTTTGTGTTCTGTGAAATCATCTCACAGAGTTACAGCTTTCCCCTCAAGAAGCCTTTCGCTAAGACAGTTCTTGTGGAATTGGCAAAGCGATATTTGGAAGCCCATAGAGGGCTATGGTGAAAAAGGAAATATCCTGAGATGAAATCTGGAAAGAAGCTTTCTGAGAAACTGCTTAGTGTTCTGTTAATTCATCTCACAGAGTTACATGTGTATTTCGAGGATCTCTTTGCTAGCCCTATTTCTGTGGAATCTGAGAACAGATATTTCGGATCCCTTTGAAGACTATAGGGCTAAAGGAAATATCCTCCGATAACAAAGAGAAAGAAGCTTTCTGAGAAACTTCCTTGTGTTCTGTGAAATCATCTCACAGAGTTACAGCTTTCCCCTCAAGAAGCCTTTCGCTAAGACAGTTCTTGTGGAATTGGCAAAGTGATATTTGGAAGCCCATAGAGGGCTATGGTGAAAAAGGAAATATCCTCAGATGAAATCTGGAAAGAAGCTTTCTGAGAA
The DNA here is from genome assembly GCF_043159975.1 of Macaca nemestrina. Classification (NCBI taxonomy): domain Eukaryota; kingdom Metazoa; phylum Chordata; class Mammalia; order Primates; family Cercopithecidae; genus Macaca; species Macaca nemestrina. The sequence goes on along the minus strand of NC_092135.1, from coordinate 32,893,139 downwards.
ACTGCTTAGTGTTCTGTGAATTCATCTCAGAGAGTTACATGTGTATTTCGGGGATCTCTTTGCTAGCCCTATTTCTGTGGAAACTGAGAAAAGATATTTCGGATCCCTTTGAAGAATATAGGGCCAAAGGAAATAACCTCCGATAACAAAGAGAAAGAAGCTTTCTGAGAAACTTCTTTCTGTTCTGTGAAATCATCTCACAGAGTTACAGCTTTCCCCTCAAGAAGCCTTTCGCTAAGACAGTTCTTGTGGAATTGGCAAAGTGATATTTGGATGCCCATAGAAGGCTATGGTGAAAAAGGAAATATCGTCAGATGAAATCTGGAAAGAAGCTTTCTGCGAAACTGCTTAGTGTTCTGTTAATTCATCTCACAGAGTTACATGTGTATTTCGAGGATCTCTTTGCTAGCCCTATTTCTGTGGAATCTGAGAACAGATATTTCGGATCCCTTTGAAGACTATAGGGCCAAAGGAAATATCCTCGGATAACAAAGAGAAAGAAGCTATCTGAGAAACTTCTTTGTGTTCTGTGAAATCATCTCAGAGAGTTACAGCTTTCCCCTCAAGAAGCCTTTCGCTAAGACAGTTCTTGTGGAATTGGCAAAGTGATATTTGGAAGCCCATAGTGGGCTATGGTGAAAAAGGAAATATCCTCAGATGAAATCTGGAAAGAAGATTTCTGAGAAACTGCTTAGTGTTCTGTTAATTCATCTCACAGCGTTACATGTGTATTTCGGGGATCTCTTTGCTAGCACTATTTCTGTGGAATCTGAGAACAGATATTTCGGATCACTTTGAAGACTATAGGGCCAAAGGAAATATCCTCGGATACCAAAGAGAAAGAAGCTTTCTGAGAAACTTCTTTGTGTTCTGTGAAATCATCTCACAGAGTTACAGCTTTCCCCTCAAGAAGCCATTCGCTAAGACAGTTCTTGTGGAATTGGCAAAGTGATATTTGGAAGCCCATAGAGGGCTATGGTGAAAAAGGAAATATCGTCAGATGAAATCTGGAAAGAAGCTTTCTGCGAAACTGCTTCGTGTTCTGTTAATTCATCTCACCGAGTTACATGTGTATTTCGGGCATCTCTTTGCTAGCTCTATTTCTGTGGAATCTGAGAACAGATATTTCGGATCACTTTGAAGACTATACGGCCAAAGGAAATATCCTACGATAACAAAGAGAAAGAAGCTTTCTGAGAAACTTCTTTGTGTTCTGTGAAATCATCTCAGAGCGTTACAGCTTTCCCCTCAAGAAGCCTTTCGCTAAGACAGTTCTTGTGGAATTGGCAAAGTGATATTTGTAAGCCCATAGAGGGCTATGGTGGAAAAGGAAATATCCTCAGATGAAATCTGGAAAGAAGATTTCTGAGAAACTGCTTAGTGTTCTGTTAATTCATCTCACAGAGTTACATGTGTATTTCGAGGATCTCTTTGCTAGCCCTATTTCTGTGGAATCTGAGAACAGATATTTCGGATCCCTTTGAAGACTATAGGGCCAAAGGAAATATCCTCCGATAACAAAGAGAAAGAAGCTTTCTGAGAAACTTCTTTGTGTTCTGTGAAATCATCTCACAGAGTTACAGCTTTCCCCTCAAGAAGCCTTTCGCTAAGACAGTTCTTGTGGAATTGGCAAAGTGATATTTGGAAGCCCATAGAGGGCTATGGTGAAACAGGAAATATCCTCAGATGAAATCTGGAAAGAAGCTTTCTGAGAAACTGCTTAGTGTTCTGTGAAATCATCTCACAGAGTTACATGTGTATTTCGGGGATCTCTTTGCTAGCCCTATTTCTGTGGAATCTGAGATCAGATATTTCGGATCCCTTTGGAGACTATAGGGCCAAAGGAAATATCCTCCGATAACAAAGAGAAAGAAGCTTTCTGAGAAACTTCTTTGTGTTCTGTGAAATCATCTCACAGAGTTACAGCTTTCCCCTCAAGAAGCCTTTCGCTAAGACAGTTCTTGTGGAATTGGCAAAGTGATATACGGAAGCCCATAGAGGGCTAAGGTGAAAAAGGAAATATCGTCAGATGAAATCTGGAAAGAAGCTTTCTGCGAAACTGCTTAGTGTTCTGTTAATTCATCTCACAGAGTTACATGTGTATTTGGAGGATCTCTTTGCTAGCCCTATTTCTGTGGAATCTGAGAACAGATATTTCGGATCCCTTTGAAGACTATAGGGCCAAAGGAAATATCCTCGGATAACAAAGAGAAAGAAGCTTTCTGAGAAACTTCTTTGTGTTCTGTGAAATCATCTCACAGAGTTACAGCTTTCCCCTCAAGAAGCCTTTCGCTAAGACAGTTCTTGTGGAATTGGCAAAGTGATATTTGGAAGCCCATAGAGGGCTATGGTGAAAAAGGAAATATCGTCAGATGAAATCTGGAAAGAAGCTTTCTGCGAAACTGCTTCGTGTTCTGTTAATTCATCTCACAGAGTTACATGTGTATTTCGGGGATGTCTTTGCTAGCCCTATTTCTGTGGAATCTGAGAACAGATATTTCGGATCACTTTGAAGACTATAGGGCCAAAGGAAATATCCTCCGATAACAAAGAGAAAGAAGCTTTCTGATAAACTTCTTTGTGTTCTGTGAAATCATCTCAGAGAATTACAGCTTTCCCCTCAAGAAGCCTTTCGCTAAGACAGTTCTTGTGGAATTGGCAAAGTTATATTTGGAAGCTCATAGAGGGCTATGGTGAAAAAGGACATATCCTGAGATGAAATCTGGAAAGAAGCTTTCTGAGAAACTGCTTAGTGTTCTGTTAATTCATCTCACAGAGTTACATGTGTATTTCGAGGATCTCTTTGCTAGCCCTATTTCTGTGGAATCTGAGAACAGATATTTCGGATCCCTTTGAAGACTATAGGGCCAAAGGAAATATCCTCCGATAACAAAGAGAAAGAAGCTTTCTGAGAAACTTCTTTGTGTTCTGTGAAATCATCTCAGAGAGTTACAGCTTTCCCCTCAAGAAGCCTTTCGCTAAGACAGTTCTTGTGGAATTGGCAAAGTGATATTTGGAAGCCCATAGTGGGCTATGGTGAAAAAGGAAATATCCTCAGATGAAATCTGGAAAGAAGCTTTCTGAGAAACTGCTTAGTGTTCTGTTAATTCATCTCACAGCGTTACATGTGTATTTCGGGGATCTCTTTGCTAGCACTATTTCTGTGGAATCTGAGAACAGATATTTCGGATCACTTTGAAGACTATAGGGCCAAAGGAAATATCCTCGGATACCAAAGAGAAAGAAGCTTTCTGAGAAACTTCTTTGTGTTCTGTGAAATCATCTCACAGAGTTACAGCTTTCCCCTCAAGAAGCCATTCGCTAAGACAGTTCTTGTGGAATTGGCAAAGTGATATTTGGAAGCCCATAGAGGGCTATGGTGAAAAAGGAAATATCGTCAGATGAAATCTGGAAAGAAGCTTTCTGCGAAACTGCTTCGTGTTCTGTTAATTCATCTCACCGAGTTACATGTGTATTTCGGGCATCTCTTTGCTAGCTCTATTTCTGTGGAATCTGAGAACAGATATTTCGGATCACTTTGAAGACTATACGGCCAAAGGAAATATCCTACGATAACAAAGAGAAAGAAGCTTTCTGAGAAACTTCTTTGTGTTCTGTGAAATCATCTCAGAGCGTTACAGCTTTCCCCTCAAGAAGCCTTTCGCTAAGACAGTTCTTGTGGAATTGGCAAAGTGATATTTGTAAGCCCATAGAGGGCTATGGTGAAAAAGGAAATATCCTCAGATGAAATCTGGAAAGAAGATTTCTGAGAAACTGCTTAGTGTTCTGTTAATTCATCTCACAGAGTTACATGTGTATTTCGAGGATCTCTTTGCTAGCCCTATTTCTGTGGAATCTGAGAACAGATATTTCGGATCCCTTTGAAGACTATAGGGCCAAAGGAAATATCCTCCGATAACAAAGAGAAAGAAGCTTTCTGAGAAACTTCTTTGTGTTCTGTGAAATCATCTCACAGAGTTACAGCTTTCCCCTCAAGAAGCCTTTCGCTAAGACAGTTCTTGTGGAATTGGCAAAGTGATATTTGGAAGCCCATAGAGGGCTATGGTGAAACAGGAAATATCCTCAGATGAAATCTGGAAAGAAGCTTTCTGAGAAACTGCTTAGTGTTCTGTGAAATCATCTCACAGAGTTACATGTGTATTTCGGGGATCTCTTTGCTAGCCCTATTTCTGTGGAATCTGAGATCAGATATTTCGGATCCCTTTGGAGACTATAGGGCCAAAGGAAATATCCTCCGATAACAAAGAGAAAGAAGCTTTCTGAGAAACTTCTTTGTGTTCTGTGAAATCATCTCACAGAGTTACAGCTTTCCCCTCAAGAAGCCTTTCGCTAAGACAGTTCTTGTGGAATTGGCAAAGTGATATACGGAAGCCCATAGAGGGCTAAGGTGAAAAAGGAAATATCGTCAGATGAAATCTGGAAAGAAGCTTTCTGCGAAACTGCTTAGTGTTCTGTTAATTCATCTCACAGAGTTACATGTGTATTTGGAGGATCTCTTTGCTAGCCCTATTTCTGTGGAATCTGAGAACAGATATTTCGGATCCCTTTGAAGACTATAGGGCCAAAGGAAATATCCTCGGATAACAAAGAGAAAGAAGCTTTCTGAGAAACTTCTTTGTGTTCTGTGAAATCATCTCACAGAGTTACAGCTTTCCCCTCAAGAAGCCTTTCGCTAAGACAGTTCTTGTGGAATTGGCAAAGTGATATTTGGAAGCCCATAGAGGGCTATGGTGAAAAAGGAAATATCGTCAGATGAAATCTGGAAAGAAGCTTTCTGCGAAACTGCTTCGTGTTCTGTGAATTCATCTCACAGAGTTACATGTGTATTTCGGGGATGTCTTTGCTAGCCCTATTTCTGTGGAATCTGAGAACAGATATTTCGGATCACTTTGAAGACTATAGGGCCAAAGGAAATATCCTCCGATAACAAAGAGAAAGAAGCTTTCTGAGAAACTTCTTTGTGTTCTGTGAAATCATCTCAGAGAATTACAGCTTTCCCCTCAAGAAGCCTTTCGCTAAGACAGTTCTTGTGGAATTGGCAAAGTTATATTTGGAAGCTCATAGAGGGCTATGGTGAAAAAGGACATATCCTGAGATGAAATCTGGAAAGAAGCTTTCTGAGAAACTGCTTAGTGTTCTGTTAATTCATCTCACAGAGTTACATGTGTATTTCGAGGATCTCTTTGCTAGCCCTATTTCTGTGGAATCTGAGAACAGATATTTCGGATCCCTTTGAAGACTATAGGGCCAAAGGAAATATCCTCCGATAACAAAGAGAAAGAAGCTTTCTGAGAAACTTCTTTGTGTTCTGTGAAATCATCTCACAGAGTTAGAGCTTTCCCCTCAAGAAGCCTTTCGCTAAGACAGTCCTTGTGGAATTGGCAAAGGATATTTGGAAGCCCATAGAGGGCTATGGTGAAAAAGGAAATATCCTCAGATGAAATCTGGAAAGAAGCTTTCTGAGAAACTGCTTAGTGTTCTGTTAATTCATCTCACAGCGTTACATGTGTATTTCGGGGATCTCTTTGCTAGCTCTATTTCTGTGGAATCTGAGAACAGATATTTCGGATCACTTTGAAGACTATAGGGCCAAAGGAAATATCCTCGGATAACAAAGAGAAAGAAGCTTTCTGAGAAACTTCTTTGTGTTCTGTGAAATCATCTCAGAGCGTTAGAGCTTTCCCCTCAAGAAGCCTTTCGCTAAGACAGTTCTTGTGGAATTGGCAAAGTGATATTTGTAAGCCCATAGAGGGCTATGGTGAAAAAGGAAATATCCTCAGATGAAATCTGGAAAGAAGATTTCTGAGAAACTGCTTAGTGTTCTGTTAATTCATCTCACAGAGTTACATGTGTATTTCGAGGATCTCTTTGCTAGCCCTATTTCTGTGGATTCTGAGAACAGATATTTCGGATCCCTTTGAAGACTATAGGGCCAAAGGAAATATCCTCCGATAACAAAGAGAAAGAAGCTTTCTGAGAAACTTCTTTGTGTTCTGTGAAATCATCTCACAGAGTTACAGCTTTTCCCTCAAGAAGCCTTTCGCTAAGACAGTTCTTGTGGAATTGGCAAAGTGATATTTGGAAGCCCATAGAGGGCTATGGTGAAAAAGGAAATATCCTCAGATGAAATCTGGAAAGAAGCTTTCTGAGAAACTGCTTAGTGTTCTGTGAAATCATCTCACAGAGTTACATGTGTATTTCGGGGATCTCTTTGTTAGCCCTATTTCTGTGGTATCTGAGATCAGATATTTCGGATCCCTTTGAAGACTATAGGGCCAAAGGAAATATCCTCCGATAACAAAGAGAAAGAAGCTTTCTGAGAAACTTCTTTGTGTTCTGTGAAATCATCTCACAGAGTTACAGCTTTCCCCTCAAGAAGCCTTTCGCTAAGACAGTTCTTGTGGAATTGGCAAAGTGATATTCGGAAGCCCATAGAGGGCTATGGTGAAAAAGGAAATATCGTCAGATGAAATCTGGAAAGAAGCTTTCTGCGAAACTGCTTGGTGTTTTGATAATTCATCTCACAGAGTTACATGTGTATTTCGAGGATCTCTTTGCTAGCCCTATTTCTGTGGAATCTGAGAACAGATATTTCGGATCCCTTTGAAGACTATAGGGCCAAAGGAAATATCCTCGGATAACAAAGAGAAAGAAGCTTTCTGAGAAACTTCTTTGTGTTCTGTGAAATCATCTCACAGAGTTACAGCTTTCCCCTCAAGAAGCCTTTCGCTAAGACAGTTCTTGTGGAATTGGCAAAGTGATATTTGGAAGCCCTTAGAGGGCTATGGTGAAAAAGGAAATATCCTCAGATGAAATCTGGAAAGAAGCTTTCTGAGAAACTGCTTAGTGTTCTGTTAATTCATCTCACAGAGTTACATGTGTATTTCGAGGATCTCTTTGCTAGCCCTATTTCTGTGGAATCTGAGAACAGATATTTCGGATCCCTTTGAAGACTATAGGGCCAAAGGAAATATCCTCCGATAACAAAGAGAAAGAAGCTTTCTGAGAAACTTCTTTGTGTTCTGTGAAATCATCTCACAGAGTTACAGCTTTCCCCTCAAGAAGCCTTTTGCTAAGACAGTTCTTGTGGAATTGGCAAAGTGATATTTGTAAGCCCATGGAGGGCTATGGTGAAAAAGGATATATCCTCAGATGAAATCTGGAAAGAAGCTTTCTGAGAAACTGCTTAGTGTTCTGTTAATTCATCTCACAGAGTTACATGTGTATTTCGAGGATCTCTTTGCTAGCCCTATTTCTGTGGAATCTGAGAACAGATATTTCGGATCCCTTTGAAGACTATACGGCCAAAGGAAATATCCTCCAATAACAAAGAGAAAGAAGCTTTCTGAGAAACTTCTTTGTGTTCAGTGAAATCATCTCACAGAGTTACAGCTTTCCCCTCAAGAAGTCTTTCGCTAAGACAGTTCTTGTGGAATTGGCAAAGGATATTTGGAAGCCCATAGAGGGCTATGGTGAAAAAGCAAATATCCTCAGATGAAATCTGGAAAGAAGCTTTCTGAGAAACTGCTTAGTGTTCTGTGAATTCATCTCACAGAGTTACATGTGTATTTCGAGGATCTCTTTGCTAGCCCTATTTCTGTGGAATCTGAGAACAGATATTTCGGATCCCTTTGAAGACTATAGGGCCAAAGGAAATATCCTCCGATAACAAAGAGAAAGAAGCTTTCTGAGAAACTTCTTTGTGTTCTGTGAAATCATCTCACAGAGTTACAGCTTTCCCCTCAAGAAGCCTTTCGCTAAGACAGTTCTTGTGGAATTGGCAAAGGATATTTGGAAGCCCATAGAGGGCTATGGTGAAAAAGGAAATATCCCCAGATGAAATCTGGAAAGAAGCTTTCTGAGAAACTGCTTAGTGTTCTGTGAATTCATCTCACAGAGTTACATGTGTATTTCGGGGATCTCTTTGCTAGCCCTATTTCTGTGGAATCTGAGAACAGATATTTCGGATCCCTTTGAAGACTATAGGGCCAAAGGAAATATCCTCCGATAACAAAGAGAAAGAAGCTTTCGGAGAAACTTCTTTGTGTTCTGTGAAATCATCTCACAGAGTTACAGCTTTCCCCTCAAGAAGCCGTTCGCTAAGACAGTTCTTGTGGAATTGGCAAAGTGATATTCGGAAGCCCATAGAGGGCTATGGTGAAAAAGGAAATATCGTCAGTTGAAATCTGGAAAGAAGCTTTCTGAGAAACTGCTTAGTGTTCTGTGAATTCATCTCACAGAGTTACATGTGTATTTCGAGGATCTCTTTGCTAGCCCTATTTCTGTGGAAACTGAGAAAAGATATTTCGGATCCCTTTGAAGACTATAGGGCCAAAGGAAATATCCTCCGATAACAAAGAGAAAGAAGCTTTCTGAGAAACTTCTTTGTGTTCTGTGAAATCATCTCACAGAGTTACAGCTTTCCCCGAAGAAGCCTTTCGCTAAGACAGTTCTTGTGGAATTGGCAAAGTGATATTTGGAAGCCCATAGAGGGCTATGGTGAAAAAGGAAATATCGTCAGATGAAATCTGGAAGGAAGCTTTCTGCGAAACTGCTTAGTGTTCTGTTAATTCATCTCACAGAGCTACATGTGTATTTCGAGGATCTCTTTGCTAGCCCTATTTCTGTGGAATCTGAGAACACATATTTCGGATCACTTTGAAGACTATAGGGCCAAAGGAAATATCCTCGGATAACAAAGATAAAGAAGCTTTCTGAGAAACTTCTTTGTGTTCTGTGAAATCATCTCACAGAGTTACAGCATTCCCCTCAAGAAGCCTTTTGCTAAGACAGTTCTTGTGGAATTGGGAACGTGATATTTGGAAGCCCATAGAGGGCTATGGTGAAAAAGGAAATATCGTCAGATGAAATCTGGAAAGAAGCTTTCTGAGAAATTGCTTAGTGTTCTGTGAATTCATTTCACAGAGTTAAATGTGTATTTCGAGGATCTCTTTCCTAGCCCTATTTCTGTGGAATCTGAGAACAGATATTTCGGATCCCTTTGAAGACTATAGGGCCAAAGGAAATATCCTCCGATAACAAAGAGAAAGAAGCTTCCTGAGAAACTTCTTTGTGTTCTGTGAAATCATCTCACAGAGTTACAGCTTTCCCCTCAAGAAGCCGTTCGCTAAGACAGTTCTTGTGGAAGTCGCAAAGTGATATATGGAAGCCCATAGAGGGCTATGTTGAAAAAGGAAATATCCTCAGATGAAATCTGGAAAGAAGCTTTCTGAGAAACTGCTTAGTGTTCTGTTAATTCATCTCACAGCGTTACATGTGTATTTCGGGGATCTCTTTGCTAGCTCTATTTCTGTGGAATCTGAGAACAGATATTTCAAAACACTTTGAAGACTATAGGGCCAAAGGAAATATCCTCCGATAACAAAGAGAAAGAAGCTTTCTGAGAAACTTCTTTGTGTTCTGTGAAATCATCTCAGAGAGTTACAGCTTTCCCCTCAAGAAGCCTTTCCCTAAGACAGTTCTTGTGGAATTGGCAAAGTGATATTTGTAAGCCCATGGAGGGCTATGGTGAAAAAGGATATATCCTCAGATGAAATCTGGAAAGTAGCTTTCTGAGAAAATGCTTAGTGTTCTGTTAATTCATCTCACAGAGTTACATGTGTATTTCGAGGATCTCTTTGCTAGCCCTATTTCTGTGGAATCTGAGAACAGATATTTCGGATGCCTTTGAAGACTATAGGGCCAAAGGAAATATCCTCCGATAACAAAGAGAAAGAAGCTTTCTGAGAAACTTCTTTGTGTTCTGTGAAATCATCTCACAGAGTTACAGCTTTCCCCTCAAGAAGCCTTTCGCTAAGACAGTTCTTGTGGAATTGGCAAAGGATATTTGGAAGCCTATAGAGGGCTATGGTGAAAAAGGAAATATCCTCAGATGAAATCTGGAAAGAAGCTTTCTGAGAAACTGCTTAGTGTTCTGTTAATTCATCTCACAGCGTTACATGTGTATTTCGGGGATCTCTTTGCTAGCTCTATTTCTGTGGAATCTGAGAACAGATATTTCGGATCTCTTTGAAGACTATAGGGCCAAAGGAAATATCCTCCGATAACAAAGAGAAAGAAGCTTTCTGAGAAATTTCTTTGTGTTCTGTGAAATCATCTCAGAGAGTTACAGCTTTCCCCTCAAGAAGCCTTTCGCTAAGACAGTTCTTGTGGAATTGGCAAAGTGATATTTGTAAGCCCATGGAGGGCTATGGTGAAAAAGGATATATCCTCAGATGAAATCTGGAAAGAAGCTTTCTGAGAAACTGCTTAGTGTTCTGTTAATTCATCTCACAGAGTTACATGTGTATTTCGAGGATCTCTTTGCTAGCCCTATTTCTGTGGAATCTGAGAACAGATATTTCGGATCCCTTTGAAGACTATAGGGCCAAAGGAAATATCCTCCGATAACAAAGAGAAAGAAGCTTTCTGAGAAACTTCTTTGTGTTCTGTGAAATCATCTCACAGAGTTACAGCTTTCCCCTCAAGAAGCCTTTCGCTAAGACAGTTCTTGCGGAATTGGCAAAGGATATTTGGAAGCCATAGAGGGCTATGGTGAAAAAGGAAATATCCCCAGATGAAATCTGGAAAGAAGCTTTCTGAGAAACTGCTTAGTGTTCGGTGAATTCATCTCACAGAGTTACATGTGTATTTCGGGGATCTCTTTGCTAGCCCTATTTCTGTGGAATCTGAGAACAGATATTTCGGATCCCTTTGAAGACTATAGGGCCAAAGGAAATATCCTCCGATAACAAAGAGAAAGAAGCTTTCTGAGAAACTTCTTTGTGTTCTGTGAAATCATCTCACAGAGTTACAGCTATCCCCTCAAGAAGCCTTTCGCTAAGACAGTTCTTGTGGAATTGGCAAAGTGATATTCGGAAGCCCATAGAGGGCTATGTTGAAAAAGGAAATATCGTCAGATGAAATCTGGAAAGAAGCTTTCTGATAAACTGCTTAGTGTTCTGTGAATTCATCTCACAGAGTTACATGTGTATTTTGAGGATCTCTTTGCTAGCCCTATTTCTGTGGAAACTGAGAAAAGATATTTCGGATCCCTTTGAAGACTATAGGGCCAAAGGAAATATCCTCCGATAACAAAGAGAAAGAAGCTTTCTGAGAAACTTCTTTGTGTTCTGTGAAATCATCTCACAGAGTTACAGCTTTCCCCGAAGAAGCCTTTCGCTAAGACAGTTCTTGTGGAATAGGCAAAGTGATATTTGGAAGCCCATAGAGGGCTATGGTGAAAAAGGAAATATCGTCAGATGAAATCTGGAAGGAAGCTTTCGGAGAAACTGCTTAGTGTTCTGTCAATTCATCTCACAGAGTTACATGTGTATTTCGAGGATCTCTTTGCTAGCCCTATTTCTGTGGAATCTGAGAACAGATATTTCGGATCCCTTTGAAGACTCTAGGGCCAAAGGAAATATCCTCGGATAACAAAGATAAAGAAGCTTTCTGAGAAACTTCTTTGTGTTCTGTGAAATCATCTCACAGAGTTACAGCTTTCCCCTCAAGAAGCCTTTCGCTAAGACAGTTCTTGTGGAATTGGGAAAGTGATATTTGGAAGCCCTTAGAGGGCTATGGTGAAAAAGGAAATATCGTCAGATGAAATCTGAAAAGAAGCTTTCTGCGAAACTGCTTAGTGTTCTGTTAATTGATCTCACAGCGTTACATGTGTATTTCGGGGATCTCTTTGCTAGCTCTATTTCTGTGGAATCTGAGAACAGATATTTCGGATCACTTTGAAGACTATAGGGCCAAAGGAAATATCCTCCGATAACAAAGAGAAAGAAGCTTTCTGAGAAACTTCTTTGTGTTCTGTGAAATCATCTCACCGAGTTACAGCTTTCCCCTCAAGAAGCCTTTCGCTAAGACAGTTCTTGTGGAATTGGGAACGTGATATTTGGAAGCCCTTAGAGGGCTATGGTGAAAAAGGAAATATCGTCAGATGAAATCTGGAAAGAAGCTTTCTGCGAAACTGCTTAGTGTTCTGTTAATTCATCTCACAGAGTTACATGTGTATTTCGAGGATCTCTTTGCTAGTCCTATTTCTGTGGAATCTGAGAACAGATATTTCGGATCCCTTCGAAGACTACAGGGCCAAAGGAAATATCCTCGGATAACAAAGAGAAAGAAGCTTTCTGAGAAACTTCTTTGTGTTCTGTGAAATCATCTCGCCGAGTTACAGCTTTCCCCTCAAGAAGCCTTTCGCTAAGACAGTTCTTGTGGAATTGGCAAAGTGATATTTGGAAGCCCATAGAGGGCTATGGTGAAAAAGGAAATATCCTCAGATGAAATCTGGAAAGAAGCTTTCTGAGAAACTGCTTAGTGTTCTGTGAATTCATCTCACAGAGTTACATGTGTATTTCGAGGATCTCTTTGCTAGCCCTATTTCTGTGGAAAATGAGAAAAGATATTTCGGATCCCTTTGAAGACTATAGGGCCAAAGGAAATATCCTCGGATAACAAAGAGAAAGAAGCTTTCTGAGAAACTTCTTTCTGTTCTGTGAAATCATCTCACAGAGTTACAGCTTTCCCCTCAAGAAGCCTTTCGCTAAGCAGTTCTTGTGGAACTGGCAAAGTGATATTTGGAAGCCCATAGAAGGCTATGGTGAAAAAGGAAATATCGTCAGATGAAATCTGGAAAGAAGCTTTCTGCGAAACTGCTTAGTGTTCTGTTAATTCATCTCACTGAGTTACATGTGTATTTCGAGGATCTCTTTGCTAGCCCTATTTCTGTGGAATCGAGAACAGATATTTCGGATCCTTTTGAAGACTATAGGGCCAAAGGAAATATCCTCGGATAACAAAGAGAAAGAAGCTTTCTGAGAAACTTCTTTGTGTTCTGTGAAATCATCTCACAGAGTTACAGCTTTCCCCTCAAGAAGCCTTGCGCTAAGACAGTTCTTGTGGAATTGGCAAAGTGATATTTGGAAGCCCTTAGAGGGCTATGGTGAAAAAGGAAATATCCTCAGATGAAATCTGGAAAGAAGCTTTCTGAGAAACTGCTTAGTGTTCTGTTAATTCATCTCACAGAGTTACATGTGTATTTCGAGGATCTCTTTGCTAGCCCTATTTCTGTGGAATCTGAGAACAGATATTTCGGATCCCTTTGAAGTCTACAGGGCCAAAGGAAATATCCTCCGATAACAAAGAGAAAGAAGCTCTCTGAGAAACTTCTTTCTGTTCTGTGAAATCATATCACAGAGTTACAGCTTTCCCCTCAAGAAGGCTTTTGCTAAGACAGTTCTTGTGGAATTTCCAAAGTGATATTTGGAAGCCCATAGAGGGCTATGGTGAAAAAGGAAATATCGTCAGATGAAATCTGGAAAGAAGCTTTCTGAGAAACTGCTTAGTGTTCTGTTAATTCATCTCACAGCGTTACATGTGTATTTCGGGGTTCTCTTTGCTAGCTCTATTTCTGTGGAATCTGAGAACAGATATTTCGGATCACTTTGAAGACTATAGGGCCAAAGGAAATATCCTCCGATAACAAAGAGAAAGAAGCTTTCTGAGAAACTTCTTTGTGTTCTGTGAAATCATCTCAGAGAGTTACAGCTTTCCCCTCAAGAAGCCTTTCGCTAAGACAGTTCTTGTGGAATTGGCAAAGTGATATTTGTAAGCCCATAGAGGGCTATGGTGAAAAAGGAAATATCCTCAGATGAAATCTGGAAAGAAGCTTTCTGAGAAACTGCTTAGTGTTCTGTTAATTCATCTCACAGAGTTACATGTGTATTTCGAGGATCTCTTTGCTAGCCCTATTTCTGTGGAATCTGAGAACAGATATTTCGGATCCCTTTGAAGACTATAGGGCCAAAGGAAATATCCTCCGATAACAAAGAGAAAGAAGCTTTCTGAGAAACTTCTTTGTGTTCTATGAAATCATCTCACAGAGTTACAGCTTTCCCCTCAAGAAAACTTTCGCTAAGACAGTTCTTGTGGAATTGGCAAAGTGATATTCGGAAGCCCATAGAGGGCTATGGTGAAAAAGGAAATATCCTCAGATGAAATCTGGAAAGAAGCTTTCTGAGAAACTGCTTAGTGTTCTGTGAACTCATCTCACAGAGTTTCATGCGTATTTCGAGGATCTCTTTGCTAGCCCTATTTCTGTGGAAACTGAGAAAAGATATTTCGGATCCCTTTGAAGACTATAGGGCCAAAGGAAATATCCTCCGATAACAAAGAGAAAGAAATTTTCTGAGAAACTTCTTTGTTTTCTGTGAAATCGTCTCACAGACTTACAGCTTTCCCCGAAGAAACCTTTCGCTAAGACAGTTCTTGTGGAATTGGCAAAGTGATATTTGGAAGCCCATAGAGGGCTATGGTGAAAAAGGAAATATCCTCAGATGAAATCTGGAAAGAAGCTTTCTGAGAAACTGCTTAGTGTTCTGTTAATTCATCTCACAGCGTTACATGTGTATTTCGGGGATCTCTTTGCTAGCTCTATTTCTGTGGAATCTGAGAACAGATATTTCGGATCACTTTGAAGACTATAGGGCCAAAGGAAATATCCTCCGATAACAAAGAGAAAGAAGCTTTCTGAGAAACTTCTTTGTGTTCTATGAAATCATCTCACAGAGTTACAGCTTTCCCCTCAAGAAAACTTTCGCTAAGACAGTTCTTGTGGAATTGGCAAAGTGATATTCGGAAGCCCATAGAGGGCTATGGTGAAAAAGGAAATATCCTCAGATGAAATCTGGAAAGAAGCTTTCTGAGAAACTGCTTAGTGTTCTGTGAACTCATCTCACAGAGTTTCATGCGTATTTCGAGGATCTCTTTGCTAGCCCTATTTCTGTGGAAACTGAGAAAAGATATTTCGGATCCCTTTGAAGACTATAGGGCCAAAGGAAATATCCTCCGATAACAAAGAGAAAGAAGTTTTCTGAGAAACTTCTTTGTGTTCTGTGAAATCGTCTCACAGACTTACAGCTTTCCCCGAAGAAACCTTTCGCTAAGACAGTTCTTGTGGAATTGGCAAAGTGATATTTGGAAGCCCATAGAGGGCTATGGTGAAAAAGGAAATATCCTCAGATGAAATCTGGAAAGAAGCTTTCTGCGAAACTGCTTAGTGTTCTGTTAATTCATCTCACAGCGTTACATGTGTATTTCGGGGATCTCTTTGCTAGCTCTATTTCCGTGGAATCTGATAACAGATATTTCGGATCACTTTGAAGACTATAGGGCCAAAGGAAATATCCTCCGATAACAAAGAGAAAGAAGATTTCTGAGAAACTTCTTTGTGTTCTGTGAAATCATCTCAGAGGGTTACAGCTTTCCCCTGAAGAAGCCTTTCGCTAAGACAGTTCTTGTGGAATTGGCAAAGTGATATTTGTAAGCCCTTAGAGGGCTATGGTGAAAAAGGAAATATCCTCAGATGAAATCTGGAAAGAAGCTTTCTGAGACACTGGTTAGTGTTCTGTTAATTCATCTCACAGAGTTACATGTGTATTTCGAGGATCTCTTTGCTAGCCCTATTTCTGTGGAATCTGAGAACAGATATTTCGGATCCCTTTGAAGACTATAGGGCCAAAGGAAATATCCTCCGATAACAAAGAGAAAGAAGCTTTCTGAGAAACTTCTTTGTGTTCTGTGAAGTCATCTCACAGAGTTGCAGCTTTCCCCTCAAAAAGCCTTTCGCTAAGACAGTTCTTGTGGAATTGGCAAAGTGATATTTGGAAGCCCATAGAGGGCTATGGTGAAAAAGGAAATATCCTCAGATGAAATCTGGAAAGAAGCTTTCTGAGAAACTGCTTAGTGTTCTGTGAATTCATCTCACAGAGTTACATGTGTATTTCGGGGATCTCTTTGCTAGCCCTATTTCTGTGGAATCTGAGAACAGATATTTCGGATGCCTTTGAATACTACAGGGCCAAAGGAAATATCCTCCGATAACAAAGAGAAAGAAGATTTCTGAGAAACTTCTTTGTGTTCTGTGAAATCATCTCAGAGAGTTACAGCTTTCCCCTCAAGAAACCTTTCGCTAAGACAGTTCTTGTGGAATTGGCAAAGTGATATTTGTAAGCCCATAGAGGGCTATGGTGAAAAAGGAAATATCCTCAGATGAAATCTGGAAAGAAGCTTTCTGAGATACTGCTTAGTGTTCTGTGAATTCATCTCACAGAGTTACATGTGTATTTCGATGATCTCTTTGCTAGCCCTATTTCTGTGGAATCTGAGAACAGATATTTCGGATCCCTTTGAAGACTATAGGGCCAAAGGAAATATCCTCCGATAACAAAGAGAAAGAAGCTTTCTGAGAAACTTCTTTGTGTTCTGTGAAATCATCTCACAGAGTTACAGCTTTCCCCTCAAGAAGCCTTTCGCTAAGATAGTTCTTGTGGAATTGGCAAAGTGATATTCGGAAGCCCATAGAGGGCTATGGTGAAAAAGGAAATATCGTCAGATGAAATCTGGAAAGAAGCTTTCTGAGAAACTGCTTAGTGTTCTGTGAACTCATCTCACAGAGTTACATGCGTATTTCGAGGATCTCTTTGCTAGACCTATTTCTGTGGAAACTGAGAAAAGATATTTCGGATCCCTTTGAAGACTATAGGGCCAAAGGAAATATCCTCCGATAACAAAGAGAAAGAAGCTTTCTGAGAAACTTATTTGTGTTCTGGGAAATCATCTCACAGAGTTACAGCTTTCCCCGAAGAAGCCTTTCGCTAAGACAGTTCTTGTGGAATTGGCAAAGTGATATTTGGAAGCCCTAGAGGGCTATGGTGAAAAAGGAAATATCCTCAGATGAAATCTGGAAAGAAGCTTTCTGCGAAACTGCTTAGTGTTCTGTTAATTCATCTCACAGAGTTACATGTGTATTTCGAGGATCTCTTTGCTAGCCCTATTTCTGTGGAATCTGAGAACAGATATTTCGGATCCCTTCGAAGACTATAGGGCCAAAGGAAATATCCTCCGATAACAAAGAGAAAGAAGCTTTCTGAGAAACTTCTTTGTGTTCTGTGAAATCATCTCAGAGAGTTACAGCTTTCCCTTCAAGAAGCCTTTCTCTAAGACAGTTCTTGTGGAATTGGCAAAGTGATATTTGTAAGCCCAAAGAGGGCTATGGTGAAAACGGAAATATCCTCAGATGAAATCTGGAAAGGAGCTTTCTGAGATACTGCTTAGTGTTCTGTTAATTCATCTCACAGAGTTACATGTGTATTTCGAGGATCTCTTTGCTAGCCCTATTTCCTTGGAATCTGAGAACAGATATTTCGGATCCCTTTGAAGACTAGAGGGCCAAAGGAAATATCCTCCGATAACAAAGAGAAAGAAGCTTTCTGAGAAACTCCTTTGTGTTCTGTGAAATCATCTCACAGAGTTACAGCTTTCCCCTCAAGAAGCCTTTCGCTAAGACAGTTCTTGTGGAATTGGCAAAGTGATATTTGGAAGCCCATAGAGGGCTATGGTGAAAAAGGAAATATCCTCAGATGAAATCTGGAAAGAAGCTTTCTGAGAAACTGCTTAGTGTTCTGTGAATTCATCTCACAGAGTTACATGTGTATTTCGGGGATCTCTTTGCTAGCCCTATTTCTGTGGAATCTGAGAACAGATATTTCGGATGCCTTTGAAGACTATAGGGCTAAAGGAAATATCCTCCGATAACAAAGAGAAAGAAGCTTTCTGAGAAACTTCTTTGTGTTCTGTGAAATCATCTCACAGAGTTACAGCTTTCCCCTCAAGAAGCCTTTCGCTAAGACAGTTCTTGTGGAATTGGCAAAGTGATATTCGGAAGCCCATAGAGGGCTATGGTGAAAAAGGAAATATCGTCAGATGAAATCTGGAAAGAAGCTTTCTGCGAAACTGCTTAGTGTTCTGTTAATTCATGTCACAGAGTTACATGTGTATTTCGAGGATCCCTTTGCTAGCCCTATTTCTGTGGAATCTGAGAACAGATATTTCGGATCCCTTTGAAGACTATAGGGCCAAAGGAAATATCTTCGGATAACAAAGAGAAAGAAGCTTTCTGAGAAACTTCTTTGTGTTCTGTGAAATCATCTCACAGAGTTGCAGCTTTCCCCTCAAAAAGCCTTTCGCTAAGACAGTTCTTGTGGAATTGGCAAAGTGATATTTGGAAGCCCATAGAGGGCTATGGTGAAAAAGGAAATATCCTCAGATGAAATCTGGAAAGAAGCTTTCTGAGAAACTGCTTAGTGTTCTGTGAATTCATCTCACAGAGTTACATGTGTATTTCGGGGATCTCTTTGCTAGCCCTATTTCTGTGGAATCTGAGAACAGATATTTCGGATGCCTTTGAAGACTATAGGGCCAAAGGAAATATCCTCCGATAACAAAGAGAAAGAAGATTTCTGAGAAACTTCTTTGTGTTCTGTGAAATCATCTCAGAGAGTTACAGCTTTCCCCTCAAGAAGCCTTTCGCTAAGACAGTTCTTGTGGAATTGGCAAAGTGATATTTGTAAGCCCATAGAGGGCTATGGTGAAAAAGGAAATATCCTCAGATGAAATCTGGAAAGAAGCTTTCTGAGATACTGCTTAGTGTTCTGTGAATTCATCTCACAGAGTTACATGTGTATTTCGATGATCTCTTTGCTAGCCCTATTTCTGTGGAATCTGAGAACAGATATTTCGGATCCCTTTGAAGACTATAGGGCCAAAGGAAATATCCTCCGATAACAAAGAGAAAGAAGCTTTCTGAGAAACTTCTTTGTGTTCTGTGAAATCATCTCACAGAGTTACAGCTTTCCCCTCAAGAAGCCTTTCGCTAAGATAGTTCTTGTGGAATTGGCAAAGTGATATTCGGAAGCCCATAGAGGGCTATGGTGAAAAAGGAAATATCGTCAGATGAAATCTGGAAAGAAGCTTTCTGAGAAACTGCTTAGTGTTCTGTGAACTCATCTCACAGAGTTACATGCGTATTTCGAGGATCTCTTTGCTAGACCTATTTCTGTGGAAACTGAGAAAAGATATTTCGGATCCCTTTGAAGACTATAGGGCCAAAGGAAATATCCTCCGATAACAAAGAGAAAGAAGCTTTCTGAGAAACTTATTTGTGTTCTGGGAAATCATCTCACAGAGTTACAGCTTTCCCCGAAGAAGCCTTTCGCTAAGACAGTTCTTGTGGAATTGGCAAAGTGATATTTGGAAGCCCTAGAGGGCTATGGTGAAAAAGGAAATATCCTCAGATGAAATCTGGAAAGAAGCTTTCTGCGAAACTGCTTAGTGTTCTGTTAATTCATCTCACAGAGTTACATGTGTATTTCGAGGATCTCTTTGCTAGCCCTATTTCTGTGGAATCTGAGAACAGATATTTCGGATCCCTTCGAAGACTATAGGGCCAAAGGAAATATCCTCCGATAACAAAGAGAAAGAAGCTTTCTGAGAAACTTCTTTGTGTTCTGTGAAATCATCTCAGAGAGTTACAGCTTTCCCTTCAAGAAGCCTTTCTCTAAGACAGTTCTTGTGGAATTGGCAAAGTGATATTTGTAAGCCCAAAGAGGGCTATGGTGAAAACGGAAATATCCTCAGATGAAATCTGGAAAGGAGCTTTCTGAGATACTGCTTAGTGTTCTGTTAATTCATCTCACAGAGTTACATGTGTATTTCGAGGATCTCTTTGCTAGCCCTATTTCCTTGGAATCTGAGAACAGATATTTCGGATCCCTTTGAAGACTAGAGGGCCAAAGGAAATATCCTCCGATAACAAAGAGAAAGAAGCTTTCTGAGAAACTCCTTTGTGTTCTGTGAAATCATCTCACAGAGTTACAGCTTTCCCCTCAAGAAGCCTTTCGCTAAGACAGTTCTTGTGGAATTGGCAAAGTGATATTTGGAAGCCCATAGAGGGCTATGGTGAAAAAGGAAATATCCTCAGATGAAATCTGGAAAGAAGCTTTCTGAGAAACTGCTTAGTGTTCTGTTAATTCATCTCACAGAGTTACATGTGTATTTCGGGGATCTCTTTGCTAGCCCTATTTCTGTGGAATCTGAGAACAGATATTTCGGATGCCTTTGAAGACTATAGGGCTAAAGGAAATATCCTCCGATAACAAAGAGAAAGAAGCTTTCTGAGAAACTTCTTTGTGTTCTGTGAAATCATCTCACAGAGTTACAGCTTTCCCCTCAAGAAGCCTTTCGCTAAGACAGTTCTTGTGGAATTGGCAAAGTGATATTCGGAAGCCCATAGAGGGCTATGGTGAAAAAGGAAATATCGTCAGATGAAATCTGGAAAGAAGCTTTCTGCGAAACTGCTTAGTGTTCTGTTAATTCATGTCACAGAGTTACATGTGTATTTCGAGGATCCCTTTGCTAGCCCTATTTCTGTGGAATCTGAGAACAGATATTTCGGATCCCTTTGAAGACTATAGGGCCAAAGGAAATATCTTCGGATAACAAAGAGAAAGAAGCTTTCTGAGAAACTTCTTTGTGTTCTGTGAAATCATCTCACAGAGTTGCAGCTTTCCCCTCAAAAAGCCTTTCGCTAAGACAGTTCTTGTGGAATTGGCAAAGTGATATTTGGAAGCCCATAGAGGGCTATGGTGAAAAAGGAAATATCCTCAGATGAAATCTGGAAAGAAGCTTTCTGAGAAACTGCTTAGTGTTCTGTGAATTCATCTCACAGAGTTACATGTGTATTTCGGGGATCTCTTTGCTAGCCCTATTTCTGTGGAATCTGAGAACAGATATTTCGGATGCCTTTGAAGACTATAGGGCCAAAGGAAATATCCTCCGATAACAAAGAGAAAGAAGATTTCTGAGAAACTTCTTTGTGTTCTGTGAAATCATCTCAGAGAGTTACAGCTTTCCCCTCAAGAAGCCTTTCGCTAAGACAGTTCTTGTGGAATTGGCAAAGTGATATTTGTAAGCCCATAGAGGGCTATGGTGAAAAAGGAAATATCCTCAGATGAAATCTGGAAAGAAGCTTTCTGAGATACTGCTTAGTGTTCTGTGAATTCATCTCACAGAGTTACATGTGTATTTCGATGATCTCTTTGCTAGCCCTATTTCTGTGGAATCTGAGAACAGATATTTCGGATCCCTTTGAAGACTATAGGGCCAAAGGAAATATCCTCCGATAACAAAGAGAAAGAAGCTTTCTGAGAAACTTCTTTGTGTTCTGTGAAATCATCTCACAGAGTTACAGCTTTCCCCTCAAGAAGCCTTTCGCTAAGATAGTTCTTGTGGAATTGGCAAAGTGATATTCGGAAGCCCATAGAGGGCTATGGTGAAAAAGGAAATATCGTCAGATGAAATCTGGAAAGAAGCTTTCTGAGAAACTGCTTAGTGTTCTGTGAACTCATCTCACAGAGTTACATACGTATTTCGAGGATCTCTTTGCTAGACCTATTTCTGTGGAAACTGAGAAAAGATATTTCGGATCCCTTTGAAGACTTTAGGGCCAAAGGAAATATCCTCCGATAACAAAGAGAAAGAAGCTTTCTGAGAAACTTCTTTGTGTTCTGGGAAATCATCTCACAGAGTTACAGCTTTCCCCGAAGAAGCCTTTCGCTAAGACAGTTCTTGTGGAATTGGCAAAGTGATATTTGGAAGCCCTAGAGGGCTATGGTGAAAAAGGAAATATCCTCAGATGAAATCTGGAAAGAAGCTTTCTGCGAAACTGCTTAGTGTTCTGTTAATTCATCTCACAGAGTTACATGTGTATTTCGAGGATCTCTTTGCTAGCCCTATTTCTGTGGAATCTGAGAACTGATATTTCGGATCCCTTCGAAGACTATAGGGCCAAAGGAAATATCCTCCGATAACAAAGAGAAAGAAGCTTTCTGAGAAACTTCTTTGTGTTCTGTGAAATCATCTCAGAGAGTTACAGCTTTCCCTTCAAGAAGCCTTTCGCTAAGACAGTTCTTGTGGAATTGGGAAAGTGATATTTGTAAGCCCATAGAGGGCTATGGTGAAAACGGAAATATCCTCAGATGAAATCTGGAAAGAAGCTTTCTGAGATACTGCTTAGTGTTCTGTTAATTCATCTCACAGAGTTACATGTGTATTTCGAGGATCTCTTTGCTAGCCCTATTTCCTTGGAATCTGAGAACAGATATTTCGGATCCCTTTGAAGACTATAGGGCCAAAGGAAATATCCTCCGATAACAAAGAGAAAGAAGCTTTCTGAGAAACTCCTTTGTGTTCTGTGAAATCATCTCACAGAGTTACAGCTTTCCCCTCAAGAAGCCTTTCGCTAAGACAGTTCTTGTGGAATTGGCAAAGTGATATTTGGAAGCCCATAGAGGGCTATGGTGAAAAAGGAAATATCCTCAGATGAAATCTGGAAAGAAGCTTTCTGAGAAACTGCTTAGTGTTCTGTGAATTCATCTCACAGAGTTACATGTGTATTTCGGGGATCTCTTTGCTAGCCCTATTTCTGTGGAATCTGAGAACAGATATTTCGGATGCCTTTGAAGACTATAGGGCCAAAGGAAATATCCTCCGATAACAAAGAGAAAGAAGCTTTCTGAGAAACTTCTTTGTGTTCTGTGAAATCATCTCACAGAGTTACAGCTTTCCCCTCAAGAAGCCTTTCGCTAAGACAGTTCTTGTGGAATTGGCAAAGTGATATTCGGAAGCCCATAGAGGGCTATGGTGAAAAAGGAAATATCGTCAGATGAAATCTGGAAAGAAGCTTTCTGCGAAACTGCTTAGTGTTCTGTTAATTCATGTCACAGAGTTACATGTGTATTTCGAGGATCCCTTTGCTAGCCCTATTTCTGTGGAATCTGAGAACAGATATTTCGGATCCCTTCGAAGACTATAGGGCCAAAGGAAATATCTTCGGATAACAAAGAGAAAGAAGCATTCTGAGAAACTTCTTTGTGTTCTGTGAAATCATCTCACAGAGTTACAGCTTTCCCCTCAAGAAGCCTTTCGCTAAGACAGTTCTTGTGGAATTGGCAAAGTGATATTTGGAAGCCCTTAGAGGGCTATGGTGAAAAAGGAAATATCCTCAGATGAAATCTGGAAAGAAGCTTTCTGAGAAACTGCTTAGTGTTCTGTTAATTCATCTCACAGAGTTACATGTGTTTTTCGAGGATCTCTTTGCTAGCCCTATTTCTGTGGAAACTGAGAAAAGATATTTCGGATCCCTTTGAAGACTATAGGGCCAAAGGAAATATCCTCGGATAACAAAGAGAAAGAAGCTTTCTGAGAAACTTCTTTGTGTTCTGTGAAATCATCTCACAGAGTTACAGCTTTCCCCTCAAGAAGCCTTTTGCTAAGACACTTCTTGTGGAATTGCCAAAGTGATATTTGGAAGCCCATAGAGGGCTATGGTGAAAAAGGAAATATCCTCAGATGAAATCTGGAAAGAAGCTTTCTGAGAAACTTCTTAGTGTTCTGTTAATTCATCTCACAGCGTTACATGTGTATTTCGGGGATCTCTTTGCTAGCTCTATTTCTGTGGAATCTGAGATCAGATATTTCGGATCCCTTTGAAGACTATAGGGCCAAAGGAAATATCCTCCGATAACAAAGAGAAAGAAGCTTTCTGAGAAACTTCTTTGTGTTCTGTGAAATCATCTCAGAGAGTTGCAGCTTTCCCCTCAAGAAGCCTTTCGCTAAGACAGTTCTTGTGGAATTGGCAAAGTGATATTTGTAAGCCCATAGAGGGCTATGGTGAAAAAGGAAATATCCTCAGATGAAATCTGGAAAGAAGCTTTCTGAGACACTGCTTAGGGTTCTGTTAATTCATCTCACAGAGTTACATGTGTATTTCGGGGATCTCTTTGCTAGCCCTATTTCTGTGGAATCTGAGAACAGATATTTCGGATCCCTTTGAAGACTATAGGGCCAAAGGAAATATCCTCCGATAACAAAGAGAAAGAAGCTTTCTGAGAAACTTCTTTGTGTTCTGTGAAATCATCTCACAGAGTTGCAGCTTTCCCCTCAAAAAGCCTTTCGCTAAGACATTTCTTGTGGAATTGGCAAAGTGATATTTGGAAGCCCATAGAGGGCTATGGTGAAAAAGGAAATATCCTCAGATGAAATCTGGAAAGAAGCTTTCTGAGAAACTGCTGAGTGTTCTGTGAATTCATCTCACAGAGTTACATGTGTATTTCGGGGATCTCTTTGCTAGCCCTATTTCTGTGGAATCTGAGAACAGATATTTCGGATGCCTTTGAAGACTATAGGGCCAAAGGAAATATCCTCCGATAACAAAGAGAAAGAAGCTTTCTGAGAAACTTCTTTATGTTCTGTGAAATCATCTCACAGAGTTACAGCTTTCCCCTCAAGAAGCCTTTCGCTAAGACAGTTCTTGTGGAATTGGCAAAGTGATATTCGGAAGCCCATAGAGGGCTATGGTGAAAAAGGAAATATCGTCAGATGAAATCTGGAAAGAAGCTTTCTGAGAAACTGCTTAGTGTTCTGTTAATTCATGTCACAGAGTTACATGTGTATTTCGAGGATCTCTTTGCTAGCCCTATTTCTGTGGAATCTGAGAACAGATATTTCGGATCCCTTCGAAGACTATAGGGCCAAAGGAAATATCTTCGGATAACAAAGAGAAAGAAGCTTTCTGAGAAACTTCTTAAAGTGATATTTGGAAGCCCTTAGAGGGCTATGGTGAAAAAGGAAATATCCTCAGATGAAATCTGGAAAGAAGCTTTCTGAGAAACTGCTTAGTGTTCTGTGAATTCATCTCACAGAGTTACATGAGTATTTGGAGGATCTCTTTGCTAGCCCTATTTCTGTGGAAACTGAGAAAAGATATTTCGGATCCCTTTGAAGACTATAGGGCCAAAGGAAATATCCTCCGATAACAAAGAGAAAGAAGCTTTCTGAGAAACTTCTTTCTGTTCTGTGAAATCATCTCACAGAGTTATAGCATTCCCCTCAAGAAGCCTTTTGCTAAGACAGTTCTTGTGGAATTGGCAAAGTGATATTTGGAAGCCCATAGTGGGCTATGGTGAAAAAGGAAATATCCTCAGATGAAATCTGGAAAGAAGCTTTCTGAGAAACTGCTTAGTGTTCCGTGAATTCAACTCACAGAGTTACATGTGTATTTCGGGGATCTCTTTGCTAGCCCTATTTCTGTGGAATCTGAGAATAGATATTTCGGAAGCCTTTGAAGACTATAGGACCAAAGGAAATATCCTCCGATAACAAAGAGAAAGAAGCTTTCTGAGAAACTTCTTTGTGTGTGAAATCATCTCACAGAGTTACAGCTTTCCCCTCAAGAAGCCTTTCGCTAGGACAGTTCTTGTGGAATTGGCAAAGTGATATTCGGAAGCCCATAGAGGGCTATGGTGAAAAAGGAAATATAGTCAGATGAAATCTGGAAAGAAGCTTTCTGCGAAACTGCTTAGTGTTCTGTGAATTCATCTCACAGAGTTACATGCGTATTTCGAGGATCTCTTTGCTAGCCCTATTTCTGTGGAAACTCAGAAAAGATATTTCGGATCCCTTTGAAGACTATAGGGCCAAAGGAAATATCCTCCGATAACAAAGAGAAAGAAGCTTTCTGAGAAATTTCTTTGTGTTCTGTGAAATCATCTCACAGAGTTACAGCTTTCCCCGAAGAAGCCTTTCGCTAAGACAGTTCTTGTGGAATTGGCAAAGTGATATTTGGAAGCCCATAGAGGGCTATGGTGAAAAAGGAAATATCCGCAGATGAAATCTGGAAAGAAGCTTTCTGAGAAACTGCTTAATGTCCTGTTATTTCATCTCACAGCGTTACATGTGTATTTCGTGGATCTCTTTGCTAGCTCTATTTCTGTGGAATCTGAGAACAGATATTTCGGATCACTTTGAAGACTATAGGGCCAAAGGAAATATCCTCCGATAACAAAGAGAAAGAAGCTTTCTGAGAAACTTCTTTGTGTTCTGTGAAATCATCTCACAGAGTTACAGCTTTCCCCTCAAGAAGCCTTTCGCTAAGACAGTTCTTGTGGAATTGGCAAAGCGATATTTGGAAGCCCATAGAGGGCTATGGTGAAAAAGGAAATATCCTGAGATGAAATCTGGAAAGAAGCTTTCTGAGAAACTGCTTAGTGTTCTGTTAATTCATCTCACAGAGTTACATGTGTATTTCGAGGATCTCTTTGCTAGCCCTATTTCTGTGGAATCTGAGAACAGATATTTCGGATCCCTTTGAAGACTAGGGGCTAAAGGAAATATCCTCCGATAACAAAGAGAAAGAAGCTTTCTGAGAAACTTCCTTGTGTTCTGTGAAATCATCTCACAGAGTTACAGCTTTCCCCTCAAGAAGCCTTTCGCTAAGACAGTTCTTGTGGAATTGGCAAAGTGATATTTGGAAGCCCATAGAGGGCTATGGTGAAAAAGGAAATATCCTCAGATGAAATCTGGAAAGAAGCTTTCTGAGAAACTGCTTAGTGTTCTGTGAATTCATCTCAGAGAGTTAAATGTGTATTTCGGGGATCTCTTTGCTAGCCCTATTTCTGTGGAAACTGAGTAAAGATATTTCGGATCCCTTTGAAGAATATAGGGCCAAAGGAAATAACCTCCGATAACAAAGAGAAAGAAGCTTTCTGAGAAACTTCTTTCTGTTCTGTGAAATCATCTCACAGAGTTACAGCTTTCCCCTCAAGATGCCTTGCGCTAAGACAGTTCTTGTGGAATTGGCAAAGTGATATTTGGATGCCCATAGAAGGCTATGGTGAAAAAGGAAATATCGTCAGATGAAATCTGGAAAGAAGCTTTCTGCGAAACTGCTTAGTGTTCTGTGAATTCATCTCACAGAGTTACATGTGTATTTCGAGGATCTCTTTGCTAGCCCTATTTCTGTGGAATCTGAGAACAGATATTTCGGATCCCTTTGAAGACTATAGGGCCAAAGGAAATATCCTCGGATAACAAAGAGAAAGAAGCTTTCTGAGAAACTTCTTTCTGTTCTGTGAAATCATCTCACAGAGTTACAGCTTTCCCCTCAAGAAGCCTTTCGCTAAGACAGTTCTTGTGGAATTGGCAAAGTGATATTTGGATGCCCATAGAAGGCTATGGTGAAAAAGGAAATATCGTCAGATGAAATCTGGAAAGAAGCTTTCTGCGAAACTGCTTAGTGTTCTGTGAATTCATCTCACAGAGTTACATGTGTATTTCGAGGATCTCTTTGCTAGCCCTATTTCTGTGGAATCTGAGAACAGATATTTCGGATCCCTTTGAAGACTATAGGGCCAAAGGAAATATCCTCGGATAACAAAGAGAAAGAAGCTATCTGAGAAACTTCTTTGTGTTCTGTGAAATCATCTCAGAGTGTTACAGCTTTCCCCTCAAGAAGCCTTTCGCTAAGACAGTTCTTGTGGAATTGGCAAAGTGATATTTGGAAGCCCATAGTGGGCTATGGTGAAAAAGGAAATATCCTCAGATGAAATCTGGAAAGAAGCTTTCTGAGAAACTGCTTAGTGTTCTGTTAATTCATCTCACAGCGTTACATGTGTATTTCGGGGATCTCTTTGCTAGCACTATTTCTGTGGAATCTGAGAACAGATATTTCGGATCACTTTGAAGACTATAGGGCCAAAGGAAATATCCTCGGATAACAAAGAGAAAGAAGCTTTCTGAGAAACTTCTTTGTGTTCTGTGAAATCATCTCACAGAGTTACAGCTTTCCCCTCAAGAAGCCTTTCGCTAAGACAGTTCTTGTGGAATTGGCAAAGTGATATTTGGAAGCCCATAGAGGGCTATGGTGAAAAAGGAAATATCGTCAGATGAAATCTGGAAAGAAGCTTTCTGCGAAACTGCTTCGTGTTCTGTTAATTCATCTCACCGAGTTACATGTGTATTTCGGGCATCTCTTTGCTAGCTCTATTTCTGTGGAATCTGAGAACAGATATTTCGGATCACTTTGAAGACTATAGGGCCAAAGGAAATATCCTCCGATAACAAAGAGAAAGAAGCTTTCTGAGAAACTTCTTTGTGTTCTGTGAAATCATCTCAGAGCGTTACAGCTTTCCCCTCAAGAAGCCTTTCGCTAAGACAGTTCTTGTGGAATTGGCAAAGTGATATTTGTAAGCCCATAGAGGGCTATGGTGAAAAAGGAAATATCCTCAGATGAAATCTGGAAAGAAGATTTCTGAGAAACTGCTTAGTGTTCTGTTAATTCATCTCACAGAGTTACATGTGTATTTCGAGGATCTCTTTGCTAGCCCTATTTCTGTGGAATCTGAGAACAGATATTTCGGATCCCTTTGAAGACTATAGGGCCAAAGGAAATATCCTCCGATAACAAAGAGAAAGAAGCTTTCTGAGAAACTTCTTTGTGTTCTGTGAAATCATCTCACAGAGTTACAGCTTTCCCCTCAAGAAGCCTTTCGCTAAGACAGTTCTTGTGGAATTGGCAAAGTGATATTTGGAAGCCCATAGAGGCCTATGGTGAAACAGGAAATATCCTCAGATGAAATCTGGAAAGAAGCTTTCTGAGAAACTGCTTAGTGTTCTGTGAAATCATCTCACAGAGTTACATGTGTATTTCGGGGATCTCTTTGCTAGCCCTATTTCTGTGGAATCTGAGATCAGATATTTCGGATCCCTTTGGAGACTATAGGGCCAAAGGAAATATCCTCCGATAACAAAGAGAAAGAAGCTTTCTGAGAAACTTCTTTGTGTTCTGTGAAATCATCTCACAGAGTTACAGCTTTCCCCTCAAGAAGCCTTTCGCTAAGACAGTTCTTGTGGAATTGGCAAAGTGATATACGGAAGCCCATAGAGGGCTAAGGTGAAAAAGGAAATATCGTCAGATGAAATCTGGAAAGAAGCTTTCTGCGAAACTGCTTAGTGTTCTGTTAATTCATCTCACAGAGTTACATGTGTATTTGGAGGATCTCTTTGCTAGCCCTATTTCTGTGGAATCTGAGAACAGATATTTCGGATCCCTTTGAAGACTATAGGGCCAAAGGAAATATCCTCGGATAACAAAGAGAAAGAAGCTTTCTGAGAAACTTCTTTGTGTTCTGTGAAATCATCTCACAGAGTTACAGCTTTCCCCTCAAGAAGCCTTTCGCTAAGACAGTTCTTGTGGAATTGGCAAAGTGATATTTGGAAGCCCATAGAGGGCTATGATGAAAAAGGAAATATCGTCAGATGAAATCTGGAAAGAAGCTTTCTGCGAAACTGCTTCGTGTTCTGTTAATTCATCTCACAGAGTTACATGTGTATTTCGGGGATGTCTTTGCTAGCCCTATTTCTGTGGAATCTGAGAACAGATATTTCGGATCACTTTGAAGACTATAGGGCCAAAGGAAATATCCTCCGATAACAAAGAGAAAGAAGTTTTCTGAGAAACTTCTTTGTGTTCTGTGAAATCATCTCAGAGAATTACAGCTTTCCCCTCAAGAAGCCTTTCGCTAAGACAGTTCTTGTGGAATTGTCAAAGTGATATTTGTAAGCCCATAGAGGGCTATGGTGAAAAAGGACATATCCTGAGATGAAATCTGGAAAGAAGCTTTCTGAGAAACTGCTTAGTGTTCTGTTAATTCATCTCACAGAGTTACATGTGTATTTCGAGGATCTCTTTGCTAGCCCTATTTCTGTGGAATCTGAGAACAGATATTTCGGATCCCTTTGAAGACTATAGGGCCAAAGGAAATATCCTCCGATAACAAAGAGAAAGAAGCTTTCTGAGAAACTTCTTTGTGTTCTGTGAAATCATCTCACAGAGTTACAGCTTTCCCCTCAAGAAGCCTTTCGCTAAGACAGTCCTTGTGGAATTGGCAAAGGATATTTGGAAGCCCATAGAGGGCTATGGTGAAAAAGGAAATATCCTCAGATGAAATCTGGAAAGAAGCTTTCTGAGAAACTGCTTAGTGTTCTGTTAATTCATCTCACAGCGTTACATGTGTATTTCGGGGATCTCTTTGCTAGCTCTATTTCTGTGGAATCTGAGAACAGATATTTCGGATCTCTTTGAAGACTATAGGGCCAAAGGAAATATCCTCCGATAACAAAGAGAAAGAAGCTTTCTGAGAAATTTCTTTGTGTTCTGTGAAATCATCTCAGAGAGTTACAGCTTTCCCCTCAAGAAGCCTTTCGCTAAGACAGTTCTTGTGGAATTGGCAAAGTGATATTTGTAAGCCCATGGAGGGCTATGGTGAAAAAGGACATATCCTGAGATGAAATCTGGAAAGAAGCTTTCTGAGAAACTGCTTAGTGTTCTGTTAATTCATCTCACAGAGTTACATGTGTATTTCGAGGATCTCTTTGCTAGCCCTATTTCTGTGGAATCTGAGAACAGATATTTCGGATCCCTTTGAAGACTATAGGGCCAAAGGAAATATCCTCCGATAACAAAGAGAAAGAAGTTTTCTGAGAAACTTCTTTGTGTTCTGTGAAATCATCTCAGAGAATTACAGCTTTCCCCTCAAGAAGCCTTTCGCTAAGACAGTTCTTGTGGAATTGTCAAAGTGATATTTGTAAGCCCATAGAGGGCTAAGGTGAAAAAGGACATATCCTGAGATGAAATCTGGAAAGAAGCTTTCTGAGAAACTGCTTAGTGTTCTGTTAATTCATCTCACAGAGTTACATGTGTATTTCGAGGATCTCTTTGCTAGCCCTATTTCTGTGGAATCTGAGAACAGATATTTCGGATCCCTTTGAAGACTATAGGGCCAAAGGAAATATCCTCCGATAACAAAGAGAAAGAAGCTTTCTGAGAAACTTCTTTGTGTTCTGTGAAATCATCTCACAGAGTTACAGCTTTCCCCTCAAGAAGCCTTTCGCTAAGACAGTCCTTGTGGAATTGGCAAAGGATATTTGGAAGCCCATAGAGGGCTATGGTGAAAAAGGAAATATCCTCAGATGAAATCTGGAAAGAAGCTTTCTGAGAAACTGCTTAGTGTTCTGTTAATTCATCTCACAGCGTTACATGTGTATTTCGGGGATCTCTTTGCTAGCTCTATTTCTGTGGAATCTGAGAACAGATATTTCGGATCACTTTGAAGACTATAGGGCCAAAGGAAATATCCTCGGATAACAAAGAGAAAGAAGCTTTCTGAGAAATTTCTTTGTGTTCTGTGAAATCATCTCAGAGCGTTAGAGCTTTCCCCTCAAGAAGCCTTTCGCTAAGACAGTTCTTGTGGAATTGGCAAAGTGATATTTGTAAGCCCATAGAGGGCTATGGTGAAAAAGGAAATATCCTCAGATGAAATCTGGAAAGAAGATTTCTGAGAAACTGCTTAGTGTTCTGTTAATTCATCTCACAGAGTTACATGTGTATTTCGAGGATCTCTTTGCTAGCCCTATTTCTGTGGAATCTGAGAACAGATATTTCGGATCCCTTTGAAGACTATAGGGCCAAAGGAAATATCCTCCGATAACAAAGAGAAAGAAGCTTTCTGAGAAACTTCTTTGTGTTCTGTGAAATCATCTCACAGAGTTACAGCTTTTCCCTCAAGAAGCCTTTCGCTAAGACAGTTCTTGTGGAATTGGCAAAGTGATATTTGGAAGCCCATAGAGGGCTATGGTGAAAAAGGAAATATCCTCAGATGAAATCTGGAAAGAAGCTTTCTGAGAAACTGCTTAGTGTTCTGTGAAATCATCTCACAGAGTTACATGTGTATTTCGGGGATCTCTTTGCTAGCCCTATTTCTGTGGAATCTGAGATCAGATATTTCGGAAACCTTTGAAGACTATAGGGCCAAAGGAAATATCCTCCGATAACAAAGAGAAAGAAGCTTTCTGAGAAACTTCTTTGTGTTCTGTGAAATCATCTCACAGAGTTACAGCTTTCCCCTCAAGAAGCCTTTCGCTAAGACAGTTCTTGTGGAATTGGCAAAGTGATATTCGGAAGCCCATAGAGGGCTATGGTGAAAAAGGAAATATCGTCAGATGAAATCTGGAAAGAAGCTTTCTGCGAAACTGCTTTGTGTTTTGTTAATTCATCTCACAGAGTTACATGTGTATTTCCAGGATCTCTTTGCTAGCCCTATTTCTGTGGAATCTGAGAACAGATATTTCGGATCCCTTTGAAGACTATAGGGCCAAAGGAAATATCCTCGGATAACAAAGAGAAAGAAGATTTCTGAGAAACTTCTTTGTGTTCTGTGAAATCATCTCACAGAGTTACAGCTTTCCCCTCAAGAAGCCTTTCGCTAAGACAGTTCTTGTGGAATTGGCAAAGTGATATTTGGAAGCCCTTAGAGGGCTATGGTGAAAAAGGAAATATCCTCAGATGAAATCTGGAAACAAGCTTTCTGAGAAACTGCTTAGTGTTCTGTTAATTCATCTCACAGAGTTACATGTGTATTTCGAGGATCTCTTTGCTAGCCCTATTTCTGTGGAATCTGAGAACAGATATTTCGGATCCCTTTGAAGACTATAGGGCCAAAGGAAATATCCTCCGATAACAAAGAGAAAGAAGCTTTCTGAGAAACTTCTTTGTGTTCTGTGAAATCATCTCACAGAGTTACAGCTTTCCCCTGAAGACGCCTTTCGCTAAGACAGTTCTTGTGGAATTGCCAAAGTGATATTTGGAAGCCCATAGAGGGCTATGGTGAAAAAGGAAATATCGTCAGATGAAATCTGGAAAGAAGCTTTCTGCGAAACTGCTTAGTGTTCTGTTAACTCATCTCACAGAGTTACATGTGTATTTCGGGGATCTCTTTGCTAGCTCTATTTCTGTGGAATCTGAGAACAGATATTTCGGATCCCTTTGAAGACTATAGGGCCAAAGGAAATATCCTCCGATAACAAAGAGAAAGAAGCTTTCTGAGAAACTTCTTTGTGTTCTGTGAAATCATCTCACAGAGTTACAGCTTTCCCCTCAAGAAGCCTTTTGCTAAGACAGTTCTTGTGGAATTGGCAAAGTGATATTTGGAAGCCCATAGAGGGCTATGGTGAAAAAGGAAATATCTTCAGATGAAATCTGGAAAGAAGTTTTCTGAGAAATTGCTTACTGTTCTGTGAATTCATTTCACAGAGTTACATGTGTATTTCGAGGATCTCTTTCCTAGCCCTATTTCTGTGGAATATGAGAACAGATATTTCGGATCCCTTTGAAGACTATAGGGCCAAAGGAAATATCCTCCGATAACAAAGAGAAAGAAGCTTCGTGAGAAACTTCTTTGGGTTCTGTGAAATCATTTTCCAGAGTTACAGATTTCCCCTCAAGAATCCGTTCGCTAAGACAGTTCTTGTGGAATTCGCAAAGTGATATATGGAAGCCCATAGAGGGCTATGGTGAAA
The DNA here is from genome assembly GCF_043159975.1 of Macaca nemestrina. Lineage (NCBI taxonomy): Eukaryota > Metazoa > Chordata > Mammalia > Primates > Cercopithecidae > Macaca > Macaca nemestrina. Next base: position 32,860,019 of record NC_092135.1, on the reverse strand, counting down.
AAGGAAATATCCTCAGATGAAATCTGGAAAGAAGCTTTCTGAGAAACTGCTTAGTGTTCTGTTAATTCATCTCACAGCGTTACATGTGTATTTCGGGGATCTCTTTGCTAGCTCTATTCCTGTGGAATCTGAGAACAGATATTTCGGATCACTTTGAAGACTATAGGGCCAAAGGAAATATCCTCGGATAACAAAGAGAAAGAAGCTTTCTGAGAAACTTCTTTGTGTTCTGTGAAATCATCTCACAGAGTTACAGCTTTCCCCTCAAGAAGCCTTTCGCTAAGACAGTTCTTGTGGAATTGGCAAAGTGATATTTGTAAGCCCATGGAGGGCTATGGTGAAAAAGGATATATCCTCAGATGAAATCTGGAAAGAAGCTTTCTGAGAAACTGCTTAGTGTTCTGTTAATTCATCTCACAGAGTTACATGTGTATTTCGGGGATCTCTTTGCTAGCCCTATTTCTGTGGAATCTGAGAACAGATATTTCGGATCCCTTTGAAGACTATACGGGCAAAGGAAATATCCTCCAATAACAAAGAGAAAGAAGCTTTCTGAGAAACTTCTTTGTGTTCAGTGAAATCATCTCACAGAGTTACAGCTTTCCCCTCAAGAAGTCTTTCGCTAAGACAGTTCTTGTGGAATTGGCAAAGGATATTTGGAAGCCCATAGAGGGCTATGGTGAAAAAGCAAATATCCTCAGATGAAATCTGGAAAGAAGCTTTCTGAGAAACTGCTTAGTGTTCTGTGAATTCATCTCACAGAGTTACATGTGTATTTCGAGGATCTCTTTGCTAGCCCTATTTCTGTGGAATCTGAGAACAGATATTTCGGATCCCTTTGAAGACTATAGGGCCAAAGGAAATATCCTCCGATAACAAAGAGAAAGAAGCTTTCTGAGAAACTTCTTTGTGTTCTGTGAAATCATCTCACAGAGTTACAGCTTTCCCCTCAAGAAGCCGTTCGCTATGACAGTTCTTGTGGAATTGGCAAAGTGATATTCGGAAGCCCATAGAGGGCTATGGTGAAAAAGGAAATATCGTCAGTTGAAATCTGGAAAGAAGCTTTCTGAGAAACTGCTTAGTGTTCTGTGAATTCATCTCACAGAGTTACATGTGTATTTCGAGGATCTCTTTGCTAGCCCTATTTCTGTGGAAACTGAGAAAAGATATTTCGGATCCCTTTGAAGACTATAGGGCCAAAGGAAATATCCTCCGATAACAAAGAGAAAGAAGCTTTCTGAGAAACTTCTTTGTGTTCTGTGAAATCATCTCACAGAGTTACAGCTTTCCCCGAAGAAGCCTTTCGCTAAGACAGTTCTTGTGGAATTGGCAAAGTGATATTTGGAAGCCCATAGAGGGCTATGGTGAAAAAGGAAATATCGTCAGATGAAATCTGGAAGGAAGCTTTCTGCGAAACTGCTTAGTGTTCTGTTAATTCATCTCACAGAGCTACATGTGTATTTCGAGGATCTCTTTGGTAGCCCTATTTCTGTGGAATCTGAGAACACATATTTCGGATCACTTTGAAGACTCTAGGGCCAAAGGAAATATCCTCCGATAACAAAGAGAAAGAAGCTTTCTGAGAAACTTCTTTGTGTTCTGTGAAATCATCTCACAGAGTTACAGCATTCCCCTCAAGAAGCCTTTTGCTAAGACAGTTCTTGTGGAATTGGGAACGTGATATTTGGAAGCCCATAGAGGGCTATGGTGAAAAAGGAAATATCGTCAGATGAAATCTGGAAAGAAGCTTTCTGAGAAATTGCTTAGTGTTCTGTGAATTCATTTCACAGAGTTAAATGTGTATTTCGAGGATCTCTTTCCTAGCCCTATTTCTGTGGAATCTGAGAACAGATATTTCGGATCCCTTTGAAGACTATAGGGCCAAAGGAAATATCCTCCGATAACAAAGAGAAAGAAGCTTCCTGAGAAACTTCTTTGTGTTCTGTGAAATCATCTCACAGAGTTACAGCTTTCCCCTCAAGAAGCCGTTCGCTAAGACAGTTCTTGTGGAAGTCGCAAAGTGATATATGGAAGCCCATAGAGGGCTATGTTGAAAAAGGAAATATCCTCAGATGAAATCTGGAAAGAAGCTTTCTGAGAAACTGCTTAGTGTTCTGTTAATTCATCTCACAGCGTTACATGTGTATTTCGGGGATCTCTTTGCTAGCTCTATTTCTGTGGAATCTGAGAACAGATATTTCAAAACACTTTGAAGACTATAGGGCCAAAGGAAATATCCTCCGATAACAAAGAGAAAGAAGCTTTCTGAGAAACTTCTTTGTGTTCTGTGAAATCATCTCAGAGAGTTACAGCTTTCCCCTCAAGAAGCCTTTCCCTAAGACAGTTCTTGTGGAATTGGCAAAGTGATATTTGTAAGCCCATGGAGGGCTATGGTGAAAAAGGATATATCCTCAGATGAAATCTGGAAAGTAGCTTTCTGAGAAACTGCTTAGTGTTCTGTTAATTCATCTCACAGAGTTACATGTGTATTTCGAGGATCTCTTTGCTAGCCCTATTTCTGTGGAATCTGAGAACAGATATTTCGGATGCCTTTGAAGACTATAGGGCCAAAGGAAATATCCTCCGATAACAAAGAGAAAGAAGCTTTCTGAGAAACTTCTTTGTGTTCTGTGAAATCATCTCACAGAGTTACAGCTTTCCCCTCAAGAAGCCTTTCGCTAAGACAGCTCTTGTGGAATTGGCAAAGGATATTTGGAAGCCTATAGAGGGCTATGGTGAAAAAGGAAATATCCTCAGATGAAATCTGGAAAGAAGCTTTCTGAGAAACTGCTTAGTGTTCTGTTAATTCATCTCACAGCGTTACATGTGTATTTCGGGGATCTCTTTGCTAGCTCTATTTCTGTGGAATCTGAGAACAGATATTTCGGATCTCTTTGAAGACTATAGGGCCAAAGGAAATATCCTCCGATAACAAAGAGAAAGAAGCTTTCTGAGAAATTTCTTTGTGTTCTGTGAAATCATCTCAGAGAGTTACAGCTTTCCCCTCAAGAAGCCTTTCGCTAAGACAGTTCTTGTGGAATTGGCAAAGTGATATTTGTAAGCCCATGGAGGGCTATGGTGAAAAAGGATATATCCTCAGATGAAATCTGGAAAGAAGCTTTCTGAGAAACTGCTTAGTGTTCTGTTAATTCATCTCACAGAGTTACATGTGTATTTCGAGGATCTCTTTGCTAGCCCTATTTCTGTGGAATCTGAGAACAGATATTTCGGATCCCTTTGAAGACTATAGGGCCAAAGGAAATATCCTCCGAAAACAAAGAGAAAGAAGCTTTCTGAGAAACTTCTTTGTGTTCTGTGAAATCATCTCACAGAGTTACAGCTTTCCCCTCAAGAAGCCTTTCGCTAAGACAGTTCTTGTGGAATTGCCAAAGTGATATTTTGAAGCCCATAGAGGGCTATGGTGAAAAAGGAAATATCCCCAGATGAAATCTGGAAAGAAGCTTTCTGAGAAACTGCTTAGTGTTCGGTGAATTCATCTCACAGAGTTACATGTGTATTTCGGGGATCTCTTTGCTAGCCCTATTTCTGTGGAATCTGAGAACAGATATTTCGGATCCCTTTGAAGACTATAGGGCCAAAGGAAATATCCTCCGATAACAAAGAGAAAGAAGCTTTCTGAGAAACTTCTTTGTGTTCTGTGAAATCATCTCACAGAGTTACAGCTATCCCCTCAAGAAGCCTTTCGCTAAGACAGTTCTTGTGGAATTGGCAAAGTGATATTCGGAAGCCCATAGAGGGCTATGTTGAAAAAGGAAATATCGTCAGATGAAATCTGGAAAGAAGCTTTCTGATAAACTGCTTAGTGTTCTGTGAATTCATCTCACAGAGTTACATGTGTATTTCGAGGATCTCTTTGCTAGCCCTATTTCTGTGGAAACTGAGAAAAGATATTTCGGATCCCTTTGAAGACTATAGGGCCAAAGGAAATATCCTCCGATAACAAAGAGAAAGAAGCTTTCTGAGAAACTTCTTTGTGTTCTGTGAAATCATCTCACAGAGTTACAGCTTTCCCCGAAGAAGCCTTTCGCTAAGACAGTTCTTGTGGAATAGGCAAAGTGATATTTGGAAGCCCATAGAGGGCTATGGTGAAAAAGGAAATATCGTCAGATGAAATCTGGAAGGAAGCTTTCGGAGAAACTGCTTAGTGTTCTGTCAATTCATCTCACAGAGTTACATGTGTATTTCGAGGATCTCTTTGCTAGCCCTATTTCTGTGGAATCTGAGATCAGATATTTCGGATCCCTTTGAAGACTCTAGGGCCAAAGGAAATATCCTCGGATAACAAAGATAAAGAAGCTTTCTGAGAAACTTCTTTGTGTTCTGTGAAATCATCTCACAGAGTTACAGCTTTCCCCTCAAGAAGCCTTTCGCTAAGACAGTTCTTGTGGAATTGGGAAAGTGATATTTGGAAGCCCTTAGAGGGCTATGGTGAAAAAGGAAATATCCTCAGATGAAATCTGGAAAGAAGCTTTCTGAGAAACTGCTTAGTGTTCTGTTAACTCATCTCACAGAGTTACATGTGTATTTCGAGGATCTCTTTGCTAGCCCTATTTCTGTGGATTCTGAGAACAGATATTTCGGATCCCTTTGAAGACTGTATGGCCAAAGGAAATATCCTCCGATAACAAAGAGAAAGAAGCTTTCTGAGAAACTTCTTTGTGTTCTGTGAAATCATCTCACAGAGTTACAGCTTTCCCCTCAAGAAGCCTATCGCTAAGACAGTTCTTGTGGAATTGGCAAAGTGATATTTGGAAGCCCATAGAGGGCTATGGTGAAAAAGGAAATATCGTCAGATGAAATCTGAAAAGAAGCTTTCTGCGAAACTGCTTAGTGTTCTGTTAATTGATCTCACAGCGTTACATGTGTATTTCGGGGATCTCTTTGCTAGCTCTATTTCTGTGGAATCTGAGAACAGATATTTCGGATCACTTTGAAGACTATAGGGCCAAAGGAAATATCCTCCGATAACAAAGAGAAAGAAGCTTTCTGAGAAACTTCTTTGTGTTCTGTGAAATCATCTCACAGAGTTACAGCTTTCCCCTCAAGAAGCCTTTCGCTAAGACAGTTCTTGTGGAATTGGGAACGTGATATTTGGAAGCCCTTAGAGGGCTATGGTGAAAAAGGAAATATCGTCAGATGAAATCTGGAAAGAAGCTTTCTGCGAAACTGCTTAGTGTTCTGTTAATTCATCTCACAGAGTTACATGTGTATTTCGAGGATCTCTTTGTTAGTCCTATTTCTGTGGAATCTGAGAACAGATATTTCGGATCCCTTCGAAGACTACAGGGCCAAAGGAAATATCCTCGGATAACAAAGAGAAAGAAGCTTTCGGAGAAACTTCTTTGTGTTCTGTGAAATCATCTCGCCGAGTTACAGCTTTCCCCTCAAGAAGCCTTTCGCTAAGACAGTTCTTGTGGAATTGGCAAAGTGATATTTGGAAGCCCATAGAGGGCTATGGTGAAAAAGGAAATATCCTCAGATGAAATCTGGAAAGAAGCTTTCTGAGAAACTGCTTAGTGTTCTGTGAATTCATCTCACAGAGTTACATGTGTATTTCGAGGATCTCTTTGCTAGCCCTATTTCTGTGGAAAATGAGAAAAGATATTTCGGATCCCTTTGAAGACTATAGGGCCAAAGGAAATATCCTCGGATAACAAAGAGAAAGAAGCTTTCTGAGAAACTTCTTTCTGTTCTGTGAAATCATCTCACAGAGTTACAGCTTTCCCCTCAAGAAGCCTTTCGCTAAACAGTTCTTGTGGAACTGGCAAAGTGATATTTGGAAGCCCATAGAAGGCTATGGTGAAAAAGGAAATATCGTCAGATGAAATCTGGAAAGAAGCTTTCTGCGAAACTGCTTAGTGTTCTGTTAATTCATCTCACTGAGTTACATGTGTATTTCGAGGATCTCTTTGCTAGCCCTATTTCTGTGGAATCGAGAACAGATATTTCGGATCCTTTTGAAGACTATAGGGCCAAAGGAAATATCCTCGGATAACAAAGAGAAAGAAGCTTTCTGAGAAACTTCTTTGTGTTCTGTGAAATCATCTCACAGAGTTACAGCTTTCCCCTCAAGAAGCCTTGCGCTAAGACAGTTCTTGTGGAATTGGCAAAGTGATATTTGGAAGCCCTTAGAGGGCTATGGTGAAAAAGGAAATATCCTCAGATGAAATCTGGAAAGCAGCTTTCTGAGAAACTGCTTAGTGTTCTGTTAATTCATCTCACAGAGCTACATGTGTATTTCGAGGATCTCTTTGCTAGCCCTATTTCTGTGAAATCTGAGAACAGATATTTCGGATCCCTTTGAAGACTATAGGGCCAAAGGAAATATCCTCCGATAACAAAGAGAAAGAAGCTTTCTGAGAAACTTCTTTGTGTTCTGTGAAATCATCTCACAGAGTTACAGCTTTCCCCTCAAGAAGCGTTTTGCTAAGACAGTTCTTGTGGAATTGCCAAAGTGATATTTTGAAGCCCATAGAGGGCTATGGTGAAAAAGGAAATATCCTCAGATGAAATCTGGAAAGAAGCTTCCTGAGAAACTGCTTAGTGTTCTGTTAATTCATCTCACAGAGTTACATGTGTATTTCGGGGATCTCTTTGCTAGCTCTATTTCTGTGGAATCTGAGAACAGATATTTCGGATCCCTTTGAAGACTATAGGGCCAAAGGAAATATCCTCGGATAACAAAGAGAAAGAAGCTTTCTGAGAAACTTCTTTGTGTTCTGTGAAATCATCTCAGAGAGTTACATCTTTCCCCTCAAGAAGCCTTTCGCTAAGACAGTTCTTGTGGAATTGGCAAAGTGATATTTGTAAGCCCATAGAGGGCTATGGTGAAAAAGGAAATATCCTCAGATGAAATCTGGAAAGAAGCTTTCTGAGAAACTGCTTAGTGTTCTGTTAATTCATCTCACAGAGTTACATGTGTATTTCGAGGATCTCTGTTGCTAGCCCTATTTCTGTGGAATCTGAGAACAGATATTTCGGATCCCTTTGAAGACTATAGGGCCAAAGGAAATATCCTACGATAACAAAGAGAAAGAAGCTTTCTGAGAAACTTCTTTGTGTTCTTTGAAATCATCTCACAGAGTTACAGCTTTCCCCTCAAGAAGCCTTTCGCTAAGACAGTTCTTGTGGAATTGGCAAAGTGATATTTGGAAGCCCATAGAGGGCTACGGTGAAAAAGGAAATATCCTCAGATGAAATCTGGAAAGAAGCTTTCTGAGAAACTGCTTAGTGTTCTGTGAAATCATCTCACAGAGTTACATGTGTATTTCGGGGATCTCTTTGCTAGCCCTATTTCTGTGGAATCTGAGAACAGATATTTCGGATCCCTTTGAAGACTATAGGGACAAAGGAAAAATCCTCCGATAACAAAGAGAAAGAAGCTTTCTGAGAAACTTCTTTTTGTTCTGTGAAATCATCTCACAGAGTTACAGCTTTCCCCTCAAGAAGCCTTTTGCTAAGACAGTTCTTGTGGAATTGGCAAAGTGATATTCGGAAGCCCATAGAGGGCTGTGGTGAAAAAGGAAATATCGTCAGACGAAATCTGGAAAGAAGCTTTCTGCGAAACTTCTTAGTGTTCCGTTAATTCATCTCACAGAGTTACATGTGTATTTCGAGGATCTCTTTGCTAGCTCTATTTCTGTGGAATCTGAGAACAGATATTTCGGATCACTTTGAAGACTATAGGGCCAAAGGAAATATCCTCCGATAACAAAGAGAAAGAAGCTTTCTGAGAAACTTCTTTGTGTTCTGTAAAATCATCTCACAGAGTTACAGCTTTCCCCTCAAGAAGCCTTTTGCTAAGACAGTTCTTGTGGAATTGGGAACGTGATATTTGGAAGCCCATAGAGGGCTATGGTGAAAAAGGATATATCGTCAGATGAAATCTGGAAAGAAGCTTTCTGAGAAATTGCTTAGTGTTCTGTGAATTCATCTCACAGAGTTACATGTGTATTTCGAGGATCTCTTTGCTAGCCCTATTTCTGTGGAATCTGAGAACAGATATTTCGGATCCCTTTGAAGACTATAGGGCCAAAGGAAATATCCTCCGATAACAAAGAGAAAGAAGCTTCCTGAGAAACTTCTTTGTGTTCTGTGAAATCATCTCACAGAGTTACAGCTTTCCCCTCAAGAAGCCGTTCGCTAAGACAGTTCTTGTGGAATTGGCAAAGTGATATTTGGAAGCCCATAGAGGGCTATGGTGAAAAAGGAAATATCGTCAGATGAAATCTGGAAAGAAGCTTTCTGCGAAACTGCTTCGTGTTCTGTTAATTCATCTCACAGAGTTACATGTGTATTTCAGGTATCTCTTTGCTAGCTCTATTTCTGTGGAATCTGAGAACAGATATTTCGGATCACTTTGAAGACTACAGGGCCAAAGGAAATATCTTCCGATAACAAAGAGAAAGAAGCTTTCTGAGAAACTTCTTTGTGTTCTGTGAAATCATCTCAGAGAATTACAGCTTTCCCCTCAAGAAGCCTTTCGCTAAGACAGTTCTTGTGGAATTGGCAAAGTGATATTTGGAAGCCCATGGAGGGCTATGGTGAAAAAGGATATATCCTCAGATGAAATCTGGAAAGAAGCTTTCTGAGAAACTGCTTAGTGTTCTCTTAATTCATCTCACAGAGTTACATGTGTATTTCGAGGATCTCTTTGCGAGCCCTATTTCTGTGGAATCTGAGAACAGATATTTCGGATCCCTTTGAAGACTATAGGGCCAAAGGAAATATCCTCCAATAACAAAGAGAAAGAAGCTTTCTGAGAAACTTCTTTGTGTTCTGTGAAATCATCTCACAGAGTTACAGCTTTCCCCTCAAGAAGCCTTTCGCTAAGACAGTTCTTGTGGAATTGGCAAAGGATATTTGGAAGCCCATAGAGGGCTATGGTGAAATAGGAAATATCCTCAGATGAAATCTGGAAAGAAGCCTTCTGAGAAACTGCTTAGTGTTCTGTTAATTCATCTCACAGCGTTACATGTGTATTTCGGGGATCTCTTTGCTAGCTCTATTTCTGTGGAATCTGAGAACAGATATTTCGGATCACTTTGAAGACTATAGGGCCAAAGGAAATATCCTCCGATAACAAAGAGAAAGAAGCTTTCTGAGAAACTTCTTTGTGTTCTGTGAAATCATCTCAGAGAGTTACAGCTTTCCCCTCAAGAAGCCTTTCGCTAAGACAGTTCTTGTGGAATTGGCAAAGTGATATTTGTAAGCCCATAGAGGGCTATGGTGAAAAAGGAAATATCCTCAGATGAAATCTGGAAAGAAGCTTTCTGAGAAACTGCTTAGTGTTCTGTGAATTCATCTCACAGAGTTACATGTGTATTTCGAGGATCTCTTTGCTAGCCCTATTTCTGTGGAATCTGAGAACAGATATTTCGGATCCCTTTGAAGACTATAGGGCCAAAGGAAATATCCTCCGATAACAAAGAGAAAGAAGCTTTCTGAGAAACTTCTTTGTGTTCTGTGAAATCATCTCACAGAGTTACAGCTTTCCCCTCAAGAAGCCTTTCGCTAAGACAGTTCTTGTGGAATTGGCAAAGTGATATTTGGAAGCCCATAGAGGGTTATGGTGAAAAAGGAAATATCCTCAGATGAAATCTGGAAAGAAGCTTTCTGAGAAACTGCTTAGTGTTCTGTGAAATCATCACACAGAGTTACATGTGTATTTCGGGGATCTCTTTGCTAGCCCTATTTCTGAGGAATCTGAGAACAGATATTTCGGATCCCTTTGAAGACTATAGGGCCAAAGGAAATATCCTCCGATAACAAAGAGAAAGAAGCTTTCTGAGAAACATCTTTGTGTTCTGTGAAATCATTTCACAGAGTTACAGCTTTCCCCTCAAGAAGCCTTTCGCTAAGACAGATCTTGTGGAATTGGCAAAGTGATATTTGGAAGCCCATAGAAGGCTATGGGGAAAAAGGAAATATCCTCAGATGAAATCTGGAAAGAAGCTTTCTGAGAAAATGCTTAGTGTTCTGTGAATTCATCTCACAGAGTTACATATGTATTTCGAGGATCTCTTTGCTAGCCCTATTTCTGTGGAATCTGAAAACAGATATTTCGGAACCCTTTGAAGACTATAGGGCCAAAGGAAATATCCTCCGATAACAAAGAGAAAGAAGCTTTCTGAGCAACTTCTTTGTGTTCTGTGAAATCATCTCACAGAGTTACAGCTTTCCCCTCAAGAAGCCTTTCGCTAAGACAGTCCTTGTGGAATTGGCAAAGTGATATTTGGAAGCCCATAGAGGGCTATGGTGAAAAAGGAAATATCGTCAGATGAAATCTGGAAAGAAGCTTTCTGCGAAGCTGCTTAGTGTTCTGTTAATTCATCTCACAGAGTTACACGTGTATTTCGAGGATCTCTTTGCTAGCCCTATTTCTGTGGAATCTGAGAACAGATATTTCGGATCCCTTTGAAGACTATAGGGCCAAAGGAAATATCCTCCGATAACAAAGAGAAAGAAGCTTTCTGAGAAACTTCTTTGTGTTCTGTGAAATCATCTCACAGATTTACAGCTTTCCCCTCAAGAAGCCTTTCGCTAAGACAGTTCTTGTGGAATTGGCAAAGTGATATTCGGAAGCCCATAGATGGCTATGGGGAAAAAGGAAATATCCTCAGATGAAATCTGGAAAGAAGCTTTCTGAGAAACTGCTTAGTGTCCTGTTAATTCATCTCACAGAGTTACATGTGTATTTCGAGGATCTCTTTGCTAGCCCTATTTCTGTGGAATCTCAGAACAGATATTTCGGATCCCTTTGAAGACTATAAGGCCAAAGGAAATATCCTCCGATAACAAAGAGAAAGAAGCTTTCTGAGAAACTTCTTTGTGTTCTGTGAAATCATCTCACAGAGTTACAGCTTTCCCTCAAGAAGCCTTTCGCTAAGACAGTTATTGTGGAATTGGAAAAGTGATATTTGGAAGCCCTTAGAGGCCTATGGTGAAAAAGGAAATATCCTCAGAAGAAATCTGGAAAGAAGCTTTCTGAGAAACTGCTTAGTGTTCTGTGAATTCATCTCACAGAGTTACATGTGTATTTCATGGATCTCTTTGCTAGCCCTATTTCTGTGGAATCTGAGAACAGATATTTCGGATACCCTTGACGACTATAGGGCCAAAGGTAATATCCTCCGATAACAAAGAGAAAGAAGCTTTCTGAGAAACTTCTTTGTGTTCTGTGAAATCATCTCACAGAGTTACAGCTTTCCCCTCAAGAAGCCTTTCGCTAAGACAGTTCTTGTGGAATTGGCAAAGTGATATCTGGAAGCCCATAGAGGGCTATGGTGAAAAAGGAAATATCGTCAGATGAAATCTGGAAAGAAACTTTCTGCGAAACTGCTTAGTGTTCTCTTAATTCATCTCACAGAGTTACATGTGTATTTCGGGGATCTCTTTGCTAGCTCTATTTCTGTGGAATCTGAGAACAGATATTTCGGATCACTTTGAAGACTATAGGGCCAAAGGAAATATCCTCCGATAACAAAGAGAAGAGGCTTTCTGAGAAACTTCTTTGTGTTCTGTGAAATCATCTCACAGAGTTACAGCTTTCCCCTCAAGAAGCCTTTCGGTAAGACAGTTCTTGTGGAATTGGCAAAGTGATATTTGGAAGCCCATAGAAGGCTATGGGGAAAAAGGAAATATCCTCAGATGAAATCTGGAAAGAAGCTTTCTGAGAAACTGCTTAGTGTTCTGTTAATTCATCTCACAGAGTTACATGTGTATTTCCAGGATCTCTTTGCTAGCCCTATTTCTGTGGAATCTGAGAACAGATATTTCGGATCCCTTTGAAGACTATAGGGCCAAAGGAAATATCCTCCGATAACAAAGAGAAAGAAGCTTTCTGAGAAACTTCTTTGTGTTCTGTGAAATCATCTCACAGAGTTACAGCTTTCCCCTCAAGAAGCCTTTCGCTAAGACAGTTCTTGTGGAATTGGCAAAGTGATATTTGGAAGCCCAGAGAGGGCTATGGTGAAAAAGGAAATATCCTCAGATGAAAACTGGAAAGAAGCTTTCTGAGAAACTGCTTAGTGTTCTGTGAATTCATCTCACAGAGTTGCATGTGTATTTCGAGGATCTCTTTGATAGCCCTATTTCTGTGCAATCTGAAAACAGATATTTCGGATCCCTTTGAAGACTATAGGGCCAAAGGAAATATCCTCCGATAACAAAGAGAAAGAAGCTTTCTGAGAAACTTCTTTGTGTTCTGTGAAATCATCTCACAGAGTTACAGCTTTCCCCTCAAGAAGCCATTCGCTAAGACAGTCCTTGTGGAATTGGCAAAGTGATATTTGGAAGCCCATAGAGGGCTATGGTGAAAAAGGAAATATCGTCAGATGAAATCTGGAAAGAAGCTTTCTGCGAAACTGCTTAGTGTTCTGTTAATTCATCTCACAGAGTTTCATGTGTATTTCGAGGATCTCTTTGCTAGCCCTATTTCTGTGGAATCTGAGAACAGATATTTCGGATCCCTTTGAAGACTATAGGGCCAAAGGAAATATCCTCCGATAACAAAGAGAAAGAAGCTTTCTGAGAAACTTCTTTGTGTTCTGTGAAATCATCTCACAGAGTTACAGCTTTCCCCTCAAGAAGCCTTTCGCTAAGACAGTTCTTGTGGAATTGGAAAAGTGATATTTGGAAGCCCATAGAGGGCTATGGTGAAAAAGGATATATCGTCAGATGAAATCTGGAAAGAAGCTTTCTGCGAAACTGCTTAGTGTTATCTTAATTCATCTCACAGAGTTACATGTGTATTTCGGGGATCTCTTTGCTAGCTCTATTTCTGTGGAATCTGAGAACAGATATTTCGGATCACTTTGAAGACTATAGGGCCAAAGGAAATATCCTCCGATAACAAAGATAAAGAAGCTTTCTGAGAAACTTCTTTGTGTTCTGTGAAATCATCTCACAGAGTTACAGCTTTCCCCTCAAGAAGCCTTTCGCTAAGACAGTTCTTGTGGAATTGGGAAAGTGATATTTGGAAGCCCTTAGAGGGCTATGGTGAAAAAGGAAATATCCTCAGATGAAATCTGGAAAGAAGCTTTCTGAGAAACTGCTTAGTGTTCTGTTAACTCATCTCACAGAGTTACATGTGTATTTCGAGGATCTCTTTGCTAGCCCTATTTCTGTGGATTCTGAGAACAGATATTTCGGATCCCTTTGAAGACTGTATGGCCAAAGGAAATATCCTCCGATAACAAAGAGAAAGAAGCTTTCTGAGAAACTTCTTTGTGTTCTGTGAAATCATCTCACAGAGTTACAGCTTTCCCCTCAAGAAGCCTATCGCTAAGACAGTTCTTGTGGAATTGGCAAAGTGATATTTGGAAGCCCATAGAGGGCTATGGTGAAAAAGGAAATATCGTCAGATGAAATCTGAAAAGAAGCTTTCTGCGAAACTGCTTAGTGTTCTGTTAATTGATCTCACAGCGTTACATGTGTATTTCGGGGATCTCTTTGCTAGCTCTATTTCTGTGGAATCTGAGAACAGATATTTCGGATCACTTTGAAGACTATAGGGCCAAAGGAAATATCCTCCGATAACAAAGAGAAAGAAGCTTTCTGAGAAACTTCTTTGTGTTCTGTGAAATCATCTCACAGAGTTACAGCTTTCCCCTCAAGAAGCCTTTCGCTAAGACAGTTCTTGTGGAATTGGGAACGTGATATTTGGAAGCCCTTAGAGGGCTATGGTGAAAAAGGAAATATCGTCAGATGAAATCTGGAAAGAAGCTTTCTGCGAAACTGCTTAGTGTTCTGTTAATTCATCTCACAGAGTTACATGTGTATTTCGAGGATCTCTTTGCTAGTCCTATTTCTGTGGAATCTGAGAACAGATATTTCGGATCCCTTCGAAGACTACAGGGCCAAAGGAAATATCCTCGGATAACAAAGAGAAAGAAGCTTTCGGAGAAACTTCTTTGTGTTCTGTGAAATCATCTCGCCGAGTTACAGCTTTCCCCTCAAGAAGCCTTTCGCTAAGACAGTTCTTGTGGAATTGGCAAAGTGATATTTGGAAGCCCATAGAGGGCTATGGTGAAAAAGGAAATATCCTCAGATGAAATCTGGAAAGAAGCTTTCTGAGAAACTGCTTAGTGTTCTGTGAATTCATCTCACAGAGTTACATGTGTATTTCGAGGATCTCTTTGCTAGCCCTATTTCTGTGGAAAATGAGAAAAGATATTTCGGATCCCTTTGAAGACTATAGGGCCAAAGGAAATATCCTCGGATAACAAAGAGAAAGAAGCTTTCTGAGAAACTTCTTTCTGTTCTGTGAAATCATCTCACAGAGTTACAGCTTTCCCCTCAAGAAGCCTTTCGCTAAACAGTTCTTGTGGAACTGGCAAAGTGATATTTGGAAGCCCATAGAAGGCTATGGTGAAAAAGGAAATATCGTCAGATGAAATCTGGAAAGAAGCTTTCTGCGAAACTGCTTAGTGTTCTGTTAATTCATCTCACTGAGTTACATGTGTATTTCGAGGATCTCTTTGCTAGCCCTATTTCTGTGGAATCGAGAACAGATATTTCGGATCCTTTTGAAGACTATAGGGCCAAAGGAAATATCCTCGGATAACAAAGAGAAAGAAGCTTTCTGAGAAACTTCTTTGTGTTCTGTGAAATCATCTCACAGAGTTACAGCTTTCCCCTCAAGAAGCCTTGCGCTAAGACAGTTCTTGTGGAATTGGCAAAGTGATATTTGGAAGCCCTTAGAGGGCTATGGTGAAAAAGGAAATATCCTCAGATGAAATCTGGAAAGCAGCTTTCTGAGAAACTGCTTAGTGTTCTGTTAATTCATCTCACAGAGCTACATGTGTATTTCGAGGATCTCTTTGCTAGCCCTATTTCTGTGAAATCTGAGAACAGATATTTCGGATCCCTTTGAAGACTATAGGGCCAAAGGAAATATCCTCCGATAACAAAGAGAAAGAAGCTTTCTGAGAAACTTCTTTGTGTTCTGTGAAATCATCTCACAGAGTTACAGCTTTCCCCTCAAGAAGCGTTTTGCTAAGACAGTTCTTGTGGAATTGCCAAAGTGATATTTTGAAGCCCATAGAGGGCTATGGTGAAAAAGGAAATATCCTCAGATGAAATCTGGAAAGAAGCTTCCTGAGAAACTGCTTAGTGTTCTGTTAATTCATCTCACAGAGTTACATGTGTATTTCGGGGATCTCTTTGCTAGCTCTATTTCTGTGGAATCTGAGAACAGATATTTCGGATCACTTTGAAGACTATAGGGCCAAAGGAAATATCCTCGGATAACAAAGAGAAAGAAGCTTTCTGAGAAACTTCTTTGTGTTCTGTGAAATCATCTCAGAGAGTTACATCTTTCCCCTCAAGAAGCCTTTCGCTAAGACAGTTCTTGTGGAATTGGCAAAGTGATATTTGTAAGCCCATAGAGGGCTATGGTGAAAAAGGAAATATCCTCAGATGAAATCTGGAAAGAAGCTTTCTGAGAAACTGCTTAGTGTTCTGTTAATTCATCTCACAGAGTTACATGTGTATTTCGAGGATCTCTGTTGCTAGCCCTATTTCTGTGGAATCTGAGAACAGATATTTCGGATCCCTTTGAAGACTATAGGGCCAAAGGAAATATCCTACGATAACAAAGAGAAAGAAGCTTTCTGAGAAACTTCTTTGTGTTCTTTGAAATCATCTCACAGAGTTACAGCTTTCCCCTCAAGAAGCCTTTCGCTAAGACAGTTCTTGTGGAATTGGCAAAGTGATATTTGGAAGCCCATAGAGGGCTACGGTGAAAAAGGAAATATCCTCAGATGAAATCTGGAAAGAAGCTTTCTGAGAAACTGCTTAGTGTTCTGTGAAATCATCTCACAGAGTTACATGTGTATTTCGGGGATCTCTTTGCTAGCCCTATTTCTGTGGAATCTGAGAACAGATATTTCGGATCCCTTTGAAGACTATAGGGACAAAGGAAAAATCCTCCGATAACAAAGAGAAAGAAGCTTTCTGAGAAACTTCTTTTTGTTCTGTGAAATCATCTCACAGAGTTACAGCTTTCCCCTCAAGAAGCCTTTTGCTAAGACAGTTCTTGTGGAATTGGCAAAGTGATATTCGGAAGCCCATAGAGGGCTGTGGTGAAAAAGGAAATATCGTCAGACGAAATCTGGAAAGAAGCTTTCTGCGAAACTTCTTAGTGTTCCGTTAATTCATCTCACAGAGTTACATGTGTATTTCGAGGATCTCTTTGCTAGCTCTATTTCTGTGGAATCTGAGAACAGATATTTCGGATCACTTTGAAGACTATAGGGCCAAAGGAAATATCCTCCGATAACAAAGAGAAAGAAGCTTTCTGAGAAACTTCTTTGTGTTCTGTAAAATCATCTCACAGAGTTACAGCTTTCCCCTCAAGAAGCCTTTTGCTAAGACAGTTCTTGTGGAATTGGGAACGTGATATTTGGAAGCCCATAGAGGGCTATGGTGAAAAAGGATATATCGTCAGATGAAATCTGGAAAGAAGCTTTCTGAGAAATTGCTTAGTGTTCTGTGAATTCATCTCACAGAGTTACATGTGTATTTCGAGGATCTCTTTGCTAGCCCTATTTCTGTGGAATCTGAGAACAGATATTTCGGATCCCTTTGAAGACTATAGGGCCAAAGGAAATATCCTCCGATAACAAAGAGAAAGAAGCTTCCTGAGAAACTTCTTTGTGTTCTGTGAAATCATCTCACAGAGTTACAGCTTTCCCCTCAAGAAGCCGTTCGCTAAGACAGTTCTTGTGGAATTGGCAAAGTGATATTTGGAAGCCCATAGAGGGCTATGGTGAAAAAGGAAATATCGTCAGATGAAATCTGGAAAGAAGCTTTCTGCGAAACTGCTTCGTGTTCTGTTAATTCATCTCACAGAGTTACATGTGTATTTCAGGTATCTCTTTGCTAGCTCTATTTCTGTGGAATCTGAGAACAGATATTTCGGATCACTTTGAAGACTACAGGGCCAAAGGAAATATCTTCCGATAACAAAGAGAAAGAAGCTTTCTGAGAAACTTCTTTGTGTTCTGTGAAATCATCTCAGAGAATTACAGCTTTCCCCTCAAGAAGCCTTTCGCTAAGACAGTTCTTGTGGAATTGGCAAAGTGATATTTGGAAGCCCATGGAGGGCTATGGTGAAAAAGGATATATCCTCAGATGAAATCTGGAAAGAAGCTTTCTGAGAAACTGCTTAGTGTTCTCTTAATTCATCTCACAGAGTTACATGTGTATTTCGAGGATCTCTTTGCGAGCCCTATTTCTGTGGAATCTGAGAACAGATATTTCGGATCCCTTTGAAGACTATAGGGCCAAAGGAAATATCCTCCAATAACAAAGAGAAAGAAGCTTTCTGAGAAACTTCTTTGTGTTCTGTGAAATCATCTCACAGAGTTACAGCTTTCCCCTCAAGAAGCCTTTCGCTAAGACAGTTCTTGTGGAATTGGCAAAGGATATTTGGAAGCCCATAGAGGGCTATGGTGAAATAGGAAATATCCTCAGATGAAATCTGGAAAGAAGCCTTCTGAGAAACTGCTTAGTGTTCTGTTAATTCATCTCACAGCGTTACATGTGTATTTCGGGGATCTCTTTGCTAGCTCTATTTCTGTGGAATCTGAGAACAGATATTTCGGATCACTTTGAAGACTATAGGGCCAAAGGAAATATCCTCCGATAACAAAGAGAAAGAAGCTTTCTGAGAAACTTCTTTGTGTTCTGTGAAATCATCTCAGAGAGTTACAGCTTTCCCCTCAAGAAGCCTTTCGCTAAGACAGTTCTTGTGGAATTGGCAAAGTGATATTTGTAAGCCCATAGAGGGCTATGGTGAAAAAGGAAATATCCTCAGATGAAATCTGGAAAGAAGCTTTCTGAGAAACTGCTTAGTGTTCTGTGAATTCATCTCACAGAGTTACATGTGTATTTCGAGGATCTCTTTGCTAGCCCTATTTCTGTGGAATCTGAGAACAGATATTTCGGATCCCTTTGAAGACTATAGGGCCAAAGGAAATATCCTCCGATAACAAAGAGAAAGAAGCTTTCTGAGAAACTTCTTTGTGTTCTGTGAAATCATCTCACAGAGTTACAGCTTTCCCCTCAAGAAGCCTTTCGCTAAGACAGTTCTTGTGGAATTGGCAAAGTGATATTTGGAAGCCCATAGAGGGTTATGGTGAAAAAGGAAATATCCTCAGATGAAATCTGGAAAGAAGCTTTCTGAGAAACTGCTTAGTGTTCTGTGAAATCATCACACAGAGTTACATGTGTATTTCGGGGATCTCTTTGCTAGCCCTATTTCTGAGGAATCTGAGAACAGATATTTCGGATCCCTTTGAAGACTATAGGGCCAAAGGAAATATCCTCCGATAACAAAGAGAAAGAAGCTTTCTGAGAAACATCTTTGTGTTCTGTGAAATCATTTCACAGAGTTACAGCTTTCCCCTCAAGAAGCCTTTCGCTAAGACAGATCTTGTGGAATTGGCAAAGTGATATTTGGAAGCCCATAGAAGGCTATGGGGAAAAAGGAAATATCCTCAGATGAAATCTGGAAAGAAGCTTTCTGAGAAAATGCTTAGTGTTCTGTGAATTCATCTCACAGAGTTACATATGTATTTCGAGGATCTCTTTGCTAGCCCTATTTCTGTGGAATCTGAAAACAGATATTTCGGAACCCTTTGAAGACTATAGGGCCAAAGGAAATATCCTCCGATAACAAAGAGAAAGAAGCTTTCTGAGCAACTTCTTTGTGTTCTGTGAAATCATCTCACAGAGTTACAGCTTTCCCCTCAAGAAGCCTTTCGCTAAGACAGTCCTTGTGGAATTGGCAAAGTGATATTTGGAAGCCCATAGAGGGCTATGGTGAAAAAGGAAATATCGTCAGATGAAATCTGGAAAGAAGCTTTCTGCGAAACTGCTTAGTGTTCTGTTAATTCATCTCACAGAGTTACACGTGTATTTCGAGGATCTCTTTGCTAGCCCTATTTCTGTGGAATCTGAGAACAGATATTTCGGATCCCTTTGAAGACTATAGGGCCAAAGGAAATATCCTCCGATAACAAAGAGAAAGAAGCTTTCTGAGAAACTTCTTTGTGTTCTGTGAAATCATCTCACAGATTTACAGCTTTCCCCTCAAGAAGCCTTTCGCTAAGACAGTTCTTGTGGAATTGGCAAAGTGATATTCGGAAGCCCATAGATGGCTATGGGGAAAAAGGAAATATCCTCAGATGAAATCTGGAAAGAAGCTTTCTGAGAAACTGCTTAGTGTCCTGTTAATTCATCTCACAGAGTTACATGTGTATTTCGAGGATCTCTTTGCTAGCCCTATTTCTGTGGAATCTCAGAACAGATATTTCGGATCCCTTTGAAGACTATAAGGCCAAAGGAAATATCCTCCGATAACAAAGAGAAAGAAGCTTTCTGAGAAACTTCTTTGTGTTCTGTGAAATCATCTCACAGAGTTACAGCTTTCCCTCAAGAAGCCTTTCGCTAAGACAGTTATTGTGGAATTGGAAAAGTGATATTTGGAAGCCCTTAGAGGCCTATGGTGAAAAAGGAAATATCCTCAGAAGAAATCTGGAAAGAAGCTTTCTGAGAAACTGCTTAGTGTTCTGTGAATTCATCTCACAGAGTTACATGTGTATTTCATGGATCTCTTTGCTAGCCCTATTTCTGTGGAATCTGAGAACAGATATTTCGGATACCTTTGACGACTATAGGGCCAAAGGTAATATCCTCCGATAACAAAGAGAAAGAAGCTTTCTGAGAAACTTCTTTGTGTTCTGTGAAATCATCTCACAGAGTTACAGCTTTCCCCTCAAGAAGCCTTTCGCTAAGACAGTTCTTGTGGAATTGGCAAAGTGATATCTGGAAGCCCATAGAGGGCTATGGTGAAAAAGGAAATATCGTCAGATGAAATCTGGAAAGAAACTTTCTGCGAAACTGCTTAGTGTTCTCTTAATTCATCTCACAGAGTTACATGTGTATTTCGGGGATCTCTTTGCTAGCTCTATTTCTGTGGAATCTGAGAACAGATATTTCGGATCACTTTGAAGACTATAGGGCCAAAGGAAATATCCTCCGATAACAAAGAGAAAGAGGCTTTCTGAGAAACTTCTTTGTGTTCTGTGAAATCATCTCACAGAGTTACAGCTTTCCCCTCAAGAAGCCTTTCGGTAAGACAGTTCTTGTGGAATTGGCAAAGTGATATTTGGAAGCCCATAGAAGGCTATGGGGAAAAAGGAAATATCCTCAGATGAAATCTGGAAAGAAGCTTTCTGAGAAACTGCTTAGTGTTCTGTTAATTCATCTCACAGAGTTACATGTGTATTTCCAGGATCTCTTTGCTAGCCCTATTTCTGTGGAATCTGAGAACAGATATTTCGGATCCCTTTGAAGACTATAGGGCCAAAGGAAATATCCTCCGATAACAAAGAGAAAGAAGCTTTCTGAGAAACTTCTTTGTGTTCTGTGAAATCATCTCACAGAGTTACAGCTTTCCCCTCAAGAAGCCTTTCGCTAAGACAGTTCTTGTGGAATTGGCAAAGTGATATTTGGAAGCCCAGAGAGGGCTATGGTGAAAAAGGAAATATCCTCAGATGAAAACTGGAAAGAAGCTTTCTGAGAAACTGCTTAGTGTTCTGTGAATTCATCTCACAGAGTTGCATGTGTATTTCGAGGATCTCTTTGATAGCCCTATTTCTGTGCAATCTGAAAACAGATATTTCGGATCCCTTTGAAGACTATAGGGCCAAAGGAAATATCCTCCGATAACAAAGAGAAAGAAGCTTTCTGAGAAACTTCTTTGTGTTCTGTGAAATCATCTCACAGAGTTACAGCTTTCCCCTCAAGAAGCCATTCGCTAAGACAGTCCTTGTGGAATTGGCAAAGTGATATTTGGAAGCCCATAGAGGGCTATGGTGAAAAAGGAAATATCGTCAGATGAAATCTGGAAAGAAGCTTTCTGCGAAACTGCTTAGTGTTCTGTTAATTCATCTCACAGAGTTTCATGTGTATTTCGAGGATCTCTTTGCTAGCCCTATTTCTGTGGAATCTGAGAACAGATATTTCGGATCCCTTTGAAGACTATAGGGCCAAAGGAAATATCCTCCGATAACAAAGAGAAAGAAGCTTTCTGAGAAACTTCTTTGTGTTCTGTGAAATCATCTCACAGAGTTACAGCTTTCCCCTCAAGAAGCCTTTCGCTAAGACAGTTCTTGTGGAATTGGAAAAGTGATATTTGGAAGCCCATAGAGGGCTATGGTGAAAAAGGATATATCGTCAGATGAAATCTGGAAAGAAGCTTTCTGCGAAACTGCTTAGTGTTATCTTAATTCATCTCACAGAGTTACATGTGTATTTCGGGGATCTCTTTGCTAGCTCTATTTCTGTGGAATCTGAGAACAGATATTTCGGATCACTTTGAAGACTATAGGGCCAAAGGAAATATCCTCCGATAACAAAGAGAAAGAAGCTTTCTGAGAAACTTCTTTGTGTTCTGTGAAATCATCTCACAGAGTTACAGCTTTCCCCTCAAGAAGCCTTTCGCTAAGACAGTTCTTGTGGAATTGGCAAAGTGATATTTGGAAGCCCATAGAAGGCTATGGGGAAAAAGGAGATATCTTCAGATGAAATCTGGAAAGAAGCTTTCTGAGAAACGGCTTAGTGTTCTGTTAATTCATCTCACAGAGTTGCATGTGTATTTCGAGGATCTCTTTGATAGCCCTATTTCTGTGCAATCTGAAAACAGATATTTCGGATCCCTTTGAAGACTATAGGGCCAAAGGAAATATCCTCCGATAACAAAGACAAAGAAGCTTTCTGAGAAACTTCTTTGTGTTCTGTGAAATCATCTCACAGAATTACAGCTTTCCCCTCAAGAAGCCATTCGCTAAGACAGTCCTTGTGGAATTGGCAAAGTGATATTTGGAAGCCCCTAGAGGGCTATGGTGAAAAAGGAAATATCGTCAGATGAAATCTGGAAAGAAGCTTTCTGCGAAACTGCTTAGTGTATGTTAATTCATCTCACAGAGTTACATGTGTATTTCGAGGATCTCTTTGCTAGCCCTATTTCTGTGGAATCTGAGAACAGATATTTCGGATCCCTTTGAAGACTATAGGGCCAAAGGAAATATCCTCCGATAACAAAGAGAAAGAAGCTTTCTGAGAAACTTCTTTGTGTTCTGTGAAATCATCTCACAGAGTTACAGCTTTCCCCTCAAGAAGCCTTTCGCTAAGACAGTTCTTGTGGAATTGGCAAAGTGATATTTGGAAACCCATAGAGGGCTATGGTGAAAAAGGAAATATCCTCAGATGAAATCTGGAAAGAAGCTTTCTGAGAAACTGCTTAGTGTTCTGTGAATTCATCTCACAGAGTTACATGTGTATTTCGGGGATGTCTTTGCTAGCCCTATTTCTGTGGAATCTGAGAGCAGATATTTCGGATCCCTTTGAAGACTATAGGGACAAAGGAAATATCCTCCGATAACAAAGAGAAAGAAGCTTTCTGAGAAACTTCTTTGTGTTCTGTGAAATCATCTCACAGAGTTACAGCTTTCCCCTCAAGAAGCCTTTCGCTAAGACAGTTCTTGTGGAATAGGCAAAGTGATATTTGGAAGCCCATAGAGGGCTATGGTGAAAAAGGAAATATCGTCAGATGAAATCTGGAAAGAAGTTTTCTGAGAAACTGCTTAGTGTTCTGTGAATTCATCTCACAGAGTTACATGTGTATTTCGAGGATGTCTTTGCTAGCCCTATTTCTGTGGAACCTGAAAACAGATATTTCGGATCCCTTTGAAGACTATAGGGCCAAAGGAAATATCCTCCGATAACAAAGAGAAAGAAGCTTTCTGAGAAACTTCTTTGTGTTCTGTGAAATCATCTCACAGAGTTACAGCTTTCCCCACAAGAAGCCTTTCGCTAAGGCAGTCCTTGTGGAATTGGCAAAGTGATATTTGGAAGCCCATAGAGGGCTATGGTGAAAAAGGAAATAAGTCCGATGAAATCTGGAAAGAAGCTTTCTGCGAAACTGCTTAGTGTTCTGTGAATTCATCTCACAGAGTTACATGTGTATTTCGAGGATCTCTTTGCTAGCCCTATTTCTGTGGAAACTGAGAACAGATATTTCGGATCCCTTTGAAGACTATAGGGCCAAAGGAATTATCCTCCGATAACAAAGAGAAAGAAGCTTTCTGAGTAACTTCTTTGTGTTCTGTGAAATCATCTCACAGAGTTACAGCTTTCCCCTCAAGAAGCCTTTCGCTAAGACAGTTCTTGTGGAATTGGCAAAGTGATATTTGGAAGCCCATAGATGGCTATGGGGAAAAAGGAAATATCCTCAGATGAAATCTGGAAAGAAGCTTTCTGCGAAACTGCTTAGTGTTCGGTTAATTCATCTCACAGAGTTACATGTGTATTTCGAGGATCTCTTTGCTAGCCCTATTTCTGTGGAATCTGAGAACAGATATTTCGGATCCCTTTGAAGACTATAGGGCCAAAGGAAATATCCTCCGAAAACAAAGAGAAAGAAGCTTTCTGAGAAACTTCTTTGTGTTCTGTGAAATCATCTCACAGAGTTACAGCTTTCCCCACAAGAAGCCTTTCGCTAAGACAGTCCTTGTGGAATTGGCAAAGTGATATTTGGAAGCCCATAGAGGGCTATGGTGAAAAAGGAAATATCGTCCGATGAAATCTGGAAAGAAGCTTTCTGAGAAACTGCTTAGTGTTCTGTGAATTCATCTCACAGAGTTACATGTGTATTTCGAGGATCTCTTTGCTAGCCCTATTTCTGTGGAATCTGAAAACAGATATTTCGGATCCCTTTGAAGACTATAGGGCCAAAGGAAATATCCTCGGATAACAAAGAGAAAGAAGCTTTCTGAGAAACTTCTTTGTGTTCTGTGAAATCATCTCACAGAGTTACAGCTTTCCCTACAAGAAGCCTTTCGCTAAGACAGTCCTTGTGGAATTGGCAAAGTGATATTTGGAAGCCCATAGAGGGCTATGGTGAAAAAGGAAATATCGTCAGATGAAATCTGGAAAGAAGCTTTCCGAGAAACTGCTTAGTGTCTGTTAATTCATCTCACAGATTTACATGTGTATTTCGATGATCTCTTTGCTAGCCCTATTTCTGTGGAATCTGAGAACAGATATTTCGGATCCCTTTGAAGACTCTAGGGCCAAAGGAAATATCCTCCGATAACAAAGAGAAAGAAGCTTTCTGAGAAACTTCTTTGTGTTCTGTGAAATCATCTCACAGAGTTACAGCTTTCCCCTCAAGAAGCCTTTCGGTAAGACAGTTCTTGTGGAATTGGCAAAGTGATATTTGGAAACCCATAGAGGGCTATGGTGAAAAAGGAAATATCCTCAGATGAAATCTGGAAAGAAGCTTTCTGAGAAACTGCTTAGTGTTCTGTGAATTCATCTCACAGAGTTACATGTGTATTTCGGGGATGTCTTTGCTAGCCCTATTTCTGTGGAATCTGAGAGCAGATATTTCGGATCCCTTTGAAGACTATAGGGACAAAGGAAATATCCTCCGATAACAAAGAGAAAGAAGCTTTCTGAGAAACTTCTTTGTGTTCTGTGAAATCATCTCAGAGAATTACAGCTTTCCCCTCAAGAAGCCTTTCGCTAAGACAGTTCTTGTGGAATAGGCAAAGTGATATTTGGAAGCCCATAGAGGGCTATGGTGAAAAAGGAAATATCGTCAGATGAAATCTGGAAAGAAGCTTTCTGAGAAACTGCTTAGTGTTCTGTGAATTCATCTCACAGAGTTACATGTGTATTTCGAGGATCTCTTTGCTAGCCCTATTTCTGTGGAACCTGAAAACAGATATTTCGGATCCCTTTGAAGACTATAGGGCCAAAGGAAATATCCTCCGATAACAAAGAGAAAGAAGCTTTCTGAGAAACTTCTTTGTGTTCTGTGAAATCATCTCAGAGAGTTACAGCTTTCCCCTCAAGAAGCCTTTCGCTAAGACAGTTCTTGTGGAATTGGCAAAGTTATATTTGGAAGCACAAAGAGGACTATGGTGAAAAAGGAAATATCCTCCGATGAAATCTGGAAAGAAGCTTTCTGGGAAACTGCTTAGTGTTCTGTTAATTCATCTCACAGAGTTACATTTGTATTTCGAGGATCTCTTTGCTAGCCCTATTTCTGTGGAATCTGAAAACAGACATTTCGGATCACTTTGAAGACTATAGGTCCAAAGGAAATATCCTCGGATAACAAAGAGAAAGAAGCTTTCTGAGAAACTTCTTTGTGTTCTGTGAAATCATCTCACAGAGTTACAGCTTTCCCCTCAAGAAGCCTTTCGCTAAGACAGTTCTTGTGGAATTGGCAAAGTGATATTTGGAAGCCCATAGAGGGCTATGGTGAAAAAGGAAATATCCTCAGATGAAATCTGGAAAGAAGATTTCTGAGAAACTGCTTAGTGTTCTGTGAATTCATCTCACAGAGTTACATGTGTATTTCGAGGATCTCTTTGCTAGCCCTATTTCTGTGGAATCTGAAAACAGACATTTCGGATCACTTTGAAGACTATAGGTCGAAAGCAAATATCCTCGGATAACAAAGAGAAAGAAGCTTTCTGAGAAACTTCTTTGTGTTCTGTGAAATCATCTCACAGAGTTACAGCTTTCCCCTCAAGAAGCCTTTCGCTAAGACAGTTCTTGTGGAATTGGCAAAGTGATATTTGGAAGCCCATAGAGGGCTATGGTGAAAAAGGAAATATCCTCAGATGAAATCTGGAAAGAAGAAATCTGAGAAACTGCTTAGTGTTCTGTGAATTCATCTCAGAGTTACATGTGTATTTGGAGGATCTCTTTGCTAGCCCCATTTCAGTGTTAACTGAGAACAGATATTTCGGATCCCTTTGAAGACTATAGGGCCAAAGGACACATCCTCCGGTAACAAAGAGAAAGAAGCTTTCTGAGAAACTTCTTTGTGTTCTGTGAAATCATCTCACAGAGTTGCAGCTTTCCCCGCAAGAAGCCTTTCGCTAAGACAGTTCTTGTGGATTTGGCAAAGTGATATTTGGAGGCCCATAGAGGGCTATGGTGAAAAAGGAAATATCGTCAGATGAAATCTGGAAAGAAGCTTTCTGAGAAACTACTCAGTGTTCTGTTAATTCATCTCACAGAGTTACATGTGTATTTCGAGGATCTCTTTGCTAGCCTTATTTCTGTGGAATCTGAGAACAGATATTTCGGATCCCTTTGAAGACTATAGGGCCAAAGGACATATCCTCCGATAACAAAGAGAAAGAAGCTTTCTGAGAAACTTCTTTGTGTTCTGTGAAATCATCTCACAGAGTTACAGCTTTCCCCTCAAGAAGCCTTTCGCTAAGACAGTTCTTGTGGAATTGGCAAAGTTATATTTGGAAGCCCATAGAGGGCTATGGGGAAAAAGGAAATATCCTCAGATGAAATCTGGAAAGAAGCTTTCTGAGAAACTGCTTAGTGTTCTGTGAATTCATCTCACAGAGTTACATGTGTATTTCAAGGATCTCTTTGCTAGCCTTCTTTCTGTGGAATCTGAGAACAGATATTTCGGATCCCTTTGAAGACTATAGGGCCAAAGGAAATATCCTCCAATAACAAAGAGAAAGAAGCTTTCTGAGAATCTTCTTTGTGTTCTGTGAAATCATCTCAGAGAGTTACAGTTTTCCCCTCAAGAAGCCTTTCGCTAAGAAAGTTCTTGTGGAATTGGAAAAGTGATATTTGGAAGCCCATAGAGGGCTATGGTGAAAAAGGAAATATCCTCAGATGAAATCTGGAAAGAAGCTTTCTGAGAAACTGCTTAGTGTTCTGTTAATTCATCTCACAGAGTTACATGTGTATTTCGAGGATCTCTTTTCTAGCCCTATTTCTGTGGAATCTGAGAACAGATATTTCGGATCCCTTTGAAGACTATAGGGCCGAAGGACATATCCTCCGATAACAAAGAGAAAGAAGCTTTCTGAGAAACTTCTTTGCGTTCTGTGAAATCATCTCACAGAGTTACAGCTTTCCCCTCAAGAAGCCTTTCGGTAAGACAGTTCTTGTGGAATTGGCAAAGTGATATTTGGAAGCCCATAGAGGGCTATGGTGAAAAAGGAAATATCCTCAGATGAAATCTGGAAAGAAGCTTTCTGAGAAACTGCTTAGTGTTCTGTGAATTCATCTCACAGAGTTACATGTGTATTTCGAGGATCTCTTTGCTAGCCCTATTTCTGTGGAATCTGAGAACAGATATTTCGGATCCCTTTGAAGACTATAGGGCCAAAGGAAATATCCTCTGATAACAAAGAGAAAGAAGCTTTCTGAGAAACTTCTTTGTGTTCTGTGAAATCATCTCACAGAGTTACAGCTTTCCCCACAAGAAGCCTTTCGCTAAGACAGTCCTTGTGGAATTGGCAAAGTGATATTTGGAAGCCCATAGAGGGCTATGGTGAAAAAGGAAATATCCTCAGATGAAATCTGGAAAGAAGCTTTCTGCGAAACTGCTTAGTGTTCTGTGAATTCATCTCACAGAGTTACATGTGTATTTCGAGGATCTGTTTGATAGCTCTATTTCTGTGGAATCTGAGAACTGATATTTCGGATCCCTTTGAAGACTATAGGGCCAAAGGACATATCCTCCGATAACAAAGAGAAAGAAGCTTTCTGAGAAACTTCTTTGTGTTCTGTGAAATCATCTCACAGAGTTACAGCTTTCCCCTCAACAAGCCTTTCGCTAAGGCAGTTCTTGTGGAATTGGCAAAGTGATATTTGGAAGCCCATAGAAGGCTATGGTGAAAAAGGAAATATCGTCAGATGAAATCTGGAAAGAAGCTTTCTGAGAAACTGCTTAGTGTTCTGTTAATTCATCACACAGAGTTACATGTGTATTTCGAGGATCTCTTTACTAGCCCTATTTCTGTGCAATCTGAGAACAGATATTTCAGATCCCTTTGAAGACTATAGGGCCAAAGGAAATATCCTCCGATAACAAAGAGAAAGAAGCTTTCTGAGAAACTTCTTTGTGTTCTGTGAAATCATCTTACAGAGTTACAGCTTTCCCCTCAAGAAGCCTTTCGCTAAGACAGTTCTTGTGGAATTGGTAAAGTGATATTTGGAAGCCCATAGAGGGCTAGGGGAAAAAGGAAATATCCTCAGATGAAATCTGGAAAGAAGCTTTCTGCGAAACTGATTCGTGTTTTGTTAATTCATCTCGCAGAGTTACATGTGTATTTCGAGGATCTCTTTGCTAGCCTTCTTTCTGTGGAATCTGAGAACAGATATTTCGGATATCTTTGAAGACTATAGGGCCAAAGGAAATATCCTCGGATAACAAAGAGAAAGAAGCTTTCTGAGAAACTTCTTTGTGTTCTGTTAAATCATCTCACAGAGTTACAGCATTCCCCTCAAGAAGCCTTTCGCTAACACAGTTCTTGTGGAATTGGCAAGGTGATGTTTGGAAGCCCATAGAGGGCTATGGTGAAAAAGGTAATATCGTCAGATGAAATATGGAAAGAAGCTTTCTGAGAAACTGCTTAGTGTTCTGTTAATTCATCTCACAGAGTTACATGTGTATTTCGAGGATCTCTTTGCTAGCACTATTTCTGTGGCAACTGAGAAAAGATATTTCGGATCCCTTTGAAGACTATAGGGCCAAAGGAAATATCCTCGGATAACAAAGAGAAAGAAGCTTTCTGAGAAACTTCTTTGTGTTCTGTTAAATCATCTCACAGAGTTACAGCATTCCCCTCAAGAAGCCTTTCGCTAAGACAGTTCTTGTGGAATTGGCAAAGTGATATTTGGAAGCCCATAGAAGGCTATGGTGAAAAAGGAAATATCGTCAGATGAAATCTGGAAAGAAGCTTTCTGAGAAACTGCTTAGTGTTCTGTTAATTCATCTCACAGAGTTACAGGTGTATTTCGAGGATCTCTTTGCTAGCCCTATTTCTGTGTAATCTGAGAACAGATATTTCGGATCCCTTTGAAGACTATAGGGCCAAAGGAAATATCCTCGGATAACAAAGAGAAAGAAGTTTTCTGAGAAACTTCTTTGTGTTCTGTGAAATCATCTCACAGAGTTACAGCTTTCCCCTCAAGAAGCCTTTCGCTAAGACAGTTCTTGTGGAATTGGCAAAGTGATATTTGGAAGCCCATAGAAGGCTATGGTGAAAAAGGAAATATCGTCCGATGAAATCTGGAAAGAAGCTTTCTGAGAAACTGCTTAGTGTTCTGTTAATTCATCACACAGAGTTACATGTGTATTTCGAGGATCTCTTTGCTAGCCCTATTTCTGTGAAATCTGAGAACAGATATTTCGGATCCCTTTGAAGACTATAGGGCCAAAGGAAATATCCTCGGATAACAAAGAGAAAGAAGTTTTCTGAGAAACTTCTTTGTGTTCTGTGAAATCATCTCACAGAGTTACAGCTTTCCCCTCAAGAAGCCTTTCGCTAAGACAGTTCTTGTGGAATTGGCAAAGTGATATTTGGAAGCCCATAGAGGGCTATGGTGAAAAAGGAAATATCCTCAGAAGAAATCTGGAAAGAAGCTTTCTGAGAAACTGCTTAGTATTCTCTGAATTCATCTCACAGAGTTACATGTGTATTTGGAGGATCTCTTTTCTAACCCTATTTCTGTGGAATCTGAGAACAGATATTTCGGATCCCTTTGAAGACGATAGGGCCAAAGGAAATATCCTCCGATAACAAAGAGAAAGAAGCTTTCTGAGAAACTTCTTTGTGTTCTGTGAAATCATCTCACAGAGTTACAGCTTTCCCCTAAAGAAGCCTTTCGCTAAGACAGTTCTTGTGGAATTGGCAAAGTGATATTTGGAAGCCCATAGAAGGCTATGGTGAAAAAGGAAGTATCGTCAGATGAAATCTGGAAAGAAGCTTTCTGAGAAACTGCTTAGTGTTCTGTTAATTCATCTCACAGAGTTACATGTGTATTTCGAGGATCTCTTTGCTAGCCTTATTTCTGTGGAATCTGAGAACAGATATTTCGGATCCCTTTGAAGACTATAGGGCCGAAGGACATATTCTCCGATAACAAAGAGAAAGAAGCTTTCTGAGAAACTTCTTTGCGTTCTGTGAAATCATCTCACAGAGTTACAGCTTTCCCCTCAAGAAGCCTTTCGGTAAGACAGTTCTTGTGGAATTGGCAAAGTGATATTTGGAAGCCCATAGAGGGCTATGGTGAAAAAGGAAATATCCTCAGATGAAATCTGGAAAGAAGCTTTCTGAGAAACTGCTTAGTGTTCTGTGAATTCATCTCACAGAGTTACATGTGTATTTCGAGGATCTCTTTGCTAGCCCTATTTCTGTGGAATCTGAGAACAGATATTTCGGATCCCTTTGAAGACTATAGGGCCGAAGGACATATCCTCCGATAACAAAGAGAAAGAAGCTTTCTGAGAAACTTCTTTGCGTTCTGTGAAATCATCTCACAGAGTTACAGCTTTCCCCTCAAGAAGCCTTTCGGTAAGACAGTTCTTGTGGAATTGGCAAAGTGATATTTGGAAGCCCATAGAGGGCTCTGGTGAAAAAGGAAATATCCTCAGATGAAATCTGGAAAGAAGCTTTCTGAGAAACTGCTTAGTGTTCTGTGAATTCATCTCACAGAGTTACATGTGTATTTCGAGGATCTCTTTGCTAGCCCTATTTCTGTGGAATCTGAGAACAGATATTTCGGATCCCTTTGAAGACTATAGGGCCAAAGGAAATATCCTCCGATAACAAAGAGAAAGAAGCTTTCTGAGAAACTTCTTTGTGTTCTGTGAAATCATCTCACAGAGTTACAGCTTTCCCCACAAGAAGCCTTTCGCTAAGACAGTCCTTGTGGAATTGGCAAAGTGATATTTGGAAGCCCATAGAGTGCTATGGTGAAAAAGGAAATATCCTCAGATGAAATCTGGAAAGAAGCTTTCTGCGAAACTGCTTAGTGTTCTGTGAATTCCTCTCACAGAGTTACATGTGTATTTCGAGGATCTGTTTGATAGCTCTATTTCTGTGGAATCTGAGAATAGATATTTCGGATCACTTCGAAGACTATAGGGCCAAAGGACATATCCTCCGATAACAAAGAGAAGGAAGCTTTCTGAGAAACTTCTTTGTGTTCTGTGAAATCATCTCACAGAGTTACAGCTTTCCCCTCAACAAGCCTTTCGCTAAGACAGTTCTTGTGGAATTGGCAAGGTGATGTTTGGAAGCCCATAGAGGGCTATGGTGAAAAAGGTAATATCGTCAGATGAAATATGGAAAGAAGCTTTCTGAGAAACTGCTTAGTGTTCTGTTAATTCATCTCACAGAGTTACATGTGTATTTCGAGGATCTCTTTGCTAGCACTATTTCTGTGGCAACTGAGAAAAGATATTTCGGATGCCTTTGAAGACTATAGGGCCAAAGGAAATATCCTCGGATAACAAAGAGAAAGAAGCTTTCTGAGAAACTTCTTTGCGTTCTGTTAAATCATCTCACAGAGTTACAGCTTTCCCCTCAAGAAGCCTTTCGCTAAGACAGTTCTTGTGGAATTGGCAAAGTGATATTTGGAAGCCCATAGAAGGCTATGGTGAAAAAGGAAATATGGTCAGATGAAATCTGGAAAGAAGCTTTCTGAGAAACTGCTTAGTGTTCTGTTAATTCATCTCACAGAGTTACAGGTGTATTTCGAGGATCCCTTTGCTAGCCCTATTTCTGTAGAAACTGAGAACAGATATTTCGGATCCCTTTGAAGACTATAGGGCCAAAGGAAATATCCTCCGATAACAAAGAGAAAGAAGCTTTCTGAGAAACTTCTTTGTGTTCCGTGAAAACATCTCACAGAGTTACAGCTTTCTCCTCAAGAAGCCTTTCGGTAAGACAGTTCTTGTGGAATTGGCAAAGTGATATTTGGAAGCCCATAGATGGCTATGGGGAAAAAGGAAATATCCTCAGATGAAATCTGGAAAGAAGCTTTCTGAGAAACTGCTTAGTGTTCTGTTAATTCATCTCACAGAGTTACATGTGTATTTCCAGGATCTCTTTGCTAGCCCTATTTCTGTGGAAGCTGAGAACAGATATTTCGGATCCCTTTGAAGAGTATAGGGCCAAAGGAAATATCCTCCGATAACAAAGAGAAAGAAGCTTTCTGAGAAACTTCTTTGTGTTCTGTGAAATCATCTCACAGAGTTACAGCTTTCCCCTCAAGAAGCCTTTCGCTAAGACAGTTCTTGTGGAATTGGCAAAGTGATATTTGGAAGCCCATAGAGGGCTATGGTGAAAAAGGAAATATCGTCAGATGAAATTTGGAAAGAAGCTTTCTGCGAAACTGCTTAGTGTTCGGTTAATTCATCTCACAGTGTTACATGTGTATTTCGAGGATCTCTTTGCTAGCCCTATTTCTGTGGAATCTGAGAACAGATATTTCGGATCCCTTTGAAGACTATAGGGCCAAAGGAAATATCCTCCGATAACAAAGAGAAAAAGTTTTCTGAGAAACTTCTTTGTGTTCTGTGAAATCATCTCACAGAGTTACAGCTTTCCCCTCAAGAAGCCTTTCGCTGAGACAGTTCTTGTGGAATTGGAAAAGTGATATTTGGAAACCCATAGAGGGCTATGGTGAAAAAGGAAATATCCTCAGATGAAATCTGGAAAGAAGCTTTCTGCGAAACTGCTTAGTGTTCTGTTAATTCATCTCACAGAGTTACATGTGTATTTCGGGGATGTCTTTGCTAGCCCTATTTCTGTGGTATCTGAGAGCAGATATTTCGGATCCCTTTGAAGACTATAGGGCCAAAGGAAATATCCTCCGATAACAAAGAGAAAGAAGCTTTCTGAGAAACTTCTTTGTGTTCTGTGAAATCATCTCACAGAGTTACAGCTTTCCCCTCAAGAAGCCTTTCGCTAAGACAGTTCTTGTGGAATAGGCAAAGTGATATTTGGAAGCCCATAGAGGGCTATGGTGAAAAAGGAAATATCCTCAGATGAAATCTGGAAAGAAGCTTTCTGAGAAACTGCTTAGTGTTCTGTGAATTCATCTCACAGAGTTACATGTGTATTTCGAGGATCTCTTTGCTAGCCCTATTTCTGTGGAACCTGAAAACAGATATTTCGGATCCCTTTGAAGACTATAGGGCCAAAGGAAATATCCTCCGATAACAAAGAGAAAGAAGCTTTCTGAGAAACTTCTTTGTGTTCTGTGAAATCATCTCACAGAGTTACAGCTTTCCCCTCAAGAAGCCTTTCGCTAAGACAGTTCTTGTGGAATTGGCAAAGTGATATTTGGAAGCCCATAGATGGCTATGGGGAAAAAGGAAATATCCTCAGATGAAATCTGGAAAGAAGCTTTCTGAGAAACTGCTTAGTGTTCTGTTAATTCATCTCACAGAGTTACAAGTGTATTTCCAGGATCTCTTTGCTAGCCCTATTTCTGTGGAAGCTGAGAACAGATATTTCGGATCCCTTTGAAGAGTATAGGGCCAAAGGAAATATCCACCGATAACAAAGAGAAAGAAGCTTTCTGAGAAACTTCTTTGTGTTCTGTGAAATCATCTCACAGAGTTACAGCTTTCCCCTCAAGAAGCCTTTCGCTAAGACAGTTCTTGTGGAATTGGCAAAGTGATATTTGGAAGCCCATAGAGGGCTATGGTGAAAAAGGAAATATCGTCAGATGAAATCTGGAAAGAAGCTTTCTGCGAAACTGCTTAGTGTTCGGTTAATTCATCTCACAGAGTTACATGTGTATTTCGAGGATCTCTTTGCTAGCCCTATTTCTGTGGAATCTGAGAACAGATATTTCCGATCCCTTTGAAGACTATAGGGCCAAAGGAAATATCCTCCGAAAACAAAGAGAAAGAAGCTTTCTGAGAAACTTCTTTGTGTTCTGTGAAATCATCTCACAGAGTTACAGCTTTCCCCACAAGAAGCCTTTCGCTAAGACAGTCCTTGTGGAATTGGCAAAGTGATATTTGGAAGCCCATAGAGGGCTATGGTGAAAAAGGAAATATCGTCCGATGAAATCTGGAAAGAAGCTTTCTGAGAAACTGCTTAGTGTTCTGTGAATTCATCTCACAGAGTTACATGTGTATTTCGAGGATCTCTTTGCTAGCCCTATTTCTGTGGAATCTGAAAACAGATATTTCGGATCCCTTTGAAGACTATAGGGCCAAAGGAAATATCCTCGGATAACAAAGAGAAAGAAGCTTTCTGAGAAACTTCTTTGTGTTCTGTGAAATCATCTCACAGAGTTACAGCTTTCCCTACAAGAAGCCTTTCGCTAAGACAGTCCTTGTGGAATTGGCAAAGTGATATTTGGAAGCCCATAGAGGGCTATGGTGAAAAAGGAAATATCGTCAGATGAAATCTGGAAAGAAGCTTTCCGAGAAACTGCTTAGTGTCTGTTAATTCATCTCACAGATTTACATGTGTATTTCGATGATCTCTTTGCTAGCCCTATTTCTGTGGAATCTGAGAGCAGATATTTCGGATCCCTTTGAAGACTATAGGGACAAAGGAAATATCCTCCGATAACAAAGAGAAAGAAGCTTTCTGAGAAACTTCTTTGTGTTCTGTGAAATCATCTCAGAGAGTTACAGCTTTCCCCTCAAGAAGCCTTTCGCTAAGACAGTTCTTGTGGAATAGGCAAAGTGATATTTGGAAGCCCATAGAGGGCTATGGTGAAAAAGGAAATATCGTCAGATGAAATCTGGAAAGAAGCTTTCTGAGAAACTGCTTAGTGTTCTGTGAATTCATCTCACAGAGTTACATGTGTATTTCGAGGATCTCTTTGCTAGCCCTATTTCTGTGGAACCTGAAAACAGATATTTCGGATCCCTTTGAAGACTATAGGGCCAAAGGAAATATCCTCCGATAACAAAGAGAAAGAAGCTTTCTGAGAAACTTCTTTGTGTTCTGTGAAATCATCTCAGAGAGTTACAGCTTTCCCCTCAAGAAGCCTTTCGCTAAGACAGTTCTTGTGGAATTGGCAAAGTTATATTTGGAAGCACAAAGAGGACTATGGTGAAAAAGGAAATATCCTCCGATGAAATCTGGAAAGAAGCTTTCTGGGAAACTGCTTAGTGTTCTGTTAATTCATCTCACAGAGTTACATTTGTATTTCGAGGATCTCTTTGCTAGCCCTATTTCTGTGGAATCTGAAAACAGACATTTCGGATCACTTTGAAGACTATAGGTCCAAAGGAAATATCCTCGGATAACAAAGAGAAAGAAGCTTTCTGAGAAACTTCTTTGTGTTCTGTGAAATCATCTCACAGAGTTACAGCTTTCCCCTCAAGAAGCCTTTCGCTAAGACAGTTCTTGTGGAATTGGCAAAGTGATATTTGGAAGCCCATAGAGGGCTATGGTGAAAAAGGAAATATCCTCAGATGAAATCTGGAAAGAAGATTTCTGAGAAACTGCTTAGTGTTCTGTGAATTCATCTCACAGAGTTACATGTGTATTTCGAGGATCTCTTTGCTAGCCCCATTTCTGTGTTAACTGAGAACAGATATTTCGGATCCCTTTGAAGACTATAGGGCCAAAGGACACATCCTCCGGTAACAAAGAGAAAGAAGCTTTCTGAGAAACTTCTTTGTGTTCTGTGAAATCATCTCACAGAGTTACAGCTTTCCCCACAAGAAGCCTTTCGCTAAGGCAGTCCTTGTGGAATTGGCAAAGTGATATTTGGAAGCCCATAGAGGGCTATGGTGAAAAAGGAAATAAGTCCGATGAAATCTGGAAAGAAGCTTTCTGCGAAACTGCTTAGTGTTCTGTGAATTCATCTCACAGAGTTACATGTGTATTTCGAGGATCTCTTTGCTAGCCCTATTTCTGTGGAAACTGAGAACAGATATTTCGGATCCCTTTGAAGACTATAGGGCCAAAGGAATTATCCTCCGATAACAAAGAGAAAGAAGCTTTCTGAGTAACTTCTTTGTGTTCTGTGAAATCATCTCAGAGAGTTACAGCTTTCCCCTCAAGAAGCCTTTCGCTAAGACAGTTCTTGTGGAATTGGCAAAGTTATATTTGGAAGCACAAAGAGGACTATGGTGAAAAAGGAAATATCCTCCGATGAAATCTGGAAAGAAGCTTTCTGGGAAACTGCTTAGTGTTCTGTTAATTCATCTCACAGAGTTACATGTGTATTTCGAGGATCTCTTTGCTAGCCCTATTTCTGTGGAACCTGAAAACAGACATTTCGGATCACTTTGAAGACTATAGGTCCAAAGGAAATATCCTCGGATAACAAAGAGAAAGAAGCTTTCTGAGAAACTTCTTTGTGTTCTGTGAAATCATCTCACAGAGTTACAACTTTCCCCTCAACAAGCCTTTCGCTAAGACAGTTCTTGTGGAATTGGCAAAGTGATATTTGGAAGCCCATAGAGGGCTATGGTGAAAAAGGATATATCCTCAGATGAAATCTGGAAAGAAGATTTCTGAGAAACTGCTTAGTGTTCTGTTAATTCATCTCACAGAGTTACATTTGTATTTCGAGGATCTCTTTGCTAGCCCTATTTCTGTGGAATCTGAAAACAGACATTTCGGATCACTTTGAAGACTATAGGTCGAAAGCAAATATCCTCGGATAACAAAGAGAAAGAAGCTTTCTGAGAAACTTCTTTGTGTTCTGTGAAATCATCTCACAGAGTTACAGCTTTCCCCTCAAGAAGCCTTTCGCTAAGACAGTTCTTGTGGAATTGGCAAAGTGATATTTGGAAGCCCATAGAGGTCTATGGTGAAAAAGGAAATATCCTCAGATGAAATCTGGAAAGAAGAAATCTGAGAAACTGCTTAGTGTTCTGTGAATTCATCTCAGAGTTACATGTGTATTTGGAGGATCTCTTTGCTAGCCCCATTGCTGTGTTAACTGAGAACAGATATTTCGGATGCCTTTGAAGACTATAGGGCCAAAGGACACATCCTCCGGTAACAAAGAGAAAGAAGCTTTCTGAGAAACTTCTTTGTGTTCTGTGAAATCATCTCACAGAGTTGCAGCTTTCCCCTCAAGAAGCCTTTCGCTAAGACAGTTCTTGTGGATTTGGCAAAGTGATATTTGGAGGCCCATAGAGGGCTATGGTGAAAAAGGAAATATCGTCAGATGAAATCTGGAAAGAAGCTTTCTGAGAAACTACTCAGTGTTCTGTTAATTCATCTCACAGAGTTACATGTGTATTTCGAGGATCTCTTTGCTAGCCTTATTTCTGTGGAATCTGAGAACAGATATTTCGGATCCCTTTGAAGACTATAGGGCCAAAGGACATATCCTCCGATAACAAAGAGAAAGAAGCTTTCTGAGAAACTTCTTTGTGTTCTGTGAAATCATCTCACAGAGTTACAGCTTTCCCCTCAAGAAGCCTTTCGCTAAGACAGTTCTTGTGGAATTGGCAAAGTTATATTTGGAAGCCCATAGAGGGCTATGGGGAAAAAGGAAATATCCTCAGATGAAATCTGGAAAGAAGCTTTCTGAGAAACTGCTTAGTGTTCTGTGAATTCATCTCACAGAGTTACATGTGTATTTCAAGGATCTCTTTGCTAGCCTTCTTTCTGTGGAATCTGAGAACAGATATTTCGGATCCCTTTGAAGACTATAGGGCCAAAGGAAATATCCTCCAATAACAAAGAGAAAGAAGCTTTCTGAGAATCTTCTTTGTGTTCTGTGAAATCATCTCAGAGAGTTACAGTTTTCCCCTCAAGAAGCCTTTCGCTAAGAAAGTTCTTGTGGAATTGGAAAAGTGATATTTGGAACCCCATAGAGGGCTATGGTGAAAAAGGAAATATCCTCAGATGAAATCTGGAAAGAAGCTTTCTGAGAAACTGCTTAGTGTTCTGTTAATTCATCTCACAGAGTTACATGTGTATTTCGAGGATCTCTTTGCTAGCCCTATTTCTGTGGAATCTGAGAACAGATATTTCGGATCCCTTTGAAGACTATAGGGCCGAAGGACATATCCTCCGATAACAAAGAGAAAGAAGCTTTCTGAGAAACTTCTTTGCGTTCTGTGAAATCATCTCACAGAGTTACAGCTTTCCCCTCAAGAAGCCTTTCGGTAAGACAGTTCTTGTGGAATTGGCAAAGTGATATTTGGAAGCCCATAGAGGGCTATGGTGAAAAAGGAAATATCCTCAGATGAAATCTGGAAAGAAGCTTTCTGAGAAACTGCTTAGTGTTCTGTGAATTCATCTCACAGAGTTACATGTGTATTTCGAGGATCTCTTTGCTAGCCCTATTTCTGTGGAATCTGAGAACAGATATTTCGGATCCCTTTGAAGACTATAGGGCCAAAGGAAATATCCTCTGATAACAAAGAGAAAGAAGCTTTCTGAGAAACTTCTTTGTGTTCTGTGAAATCATCTCACAGAGTTACAGCTTTCCCCACAAGAAGCCTTTCGCTAAGACAGTCCTTGTGGAATTGGCAAAGTGATATTTGGAAGCCCATAGAGGGCTATGGTGAAAAAGGAAATATCCTCAGATGAAATCTGGAAAGAAGCTTTCTGCGAAACTGCTTAGTGTTCTGTGAATTCATCTCACAGAGTTACATGTGTATTTCGAGGATCTGTTTGATAGCTCTATTTCTGTGGAATCTGAGAACTGATATTTCGGATCCCTTTGAAGACTATAGGGCCAAAGGACATATCCTCCGATAACAAAGAGAAAGAAGCTTTCTGAGAAACTTCTTTGTGTTCTGTGAAATCATCTCACAGAGTTACAGCTTTCCCCTCAACAAGCCTTTCGCTAAGGCAGTTCTTGTGGAATTGGCAAAGTGATATTTGGAAGCCCATAGAAGGCTATGGTGAAAAAGGAAATATCGTCAGATGAAATCTGGAAAGAAGCTTTCTGAGAAACTGCTTAGTGTTCTGTTAATTCATCTCACAGAGTTACATGTGTATTTCGAGGATCTCTTTACTAGCCCTATTTCTGTGCAATCTGAGAACAGATATTTCAGATCCCTTTGAAGACTATAGGGCCAAAGGAAATATCCTCCGATAACAAAGAGAAAGAAGCTTTCTGAGAAACTTCTTTGTGTTCTGTGAAATCATCTTACAGAGTTACAGCTTTCCCCTCAAGAAGCCTTTCGCTAAGACAGTTCTTGTGGAATTGGTAAAGTGATATTTGGAAGCCCATAGAGGGCTAGGGGAAAAAGGAAATATCCTCAGATGAAATCTGGAAAGAAGCTTTCTGCGAAACTGATTCGTGTTTTGTTAATTCATCTCGCAGAGTTACATGTGTATTTCGAGGATCTCTTTGCTAGCCTTCTTTCTGTGGAATCTGAGAACAGATATTTCGGATATCTTTGAAGACTATAGGGCCAAAGGAAATATCCTCGGATAACAAAGAGAAAGAAGCTTTCTGAGAAACTTCTTTGTGTTCTGTTAAATCATCTTACAGAGTTACAGCATTCCCCTCAAGAAGCCTTTCGCTAACACAGTTCTTGTGGAATTGGCAAGGTGATGTTTGGAAGCCCATAGAGGGCTATGGTGAAAAAGGTAATATCGTCAGATGAAATATGGAAAGAAGCTTTCTGAGAAACTGCTTAGTGTTCTGTTAATTCATCTCACAGAGTTACATGTGTATTTCGAGGATCTCTTTGCTAGCACTATTTCTGTGGCAACTGAGAAAAGATATTTCGGATCCCTTTGAAGACTATAGGGCCAAAGGAAATATCCTCGGATAACAAAGAGAAAGAAGCTTTCTGAGAAACTTCTTTGTGTTCTGTGAAATCATCTCACAGAGTTACAGCATTCCCCTCAAGAAGCCTTTCGCTAAGACAGTTCTTGTGGAATTGGCAAAGTGATATTTGGAAGCCCATAGAAGGCTATGGTGAAAAAGGAAATATCGTCAGATGAAATCTGGAAAGAAGCTTTCTGAGAAACTGCTTAGTGTTCTGTTAATTCATCTCACAGAGTTACAGGTGTATTTCGAGGATCTCTTTGCTAGCCCTATTTCTGTGTAATCTGAGAACAGATATTTCGGATCCCTTTGAAGACTATAGGGCCAAAGGAAATATCCTCGGATAACAAAGAGAAAGAAGTTTTCTGAGAAACTTCTTTGTGTTCTGTGAAATCATCTCACAGAGTTACAGCTTTCCCCTCAAGAAGCCTTTCGCTAAGACAGTTCTTGTGGAATTGGCAAAGTGATATTTGGAAGCCCATAGAAGGCTATGGTGAAAAAGGAAATATCGTCCGATGAAATCTGGAAAGAAGCTTTCTGAGAAACTGCTTAGTGTTCTGTTAATTCATCTCACAGAGTTACATGTGTATTTCGAGGATCTCTTTGCTAGCCCTATTTCTGTGAAATCTGAGAACAGATATTTCGGATCCCTTTGAAGACTATAGGGCCAAAGGAAATATCCTCGGATAACAAAGAGAAAGAAGTTTTCTGAGAAACTTCTTTGTGTTCTGTGGAATCATCTCACAGAGTTACAGCTTTCCCCTCAAGAAGCCTTTCGCTAAGACAGTTCTTGTGGAATTGGCAAAGTGATATTTGGAAGCCCATAGAGGGCTATGGTGAAAAAGGAAATATCCTCAGAAGAAATCTGGAAAGAAGCTTTCTGAGAAACTGCTTAGTGTTCTCTGAATTCATCTCACAGAGTTACATGTGTATTTGGAGGATCTCTTTTCTAACCCTATTTCTGTGGAATCTGAGAACAGATATTTCGGATCCCTTTGAAGACGATAGGGCCAAAGGAAATATCCTCCGATAACAAAGAGAAAGAAGCTTTCTGAGAAACTTCTTTGTGTTCTGTGAAATCATCTCACAGAGTTACAGCTTTCCCCTAAAGAAGCCTTTCGCTAAGACAGTTCTTGTGGAATTGGCAAAGTGATATTTGGAAGCCCATAGAAGGCTATGGTGAAAAAGGAAGTATCGTCAGATGAAATCTGGAAAGAAGTTTTCTGAGAAACTGCTTAGTGTTCTGTTAATTCATCTCACAGAGTTACATGTGTATTTCGAGGATCTCTTTGCTAGCCTTATTTCTGTGGAATCTGAGAACAGATATTTCGGATCCCTTTGAAGACTATAGGGCCGAAGGACATATTCTCCGATAACAAAGAGAAAGAAGCTTTCTGAGAAACTTCTTTGCGTTCTGTGAAATCATCTCACAGAGTTACAGCTTTCCCCTCAAGAAGCCTTTCGGTAAGACAGTTCTTGTGGAATTGGCAAAGTGATATTTGGAAGCCCATAGAGGGCTATGGTGAAAAAGGAAATATCCTCAGATGAAATCTGGAAAGAAGCTTTCTGAGAAACTGCTTAGTGTTCTGTGAATTCATCTCACAGAGTTACATGTGTATTTCGAGGATCTCTTTGCTAGCCCTATTTCTGTGGAAACTGAGAACAGATATTTCGGATCCCTTTGAAGACTATAGGGCCGAAGGACATATCCTCCGATAACAAAGAGAAAGAAGCTTTCTGAGAAACTTCGTTGCGTTCTGTGAAATCATCTCACAGAGTTACAGCTTTCCCCTCAAGAAGCCTTTCGGTAAGACAGTTCTTGTGGAATTGGCAAAGTGATATTTGGAAGCCCATAGAGGGCTCTGGTGAAAAAGGAAATATCTTCAGATGAAATCTGGAAAGAAGCTTTCTGAGAAACTGCTTAGTGTTCTGTGAATTCATCTCACAGAGTTACATGTGTATTTCAAGGATCTCTTTGCTAGCCCTATTTCTGTGGAATCTGAGAACAGATATTTCGGATCCCTTTGAAGACTATAGGGCCAAAGGAAATATCCTCCGATAACAAAGAGAAAGAAGCTTTCTGAGAAACTTCTTTGTGTTCTGT
Organism: Macaca nemestrina; assembly: GCF_043159975.1. Taxonomy (NCBI): domain Eukaryota; kingdom Metazoa; phylum Chordata; class Mammalia; order Primates; family Cercopithecidae; genus Macaca; species Macaca nemestrina. Next base: position 32,818,306 of record NC_092135.1, on the reverse strand, counting down.
GAAATCATCTCACAGAGTTACAGCTTTCCCCACAAGAAGCCTTTCGCTAAGACAGTCCTTGTGGAATTGGCAAAGTGATATTTGGAAGCCCATAGAGTGCTATGGTGAAAAAGGAAATATCCTCAGATGAAATCTGGAAAGAAGCTTTCTGCGAAACTGCTTAGTGTTCTGTGAATTCCTCTCACAGAGTTACATGTGTATTTCGAGGATCTGTTTGATAGCTCTATTTCTGTGGAATCTGAGAACAGATATTTCGGATCACTTCGAAGACTATAGGGCCAAAGGACATATCCTCCGATAACAAAGAGAAAGAAGCTTTCTGAGAAACTTCTTTGTGTTCTGTGAAATCATCTCACAGAGTTACAGCTTTCCCCTCAACAAGCCTTTCGCTAAGACAGTTCTTGTGGAATTGGCAAGGTGATGTTTGGAAGCCCATAGAGGGCTATGGTGAAAAAGGTAATATCGTCAGATGAAATATGGAAAGAAGCTTTCTGAGAAACTGCTTAGTGTTCTGTTAATTCATCTCACAGAGTTACATGTGTATTTCGAGGATCTCTTTGCTAGCACTATTTCTGTGGCAACTGAGAAAAGATATTTCGGATGCCTTTGAAGACTATAGGGCCAAAGGAAATATCCTCGGATAACAAAGAGAAAGAAGCTTTCTGAGAAACTTCTTTGCGTTCTGTTAAATCATCTCACAGAGTTACAGCTTTCCCCTCAAGAAGCCTTTCGCTAAGACAGTTCTTGTGGAATTGGCAAAGTGATATTTGGAAGCCCATAGAAGGCTATGGTGAAAAAGGAAATATGGTCAGATGAAATCTGGAAAGAAGCTTTCTGAGAAACTGCTTAGTGTTCTGTTAATTCATCTCACAGAGTTACAGGTGTATTTCGAGGATCCCTTTGCTAGCCCTATTTCTGTAGAAACTGAGAACAGATATTTCGGATCCCTTTGAAGACTATAGGGCCAAAGGAAATATCCTCCGATAACAAAGAGAAAGAAGCTTTCTGAGAAACTTCTTTGTGTTCCGTGAAAACATCTCACAGAGTTACAGCTTTCTCCTCAAGAAGCCTTTCGGTAAGACAGTTCTTGTGGAATTGGGAAAGTGATATTTGGAAGCCCATAGATGGCTATGGGGAAAAAGGAAATATCCTCAGATGAAATCTGGAAAGAAGCTTTCTGAGAAACTGCTTAGTGTTCTGTTAATTCATCTCACAGAGTTACATGTGTATTTCCAGGATCTCTTTGCTAGCCCTATTTCTGTGGAAGCTGAGAACAGATATTTCGGATCCCTTTGAAGAGTATAGGGCCAAAGGAAATATCCTCCGATAACAAAGAGAAAGAAGCTTTCTGAGAAACTTCTTTGTGTTCTGTGAAATCATCTCACAGAGTTACAGCTTTCCCCTCAAGAAGCCTTTCGCTAAGACAGTTCTTGTGGAATTGGCAAAGTGATATTTGGAAGCCCATAGAGGGCTATGGTGAAAAAGGAAATATCGTCAGATGAAATTTGGAAAGAAGCTTTCTGCGAAACTGCTTAGTGTTCGGTTAATTCATCTCACAGTGTTACATGTGTATTTCGAGGATCTCTTTGCTAGCCCTATTTCTGTGGAATCTGAGAACAGATATTTCGGATCCCTTTGAAGACTATAGGGCCAAAGGAAATATCCTCCGATAACAAAGAGAAAAAGCTTTCTGAGAAACTTCTTTGTGTTCTGTGAAATCATCTCACAGAGTTACAGCTTTCCCCTCAAGAAGCCTTTCGCTGAGACAGTTCTTGTGGAATTGGAAAAGTGATATTTGGAAACCCATAGAGGGCTATGGTGAAAAAGGAAATATCCTCAGATGAAATCTGGAAAGAAGCTTTCTGCGAAACTGCTTAGTGTTCTGTTAATTCATCTCACAGAGTTACATGTGTATTTCGGGGATGTCTTTGCTAGCCCTATTTCTGTGGAATCTGAGAGCAGATATTTCGGATCCCTTTGAAGACTATAGGGCCAAAGGAAATATCCTCCGATAACAAAGAGAAAGAAGCTTTCTGAGAAACTTCTTTGTGTTCTGTGAAATCATCTCACAGAGTTACAGCTTTCCCTTCAAGAAGCCTTTCGCTAAGACAGTTCTTGTGGAATAGGCAAAGTGATATTTGGAAGCCCATAGAGGGCTATGGTGAAAAAGGAAATATCCTCAGATGAAATCTGGAAAGAAGCTTTCTGAGAAACTGCTTAGTGTTCTGTGAATTCATCTCACAGAGTTACATGTGTATTTCGAGGATCTCTTTGCTAGCCCTATTTCTGTGGAACCTGAAAACAGATATTTCGGATCCCTTTGAAGACTATAGGGCCAAAGGAAATATCCTCCGATAACAAAGAGAAAGAAGCTTTCTGAGAAACTTCTTTGTGTTCTGTGAAATCATCTCACAGAGTTACAGCTTTCCCCTCAAGAAGCCTTTCGCTAAGACAGTTCTTGTGGAATTGGCAAAGTGATATTTGGAAGCCCATAGATGGCTATGGGGAAAAAGGAAATATCCTCAGATGAAATCTGGAAAGAAGCTTTCTGAGAAACTGCTTAGTGTTCTGTTAATTCATCTCACAGAGTTACATGTGTATTTCCAGGATCTCTTTGCTAGCCCTATTTCTGTGGAAGCTGAGAACAGATATTTCGGATCCCTTTGAAGAGTATAGGGCCAAAGGAAATATCCACCGATAACAAAGAGAAAGAAGCTTTCTGAGAAACTTCTTTGTGTTCTGTGAAATCATCTCACAGAGTTACAGCTTTCCCCTCAAGAAGCCTTTCGCTAAGACAGTTCTTGTGGAATTGGCAAAGTGATATTTGGAAGCCCATAGAGGGCTATGGTGAAAAAGGAAATATCGTCAGATGAAATCTGGAAAGAAGCTTTCTGCGAAACTGCTTAGTGTTCGGTTAATTCATCTCACAGAGTTACATGTGTATTTCGAGGATCTCTTTGCTAGCCCTATTTCTGTGGAATCTGAAAACAGATATTTCGGATCCCTTTGAAGACTATAGGGCCAAAGGAAATATCCTCGGATAACAAAGAGAAAGAAGCTTTCTGAGAAACTTCTTTGTGTTCTGTGAAATCATCTCACAGAGTTACAGCTTTCCCTACAAGAAGCCTTTCGCTAAGACAGTCCTTGTGGAATTGGCAAAGTGATATTTGGAAGCCCATAGAGGGCTATGGTGAAAAAGGAAATATCGTCAGATGAAATCTGGAAAGAAGCTTTCCGAGAAACTGCTTAGTGTCTGTTAATTCATCTCACAGATTTACATGTGTATTTCGAGGATCTCTTTGCTAGCCCTATTTCTGTGGAATCTGAGAACAGATATTTCGGATCCCTTTGAAGACTCTAGGGCCAAAGGAAATATCCTCCGATAACAAAGAGAAAGAAGCTTTCTGAGAAACTTCTTTGTGTTCTGTGAAATCATCTCACAGAGTTACAGCTTTCCCCTCAAGAAGCCTTTCGGTAAGACAGTTCTTGTGGAATTGGCAAAGTGATATTTGGAAACCCATAGAGGGCTATGGTGAAAAAGGAAATATCCTCAGATGAAATCTGGAAAGAAGCTTTCTGAGAAACTGCTTAGTGTTCTGTGAATTCATCTCACAGAGTTACATGTGTATTTCGGGGATGTCTTTGCTAGCCCTATTTCTGTGGAATCTGAGAGCAGATATTTCGGATCCCTTTGAAGACTATAGGGACAAAGGAAATATCCTCCGATAAGAAAGAGAAAGAAGCTTTCTGAGAAACTTCTTTGTGTTCTGTGAAATCATCTCAGAGAGTTACAGCTTTCCCCTCAAGAAGCCTTTCGCTAAGACAGTTCTTGTGGAATAGGCAAAGTGATATTTGGAAGCCCATAGAGGGCTATGGTGAAAAAGGAAATATCGTCAGATGAAATCTGGAAAGAAGCTTTCTGAGAAACTGCTTAGTGTTCTGTGAATTCATCTCACAGAGTTACATGTGTATTTCGAGGATCTCTTTGCTAGCCCTATTTCTGTGGAACCTGAAAACAGATATTTCGGATCCCTTTGAAGACTATAGGGCCAAAGGAAATATCCTCCGATAACAAAGAGAAAGAAGCTTTCTGAGAAACTTCTTTGTGTTCTGTGAAATCATCTCAGAGAGTTACAGCTTTCCCCTCAAGAAGCCTTTCGCTAAGACAGTTCTTGTGGAATTGGCAAAGTTATATTTGGAAGCACAAAGAGGACTATGGTGAAAAAGGAAATATCCTCCGATGAAATCTGGAAAGAAGCTTTCTGGGAAACTGCTTAGTGTTCTGTTAATTCATCTCACAGAGTTACATTTGTATTTCGAGGATCTCTTTGCTAGCCCTATTTCTGTGGAATCTGAAAACAGACATTTCGGATCACTTTGAAGACTATAGGTCCAAAGGAAATATCCTCGGATAACAAAGAGAAAGAAGCTTTCTGAGAAACTTCTTTGTGTTCTGTGAAATCATCTCACAGAGTTACAGCTTTCCCCTCAAGAAGCCTTTCGCTAAGACAGTTCTTGTGGAATTGGCAAAGTGATATTTGGAAGCCCATAGAGGGCTATGGTGAAAAAGGAAATATCCTCAGATGAAATCTGGAAAGAAGATTTCTGAGAAACTGCTTAGTGTTCTGTGAATTCATCTCACAGAGTTACATGTGTATTTCGAGGATCTCTTTGCTAGCCCCATTTCTGTGTTAACTGAGAACAGATATTTCGGATCCCTTTGAAGACTATAGGGCCAAAGGAAATATCCTCCGATAACAAAGAGAAAGAAGCTTTCTGAGAAACTTCTTTGTGTTCTGTGAAATCATCTCACAGAGTTACATCTTTCCCCACAAGAAACCTTTCGCTAAGACAGTCCTTGTGGAATTGGCAAAGTGATATTTGGAAGCCCATAGAGGGCTATGGTGAAAAAGGAAATATCGTCCGATGAAATCTGGAAAGAAGCCTTCTGCGAAACTGCTTAGTGTTCTGTGAATTCATCTCACAGAGTTACATGTGTATTTCGAGGATCTCTTTGCTAGCCCTATTTCTGTGGAAACTGAGAACAGATATTTCGGATCCCTTTGAAGACTATAGGGCCGAAAGACATATCCTCCGATAACAAAGAGAAAGAAGCTTTCTGAGAAACTTCTTTGCGTTCTGTGAAATCATCTCACAGAGTTACAGCTTTCCCCTCAAGAAGCCTTTCGCTAAGACAGTTCTTGTGGAATTGGCAAAGTGATATTTGGAAGCCCATAGAGGGCTATGGTGAAAAAGGAAATATCCTCAGATGAAATCTGGAAAGAAGCTTTCTGAGAAACTGCTTAGTGTTCTGTGAATTCATCTCACAGAGTTACATGTGTATTTCGAGGATCTCTTTGCTAGCCCTATTTCTGTGGAATCTGAGAACAGATATTTCGGATCCCTTTGAAGACTATAGGGCCGAAGGACATATCCTCCGATAACAAAGAGAAAGAAGCTTTCTGAGAAACTTCTTTGCGTTCTGTGAAATCATCTCACAGAGTTACAGCTTTCCCCTCAAGAAGCCTTTCGCTAAGACAGTTCTTGTGGAATTGGCAAAGTGATATTTGGAAGCCCATAGAGGGCTATGGTGAAAAAGGAAATATCCTCAGATGAAATCCGGAAAGAAGCTTTCTGAGAAACTGCTTAGTGTTCTGTGAATTCATCTCACAGAGTTACATGTGTATTTCGAGGATCTCTTTGCTAGCCCTATTTCTGTGGAATCTGAGAACAGATATTTCGGATCCCTTTGTAGACTATAGGGCCAAAGGAAATATCCTCCGATAACAAAGAGAAAGAAGCTTTCTGAGAAACTTCTTTGTGTTCTGTGAAATCATCTCACAGAGTTACAGCTTTCCCCACAAGAAGCCTTTCGCTAAGACAGTCCTTGTGGAATTGGCAAAGTGATATTTGGAAGCCCATAGAGGGCTATGGTGAAAAAGAAATATCCTCAGATGAAATCTGGAAAGAAGCTTTCTGCGAAACTGCTTAGTGTTCTGTGAATTCATCTCACAGAGTTACATGTGTATTTCGAGGATCTGTTTGATAGCTCTATTTCTGTGGAATCTGAGAACTGATATTTCGGATCACTTTGAAGACTATAGGGCCAAAGGACATATCCTCCGATAACAAAGAGAAAGAAGCTTTCTGAGAAACTTCTTTGTGTTCTGTGAAATCATCTCACAGAGTTACAGCTTTCCCCTCAACAAGCCTTTCGCTAAGGCAGTTCTTGTGGAATTGGCAAAGTGATATTTGGAAGCCCATAGAAGGCTATGGTGAAAAAGGAAATATCGTCAGATGAAATCTGGAAAGAAGCTTTCTGAGAAACTGCTTAGTGTTCTGTTAATTCATCTCACAGAGTTACATGTGTATTTCGAGGATCTCTTTACTAGCCCTATTTCTGTGGAATCTGAGAGCAGATATTTCGGATCCCTTTGAAGACTATAGGGCCAAAGGAAATATCCTCCGATAACAAAGAGAAAGAAGCTTTCTGAGAAACTTCTTTGTGTTCTGTGAAATCATCTCACAGAGTTACAGCTTTCCCCGAAGAAGCCTTTCGCTAAGACAGTTCTTGTGGAATTGGCAAAGTGATATTTGGAAGCCCATAGAGGGCTATGGTGAAAAAGGAAATATCGTCAGATGAAATCTGGAAAGAAGCTTTCTGAGAAACTGCTTAGTGTTCTGTTAATTCATCTCACAGCGTTACATGTGTATTTCGAGGATCTCTTTGCTAGCCCTATTTCTGTGGAATCTGAGAACAGATATTTCGGATCCCTTCGAAGACTATAGGGCCAAAGGAAATATCCTCGGATAACAAAGAGAAAGAAGCTTTCTGAGAAACTTCTTTGTGTTCTGTGAAATCATCTCGCAGAGTTACAGCTTTCCCCTGAAGAAGCCTTTCGCTAAGACAGTTCTTGTGGAATTGGCAAAGTGATATTTGGAAGCCCATAGAGGGCTATGGTGAAAAAGGAAATATCCTCTGATGAAATCTGGAAAGAAGCTTTCTGAGAAACTGCTTAGTGTTCTGTGAATTCATCTCACAGAGTTACATGTGTATTTCGAGGATCTCTTTGCTAGCCCTATTTCTGTGGAAACTGAGAAAAGATATTTCGGATCCCTTTGAAGACTATAGGGCCAAAGGAAATATCCTCGGATAACAAAGAGAAAGAAGCTTTCTGAGAAACTTCTTTGTGTTCTGTGAAATCATCTCACAGAGTTACAGCTTTCCCCTCAAGAAGCCTTTCGCTAAGACAGTTCTTGTGGAATTCGCAAAGTGATATTTGGAAGCCCATAGAAGGCTATGGTGAAAAAGGAAATATCGTCAGATGAAATCTGGAAAAAAGCTTTCTGCGAAACTGCTTAGTGTTCTGTTAATTCGTCTCACAGAGTTACATGTGTATTTCGAGGATCTCTTTGCTAGCCCTATTTCTGTGGAATCTGAGAACAGATATTTCGGATCCCTTTGAAGACTATAGGGCCAAAGGAAATATCCTCGGATAACAAAGAGAAAGAAGCTTTCTGAGAAACTTCTTTGTGTTTTGTGAAATCATCTCACAGAGTTACAGCTTTCCCCTCATGAAGCCTTTCGCTAAGACAGTTCTTGTGGAATTAGCAAAGTGATATTTGGAAGCCCTTAGAGGGCTATGGTGAAAAAGGAAACATCCTCAGATGAAATCTGGAAAGCAGCTTTCTGAGAAACTGCTTAGTGTTCTGTTAATTCATCTCACAGAGCTACATGTGTATTTCGAGGATCTCTTTGCTAGCCCTATTTCTGTGGAATCTGAGAACAGATATTTCGGATCCCTTTGAAGACTATAGGGCCAAAGGAAATATCCTCCGATAACAAAGAGAAAGAAGCTTTCTGAGAAACTTCTTTCTGTTCTGTGAAATCACCTCACAGAGTTACAGCATTCCCCTCAAGAAGCCTTTTGCTAAGACAGTACTTGTGGAATTGCCAAAGTGATATTTGGAAGCCCATAGTGGGCTATGGTGAAAAAGGAAATATCCTCAGATGAAATCTGGAAAGAAGCTTTCTGAGAAACTGCTTAGTGTTCTGTTAATTCATCTCACAGCGTTACATGTGTATTTCGGGGATCTCTTTGCTAGCTCTATTTCTGTGGAATCTGAGAACAGATATTTCGGATCACTTTGAAGACTATAGGGCCAAAGGAAATATCCTCCGATAACAAAGAGAAAGAAGCTTTCTGAGAAACTTCTTTGTGTTCTCTGAAATCATCTCACAGAGTTACAGCTTTCCCCTCAAGAAGCCTTTCGCTAAGACAGTTCTTGTGTAATGGGCAAAGTGATATTTGGAAGCCCCTAGAGGGCTATGGTGAAAAAGGAAATATCCTCAGATGAAATCTGGAAAGAAGCTTTCTGAGAAACTGCTTAGTGTTCTGTGAAATCATCTCACAGAGTTACATGTGTATTTCGGGGATCTCTTTGCTAGCCCTATTTCTGTGGAATCTGAGAACAGATATTTCGGATCCCTTTGAAGACTATAGGGCCAAAGGAAATATCCTCCGATAACAAAGAGAAAGAAGCTTTCTGAGAAACTTCTTTGTGTTCTGTGAAATCATCTCACAGAGTTACAGCTTTCCCTTCAAGAAGCCTTTCGCTAAGACAGTTCTTGTGGAATTGGGAACGTGATATTTGGAAGCCCATAGAGGGCTATGGTGAAAAAGGAAATATCGTCAGATGAAATCTGGAAAGAAGCTTTCTGCGAAACTGCTTAGTGTTCTGTGAATTCATCTCACAGAGTTACATGTGTATTTCGAGGATATCTTTGCTAGCCCTATTTCTGTGGAATCTGAGAACAGATATTTCGGAACCCTTTGAAGACAATAGGGCCAAAGGAAATATCCTCCGATAACAAAGAGAAAGAAGCTTCCTGAGAAACTTCTTTGTGTTCTGTGAAATCATCTCACAGAGTTACAGCTTTCCCCTCAAGAAGCCGTTCGCTAAGAAAGTTCTTGTGGAATTGGCAAAGTGATATTTGGAAGCCCATAGAGGGCTATGGTGAAAAAGGAAATATCGTCAGATGAAATCTGGAAAGAAGCTTTCTGCGAAACTGCTTCGTGTTCTGTTAATTCATCTCACAGAGTTACATGTGTATTTCGGGTATCTCTTTGCTAGCTCTATTTCTGTGGAATCTGAGAACAGATATTTCGGATCACTTTGAAGACTATAGGGCCAAAGGAAATATCCTCCGATAACAAAGAGAAAGAAGCTTTCTGAGAAACCTCTCTGTGTTCTGTGAAATCATCTCAGAGAATTACAGCTTTCCCCTCAAGAAGCCTTTCGCTAAGACAGTTCTTGTGGAATTGTCAAAGTGATATTTGTAAGCCCATGGAGGGCTATGGTGAAAAAGGACATATCCTGAGATGAAATCTGGAAAGAAGCTTTCTGAGAAACTGCTTAGTGTTCTGTTAATTCATCTCACAGAGTTACATGTGTATTTCGAGGATCTCTTTGCTAGCTCTATTTCTGTGGAATCTGAGAACAGATATTTCGGATCCCTTTGAAGACTATAGGGCCAAAGGAAATATCCTCGGATAACAAAGAGAAAGAAGCTTTCTGAGAAACTTCTTTGTGTTCTGTGAAATCATCTCACAGAGTTACAGCTTTCCCCTCAAGAAGCCTTTCGCTAAGACAGTTCTTGTGGAATTGGCAAAGGATATTTGGAAGCTCATAGAGGGCTATGGTGAAAAAGGAAATATCCTCAGATGAAATCTGGAAAGAAGCTTTCTGAGAAACTGCTTAGTGTTCTGTTAATTTATCTCACAGCGTTACATGTGTATTTCGGGGATCTCTTTGCTAGCTCTATTTCTGTGGAATCTGAGAACAGATATTTCGGATCACTTTGAAGACTATAGGGCCAAAGGAAATATCCTCCGATAACAAAGAGAAAGAAGCTTTCTGAGAAACTTCTTTGTGTTCTGTGAAATCATCTCAGAGCGTTACAGCTTTCCCCTCAAGAAGCCTTTCGCTAAGACAGTTCTTGTGGAATTGGCAAAGTGATATTTGTAAGCCCATAGAGGGCTATGGTGAAAAAGGAAATATCCTCAGATGAAATCTGGAAAGAAGATTTCTGAGAAACTGCTTAGTGTTCTGTTAATTCATCTCACAGAGTTACATGTGTATTTCGAGGATCTCTTTGCTAGCCCTATTTCTGTGGAATCTGAGAACAGATATTTCGGATCCCTTTGAAGACTATAGGGCCAAAGGAAATATCCTCCGATAACAAAGAGAAAGAAGCTTTCTGAGAAACTTCTTTGTGTTCTGTGAAATCATCTCACAGAGTTACAGCTTTCCCCTCAAGAAGCCTTTCGCTAAGACAGTTCTTGTGGAATTGGCAAAGTGATATTTGGAAGCCCATAGAGGGCTATGGTGAAAAAGGAAATATCCTCAGATGAAATCTGGAAAGAAGCTTTCTGAGAAACTGCTTAGTGTTCTGTGAAATCATCTCACAGAGTTACATGTGTATTTCGTGGATCTCTTTGCTAGCCCTATTTCTGTGGAATCTGAGATCAGATATTTCGGATCCCTTTGAAGACTATAGGGCCAAAGGAAATATCCTCCGATAACAAAGAGAAAGAAGCTTTCTGAGAAACTTCTTTGTGTTCTGTGAAATCATCTCACAGAGTTACAGCTTTCCCCTCAAGAAGCCTTTCGCTAAGACAGTTCTTGTGGAATTGGCAAAGTGATATTCGGAAGCCCATAGAGGGCTATGGTGAAAAAGGAAATATCGTCAGATGAAATCTGGAAAGAAGCTTTCTGCGAAACTGCTTAGTGTTCTGTTAATTCATCTCACAGAGTTACATGTGTATTTGGAGGATCTCTTTGCTAGCCCTATTTCTGTGGAATCTGAGAACAGATATTTCGGATCCCTTTGAAGACTATAGGGCCAAAGGAAATATCCTCGGATAACAAAGAGAAAGAAGCTTTCTGAGAAACTTCTTTGTGTTCTGTGAAATCATCTCACAGAGTTACAGCTTTCCCCTCAAGAAGCCTTTCGCTAAGACAGTTCTTGTGGAATTGGCAAAGTGATATTTGGAAGCCCATAGAGGGCTATGGTGAAAAAGGAAATATCGTCAGATGAAATCTGGAAAGAAGCTTTCTGCGAAACTGCTTAGTGTTCTGTGAATTCATCTCACAGAGTTACATGTGTATTTCGAGGTGCTCTTTGCTAGCCCTATTTCTGTGGAATCTGAGAACAGATATTTCGGAACCCTTTGAAGACTATAGGGCCAAAGGAAATATCCTCCGATAACAAAGAGAAAGAAGCTTCCTGAGAAACTTCTTTGTGTTCTGTGAAATCATCTCACAGAGTTACAGCTTTCCCCTCAAGAAGCCGTTCGCTAAGACAGTTCTTGTGGAATTGGCAAAGTGATATTTGGAAGCCCATAGAGGGCTATGGTGAAAAAGGAAATATCGTCAGATGAAATCTGGAAAGAAGCTTTCTGCGAAACTGCTTCGTGTTCTGTTAATTCATCTCACAGAGTTACATGTGTATTTCGGGTATCTCTTTGCTAGCTCTATTTCTGTGGAATCTGAGAACAGATATTTCGGATCACTTTGAAGACTATAGGGCCAAAGGAAATATCCTCCGATAACAAAGAGAAAGAATCTTTCTGAGAAACTTCTTTGTGTTCTGTGAAATCATCTCAGAGAATTACAACTTTCCCCTCAGAAGCCTTTCGCTAAGACAGTTCTTGTGGAATTGTCAAAGTGATATTTGTAAGCCCATAGAGGGCTATGGTGAAAAAGGACATATCCTGAGATGAAATCTGGAAAGAAGCTTTCTGAGAAACTGCTTAGTGTTCTGTTAATTCATCTCACCGAGTTACATGTGTATTTCGAGGATCTCTTTGCTAGCCCTATTTCTGTGGAATCTGAGAACAGATATTTCGGATCCCTTTGAAGACTATAGGGCCAAAGGAAATATCCTCCGATAACAAAGAGAAAGAAGCTTTCTGAGAAACTTCTTTGTGTTCTGTGAAATCATCTCACAGAGTTACAGCTTTCCCCTCAAGAAGCCTTTCGCTAAGACAGTTCTTGTGGAATTGGCAAAGGATATTTGGAAGCCCATAGAGGGCTATGGTGAAAAAGGAAATATCCTCAGATGAAATCTGGAAAGAAGCTTTCTGAGAAACTGCTTAGTGTTCTGTAAATTCATCTCACAGAGTTACATGTGTATTTCGGGGATCTCTTTGCTAGCTCTATTTCTGTGGAATCTGAGAACAGATATTTCGGATCACTTTGAAGACTATAGGGCCAAAGGAAATATCCTCCGATAACAAAGAGAAAGAAGCTTTCTGAGAAACTTCTTTGTGTTCTGTGAAATCATCTCAGAGCGTTACAGCTTTCCCCTCAAGAAGCCTTTCGCTAAGACAGTTCTTGTGGAATTGGCAAAGTGATATTTGGAAGCCCATAGAGGGCTATGGTGAAAAAGGAAATATCCTCAGATGAAATCTGGAAAGAAGATTTCTGAGAAACTGCTTAGTGTTCTGTTAATTCATCTCACAGAGTTACATGTGTATTTCGAGGATCTCTTTGCTAGCCCTATTTCTGTGGAATCTGAGAACAGATATTTCGGATCCCTTTGAAGACTATAGGGCCAAAGGAAATATCCTCCGATAACAAAGAGAAAGAAGCTTTCTGAGAAACTTCTTTGTGTTCTGTGAAATCATCTCACAGAGTTACAGCTTTCCCCTCAAGAAGCCTTTCGCTAAGACAGTTCTTGTGGAATTGGCAAAGTGATATTTGGAAGCCCATAGAGGGCTATGGTGAAAAAGGAAATATCCTCAGATGAAATCTGGAAAGAAGCTTTCTGAGAAACTGCTTAGTGTTCTGTGAAATCATCTCACAGAGTTACATGTGTGTTTCGGGGATCTCTTTGCTAGCCCTATTTCTGTGGAATCTGAGATCAGATATTTCGGATCCCTTTGAAGACTATAGGGCCAAAGGAAATATCCTCCGATAACAAAGAGAAAGAAGCTTTCTGAGAAACTTCTTTGTGTTCTGTGAAATCATCTCACAGAGTTACAGCTTTCCCCTCAAGAAGCCTTTCGCTAAGACAGTTCTTGTGGAATTGGCAAAGTGATATTCGGAAGCCCATAGAGGGCTATGGTGAAAAAGGAAATATCGTCAGATGAAATCTGGAAAGAAGCTTTCTGCGAAACTGCTTAGTGTTCTGTTAATTCATCTCACAGAGTTACATGTGTATTTGGAGGATCTCTTTGCTAGCCCTATTTCTGTGGAATCTGAGAACAGATATTTCGGATCCCTTTGAAGACTATAGGGCCAAAGGAAATATCCTCGGATTACAAAGAGAAAGAAGCTTTCTGAGAAACTTCTTTGTGTTCTGTGAAATCATCTCACAGAGTTACAGCTTTCCCCTCAAGAAGCCTTTCGCTAAGACAGTTCTTGTGGAATTGGCAAAGTGATATTTGGAAGCCCTTAGAGGGCTATGGTGAAAAAGGAAATATCCTCAGATGAAATCTTTAAAGAAGCTTTCTGAGAAACTGCTTAGTGTTCTGTTAATTCATCTCACAGAGTTACATGTGTATTTCGAGGATCTCTTTGCTAGCCCCATTTCTGTGTTAACTGAGAACAGATATTTCGGATCCCTTTGAAGACTATAGGGCCAAAGGAAATATCCTCCGATAACAAAGAGAAAGAAGCTTTCTGAGAAACTTCTTTGTGTTCTGTGAAATCATCTCACAGAGTTACATCTTTCCCCACAAGAAACCTTTCGCTAAGACAGTCCTTGTGGAATTGGCAAAGTGATATTTGGAAGCCCATAGAGGGCTATGGTGAAAAAGGAAATATCGTCCGATGAAATCTGGAAAGAAGCCTTCTGCGAAACTGCTTAGTGTTCTGTGAATTCATCTCACAGAGTTACATGTGTATTTCGAGGATCTCTTTGCTAGCCCTATTTCTGTGGAAACTGAGAACAGATATTTCGGATCCCTTTGAAGACTATAGGGCCGAAAGACATATCCTCCGATAACAAAGAGAAAGAAGCTTTCTGAGAAACTTCTTTGCGTTCTGTGAAATCATCTCACAGAGTTACAGCTTTCCCCTCAAGAAGCCTTTCGCTAAGACAGTTCTTGTGGAATTGGCAAAGTGATATTTGGAAGCCCATAGAGGGCTATGGTGAAAAAGGAAATATCCTCAGATGAAATCTGGAAAGAAGCTTTCTGAGAAACTGCTTAGTGTTCTGTGAATTCATCTCACAGAGTTACATGTGTATTTCGAGGATCTCTTTGCTAGCCCTATTTCTGTGGAATCTGAGAACAGATATTTCGGATCCCTTTGAAGACTATAGGGCCGAAGGACATATCCTCCGATAACAAAGAGAAAGAAGCTTTCTGAGAAACTTCTTTGCGTTCTGTGAAATCATCTCACAGAGTTACAGCTTTCCCCTCAAGAAGCCTTTCGCTAAGACAGTTCTTGTGGAATTGGCAAAGTGATATTTGGAAGCCCATAGAGGGCTATGGTGAAAAAGGAAATATCCTCAGATGAAATCCGGAAAGGAGCTTTCTGAGAAACTGCTTAGTGTTCTGTGAATTCATCTCACAGAGTTACATGTGTATTTCGAGGATCTCTTTGCTAGCCCTATTTCTGTGGAATCTGAGAACAGATATTTCGGATCCCTTTGTAGACTATAGGGCCAAAGGAAATATCCTCCGATAACAAAGAGAAAGAAGCTTTCTGAGAAACTTCTTTGTGTTCTGTGAAATCATCTCACAGAGTTACAGCTTTCCCCACAAGAAGCCTTTCGCTAAGACAGTCCTTGTGGAATTGGCAAAGTGATATTTGGAAGCCCATAGAGGGCTATGGTGAAAAAGAAATATCCTCAGATGAAATCTGGAAAGAAGCTTTCTGCGAAACTGCTTAGTGTTCTGTGAATTCATCTCACAGAGTTACATGTGTATTTCGAGGATCTGTTTGATAGCTCTATTTCTGTGGAATCTGAGAACTGATATTTCGGATCACTTTGAAGACTATAGGGCCAAAGGACATATCCTCCGATAACAAAGAGAAAGAAGCTTTCTGAGAAACTTCTTTGTGTTCTGTGAAATCATCTCACAGAGTTACAGCTTTCCCCTCAACAAGCCTTTCGCTAAGGCAGTTCTTGTGGAATTGGCAAAGTGATATTTGGAAGCCCATAGAAGGCTATGGTGAAAAAGGAAATATCGTCAGATGAAATCTGGAAAGAAGCTTTCTGAGAAACTGCTTAGTGTTCTGTTAATTCATCTCACAGAGTTACATGTGTATTTCGAGGATCTCTTTACTAGCCCTATTTCTGTGGAATCTGAGAGCAGATATTTCGGATCCCTTTGAAGACTATAGGGCCAAAGGAAATATCCTCCGATAACAAAGAGAAAGAAGCTTTCTGAGAAACTTCTTTGTGTTCTGTGAAATCATCTCACAGAGTTACAGCTTTCCCCGAAGAAGCCTTTCGCTAAGACAGTTCTTGTGGAATTGGCAAAGTGATATTTGGAAGCCCATAGAGGGCTATGGTGAAAAAGGAAATATCGTCAGATGAAATCTGGAAAGAAGCTTTCTGAGAAACTGCTTAGTGTTCTGTTAATTCATCTCACAGCGTTACATGTGTATTTCGAGGATCTCTTTGCTAGCCCTATTTCTGTGGAATCTGAGAACAGATATTTCGGATCCCTTCGAAGACTATAGGGCCAAAGGAAATATCCTCGGATAACAAAGAGAAAGAAGCTTTCTGAGAAACTTCTTTGTGTTCTGTGAAATCATCTCGCAGAGTTACAGCTTTCCCCTGAAGAAGCCTTTCGCTAAGACAGTTCTTGTGGAATTGGCAAAGTGATATTTGGAAGCCCATAGAGGGCTATGGTGAAAAAGGAAATATCCTCAGATGAAATCTGGAAAGAAGCTTTCTGAGAAACTGCTTAGTGTTCTGTGAATTCATCTCACAGAGTTACATGTGTATTTCGAGGATCTCTTTGCTAGCCCTATTTCTGTGGAAACTGAGAAAAGATATTTCGGATCCCTTTGAAGACTATAGGGCCAAAGGAAATATCCTCGGATAACAAAGAGAAAGAAGCTTTCTGAGAAACTTCTTTCTGTTCTGTGAAATCATCTCACAGAGTTACAGCTTTCCCCTCAAGAAGCCTTTCGCTAAGACAGTTCTTGTGGAATTCGCAAAGTGATATTTGGAAGCCCATAGAAGGCTATGGTGAAAAAGGAAATATCGTCAGATGAAATCTGGAAAAAAGCTTTCTGCGAAACTGCTTAGTGTTCTGTTAATTCGTCTCACAGAGTTACATGTGTATTTCGAGGATCTCTTTGCTAGCCCTATTTCTGTGGAATCTGAGAACAGATATTTCGGATCCCTTTGAAGACTATAGGGCCAAAGGAAATATCCTCGGATAACAAAGAGAAAGAAGCTTTCTGAGAAACTTCTTTGTGTTTTGTGAAATCATCTCACAGAGTTACAGCTTTCCCCTCATGAAGCCTTTCGCTAAGACAGTTCTTGTGGAATTAGCAAAGTGATATTTGGAAGCCCTTAGAGGGCTATGGTGAAAAAGGAAACATCCTCAGATGAAATCTGGAAAGCAGCTTTCTGAGAAACTGCTTAGTGTTCTGTTAATTCATCTCACAGAGCTACATGTGTATTTCGAGGATCTCTTTGCTAGCCCTATTTCTGTGGAATCTGAGAACAGATATTTCGGATCCCTTTGAAGACTATAGGGCCAAAGGAAATATCCTCCGATAACAAAGAGAAAGAAGCTTTCTGAGAAACTTCTTTCTGTTCTGTGAAATCACCTCACAGAGTTACAGCATTCCCCTCAAGAAGCCTTTTGCTAAGACAGTACTTGTGGAATTGCCAAAGTGATATTTGGAAGCCCATAGTGGGCTATGGTGAAAAAGGAAATATCCTCAGATGAAATCTGGAAAGAAGCTTTCTGAGAAACTGCTTAGTGTTCTGTTAATTCATCTCACAGCGTTACATGTGTATTTCGGGGATCTCTTTGCTAGCTCTATTTCTGTGGAATCTGAGAACAGATATTTCGGATCACTTTGAAGACTATAGGGCCAAAGGAAATATCCTCCGATAACAAAGAGAAAGAAGCTTTCTGAGAAACTTCTTTGTGTTCTCTGAAATCATCTCACAGAGTTACAGCTTTCCCCTCAAGAAGCCTTTCGCTAAGACAGTTCTTGTGTAATGGGCAAAGTGATATTTGGAAGCCCCTAGAGGGCTATGGTGAAAAAGGAAATATCCTCAGATGAAATCTGGAAAGAAGCTTTCTGAGAAACTGCTTAGTGTTCTGTGAAATCATCTCACAGAGTTACATGTGTATTTCGGGGATCTCTTTGCTAGCCCTATTTCTGTGGAATCTGAGAACAGATATTTCGGATCCCTTTGAAGACTATAGGGCCAAAGGAAATATCCTCCGATAACAAAGAGAAAGAAGCTTTCTGAGAAACTTCTTTGTGTTCTGTGAAATCATCTCACAGAGTTACAGCTTTCCCTTCAAGAAGCCTTTCGCTAAGACAGTTCTTGTGGAATTGGGAACGTGATATTTGGAAGCCCATAGAGGGCTATGGTGAAAAAGGAAATATCGTCAGATGAAATCTGGAAAGAAGCTTTCTGCGAAACTGCTTAGTGTTCTGTGAATTCATCTCACAGAGTTACATGTGTATTTCGAGGATATCTTTGCTAGCCCTATTTCTGTGGAATCTGAGAACAGATATTTCGGAACCCTTTGAAGACAATAGGGCCAAAGGAAATATCCTCCGATAACAAAGAGAAAGAAGCTTCCTGAGAAACTTCTTTGTGTTCTGTGAAATCATCTCACAGAGTTACAGCTTTCCCCTCAAGAAGCCGTTCGCTAAGAAAGTTCTTGTGGAATTGGCAAAGTGATATTTGGAAGCCCATAGAGGGCTATGGTGAAAAAGGAAATATCGTCAGATGAAATCTGGAAAGAAGCTTTCTGCGAAACTGCTTCGTGTTCTGTTAATTCATCTCACAGAGTTACATGTGTATTTCGGGTATCTCTTTGCTAGCTCTATTTCTGTGGAATCTGAGAACAGATATTTCGGATCACTTTGAAGACTATAGGGCCAAAGGAAATATCCTCCGATAACAAAGAGAAAGAAGCTTTCTGAGAAACCTCTCTGTGTTCTGTGAAATCATCTCAGAGAATTACAGCTTTCCCCTCAAGAAGCCTTTCGCTAAGACAGTTCTTGTGGAATTGTCAAAGTGATATTTGTAAGCCCATGGAGGGCTATGGTGAAAAAGGACATATCCTGAGATGAAATCTGGAAAGAAGCTTTCTGAGAAACTGCTTAGTGTTCTGTTAATTCATCTCACAGAGTTACATGTGTATTTCGAGGATCTCTTTGCTAGCTCTATTTCTGTGGAATCTGAGAACAGATATTTCGGATCCCTTTGAAGACTATAGGGCCAAAGGAAATATCCTCGGATAACAAAGAGAAAGAAGCTTTCTGAGAAACTTCTTTGTGTTCTGTGAAATCATCTCACAGAGTTACAGCTTTCCCCTCAAGAAGCCTTTCGCTAAGACAGTTCTTGTGGAATTGGCAAAGGATATTTGGAAGCTCATAGAGGGCTATGGTGAAAAAGGAAATATCCTCAGATGAAATCTGGAAAGAAGCTTTCTGAGAAACTGCTTAGTGTTCTGTTAATTTATCTCACAGCGTTACATGTGTATTTCGGGGATCTCTTTGCTAGCTCTATTTCTGTGGAATCTGAGAACAGATATTTCGGATCACTTTGAAGACTATAGGGCCAAAGGAAATATCCTCCGATAACAAAGAGAAAGAAGCTTTCTGAGAAACTTCTTTGTGTTCTGTGAAATCATCTCAGAGCGTTACAGCTTTCCCCTCAAGAAGCCTTTCGCTAAGACAGTTCTTGTGGAATTGGCAAAGTGATATTTGTAAGCCCATAGAGGGCTATGGTGAAAAAGGAAATATCCTCAGATGAAATCTGGAAAGAAGATTTCTGAGAAACTGCTTAGTGTTCTGTTAATTCATCTCACAGAGTTACATGTGTATTTCGAGGATCTCTTTGCTAGCCCTATTTCTGTGGAATCTGAGAACAGATATTTCGGATCCCTTTGAAGACTATAGGGCCAAAGGAAATATCCTCCGATAACAAAGAGAAAGAAGCTTTCTGAGAAACTTCTTTGTGTTCTGTGAAATCATCTCACAGAGTTACAGCTTTCCCCTCAAGGAGCCTTTCGCTAAGACAGTTCTTGTGGAATTGGCAAAGTGATATTTGGAAGCCCATAGAGGGCTATGGTGAAAAAGGAAATATCCTCAGATGAAATCTGGAAAGAAGCTTTCTGAGAAACTGCTTAGTGTTCTGTGAAATCATCTCACAGAGTTACATGTGTATTTCGTGGATCTCTTTGCTAGCCCTATTTCTGTGGAATCTGAGATCAGATATTTCGGATCCCTTTGAAGACTATAGGGCCAAAGGAAATATCCTCCGATAACAAAGAGAAAGAAGCTTTCTGAGAAACTTCTTTGTGTTCTGTGAAATCATCTCACAGAGTTACAGCTTTCCCCTCAAGAAGCCTTTCGCTAAGACAGTTCTTGTGGAATTGGCAAAGTGATATTCGGAAGCCCATAGAGGGCTATGGTGAAAAAGGAAATATCGTCAGATGAAATCTGGAAAGAAGCTTTCTGCGAAACTGCTTAGTGTTCTGTTAATTCATCTCACAGAGTTACATGTGTATTTGGAGGATCTCTTTGCTAGCCCTATTTCTGTGGAATCTGAGAACAGATATTTCGGATCCCTTTGAAGACTATAGGGCCAAAGGAAATATCCTCGGATAACAAAGAGAAAGAAGCTTTCTGAGAAACTTCTTTGTGTTCTGTGAAATCATCTCACAGAGTTACAGCTTTCCCCTCAAGAAGCCTTTCGCTAAGACAGTTCTTGTGGAATTGGCAAAGTGATATTTGGAAGCCCATAGAGGGCTATGGTGAAAAAGGAAATATCGTCAGATGAAATCTGGAAAGAAGCTTTCTGCGAAACTGCTTAGTGTTCTGTGAATTCATCTCACAGAGTTACATGTGTATTTCGAGGTGCTCTTTGCTAGCCCTATTTCTGTGGAATCTGAGAACAGATATTTCGGAACCCTTTGAAGACTATAGGGCCAAAGGAAATATCCTCCGATAACAAAGAGAAAGAAGCTTCCTGAGAAACTTCTTTGTGTTCTGTGAAATCATCTCACAGAGTTACAGCTTTCCCCTCAAGAAGCCGTTCGCTAAGACAGTTCTTGTGGAATTGGCAAAGTGATATTTGGAAGCCCATAGAGGGCTATGGTGAAAAAGGAAATATCGTCAGATGAAATCTGGAAAGAAGCTTTCTGCGAAACTGCTTCGTGTTCTGTTAATTCATCTCACAGAGTTACATGTGTATTTCGGGTATCTCTTTGCTAGCTCTATTTCTGTGGAATCTGAGAACAGATATTTCGGATCACTTTGAAGACTATAGGGCCAAAGGAAATATCCTCCGATAACAAAGAGAAAGAATCTTTCTGAGAAACTTCTTTGTGTTCTGTGAAATCATCTCAGAGAATTACAACTTTCCCCTCAGAAGCCTTTCGCTAAGACAGTTCTTGTGGAATTGTCAAAGTGATATTTGTAAGCCCATAGAGGGCTATGGTGAAAAAGGACATATCCTGAGATGAAATCTGGAAAGAAGCTTTCTGAGAAACTGCTTAGTGTTCTGTTAATTCATCTCACCGAGTTACATGTGTATTTCGAGGATCTCTTTGCTAGCCCTATTTCTGTGGAATCTGAGAACAGATATTTCGGATCCCTTTGAAGACTATAGGGCCAAAGGAAATATCCTCCGATAACAAAGAGAAAGAAGCTTTCTGAGAAACTTCTTTGTGTTCTGTGAAATCATCTCACAGAGTTACAGCTTTCCCCTCAAGAAGCCTTTCGCTAAGACAGTTCTTGTGGAATTGGCAAAGGATATTTGGAAGCCCATAGAGGGCTATGGTGAAAAAGGAAATATCCTCAGATGAAATCTGGAAAGAAGCTTTCTGAGAAACTGCTTAGTGTTCTGTAAATTCATCTCACAGAGTTACATGTGTATTTCGGGGATCTCTTTGCTAGCTCTATTTCTGTGGAATCTGAGAACAGATATTTCGGATCACTTTGAAGACTATAGGGCCAAAGGAAATATCCTCCGATAACAAAGAGAAAGAAGCTTTCTGAGAAACTTCTTTGTGTTCTGTGAAATCATCTCAGAGCGTTACAGCTTTCCCCTCAAGAAGCCTTTCGCTAAGACAGTTCTTGTGGAATTGGCAAAGTGATATTTGGAAGCCCATAGAGGGCTATGGTGAAAAAGGAAATATCCTCAGATGAAATCTGGAAAGAAGATTTCTGAGAAACTGCTTAGTGTTCTGTTAATTCATCTCACAGAGTTACATGTGTATTTCGAGGATCTCTTTGCTAGCCCTATTTCTGTGGAATCTGAGAACAGATATTTCGGATCCCTTTGAAGACTATAGGGCCAAAGGAAATATCCTCCGATAACAAAGAGAAAGAAGCTTTCTGAGAAACTTCTTTGTGTTCTGTGAAATCATCTCACAGAGTTACAGCTTTCCCCTCAAGAAGCCTTTCGCTAAGACAGTTCTTGTGGAATTGGCAAAGTGATATTTGGAAGCCCATAGAGGGCTATGGTGAAAAAGGAAATATCCTCAGATGAAATCTGGAAAGAAGCTTTCTGAGAAACTGCTTAGTGTTCTGTGAAATCATCTCACAGAGTTACATGTGTGTTTCGGGGATCTCTTTGCTAGCCCTATTTCTGTGGAATCTGAGATCAGATATTTCGGATCCCTTTGAAGACTATAGGGCCAAAGGAAATATCCTCCGATAACAAAGAGAAAGAAGCTTTCTGAGAAACTTCTTTGTGTTCTGTGAAATCATCTCACAGAGTTACAGCTTTCCCCTCAAGAAGCCTTTCGCTAAGACAGTTCTTGTGGAATTGGCAAAGTGATATTCGGAAGCCCATAGAGGGCTATGGTGAAAAAGGAAATATCGTCAGATGAAATCTGGAAAGAAGCTTTCTGCGAAACTGCTTAGTGTTCTGTTAATTCATCTCACAGAGTTACATGTGTATTTGGAGGATCTCTTTGCTAGCCCTATTTCTGTGGAATCTGAGAACAGATATTTCGGATCCCTTTGAAGACTATAGGGCCAAAGGAAATATCCTCGGATTACAAAGAGAAAGAAGCTTTCTGAGAAACTTCTTTGTGTTCTGTGAAATCATCTCACAGAGTTACAGCTTTCCCCTCAAGAAGCCTTTCGCTAAGACAGTTCTTGTGGAATTGGCAAAGTGATATTTGGAAGCCCTTAGAGGGCTATGGTGAAAAAGGAAATATCCTCAGATGAAATCTTTAAAGAAGCTTTCTGAGAAACTGCTTAGTGTTCTGTTAATTCATCTCACAGAGTTACATGTGTATTTCGAGGATCTCTTTGCTAGCCCTATTTCTGTGGAATCTGAGAACAGATATTTCGGATCCCTTTGAAGACTATAGGGCCAAAGGAAATATCCTCCGATAACAAAGAGAAAGAAGCTTTCTGAGAAACTTCTTTGTGTTCTGTGAAATCATCTCACAGAGTTACAGCTTTCCCCTGAAGACGCCTTTGGCTAAGACAGTTCTTGTGGAATTGCCAAAGTGATATTTGGAAGCCCATAGAGGGCTATGGTGAAAAAGGAAATATCGTCAGATGAAATCTGGAAAGAAGCTTTCTGCGAAACTGCTTAGTGTTCTGTTAACTCATCTCACAGCGTTACATGTGTATTTCGGGGATCTCTTTGCTAGCTCTATTTCTGTGGAATCTGAGAACAGATATTTCGGATCCCTTTGAAGACTATAGGGCCAAAGGAAATATCCTCCGATAACAAAGAGAAAGAAGATTTCTGAGAAACTTCTTTGTGTTCTGTGAAATCATCTCACAGAGTTACAGCTTTCCCCTCAAGAAGCCTTTTGCTAAGACAGTTCTCGTTGAATTGGGAACGTGATATTTGGAAGCCCATAGAGGGCTATGGTGAAAAAGGATATATCCTCAGATGAAATCTGGAAAGAAGCTTTCTGAGAAACTGCTTAGTGTTCTGTGAATTCATCTCACAGAGTTACATGTGTATTTCGAGGATCTCTTTGCTAGCCCTATTTCTGTGGAATCTGAGAACAGATATTTCGGATCCCTTTGAAGACTATAGGGCCAAAGGAAATATCCTCCGATAACAAAGAGAAAGAAGCTTTCTGAGAAACTTCTTTGTGTTCTGTGAAATCATCTCACAGAGTTACAGCTTTCCCCTCAAGAAGCCTATCGCTAAGACAGTTCTTGTGGAATTGGCAAAGTGATATTTGGAAGCCCATAGAGGGCTATGGTGAAAAAGGAAATATCGTCAGATGAAATCTGGAAAGAAGCTTTCTGCGAAACTGCTTAGTGTTCTGTTAATTCATCTCACAGCGTTACATGTGTATTTCGGGGATCTCTTTGCTAGCTCTATTTCTGTGGAATCTGAGAACAGATATTTCGGATCACTTTGAAGACTATAGGGCCAAAGGAAATATCCTCCGATAACAAAGAGAAAGAAGCTTTCTGAGAAACTTCTTTGTGTTCTCTGAAATCATCTCACAGAGTTACAGCTTTCCCCTCAAGAAGCCTTTCGCTAAGACAGTTCTTGTGGAATTGGGAACGTGATATTTGGAAGCCCTTAGAGGGCTATGGTGAAAAAGGATATATCGTCAGATGAAATCTGGAAAGAAGCTTTCTGCGAAACTGCTTAGTGTTCTGTTAATTCATCTCACAGAGTTACATGTGTATTTCGAGGATCTCTTTGCTAGTCATATTTCTGTGGAATCTGAGAACAGATATTTCGGATCCCTTCGAAGACAATAGGGCCAAAGGAAATATCCTCGGATAACAAAGAGAAAGAAGCTTTCTGAGAAACTTCTTTGTGTTCTGTGAAATCATCTCGCAGAGTTACAGCTTTCCCCTCAAGAAGCCTTTCGCTAAGACAGTTCTTGTGGAATTGGCAAAGTGATATTTGGAAGCCCATAGAGGTCTATGGTGAAAAAGGAAATATCCTCAGATGAAATCTGGAGAGAAGCTTTCTGAGAAACTGCTTAGTGTTCTGTGAATTCATCTCACAGAGTTACATGTGTATTTCGAGGATCTCTTTGCTAGCCCTATTTCTGTGGAAACTGAGAAAAGATATTTCGGATCCCTTTGAAGACTATAGGGCCAAAGGAAATATCCTCGGATAACAAAGAGAAAGAAGCTTTCTGAGAAACTTCTTTCTGTTCTGTGAAATCATCTCACAGAGTTACAGCTTTCCCCTCAAGAAGCCTTTCGCTAAACAGTTCTTGTGGAACTGGCAAAGTGATATTTGGAAGCCCATAGAATGCTACGGTGAAAAAGGAAATATCGTCAGATGAAATCTGGAAAGAAGCTTTCTGCGAAACTGCTTAGTGTTCTGTTAATTCATCTCACTGAGTTACATGTGTATTTCGAGGATCACTTTGCTAGCCCTATTTCTGTGGAATCGAGAACAGATATTTCGGATCCTTTTGAAGACTATAGGGCCAAAGGAAATATCCTCGGATAACAAAGAGAAAGAAGCTTTCTGAGAAACTTCTTTGTGTTCTGTGAAATCATCTCACAGAGTTACAGCTTTCCCCTCAAGAAGCCTTTCGCTAAGACAGTTCTTGTGGAATTGGCAAAGTGATATTTGGAAGCCCTTAGAGGGCTCTGGTGAAAAAGGAAATATCCTCAGATGAAATCTGGAAAGCAGCTTTCTGAGAAACTGCTTAGTGTTCTGTTAATTCATCTCACAGAGCTACATGTGTATTTCGAGGATCTCTTTGCTAGCCCTATTTCTGTGGAATCTGAGAACAGATATTTCGGATCCCTTTGAAGACTATAGGGCCAAAGGAAATATCCTCCGATAACAAAGAGAAAGAAGCTTTCTGAGAAACTTCTTTGTGTTCTGTGAAATCATCTCACAGAGTTACAGCTTTCCCCTCAAGAAGCCTTTTGCTAAGACAGTTCTTGTGGAATTGCCAAAGTGATATTTTGAAGCCCATAGAGGGCTATGGTGAAAAAGGAAATATCCTCAGATGAAATCTGGAAAGAAGCTTTCTGAGAAACTGTTTAGTGTTCTGTTAATTCATCTCACAGAGTTACATGTGTATTTCGGGGATCTCTTTGCTAGCTCTATTTCTGTGGAATCTGAGAACAGATATTTCGGATCACTTTGAAGACTATAGGGCCAAAGGAAATATCCTCCGATAACAAAGAGAAAGAAGCTTTCTGAGAAACTTCTTTGTGTTCTGTGAAATCATCTCAGAGAGTTACAGCTTTCCCCTCAAGAAGCCTTTCGCTAAGACAGTTCTTGTGGAATTGGCAAAGTGATATTTGTAAGCCCATAGAGGGCTATGGTGAAAAAGGAAATATCCTCAGATGAAATCTGGAAAGAAGCTTTCTGAGAAACTGCTTAGTGTTCTGTTAATTCATCTCACAGAGTTACATGTGTATTTCGAGGATCTCTGTTGCTAGCCCTATTTCTGTGGAATCTGAGAACAGATATTTCGGATCCCTTTGAAGACTATAGGGCCAAAGGAAATATCCTCCGATAACAAAGAGAAAGAAGCTTTCTGAGAAACTTCTTTGTGTTCTGTGAAATCATCTCACAGAGTTACAGCTTTCCCCTCAAGAAGCCTTTCGCTAAGACAGTTCTTGTGGAATTGGCAAAGTGATATTTGGAAGCCCATAGAGGGCTACGGTGAAAAAGGAAATATCCTCAGATGAAATCTGGAAAGAAGCTTTCTGAGAAACTGCTTAGTGTTCTGTGAAATCATCTCACAGAGTTACATGTGTATTTCGGGGATCTCTTTGCTAGCCCTATTTCTGTGGAATCTGAGAACAGATATTTCGGATCCCTTTGAAGACTATAGGGCCAAAGGAAAAATCCTCCGATAACAAAGAGAAAGAAGCTTTCTGAGAAACTTCTTTTTGTTTTGTGAAATCATCTCACAGAGTTACAGCTTTCCCCTCAAGAAGCCTTTTGCTAAGACAGTTCTTGTGGAATTGGCAAAGTGATATTCGGAAGCCCATAGAGGGCTGTGGTGAAAAAGGAAATATCGTCAGATGAAATCTGGAAAGAAGCTTTCTGCGAAACTTCTTAGTGTTCCGTTAATTCATCTCACAGAGTTACATGTGTATTTCGAGGATCTCTTTGCTAGCTCTATTTCTGTGGAATCTGAGAACAGATATTACGGATCACTTTGAAGACTATAGGGCCAAAGGAAATATCCTCCGATAACAAAGAGAAAGAAGCTTTCTGAGAAACTTCTTTGTGTTCTGTGAAATCATCTCACAGAGTTACAGCTTTCCCCTCAAGAAGCCTTTTGCTAAGACAGTTCTTGTGGAATTGGGAACGTGATATTTGGAAGCCCATAGAGGGCTATGGTGAAAAAGGATATATCGTTAGATGAAATCTGGAAAGAAGCTTTCTGAGAAATTGCTTAGTGTTCTGTGAATTCATCTCACAGAGTTACATGTGTATTTCGAGGATCTCTTTGCTAGCCCTATTTCTGTGGAATCTGAGAACAGATATTTCGGATCCCTTTGAAGACTATAGGGCCAAAGGAAATATCCTCCAATAACAAAGAGAAAGAAGCTTTCTGAGAAACTTCTTTGTGTTCTGTGAAATCACCTCACAGATTTACAGCTTTCCCCTCAAGAAGCCTTTCGCTAAGACAGTTCTTGTGGAATTGGCAAAGTGATATTTGGAAGCCCATAGATGGCTATGGTGAAAAAGGAAATATCCTCAGATGAAATCTGGAAAGAAGCTTTCTGAGAAACTGCTTAGTGTTCTGTGAATTCATCTCACAGAGTTACATGTGTATTTCATGGATCTCTTTGCTAGCCCTATTTCTGTGGAATCTGAGAACAGATATTTCGGATACCTTTGACGACTATAGGGCCAAAGGTAATATCCTCCGGTAACAAAGAGAAAGAAGCTTTCCGAGAAACTTCTTTGTGTTCTGTGAAATCATCTCACAGAGTTACAGCTTTCCCCTCAAGAAGCCTTTCGCTAAGACAGTTCTTGTGGAATTGGCAAAGTGATATTTGTAAGCCCATAGAAGGCTATGGTGAAAAAGGAAATATCCTCAGATGAAATCTGGAAAGAAGCTTTCTGAGAAACTGCTTAGTGTTCTGTGAATTCATCTCACAGAGTTACATGTGTATTTCGAGGATCTCTTTGCTAGCCCTATTTCTGTGGAATCTGAGAACAGATATTTCGGATCCCTTTGAAGACTATAGGGCCAAAGGAAATATCCTCCGATAACAAAGAGAAAGAAGCTTTCTGAGAAACTTCTTTGTGTTCTGTGAAATCATCTCACAGAGTTACAGCTTTCCCCTAAAGAAGCCTTTCGCTAAGACAGTTCTTGTGGAATTGGCAAAGTGATATTTGGAAGCCCATAGAGGGTTATGGTGAAAAAGGAAATATCCTCAGATGAAAACTGGAAAGAAGCTTTCTGAGAAACTGCTTAGTGTTCTGTGAAATCATCTCACAGAGTTACATGTGTATTTCGGGGATCTCTTTGCTAGCCCTATTTCTGAGGAATCTGAGAACAGATATTTCGGATCCCTTTGAAGACTATAGGGCCAAAGGAAATATCCTCCGATAACAAAGAGAAAGAAGCTTTCTGAGAAACATCTTTGTGTTCTGTGAAATCATCTCACAGAGTTACAGCTTTCCCCTCAAGAAGCCTTTCGCTAAGACAGATCTTGTGGAATTGGCAAAGTGATATTTGGAAGCCCATAGAAGGCTATGGGGAAAAAGGAAATATCCTCAGATGAAATCTGGAAAGAAGCTTTCTGAGAAATTGCTTAGTGTTCTGTGAATTCATCTCACAGAGTTACATGTGTATTTCGAGGATCTCTTTGCTAGCCCTATTTCTGTGGAATCTGAAAACAGATATTTCGGAACCCTTTGAAGACTATAGGGCCAAAGGAAATATCCTCCGATAACAAAGAGAAAGAAGCTTTCTGAGAAACTTCTTTGTGTTCTGTGAAATCATCTCACAGAGTTACAGCTTTCCCCTCAAGAAGCCTTTCGCTAAGACAGTCCTTGTGGAATTGGCAAAGTGATATTTGGAAGCCCATAGAGGGCTATGGTGAAAAAGGAAATATCGTCAGATGAAATCTGGAAAGAAGCTTTCTGCGAAACTGCTTAGTGTTCTGTTAATTCATCTCACAGAGTTACATGTGTATTTCGAGGATCTCTTTGCTAGCCCTATTTCTGTGGAATCTGAGAAAAGATATTTCGGATCCCTTTGAAGACTATAGGGCCAAAGGAAATATCCTCCGATAACAAAGAGAAAGAAGCTTTCTGAGAAACTTCTTTGTGTTCTGTGAAATCACCTCACAGATTTACAGCTTTCCCCTCAAGAAGCCTTTCGCTAAGACAGTTCTTGTGGAATTGGCAAAGTGATATTTGGAAGCCCATAGATGGCTATGGTGAAAAAGGAAATATCCTCAGATGAAATCTGGAAAGAAGCTTTCTGAGAAACTGCTTAGTGTTCTGTGAATTCATCTCACAGAGTTACATGTGTATTTCATGGATCTCTTTGCTAGTCCTATTTCTGTGGAATCTGAGAACAGATATTTCGGATACCTTTGACGACTATAGGGCCAAAGGTAATATCCTCCGATAACAAAGAGAAAGAAGCTTTCTGAGAAACTTCTTTGTGTTCTGTGAAATCATCTCAGAGAGTTACAGCTTTCCCCTCAAGAAGCCTTTCGCTAAGACAGTTCTTGTGGAATTGGCAAAGTGATATCTGGAAGCCCATAGAGGGCTATGGTGAAAAAGGAAATATCGTCAGATGAAATCTGGAAAGAAGCTTTCTGCGAAACTGCTTAGTGTTCTCTTAATTCATCTCACAGAGTTACATGTGTATTTCGGGGATCTCTTTGCTAGCTCTATTTCTGTGGAATCTGAGAACAGATATTTCGGATCACTTTGAAGACTATAGGGCCAAAGGAAATATCCTCCGATAACAAAGAGAAAGAAGCTTTCTGAGAAACTTCTTTGTGTTCTGTGACATCATCTCACAGAGTTACAGCTTTCCCCTCAAGAAGCCTTTCGCTAAGACAGTTCTTGTGGAATTGGCAAAGTTATATTTGGAAGCCCATAGAGGGCTACGGGGAAAAAGGAAATATCCTCAGATGAAATCTGGAAAGAAGCTTTCTGAGAAACTGCTTAGTGTTCTGTTAATTCATCTCACAGAGTTACATGTGTATTTCCAGGATCTCTTTGCTAGCCCTATTTCTGTGGAATCTGAGAACAGATATTTCGGATCCCTTTGAAGAGTATAGGGCCAAAGGAAAAATCCTCCGATAACAAAGAGAAAGAAGCTTTCTGAGAAACTTCTTTGTGTTCTGTGAAATCATCTCACAGAGTTACAGCTTTCCCCTCAAGAAGCCTTTCGCTAAGACAGTTCTTGTGGAATTGGCAAAGTGATATTTGGAAGCCCAGAGAGGGCTATGGTGAAAAAGGAAATATCCTCAGATGAAAACTGGAAAGAAGCTTTCTGAGAAACTGCTTAGTGTTCTGTGAATTCATCTCACAGAGTTGCATGAGTATTTCGAGGATCTCTTTGATAGCCCTATTTCTGTGCAATCTGAAAACAGATATTTCGGATCCCTTTGAAGACTATAGGGCCAAAGGAAATATCCTCCGATAACAAAGAGAAAGAAGCTTTCTGAGAAACTTCTTTGTGTTCTGTGAAATCATCTCACAGAGTTACAGATTTCCCCTCAAGAAGCCATTCGCTAAGACAGTCCTTGTGGAATTGGCAAAGTGATATTTGGAAGCCCATAGCAGGCTATGGTGAAAAAGGAAATATCGTCAGATGAAATCTGGAAAGAAGCTTTCTGCGAAACTGCTTAGTGTTCTGTTAATTCATCTCACAGTGTTTCATGTGTATTTCGAGGATCTCTTTGCTAGCCCTATTTCTGTGGAATCTGAGAACAGGTATTTCGGATCCCTTTGAAGACTATAGGGCCAAAGGAAATATCCTCCGATAACAAAGAGAAAGAAGCTTTCTGAGAAACTTCTTTGTGTTCTGTGAAATCATCTCACAGAGTTACAGCTTTCCCCTCAAGAAGCCTTTCGCTAAGACAGTTCTTGTGGAATTGGCAAAGTGATATTTGGAAGCCCATAGAAGGCTATGGGGAAAAAGGAAATATCCTCAGATGAAATCTGGAAAGAAGCTTTCTGAGAAACTGCTTAGTGTATGTTAATTCATCTCACAGAGTTACATGTGTATTTCGAGGATCTCTTTGCTAGCCCTATTTCTGTGGAATCTGAGAACAGATATTTCGGATTCCTTTGAAGACTATGGGGCCAAAGGAAATATCCTCCGATAACAAAGAGAAAGAAGCTTTCTGAGAAACTTCTTTGTGTTCTGTGAAATCATCTCACAGAGTTACAGCTTTCCCCTCAAGAAGCCTTTCGGTAAGACAGTTCTTGTGGAATTGGCAAAGTGATATTTGGAAGCCCATAGAGGGCTATGGTGAAAAAGGAAATATCCTCAGATGAAATCTGGAAAGAAGCTTTCTGCGAAACTGCTTAGTGTTGTGTGAATTCATCTCACAGAGTTACATGTGTATTTCGGGGATCTCTTTGCTAGCCCTATTTCTGTGGAATCTGAGAACAGATATTTCGGATCCCTTTGAAGACTATAGGGCCAAAGGAAATATCCTCCGATAACAAAGAGAAAGAAGCTTTCTGAGAAACTTCTTTGTGTTCTGTGAAATCATCTCACAGAGTTACAGCTTTCCCCTCAAGAAGCCTTTCGCTAAGACAGTTCTTGTTTAATAGGCAAAGTGATATTTGGAAGCCCATAGAGGGCTCTGGTGAAAAAGGAAATATCGTCAGATGAAATCTGGAAAGAAGCTTTCTGAGAAACTGCTTAGTGTTCTGTGAATTCATCTCACAGAGTTACATGTGTATTTCGAGGATCTCTTTGCTAGCCCTATTTCTGTGGAACCTGAAAACAGATATTTCGGATCCCTTTGAAGACTATAGGGCCAAAGGAAATATCCTCGGATAACAAAGAGAAAGAAGCTTTCTGAGAAACTTCTTTGTGTTCTGTGAAATCATCTCACAGAGTTACAGCGTTCCCTACAAGAAGCCTTTCGCTAAGACAGTCCTTGTTGAATTGGCAAAGTGATATTTTGAAGCCCATAGAGGGCTATGGTGAAAAAGGAAATATCGTCCGATGAAATCTATAAAGAAGCTTTCTGCGAAACTGCTTAGTGTTCTGTGAATTCATCTCACAGAGTTACATGTGTATTTCGAGGATCTCTTTGCTAGCCCTATTTCTGTGGAAACTGAGAACAGATATTTCGGATCCCTTTGAAGACTATAGGGCCAAAGGAAATATCCTCCGGTAACAAAGAGAAAGAAGCTTTCTGAGAAACTTCTTTGTGTTCTGTGAAATCATCTCACAGAGTTACAGCTTTCCCCTCAAGAAGCCTTTCGCTAAGACAGTTCTTGTGGAATTGGCAAAGTGATATTTGGAAGCCCATAGATGGCTATGGTGAAAAAGGAAATATCGTCAGATGAAATCTGGAAAGAAGCTTTCCGAGAAACTGCTTAGTGTCTGTTAATTCATCTCACAGAATTACATGTGTATTTCGAGGATCTCTTTGCTAGCCCTATTTCTGTGGAATCTGAGAACAGATATTTCGGATCCCTTTGAAGACTATAGGGCCAAAGGAAATATCCTCCGATAACAAAGAGAAAGAAGCTTTCTGAGAAACTTCTTTGTGTTCTGTGAAATCATCTCACAGAGTTACAGCTTTCCCCTCAAGAAGCCTTTCGCTAAGACAGTTCTTGTGGAATTGGCAAAGTGATATTTGGAAACCCATAGAGGGCTATGGTGAAAAAGGAAATATCCTCAGATGAAATCTGGAAAGAAGCTTTCTGAGAAACTGCTTAGTGTTCTGTTAATTCATCTCACAGAGTTACATGTGTATTTCGGGGATGTCTTTGCTAGCCCTATTTCTGTGGAATCTGAGAGCAGATATTTCGGATCCCTTTGAAGACTATAGGGACAAAGGAAATATCCTCCGATAACAAAGAGAAAGAAGCTTTCTGAGAAACTTCTTTGTGTTCTGTGAAATCATCTCACAGAGTTACAGCTTTCCCCTCAAGAAGCCTTTCGCTAAGACAGTTCTTGTGGAATAGGCAAAGTGATATTTGGAAGCCCATAGAGGGCTATGGTGAAAAAGGAAATATCGTCAGATGAAATCTGGAAAGAAGCTTTCTGAGAAACTGCTTAGTGTTCTGTGAATTCATCTCACAGAGTTACATGTGTATTTCGAGGATGTCTTTGCTAGCCTTATTTCTGTGGAACCTGAAAACAGATATTTCGGATCCCTTTGAAGACTATAGGGCCAAAGGAAATATCCTCCGATAAGAAAGAGAAAGAAGCTTTCTGAGAAACTTCTTTGTGTTCTGTGAAATCATCTCACAGAGTTACAGCTTTCCCCACAAGAAGCCTTTCGCTAAGACAGTCCTTGTGGAATTGGCAAAGTGATATTTGGAAGCCCATAGAGGGCTATGGTGAAAAAGGAAATAAGTCCGATGAAATCTGGAAAGAAGCTTTCTGCGAAACTGCTTAGTGTTCTGTGAATTCATCTCACAGAGTTACATGTGTATTTCGAGGATCTCTTTGCTAGCCCTATTTCTGTGGAAACTGAGAACAGATATTTCGGATCCCTTTGAAGACTATAGGGCCAAAGGAAATATCCTCCGATAACAAAGAGAAAGAAGCTTTCTGAGAAACTTCTTTGTGTTCTGTGAAATCATCTCACAGAGTTACAGCTTTCCCCTCAAGAAGCCTTTCGCTAAGACAGTTCTTGTGGAATTGGCAAAGTGATATTTGGAAACCCATAGAGGGCTATGGTGAAAAAGGAAATATCCTCAGATGAAATCTGGAAAGAAGCTTTCTGAGAAACTGCTTAGTGTTCTGTGAATTCATCTCACAGAGTTACATGTGTATTTCGGGGATGTCTTTGCTAGCCCTATTTCTGTGGAATCTGAGAGCAGATATTTCGGATCCCTTTGAAGACTATAGGGACAAAGGAAATATCCTCCGATAACAAAGAGAAAGAAGCTTTCTGAGAAACTTCTTTGTGTTCTGTGAAATCATCTCACGGAGTTACAGCTTTCCCCTCAAGAAGCCTTTCGCTAAGACAGTTCTTGTGGAATAGGCAAAGTGATATTTGGAAGCCCTTAGAGGGCTATGATGAAAAAGGAAATATCGTCAGATGAAATCTGGAAAGAAGCTTTCTGAGAAACTGCTTAGTGTTCTGTGAATTCATCTCACAGAGTTACATGTGTATTTCGAGGATGTCTTTGCTTGCCCTATTTCTGTGGAACCTGAAAACAGATATTTCGGATCCCTTTGAAGACTATAGGGCCAAAGGAAATATCCTCCGATAAGAAAGAGAAAGAAGCTTTCTGAGAAACTTCTTTGTGTTCTGTGAAATCATCTCACAGAGTTACAGCTTTCCCCACAAGAAGCCTTTCGCTAAGACAGTCCTTGTGGAATTGGCAAAGTGATATTTGGAAGCCCATAGAGGGCTATGGTGAAAAAGGAAATAAGTCCGATGAAATCTGGAAAGAAGCTTTCTGCGAAACTGCTTAGTGTTCTGTGAATTCATCTCACAGAGTTACATGTGTATTTCGAGGATCTCTTTGCTAGCCCTATCTCTGTGGAAACTGAGAACAGATATTTCGGATCCCTTTGAAGACTATAGGGCCAAAGGAAATATCCTCCGATAACAAAGAGAAAGAAGCTTTCTGAGCAACTTCTTTGTGTTCTGTGAAATCATCTCAGAGAGTTACAGCTTTCCCCTCAAGAAGCCTTTCGCTAAGACAGTTCTTGTGGAATTGGCAAAGTTATATTTGGAAGCACAAAGAGGACTATGGTGAAAAAGGAAATATCCTCCGATGAAATCTGGAAAGAAGCTTTCTGGGAAACTGCTTAGTGTTCTGTTAATTCATCTCACAGAGTTACATGTGTATTTCGAGGATCTCTTTGCTAGCCCTATTTCTGTGGAATCTGAAAACAGACATTTCGGATCACTTTGAAGACTATAGGTCCAAAGGAAATATCCTCGGATAACAAAGAGAAAGAAGCTTTCTGAGCAACTTCTTTGTGTTCTGTGAAATCATCTCACAGAGTTACAGCTTTCCCCTCAAGAAGCCTTTCGCTAAGACAGTTCTTGTGGAATTGGCAAAGTGATATTTGGAAGCCCATAGAGGGCTATGGTGAAAAAGGAAATATCCTCAGATGAAATCTGGAAAGAAGATTTCTGAGAAACTGCTTAGTGTTCTGTTAATTCATCTCACAGAGTTACATTTGTATTTCGAGGATCTCTTTGCTAGCCCTATTTCTGTGGAATCTGAAAACAGACATTTCGGATCACTTTGAAGACTATAGGTCCAAAGGAAATATCCTCGGATAACAAAGAGAAAGAAGCTTTCTGAGAAACTTCTTTGTGTTCTGTGAAATCATCTCACAGAGTTACAGCTTTCCCCTCAAGAAGCCTTTCGCTAAGACAGTTCTTGTGGAATTGGCAAAGTGATATTTGGAAGCCCATAGAGGGCTATGGTGAAAAAGGAAATATCCTCAGATGAAATCTGGAAAGAAGAAATCTGAGAAACTGCTTAGTGTTCTGTGAATTCATCTCACAGAGTTACATGTGTATTTCGAGGATCTCTTTGCTAGCCCCATTTCTGTGTTAACTGAGAACAGATATTTCGGATCCCTTTGAAGACTATAGGGCCAAAGGACACATCCTCCGGTAACAAAGAGAAAGAAGCTTTCTGAGAAACTTCTTTGTGTTCTGTGAAATCATCTCACAGAGTTGCAGCTTTCCCCTCAAGAAGCCTTTCGCTAAGACAGTTCTTGTGGATTTGGCAAAGTGATATTTGGAGGCCCATAGAGGGCTATGGTGAAAAAGGAAATATCGTCAGATGAAATCTGGAAAGAAGCTTTCTGAGAAACTGCTTAGTGTTCTGTGAATTCATCTCACAGAGTTACATGTGTATTTCGAGGATGTCTTTGCTAGCCCTATTTCTGTGGAACCTGAAAACAGATATTTCGGATCCCTTTGAAGACTATAGGGCCAAAGGAAATATCCTCCGATAAGAAAGAGAAAGAAGCTTTCTGAGAAACTTCTTTGTGTTCTGTGAAATCATCTCACAGAGTTACAGCTTTCCCCACAAGAAGCCTTTCGCTAAGACAGTCCTTGTGGAATTGGCAAAGTGATATTTGGAAGCCCATAGAGGGCTATGGTGAAAAAGGAAATAAGTCCGATGAAATCTGGAAAGAAGCTTTCTGCGAAACTGCTTAGTGTTCTGTGAATTCATCTCACAGAGTTACATGTGTATTTCGAGGATCTCTTTGCTAGCCCTATTTCTGTGGAAACTGAGAACAGATATTTCGGATCCCTTTGAAGACTATAGGGCCAAAGGAAATATCCTCCGATAACAAAGAGAAAGAAGCTTTCTGAGAAACTTCTTTGTGTTCTGTGAAATCATCTCACAGAGTTACAGCTTTCCCCTCAAGAAGCCTTTCGCTAAGACAGTTCTTGTGGAATTGGCAAAGTGATATTTGGAAACCCATAGAGGGCTATGGTGAAAAAGGAAATATCCTCAGATGAAATCTGGAAAGAAGCTTTCTGAGAAACTGCTTAGTGTTCTGTGAATTCATCTCACAGAGTTACATGTGTATTTCGGGGATGTCTTTGCTAGCCCTATTTCTGTGGAATCTGAGAGCAGATATTTCGGATCCCTTTGAAGACTATAGGGACAAGGGAAATATCCTCCGATAAAAAAGAGAAAGAAGCTTTCTGAGAAACTTCTTTGTGTTCTGCGAAATCATCTCACAGAGTTACAGCTTTCCCCTCAAGAAGCCTTTCGCTAAGACAGTTCTTGTGGAATAGGCAAAGTGATATTTGGAAGCCCATAGAGGGCTATGGTGAAAAAGGAAATATCGTCAGATGAAATCTGGAAAGAAGCTTTCTGAGAAACTGCTTAGTGTTCTGTGAATTCATCTCACAGAGTTACATGTGTATTTCGAGGATGTCTTTGCTAGCCCTATTTCTGTGGAACCTGAAAACAGATATTTCGGATCCCTTTGAAGACTATAGGGCCAAAGGAAATATCCTCCGATAAGAAAGAGAAAGAAGCTTTCTGAGAAACTTCTTTGTGTTCTGTGAAATCATCTCACAGAGTTACAGCTTTCCCCACAAGAAGCCTTTCGCTAAGACAGTCCTTGTGGAATTGGCAAAGTGATATTTGGAAGCCCATAGAGGGCTATGGTGAAAAAGGAAATAAGTCCGATGAAATCTGGAAAGAAGCTTTCTGCGAAACTGCTTAGTGTTCTGTGAATTCATCTCACAGAGTTACATGTGTATTTCGAGGATCTCTTTGCTAGCCCTATTTCTGTGGAAACTGAGAACAGATATTTCGGATCCCTTTGAAGACTATAGGGCCAAAGGAAATATCCTCCGATAACAAAGAGAAAGAAGCTTTCTGAGCAACTTCTTTGTGTTCTGTGAAATCATCTCAGAGAGTTACAGCTTTCCCCTCAAGAAGCCTTTCGCTAAAACAGTTCTTGTGGAATTGGCAAAGTTATATTTGGAAGAACATAGAGGACTATGGTGAAAAAGGAAATATCCTCCGATGAAATCTGGAAAGAAGCTTTCTGGGAAACTGCTTAGTGTTCTGTTAATTCATCTCACAGAGTTACATGTGTATTTCGAGGATCTCTTTGCTAGCCCTATTTCTGTGGAATCTGAAAGCAGACATTTCGGATCACTTTGAAGACTGTAGGTCCAAAGGAAATATCCTCGGATAACAAAGAGAAAGAAGCTTTCTGAGAAACTTCTTTGTGTTCTGTGAAATCATCTCACAGAGTTACAGCTTTCCCCTCAAGAAGCCTTTCGCTAAGACAGTTCTTGTGGAATTGGCAAAGTGATATTTGGAAGCCCTTAGAGGGCTATGGTGAAAAAGGAAATATCCTCAGATGAAATCTGGAAAGAAGATTTCTGAGAAACTGCTTAGTGTTCTGTTAATTCATCTCACAGAGTTACATTTGTATTTCGAGGATCTCTTTGCTAGCCCTATTTCTGTGGAATCTGAAAACAGACATTTCGGATCACTTTGAAGACTATAGGTCCAAAGGAAATATCCTCGGATAACAAAGAGAAAGAAGATTTCGGAGAAACTTCTTTGTGTTCTGTGAAATCATCTCACAGAGTTACAGCTTTCCCCTCAAGAAGCCTTTCGCTAAGACAGTTCTTGTGGAATTGGCAAAGTGATATTTGGAAGCCCATAGAGGGCTATGGTGAAAAAGGAAATATCCTCAGATGAAATCTGGAAAGAAGAAATCTGAGAAACTGCTTAGTGTTCTGTGAATTCATCTCACAGAGTTACATGTGTATTTCGAGGATCTCTTTGCTAGCCCTATTTCTGTGGAAACTGAGAACAGATATTTCGGATCCCTTTGAAGACTATAGGGCCAAAGGAAATATCCTCCGATAACAAAGAGAAAGAAGCTTTCTGAGAAACTTCTTTCTGTTCTGTGAAATCATCTCACAGAGTTACAGCTTTCCCCTCAAGAAGCCTTTCGCTAAGACAGTTCTTGTGGAATTGGCAAAGTGATATTTGGAAACCCATAGAGGGCTATGGTGAAAAAGGACATATCCTCAGATGAAATCTGGAAAGAAGCTTTCTGAGAAACTGCTTAGTGTTCTGTGAATTCACCTCACAGAGTTACATGTGTATTTCGGGGATGTCTTTGCTAGCCCTATTTCTGTGGAATCTGAGAGCAGATATTTCGGATCCCTTTGAAGACTATAGGGACAAAGGAAATATCCTCCGATAAAAAAGAGAAAGAAGCTTTCTGAGAAACTTCTTTGTGTTCTGCGAAATCATCTCACAGAGTTACAGCTTTCCCCTCAAGAAGCCTTTCGCTAAGACAGTTCTTGTGGAATAGGCAAAGTGATATTTGGAAGCCCATAGAGGGCTATGGTGAAAAAGGAAATATCGTCAGATGAAATCTGGAAAGAAGCTTTCTGAGAAACTGCTTAGTGTTCTGTGAATTCATCTCACAGAGTTACATGTGTATTTCGAGGATGTCATTGCTAGCCCTATTTCTGTGGAACCTGAAAACAGATATTTCGGATCCCTTTGAAGACTATAGGGCCAAAGGAAATATCCTCCGATAACAAAGAGAAAGAAGCTTTCTGAGAAACTTCTTTGTGTTCTGTGAAATCATCTCACAGAGTTACAGCTTTCCCCACAAGAAGCCTTTCGCTAAGACAGTCCTTGTGGAATTGGCAAAGTGATATTTGGAAGCCCATAGAGGGCTATGGTGAAAAAGGAAATAAGTCCGATGAAATCTGGAAAGAAGCTTTCTGCGAAACTGCTTAGTGTTCTGTGAATTCATCTCACAGAGTTACATGTGTATTTCGAGGATCTCTTTGCTAGCCCTATTTCTGTGGAAACTGAGAACAGATATTTCGGATCCCTTTGAAGACTATAGGGCCAAGGAAATATCCTCCGATAACAAAGAGAAAGAAGCTTTCTGAGAAACTTCTTTGTGTTCTGTGAAATCATCTCAGAGAGTTACAGCTTTCCCCTCAAGAAGCCTTTCGCTAAGACAGTTCTTGTGGAATTGGCAAAGTTATATTTGGAAGCACAAAGAGGACTATGGTGAAAAAGGAAATATCCTCCGATGAAATCTGGAAAGAAGCTTTCTGGGAAACTGCTTAGTGTTCTGTTAATTCATCTCACAGAGTTACATTTGTATTTCGAGGATCTCTTTGCTAGCCCTATTTCTGTGGAATCTGAAAACAGACATTTCGGATCACATTGAAGACTACAGGTCCAAAGGAAATATCCTCGGATAACAAAGAGAAAGAAGCTTTCTGAGAAACTTCTTTGTGTTCTGTGAAATCATCTCACAGAGTTACAGCTTTCCCCTCAAGAAGCCTTTCGCTAAGACAGTTCTTGTGGAATTGGCAAAGTGATATTTGGAAGCCCATAGAGGGCTATGGTGAAAAAGGAAATATCCTCAGATGAAATCTGGAAAGAAGATTTCTGAGAAACTGCTTAGTGTTCTGTTAATTCATCTCACAGAGTTACATTTGTATTTCGAGGATCTCTTTGCTAGCCCTATTTCTGTGGAATCTGAAAACAGACATTTCGGATCACTTTGAAGACTATAGGTCCAAAGGAAATATCCTCGGATAACAAAGAGAAAGAAGCTTTCTGAGAAACTTCTTTGTGTTCTGTGAAATCATCTCACAGAGTTACAGCTTTCCCCTCAAGAAGCCTTTCGCTAAGACAGTTCTTGTGGAATTGGCAAAGTGATATTTGGAAGCCCATAGAGGGCTATGGTGAAAAAGGAAATATCCTCAGATGAAATCTGGAAAGAAGAAATCTGAGAAACTGCTTAGTGTTCTGTGAATTCATCTCACAGAGTTACATGTGTATTTCGAGGATCTCTTTGCTAGCCCCATTTCTGTGTTAACTGAGAACAGATATTTCGGATCCCTTTGAAGACTATAGGGCCAAAGGACACATCCTCCGGTAACAAAGTGAAAGAAGCTTTCTGAGAAACTTCTTTGTGTTCTGTGAAATCATCTCACAGAGTTGCAGCTTTCCCCTCAAGAAGCCTTTCGCTAAGACAGTTCTTGTGGATTTGGCAAAGTGATATTTGGAGGCCCATAGAGGGCTATAGTGAAAAAGGAAATATCGTCAGATAAAATCTGGAAAGAAGCTTTCTGAGAAACTACTCAGTGTTCTGTTAATACATCTCACAGAGTTACATGTGTATTTCGAGGATCTCTTTGCTAGCCTTATTTCTGTGGAATCTGAGAACAGATATTTCGGATCCCTTTGAAGACTATAGGGCCAAAGGACATATCCTCCGATAACAAAGAGAAAGAAGCTTTCTGAGAAACTTCTTTGTGTTCTGTGAAATCATCTCACAGAGTTACAGCTTTCCCCTCAAGAAGCCTTTCGCTAAGACAGTTCTTGTGGAATTGGCAAAGTTATATTTGGAAGCCCATAGAGGGCTATGGGGAAAAAGGAAATATCCTCAGATGAAATCTGGAAAGAAGCTTTCTGAGAAACTGCTTAGTGTTCTGTGAATTCATCTCACAGAGTTACATGTGTATTTCAAGGATCTCTTTGCTAGCCTTCTTTCTGTGGAATCTGAGAACAGATATTTCGGATCCCTTTGAAGACTATAGGGCCAAAGGAAATATCCTCCAATAACAAAGAGAAAGAAGCTTTCTGAGAATCTTCTTTGTGTTCTGTGAAATCATCTCAGAGAGTTACAGTTTTCCCCTCAAGAAGCCTTTCGTTAAGAAAGTTCTTGTGGAATTGGAAAAGTGATATTTGGAAGCCCATAGAGGGCTATGGTGAAAAAGGAAATATCCTCAGATGAAATCTGGAAAGAAGCTTTCTGAGAAACTGCTTAGTGTTCTGTTAATTCATCTCACAGAGTTACATGTGTATTTCGAGGATCTCTTTGCTAGCCCTATTTCTGTGGAATCTGAGAACAGATATTTCGGATCCCTTTGAAGACTATAGGGCCAAAGGAAATATCCTCCGATAACAAAGAGAAAGAAGCTTTCTGAGAAACTTCTTTGTGTTCT
This sequence comes from Macaca nemestrina, assembly GCF_043159975.1. Lineage (NCBI taxonomy): Eukaryota > Metazoa > Chordata > Mammalia > Primates > Cercopithecidae > Macaca > Macaca nemestrina. The sequence goes on along the minus strand of NC_092135.1, from coordinate 32,777,512 downwards.
GTGAAATCATCTCACAGAGTTACAGCTTTCCCCTCAACAAGCCTTTCGCTAAGGCAGTTCTTGTGGAATTGGCAAAGTGATATTTGGAAGCCCATAGAAGGCTATGGTGAAAAAGGAAATATCGTCAGATGAAATCTGGAAAGAAGCTTTCTGAGAAACTGCTTAGTGTTCTGTTAATTCATCTCACAGAGTTACATGTGTATTTCGAGGATCTCTTTACTAGCCCTATTTCTGTGCAATCTGAGAACAGATATTTCAGATCCCTTTGAAGACTATAGGGCCAAAGGAAATATCCTCCGATAACAAAGAGAAAGAAGCTTTCTGAGAAACTTCTTTGTGTTCTGTGAAATCATCTTACAGAGTTACAGCTTTCCCCTCAAGAAGCCTTTCGCTAAGACAGTTCTTGTGGAATTGGTAAAGTGATATTTGGAAGCCCATAGAGGGCTAGGGGAAAAAGGAAATATCCTCAGATGAAATCTGGAAAGAAGCTTTCTGCGAAACTGATTCGTGTTTTGTTAATTCATCTCGCAGAGTTACATGTGTATTTCGAGGATCTCTTTGCTAGCCTTCTTTCTGTGGAATCTGAGAACAGATATTTCGGATATCTTTGAAGACTATAGGGCCAAAGGAAATATCCTCGGATAACAAAGAGAAAGAAGCTTTCTGAGAAACTTCTTTGTGTTCTGTTAAATCATCTCACAGAGTTACAGCATTCCCCTCAAGAAGCCTTTCGCTAACACAGTTCTTGTGGAATTGGCAAGGTGATGTTTGGAAGCCCATAGAGGGCTATGGTGAAAAAGGTAATATCGTCAGATGAAATATGGAAAGAAGCTTTCTGAGAAACTGCTTAGTGTTCTGTTAATTCATCTCACAGAGTTACATGTGTATTTCGAGGATCTCTTTGCTAGCACTATTTCTGTGGCAACTGAGAAAAGATATTTCGGATCCCTTTGAAGACTATAGGGCCAAAGGAAATATCCTCGGATAACAAAGAGAAAGAAGCTTTCTGAGAAACTTCTTTGTGTTCTGTTAAATCATCTCACAGAGTTACAGCATTCCCCTCAAGAAGCCTTTCGCTAAGACAGTTCTTGTGGAATTGGCAAAGTGATATTTGGAAGCCCATAGAAGGCTATGGTGAAAAAGGAAATATCGTCAGATGAAATCTGGAAAGAAGCTTTCTGAGAAACTGCTTAGTGTTCTGTTAATTCATCTCACAGAGTTACAGGTGTATTTCGAGGATCTCTTTGCTAGCCCTATTTCTGTGTAATCTGAGAACAGATATTTCGGATCCCTTTGAAGACTATAGGGCCAAAGGAAATATCCTCCAATAACAAAGAGAAAGAAGCTTTCTGAGAAACTTCTTTGTGTTCTGTGAAATCATCTCACAGAGTTACAGCTTTCCCCTCAAGAAGCCTTTCGCTAAGACAGTTCTTGTGGAATTGGCAAAGTGATATTTGGAAGCCCATAGAAGGCTATGGTGAAAAAGGAAATATCGTCCGATGAAATCTGGAAAGAAGCTTTCTGAGAAACTGCTTAGTGTTCTGTTAATTCATCTCACAGAGTTACATGTGTATTTCGAGGATCTCTTTGCTAGCCCTATTTCTGTGAAATCTGAGAACAGATATTTCGGATCCCTTTGAAGACTATAGGGCCAAAGGAAATATCCTCGGATAACAAAGAGAAAGAAGTTTTCTGAGAAACTTCTTTGTGTTCTGTGAAATCATCTCACAGAGTTACAGCTTTCCCCTCAAGAAGTCTTTCGCTAAGACAGTTCTTGTGGAATTGGCAAAGTGATATTTGGAAGCCCATAGAGGGCTATGGTGAAAAAGGAAATATCCTCAGAAGAAATCTGGAAAGAAGCTTTCTGAGAAACTGCTTAGTGTTCTCTGAATTCATCTCACAGAGTTACATGTGTATTTGGAGGATCTCTTTTCTAACCCTATTTCTGTGGAATCTGAGAACAGATATTTCGGATCCCTTTGAAGACGATAGGGCCAAAGGAAATATCCTCCGATAAAAAAGAGAAAGAAGCTTTCTGAGAAACTTCTTTGTGTTCTGTGAAATCATCTCACAGAGTTACAGCTTTCCCCTAAAGAAGCCTTTCGCTAAGACAGTTCTTGTGGAATTGGCAAAGTGATATTTGGAAGCCCATAGAAGGCTATGGTGAAAAAGGAAGTATCGTCAGATGAAATCTGGAAAGAAGCTTTCTGAGAAACTGCTTAGTGTTCTGTTAATTCATCTCACAGAGTTACATGTGTATTTCGAGGATCTCTTTGCTAGCCTTATTTCTGTGGAATCTGAGAACAGATATTTCGGATCCCTTTGAAGACTATAGGGCCGAAGGACATATTCTCCGATAACAAAGAGAAAGAAGCTTTCTGAGAAACTTCTTTGCGTTCTGTGAAATCATCTCACAGAGTTACAGCTTTCCCCTCAAGAAGCCTTTCGGTAAGACAGTTCTTGTGGAATAGGCAAAGTGATATTTGGAAGCCCATAGAGGGCTATGGTGAAAAAGGAAATATCCTCAGATGAAATCTGGAAAGAAGCTTTCTGAGAAACTGCTTAGTGTTCTGTGAATTCATCTCACAGAGTTACATGTGTATTTCGAGGATCTCTTTGCTAGCCCTATTTCTGTGGAACCTGAAAACAGATATTTCGGATCCCTTTGAAGACTATAGGGCCAAAGGAAATATCCTCCGATAACAAAGAGAAAGAAGCTTTCTGAGAAACTTCTTTGTGTTCTGTGAAATCATCTCACAGAGTTACAGCTTTCCCCTCAAGAAGCCTTTCGCTAAGACAGTTCTTGTGGAATTGGCAAAGTGATATTTGGAAGCCCATAGATGGCTATGGGGAAAAAGGAAATATCCTCAGATGAAATCTGGAAAGAAGCTTTCTGAGAAACTGCTTAGTGTTCTGTTAATTCATCTCACAGAGTTACATGTGTATTTCCAGGATCTCTTTGCTAGCCCTATTTCTGTGGAAGCTGAGAACAGATATTTCGGATCCCTTTTAAGAGTATAGGGCCAATGGAAATATCCACCGATAACAAAGAGAAAGAAGCTTTCTGAGAAACTTCTTTGTGTTCTGTGAAATCATCTCACAGAGTTACAGCTTTCCCCTCAAGAAGCCTTTCGCTAAGACAGTTCTTGTGGAATTGGCAAAGTGATATTTGGAAGCCCATAGAGGGCTATGGTGAAAAAGGAAATATCGTCAGATGAAATCTGGAAAGAAGCTTTCTGCGAAACTGCTTAGTGTTCGGTTAATTCATCTCACAGAGTTACATGTGTATTTCGAGGATCTCTTTGCTAGCCCTATTTCTGTGGAATCTGAGAACAGATATTTCGGATCCCTTTGAAGACTATAGGGCCAAAGGAAATATCCTCCGAAAACAAAGAGAAAGAAGCTTTCTGAGAAACTTCTTTGTGTTCTGTGAAATCATCTCACAGAGTTACAGCTTTCCCCACAAGAAGCCTTTCGCTAAGACAGTCCTTGTGGAATTGGCAAAGTGATATTTGGAAGCCCATAGAGGGCTATGGTGAAAAAGGAAATATCGTCCGATGAAATCTGGAAAGAAGCTTTCTGAGAAACTGCTTAGTGTTCTGTGAATTCATCTCACAGAGTTACATGTGTATTTCGAGGATCTCTTTGCTAGCCCTATTTCTGTGGAATCTGAAAACAGATATTTCGGATCCTTTTGAAGACTATAGGGCCAAAGGAAATATCATCGGATAACAAAGAGAAAGAAGCTTTCTGAGAAACTTCTTTGTGTTCTGTGAAATCATCTCACAGAGTTACAGCTTTCCCTACAAGAAGCCTTTCGCTAAGACAGTCCTTGTGGAATTGGCAAAGTAATATTTGGAAGCCCATAGAGGGCTATGGTGAAAAAGGAAATATCGTCAGATGAAATCTGGAAAGAAGCTTTCCGAGAAACTGCTTAGTGTCTGTTAATTCATCTCACAGATTTACATGTGTATTTCGAGGATCTCTTTGCTAGCCCTATTTCTGTGGAATCTGAGAACAGATATTTCGGATCCCTTTGAAGACTCTAGGGCCAAAGGAAATATCCTCCGATAACAAAGAGAAAGAAGCTTTCTGAGAAACTTCTTTGTGTTCTGTGAAATCATCTCACAGAGTTACAGCTTTCCCCTCAAGAAGCCTTTCGGTAAGACAGTTCTTGTGGAATTGGCAAAGTGATATTTGGAAACCCATAGAGGGCTATGGTGACAAAGGAAATATCCTCAGATGAAATCTGGAAAGAAGCTTTCTGAGAAACTGCTTAGTGTTCTGTGAATTCATCTCACAGAGTTACATGTGTATTTCGGGGATGTCTTTGCTATCCCTATTTCTGTGGAATCTGAGAGCAGATATTTCGGATCCCTTTGAAGACTATAGGGACAAAGGAAATATCCTCCGATAACAAAGAGAAAGAAGCTTTCTGAGAAACTTCTTTGTGTTCTGTGAAATCATCTCAGAGAGTTACAGCTTTCCCCTCAAGAAGCCTTTCGCTAAGACAGTTCTTGTGGAATAGGCAAAGTGATATTTGGAAGCCCATAGAGGGCTATGGTGAAAAAGGAAATATCGTCAGATGAAATCTGGAAAGAAGCTTTCTGAGAAACTGCTTAGTGTTCTGTGAATTCATCTCACAGAGTTACATGTGTATTTCGAGGATCTCTTTGCTAGCCCTATTTCTGTGGAACCTGAAAACAGATATTTCGGATCCCTTTGAAGACTATAGGGCCAAAGGAAATATCCTCCGATAACAAAGAGAAAGAAGCTTTCTGAGAAACTTCTTTGTGTTCTGTGAAATCATCTCAGAGAGTTACAGCTTTCCCCTCAAGAAGCCTTTCGCTAAGACAGTTCTTGTGGAATTGGCAAAGTTATATTTGGAAGCACAAAGAGGACTATGGTGAAAAAGGAAATATCCTCCGATGAAATCTGGAAAGAAGCTTTCTGGGAAACTGCTTAGTGTTCTGTTAATTCATCTCACAGAGTTACATTTGTATTTCGAGGATCTCTTTGCTAGCCCTATTTCTGTGGAATCTGAAAACAGACATTTCGGATCACTTTGAAGACTATAGGTCCAAAGGAAATATCCTCGGATAACAAAGAGAAAGAAGCTTTCTGAGAAACTTCTTTGTGTTCTGTGAAATCATCTCACAGAGTTACAGCTTTCCCCTCAAGAAGCCTTTCGCTAAGACAGTTCTTGTGGAATTGGCAAAGTGATATTTGGAAGCCCATAGAGGGCTATGGTGAAAAAGGAAATATCCTCAGATGAAATCTGGAAAGAAGATTTCTGAGAAACTGCTTAGTGTTCTGTGAATTCATCTCACAGAGTTACATGTGTATTTCGAGGATCCCTTTGCTAGCCCCATTTCTGTGTTAACTGAGAACAGATATTTCGGATCCCTTTGAAGACTATAGGGCCAAAGGACACATCCTCCGGTAACAAAGAGAAAGAAGCTTTCTGAGAAACTTCTTTGTGTTCTGTGAAATCATCTCACAGAGTTGCAGATTTCCCCTCAAGAGGCCTTTCGCTAAGACAGTTCTTGTGGATTTGGCAAACTGATATTTGGAGGCCCATAGAGGGCTATAGTGAAAAAGGAAATATCGTCAGATGAAATCTGGAAAGAAGCTTTCTGAGAAACTACTCAGTGTTCTGTTAATTCATCTCAGAGAGTTACATGTGTATTTCGAGGATCTCTTTGCTAGCCTTATTTCTGTGGAATCTGAGAACAGATATTTCGGATCCCTTTGAAGACTATAGGGCCAAAGGACATATCCTCCGATAACAAAGAGAAAGAAGCTTTCTGAGAAACTTCTTTGTGTTCTGTGAAATCATCTCACAGAGTTACAGCTTTCCCCTCAAGAAGCCTTTCGCTAAGACAGTTCTTGTGGAATTGGCAAAGTTATATTTGGAAGCCCATAGAGGGCTATGGGGAAAAAGGAAATATCCTCAGATGAAATCTGGAAAGAAGCTTTCTGAGAAACTGCTTAGTGTTATGTTAATTCATCTCACAGAGTTACATGTGTATTTCCAGGATCTCTTTACTAGCCTTCTTTCTGTGGAATCTGAGAACAGATATTTAGGATCCCTTTGAGGACTATAGGGCCAAAGGAAATATCCTCCAATAACAAAGAGAAGGAAGCTTTCTGAGAAACTTGTTTGTGTTCTGTGAAATCATCTCAGAGAGTTACAGTTTTCCCCTCAAGAAGCCTTTCGCTAAGAAAGTTCTTGTGGAATTGGAAAAGTGATATTTGGAAGCCCATAGAGGGATATGGTGAAAAAGGAAATATCCTCAGATGAAATCTGGAAAGAAGCTTTCTGAGAAACTGCTTAGTGTTCTGTTAATTCATCTCACAGAGTTACATGTGTATTTCGAGGATCTCTTTGCTAGCCCTATTTCTGTGGAATCTGAGAACAGATATTTCGGATCCCTTTGAAGACTATAGGGCCAAAGGAAATATCCTCCGATAACAAAGAGAAAGAAGCTTTCTGAGAAACTTCTTTGTGTTCTGTGAAATCATCTCACAGAGTTACAGCTTTCCTCTCAAGAAGCCTTTCGCTAAGACAGTTCTTGTGGAATTGGCAAAGTGATATTTGGAAACCCATAGAGGGCTATGGAGAAAAAGGAAGTATCCTCAGATGAAATCTGGAAAGAAGCTTTCTGCGAAACTGCTTAGTGTTCTGTGAATTCATCTCACAGAGTTACATGTGTATTTCGGGGATCTCTTTGGTAGCCCTATTTCTGTGGAATCTGAGAACAGATATTTCGGATCCCTTGAAGACTATAGGGCCAAAGGAAATATCCTCCGATAACAAAGAGAAAGAAGCTTTCTGAGAAACTTCTTTGTGTTCTGTGAAATCATCTCACAGAGTTACATCTTTCCCCACAAGAAACCTTTCGCTAAGACAGTCCTTGTGGAATTGGCAAAGTGATATTTGGAAGCCCATAGAGGGCTATGGTGAAAAAGGAAATATCGTCCGATGAAATCTGGAAAGAAGCCTTCTGCGAAACTGCTTAGTGTTCTGTGAATTCATCTCACAGAGTTACATGTGTATTTCGAGGATCTCTTTGCTAGCCCTATTTCTGTGGAAACTGAGAACAGATATTTCGGATCCCTTTGAAGACTATAGGGCCGAAAGACATATCCTCCGATAACAAAGAGAAAGAAGCTTTCTGAGAAACTTCTTTGCGTTCTGTGAAATCATCTCACAGAGTTACAGCTTTCCCCTCAAGAAGCCTTTCGCTAAGACAGTTCTTGTGGAATTGGCAAAGTGATATTTGGAAGCCCATAGAGGGCTATGGTGAAAAAGGAAATATCCTCAGATGAAATCTGGAAAGAAGCTTTCTGAGAAACTGCTTAGTGTTCTGTGAATTCATCTCACAGAGTTACATGTGTATTTCGAGGATCTCTTTGCTAGCCCTATTTCTGTGGAATCTGAGAACAGATATTTCGGATCCCTTTGAAGACTATAGGGCCGAAGGACATATCCTCCGATAACAAAGAGAAAGAAGTTTTCTGAGAAACTTCTTTGCGTTCTGTGAAATCATCTCACAGAGTTACAGCTTTCCCCTCAAGAAGCCTTTCGCTAAGACAGTTCTTGTGGAATTGGCAAAGTGATATTTGGAAGCCCATAGAGGGCTATGGTGAAAAAGGAAATATCCTCAGATGAAATCCGGAAAGAAGCTTTCTGAGGAACTGCTTAGTGTTCTGTGAATTCATCTCACAGAGTTACATGTGTATTTCGAGGATCTCTTTGCTAGCCCTATTTCTGTGGAATCTGAGAACAGATATTTCGGATCCCTTTGAAGACTATAGGGCCAAAGGAAATATCCTCCGATAACAAAGAGAAAGAAGCTTTCTGAGAAACTTCTTTGTGTTCTGTGAAATCATCTCACAGAGTTACAGCTTTCCCCACAAGAAGCCTTTCGCTAAGACAGTCCTTGTGGAATTGGAAAGTGATATTTGGAAGCCCATAGAGGGCTATGGTGAAAAAGAAATATCCTCAGATGAAATCTGGAAAGAAGCTTTCTGCGAAACTGCTTAGTGTTCTGTGAATTCATCTCACAGAGTTACATGTGTATTTCGAGGATCTGTTTGATAGCTCTATTTCTGTGGAATCTGAGAACTGATATTTCGGATCACTTTGAAGACTATAGGGCCAAAGGACATATCCTCCGATAACAAAGAGAAAGAAGCTTTCTGAGAAACTTCTTTGTGTTCTGTGAAATCATCTCACAGAGTTACAGCTTTCCCCTCAACAAGCCTTTCGCTAAGGCAGTTCTTGTGGAATTGGCAAAGTGATATTTGGAAGCCCATAGAAGGCTATGGTGAAAAAGGAAATATCGTCAGATGAAATCTGGAAAGAAGCTTTCTGAGAAACTGCTTAGTGTTCTGTTAATTCATCTCACAGAGTTACATGTGTATTTCGAGGATCTTTTACTAGCCCTATTTCTGTGCAATCTGAGAACAGATATTTCGGATCCCTTTGAAGACTATAGGGCCAAAGGAAATATCCTCCGATAACAAAGAGAAAGAAGCTTTCTGAGAAACTTCTTTGTGTTCTGTGAAATCATCTCACAGAGTTACAGCTTTCCCCGAAGAAGCCTTTCGCTAAGACAGTTCTTGTGGAATTGGCAAAGTGATATTTGGAAGCCCATAGAGGGCTATGGTGAAAAAGGAAATATCGTCAGATGAAATCTGGAAAGAAGCTTTCTGAGAAACTGCTTAGTGTTCTGTTAATTCATCTCACAGAGTTACATGTGTATTTCGAGGATCTCTTTGCTAGCCCTATTTCTGTGGAATCTGAGAACAGATATTTCGGATCCCTTCGAAGACTATAGGGCCAAAGGAAATATCCTCGGATAACAAAGAGAAAGAAGCTTTCTGAGAAACTTCTTTGTGTTCTGTGAAATCATCTCGCAGAGTTACAGCTTTCCCCTGAAGAAGCCTTTCGCTAAGACAGTTCTTGTGGAATTGGCAAAGTGATATTTGGAAGCCCATAGAGGGCTATGGTGAAAAAGGAAATATCCTCAGATGAAATCTGGAAAGAAGCTTTCTGAGAAACTGCTTAGTGTTCTGTGAATTCATCTCACAGAGTTACATGTGTATTTCGAGGATCTCTTTGCTAGCCCTATTTCTGTGGAAACTGAGAAAAGATATTTCGGATCCCTTTGAAGACTATAGGGCCAAAGGAAATATCCTCGGATAACAAAGAGAAAGAAGCTTTCTGAGAAACTTCTTTCTGTTCTGTGAAATCATCTCACAGAGTTACAGCTTTCCCCTCAAGAAGCCTTTCGCTAAGACAGTTCTTGTGGAATTCGCAAAGTGATATTTGGAAGCCCATAGAAGGCTATGGTGAAAAAGGAAATATCGTCAGATGAAATCTGGAAAAAAGCTTTCTGCGAAACTGCTTAGTGTTCTGTTAATTCGTCTCACAGAGTTACATGTGTATTTCGAGGATCTCTTTGCTAGCCCTATTTCTGTGGAATCTGAGAACAGATATTTCGGATCCCTTTGAAGACTATAGGGCCAAAGGAAATATCCTCGGATAACAAAGAGAAAGAAGCTTTCTGAGAAACTTCTTTGTGTTTTGTGAAATCATCTCACAGAGTTACAGCTTTCCCCTCATGAAGCCTTTCGCTAAGACAGTTCTTGTGGAATTAGCAAAGTGATATTTGGAAGCCCTTAGAGGGCTATGGTGAAAAAGGAAATATCCTCAGATGAAATCTGGAAAGCAGCTTTCTGAGAAACTGCTTAGTGTTCTGTTAATTCATCTCACAGAGCTACATGTGTATTTCGAGGATCTCTTTGCTAGCCCTATTTCTGTGGAATCTGAGAACAGATATTTCGGATCCCTTTGAAGACTATAGGGCCAAAGGAAATATCCTCCGATAACAAAGAGAAAGAAGCTTTCTGAGAAACTTCTTTCTGTTCTGTGAAATCACCTCACAGAGTTACAGCATTCCCCTCAAGAAGCCTTTTGCTAAGACAGTACTTGTGGAATTGCCAAAGTGATATTTGGAAGCCCATAGTGGGCTATGGTGAAAAAGGAAATATCCTCAGATGAAATCTGGAAAGAAGCTTTCTGAGAAACTGCTTAGTGTTCTGTTAATTCATCTCACAGCGTTACATGTGTATTTCGGGGATCTCTTTGCTAGCTCTATTTCTGTGGAATCTGAGAACAGATATTTCGGATCACTTTGAAGACTATAGGGCCAAAGGAAATATCCTCCGATAACAAAGAGAAAGAAGCTTTCTGAGAAACTTCTTTGTGTTCTCTGAAATCATCTCACAGAGTTACAGCTTTCCCCTCAAGAAGCCTTTCGCTAAGACAGTTCTTGTGTAATGGGCAAAGTGATATTTGGAAGCCCATAGAGGGCTATGGTGAAAAAGGAAATATCCTCAGATGAAATCTGGAAAGAAGCTTTCTGAGAAACTGCTTAGTGTTCTGTGAAATCATCTCACAGAGTTACATGTGTATTTCGGGGATCTCTTTGCTAGCCCTATTTCTGTGGAATCTGAGAACAGATATTTCGGATCCCTTTGAAGACTATAGGGCCAAAGGAAATATCTTCCGATAACAAAGAGAAAGAAGCTTTCTGAGAAACTTCTTTGTGTTCTGTGAAATCATCTCACAGAGTTACAGCTTTCCCTTCAAGAAGCCTTTCGCTAAGACAGTTCTTGTGGAATTGGGAACGTGATATTTGGAAGCCCATAGAGGGCTATGGTGAAAAAGGAAATATCGTCAGATGAAATCTGGAAAGAAGCTTTCTGCGAAACTGCTTAGTGTTCTGTGAATTCATCTCACAGAGTTACATGTGTATTTCGAGGATCTCTTTGCTAGCCCTATTTCTGTGGAATCTGAGAACAGATATTTCGGAACCCTTTGAAGACAATAGGGCCAAAGGAAATATCCTCCGATAACAAAGAGAAAGAAGCTTCCTGAGAAACTTCTTTGTGTTCTGTGAAATCATCTCACAGAGTTACAGCTTTCCCCTCAAGAAGCCGTTCGCTAAGAAAGTTCTTGTGGAATTGGCAAAGTGATATTTGGAAGCCCATAGAGGGCTATGGTGAAAAAGGAAATATCGTCAGATGAAATCTGGAAAGAAGCTTTCTGCGAAACTGCTTCGTGTTCTGTTAATTCATCTCACAGAGTTACATGTGTATTTCGGGTATCTCTTTGCTAGCTCTATTTCTGTGGAATCTGAGAACAGATATTTCGGATCACTTTGAAGACTATAGGGCCAAAGGAAATATCCTCCGATAACAAAGAGAAAGAAGCTTTCTGAGAAACCTCTCTGTGTTCTGTGAAATCATCTCAGAGAATTATAGCTTTCCCCTCAAGAAGCCTTTCGCTAAGACAGTTCTTGTGGAATTGTCAAAGTGATATTTGTAAGCCCATGGAGGGCTATGGTGAAAAAGGACATATCCTGAGATGAAATCTGGAAAGAAGCTTTCTGAGAAACTGCTTAGTGTTCTATTAATTCATCTCACAGAGTTACATGTGTATTTCGAGGATCTCTTTGCTAGCTCTATTTCTGTGGAATCTGAGAACAGATATTTCGGATCCCTTTGAAGACTATAGGGCCAAAGGAAATATCCTCGGATAACAAAGAGAAAGAAGCTTTCTGAGAAACTTCTTTGTGTTCTGTGAAATCATCTCACAGAGTTACAGCTTTCCCCTCAAGAAGCCTTTCGCTAAGACAGTTCTTGTGGAATTCGCAAAGGATATTTGGAAGCCCATAGAGGGCTATGGTGAAAAAGGAAATATCCTCAGATGAAATCTGGAAAGAAGCTTTCTGAGAAACTGCTTAGTGTTCTGTTAATTTATCTCACAGCGTTACATGTGTATTTCGGGGATCTCTTTGCTAGCTCTATTTCTGTGGAATCTGAGAACAGATATTTCGGATCACTTTGAAGACTATAGGGCCAAAGGAAATATCCTCCGATAACAAAGAGAAAGAAGCTTTCTGAGAAACTTCTTTGTGTTCTGTGAAATCATCTCAGAGCGTTACAGCTTTCCCCTCAAGAAGCCTTTCGCTAAGACAGTTCTTGTGGAATTGGCAAAGTGATATTTGTAAGCCCATAGAGGGCTATGGTGAAAAAGGAAATATCCTCAGATGAAATCTGGAAAGAAGATTTCTGAGAAACTGCTTAGTGTTCTGTTAATTCATCTCACAGAGTTACATGTGTATTTCGAGGATCTCTTTGCTAGCCCTATTTCTGTGGAATCTGAGAACAGATATTTCGGATCCCTTTGAAGACTATAGGGCCAAAGGAAATATCCTCCGATAACAAAGAGAAAGAAGCTTTCTGAGAAACTTCTTTGTGTTCTGTGAAATCATCTCACAGAGTTACAGCTTTCCCCTCAAGAAGCCTTTCGCTAAGACAGTTCTTGTGGAATTGGCAAAGTGATATTTGGAAGCCCACAGAGGGCTATGGTGAAAAAGGAAATATCCTCAGATGAAATCTGGAAAGAAGCTTTCTGAGAAACTGCTTAGTGTTCTGTGAAATCATCTCACAGAGTTACATGTGTATTTCGTGGATCTCTTTGCTAGCCCTATTTCTGTGGAATCTGAGATCAGATATTTCGGATCCCTTTGAAGACTATAGGGCCAAAGGAAATATCCTCCGATAACAAAGAGAAAGAAGCTTTCTGAGAAACTTCTTTGTGTTCTGTGAAATCATCTCACAGAGTTACAGCTTTCCCCTCAAGAAGCCTTTCGCTAAGACAGTTCTTGTGGAATTGGCAAAGTGATATTCGGAAGCCCATAGAGGGCTATGGTGAAAAAGGAAATATCGTCAGATGAAATCTGGAAAGAAGCTTTCTGCGAAACTGCTTAGTGTTCTGTTAATTCATCTCACAGAGTTACATGTGTATTTGGAGGATCTCTTTGCTAGCCCTATTTCTGTGGAATCTGAGAACAGATATTTCGGATCCCTTTGAAGACTATAGGGCCAAAGGAAATATCCTCGGATAACAAAGAGAAAGAAGCTTTCTGAGAAACTTCTTTGTGTTCTGTGAAATCATCTCACAGAGTTACAGCTTTCCCCTCAAGAAGCCTTTCGCTAAGACAGTTCTTGTGGAATTGGAAAAGTGATATTTGGAAGCCCATAGAGGGCTATGGTGAAAAAGGAAATATCGTCAGATGAAATCTGGAAAGAAGCTTTCTGCGAAACTGCTTAGTGTTCTGTGAATTCATCTCACAGAGTTACATGTGTATTTCGAGGTGCTCTTTGCTAGCCCTATTTCTGTGGAATCTGAGAACAGATATTTCGGATCACTTTGAAGACTATAGGGCCAAAGGAAATATCCTCCGATAACAAAGAGAAAGAAGCTTCCTGAGAAACTTCTTTGTGTTCTGTGAAATCATCTCACAGAGTTACAGCTTTCCCCTCAAGAAGCCGTTCGCTAAGACAGTTCTTGTGGAATTGGCAAAGTGATATTTGGAAGCCCATAGAGGGCTATGGTGAAAAAGGAAATATCGTCAGATGAAATCTGGAAAGAAGCTTTCTGCGAAACTGCTTCGTGTTCTGTTAATTCATCTCACAGAGTTACATGTGTATTTCGGGTATCTCTTTGCTAGCTCTATTTCTGTGGAATCTGAGAACAGATATTTCGGATCACTTTGAAGACTATAGGGCCAAAGGAAATATCCTCCGATAACAAAGAGAAAGAATCTTTCTGAGAAACTTCTTTGTGTTCTGTGAAATCATCTCAGAGAATTACAACTTTCCCCTCAGAAGCCTTTCGCTAAGACAGTTCTTGTGGAATTGTCAAAGTGATATTTGTAAGCCCATAGAGGGCTATGGTGAAAAAGGACATATCCTGAGATGAAATCTGGAAAGAAGCTTTCTGAGAAACTGCTTAGTGTTCTGTTAATTCATCTCACCGAGTTACATGTGTATTTCGAGGATCTCTTTGCTAGCCCTATTTCTGTGGAATCTGAGAACAGATATTTCGGATCCCTTTGAAGACTATAGGGCCAAAGGAAATATCCTCCGATAACAAAGAGAAAGAAGCTTTCTGAGAAACTTCTTTGTGTTCTGTGAAATCATCTCACAGAGTTACAGCTTTCCCCTCAAGAAGCCTTTCGCTAAGACAGTTCTTGTGGAATTGGCAAAGGATATTTGGAAGCCCATAGAGGGCTATGGTGAAAAAGGAAATATCCTCAGATGAAATCTGGAAAGAAGCTTTCTGAGAAACTGCTTAGTGTTCTGTAAATTCATCTCACAGAGTTACATGTGTATTTCGGGGATCTCTTTGCTAGCTCTATTTCTGTGGAATCTGAGAACAGATATTTCGGATCACTTTGAAGACTATAGGGCCAAAGGAAATATCCTCCGATAACAAAGAGAAAGAAGCTTTCTGAGAAACTTCTTTGTGTTCTGTGAAATCATCTCAGAGCGTTACAGCTTTCCCCTCAAGAAGCCTTTCGCTAAGACAGTTCTTGTGGAATTGGCAAAGTGATATTTGGAAGCCCATAGAGGGCTATGGTGAAAAAGGAAATATCCTCAGATGAAATCTGGAAAGAAGATTTCTGAGAAACTGCTTAGTGTTCTGTGAAATCATCTCACAGAGTTACATGTGTATTTCGGGGATCTCTTTGCTAGCCCTATTTCTGTGGAATCTGAGATCAGATATTTCGGATCCCTTTGAAGACTATAGGGCCAAAGGAAATATCCTCCGATAACAAAGAGAAAGAAGCTTTCTGAGAAACTTCTTTGTGTTCTGTGAAATCATCTCACAGAGTTACAGCTTTCCCCTCAAGAAGCCTTTCGCTAAGACAGTTCTTGTGGAATTGGCAAAGTGATATTTGGAAGCCCATAGAGGGCTATGGTGAAAAAGGAAATATCCTCAGATGAAATCTGGAAAGAAGCTTTCTGAGAAACTGCTTAGTGTTCTGTGAAATCATCTCACAGAGTTACATGTGTATTTCGGGGATCTCTTTGCTAGCCCTATTTCTGTGGAATCTGAGATCAGATATTTCGGATCCCTTTGAAGACTATAGGGCCAAAGGAAATATCCTCCGATAACAAAGAGAAAGAAGCTTTCTGAGACACTTCTTTGTGTTCTGTGAAATCATCTCACAGAGTTACAGCTTTCCCCTCAAGAAGCCTTTCGCTAAGACAGTTCTTGTGGAATTGGCAAAGTGATATTCGGAAGCCCATAGAGGGCTATGGTGAAAAAGGAAATATCGTCAGATGAAATCTGGAAAGAAGCTTTCTGCGAAACTGCTTAGTGTTCTGTTAATTCATCTCACAGAGTTACATGTGTATTTGGAGGATCTCTTTGCTAGCCCTATTTCTGTGGAATCTGAGAACAGATATTTCGGATCCCTTTGAAGACTATAGGGCCAAAGGAAATATCCTCGGATAACAAAGAGAAAGAAGCTTTCTGAGAAACTTCTTTGTGTTCTGTGAAATCATCTCACAGAGTTACAGCTTTCCCCTCAAGAAGCCTTTCGCTAAGACAGTTCTTGTGGAATTGGCAAAGTGATATTTGGAAGCCCTTAGAGGGCTATGGTGAAAAAGGAAATATCCTCAGATGAAATCTTTAAAGAAGCTTTCTGAGAAACTGCTTAGTGTTCTGTTAATTCATCTCACAGAGTTACATGTGTATTTCGAGGATCTCTTTGCTAGCCCTATTTCTGTGGAATCTGAGAACAGATATTTCGGATCCCTTTGAAGACTATAGGGCCAAAGGAAATATCCTCCGATAACAAAGAGAAAGAAGCTTTCTGAGAAACTTCTTTGTGTTCTGTGAAATCATCTCACAGAGTTACAGCTTTCCCCTGAAGACGCCTTTGGCTAAGACAGTTCTTGTGGAATTGCCAAAGTGATATTTGGAAGCCCATAGAGGGCTATGGTGAAAAAGGAAATATCGTCAGATGAAATCTGGAAAGAAGCTTTCTGCGAAACTGCTTAGTGTTCTGTTAACTCATCTCACAGCGTTACATGTGTATTTCGGGGATCTCTTTGCTAGCTCTATTTCTGTGGAATCTGAGAACAGATATTTCGGATCCCTTTGAAGACTATAGGGCCAAAGGAAATATCCTCCGATAACAAAGAGAAAGAAGCTTTCTGAGAAACTTCTTTGTGTTCTGTGAAATCATCTCACAGAGTTACAGCTTTCCCCTCAAGAAGCCTTTTGCTAAGACAGTTCTCGTTGAATTGGGAACGTGATATTTGGAAGCCCATAGAGGGCTATGGTGAAAAAGGATATATCCTCAGATGAAATCTGGAAAGAAGCTTTCTGAGAAACTGCTTAGTGTTCTGTGAATTCATCTCACAGAGTTACATGTGTATTTCGAGGATCTCTTTGCTAGCCCTATTTCTGTGGAATCTGAGAACAGATATTTCGGATCCCTTTGAAGACTATAGGGCCAAAGGAAATATCCTCCGATAACAAAGAGAAAGAAGCTTTCTGAGAAACTTCTTTGTGTTCTGTGAAATCATCTCACAGAGTTACAGCTTTCCCCTCAAGAAGCCTATCGCTAAGACAGTTCTTGTGGAATTGGCAAAGTGATATTTGGAAGCCCATAGAGGGCTATGGTGAAAAAGGAAATATCGTCAGATGAAATCTGGAAAGAAGCTTTCTGCGAAACTGCTTAGTGTTCTGTTAATTCATCTCACAGCGTTACATGTGTATTTCGGGGATCTCTTTGCTAGCTCTATTTCTTTGGAATCTGAGAACAGATATTTCGGATCACTTTGAAGACTATAGGGCCAAAGGAAATATCCTCCGATAACAAAGAGAAAGAAGCTTTCTGAGAAACTTCTTTGTGTTCTCTGAAATCATCTCACAGAGTTACAGCTTTCCCCTCAAGAAGCCTTTCGCTAAGACAGTTCTTGTGGAATTGGGAACGTGATATTTGGAAGCCCTTAGAGGGCTATGGTGAAAAAGGATATATCGTCAGATGAAATCTGGAAAGAAGCTTTCTGCGAAACTGCTTAGTGTTCTGTTAATTCATCTCACAGAGTTACATGTGTATTTCGAGGATCTCTTTGCTAGTCATATTTCTGTGGAATCTGAGAACAGATATTTCGGATCCCTTCGAAGACAATAGGGCCAAAGGAAATATCCTCGGATAACAAAGAGAAAGAAGCTTTCTGAGAAACTTCTTTGTGTTCTGTGAAATCATCTCGCAGAGTTACAGCTTTCCCCTCAAGAAGCCTTTCGCTAAGACAGTTCTTGTGGAATTGGCAAAGTGATATTTGGAAGCCCATAGAGGTCTATGGTGAAAAAGGAAATATCCTCAGATGAAATCTGGAAAGAAGCTTTCTGAGAAACTGCTTAGTGTTCTGTGAATTCATCTCACAGAGTTACATGTGTATTTCGAGGATCTCTTTGCTAGCCCTATTTCTGTGGAAACTGAGAAAAGATATTTCGGATCCCTTTGAAGACTATAGGGCCAAAGGAAATATCCTCGGATAACAAAGAGAAAGAAGCTTTCTGAGAAACTTCTTTCTGTTCTGTGAAATCATCTCACAGAGTTACAGCTTTCCCCTCAAGAAGCCTTTCGCTAAACAGTTCTTGTGGAACTGGCAAAGTGATATTTGGAAGCCCATAGAATGCTACGGTGAAAAAGGAAATATCGTCAGATGAAATCTGGAAAGAAGCTTTCTGCGAAAATGCTTAGTGTTCTGTTAATTCATCTCACTGAGTTACATGTGTATTTCGAGGATCTCTTTGCTAGCCCTATTTCTGTGGAATCGAGAACAGATATTTCGGATCCTTTTGAAGACTATAGGGCCAAAGGAAATATCCTCGGATAACAAAGAGAAAGAAGCTTTCTGAGAAACTTCTTTGTGTTCTGTGAAATCATCTCACAGAGTTACAGCTTTCCCCTCAAGAAGCCTTTCGCTAAGACAGTTCTTGTGGAATTGGCAAAGTGATATTTGGAAGCCCTTAGAGGGCTATGGTGAAAAAGGAAATATCGTCAGATGAAATCTGGAAAGAAGCTTTCTGAGAAACTGCTTAGTGTTCTGTTAATTCATCTCACAGAGCTACATGTGTATTTCGAGGATCTCTTTGCTAGCCCTATTTCTGTGGAATCTGAGAACAGATATTTCGGATCCCTTTGAAGACTATAGGGCCAAAGGAAATATCCTCCGATAACAAAGAGAAAGAAGCTTTCTGAGAAACTTCTTTGTGTTCTGTGAAATCATCTCACAGAGTTACAGCTTTCCCCTCAAGAAGCCTTTTGCTAAGACAGTTCTTGTGGAATTGGGAACGTGATATTTGGAAGCCCATAGAGGGCTATGGTGAAAAAGGATATATCGTCAGATGAAATCTGGAAAGAAGCTTTCTGAGAAATTGCTTAGTGTTCTGTGAATTCATCTCAGAGAGTTACATGTGTATTTCGAGGATCTCTTTGCTAGCCCTATTTCTGTGGAATCTGAGAACAGATATTTCGGATCCCTTTGAAGACTATAGGGCCAAAGGAAATATCCTCCAATAACAAAGAGAAAGAAGCTTTCTGAGAAACTTCTTTGTGTTCTGTGAAATCACCTCACAGATTTACAGCTTTCCCCTCAAGAAGCCTTTCGCTAAGACAGTTCTTGTGGAATTGGCAAAGTGATATTTGGAAGCCCATAGATGGCTATGGTGAAAAAGGAAATATCCTCAGATGAAATCTGGAAAGAAGCTTTCTGAGAAACTGCTTAGTGTTCTGTGAATTCATCTCACAGAGTTACATGTGTATTTCATGGATCTCTTTGCTAGCCCTATTTCTGTGGAATCTGAGAACAGATATTTCGGATACCTTTGACGACTATAGGGCCAAAGGTAATATCCTCCGATAACAAAGAGAAAGAAGCTTTCTGAGAAACTTCTTTGTGTTCTGTGAAATCATCTCACAGAGTTACAGCTTTCCCCTCAAGAAGCCTTTCGCTAAGACAGTTCTTGTGGAATTGGCAAAGTGATATTTGTAAGCCCATAGAAGGCTATGGTGAAAAAGGAAATATCCTCAGATGAAATCTGGAAAGAAGCTTTCTGAGAAACTGCTTAGTGTTCTGTGAATTCATCTCACAGAGTTACATGTGTATTTCGAGGATCTCTTTGCTAGCCCTATTTCTGTGGAATCTGAGAACAGATATTTCGGATCCCTTTGAAGACTATAGGGCCAAAGGAAATATCCTCCGATAACAAAGAGAAAGAAGCTTTCTGAGAAACTTCTTTGTGTTCTGTGAAATCATCTCACAGAGTTACAGCTTTCCCCTAAAGAAGCCTTTCGCTAAGACAGTTCTTGTGGAATTGGCAAAGTGATATTTGGAAGCCCATAGAGGGTTATGGTGAAAAAGGAAATATCCTCAGATGAAATCTGGAAAGAAGCTTTCTGAGAAACTGCTTAGTGTTCTGTGAAATCATCTCACAGAGTTACATGTGTATTTCGGGGATCTCTTTGGTAGCCCTATTTCTGAGGAATCTGAGAACAGATATTTCGGATCCCTTTGAAGACTATAGGGCCAAAGGAAATATCCTCCGATAACAAAGAGAAAGAAGCTTTCTGAGAAACATCTTTGTGTTCTGTGAAATCATCTCACAGAGTTACAGCTTTCCCCTCAAGAAGCCTTTCGCTAAGACAGATCTTGTGGAATTGGCAAAGTGATATTTGGAAGCCCATAGAAGGCTATGGGGAAAAAGGAAATATCCTCAGATGAAATCTGGAAAGAAGCTTTCTGAGAAATTGCTTAGTGTTCTGTGAATTCATCTCACAGAGTTACATGTGTATTTCGAGGATCTCTTTGCTAGCCCTATTTCTGTGGAATCTGAAAACAGATATTTCGGAACCCTTTGAAGACTATAGGGCCAAAGGAAATATCCTCCGATAACAAAGAGAAAGAAGCTTTCTGAGAAACTTCTTTGTGTTCTGTGAAATCATCTCACAGAGTTACAGCTTTCCCCTCAAGAAGCCTTTCGCTAAGACAGTCCTTGTGGAATTGGCAAAGTGATATTTGGAAGCCCATAGAGGGCTATGGTGAAAAAGGAAATATCGTCAGATGAAATCTGGAAAGAAGCTTTCTGCGAAACTGCTTAGTGTTCTGTTAATTCATCTCACAGAGTTACATGTGTATTTCGAGGATCTCTTTGCTAGCCCTATTTCTGTGGAATCTGAGAAAAGATATTTCGGATCCCTTTGAAGACTATAGGGCCAAAGGAAATATCCTCCGATAACAAAGAGAAAGAAGCTTTCTGAGAAACTTCTTTGTGTTCTGTGAAATCACCTCACAGATTTACAGCTTTCCCCTCAAGAAGCCTTTCGCTAAGACAGTTCTTGTGGAATTGGCAAAGTGATATTTGGAAGCCCATAGATGGCTATGGTGAAAAAGGAAATATCCTCAGATGAAATCTGGAAAGAAGCTTTCTGAGAAACTGCTTAGTGTTCTGTGAATTCATCTCACAGAGTTACATGTGTATTTCATGGATCTCTTTGCTAGCCCTATTTCTGTGGAATCTGAGAACAGATATTTCGGATACCTTTGACGACTATAGGGCCAAAGGTAATATCCTCCGATAACAAAGAGAAAGAAGCTTTCTGAGAAACTTCTTTGTGTTCTGTGAAATCATCTCACAGAGTTACAGCTTTCCCCTCAAGAAGCCTTTCGCTAAGACAGTTCTTGTGGAATTGGCAAAGTGATATCTGGAAGCCCATAGAGGGCTATGGTGAAAAAGGAAATATCGTCAGATGAAATCTGGAAAGAAGCTTTCTGCGAAACTGCTTAGTGTTCTCTTAATTCATCTCACAGAGTTACATGTGTATTTCGGGGATCTCTTTGCTAGCTCTTTTTCTGTGGAATCTGAGAACAGATATTTCGGATCCCTTTGAAGACTATAGGGCCAAAGGAAATATCCTACGATAACAAAGAGAAAGAAGCTTTCTGAGAAACTTCTTTGTGTTCTGTGACATCATCTCACAGAGTTACAGCTTTCCCCTCAAGAAGCCTTTCGCTAAGACAGTTCTTGTGGAATTGGCAAAGTTATATTTGGAAGCCCATAGAGGGCTACGGGGAAAAAGGAAATATCCTCAGATGAAATCTGGAAAGAAGCTTTCTGAGAAACTGCTTAGTGTTCTGTTAATTCATCTCACAGAGTTACATGTGTATTTCCAGGATCTCTTTGCTAGCCCTATTTCTGTGGAATCTGAGAACAGATATTTCGGATCCCTTTGAAGAGTATAGGGCCAAAGGAAAAATCCTCCGATAACAAAGAGAAAGAAGCTTTCTGAGAAACTTCTTTGTGTTCTGTGAAATCATCTCACAGAGTTACAGCTTTCCCCTCAAGAAGCCTTTCGCTAAGACAGTTCTTGTGGAATTGGCAAAGTGATATTTGGAAGCCCAGAGAGGGCTATGGTGAAAAAGGAAATATCCTCAGATGAAAACTGGAAAGAAGCTTTCTGAGAAACTGCTTAGTGTTCTGTGAATTCATCTCACAGAGTTGCATGAGTATTTCGAGGATCTCTTTGATAGCCCTATTTCTGTGCAATCTGAAAACAGATATTTCGGATCCCTTTGAAGACTATAGGGCCAAAGGAAATATCCTCCGATAAAATAGAGAAAGAAGCTTTCTGAGAAACTTCTTTGTGTTCTGTGAAATCATCTCACAGAGTTACAGATTTCCCCACAAGAAGCCATTCGCTAAGACAGTCCTTGTGGAATTGGCAAAGTGATATTTGGAAGCCCATAGAGGGCTATGGTGAAAAAGGAAATATCGTCAGATGAAATCTGGAAAGAAGCTTTCTGCGAAACTGCTTAGTGTTCTGTTAATTCATCTCACAGTGTTTCATGTGTATTTCGAGGATCTCTTTGCTAGCCCTATTTCTGTGGAATCTGAGAACAGATATTTCGGATCCCTTTGAAGACTATAGGGCCAAAGGAAATATCCTCCGATAACAAAGAGAAAGAAGCTTTCTGAGAAACTTCTTGTGTTCTGTGAAATCATCTCACAGAGTTACAGCTTTCCCCTCAAGAAGCCTTTCGCTAAGACAGTTCTTGTGGAATTGGCAAAGTGATATTTGGAAGCCCATAGAAGGCTATGGGGAAAAAGGAAATATCCTCAGATGAAATCTGGAAAGAAGCTTTCTGAGAAACTGCTTAGTGTATGTTAATTCATCTCACAGAGTTACATGTGTATTTCGAGGATCTCTTTGCTAGCCCTATTTCTGTGGAATCTGAGAACAGATATTTCGGATTCCTTTGAAGACTATGGGGCCAAAGGAAATATCCTCCGATAACAAAGAGAAAGAAGCTTTCTGAGAAACTTCTTTGTGTTCTGTGAAATCATCTCACAGAGTTACAGCTTTCCCCTCAAGAAGCCTTTCGGTAAGACAGTTCTTGTGGAATTGGCAAAGTGATATTTGGAAGCCCATAGAGGGCTATGGTGAAAAAGGAAATATCCTCAGATGAAATCTGGAAAGAAGCTTTCTGCGAAACTGCTTAGTGTTGTGTGAATTCATCTCACAGAGTTACATGTGTATTTCGGGGATCTCTTTGCTAGCCCTATTTCTGTGGAATCTGAGAACAGATATTTCGGATCCCTTTGAAGACTATAGGGCCAAAGGAAATATCCTCCGATAACAAAGAGAAAGAAGCTTTCTGAGAAACTTCTTTGTGTTATGTGAAATCATCTCACAGAGTTACAGCTTTCCCCTCAAGAAGCCTTTCGCTAAGACAGTTCTTGTTTAATAGGCAAAGTGATATTTGGAAGCCCATAGAGGGCTCTGGTGAAAAAGGAAATATCGTCAGATGAAATCTGGAAAGAAGCTTTCTGAGAAACTGCTTAGTGTTCTGTGAATTCATCTCACAGAGTTACATGTGTATTTCGAGGATCTCTTTGCTAGCCCTATTTCTGTGGAACCTGAAAACAGATATTTCGGATCCCTTTGAAGACTATAGGGCCAAAGGAAATATCCTCGGATAACAAAGAGAAAGAAGCTTTCTGAGAAACTTCTTTGTGTTCTGTGAAATCATCTCACAGAGTTACAGCTTTCCCTACAAGAAGCCTTTCGCTAAGACAGTCCTTGTGGAATTGGCAAAGTGATATTTTGAAGCCCATAGAGGGCTATGGTGAAAAAGGAAATATCGTCCGATGAAATCTATAAAGAAGCTTTCTGCGAAACTGCTTAGTGTTCTGTGAATTCATCTCACAGAGTTACATGTGTATTTCGAGGATCTCTTTGCTAGCCCTATTTCTGTGGAAACTGAGAACAGATATTTCGGATCCCTTTGAAGACTATAGGGCCAAAGGAAATATCCTCCGGTAACAAAGAGAAAGGAGCTTTCTGAGAAACTTCTTTGTGTTCTGTGAAATCATCTCACAGAGTTACAGCTTTCCCCTCAAGAAGCCTTTCGCTAAGACAGTTCTTGTGGAATTGGCAAAGTGATATTTGGAAGCCCATAGATGGCTATGGTGAAAAAGGAAATATCGTCAGATGAAATCTGGAAAGAAGCTTTCCGAGAAACTGCTTAGTGTCTGTTAATTCATCTCACAGAATTACATGTGTATTTCGAGGATCTCTTTGCTAGCCCTATTTCTGTGGAATCTGAGAACAGATATTTCGGATCCCTTTGAAGACTATAGGGCCAAAGGAAATATCCTCCGATAACAAAGAGAAAGAAGCTTTCTGAGAAACTTCTTTGTGTTCTGTGAAATCATCTCACAGAGTTACAGCTTTCCCCTCAAGAAGCCTTTCGCTAAGACAGTTCTTGTGGAATTGGCAAAGTGATATTTGGAAACCCATAGAGGGCTATGGAGAAAAAGGAAATATCCTCAGATGAAATCTGGAAAGAAGCTTTCTGCGAAACTGCTTAGTGTTCTGTGAATTCATCTCACAGAGTTACATGTGTATTTCGGGTATCTCTTTGCTAGCCCTATTTCTGTGGAATCTGAGAACAGATATTTCGGATCCCTTTGAAGACTATAGGGCCAAAGGAAATATCCTCCGATAACAAAGAGAAAGAAGCTTTCTGAGAAACTTCTTTGTGTTCTGTGAAATCATCTCACAGAGTTACAGCTTTCCCCTCAAGAAGCCTTTCGCTAAGACAGTTCTTGTGGAATAGGCAAAGTGATATTTGGAAGCCCATAGAGGGCTATGGTGAAAAAGGAAATATCGTCAGATGAAATCTGGAAAGAAGCTTTCTGAGAAACTGCTTAGTGTTCTGTGAATTCATCTCACAGAGTTACATGTGTATTTCGAGGATGTCTTTGCTAGCCCTATTTCTGTGGAACCTGAAAACAGATATTTCGGATCCCTTTGAAGACTATAGGGCCAAAGGAAATATCCTCCGATAACAAAGAGAAAGAAGCTTTCTGAGAAACTTCTTTGTGTTCTGTGAAATCATCTCACAGAGTTACAGCTTTCCCCACAAGAAGCCTTTCGCTAAGACAGTCCTTGTGGAATTGGCAAAGTGATATTTGGAAGCCCATAGAGGGCTATGGTGAAAAAGGAAATAAGTCCGATGAAATCTGGAAAGAAGCTTTCTGCGAAACTGCTTAGTGTTCTGTGAATTCATCTCACAGAGTTACATGTGTATTTCGAGGATCTCTTTGCTAGCCCTATTTCTGTGGAAACTGAGAACAGATATTTCGGATCCCTTTGAAGACTATAGGGCCAAAGGAAATATCCTCCGATAACAAAGAGAAAGAAGCTTTCTGAGAAACTTCTTTGTGTTCTGTGAAATCATCTCACAGAGTTACAGCTTTCCCCTCAAGAAGCCTTTCGCTAAGACAGTTCTTGTGGAATTGGCAAAGTGATATTTGGAAACCCATAGAGGGCTATGGTGAAAAAGGAAATATCCTCAGATGAAATCTGGAAAGAAGCTTTCTGAGAAACTGCTTAGTGTTCTGTGAATTCATCTCACAGAGTTACATGTGTATTTCGGGGATGTCTTTGCTAGCCCTATTTCTGTGGAATCTGAGAGCAGATATTTCGGATCCCTTTGAAGACTATAGGGACAAAGGAAATATCCTCCGATAACAAAGAGAAAGAAGCTTTCTGAGAAACTTCTCTGTGTTCTGTGAAATCATCTCACAGAGTTACAGCTTTCCCCTCAAGAAGCCTTTCGCTAAGACAGTTCTTGTGGAATAGGCAAAGTGATATTTGGAAGCCCATAGAGGGCTATGGTGAAAAAGGAAATATCGTCAGATGAAATCTGGAAAGAAGCTTTCTGAGAAACTGCTTAGTGTTCTGTGAATTCATCTCACAGAGTTACATGTGTATTTCGAGGATGTCTTTGCTAGCCCTATTTCTGTGGAACCTGAAAACAGATATTTCGGATCCCTTTGAAGACTATAGGGCCAAAGGAAATATCCTCCGATAACAAAGAGAAAGAAGCTTTCTGAGAAACTTCTTTGTGTTCTGTGAAATCATCTCACAGAGTTACAGCTTTCCCCACAAGAAGCCTTTCGCTAAGACAGTCCTTGTGGAATTGGCAAAGTGATATTTGGAAGCCCATAGAGGGCTATGGTGAAAAAGGAAATATCGTCAGATGAAATCTGGAAAGAAGCTTTCTGAGAAACTGCTTAGTGTTCTGTGAATTCATCTCACAGAGTTACATGTGTATTTCGAGGATCTCTTTGCTAGCCCTATTTCTGTGGAAACTGAGAACAGATATTTCGGATCCCTTTGAAGACTATAGGGCCAAAGGAAATATCCTCCGATAACAAAGAGAAAGAAGCTTTCTGAGCAACTTCTTTGTGTTCTGTGAAATCATCTCAGAGAGTTACAGCTTTCCCCTCAAGAAGCCTTTCGCTAAAACAGTTCTTGTGGAATTGGCAAAGTTATATTTGGAAGAACATAGAGGACTATGGTGAAAAAGGAAATATCCTCCGAAGAAATCTGGAAAGAAGCTTTCTGGGAAACTGCTTAGTGTTCTGTTAATTCATCTCACAGAGTTACATGTGTATTTCGAGGATCTCTTTGCTAGCCCTATTTCTGTGGAATCTGAAAGCAGACATTTCGGATCACTTTGAAGACTATAGGTCCAAAGGAAATATCCTCGGATAACAAAGAGAAAGAAGCTTTCTGAGAAACTTCTTTGTGTTCTGTGAAATCATCTCACAGAGTTACAGCTTTCCCCTCAAGAAGCCTTTCGCTAAGACAGTTCTTGTGGAATTGGCAAAGTGATATTTGGAAGCCCATAGAGGGCTATGGTGAAAAAGGAAATATCCTCAGATGAAATCTGGAAAGAAGATTTCTGAGAAACTGCTTAGTGTTCTGTTAATTCATCTCACAGAGTTATATTTGTATTTCGAGGATCTCTTTGCTAGCCCTATTTCTGTGGAATCTGAAAACAGACATTTCGGATCACTTTGAAGACTATAGGTCCAAAGGAAATATCCTCGGATAACAAAGAGAAAGAAGCTTTCGGAGAAACTTCTTTGTGTTCTGTGAAATCATCTCACAGAGTTACAGCTTTCCCCTCAAGAAGCCTTTCGCTAAGACAGTTCTTGTGGAATTGGCAAAGTGATATTTGGAAGCCCATAGAGGGCTATGGTGAAAAAGGAAATATCCTCAGATGAAATCTGGAAAGAAGAAATCTGAGAAACTGCTTAGTGTTCTGTGAATTCATCTCACAGAGTTACATGTGTATTTCGAGGATCTCTTTGCTAGCCCTATTTCTGTGGAAACTGAGAACAGATATTTCGGATCCCTTTGAAGACTATAGGGCCAAAGGAAATATCCTCCGATAACAAAGAGAAAGAAGCTTTCTGAGAAACTTCTTTGTGTTCTGTGAAATCATCTCACAGAGTTACAGCTTTCCCCTCAAGAAGCCTTTCGCTAAGACAGTTCTTGTGGAATTGGCAAAGTGATATTTGGAAACCCATAGAGGGCTATGGTGAAAAAGGAAATATCCTCAGATGAAATCTGGAAAGAAGCTTTCTGAGAAACTGCTTAGTGTTCTGTGAATTCACCTCACAGAGTTACATGTGTATTTCGGGGATGTCTTTGCTAGCCCTATTTCTGTGGAATCTCAGAGCAGATATTTCGGATCCCTTTGAAGACTATAGGGACAAAGGAAATATCCTCCGATAAAAAAGAGAAAGAAGCTTTCTGAGAAACTTCTTTGTGTTCTGCGAAATCATCTCACAGAGTTACAGCTTTCCCCTCAAGAAGCCTTTCGCTAAGACAGTTCTTGTGGAATAGGCAAAGTGATATTTGGAAGCCCATAGAGGGCTATGGTGAAAAAGGAAATATCGTCAGATGAAATCTGGAAAGAAGCTTTCTGAGAAACTGCTTAGTGTTCTGTGAATGCATCTCACAGAGTTACATGTGTATTTCGAGGATGTCTTTGCTAGCCCTATTTCTGTGGAACCTGAAAACAGATATTTCGGATCCCTTTGAAGACTATAGGGCCAAAGGAAATATCCTCCGATAACAAAGAGAAAGAAGCTTTCTGAGAAACTTCTTTGTGTTCTGTGAAATCATCTCACAGAGTTACAGCTTTCCCCACAAGAAGCCTTTCGCTAAGACAGTCCTTGTGGAATTGGCAAAGTGATATTTGGAAGCCCATAGAGGGCTATGGTGAAAAAGGAAATAAGTCCGATGAAATCTGGAAAGAAGCTTTCTGCGAAACTGCTTAGTGTTCTGTGAATTCATCTCACAGAGTTACATGTGTATTTCGAGGATCTCTTTGCTAGCCCTATTTCTGTGGAAACTGAGAACAGATATTTCGGATCCCTTTGAAGACTATAGGGCCAAAGGAAATATCCTCCGATAACAAAGAGAAAGAAGCTTTCTGAGAAACTTCTTTGTGTTCTGTGAAATCATCTCAGAGAGTTACAGCTTTCCCCTCAAGAAGCCTTTCGCTAAGACAGTTCTTGTGGAATTGGCAAAGTTATATTTGGAAGCACAAAGAGGACTATGGTGAAAAAGGAAATATCCTCCGATGAAATCTGGAAAGAAGCTTTCTGGGAAACTGCTTAGTGTTCTGTTAATTCATCTCACAGAGTTACATTTGTATTTCGAGGATCACTTTGCTAGCCCTATTTCTGTGGAATCTGAAAACAGACATTTCGGATCACATTGAAGACTACAGGTCCAAAGGAAATATCCTCGGATAACAAAGAGAAAGAAGCTTTCTGAGAAACTTCTTTGTGTTCTGTGAAATCATCTCACAGAGTTACAGCTTTCCCCTCAAGAAGCCTTTCGCTAAGACAGTTCTTGTGGAATTGGCAAAGTGATATTTGGAAGCCCATAGAGGGCTATGGTGAAAAAGGAAATATCCTCAGATGAAATCTGGAAAGAAGATTTCTGAGAAACTGCTTAGTGTTCTGTTAATTCATCTCACAGAGTTACATTTGTATTTCGAGGATCTCTTTGCTAGCCCTATTTCTGTGGAATCTGAAAACAGACATTTCGGATCACTTTGAAGACTATAGGTCCAAAGGAAATATCCTCGGATAACAAAGAGAAAGAAGCTTTCTGAGAAACTTCTTTGTGTTCTGTGAAATCATCTCACAGAGTTACAGCTTTCCCCTCAAGAAGCCTTTCGCTAAGACAGTTCTTGTGGAATTGGCAAAGTGATATTTGGAAGCCCATAGAGGGCTATGGTGAAAAAGGAAATATCCTCAGATGAAATCTGGAAAGAAGAAATCTGAGAAACTGCTTAGTGTTCTGTGAATTCATCTCACAGAGTTACATGTGTATTTCGAGGATCTCTTTGCTAGCCCCATTTCTGTGTTAACTGAGAACAGATATTTCGGATCCCTTTGAAGACTATAGGGCCAAAGGACACATCCTCCGGTAACAAAGTGAAAGAAGCTTTCTGAGAAACTTCTTTGTGTTCTGTGAAATCATCTCACAGAGTTGCAGCTTTCCCCTCAAGAAGCCTTTCGCTAAGACAGTTCTTGTGGATTTGGCAAAGTGATATTTGGAGGCCCATAGAGGGCTATAGTGAAAAAGGAAATATCGTCAGATGAAATCTGGAAAGAAGCTTTCTGAGAAACTACTCAGTGTTCTGTTAATTCATCTCACAGAGTTACATGTGTATTTCGAGGATCTCCTTGCTAGCCTTATTTCTGTGGAATCTGAGAACAGATATTTCGGATCCCTTTGAAGACTATAGGGCCAAAGGACATATCCTCCGATAACAAAGAGAAAGAAGCTTTCTGAGAAACTTCTTTGTGTTCTGTGAAATCATCTCACAGAGTTACAGCTTTCCCCTCAAGAAGCCTTTCGCTAAGACAGTTCTTGTGGAATTGGCAAAGTTATATTTGGAAGCCCATAGAGGGCTATGGGGAAAAAGGAAATATCCTCAGATGAAATCTGGAAAGAAGCTTTCTGAGAAACTGCTTAGTGTTCTGTTAATTCATCTCACAGAGTTACATGTGTATTTCGAGGATCTCTTTGCTAGCCCTATTTCTGTGGAATCTGAGAACAGATATTTCGGATCCCTTTGAAGACTATAGGGCCAAAGGAAATATCCTCCGATAACAAAGAGAAAGAAGCTTTCTGAGAAACTTCTTTGTGTTCTGTGAAATCATCTCACAGAGTTACAGCTTTCCCCTCAAGAAGCCTTTCGCTAAGACAGTTCTTGTGGAATTGGCAAAGTGATATTTGGAAGCCCATAGAGGGCTATGGTGAAAAAGGAAATATCCTCAGATGAAATCTGGAAAGAAGAAATCTGAGAAACTGCTTAGTGTTCTGTGAATTCATCTCACAGAGTTACATGTGTATTTCGAGGATCTCTTTGCTAGCCCTATTTCTGTGGAAACTGAGAACAGATATTTCGGATCCCTTTGAAGACTATAGGGCCAAAGGAAATATCCTCCGATAACAAAGAGAAAGAAGCTTTCTGAGAAACTTCTTTCTGTTCTGTGAAATCATCTCACAGAGTTACAGCTTTCCCCTCAAGAAGCCTTTCGCTAAGACAGTTCTTGTGGAATTGGCAAAGTGATATTTGGAAACCCATAGAGGGCTATGGTGAAAAAGGAAATATCCTCAGATGAAATCTGGAAAGAAGCTTTCTGAGAAACTGCTTAGTGTTCTGTGAATTCACCTCACAGAGTTACATGTGTATTTCGGGGATGTCTTTGCTAGCCCTATTTCTGTGGAATCTGAGAGCAGATATTTCGGATCCCTTTGAAGACTATAGGGACAAAGGAAATATCCTCCGATAAAAAAGAGAAAGAAGCTTTCTGAGAAACTTCTTTGTGTTCTGCGAAATCATCTCACAGAGTTACAGCTTTCCCCTCAAGAAGCCTTTCGCTAAGACAGTTCTTGTGGAATTGGCAAAGTGATATTTGGAAGCCCATAGAGGGCTATGGTGAAAAAGGAAATATCCTCAGATGAAATCTGGAAAGAAGATTTCTGAGAAACTGCTTAGTGTTCTGTTAATTCATCTCACAGAGTTACATTTGTATTTCGAGGATCTCTTTGCTAGCCCTATTTCTGTGGAATCTGAAAACAGACATTTCGGATCACTTTGAAGACTATAGGTCCAAAGGAAATATCCTCGGATAACAAAGAGAAAGAAGCTTTCTGAGAAACTTCTTTGTGTTCTGTGAAATCATCTCACAGAGTTACAGCTTTCCCCTCAAGAAGCCTTTCGCTAAGACAGTTCTTGTGGAATTGGCAAAGTGATATTTGGAAGCCCATAGAGGGCTATGGTGAAAAAGGAAATATCCTCAGATGAAATCTGGAAAGAAGAAATCTGAGAAACTGCTTAGTGTTCTGTGAATTCATCTCACAGAGTTACATGTGTATTTCGAGGATCTCTTTGTAAGCCCCATTTCTGTGTTAACTGAGAACAGATATTTCGGATCCCTTTGAAGACTATAGGGCCAAAGGACACATCCTCCGGTAACAAAGTGAAAGAAGCTTTCTGAGAAACTTCTTTGTGTTCTGTGAAATCATCTCACAGAGTTGCAGCTTTCCCCTCAAGAAGCCTTTCGCTAAGACAGTTCTTGTGGATTTGGCAAAGTGATATTTGGAGGCCCATAGAGGGCTATAGTGAAAAAGGAAATATCGTCAGATGAAATCTGGAAAGAAGCTTTCTGAGAAACTACTCAGTGTTCTGTTAATTCATCTCACAGAGTTACATGTGTATTTCGAGGATCTCCTTGCTAGCCTTATTTCTGTGGAATCTGAGAACAGATATTTCGGATCCCTTTGAAGACTATAGGGCCAAAGGACATATCCTCCGATAACAAAGAGAAAGAAGCTTTCTGAGAAACTTCTTTGTGTTCTGTGAAATCATCTCACAGAGTTACAGCTTTCCCCTCAAGAAGCCTTTCGCTAAGACAGTTCTTGTGGAATTGGCAAAGTTATATTTGGAAGCCCATAGAGGGCTATGGGGAAAAAGGAAATATCCTCAGATGAAATCTGGAAAGAAGCTTTCTGAGAAACTGCTTAGTGTTCTGTGAATTCATCTCACAGAGTTACATGTGTATTTCAAGGATCTCTTTGCTAGCCTTCTTTCTGTGGAATCTGAGAACAGATATTTCGGATCCCTTTGAAGACTATAGGGCCAAAGGAAATATCCTCCAATAACAAAGAGAAAGAAGCTTTCTGAGAATCTTCTTTGTGTTCTGTGAAATCATCTCAGAGAGTTACAGTTTTCCCCTCAAGAAGCCTTTCGCTAAGAAAGTTCTTGTGGAATTGGAAAAGTGATATTTGGAAGCCCATAGACGGATATGGTGAAAAAGGAAATATCCTCAGATGAAATCTGGAAAGAAGCTTTCTGAGAAACTGCTTAGTGTTCTGTTAATTCATCTCACAGAGTTACATGTGTATTTCGAGGATCTCTTTGCTAGCCCTATTTCTGTGGAATCTGAGAACAGATATTTCGGATCCCTTTGAAGACTATAGGGCCAAAGGAAATATCCTCCGATAACAAAGAGAAAGAAGCTTTCTGAGAAACTTCTTTGTGTTCTGTGAAATCATCTCACAGAGTTACAGCTTTCCCCTCAAGAAGCCTTTCGCTAAGACAGTTCTTGTGGAATTGGCAAAGTGATATTTGGAAACCCATAGAGGGCTATGTAGAAAAAGGAAATATCCTCAGATGAAATCTGGAAAGAAGCTTTCTGCGAAACTGCTTAGTGTTCTGTGAATTCATCTCACAGAGTTACATGTGTATTTCGGGTATCTCTTTGCTAGCCCTATTTCTGTGGAATCTGAGAACAGATATTTCGGATCCCTTTGAAGACTATAGGGCCAAAGGAAATATCCTCCGATAACAAAGAGAAAGAAGCTTTCTGAGAAACTTCTTTGTGTTCTTTGAAATCATCTCACAGAGTTACAGCTTTCCCCACAAGAAGCCTTTCGCTAAGACAGTCCTTGTGGAATTGGCATAGTGATATTTGGAAGCCCATAGAGGGCTATGGTGAAAAAGGAAATATCGTCCGATGAAATCTGGAAAGAAGCCTTCTGCGAAACTGCTTAGTGTTCTGTGAATTCATCTCACAGAGTTACATGTGTATTTCGAGGATCTCTTTGCTAGCCCTATTTCTGTGGAAACTGAGAACAGATATTTCGGATCCCTTTGAAGACTATAGGGCCAAAGGAAATATCCTCCGATAACAAAGAGAAAGAAGCTTTCTGAGAAACTTCTTTGTGTTCTGTGAAATCATCTCACAGAGTTACAGCTTTCCCCTCAAGAAGCCTTTCGCTAAGACAGTTCTTGTGGAATTGGCAAAGTGATATTTGGAAGCCCATAGAGGGCTACAGTGAAAAAGGAAATATCCTCAGATGAAATCTGGAAAGAAGCTTTCTGAGAAACTACTCAGTGTTCTGTTAATTCATCTCACAGAGTTACATGTGTATTTCGAGGATCTCTTTGCTGGCCTTATTTCTGTGGAATCTGAGAACAGATATTTCGGATCCCTTTGAAGACTATAGGGCCAAAGGACATATCCTCCGATAACAAAGAGAAAGAAGCTTTCTGAGAAACTTCTTTGTGCTCTGTGAAATCATCTCACAGAGTTACAGCTTTCCCCTCAAGAAGCCTTTCGCTAAGACAGTTCTTGTGGAATTGGCAAAGTGATATTTGGAAGCCCTTAGAGGGCTATGGTGAAAAAGGAAATATCCTCAGATGAAATCTGGAAAGAAGCTTTCTGAGAAACTACTCATGTTCTGTTAATTCATCTCACAGAGTTACATGTGTATTTCGAGGATCTCTTTGCTAGCCTTATTTCTGTGGAATCTGAGAACAGATATTTCGGATCCCTTTGAAGACTATAGGGCCGAAGGACATATCCTCCGATAACAAAGAGAAAGAAGCTTTCTGAGAAACTTCTTTGCGTTCTGTGAAATCATCTCACAGAGTTACAGCTTTCCCCTCAAGAAGCCTTTCCCTAAGACAGTTCTTGTGGAATTGGCAAAGTGATATTTGCAAGCCCATAGAGGGCTATGGTGAAAAAGGAAATATCGTCGGATGAAATCTGGAAAGAAGCTTTCTGAGAAACTACTCAGTGTTCTGTTAATTCATCTCACAGAGTTACATGTGTATTTCGAGGATCTATTTGCTAGCCTTAATTCTGTGGAATCTGAGAACAGATATTTCGGATCCCTTTGAAGACTATAGGGCCAAAGGACATATCCTCCGATAACAAAGAGGAAGAAGCTTTCTGAGAAATTTCTTTGTGTTCTGTGAAATCATCTCACAGAGTTACAGCTTTCCCCTCAAGAAGCCTTTTGCTAAGACAGTTCTTGTGGAATTGGCAAACTTATATTTGGAAACCCATAGAGGGCTACGGGGAAAAAGGAAATATCCTCAGATGAAATCTGGAAAGAAGCTTTCTGAGAAACTACTCAATGTTCTGTTAATTCATCTCACAGAGTTACATGTGTATTTCGAGGATCTCTTTGCTAGTCTTATTTCTGTGGAATCTGAGAACAGATATTTCGGATCCCTTTGAAGACTATAGGGCCGAAGGACATATCCTCCGATAACAAAGAGAAAGAAGCTTTCTGAGAAACTTCTTTGCGTTCTGTGAAATCATCTCACAGAGTTACAGCTTTCCCCTCAAGAAGCCTTTCGGTAAGACAGTTCTTGTGGAATTGGCAAAGTGATATTTGGAAGCCCATAGAGGGCTATGGTGAAAAAGGAAATATCCTCAGATGAAATATGGAAAGAAGCTTTCTGAGAAACTGCTTAGTGTTCTGTGAATTCATCTCACAGAGTTACATGTGTATTTCGAGGATCTCTTTGCTAGCCCTATTTCTGTGGAATCTGAGAACAGATATTTCGGATCCCTTTGAAGACTATAGGGCTGAAGGACATATCCTCCGATAACAAAGAGAAAGAAGCTTTCTGAGAAACTTCTTTGCGTTCTGTGAAATCATCTCACAGAGTTACAGCTTTCCCCTCAAGAAGCCTTTCGCTAAGACAGTTCTTGTGGAATTGGCAAAGTGATATTTGGAAGCCCATAGAGGGCTATGGGGAAAAAGGAAATATCCTCAGATGAAATCTGGAAAGAAGCTTTCTGAGAAACTGCTTAGTGTTCTGTAATTCATCTCACAGAGTTACATGTGTATTTCGAGGATCTCTTTGCTAGCCCTATTTCTGTAGAATCTGAGAACAGATATTTCGGATCCCTTTGAAGACTCTAGGGCCAAAGGAAATATCCTCTGATAACAAAGAGAAAGAAGCTTTCTGAGAAACTTCTTTGTGTTCTGTGAAATCATCTCACAGAGTTACAGCTTTCCCCACAAGAATCCTTTCGCTAAGACAGTCCTTGTGGAATTGGCAAAGTGATATTTGGAAGCCCATAGAGGGCTATGGTGAAAAAGGAAATATCCTCAGATGAAATCTGGAAAGAAGCTTTCTGCGAAACTGCTTAGTGTTCTGTGAATTCATCTCACAGAGTTACATGTGTATTTCGAGGATCTGTTTGATAGCTCTATTTCTGTGGAATCTGAGAACTGATATTTCGGATCCCTTTGAAGAGTATAGGGCCAAAGGACATATCCTCCGATAACAAAGAGAAAGAAGCTTTCTGAGAAACTTCTTTGTGTTCTGTGAAATCATCTCACAGAGTTACAGCTTTCCCCTCAACAAGCCTTTCGCTAAGAGAGTTCTTGTGGAATTGGCAAAGTGATATTTGGAAGCCCATAGAGGGCTATGGTGAAAAAGGAAATATCGTCAGATGAAATCTGGAAAGAAGCTTTCTGAGAAACTGCTTAGTGTTCTGTTAATTCATCTCACAGAGTTATATGTGTATTTCGAGGATCTCTTTACTAGCCCTATTTCTGTGCAATCTGAGAACAGATATTTCGGATCCCTTTGAAGATTATAGGGCCAAAGGAAATATCCTCCGATAACAAAGAGAAAGAAGCTTTCTGAGAAACTTCTTTGTGTTCTGTGAAATCATCTTACAGAGTTACAGCTTTCCCCTCAAGAAGCCTTTCGCTAAGACAGTTCTTGTGGAATTGGTAAAGTGATATTTGGAATCCCATAGAGGGCTAGGGGAAAAAGGAAATATCCTCAGATGAAATCTGGAAAGAAGCTTTCTGAGAAACTGCTTAGTGTTTTGTTAATTCATCTCGCAGAGTTACATGTGTATTTCGAGGATCTCTTTGCTAGCATTCTTTCTGTGGAATCTGAGAACAGATATTTCGGATATCTTTGAAGACTATAGGGCCAAAGGAAATATCCTCGGATAACAAAGAGAAAGAAGCTTTCTGAGAAACTTCTTTGTGTTCTGTGAAATCATCTCACAGAGTTACAGCATTCCCCTCAAGAAGCCTTTCGCTAACACAGTTCTTGTGGAATTGGCAAGGTGATGTTTGGAAGCCCATAGAGGGCTATGGTGAAAAAGGTAATATCGTCAGATGAAATATGGAAAGAAGCTTTCTGAGAAACTGCTTAGTGTTCTGTTAATTCATCTCACAGAGTTACATGTGTATTTCGAGGATCTCTTTGCTAGCACTATTTCTGTGGCAACTGAGAAAAGATATTTCGGATCCCTTTGAAGACTAAAGGGCCAAAGGAAATATCCTCGGATAACAAAGAGAAAGAAGCTTTCTGAGAAACTTCTTTGTGTTCTGTTAAATCATCTCACAGAGTTACAGCATTCCCCTCAAGAAGCCTTTCGCTAAGAGAGTTCTTGTGGAATTGGCAAAGTGATATTTGGAAGCCCATAGAAGGCTATGGTGAAAAAGTAAATATCGTCAGATGAAATCTGGAAAGAAGCTTTCTGAGAAACTGCTTAGTGTTCTGTTAATTCATCTCACAGAGTTACAGGTGTATTTCGAGGATCTCTTTGCTAGCCCTATTTCTGTGTAATCTGAGAACAGATATTTCGGATCCCTTTGAAGACTATAGGGCCAAAGGAAATATCCTCGGATAACAAAGAGAAAGAAGTTTTCTGAGAAACTTCTTTGTGTTCTGTGACATCATCTCACAGAGTTACAGCTTTCCCCTCAAGAAGCCTTTCGCTAAGACAGTTCTTGTGGAATTGGCAAAGTGATATTTGGAAGCCCATAGAGGGCTATGGTGAAAAAGGAAATATCCTCAGAAGAAATCTGGAAAGAAGCTTTCTGAGAAACTGCTTAGTGTTCTGTGAATTCATCTCACAGAGTTACATGTGTATTTCGAGGATCTCTTTTCTAACCCTATTTCTGTGGAATCTGAGAACAGATATTTCGGATCCCTTTGAAGACGATAGGGCCAAAGGAAATATCCTCCGATAACAAAGAGAAAGAAGCTTTCTGAGAAACTTCTTTGTGTTCTGTGAAATCATCTCACAGAGTTACAGCTTTCCCCTCAAGAGGCCTTTCGCTAAGACAGTTCTTGTGGAATTGGGAAAGTGATATTTGGAAGCCCATAGAGGGCTCTGGTGAAAATAGAAATATCCTCAGATGAAATCTGGAAAGAAGCTTTCTGAGAAACCACTTAGTGTTCTGTTAATTCATGTCACAGAGTTACATGTAAATTTCGAGGATCTCTTTGCTAGCCTTCTTTCTGTGGAATCTGAGAACAGATATTTCGGATCCCGTTGAAGACTATAGGGCCAAAGGAAATATCCTCCGATAACAAAGAGAAAGAAGCCTTCTGAGAAACTTCTTTGTGTTCTATTTAATCATCTCTCAGAGTTTCAGCTTTCCCCTGAAGAAGCCTTTCTCTGAGACAGGTCTTGTAGAATTGGCAAAGTGATATTTAGAAGCCCATAGAGGGTTATGGTGAAAAAGGAAATATCCTCAGATGAAATCTGCAAAGAAGCTTTCTGAGAAACTGCTTAGTGTTCTGTTAATTCATCTCACAGAGTTACATGTGTATTTCGAGGATCTCTTTGCTAGCCTTCTTTCTGTGGAATCTGAGAACAGATATTTCGGATCCCTATGAAGACTATAGGGGCAAAGGAAATATCCTCCGATAACAAAGAGAAAGAAGCTTTCTGAGAAACTTCTTTGTGTTCTGTGAAATCATCTCACAGAGTTACAGCTTTCCCTTCAAGAAGACTTTCGCTAACACAGTTCTTGTGGAATTGGCAAAGTGATATTTGGAAGCCCATAGAGGGCTCTGGTGAAAAAGGAAATATTCTCAGATGAAATTTGGAAAGAAGCTTTCTGAGAAACGGCTTAGTGTTCTGTTAACTCATCTCACAGAGTTACATGTGTATTTCGAGGATCTCTTTGCTAGCCCTATTTCTGTGAAATCTGAGAACAGATATTTCGGATCCCTTTGAAGACTATAGGGCCAAAGGAAATATCCTCTGATAACAAAGAGAAAGAAGCTTTCTGAGAAACTTCTTTGTGTTCTGTGAAATCATCTCACAGAGTTACAGCTTTCCCCTCAAGAAGCCTTTCGCTAAGACAGTTCTTGTGGAATTGGAAAAGTGATATTTGGAAGCCCGTAGAGGGCTATGGTGAAAAACGAAATATCCTCAGATGAAATCTGGAAGAAGCTTTCTGAGAAACTGCTTAGTGTTCTGTGAATTCATCTCACAGAGTTACATGTGTATTTCGAGGATCTCTTAGCTAGCCTTCTTTCTGTGGAATCTGAGAACAGATATTTCGGTTCCCTTTTTAGACTATAGGGTCAAAGGAAATATCCTCCGATAACAAAGAGAAAGAAGCTTTCTGAGAAACTTCTTTGTTTTCTGTGAAATCATCTCACAGAGGTACAGCTTTCCCCTGAAGAAGCCTTTGGCTAAGACAGTTCTTGTGGAATTTGAAAAGTGATATTTGGAAGCCCATGGAGGTCTCTGGTGA
Organism: Macaca nemestrina; assembly: GCF_043159975.1. Taxonomy (NCBI): domain Eukaryota; kingdom Metazoa; phylum Chordata; class Mammalia; order Primates; family Cercopithecidae; genus Macaca; species Macaca nemestrina. Next base: position 32,739,350 of record NC_092135.1, on the reverse strand, counting down.
AAAAGGAAATATCCTCAGATGAAATCTGGAAAGAATCTTTCTGAGATACTGCTTAGTGTTCTGTTAATTCATCTCACAGGGTTGCATGTGTATTTTGAGGATCTCTTTGGTAGCCCTATTTCTGTGGAATCTGAGAACAGATATTTCGGATCCCTTTGAAGACTATAGGGCCAAAGGAAATATCCTCCGATAACAAAGAGAAAGAAGCTTTCTGAGAAACTTCTTTGTGTTCTGTGAAATCATCTCACAGAGTTACAGCTTTCCCCTCAAGAAGCCTTTTGCTAAGACAGTTCTTGTGGAATTGGCAAAGTGATATTTGGAAACCCATAGAGGGCTATGGTGAAAAAGTAAATATCCTCAGATGAAATCTGGAAAGAAGCTTTCTGAGAAACTGCTTAGTGTTCTGTGAATTCATCTCACAGAGTTACATGTGTATTTCGAGGATCTCTTTTCTAGCGTTCTTTCTGTGGAATCTGAGAACAGATATTTCGGTTCCCTTTGAAGAGTATAGGGCCAAAGGAAATATCTTCCTATAACAAAGAGAAAGAAGCTTTCTGAGAAACTTCTTTGTGTTCTGTGAAATCATCTCACAGAGTTACAGCTTTCCCCTGAAGAAGCCTTTCGCTAAGACAGTTCTTGTGGAATTGGCAAAATGATATTTGGAAGCCCATAGAGGGCTATGGTGAAAAAGGAAATATCCTCAGATGAAATATGGAAAGAAGCTTTCTGAGAAACTGCTTAGTGTTCTGTGAATTCATCTCACAGAGTTACATGTGTATTTCGAGGATCTCTTTGCTAGCCCTATTTCTGTGGAATCTGAGAACAGATATTTCGGATCCCTTTGAAGACTATAGGGCCGAAGGACATATCCTCCGATAACAAAGAGAAAGAAGCTTTCTGAGAAACTTCTTTGCGTTCTGTGAAATCATCTCACAGAGTTACAGCTTTCCCCTCAAGAAGCCTTTCGCTAAGACAGTTCTTGTGGAATTGGCAAAGTGATATTTGCAAGCCCATAGAGGGCTATGGTGAAAAAGGAAATATCGTCGGATGAAATCTGGAAAGAAGCTTTCTGAGAAACTACTCAGTGTTCTGTTAATTCATCTCACAGAGTTACATGTGTATTTCGAGGATCTATTTGCTAGCCTTAATTCTGTGGAATCTGAGAACAGATATTTCGGATCCCTTTGAAGACTATAGGGCCAAAGGACATATCCTCCGATAACAAAGAGGAAGAAGCTTTCTGAGAAATTTCTTTGTGTTCTGTGAAATCATCTCACAGAGTTACAGCTTTCCCCTCAAGAAGCCTTTCGCTAAGACAGTTCTTGTGGAATTGGCAAACTTATATTTGGAAACCCATAGAGGGCTACGGGGAAAAAGGAAATATCCTCAGATGAAATCTGGAAAGAAGCTTTCTGAGAAACTACTCAATGTTCTGTTAATTCATCTCACAGAGTTACATGTGTATTTCGAGGATCTCTTTGCTAGTCTTATTTCTGTGGAATCTGAGAACAGATATTTCGGATCCCTTTGAAGACTATAGGGCCGAAGGACATATCCTCCGATAACAAAGAGAAAGAAGCTTTCTGAGAAACTTCTTTGCGTTCTGTGAAATCATCTCACAGAGTTACAGCTTTCCCCTCAAGAAGCCTTTCGGTAAGACAGTTCTTGTGGAATTGGCAAAGTGATATTTGGAAGCCCATAGAGGGCTATGGTGAAAAAGGAAATATCCTCAGATGAAATATGGAAAGAAGCTTTCTGAGAAACTGCTTAGTGTTCTGTGAATTCATCTCACAGAGTTACATGTGTATTTCGAGGATCTCTTTGCTAGCCCTATTTCTGTGGAATCTGAGAACAGATATTTCGGATCCCTTTGAAGACTATAGGGCCGAAGGACATATCCTCCGATAACAAAGAGAAAGAAGCTTTCTGAGAAACTTCTTTGCGTTCTGTGAAATCATCTCACAGAGTTACAGCTTTCCCCTCAAGAAGCCTTTCGCTAAGACAGTTCTTGTGGAATTGGCAAAGTGATATTTGGAAGCCCATAGAGGGCTATGGTGAAAAAGGAAATATCCTCAGATGAAATCTGGAAAGAAGCTTTCTGAGAAACTGCTTAGTGTTCTGTTAATTCATCTCACAGAGTTACATGTGTATTTCGAGGATCTCTTTGCTAGCCCTATTTCTGTAGAATCTGAGAACAGATATTTCGGATCCCTTTGAAGACTCTAGGGCCAAAGGAAATATCCTCTGATAACAAAGAGAAAGAAGCTTTATGAGAAACTTCTTTGTGTTCTGTGAAATCATCTCACAGAGTTACAGCTTTCCCCACAAGAATCCTTTCGCTAAGACAGTCCTTGTGGAATTGGCAAAGTGATATTTGGAAGCCCATAGAGGGCTATGGTAAAAAAGGAAATATCCTCAGATGAAATCTGGAAAGAAGCTTTCTGCGAAACTGCTTAGTGTTCTGTGAATTCATCTCACAGAGTTACATGTGTATTTCGAGGATCTGTTTGATAGCTCTATTTCTGTGGAATCTGAGAACTGATATTTCGGATCCCTTTGAAGACTATAGGGCCAAAGGACATATCCTCCGATAACAAAGAGAAAGAAGCTTTCTGAGAAACGTCTTTGCGTTCTGTGAAATCATCTCACAGAGTTACAGCTTTCCCCTCAACAAGCCTTTCGCTAAGAGAGTTCTTGTGGAATTGGCAAAGTGATATTTGGAAGCCCATAGAGGGCTATGGTGAAAAAGGAAATATCGTCAGATGAAATCTGGAAAGAAGCTTTCTGAGAAACTGCTTAGTGTTCTGTTAATTCATCTCACAGAGTTATATGTGTATTTCGAGGATCTCTTTACCAGCCCTATTTCTGTGCAATCTGAGAACAGATATTTCGGATCCCTTTGAAGATTATAGAGCCAAAGGAAATATCCTCCGATAACAAAGAGAAAGAAGCTTTCTGAGAAACTTCTTTGTGTTCTGTGAAATCATCTTACAGAGTTACAGCTTTCCCCTCAAGAAGCCTTTCGCTAAGACAGTTCTTGTGGAATTGGTAAAGTGATATTTGGAAGCCCATAGAGGGCTAGGGGAAAAAGGAAATATCCTCAGATGAAATCTGGAAAGAAGCTTTCTGAGAAACTGCTTAGTGTTTTGTTAATTCATCTCGCAGAGTTACATGTGTATTTCGAGGATCTCTTTGCTAGCATTCTTTCTGTGGAATCTGAGAACAGATATTTCGGATATCTTTGAAGACTATAGGGCCAAAGGAAATATCCTCGGATAACAAAGAGAAAGAAGCTTTCTGAGAAACTTCTTTGTGTTCTGTTAAATCATCTCACAGAGTTACAGCATTCCCCTCAAGAAGCCTTTCGCTAACACAGTTCTTGTGGAATTGGCAAGGTGATGTTTGGAAGCCCATAGAGGGCTATGGTGAAAAAGGTAATATCGTCAGATGAAATATGGAAAGAAGCTTTCTGAGAAACTGCTTAGTGTTCTGTTAATTCATCTCACAGAGTTACATGTGTATTTCGAGGATCTGTTTGCTAGCACTATTTCTGTGGCAACTGAGAAAAGATATTTCGGATCCCTTTGAAGACTATAGGGCCAAAGGAAATATCCTCGGATAACAAAGAGAAAGAAGCTTTCTGAGAAACGTCTTTGTGTTCTGTTAAATCATCTCACAGAGTTACAGCATTCCCCTCAAGAAGCCTTTCGCTAAGACAGTTCTTGTGGAATTGGCAAAGTGATATTTGGAAGCCCATAGAAGGCTATGGTGAAAAAGTAAATATCGTCAGATGAAATCTGGAAAGAAGCTTTCTGAGAAACTGCTTAGTGTTCTGTTAATTCATCTCACAGAGTTACAGGTGTATTTCGAGGATCTCTTTGCTAGCCCTATTTCTGTGTAATCTGAGAACAGATATTTCGGATCCCTTTGAAGACTATAGGGCCAAAGGAAATATCCTCGGATAACAAAGAGAAAGAAGTTTTCTGAGAAACTTCTTTGTGTTCTGTGACATCATCTCACAGAGTTACAGCTTTCCCCTCAAGAAGCCTTTCGCTAAGACAGTTCTTGTGGAATTGGCAAAGTGATATTTGGAAGCCCATAGAGGGCTATGGTGAAAAAGGAAATATCCTCAGAAGAAATCTGGAAAGAAGCTTTCTGAGAAACTGCTTAGTGTTCTGTGAATTCATCTCACAGAGTTACATGTGTATTTCGAGGATCTCTTTTCTAACCCTATTTCTGTGGAATCTGAGAACAGATATTTCGGATCCCTTTGAAGACGATAGGGCCAAAGGAAATATCCTCCGATAACAAAGAGAAAGAAGCTTTCTGAGAAACTTCTTTGTGTTCTGTGAAATCATCTCACAGAGTTACAGCTTTCCCCTCAAGAGGCCTTTCGCTAAGACAGTTCTTGTGGAATTGGGAAAGTGATATTTGGAAGCCCATAGAGGGCTCTGGTGAAAATAGAAATATCCTCAGATGAAATCTGGAAAGAAGCTTTCTGAGAAACCACTTAGTGTTCTGTTAATTCATGTCACAGAGTTACATGTAAATTTCGAGGATCTCTTTGCTAGCCTTCTTTCTGTGGAATCTGAGAACAGATATTTCGGATCCCGTTGAAGACTATAGGGCCAAAGGAAATATCCTCCGATAACAAAGAGAAAGAAGCCTTCTGAGAAACTTCTTTGTGTTCTATTTAATCATCTCTCAGAGTTTCAGCTTTCCCCTGAAGAAGCCTTTCTCTGAGACAGGTCTTGTAGAATTGGCAAAGTGATATTTAGAAGCCCATAGAGGGTTATGGTGAAAAAGGAAATATCCTCAGATGAAATCTGCAAAGAAGCTTTCTGAGAAACTGCTTAGTGTTCTGTTAATTCATCTCACAGAGTTACATGTGTATTTCGAGGATCTCTTTGCTAGCCTTCTTTCTGTGGAATCTGAGAACAGATATTTCGGATCCCTATGAAGACTATAGGGGCAAAGGAAATATCCTCCGATAACAAAGAGAAAGAAGCTTTCTGAGAAACTTCTTTGTGTTCTGTGAAATCATCTCACAGAGTTACAGCTTTCCCTTCAAGAAGACTTTCGCTAACACAGTTCTTGTGGAATTGGCAAAGTGATATTTGGAAGCCCATAGAGGGCTCTGGTGAAAAAGGAAATATTCTCAGATGAAATTTGGAAAGAAGCTTTCTGAGAAACGGCTTAGTGTTCTGTTAACTCATCTCACAGAGTTACATGTGTATTTCGAGGATCTCTTTGCTAGCCCTATTTCTGTGAAATCTGAGAACAGATATTTCGGATCCCTTTGAAGACTATAGGGCCAAAGGAAATATCCTCTGATAACAAAGAGAAAGAAGCTTTCTGAGAAACTTCTTTGTGTTCTGTGAAATCATCTCACAGAGTTACAGCTTTCCCCTCAAGAAGCCTTTCGCTAAGACAGTTCTTGTGGAATTGGAAAAGTGATATTTGGAAGCCCGTAGAGGGCTATGGTGAAAAACGAAATATCCTCAGATGAAATCTGGAAGAAGCTTTCTGAGAAACTGCTTAGTGTTCTGTGAATTCATCTCACAGAGTTACATGTGTATTTCGAGGATCTCTTAGCTAGCCTTCTTTCTGTGGAATCTGAGAACAGATATTTCGGTTCCCTTTTTAGACTATAGGGTCAAAGGAAATATCCTCCGATAACAAAGAGAAAGAAGCTTTCTGAGAAACTTCTTTGTTTTCTGTGAAATCATCTCACAGAGGTACAGCTTTCCCCTGAAGAAGCCTTTGGCTAAGACAGTTCTTGTGGAATTTGAAAAGTGATATTTGGAAGCCCATGGAGGTCTCTGGTGAAAAAGGAAATATCCTCAGATGAAATCTGGAAAGAATCTTTCTGAGATACTGCTTAGTGTTCTGTTAATTCATCTCACAGGGTTGCATGTGTATTTTGAGGATCTCTTTGGTAGCCCTATTTCTGTGGAATCTGAGAACAGATATTTCGGATCCCTTTGAAGACTATAGGGCCAAAGGAAATATCCTCCGATAACAAAGAGAAAGAAGCTTTCTGAGAAACTTCTTTGTGTTCTGTGAAATCATCTCACAGAGTTACAGCTTTCCCCTCAAGAAGCCTTTCGCTAAGACAGTTCTTGTGGAATTGGCAAAGTGATATTTGGAAACCCATAGAGGGCTATGGTGAAAAAGTAAATATCCTCAGATGAAATCTGGAAAGAAGCTTTCTGAGAAACTGCTTAGTGTTCTGTGAATTCATCTCACAGAGTTACATGTGTATTTCGAGGATCTCTTTTCTAGCGTTCTTTCTGTGGAATCTGAGAACAGATATTTCGGTTCCCTTTGAAGAGTATAGGGCCAAAGGAAATATCTTCCTATAACAAAGAGAAAGAAGCTTTCTGAGAAACTTCTTTGTGTTCTGTGAAATCATCTCACAGAGTTACAGCTTTCCCCTGAAGAAGCCTTTCGCTAAGACAGTTCTTGTGGAATTGGCAAAATGATATTTGGAAGCCCATAGAGGGCTATGGTGAAAAAGGAAATATCCTCAGATGAAATATGGAAAGAAGCTTTCTGAGAAACTGCTTAGTGTTCTGTGAATTCATCTCACAGAGTTACATGTGTATTTCGAGGATCTCTTTGCTAGCCCTATTTCTGTGGAATCTGAGAACAGATATTTCGGATCCCTTTGAAGACTATAGGGCCGAAGGACATATCCTCCGATAACAAAGAGAAAGAAGCTTTCTGAGAAACTTCTTTGCGTTCTGTGAAATCATCTCACAGAGTTACAGCTTTCCCCTCAAGAAGCCTTTCGCTAAGACAGTTCTTGTGGAATTGGCAAAGTGATATTTGCAAGCCCATAGAGGGCTATGGTGAAAAAGGAAATATCGTCGGATGAAATCTGGAAAGAAGCTTTCTGAGAAACTACTCAGTGTTCTGTTAATTCATCTCACAGAGTTACATGTGTATTTCGAGGATCTATTTGCTAGCCTTAATTCTGTGGAATCTGAGAACAGATATTTCGGATCCCTTTGAAGACTATAGGGCCAAAGGACATATCCTCCGATAACAAAGAGGAAGAAGCTTTCTGAGAAATTTCTTTGTGTTCTGTGAAATCATCTCACAGAGTTACAGCTTTCCCCTCAAGAAGCCTTTCGCTAAGACAGTTCTTGTGGAATTGGCAAACTTATATTTGGAAACCCATAGAGGGCTACGGGGAAAAAGGAAATATCCTCAGATGAAATCTGGAAAGAAGCTTTCTGAGAAACTACTCAATGTTCTGTTAATTCATCTCACAGAGTTACATGTGTATTTCGAGGATCTCTTTGCTAGTCTTATTTCTGTGGAATCTGAGAACAGATATTTCGGATCCCTTTGAAGACTATAGGGCCGAAGGACATATCCTCCGATAACAAAGAGAAAGAAGCTTTCTGAGAAACTTCTTTGCGTTCTGTGAAATCATCTCACAGAGTTACAGCTTTCCCCTCAAGAAGCCTTTCGGTAAGACAGTTCTTGTGGAATTGGCAAAGTGATATTTGGAAGCCCATAGAGGGCTATGGTGAAAAAGGAAATATCCTCAGATGAAATATGGAAAGAAGCTTTCTGAGAAACTGCTTAGTGTTCTGTGAATTCATCTCACAGAGTTACATGTGTATTTCGAGGATCTCTTTGCTAGCCCTATTTCTGTGGAATCTGAGAACAGATATTTCGGATCCCTTTGAAGACTATAGGGCCGAAGGACATATCCTCCGATAACAAAGAGAAAGAAGCTTTCTGAGAAACTTCTTTGCGTTCTGTGAAATCATCTCACAGAGTTACAGCTTTCCCCTCAAGAAGCCTTTCGCTAAGACAGTTCTTGTGGAATTGGCAAAGTGATATTTGGAAGCCCATAGAGGGCTATGGTGAAAAAGGAAATATCCTCAGATGAAATCTGGAAAGAAGCTTTCTGAGAAACTGCTTAGTGTTCTGTTAATTCATCTCACAGAGTTACATGTGTATTTCGAGGATCTCTTTGCTAGCCCTATTTCTGTAGAATCTGAGAACAGATATTTCGGATCCCTTTGAAGACTCTAGGGCCAAAGGAAATATCCTCTGATAACAAAGAGAAAGAAGCTTTATGAGAAACTTCTTTGTGTTCTGTGAAATCATCTCACAGAGTTACAGCTTTCCCCACAAGAATCCTTTCGCTAAGACAGTCCTTGTGGAATTGGCAAAGTGATATTTGGAAGCCCATAGAGGGCTATGGTAAAAAAGGAAATATCCTCAGATGAAATCTGGAAAGAAGCTTTCTGCGAAACTGCTTAGTGTTCTGTGAATTCATCTCACAGAGTTACATGTGTATTTCGAGGATCTGTTTGATAGCTCTATTTCTGTGGAATCTGAGAACTGATATTTTGGATCCCTTTGAAGACTATAGGGCCAAAGGACATATCCTCCGATAACAAAGAGAAAGAAGCTTTCTGAGAAACGTCTTTGCGTTCTGTGAAATCATCTCACAGAGTTACAGCTTTCCCCTCAACAAGCCTTTCGCTAAGAGAGTTCTTGTGGAATTGGCAAAGTGATATTTGGAAGCCCATAGAGGGCTATGGTGAAAAAGGAAATATCGTCAGATGAAATCTGGAAAGAAGCTTTCTGAGAAACTGCTTAGTGTTCTGTTAATTCATCTCACAGAGTTATATGTGTATTTCGAGGATCTCTTTACCAGCCCTATTTCTGTGCAATCTGAGAACAGATATTTCGGATCCCTTTGAAGATTATAGGGCCAAAGGAAATATCCTCCGATAACAAAGAGAAAGAAGCTTTCTGAGAAACTTCTTTGTGTTCTGTGAAATCATCTTACAGAGTTACAGCTTTCCCCTCAAGAAGCCTTTCGCTAAGACAGTTCTTGTGGAATTGGTAAAGTGATATTTGGAAGCCCATAGAGGGCTAGGGGAAAAAGGAAATATCCTCAGATGAAATCTGGAAAGAAGCTTTCTGAGAAACTGCTTAGTGTTTTGATAATTCATCTCGCAGAGTTACATGTGTATTTCGAGGATCTCTTTGCTAGCATTCTTTCTGTGGAATCTGAGAACAGATATTTCGGATATCTTTGAAGACTATAGGGCCAAAGGAAATATCCTCGGATAACAAAGAGAAAGAAGCTTTCTGAGAAACTTCTTTGTGTTCTGTTAAATCATCTCACAGAGTTACAGCATTCCCCTCAAGAAGCCTTTCGCTAACACAGTTCTTGTGGAATTGGCAAGGTGATGTTTGGAAGCCCATAGAGGGCTATGGTGAAAAAGGTAATATCGTCAGATGAAATATGGAAAGAAGCTTTCTGAGAAACTGCTTAGTGTTCTGTTAATTCATCTCACAGAGTTACATGTGTATTTCGAGGATCTGTTTGCTAGCACTATTTCTGTGGCAACTGAGAAAAGATATTTCGGATCCCTTTGAAGACTATAGGGCCAAAGGAAATATCCTCGGATAACAAAGAGAAAGAAGCTTTCTGAGAAACGTCTTTGTGTTCTGTTAAATCATCTCACAGAGTTACAGCATTCCCCTCAAGAAGCCTTTCGCTAAGACAGTTCTTGTGGAATTGGCAAAGTGATATTTGGAAGCCCATAGAAGGCTATGGTGAAAAAGTAAATATCGTCAGATGAAATCTGGAAAGAAGCTTTCTGAGAAACTGCTTAGTGTTCTGTTAATTCATCTCACAGAGTTACAGGTGTATTTCGAGGATCTCTTTGCTAGCCCTATTTCTGTGTAATCTGAGAACAGATATTTCGGATCCCTTTGAAGACTATAGGGCCAAAGGAAATATCCTCGGATAACAAAGAGAAAGAAGTTTTCTGAGAAACTTCTTTGTGTTCTGTGAAATCATCTCACAGAGTTACAGCTTTCCCCTCAAGAAGCCTTTCGCTAAGACAGTTCTTGTGGAATTGGCAAAGTGATATTTGGAAGCCCATAGAAGGCTATGGTGAAAAAGGAAATATCGTCCGATGAAATCTGGAAAGAAGCTTTCTGAGAAACTGCTTAGTGTTCTGTTAATTCATCTCACAGAGTTACATGTGTATTTCGAGGATCTCTTTGCTAGCCCTATTTCTGTGAAATCTGAGAACAGATATTTCGGATCCCTTTGAAGACTATAGGGCCAAAGGAAATATCCTCGGATAACAAAGAGAAAGAAGTTTTCTGAGAAACTTCTTTGTGTTCTGTGAAATCATCTCACAGAGTTACAGCTTTCCCCTCAAGAAGCCTTTCGCTAAGACAGTTCTTGTGGAATTGGCAAAGTGATATTTGGAAGCCCATAGAGGGCTATGGTGAAAAAGGAAATATCCTCAGAAGAAATCTGGAAAGAAGCTTTCTGAGAAACTGCTTAGTGTTCTGTGAATTCATCTCACAGAGTTACATGTGTATTTCGAGGATCTCTTTTCTAACCCTATTTCTGTGGAATCTGAGAACAGATATTTCGGATCCCTTTGAAGACGATAGGGCCAAAGGAAATATCCTCCGATAACAAAGAGAAAGAAGCTTTCTGAGAAACTTCTTTGTGTTCTGTGAAATCATCTCACAGAGTTACAGCTTTCCCCTCAAGAGGCCTTTCGCTAAGACAGTTCTTGTGGAATTGGGAAAGTGATATTTGGAAGCCCATAGAGGGCTCTGGTGAAAATAGAAATATCCTCAGATGAAATCTGGAAAGAAGCTTTCTGAGAAACCACTTAGTGTTCTGTTAATTCATGTCACAGAGTTACATGTAAATTTCGAGGATCTCTTTGCTAGCCTTCTTTCTGTGGAATCTGAGAACAGATATTTCGGATCCCGTTGAAGACTATAGGGCCAAAGGAAATATCCTCCGATAACAAAGAGAAAGAAGCCTTCTGAGAAACTTCTTTGTGTTCTATTTAATCATCTCACAGAGTTTCAGCTTTCCCCTGAAGAAGCCTTTCTCTGAGACAGGTCTTGTAGAATTGGCAAAGTGATATTTAGAAGCCCATAGAGGGTTATGGTGAAAAAGGAAATATCCTCAGATGAAATCTGCAAAGAAGCTTTCTGAGAAACTGCTTAGTGTTCTGTTAATTCATCTCACAGAGTTACATGTGTATTTCGAGGATCTCTTTGCTAGCCTTCTTTCTGTGGAATCTGAGAACAGATATTTCGGATCCCTATGAAGACTATAGGGGCAAAGGAAATATCCTCCGATAACAAAGAGAAAGAAGCTTTCTGAGAAACTTCTTTGTGTTCTGTGAAATCATCTCACAGAGTTACAGCTTTCCCTTCAAGAAGACTTTCGCTAACACAGTTCTTGTGGAATTGGCAAAGTGATATTTGGAAGCCCATAGAGGGCTCTGGTGAAAAAGGAAATATTCTCTGATGAAATTTGGAAAGAAGCTTTCTGAGAAACGGCTTAGTGTTCTGTTAACTCATCTCACAGAGTTACATGTGTATTTCGAGGATCTCTTTGCTAGCCCTATTTCTGTGAAATCTGAGAACAGATATTTCGGATCCCTTTGAAGACTCTAGGGCCAAAGGAAATATCCTCTGATAACAAAGAGAAAGAAGCTTTCTGAGAAACTTCTTTGTGTTCTGTGAAATCATCTCACAGAGTTACAGCTTTCCCCTCAAGAAGCCTTTCGCTAAGACAGTTCTTGTGGAATTGGAAAAGTGATATTTGGAAGCCCGTAGAGGGCTATGGTGAAAAACGAAATATCCTCAGATGAAATCTGGAAGAAGCTTTCTGAGAAACTGCTTAGTGTTCTGTGAATTCATCTCACAGAGTTACATGTGTATTTCGAGGATCTCTTAGCTAGCCTTCTTTCTGTGGAATCTGAGAACAGATATTTCGGTTCCCTTTTTAGACTATAGGGTCAAAGGAAATATCCTCCGATAACAAAGAGAAAGAAGCTTTCTGAGAAACTTCTTTGTTTTCTGTGAAATCATCTCACAGAGGTACAGCTTTCCCCTGAAGAAGCCTTTGGCTAAGACAGTTCTTGTGGAATTGGCAAAGTGATATTTGGAAGCCCATAGAGGGCTATGTTGAAAAAGGAAATATCCTCAGATAAAATCTGGAAAGAAGCTTTGTGAGAAACTGCTTAGTGTTCTGTGAATTTATCTCACATAGTTACATGTGTATTTCGAGGATCTCTTTGCTAGCCTTCTTTCTGTGGAATCTGAGAACAGATATTTCGGATCCCTTTGAAGATTATAGGGCCAAAGGAAATATCCTCAGATAACAAAGAGAAAGAAGCTTTCTGAGAAACTTCTTTGTGTTCTGTGAAATCATCTCACAGAGTTACAGCTTTCCCGTCAAGAAGCGTTTCGCTAAGACAGTTCTTGTGGAACTGGCAAAGTGATATTTGGAAGCCCATAGAGGGCTGTGGTGAAAAAGGAAATAACCTCAGATGAAATCTGGAAAGAAGCTTTCTGAGAAACTGCTTAGTGTTCTGTGAATTCATCTCACAGAGTTACATGTGTATTTCGAGGATCTCTTTGCTAGCCTTCTTTCTCTGGAATCTGAGAACAGTTATTTCGGTTGCCTTTGAAGACTATAGGGCCAAAGGAAATATCCTGCGATAACAAAGAGAAAGAAGCTTTCTGAGAAACTTCTTTGTGTTCTGTGAAATCATCTCACAGAGTTACAGCTTTCCCCTCAAGAAGCCTTTCGCTAAGACAGTTCTTGTGGAATTGGCAAAGTGATATTTGGAAGCCCATAGAGGGCTATGGTGAAAAAGGAAATAACCTCAGATGAAATCTGGAAAGAAGCTTTCTGAGAAACTGCTTAGTGTTCTGTGAATTCATCTCACAGAGTTACATGTGTATTTCGAGGATCTCTTTGGTAGCCTTCTTTCTGTCGAATCTGAGAACAGATACTTCGGATCCCTTTGAAGACTATAGGGCCAAAGGAAATATCCTCCGATAACAAAGAGAAAGAAGCTTTCTGAGAAACTTCTTTGTGTTCTGTGAAATCATCTCACAGAGTTACAGCTTTCCCCTCAAGAAGCCTTTCGCTAGGACAGGGCTTGTGGAATTAGCAAAGTGATAATTTGAAGCCCATAGAGGGCTATGGTGAAAAAGGAAATATCCTCAGATGAAATCTGGAAAGAAGCTTTCTGAGAAACTACTTAGTGTTCTGTTAATTCACCTCACAGAGTTACATGTGTATTTCGAGGATCACTTTGCTAGCCTTCTTTCTGTGGAATCTGAGAACAGATATTTCGGATCCCTTTGAAGACTATAGGGAAAAAGGAAATATCCGCCGATAACAAAGAGAAAGAAGCTTTCTGAGAAACTTCTTTGCGTTCTGTGAAATCATCTCACAGAGTTACAGCTTTCCCCTCAAGAAGCCTTTCGCTAAGACAGTTCTTGTGGAATTGGCAAAGTGATATTTGGAAGCCCATAGAGGGCTATGGTGAAAAAGAAAATATCCTCAGATGAAATCTGGAAAGAAGCTTTCTGAGAAACTCCTTAGTGTTCTCTGAATTCATCTCACAGAGTTACATGTGTATTTCGAGGATCTCTTTGCTAGCCTTCTTTCTGTGGAATCTGAGAACAGATATTTCGGATCCCGTTGAAGACTATAGGGCCTAAGGAAATATCCTCCGATAACAAAGAGAAAGAAGCTTTCTGAGAAACTTCTTTGTGTTCTATGAAATCATCTCACAACGTTACAGCTATACCCTGAAGAAGCCTTTCGCTTATACAGTTCTTGTGGAATTGGCAAAGTGATATTTGGAAGCCCATAGAGGGCTATGTTGAAAAAGGAATTATCCTCAGATGAAATCTGGAAAGAAGCTTTCTGAGAAACTGCTTAGTGTTCTGTAAATTCATCTCACAGAGTTACATGTGTATTTCGATTATCTCTTTGCTGGCCTTCTTTCTCTGGAATCTGAGAACAGTTATTTCGGTTCCCTTTGAAGACTATAGGGCCAAAGGAAATATCCTCCGATAACAAAGAGAAAGAAACTTTCTGAGAAACTTCTTTGTGTTCTGTGAAATCATCTCACAGAGTTACAGCTTTCCCCTGAAGAAACCTTTCTCTGAGACAGGTCTTGTGGAATTGGCAAAGTGATATTTGGAAGCCCATAGAGGGCTATGGTGAAAAAGGAAATATCCTCAGATAAAATCTGGAAAGAAGCTTTCTGAGAAACTGCTTAGTGTTCTGTTACTTCATCTCACAGAGTTACATGTGTATTTCGAGGATCTCTTTGCTAGCCTTCTTTCTGTGGAATCTGAGAATAGATATTTCGGATCCCTTTGAAGACTATAGGGCCAAAGGAAATATCCTCTGATAAAAAAGACAAAGAAGCTTCTGAGAAACTTCTTTGTGTTCTGTGAAATCATCTCACAGAGTTACAGCTTTCCCCTGAAGAAGCCTTTCGCTAAGAGAGTTCTTGTGGAATTGGCAAAGTGATATTTGGAAGCCCATAGAGGGCTATGGTGAAAAAGGAAATATCCTCAGATAAATTTCTGGAAAGAAGCTTTCTGAGAAACTGCTTAGTGTTCTGTGAATTTATCTCACAGAGTTACATGTGTATTTCGAGGATCTCTTTGCTAGCCTTCTTTCTGTGGAATCTGAGAACAGATATTTCGGATCGTTTTGAAGACTATAGGGCCAAAGGAAATATCCTCCGATAACAAAGAGAACGAAGCTTTCAGAGAAACTTCTTTGTGTTCTGTGAAATCATCTCACAGCGTTACAGCTTTCCGCTGAAGAAGCCTTTCGCTAAGACAGTTCTAGTGGAATTGGCAAAGTGATATTTGGAAGCCCAAAGAGGGCTCTGTTGAAAAAGTAAATATCCTCAGATGAAATCTGGAAAGAAGCTTTCTGCGAAACTGCTTAGTGTTCTGTTAATTCATCTCACAGAGTTACATGTGTGTTTCGAGGATCTCTTTGCTAGCCCTATTTCAGTTTAATCTGAAAACAGATATTTTGGATCCATTTGAAGGCTATAGGGCCAAAGGAAATATCCTCGGATAACAAAGAAAAAGAAGCTTTCTGAGAAACTTCTTTGTGTTCTGTGAAATCATCTCACAGAGTTACAGCTTTCCCTTCAGGAAGCCTTTCGCTAAGACAGTTCTTGTGGAATTGGCAAAGTGATATTTGGAAGCCCTTAGAGGTCTATGGTGAAAAAGGAAATATCGTCAGATGAAATCTGGAAAGAAGCTTTCTGCGAAACTGCTTAGTGTTCTCTGAATTCAACTCACAGAGTTACATGTGTATTTCGAGGATCTCTTTGCTAGCCTTTTTTCTGTGGAATCTGAGAACAGATATTTCGGTTCCCTTTGAAGACTATGGGGCCAAAGGAAATATCCTCCGATAACAAAGAGAAAGAAGCTCTCTCAGAAACTTCTTTGTGTTCTGTGAAATCATCTCACAGAGTTGCAGCTTTCCCCTCAAAAAGCCTTTCGCTAAGACAGTTCTTGTGGAATTGGCAAAGTGATATTTGGAAGCCCATAGAGGGCTATGGTGAAAAAGGAAATATCCTCAGATGAAATCTGGAAAGAAGCTTTCTGAGAAACTGCTTAGTGTTCTGTGAATTCATCTCACAGAGTTACATGTGTATTTCGGGGATCTCTTTGCTAGCCCTATTTCTGTGGAATCTGAGAACAGATATTTCGGATGCCTTTGAAGACTATAGGGCCAAAGGAAATATCCTCCGATAACAAAGAGAAAGAAGATTTCTGAGAAACTTCTTTGTGTGCTGTGAAATCATCTCAGAGAGTTACAGCTTTCCCCTCAAGAAGCCTTTCGCTAAGACAGTTCTTGTGGAATTGGCAAAGTGATATTTGTAAGCCCATAGAGGGCTATGGTGAAAAAGGAAATATCCTCAGATGAAATCTGGAAAGAAGCTTTCTGAGATACTGCTTAGTGTTCTGTGAATTCATCTCACAGAGTTACATGTGTATTTCGATGATCTCTTTGCTAGCCCTATTTCTGTGGAATCTGAGAACAGATATTTCGGATCCCTTTGAAGACTATAGGGCCAAAGGAAATATCCTCCGATAACAAAGAGAAAGAAGCTTTCTGAGAAACTTCTTTGCGTTCTGTGAAATCATCTCACAGAGTTACAGCTTTCCCCTCAAGAAGCCTTTCGCTAAGATAGTTCTTGTGGAATTGGCAAAGTGATATTCGGAAGCCCATAGAGGGCTATGGTGAAAAAGGAAATATCGTCAGATGAAATCTGGAAAGAAGCTTTCTGAGAAACTGCTTAGTGTTCTGTGAACTCATCTCACAGAGTTACATGCGTATTTCGAGGATCTCTTTGCTAGACCTATTTCTGTGGAAACTGAGAAAAGATATTTCGGATCCCTTTGAAGACTTTAGTGCCAAAGGAAATATCCTCCGATAACAAAGAGAAAGAAGCTTTCTGAGAAACTTCTTTGTGTTCTGGGAAATCATCTAACAGAGTTACAGCTTTCCCCGAAGAAGCCTTTCGCTAAGACAGTTCTTGTGGAATTGGCCAAGTGATATTTGGAAGCCCTAGAGGGCTATGGTGAAAAAGGAAATATCCTCAGATGAAATCTGGAAAGAAGCTTTCTGCGAAACTGCTTAGTGTTCTGTTAATTCATCTCACAGAGTTACATGTGTATTTCGAGGATCTCTTTGCTAGCCCTATTTCTGTGGAATCTGAGAACTGATATTTCGGATCCCTTCAAAGACTATAGGGCCAAAGGAAATATCCTCCGATAACAAAGAGAAAGAAGCTTTCTGAGAAACTTCTTTGTGTTCTGTGAAATCATCTCAGAGAGTTACAGCTTTCCCTTCAAGAAGCCTTTCGCTAAGACAGTTCTTGTGGAATTGGGAAAGTGATATTTGTAAGCCCATAGAAGGCTATGGTGAAAACGGAAATATCCTCAGATGAAATCTGGAAAGGAGCTTTCTGAGATACTGCTTAGTGTTCTGTTAATTCATCTCACAGAGTTACATGTGTATTTCGAGGATCTCTTTGCTAGCCCTATTTCCTTGGAATCTGAGAACAGATATTTCGGATCCCTTTGAAGACTATAGGGCCAAAGGAAATATCCTCCGATAACAAAGAGAAAGAAGCTTTCTGAGAAACTCCTTTGTGTTCTGTGAAATCATCTCACAGAGTTACAGCTTTCCCCGAAGAAGCCTTTCGCTAAGACAGTTCTTGTGGAATTGGCAAAGTGATATTTGGAAGCCCATAGAGGGCTATGGTGAAAAAGGAAATATCCTCAGATGAAATCTGGAAAGAAGCTTTCTGAGAAACTGCTTAGTGTTCTGTGAATTCATCTCACAGAGTTACATGTGTATTTCCGGGATCTCTTTGCTAGCCCTATTTCTGTGGAATCTGAGAACAGATATTTCGGATGCCTTTGAAGACTATAGGGCCAAAGGAAATATCCTCCGATAACAAAGAGAAAGAAGCTTTCTGAGAAACTTCTTTGTGTTCTGTGAAATCATCTCACAGAGTTACAGCTTTCCCCTCAAGAAGCCTTTCGCTAAGACAGTTCTTGTGGAATTGGCAAAGTGATATTCGGAAGCCCATAGAGGGCTATGGTGAAAAAGGAAATATCGTCAGATGAAATCTGGAAAGAAGCTTTCTGCGAAACTGCTTAGTGTTCTGTTAATTCATCTCACAGAGTTACATGTGTATTTCGAGGATCCCTTTGCTAGCCCTATTTCTGTGGAATCTGAGAACAGATATTTCGGATCCCTTCGAAGACTATAGGGCCAAAGGAAATATCTTCGGATAACAAAGAGAAAGAAGCATTCTGAGAAACTTCTTTGTGTTCTGTGAAATCATCTCGCAGAGTTACAGCTTTCCCCTCAAGAAGCCTTTCGCTAAGACAGTTCTTGTGGAATTGGCAAAGTGATATTTGGAAGCCCTTAGAGGGCTATGGTGAAAAAGGAAATATCCTCAGATGAAATCTGGAAAGAAGCTTTCTGAGAAACTGCTTAGTGTTCTGTGAATTCATCTCACAGAGTTACATGTGTATTTCGGGGATCTCTTTGCTAGCCCTATTTCTGTGGAATCTGAGAGCAGATATTTCGGATGCCTTTGAAGACTATAGGGCCAAAGGAAATATCCTCCGATAACAAAGAGAAAGAAGCTTTCTGAGAAACTTCTTTATGTTCTGTGAAATCATCTCACAGAGTTACAGCTTTCCCCTCAAGAAGCCTTTCGCTAAGACAGTTCTTGTGGAATTGGCAAAGTGATATTCGGAAGCCCATAGAGGGCTATGGTGAAAAAGGAAATATCGTCAGATGAAATCTGGAAAGAAGCTTTCTGAGAAACTGCTTAGTGTTCTGTTAATTCATGTCACAGAGTTACATGTGTATTTCGAGGATCTCTTTGCTAGCCCTATTTCTGTGGAATCTGAGAACAGATATTTCGGATCCCTTCGAAGACTATAGGGCCAAAGGAAATATCTTCGGATAACAAAGAGAAAGAAGCTTTCTGAGAAACTTCTTAAAGTGATATTTGGAAGCCCTTAGAGGGCTATGGTGAAAAAGGAAATATCCTCAGATGAAATCTGGAAAGAAGCTTTCTGAGAAACTGCTTAGTGTTCTGTGAATTCATCTCACAGAGTTACATGAGTATTTGGAGGATCTCTTTGCTAGCCCTATTTCTGTGGAAACTGAGAAAAGATATTTCGGATCCCTTTGAAGACTATAGGGCCGAAGGAAATATCCTCCGATAACAAAGAGAAAGAAGCTTTCTGAGAAACTTCTTTCTGTTCTGTGAAATCATCTCACAGAGTTATAGCATTCCCCTCAAGAAGCCTTTTGCTAAGACAGTTCTTGTGGAATTGCCAAAGTGATATTTGGAAGCCCATAGAGGGCTATGGTGAAAAAGGAAATATCCTCAGATGAAATCTGGAAAGAAGCTTTCTGAGAAACTGCTTAGTGTTCTGTTAATTCATCTCACAGCGTTACATGTGTATTTCGGGGATCTCTTTGCTAGCTCTATTTCTCTGGAATCTGAGAACAGATATTTCGGATCACTTTGAAGACTATAGGGCCAAAGGAAATATCCTCCGATAACAAAGAGAAAGAAGCTTTCTGACAAACTTCTTTGTGTTCTGTGAAATCATCTCAGAGAGTTACAGCTTTCCCCTCAAGAAGCCTTTCGCTAAGACAGTTCTTGTGGAATTGGCAAAGTGATATTTGTAAGCCCATAGAGGGCTATGGTGAAAAAGGAAATATCCTCAGATGAAATCTGGAAAGAAGCTTTCTGAGACAGTGCTTAGGGTTCTGTTAATTCATCTCACAGAGTTACATGTGTATTTCGAGGATCTCTTTGCTAGCCCTATTTCTGTGGAATCTGAGAACAGATATTTCGGATCCCTTTGAAGACTATAGGGCCAAAGGAAATATCCTCCGATAACAAAGAGAAAGAAGCTTTCTCAGAAACTTCTTTGTGTTCTGTGAAATCATCTCACAGAGTTGCAGCTTTCCCCTCAAAAAGCCTTTCGCTAAGACATTTCTTGTGGAATTGGCAAAGTGATATTTGGAAGCCCATAGAGGGCTATGGTGAAAAAGGAAATATCCTCAGATGAAATCTGGAAAGAAGCTTTCTGAGAAACTGCTTAGTGTTCTGTTAATTCATCTCACAGAGTTACATGTGTATTTCGGGGATCTCTTTGCTAGCCCTATTTCTGTGGAATCTGAGAACAGATATTTCGGATGCCTTTGAAGACTATAGGGCCAAAGGAAATATCCTCCGATAACAAAGAGAAAGAAGCTTTCTGAGAAACTTCTTTATGTTCTGTGAAATCATCTCACAGAGTTACAGCTTTCCCCTCAAGAAGCCTTTCGCTAAGACAGTTCTTGTGGAATTGGCAAAGTGATATTCGGAAGCCCATAGAGGGCTATGGTGAAAAAGGAAATATCGTCAGATGAAATCTGGAAAGAAGCTTTCTGAGAAACTGCTTAGTGTTCTGTTAATTCATGTCACAGAGTTACATGTGTATTTCGAGGATCTCTTTGCTAGCCCTATTTCTGTGGAATCTGAGAACAGATATTTCGGATCCCTTCGAAGACTATAGGGCCAAAGGAAATATCTTCGGATAACAAAGAGAAAGAAGCTTTCTGAGAAACTTCTTAAAGTGATATTTGGAAGCCCTTAGAGGGCTATGGTGAAAAAGGAAATATCCTCAGATGAAATCTGGAAAGAAGCTTTCTGAGAAACTGCTTAGTGTTCTGTGAATTCATCTCACAGAGTTACATGAGTATTTGGAGGATCTCTTTGCTAGCCCTATTTCTGTGGAAACTGAGAAAAGATATTTCGGATCCCTTTGAAGACTATAGGGCCAAAGGAAATATCCTCCGATAACAAAGAGAAAGAAGCTTTCTGAGAAACTTCTTTCTGTTCTGTGAAATCATCTCACAGAGTTATAGCATTCCCCTCAAGAAGCCTTTTGCTAAGACAGTTCTTGTGGAATTGCCAAAGTGATATTTGGAAGCCCATAGAGGGCTATGGTGAAAAAGGAAATATCCTCAGATGAAATCTGGAAAGAAGCTTTCTGAGAAACTGCTTAGTGTTCTGTTAATTCATCTCACAGCGTTACATGTGTATTTCGGGGATCTCTTTGCTAGCTCTATTTCTCTGGAATCTGAGAACAGATATTTCGGATCACTTTGAAGACTATAGGGCCAAAGGAAATATCCTCCGATAACAAAGAGAAAGAAGATTTCTGAGAAACTTCTTTGTGTTCTGTGAAATCATCTCACAGAGTTACAGCTTTCCCCTCAAGAAGCCTTTCGCTAAGACAGTTCTTGTGGAATTGGCAAAGTGATATTTGGAAGCCCATAGAGGGCTATGGTGAAAAAGGAAATATCCTCAGATGAAATCTGGAAAGAAGCTTTCTGAGATACTGCTTAGTGTTCTGTTAATTCATCTCACAGAGTTACATGTGTATTTCGAGGATCTCTTTGCTAGCCCTATTTCTGTGGAATCTGAGAACAGATATTTCGGATCCCTTTGAAGACTATAGGGCCAATGGAAATATCCTCCGATAACAAAGAGAAAGAAGCTTTCTTAGAAACTTCTTTGTGTTCTGTGAAATCATCTCACAGAGTTGCAGCTTTCCCCTCAAAAAGCCTTTCGCTAAGACAGTTCTTGTGGAATTGGCAAAGTGATATTTGGAAGCCCACAGTGGGCTATGGTGAAAAAGGAAATATCCTCAGATGAAATCTGGAAAGAAGCTTTCTGAGAAACTGCTTAGTGTTCCGTGAATTCATCTCACAGAGTTACATGTGTATTTCGGGGATCTCTTTGCTAGCCCTATTTCTGTGGAATCTGAGAATAGATATTTCGGAAGCCTTTGAAGACTATAGGACCAAAGGAAATATCCTCCGATAACAAAGAGAAAGAAGCTTTCTGAGAAACTTCTTTGTGTGTGAAATCATCTCACAGAGTTACAGCTTTCCCCTCAAGAAGCCTTTCGCTAGGACAGTTCTTGTGGAATTGGCAAAGTGATATTCGGAAGCCCATAGAGGGCTATGGTGAAAAAGGAAATATAGTCAGATGAAATCTGGAAAGAAGCTTTCTGCGAAACTGCTTAGTGTTCTGTGAATTCATCTCACAGAGTTACATGCGTATTTCGAGGATCTCTTTGCTAGCCCTATTTCTGTGGAAACTCAGAAAAGATATTTCGGATCCCTTTGAAGACTATAGGGCCAAAGGAAATATCCTCCGATAACAAAGAGAAAGAAGCTTTCTGAGAAATTTCTTTGTGTTCTGTGAAATCATCTCACAGAGTTACAGCTTTCCCCGAAGAAGCCTTTCGCTAAGACAGTTCTTGTGGAATTGGCAAAGTGATATTTGGAAGCCCATAGAGGGCTATGGTGAAAAAGGAAATATCCGCAGATGAAATCTGGAAAGAAGCTTTCTGAGAAACTGCTTAATGTCCTGTTATTTCATCTCACAGCGTTACATGTGTATTTCGTGGATCTCTTTGCTAGCCCTATTTCTGTGGAATCTGAGAACAGATATTTCGGATCCCTTTGAAGACTATAGGACTAAAGGAAATATCCTCCGATAACAAAGAGAAAGAAGCTTTCTGAGAAACTTCCTTGTGTTCTGTGAAATCATCTCACAGAGTTACAGCTTTCCCCTCAAGAAGCCTTTCGCTAAGACAGTTCTTGTGTAATTGGCAAAGTGATATTTGGAAGCCCATAGAGGGCTATGGTGAAAAAGGAAATATCCTCAGATGAAATCTGGAAAGAAGCTTTCTGAGAAACTGCTTAGTGTTCTGTGAATTCATCTCAGAGAGTTACATGTGTATTTCGGGGATCTCTTTGCTAGCCCTATTTCTGTGGAAACTGAGAAAAGATATTTCGGATCCCTTTGAAGAATATAGGGCCAAAGGAAATATCCTCCGATAACAAAGAGAAAGAAGCTTTCTGAGAAACTTCTTTCTGTTCTGTGAAATCATCTCACAGAGTTACAGCTTTCCCCTCAAGAAGCCTTTCGCTAAGACAGTTCTTGTGGAATTGGCAAAGTGATATTTGGATGCCCATAGAAGGCTATGGTGAAAAAGGAAATATCGTCAGATGAAATCTGGAAAGAAGCTTTCTGCGAAACTGCTTAGTGTTCTGTTAATTCATCTCACAGAGTTACATGTGTATTTCGAGGATCTCTTTGCTAGCCCTATTTCTGTGGAATCTGAGAACAGATATTTCGGATCCCTTTGAAGACTATAGGGCCAAAGGAAATATCCTCGGATAACAAAGAGAAAGAAGCTATCTGAGAAACTTCTTTGTGTTCTGTGAAATCATCTCAGAGAGTTACAGCTTTCCCCTCAAGAAGGCTTTCGCTAAGACAGTTCTTGTGGAATTGGCAAAGTGATATTTGGAAGCCCATAGTGGGCTATGGTGAAAAAGGAAATATCCTCAGATGAAATCTGGAAAGAAGCTTTCTGAGAAACTGCTTAGTGTTCTGTTAATTCATCTCACAGCGTTACATGTGTATTTCGGGGATCTCTTTGCTAGCACTATTTCTGTGGAATCTGAGAACAGATATTTCGGATCACTTTGAAGACTATAGGGCCAAAGGAAATATCCTCGGATAACAAAGAGAAAGAAGCTTTCTGAGAAACTTCTTTGTGTTCTGTGAAATCATCTCACAGAGTTACAGCTTTCCCCTCAAGAAGCCATTCGCTAAGACAGTTCTTGTGGAATTGGCAAAGTGATATTTGGAAGCCCATAGAGGGCTATGGTGAAAAAGGAAATATCGTCAGATGAAATCTGGAAAGAAGCTTTCTGCGAAACTGCTTCGTGTTCTGTTAATTCATCTCACCGAGGTACATGTGTATTTCGGGCATCTCTTTGCTAGCTCTATTTCTGTGGAATCTGAGAACAGATATTTCGGATCCCTTTGAAGACTATAGGGCCAAAGGAAATATCCTCCGATAACAAAGAGAAAAAAGCTTTCTGAGAAACTTCTTTGTGTTCTGTGAAATCATCTCAGAGCGTTACAGCTTTCCCCTCAGGAAGCCTTTCGCTAAGACAGTTCTTGTTTAATTGGCAAAGTGATATTTGTAAGCCCATAGAGGGCTATGGTGAAAAAGGAAATATCCTCAGATGAAATCTGGAAAGAAGATTTCTGAGAAACTGCTTAGTGTTCTGTTAATTCATCTCACAGAGTTACATGTGTATTTCGAGGATCTCTTTGCTAGCCCTATTTCTGTGGAATCTGAGAACAGATATTTCGGATCCCTTTGAAGACTATAGGGCCAAAGGAAATATCCTCCGATAACAAAGAGAAAGAAGCTTTCTGAGAAACTTCTTTGTGTTCTGTGAAATCATCTCACAGAGTTACAGCTTTCCCCTCAAGAAGCCTTTCGCTAAGACAGTTCTTGTGGAATTGGCAAAGTGATATTTGGAAGCCCATAGAGGGCTATGGTGAAACAGGAAATATCCTCAGATGAAATCTGGAAAGAAGCTTCCTGAGAAACTGCTTAGTGTTCTGTGAAATCATCTCACAGAGTTACATGTGTATTTCGGGGATCTCTTTGCTAGCCCTATTTCTGTGGAATCTGAGATCAGATATTTCGGATCCCTTTGGAGACTATAGGGCCAAAGGAAATATCCTCCGATAACAAAGAGAAAGAAGCTTTCTGAGAAACTTCTTTGTGTTCTGTGAAATCATCTCACAGAGTTACAGCTTTCCCCTCAAGAAGCCTTTCGCTAAGACAGTTCTTGTGGAATTCGCAAAGTGATATACGGAAGCCCATAGAGGGCTAAGGTGAAAAAGGAAATATCGTCAGATGAAATCTGGAAAGAAGCTTTCTGCGAAACTGCTTAGTGTTCTGTTAATTCATCTCACAGAGTTACATGTGTATTTGGAGGATCTCTTTGCTAGCCCTATTTCTGTGGAATCTGAGAACAGATATTTCGGATCCCTTTGAAGACTATAGGGCCAAAGGAAATATCCTCGGATAACAAAGAGAAAGAAGCTTTCTGAGAAACTTCTTTGTGTTCTGTGAAATCATCTCACAGAGTTACAGCTTTCCCCTCAAGAAGCCTTTCGCTAAGACAGTTCTTGTGGAATTGGCAAAGTGATATTTGGAAGCCCATAGAGGGCTATGGTGAAAAAGGAAATATCGTCAGATGAAATCTGGAAAGAAGCTTTCTGCGAAACTGCTTCGTGTTCTGTTAATTCATCTCACAGAGTTACATGTGTATTTCGGGGATGTCTTTGCTAGCCCTATTTCTGTGGAATCTGAGAACAGATATTTCGGATCACTTTGAAGACTATAGGGCCAAAGGAAATATCCTCCGATAACAAAGAGAAAGAAGCTTTCTGAGAAACTTCTTTGTGTTCTGTGAAATCATCTCAGAGAATTACAGCTTTCCCCTCAAGAAGCCTTTCGCTAAGACAGTTCTTGTGGAATTGTCAAAGTGATATTTGTAAGCCCATAGAGGGCTATGGTGAAAAAGGACATATCCTGAGATGAAATCTGGAAAGAAGCTTTCTGAGAAACTGCTTAGTGTTCTGTTAATTCATCTCACAGAGTTACATGTGTATTTCGAGGATCTCTTTGCTAGCCCTATTTCTGTGGAATTTGAGAACAGATATTTCGGATCCCTTTGAAGACTATAGGGCCAAAGGAAATATCCTCCGATAACAAAGAGAAAGAAGCTTTCTGAGAAACTTCTTTGTGTTCTGTGAAATCATCTCACAGAGTTACAGCTTTCCCCTCAAGAAGCCTTTCGCTAAGACAGTCCTTGTGGAATTGGCAAAGGATATTTGGAAGCCCATAGAGGGCTATGGTGAAAAAGGAAATATCCTCAGATGAAATCTGGAAAGAAGCTTTCTGAGAAACTGCTTAGTGTTCTGTTAATTCATCTCACAGCGTTACATGTGTATTTCGGGGATCTCTTTGCTAGCTCTATTTCTGTGGAATCTGAGAACAGATATTTCAGATCACTTTGAAGACTATAGGGCCAAAGGAAATATCCTCGGATAACAAAGAGAAAGAAGCTTTCTGAGAAACTTCTTTGTGTTCTGTGAAATCATCTCAGAGCGTTAGAGCTTTCCCCTCAAGAAGCCTTTCGCTAAGACAGTTCTTGTGGAATTGGCAAAGTGATATTTGTAAGCCCATAGAGGGCTATGGTGAAAAAGGAAATATCCTCAGATGAAATCTGGAAAGAAGATTTCTGAGAAACTGCTTAGTGTTCTGTTAATTCATCTCACAGAGTTACATGTGTATTTGGAGGATCTCTTTGCTAGCCCTATTTCTGTGGAATCTGAGAACAGATATTTCGGATCCCTTTGAAGACTATAGGGCCAAAGGAAATATCCTCCGATAACAAAGAGAAAGAAGCTTTCTGAGAAACTTCTTTGTGTTCTGTGAAATCATCTCACAGAGTTACAGCTTTCCCCTCAAGAAGCCTTTTGCTAAGACAGTTCTTGTGGAATTGGGAACGTGATATTTGGAAGCCCATAGAGGGCTATGGTGAAAAAGGAAATATCTTCAGATGAAATCTGGAAAGAAGTTTTCTGAGAAATTGCTTAGTGTTCTGTGAATTCATTTCACAGAGTTACATGTGTATTTCGAGGATCTCTTTCCTAGCCCTATTTCTGTGGAATCTGAGAACAGATATTTCGGATCCCTTTGAAGACTATAGGGCCAAAGGAAATATCCTCCGATAACAAAGAGAAAGAAGCTTCGTGAGAAACTTCTTTGGGTTCTGTGAAATCATTTTCCAGAGTTACAGATTTCCCCTCAAGAATCCGTTCGCTAAGACAGTTCTTGTGGAATTCGCAAAGTGATATATGGAAGCCCATAGAGGGCTATGGTGAAAAAGGAAATATCCTCAGATGAAATCTGGAAAGAAGCTTTCTGAGAAACTGCTTAGTGTTCTGTTAATTCATCTCACAGCGTTACATGTGTATTTCGGGGATCTCTTTGCTAGCTCTATTCCTGTGGAATCTGAGAACAGATATTTCGGATCACTTTGAAGACTATAGGGCCAAAGGAAATATCCTCCGATAACAAAGAGAAAGAAGCTTTCTGAGAAACTTCTTTGTGTTCTGTGAAATCATCTCACAGAGTTACAGCTTTCCCCTCAAGAAGCCTTTCGCTAAGACAGTTCTTGTGGAATTGGCAAAGTGATATTTGTAAGCCCATGGAGGGCTATGGTGAAAAAGGATATATCCTCAGATGAAATCTGGAAAGAAGCTTTCTGATAAACTGCTTAGTGTTCTGTTAATTCATCTCACAGAGTTACATGTGTATTTCGAGGATCTCTTTGCTAGCCCTATTTCTGTGGAATCTGAGAACAGATATTTCGGATCCCTTTGAAGACTATACGGCCAAAGGAAATATCCTCCAATAAAAAAGAGAAAGAAGCTTTCTGAGAAACTTCTTTGTGTTCAGTGAAATCATCTCACAGAGTTACAGCTTTCCCCTCAAGAAGTCTTTCGCTAAGACAGTTCTTGTGGAATTGGCAAAGGATATTTGGAAGCCCATAGAGGGCTATGGTGAAAAAGCAAATATCCTCAGATGAAATGTGGAAAGAAGCTTTCTGAGAAACTGCTTAGTGTTCTGTGAATTCATCTCACAGAGTTACATGTGTATTTCGAGGATCTCTTTGCTAGCCCTATTTCTGTGGAATCTGAGAACAGATATTTCGGATCCCTTTGAAGACTATAGGGCCAAAGGAAATATCCCCCGATAACAAAGAGAAAGAAGCTTTCTGAGAAACTTCTTTGTGTTCTGTGAAATCATCTCACAGAGTTACAGCTTTCCCCTCAAGAAGCCTTTCGCTAAGACAGTTCTTGTGGAATTGGCAAAGGATATTTGGAAGCCCATAGAGGGCTATGGTGAAAAAGGAAATATCCCCAGATGAAATCTGGAAAGAAGCTTTCTGAGAAACTGCTTAGTGTTCTGTGAATTCATCTCACAGAGTTACATGTGTATTTCGGGGATCTCTTTGCTAGCCCTATTTCTGTGGAATCTGAGAACAGATATTTCGGATCCCTTTGAAGACTATAGGGCCAAAGGAAATATCCTCCGATAACAAAGAGAAAGAAGCTTTCGGAGAAACTTCTTTGTGTTCTGTGAAATCATCTCACAGAGTTACAGCTTTCCCCTCAAGAAGCCGTTCGCTAAGACAGTTCTTGTGGAATTGGCAAAGTGATATTCGGAAGCCCATAGAGGGCTATGGTGAAAAAGGAAATATCGTCAGTTGAAATCTGGAAAGAAGCTTTCTGAGAAACTGCTTAGTGTTCTGTGAATTCATCTCACAGAGTTACATGTGTATTTCGAGGATCTCTTTGCTAGCCCTATTTCTGTGGAAACTGAGAAAAGATATTTCGGATCCCTTTGAAGACTATAGGGCCAAAGGAAATATCCTCCGATAACAAAGAGAAAGAAGCTTTCTGAGAAACTTCTTTGTGTTCTGTGAAATCATCTCACAGAGTTACAGCTTTCCCCGAAGAAGCCTTTCGCTAAGACAGTTCTTGTGGAATTGGCAAAGTGATATTTGGAAGCCCTTAGAGGGCTATGGTGAAAAAGGAAATATCGTCAGATGAAATCTGGAAGGAAGCTTTCTGCGAAACTGCTTAGTGTTCTGTTAATTCATCTCACAGAGCTACATGTGTATTTCGAGGATCTCTTTGCTAGCCCTATTTCTGTGGAATCTGAGAACACATATTTCGGATCACTTTGAAGACTCTAGGGCCAAAGGAAATATCCTCGGATAACAAAGATAAAGAAGCTTTCTGAGAAACTTCTTTGTGTTCTGTGAAATCATCTCACAGAGTTACAGCATTCCCCTCAAGAAGCCTTTTGCTAAGACAGTTCTTGTGGAATTGGGAACGTGATATTTGGAAGCCCATAGAGGGCTATGGTGAAAAAGGAAATATCGTCAGATGAAATCTGGAAAGAAGCTTTCTGAGAAATTGCTTAGTGTTCTGTGAATTCATTTCACAGAGTTAAATGTGTATTTCGAGGATCTCTTTCCTAGCCCTATTTCTGTGGAATCTGAGAACAGATATTTCGGATCCCTTTGAAGACTATAGGGCCAAAGGAAATATCCTCCGATAACAAAGAGAAAGAAGCTTCCTGAGAAACTTCTTTGTGTTCTGTGAAATCATCTCACAGAGTTACAGCTTTCCCCTCAAGAAGCCGTTCGCTAAGACAGTTCTTGTGGAAGTCGCAAAGTGATATATGGAAGCCCATAGAGGGCTATGTTGAAAAAGGAAATATCCTCAGATGAAATCTGGAAAGAAGCTTTCTGAGAAACTGCTTAGTGTTCTGTTAATTCATCTCACAGCGTTACATGTGTATTTCGGGGATCTCTTTGCTAGCTCTATTTCTGTGGAATCTGAGAACAGATATTTCAAAACACTTTGAAGACTATAGGGCCAAAGGAAATATCCTCCGATAACAAAGAGAAAGAAGCTTTCTGAGAAACTTCTTTGTGTTCTGTGAAATCATCTCAGAGAGTTACAGCTTTCCCCTCAAGAAGCCTTTCCCTAAGACAGTTCTTGTGGAATTGGCAAAGTGATATTTGTAAGTCCATGGAGGGCTATGGTGAAAAAGGATATATCCTCAGATGAAATCTGGAAAGTAGCTTTCTGAGAAACTGCTTAGTGTTCTGTTAATTCATCTCACAGAGTTACATGTGTATTTCGAGGATCTCTTTGCTAGCCCTATTTCTGTGGAATCTGAGAACAGATATTTCGGATGCCTTTGAAGACTATAGGGCCAAAGGAAATATCCTCCGATAACAAAGAGAAAGAAGCTTTCTGAGAAACTTCTTTGTGTTCTGTGAAATCATCTCACAGAGTTACAGCTTTCCCCTCAAGAAGCCTTTCGCTAAGACAGTTCTTGTGGAATTGGCAAAGGATATTTGGAAGCCTATAGAGGGCTATGGTGAAAAAGGAAATATCCTCAGATGAAATCTGGAAAGAAGCTTTCTGAGAAACTGCTTAGTGTTCTGTTAATTCATCTCACAGCGTTACATGTGTATTTCGGGGATCTCTTTGCTAGCTCTATTTCTGTGGAATCTGAGAACAGATATTTCGGATCTCTTTGAAGACTATAGGGCCAAAGGAAATATCCTCCGATAACAAAGAGAAAGAAGCTTTCTGAGAAATTTCTTTGTGTTCTGTGAAATCATCTCAGAGAGTTACAGCTTTCCCCTCAAGAAGCCTTTCGCTAAGACAGTTCTTGTGGAATTGGCAAAGTGATATTTGTAAGCCCATGGAGGGCTATGGTGAAAAAGGATATATCCTCAGATGAAATCTGGAAAGAAGCTTTCTGAGAAACTGCTTAGTGTTCTGTTAATTCATCTCACAGAGTTACATGTGTATTTCGAGGATCTCTTTGCTAGCCCTATTTCTGTGGAATCTGAGAACAGATATTTCGGATCCCTTTGAAGACTATAGGGCCAAAGGAAATATCCTCCGATAACAAAGAGAAAAAAGCTTTCTGAGAAACTTCTTTGTGTTCTGTGAAATCATCTCACAGAGTTACAGCTTTCCCCTCAAGAAGCCTTTCGCTAAGACAGTTCTTGCGGAATTGGCAAAGGATATTTGGAAGCCATAGAGGGCTATGGTGAAAAAGGAAATATCCCCAGATGAAATCTGGAAAGAAGCTTTCTGAGAAACTGCTTAGTGTTCGGTGAATTCATCTCACAGAGTTACATGTGTATTTCGGGGATCTCTTTGCTAGCCCTATTTCTGTGGAATCTGAGAACAGATATTTCGGATCCCTTTGAAGACTATAGGGCCAAAGGAAATATCCTCCGATAACAAAGAGAAAGAAGCTTTCTGAGAAACTTCTTTGTGTTCTGTGAAATCATCTCACAGAGTTACAGCTATCCCCTCAAGAAGCCTTTCGCTAAGACAGTTCTTGTGGAATTGGCAAAGTGATATTCGGAAGCCCATAGAGGGCTATGTTGAAAAAGGAAATATCGTCAGATGAAATCTGGAAAGAAGCTTTCTGATAAACTGCTTAGTGTTCTGTGAATTCATCTCACAGAGTTACATGTGTATTTCGAGGATCTCTTTGCTAGCCCTATTTCTGTGGAAACTGAGAAAAGATATTTCGGATCCCTTTGAAGACTATAGGGCCAAAGGAAATATCCTCCGATAACAAAGAGAAAGAAGCTTTCTGAGAAACTTCTTTGTGTTCTGTGAAATCATCTCACAGAGTTACAGCTTTCCCCTCAAGAAGCCTTTCGCTAAGACAGTTCTTGTGGAATAGGCAAAGTGATATTTGGAAGCCCATAGAGGGCTCTGGTGAAAAAGGAAATATCGTCAGATGAAATCTGGAAGGAAGCTTTCGGAGAAACTGCTTAGTGTTCTGTCAATTCATCTCACAGAGTTACATGTGTATTTCGAGGATCTCTTTGCTAGCCCTATTTCTGTGGAATCTGAGAACAGATATTTCGGATCCCTTTGAAGACTCTAGGGCCAAAGGAAATATCCTCGGATAACAAAGATAAAGAAGCTTTCTGAGAAACTTCTTTGTGTTCTGTGAAATCATCTCACAGAGTTACAGCTTTCCCCTCAAGAAGCCTTTCGCTAAGACAGTTCTTGTGGAATTGGGAAAGTGATATTTGGAAGCCCTTAGAGGGCTATGGTGAAAAAGGAAATATCCTCAGATGAAATCTGGAAAGAAGCTTTCTGAGAAACTGCTTAGTGTTCTGTTAACTCATCTCACAGAGTTACATGTGTATTTCGAGGATCTCTTTGCTAGCCCTATTTCTGTGGATTCTGAGAACAGATATTTCGGATCCCTTTGAAGACTGTAGGGCCAAAGGAAATATCCTCCGATAACAAAGAGAAAGAAGCTTTCTGAGAAACTTCTTTGTGTTCTGTGAAATCATCTCACAGAGTTACAGCTTTCCCCTCAAGAAGCCTATCACTAAGACAGTTCTTGTGGAATTGGCAAAGTGATATTTGGAAGCCCATAGAGGGCTATGGTGAAAAAGGAAATATCGTCAGATGAAATCTGAAAAGAAGCTTTCTGCGAAACTGCTTAGTGTTCTGTTAATTGATCTCAAAGCGTTACATGTGTATTTCGGGGATCTCTTTGCTAGCTCTATTTCTGTGGAATCTGAGAACAGATATTTCGGATCACTTTGAAGACTATAGGGCCAAAGGAAATATCCTCCGATAACAAAGAGAAAGAAGCTTTCTGAGAAACTTCTTTGTGTTCTGTGAAATCATCTCACAGAGTTACAGCTTTCCCCTCAAGAAGCCTTTCGCTAAGACAGTTCTTGTGGAATTGGGAACGTGATATTTGGAAGCCCTTAGAGGGCTATGGTGAAAAAGGAAATATCGTCAGATGAAATCTGGAAAGAAGCTTTCTGCGAAACTGCTTAGTGTTCTGTTAATTCATCTCACAGAGTTACATGTGTATTTCGAGGATCTCTTTGCTAGTCCTATTTCTGTGGAATCTGAGAACAGATATTTCGGATCCCTTCGAAGACTACAGGGCCAAAGGAAATATCCTCGGATAACAAAGAGAAAGAAGCTTTCTGAGAAACTTCTTTGTGTTCTGTGAAATCATCTCGCCGAGTTACAGCTTTCCCCTCAAGAAGCCTTTCGCTAAGACAGTTCTTGTGGAATTGGCAAAGTGATATTTGGAAGCCCATAGAGGGCTATGGTGAAAAAGGAAATATCCTCAGATGAAATCTGGAAAGAAGCTTTCTGAGAAACTGCTTAGTGTTCTGTGAATTCATCTCACAGAGTTACATGTGTATTTCGAGGATCTCTTTGCTAGCCCTATTTCTGTGGAAAATGAGAAAAGATATTTCGGATCCCTTTGAAGACTATAGGGCCAAAGGAAATATCCTCGGATAACAAAGAGAAAGAAGCTTTCTGAGAAACTTCTTTGTGTTCTGTGAAATCATCTCACAGAGTTACAGCTTTCCCCTCAAGAAGCCTTTCGCTAAACAGTTCTTGTGGAACTGGCAAAGTGATATTTGGAAGCCCATAGAAGGCTATGGTGAAAAAGGAAATATCGTCAGATGAAATCTGGAAAGAAGCTTTCTGCGAAACTGCTTAGTGTTCTGTTAATTCATCTCACTGAGTTACATGTGTATTTCGAGGATCTCTTTGCTAGCCCTATTTCTGTGGAATCGAGAACAGATATTTCGGATCCTTTTGAAGACTGTAGGGCCAAAGGAAATATCCTCGGATAACAAAGAGAAAGAAGCTTTCTGAGAAACTTCTTTGTGTTCTGTGAAATCATCTCACAGAGTTACAGCTTTCCCCTCAAGAAGCCTTGCGCTAAGACAGTTCTTGTGGAATTGGCAAAGTGATATTTGGAAGCCCTTAGAGGGCTATGGTGAAAAAGGAAATATCCTCAGATGAAATCTGGAAAGCAGCTTTCTGAGAAACTGCTTAGTGTTCTGTTAATTCATCTCACAGAGCTACATGTGTATTTCGAGGATCTCTTTGCTAGCCCTATTTCTGTGAAATCTGAGAACAGATATTTCGGATCCCTTTGAAGACTATAGGGCCAAAGGAAATATCCTCCGATAACAAAGAGAAAGAAGCTTTCTGAGAAACTTCTTTGTGTTCTGTGAAATCATCTCACAGAGTTACAGCTTTCCCCTCAAGAAGCGTTTTGCTAAGACAGTTCTTGTGGAATTGCCAAAGTGATATTTTGAAGCCCATAGAGGGCTATGGTGAAAAAGGAAATATCCTCAGATGAAATCTGGAAAGAAGCTTTCTGAGAAACTGCTTAGTGTTCTGTTAATTCATCTCACAGAGTTACATGTGTATTTCGGGGATCTCTTTGCTAGCTCTATTTCTGTGGAATCTGAGAACAGATATTTCGGATCACTTTGAAGACTATAGGGCCAAAGGAAATATCCTCCGATAACAAAGAGAAAGAAGCTTTCTGAGAAACTTCTTTGTGTTCTGTGAAATCATCTCAGAGAGTTACAGCTTTCCCCTCAAGAAGCCTTTCGCTAAGACATTTCTTGTGGAATTGGCAAAGTGATATTTGTAAGCCCATAGAGGGCTATGGTGAAAAAGGAAATATCCTCAGATGAAATCTGGAAAGAAGCTTTCTGAGAAACTGCTTAGTGTTCTGTTAATTCATCTCACAGAGTTACATGTGTATTTCGAGGATCTCTGTTGCTAGCCCTATTTCTGTGGAATCTGAGAACAGATATTTCGGATCCCTTTGAAGACTATAGGGCCAAAGGAAATATCCTCCGATAACAAAGAGAAAGAAGCTTTCTGAGAAACTTCTTTGTGTTCTGTGAAATCATCTCACAGAGTTACAGCTTTCCCCTCAAGAAGCCTTTCGCTAAGACAGTTCTTGTGGAATTGGCAAAGTGATATTTGGAAGCCCATAGAGGGCTACGGTGAAAAAGGAAATATCCTCAGATGAAATCTGGAAAGAAGCTTTCTGAGAAACTGCTTAGTGTTCTGTGAAATCATCTCACAGAGTTACATGTGTATTTCGGGGATCTCTTTGCTAGCCCTATTTCTGTGGAATCTGAGAACAGATATTTCGGATCCCTTTGAAGACTATAGGGACAAAGGAAAAATCCTCCGATAACAAAGAGAAAGAAGCTTTCTGAGAAACTTCTTTTTGTTCTGTGAAATCATCTCACAGAGTTACAGCTTTCCCCTCAAGAAGCCTTTCGCTAAGACAGTTCTTGTGGAATTGGCAAAGTGATATTCGGAAGCCCATAGAGGGCTGTGGTGAAAAAGGAAATATCGTCAGATGAAATCTGGAAAGAAGCTTTCTGCGAAACTTCTTAGTGTTCCGTTAATTCATCTCACAGAGTTACATGTGTATTTCGAGGATCTCTTTGCTAGCTCTATTTCTGTGGAATCTGAGAACAGATATTTCGGATCACTTTGAAGACTATAGGGCCAAAGGAAATATCCTCCGATAACAAAGAGAAAGAAGCTTTCTGAGAAACTTCTTTGTGTTCTGTGAAATCATCTCACAGAGTTACAGCTTTCCCCTCAAGAAGCCTTTTGCTAAGACAGTTCTTGTGGAATTGGGAACGTGATATTTGGAAGCCCATAGAGGGCTATGGTGAAAAAGGAAATATCCTCAGATGAAATCTGGAAAGAAGCTTTCTGAGAAATTGCTTAGTGTTCTGTGAATTCATCTCACAGAGTTACATGTGTATTTCGAGGATCTCTTTGCTAGCCCTATTTCTGTGGAATCTGAGAACAGATATTTCGGATCCCTTTGAAGACTATAGGGCCAAAGGAAATATCCTCCGATAACAAAGAGAAAGAAGCTTCCTGAGAAACTTCTTTGTGTTCTGTGAAATCATCTCACAGAGTTACAGCTTTCCCCTCAAGAAGCCGTTCGCTAAGACAGTTCTTGTGGAATTGGCAAAGTGATATTTGGAAGCCCATAGAGGGCTATGGTGAAAAAGGAAATATCGTCAGATGAAATCTGGAAAGAAGCTTTCTGCGAAACTGCTTCGTGTTCTGTTAATTCATCTCACAGAGTTACATGTGTATTTCAGGTATCTCTTTGCTAGCTCTATTTCTGTGGAATCTGAGAACAGATATTTCGGATCACTTTGAAGACTATAGGGCCAAAGGAAATATCCTCCGATAACAAAGAGAAAGAAGCTTTCTGAGAAACTTCTTTGTGTTCTGTGAGATCATCTCAGAGAATTACAGCTTTCCCCTCAAGAAGCCTTTCGCTAAGACAGTTCTTGTGGAATTGGCAAAGTGATATTTGGAAGCCCATGGAGGGCTATGGTGAAAAAGGATATATCCTCAGATGAAATCTGGAAAGAAGCTTTCTGAGAAACTGCTTAGTGTTCTCTTAATTCATCTCACAGAGTTACATGTGTATTTCGAGGATCTCTTTGCTAGCCCTATTTCTGTGGAATCTGAGAACAGATATTTCGGATCCCTTTGAAGACTATAGGGCCAAAGGAAATATCCTCCGATAACAAAGAGAAAGAAGCTTCCTGAGAAACTTCTTTGTGTTCTGTGAAATCATCTCACAGAGTTACAGCTTTCCCCTCAAGAAGCCGTTCGCTAAGACAGTTCTTGTGGAATTGGCAAAGTGATATTTGGAAGCCCATAGAGGGCTATGGTGAAAAAGGAAATATCGTCAGATGAAATCTGGAAAGAAGCTTTCTGCGAAACTGCTTCGTGTTCTGTTAATTCATCTCACAGAGTTACATGTGTATTTCAGGTATCTCTTTGCTAGCTCTATTTCTGTGGAATCTGAGAACAGATATTTCGGATCACTTTGAAGACTATAGGGCCAAAGGAAATATCCTCCGATAACAAAGAGAAAGAAGCTTTCTGAGAAACTTCTTTGTGTTCTGTGAAATCATCTCAGAGAATTACAGCTTTCCCCTCAAGAAGCCTTTCGCTAAGACAGTTCTTGTGGAATTGGCAAAGTGATATTTGGAAGCCCATGGAGGGCTATGGTGAAAAAGGATATATCCTCAGATGAAATCTGGAAAGAAGCTTTCTGAGAAACTGCTTAGTGTTCTCTTAATTCATCTCACAGAGTTACATGTGTATTTCGAGGATCTCTTTGCGAGCCCTATTTCTGTGGAATCTGAGAACAGATATTTCGGATCCCTTTGAAGACTATAGGGCCAAAGGAAATATCCTCCAATAACAAAGAGAAAGAAGCTTTCTGAGAAACTTCTTTGTGTTCTGTGAAATCATCTCACAGAGTTACAGCTTTCCCCTCAAGAAGCCTTTCGCTAAGACAGTTCTTGTGGAATTGGCAAAGGATATTTGGAAGCCCATAGAGGGCTATGGTGAAAAAGGAAATATCCTCAGATGAAAT
The DNA here is from genome assembly GCF_043159975.1 of Macaca nemestrina. Classification (NCBI taxonomy): domain Eukaryota; kingdom Metazoa; phylum Chordata; class Mammalia; order Primates; family Cercopithecidae; genus Macaca; species Macaca nemestrina. The sequence goes on along the minus strand of NC_092135.1, from coordinate 32,703,149 downwards.
CTGGAAAGAAGCCTTCTGAGAAACTGCTTAGTGTTCTGTTAATTCATCTCACAGCGTTACATGTGTATTTCGGGGATCTCTTTGCTAGCTCTATTTCTGTGGAATCTGAGAACAGATATTTCGGATCACTTTGAAGACTATAGGGCCAAAGGAAATATCCTCCGATAACAAAGAGAAAGAAGCTTTCTGAGAAACTTCTTTGTGTTCTGTGAAATCATCTCAGAGAGTTACAGCTTTCCCCTCAAGAAGCCTTTCGCTAAGACAGTTCTTGTGGAATTGGCAAAGTGATATTTGTAAGCCCATAGAGGGCTATGGTGAAAAAGGAAATATCCTCAGATGAAATCTGGAAAGAAGCTTTCCGAGAAACTGCTTAGTGTCTGTTAATTCATCTCACAGATTTACATGTGTATTTCGAGGATCTCTTTGCTAGCCCTATTTCTGTGGAATCTGAGAACAGATATTTCGGATCCCTTTGAAGACTCTAGGGCCAAAGGAAATATCCTCCGATAACAAAGAGAAAGAAGCTTTCTGAGAAACTTCTTTGTGTTCTGTGAAATCATCTCACAGAGTTACAGCTTTCCCCTCAAGAAGCCTTTCGGTAAGACAGTTCTTGTGGAATTGGCAAAGTGATATTTGGAAACCCATAGAGGGCTATGGTGAAAAAGGAAATATCCTCAGATGAAATCTGGAAAGAAGCTTTCTGCGAAACTGCTTAGTGTTCTGTGAATTCATCTCACAGAGTTACATGTGTATTTCGGGGATGTCTTTGCTAGCCCTATTTCTGTGGAATCTGAGAGCAGATATTTCGGATCCCTTTGAAGACTATAGGGACAAAGGAAATATCCTCCGATAACAAAGAGAAAGAAGCTTTCTGAGAAACTTCTTTGTGTTCTGTGAAATCATCTCACAGAGTTACAGCTTTCCCCTCAAGAAGCCTTTCGCTAAGACAGTTCTTGTGGAATAGGCAAAGTGATATTTGGAAGCCCATAGAGGGCTATGGTGAAAAAGGAAATATCGTCAGATGAAATCTGGAAAGAAGCTTTCTGAGAAACTGCTTAGTGTTCTGTGAATTCATCTCACAGAGTTACATGTGTATTTCGAGGATCTCTTTGCTAGCCCTATTTCTGTGGAACCTGAAAACAGATATTTCGGATCCCTTTGAAGACTATAGGGCCAAAGGAAATATCCTCCGATAACAAAGAGAAAGAAGCTTTCTGAGAAACTTCTTTGTGTTCTGTGAAATCATCTCAGAGAGTTACAGCTTTCCCCTCAAGAAGCCTTTCGCTAAGACAGTTCTTGTGGAATTGGCAAAGTTATATTTGGAAGCACAAAGAGGACTATGGTGAAAAAGGAAATATCCTCCGATGAAATCTGGAAAGAAGCTTTCTGGGAAACTGCTTAGTGTTCTGTTAATTCATCTCACAGAGTTACATTTGTATTTCGAGGATCTCTTTGCTAGCCCTATTTCTGTGGAATCTGAAAACAGACATTTCGGATCACTTTGAAGACTATAGGTCCAAAGGAAATATCCTCGGATAACAAAGAGAAAGAAGCTTTCTGAGAAACTTCTTTGTGTTCTGTGAAATCATCTCACAGAGTTACAGCTTTCCCCTCAAGAAGCCTTTCGCTAAGACAGTTCTTGTGGAATTGGCAAAGTGATATTTGGAAGCCCATAGAGGGCTATGGTGAAAAAGGAAATATCCTCAGATGAAATCTGGAAAGAAGATTTCTGAGAAACTGCTTAGTGTTCTGTTAATTCATCTCACAGAGTTACATTTGTATTTCGAGTATCTCTTTGCTAGCCCTATTTCTGTGGAATCTGAAAACAGACATTTCGGATCACTTTGAAGACTATAGGTCCAAAGGAAATATCCTCGGATAACAAAGAGAAAGAAGCTTTCTGAGAAACTTCTTTGTGTTCTATGAAATCATCTCAGAGAGTTACAGCTTTCCCCTCAAGAAGCCTTTCGCTAAGACAGTTCTTGTGGAATTGGCAAAGTGATATTTGGAAGCCCATAGAAGGCTATGGTGAAAAAGGAAATATCCTCAGATGAAATCTGGAAAGAAGATTTCTGAGAAACTGCTTAGTGTTCTGTGAATTCATCTCACAGAGTTACATGTGTATTTCGAGGATCTCTTTGCTAGCCCCATTTCTGTGTTAACTGAGAACAGATATTTCGGATCCCTTTGAAGACTATAGGGCCAAAGGACACATCCTCCGGTAACAAAGAGAAAGAAGCTTTCTGAGAAACTTCTTTGTGTTCTGTGAAATCATCTCACAGAGTTGCAGCTTTCCCCTCAAGAGGCCTTTCGCTAAGACAGTTCTTGTGGATTTGGCAAACTGATATTTGGAGGCCCATAGAGGGCTATAGTGAAAAAGGAAATATCGTCAGATGAAATCTGGAAAGAAGCTTTCTGAGAAACTACTCAGTGTTCTGTTAATTCATCTCAGAGAGTTACATGTGTATTTCGAGGATCTCTTTGCTAGCCTTATTTCTGTGGAATCTGAGAACAGATATTTCGGATCCCTTTGAAGACTATAGGGCCAAAGGACATATCCTCCGATAACAAAGAGAAAGAAGCTTTCTGAGAAACTTCTTTGTGTTCTGTGAAATCATCTCACAGAGTTACAGCTTTCCCCTCAAGAAGCCTTTCGCTAAGACAGTTCTTGTGGAATTGGCAAAGTTATATTTGGAAGCCCATAGAGGGCTATGGGGAAAAAGGAAATATCCTCAGATGAAATCTGGAAAGAAGCTTTCTGAGAAACTGCTTAGTGTTATGTTAATTCATCTCACAGAGTTACATGTGTATTTCCAGGATCTCTTTGCTAGCCTTCTTTCTGTGGAATCGGAGAACAGATATTTCGGATCCCTTTGAAGACTATAGGGCCAAAGGAAATATCCTCCAATAACAAAGAGAAGGAAGCTTTCTGAGAAACTTGTTTGTGTTCTGTGAAATCATCTCAGAGAGTTACAGTTTTCCCCTCAAGAAGCCTTTCGCTAAGAAAGTTCTTGTGGAATTGGAAAAGTGATATTTGGAAGCCCATAGAGGGCTATGGTGAAAAAGGAAATATCCTCAGATGAAATCTGGAAAGAAGCTTTCTGAGAAACTGCTTAGTGTTCTGTTAATTCATCTCACAGAGTTACATGTGTATTTCGGGGATCTCTTTGCTAGCTCTATTTCTGTGGAATCTGAGAACAGATATTTCGGATCACTTTGAAGACTATAGGGCCAAAGGAAATATCCTCCGATAACAAAGAGAAAGAAGCTTTCTGAGAAACTTCTTTGTGTTCTGTGAAATCATCTCAGAGAGTTACAGCTTTCCCCTCAAGAAGCCTTTCGCTAAGACAGTTCTTGTGGAATTGGCAAAGTGATATTTGTAAGCCCATAGAGGGCTATGGTGAAAAAGGAAATATCCTCAGATGAAATCTGGAAAGAAGCTTTCTGAGAAACTGCTTAGTGTTCTGTTAATTCATCTCACAGAGTTACATGTGTATTTCGAGGATCTCTGTTGCTAGCCCTATTTCTGTGGAATCTGAGAACAGATATTTCGGATCCCTTTGAAGACTATAGGGCCAAAGGAAATATCCTCCGATAACAAAGAGAAAGAAGCTTTCTGAGAAACTTCTTTGTGTTCTGTGAAATCATCTCACAGAGTTACAGCTTTCCCCTCAAGAAGCCTTTCGCTAAGACAGTTCTTGTGGAATTGGCAAAGTGATATTTGGAAGCCAATAGAGGGCTACGGTGAAAAAGGAAATATCCTCAGATGAAATCTGGAAAGAAGCTTTCTGAGAAACTGCTTAGTGTTCTGTGAAATCATCTCACAGAGTTACATGTGTATTTCGGGGATCTCTTTGCTAGCCCTATTTCTGTGGAATCTGAGAACAGATATTTCGGATCCCTTTGAAGACTATAGGGACAAAGGAAAAATCCTCCGATAACAAAGAGAAAGAAGCTTTCTGAGAAACTTCTTTTTGTTCTGTGAAATCATCTCACAGAGTTACAGCTTTCCCCTCAAGAAGCCTTTCGCTAAGACAGTTCTTGTGGAATTGGCAAAGTGATATTCGGAAGCCCATAGAGGGCTGTGGTGAAAAAGGAAATATCGTCAGATGAAATCTGGAAAGAAGCTTTCTGCGAAACTTCTTAGTGTTCCGTTAATTCATCTCACAGAGTTACATGTGTATTTCGAGGATCTCTTTGCTAGCTCTATTTCTGTGGAATCTGAGAACAGATATTTCGGATCACTTTGAAGACTATAGGGCCAAAGGAAATATCCTCCGATAACAAAGAGAAAGAAGCTTCCTGAGAAACTTCTTTGTGTTCTGTGAAATCATCTCACAGAGTTACAGCTTTCCCCTCAAGAAGCCGTTCGCTAAGAAAGTTCTTGTGGAATTGGCAAAGTGATATTTGGAAGCCCATAGAGGGCTATGGTGAAAAAGGAAATATCGTCAGATGAAATCTGGAAAGAAGCTTTCTGCGAAACTGCTTCGTGTTCTGTTAATTCATCTCACAGAGTTACATGTGTATTTCAGGTATCTCTTTGCTAGCTCTATTTCTGTGGAATCTGAGAACAGATATTTCGGATCACTTTGAAGACTATAGGGCCAAAGGAAATATCCTCCGATAACAAAGAGAAAGAAGCTTTCTGAGAAACTTCTTTGTGTTCTGTGAGATCATCTCAGAGAATTACAGCTTTCCCCTCAAGAAGCCTTTCGCTAAGACAGTTCTTGTGGAATTGGCAAAGTGATATTTGGAAGCCCATGGAGGGCTATGGTGAAAAAGGATATATCCTCAGATGAAATCTGGAAAGAAGCTTTCTGAGAAACTGCTTAGTGTTCTCTTAATTCATCTCACAGAGTTACATGTGTATTTCGAGGATCTCTTTGCTAGCCCTATTTCTGTGGAATCTGAGAACAGATATTTCGGATCCCTTTGAAGACTATAGGGCCAAAGGAAATATCCTCCGATAACAAAGAGAAAGAAGCTTCCTGAGAAACTTCTTTGTGTTCTGTGAAATCATCTCACAGAGTTACAGCTTTCCCCTCAAGAAGCCGTTCGCTAAGACAGTTCTTGTGGAATTGGCAAAGTGATATTTGGAAGCCCATAGAGGGCTATGGTGAAAAAGGAAATATCGTCAGATGAAATCTGGAAAGAAGCTTTCTGCGAAACTGCTTCGTGTTCTGTTAATTCATCTCACAGAGTTACATGTGTATTTCAGGTATCTCTTTGCTAGCTCTATTTCTGTGGAATCTGAGAACAGATATTTCGGATCACTTTGAAGACTATAGGGCCAAAGGAAATATCCTCCGATAACAAAGAGAAAGAAGCTTTCTGAGAAACTTCTTTGTGTTCTGTGAAATCATCTCAGAGAATTACAGCTTTCCCCTCAAGAAGCCTTTCGCTAAGACAGTTCTTGTGGAATTGGCAAAGTGATATTTGGAAGCCCATGGAGGGCTATGGTGAAAAAGGATATATCCTCAGATGAAATCTGGAAAGAAGCTTTCTGAGAAACTGCTTAGTGTTCTCTTAATTCATCTCACAGAGTTACATGTGTATTTCGAGGATCTCTTTGCGAGCCCTATTTCTGTGGAATCTGAGAACAGATATTTCGGATCCCTTTGAAGACTATAGGGCCAAAGGAAATATCCTCCAATAACAAAGAGAAAGAAGCTTTCTGAGAAACTTCTTTGTGTTCTGTGAAATCATCTCACAGAGTTACAGCTTTCCCCTCAAGAAGCCTTTCGCTAAGACAGTTCTTGTGGAATTGGCAAAGGATATTTGGAAGCCCATAGAGGGCTATGGTGAAAAAGGAAATATCCTCAGATGAAATCTGGAAAGAAGCCTTCTGAGAAACTGCTTAGTGTTCTGTTAATTCATCTCACAGCGTTACATGTGTATTTCGGGGATCTCTTTGCTAGCTCTATTTCTGTGGAATCTGAGAACAGATATTTCGGATCACTTTGAAGACTATAGGGCCAAAGGAAATATCCTCCGATAACAAAGAGAAAGAAGCTTTCTGAGAAACTTCTTTGTGTTCTGTGAAATCATCTCAGAGAGTTACAGCTTTCCCCTCAAGAAGCCTTTCGCTAAGACAGTTCTTGTGGAATTGGCAAAGTGATATTTGTAAGCCCATAGAGGGCTATGGTGAAAAAGGAAATATCCTCAGATGAAATCTGGAAAGAAGCTTTCCGAGAAACTGCTTAGTGTCTGTTAATTCATCTCACAGATTTACATGTGTATTTCGAGGATCTCTTTGCTAGCCCTATTTCTGTGGAATCTGAGAACAGATATTTCGGATCCCTTTGAAGACTCTAGGGCCAAAGGAAATATCCTCCGATAACAAAGAGAAAGAAGCTTTCTGAGAAACTTCTTTGTGTTCTGTGAAATCATCTCACAGAGTTACAGCTTTCCCCTCAAGAAGCCTTTCGGTAAGACAGTTCTTGTGGAATTGGCAAAGTGATATTTGGAAACCCATAGAGGGCTATGGTGAAAAAGGAAATATCCTCAGATGAAATCTGGAAAGAAGCTTTCTGCGAAACTGCTTAGTGTTCTGTGAATTCATCTCACAGAGTTACATGTGTATTTCGGGGATGTCTTTGCTAGCCCTATTTCTGTGGAATCTGAGAGCAGATATTTCGGATCCCTTTGAAGACTATAGGGACAAAGGAAATATCCTCCGATAACAAAGAGAAAGAAGCTTTCTGAGAAACTTCTTTGTGTTCTGTGAAATCATCTCACAGAGTTACAGCTTTCCCCTCAAGAAGCCTTTCGCTAAGACAGTTCTTGTGGAATAGGCAAAGTGATATTTGGAAGCCCATAGAGGGCTATGGTGAAAAAGGAAATATCGTCAGATGAAATCTGGAAAGAAGCTTTCTGAGAAACTGCTTAGTGTTCTGTGAATTCATCTCACAGAGTTACATGTGTATTTCGAGGATCTCTTTGCTAGCCCTATTTCTGTGGAACCTGAAAACAGATATTTCGGATCCCTTTGAAGACTATAGGGCCAAAGGAAATATCCTCCGATAACAAAGAGAAAGAAGCTTTCTGAGAAACTTCTTTGTGTTCTGTGAAATCATCTCAGAGAGTTACAGCTTTCCCCTCAAGAAGCCTTTCGCTAAGACAGTTCTTGTGGAATTGGCAAAGTTATATTTGGAAGCACAAAGAGGACTATGGTGAAAAAGGAAATATCCTCCGATGAAATCTGGAAAGAAGCTTTCTGGGAAACTGCTTAGTGTTCTGTTAATTCATCTCACAGAGTTACATTTGTATTTCGAGGATCTCTTTGCTAGCCCTATTTCTGTGGAATCTGAAAACAGACATTTCGGATCACTTTGAAGACTATAGGTCCAAAGGAAATATCCTCGGATAACAAAGAGAAAGAAGCTTTCTGAGAAACTTCTTTGTGTTCTGTGAAATCATCTCACAGAGTTACAGCTTTCCCCTCAAGAAGCCTTTCGCTAAGACAGTTCTTGTGGAATTGGCAAAGTGATATTTGGAAGCCCATAGAGGGCTATGGTGAAAAAGGAAATATCCTCAGATGAAATCTGGAAAGAAGATTTCTGAGAAACTGCTTAGTGTTCTGTTAATTCATCTCACAGAGTTACATTTGTATTTCGAGTATCTCTTTGCTAGCCCTATTTCTGTGGAATCTGAAAACAGACATTTCGGATCACTTTGAAGACTACAGGTCCAAAGGAAATATCCTCGGATAACAAAGAGAAAGAAGCTTTCTGAGAAACTTCTTTGTGTTCTGTGAAATCATCTCAGAGAGTTACAGCTTTCCCCTCAAGAAGCCTTTCGCTAAGACAGTTCTTGTGGAATTGGCAAAGTGATATTTGGAAGCCCATAGAAGGCTATGGTGAAAAAGGAAATATCCTCAGATGAAATCTGGAAAGAAGATTTCTGAGAAACTGCTTAGTGTTCTGTGAATTCATCTCACAGAGTTACATGTGTATTTCGAGGATCTCTTTGCTAGCCCCATTTCTGTGTTAACTGAGAACAGATATTTCGGATCCCTTTGAAGACTATAGGGCCAAAGGACACATCCTCCGGTAACAAAGAGAAAGAAGCTTTCTGAGAAACTTCTTTGTGTTCTGTGAAATCATCTCACAGAGTTGCAGCTTTCCCCTCAAGAGGCCTTTCGCTAAGACAGTTCTTGTGGATTTGGCAAACTGATATTTGGAGGCCCATAGAGGGCTATAGTGAAAAAGGAAATATCGTCAGATGAAATCTGGAAAGAAGCTTTCTGAGAAACTACTCAGTGTTCTGTTAATTCATCTCAGAGAGTTACATGTGTATTTCGAGGATCTCTTTGCTAGCCTTATTTCTGTGGAATCTGAGAACAGATATTTCGGATCCCTTTGAAGACTATAGGGCCAAAGGACATATCCTCCGATAACAAAGAGAAAGAAGCTTTCTGAGAAACTTCTTTGTGTTCTGTGAAATCATCTCACAGAGTTACAGCTTTCCCCTCAAGAAGCCTTTCGCTAAGACAGTTCTTGTGGAATTGGCAAAGTTATATTTGGAAGCCCATAGAGGGCTATGGGGAAAAAGGAAATATCCTCAGATGAAATCTGGAAAGAAGCTTTCTGAGAAACTGCTTAGTGTTATGTTAATTCATCTCACAGAGTTACATGTGTATTTCCAGGATCTCTTTGCTAGCCTTCTTTCTGTGGAATCTGAGAACAGATATTTCGGATCCCTTTGAAGACTATAGGGCCAAAGGAAATATCCTCCAATAACAAAGAGAAGGAAGCTTTCTGAGAAACTTGTTTGTGTTCTGTGAAATCATCTCAGAGAGTTACAGTTTTCCCCTCAAGAAGCCTTTCGCTAAGAAAGTTCTTGTGGAATTGGAAAAGTGATATTTGGAAGCCCATAGAGGGCTATGGTGAAAAAGGAAATATCCTCAGATGAAATCTGGAAAGAAGCTTTCTGAGAAACTGCTTAGTGTTCTGTTAATTCATCTCACAGAGTTACATGTGTATTTCGAGGATCTCTTTGCTAGCCCTATTTCTGTGGAATCTGAGAACAGATATTTCGGATCCCTTTGAAGACTATAGGGCCAAAGGAAATATCCTCCGATAACAAAGAGAAAGAAGCTTTCTGAGAAACTTCTTTGTGTTCTGTGAAATCATCTCAAAGAGTTACAGCTTTCCTCTCAAGAAGCCTTTCGCTAAGACAGTTCTTGTGGAATTGGCAAAGTGATATTTTGAAACCCATAGAGGGCTATGGAGAAAAAGGAAGTATCCTCAGATGAAATCTGGAAAGAAGCTTTCTGCGAAACTGCTTAGTGTTCTGTGAATTCATCTCACAGAGTTATATGTGTATTTCGGGGATCTCTTTGCTAGCCCTATTTCTGTGGAATCTGAGAACAGATATTTCGGATCCCTTTGAAGACTATAGGGCCAAAGGAAATATCCTCCGATAACAAAGAGAAAGAAGCTTTCTGAGAAACTTCTTTGTGTTCTGTGAAATCATCTCACAGAGTTACATCTTTCCCCACAAGAAACCTTTCGCTAAGACAGTCCTTGTGGAATTGGCAAAGTGATATTTGGAAGCCCATAGAGGGCTATGGTGAAAAAGGAAATATCGTCCGATGAAATCTGGAAAGAAGCCTTCTGCGAAACTGCTTAGTGTTCTGTGAATTCATCTCACAGAGTTACATGTGTATTTCGAGGATCTCTTTGCCAGCCCTATTTCTGTGGAAACTGAGAACAGATATTTCGGATCCCTTTGAAGACTATAGGGCCAAAGGAAATATCCTCCGATAACAAAGAGAAAGAAGCTTTCTGAGAAACTTCTTTGTGTTCTGTGAAATCATCTCACAGAGTTACAGCTTTCCCCTCAAGAAGCCTTTCGCTAAGACAGTTCTTGTGGAATTGGCAAAGTGATATTTGGAAGCCCATAGAGGGCTATGGTGAAAAAGGAAATATCCTCCGTTGAAATCTGGAAAGAAGCTTTCTGAGAGACTGCTCAGTGTTCTGTTAATTTATCTCACAGAGTTACGTGGGTATTTCGAGGATCTCTTTGCTAGCCTTCTTTCTGTGCAATGTGAGAACAGATATTTCGGATCCCTTTGAATACTGTAGGGCCAAAGGACATATCCTCCAATAACAAAGAGAAGGAAGCTTTCTTAGAAACTTCTTTGTGTTCTGTGAAATCATCTCACAGAGTTACAGCTTTCCCCTCAAGAAGCCTTTTGCTAAGACAGTTCTTGTGGAATTGGCAAAGTGATATTTGGAAGCCCATAGAGGGCTATGGTGAAAAAGGAAATATCCTCAGATGAAATCTGGAAAGAAGCTTTCTGAGAAACTGCTTAGTGTTCTGTGAATTCATCTCACAGAGTTACATGTGTATTTCGAGGACCTCCTTGCTAGCCCCATTTCTGTGGAAACTGAGAACAGATATTTCGGATCCCTTTGAAGACAATAGGGCCAAAGGAAATATCCTCCGATAACAAAGAGAAAGAAGCTTTCTGAGAAACTTCTTTGTGTTCTGTGAAATCATCTCACAGAGTTGCAGCTTTCCTTTCAAGAAGCCTTTCGCTAAGACAGTTCTTGTGGATTTGGCAAAGTGATATTTGGAGGCCCGTAGAGGTCTACAGTGAAAAAGGAAATATCCTCAGATGAAATCTGGAAAGAAGCTTTCTGAGAAACTACTCAGTGTTCTGTTAATTCATCTCACAGAGTTACATGTGTATTTCGAGCATCTCTTTGCTGGCCTTATTTCTGTGGAATCTGAGAACAGATATTTCGGATCCCTTTGAAGACTATAGGGCCAAAGGACATATCCTCCGATAACAAAGAGAAAGAAGCTTTCTGAGAAACTTCTTTGTGTTCTGTGAAATCATCTCACAGAGTTACAGCTTTCCCCTCAAGAAGCCTTTCGCTAAGACAGTTCTTGTGGAATTGGCAAAGTGATATTTGGAAGCCCTTAGAGGGCTATGGTGAAAAAGGAAATATCCTCAGATGAAATCTGGAAAGAAGCTTTCTGAGAAACTACTCATGTTCTGTTAATTCATCTCACAGAGTTACATGTGTATTTCGAGGATCTCTTTGCTAGCCTTATTTCTGTGGAATCTGAGAACAGATATTTCGGATCCCTTTGAAGACTATAGGGCCGAAGGACATATCCTCCGATAACAAAGAGAAAGAAGCTTTCTGAGAAACTTCTTTTTGTTCTGTGAAATCATCTCACAGAGTTACAGCTTTCCCCTCAAGAAGCCTTTCGCTAAGACAGTTCTTGTGGAATTGGCAAAGTGATATTTGGAAGCCCATAGAGGGCTATGGTGAAAAAGGAAATATCCTCAGATGAAATCTGGAAAGAAGCTTTCTGAGAAACTGCTTAGTGTTCTGTGAATTCATCTCACAGAGTTACATGTGTATTTGGAGGATCTCTTTGCTAGCCCTATTTCTGTGGAATCTGAGAACAGATATTTCGGATCCCTTTGAAGACTATAGGGCCGAAGGACATATCCTCCGATAACAAAGAGAAAGAAGCTTTCTGAGAAACTTCTTTACGTTCTGTGAAATCATCTCACAGAGTTACAGCTTTCCCCTCAAGAAGCCTTTCGGTAAGACAGTTCTTGTGGAATTGGCAAAGTGATATTTGTAAGCCCATAGAGGGCTATGGTGAAAAAGGAAATATCCTCAGATGAAATCTGGAAAGAAGGTTTCTGAGAAACTGCTTAGTGTTCTGTGAATTCATCTCACAGAGTTACATGTGTATTTCGAGGATCTCTTTGCTAGCCCTATTTCTGTGGAATCTGAGAACAGATATTTCGGATCCCTTTGAAGACTATAGGGCCAAAGGAAATATCCTCCGATAACAAAGAGAAAGAAGCTTTCTGAGAAACTTCTTTGTGTTCTGTGAAATCATCTCACAGAGTTACAGCTTTCCCCACAAGAAGCCTTTCGCTAAGACAGTCCTTGTGGAATTGGCAAAGTGATATTTGGAAGCCCATAGAGGGCTATGGTGAAAAAGAAATATCCTCAGATGAAATCTGGAAAGAAGCTTTCTGCGAAACTGCTTAGTGTTCTGTGAATTCATCTCACAGAGTTACATGTGTATTTCGAGGATCTGTTTTATAGCTCTATTTCTGTGGAATCTGAGAACTGATATTTCGGATCACTTTGAAGACTATAGGGCCAAAGGACATATCCTCCGATAACAAAGAGAAAGAAGCTTTCTGAGAAACTTCTTTGTGTTCTGTGAAATCATCTCACAGAGTTACAGCTTTCCCCTCAACAAGCCTTTCGCTAAGGCAGTTCTTGTGGAATTGGCAAAGTGATATTTGGAAGCCCATAGAAGGCTATGGTGAAAAAGGAAATATCGTCAGATGAAATCTGGAAAGAAGCTTTCTAAGAAACTGCTTAGTGTTCTGTTAATTCATCTCACAGAGTTACATGTGTATTTCGAGGATCTCTTTACTAGCCCTATTTCTGTGCAATCTGAGAACAGATATTTCGGATCCCTTTGAAGACTATAGGGCCAAAGGAAATATCCTCCGATAACAAAGAGAAAGAAGCTTTCTGAGAAACTTCTTTGTGTTCTGTGAAATCATCTCACAGAGTTACAGCTTTCCCCGAAGAAGCCTTTCGCTAAGACAGTTCTTGTGGAATTGGCAAAGTGATATTTGGAAGCCCATAGAGGGCTATGGTGAAAAAGGAAATATCGTCAGATGAAATCTGGAAAGAAGCTTTCTGAGAAACTGCTTAGTGTTCTGTTAATTCATCTCACAGAGTTACATGTGTATTTCGAGGATCTCTTTGCTAGCCCTATTTCTGTGGAATCTGAGAACAGATATTTCGGATCCCTTCGAAGACTATAGGGCCAAAGGAAATATCCTCGGATAACAAAGAGAAAGAAGCTTTCTGAGAAACTTCTTTGTGTTCTGTGAAATCATCTCGCAGAGTTACAGCTTTCCCCTCAAGAAGCCTTTCGCTAAGACAGTTCTTGTGGAATTGGCAAAGTGATATTTGGAAGCCCATAGAGGGCTATGGTGAAAAAGGAAATATCCTCAGATGAAATCTGGAAAGAAGCTTTCTGAGAAACTGCTTAGTGTTCTGTGAATTCATCTCACAGAGTTACATGTGTATTTCGAGGATCTCTTTGCTAGCCCTATTTCTGTGGAAACTGAGAAAAGATATTTCGGATCCCTTTGAAGACTATAGGGCCAAAGGAAATATCCTCGGATAACAAAGAGAAAGAAGCTTTCTGAGAAACTTCTTTCTGTTCTGTGAAATCATCTCACAGAGTTACAGCTTTCCCCTCAAGAAGCCTTTCGCTAAGACAGTTCTTGTGGAATTCGCAAAGTGATATTTGGAAGCCCATAGAAGGCTATGGTGAAAAAGGAAATATCGTCAGATGAAATCTGGAAAAAAGCTTTCTGCGAAACTGCTTAGTGTTCTGTTAATTCATCTCACAGAGTTACATGTGTATTTCGAGGATCTCTTTGCTGGCCCTATTTCTGTGGAATCTGAGAACAGATATTTCGGATCCCTTTGAAGACTATAGGGCCAAAGGAAATATCCTCGGATAACAAAGAGAAAGAAGCTTTCTGAGAAACTTCTTTGTGTTTTGTGAAATCATCTCACAGAGTTACAGCTTTCCCCTCAAGAAGCCTTTCGCTAAGACAGTTCTTGTGGAATTAGCAAAGTGATATTTGGAAGCCCTTAGAGGGCTATGGTGAAAAAGGAAATATCCTCAGATGAAATCTGGAAAGCAGCTTTCTGAGAAACTGCTTAGTGTTCTGTTAATTCATCTCACAGAGCTACATGTGTATTTCGAGGATCTCTTTGCTAGCCCTATTTCTGTGGAATCTGAGAACAGATATTTCGGATCCCTTTGAAGACTATAGGGCCAAAGGAAATATCCTCCGATAACAAAGAGAAAGAAGCTTTCTGAGAAACTTCTTTCTGTTCTGTGAAATCACCTCACAGAGTTACAGCATTCCCCTCAAGAAGCCTTTTGCTAAGACAGTACTTGTGGAATTGCCAAAGTGATATTTGGAAGCCCATAGTGGGCTATGGTGAAAAAGGAAATATCCTCAGATGAAATCTGGAAAGAAGCTTTCTGAGAAACTGCTTAGTGTTCTGTTAATTCATCTCACAGCGTTACATGTGTATTTCGGGGATCTCTTTGCTAGCTCTATTTCTGTGGAATCTGAGAACAGATATTTCGGATCACTTTGAAGACTATAGGGCCAAAGGAAATATCCTCCGATAACAAAGAGAAAGAAGCTTTCTGAGAAACTTATTTGTGTTCTCTGAAATCATGTCACAGAGTTACAGCTTTCCCCTCAAGAAGCCTTTCGCTAAGACAGTTCTTGTGTAATGGGCAAAGTGATATTTGGAAGCCAATAGAGGGCTATGGTGAAAAAGGAAATATCCTCAGATGAAATCTGGAAAGAAGCTTTCTGAGAAACTGCTTAGTGTTCTGTGAAATCATCTCACAGAGTTACATGTGTATTTCGGGGATCTCTTTGCTAGCCCTATTTCTGTGGAATCTGAGAACAGATATTTCGGATCCCTTTGAAGACTATAGGGCCAAAGGAAATATCCTCCGATAACAAAGAGAAAGAAGCTTTCTGAGAAACTTCTTTGTGTTCTGTGAAATCATCTCACAGAGTTACAGCTTTCCCTTCAAGAAGCCTTTCGCTAAGACAGTTCTTGTGGAATTGGGAACGTGATATTTGGAAGCCCATAGAGGGCTATGGTGAAAAAGGAAATATCCTCAGATGAAATCTGGAAAGAAGCTTTCTGCGAAACTGCTTAGTGTTCTGTGAATTCATCTCACAGAGTTACATGTGTATTTCGAGGATCTCTTTGCTAGCCCTATTTCTGTGGAATCTGAGAACAGATATTTCGGAATCCTTTGAAGACAATAGGGCCAAAGGAAATATCCTCCGATAACAAAGAGAAAGAAGCTTCCTGAGAAACTTCTTTGTGTTCTGTGAAATCATCTCACAGAGTTACAGCTTTCCCCTCAAGAAGCCGTTCGCTAAGAAAGTTCTTGTGGAATTGGCAAAGTGATATTTGGAAGCCCATAGAGGGCTATGGTGAAAAAGGAAATATCGTCAGATGAAATCTGGAAAGAAGCTTTCTGCGAAACTGCTTCGTGTTCTGTTAATTCATCTCACAGAGTTACATGTGTATTTCGGGTATCTCTTTGCTAGCTCTATTTCTGTGCAATCTGAGAACAGATATTTCGGATCACTTTGAAGACTATAGGGCCAAAGGAAATATCCTCCGATAACAAAGAGAAAGAAGCTTTCTGAGAAACCTCTCTGTGTTCTGTGAAATCATCTCAGAGAATTACAGCTTTCCCCTCAAGAAGCCTTTCGCTAAGACAGTTCTTGTGGAATTGTCAAAGTGATATTTGTAAGCCCATGGAGGGCTATGGTGAAAAAGGACATATCCTGAGATGAAATCTGGAAAGAAGCTTTCTGAGAAACTGCTTAGTGTTCTGTGAATTCATCTCACAGAGTTACATGTGTATTTCGAGGATCTCTTTGCTAGCTCTATTTCTGTGGAATCTGAGAACAGATATTTCGGATCCCTTTGAAGACTATAGGGCCAAAGGAAATATCCTCGGATAACAAAGAGAAAGAAGCTTTCTGAGAAACTTCTTTGTGTTCTGTGAAATCATCTCACAGAGTTACAGCTTTCCCCTCAAGAAGCCTTTCGCTAAGACAGTTCTTGTGGAATTGGCAAAGGATATTTGGAAGCCCATAGAGGGCTATGGTGAAAAAGGAAATATCCTCAGATGAAATCTGGAAAGAAGCTTTCTGAGAAACTGCTTAGTGTTCTGTTAATTTATCTCACAGCGTTACATGTGTATTTCGGGGATCTCTTTGCTAGCTCTATTTCTGTGGAATCTGAGAACAGATATTTCGGATCACTTTGAAGACTATAGGGCCAAAGGAAATATCCTCCGATAACAAAGAGAAAGAAGCTTTCTGAGAAACTTCTTTGTGTTCTGTGAAATCATCTCAGAGCGTTACAGCTTTCCCCTCAAGAAGCCTTTCGCTAAGACAGTTCTTGTGGAATTGGCAAAGTGATATTTGTAAGCCCATAGAGGGCTATGGTGAAAAAGGAAATATCCTCAGATGAAATCTGGAAAGAAGATTTCTGAGAAACTGCTTAGTGTTCTGTTAATTCATCTCACAGAGTTACATGTGTATTTCGAGGATCTCTTTGCTAGCCCTATTTCTGTGGAATCTGAGAACAGATATTTCGGATCCCTTTGAAGACTATAGGGCCAAAGGAAATATCCTCCGATAACAAAGAGAAAGAAGCTTTCTGAGAAACTTCTTTGTGTTCTGTGAAATCATCTCACAGAGTTACAGCTTTCCCCTCAAGAAGCCTTTCGCTAAGACAGTTCTTGTGGAATTGGCAAAGTGATATTTGGAAGCCCATAGAGGGCTATGGTGAAAAAGGAAATATCCTCAGATGAAATCTGGAAAGAAGCTTTCTGAGAAACTGCTTAGTGTTCTGTTAATTCATCTCACAGAGTTACATGTGTATTTCGAGGATCTCTTTACTAGCCCTATTTCTGTGCAATCTGAGAACAGATATTTCGGATCCCTTTGAAGACTATAGGGCCAAAGGAAATATCCTCCGATAACAAAGAGAAAGAAGCTTTCTGAGAAACTTCTTTGTGTTCTGTGAAATCATCTCACAGAGTTACAGCTTTCCCCGAAGAAGCCTTTCGCTAAGACAGTTCTTGTGGAATTGGCAAAGTGATATTTGGAAGCCCATAGAGGGCTATGGTGAAAAAGGAAATATCCTCAGATGAAATCTGGAAAGAAGCTTTCTGAGAAACTGCTTAGTGTTCTGTTAATTCATCTCACAGAGTTACATGTGTATTTCGAGGATCTCTTTGCTAGCCCTATTTCTGTGGAATCTGAGAACAGATATTTCGGATCCCTTCGAAGACTATAGGGCCAAAGGAAATATCCTCGGATAACAAAGAGAAAGAAGCTTTCTGAGAAACTTCTTTGTGTTCTGTGAAATCATCTCGCAGAGTTACAGCTTTCCCCTCAAGAAGCCTTTCGCTAAGACAGTTCTTGTGGAATTGGCAAAGTGATATTTGGAAGCCCATAGAGGGCTATGGTGAAAAAGGAAATATCCTCAGATGAAATCTGGAAAGAAGCTTTCTGAGAAACTGCTTAGTGTTCTGTGAATTCATCTCACAGAGTTACATGTGTATTTCGAGGATCTCTTTGCTAGCCCTATTTCTGTGGAAACTGAGAAAAGATATTTCGGATCCCTTTGAAGACTATAGGGCCAAAGGAAATATCCTCGGATAACAAAGAGAAAGAAGCTTTCTGAGAAACTTCTTTCTGTTCTGTGAAATCATCTCACAGAGTTACAGCTTTCCCCTCAAGAAGCCTTTCGCTAAGACAGTTCTTGTGGAATTGGCAAAGTGATATTTGGAAGCCCATAGAAGGCTATGGTGAAAAAGGAAATATCGTCAGATGAAATCTGGAAAAAAGCTTTCTGCGAAACTGCTTAGTGTTCTGTTAATTCATCTCACCGAGTTACATGTGTATTTCGAGGATCTCTTTGCTAGCCCTATTTCTGTGGAATCTGAGAACAGATATTTCGGATCCCTTTGAAGACTATAGGGCCAAAGGAAATATCCTCGGATAACAAAGAGAAAGAAGCTTTCTGAGAAACTTCTTTGTGTTTTGTGAAATCATCTCACAGAGTTACAGCTTTCCCCTCAAGAAGCCTTTCGCTAAGACAGTTCTTGTGGAATTAGCAAAGTGATATTTGGAAGCCCTTAGAGGGCTATGGTGAAAAAGGAAATATCCTCAGATGAAATCTGGAAAGCAGCTTTCTGAGAAACTGCTTAGTGTTCTGTTAATTCATCTCACAGAGCTACATGTGTATTTCGAGGATCTCTTTGCTAGCCCTATTTCTGTGGAATCTGAGAACAGATATTTCGGATCCCTTTGAAGACTATAGGGCCAAAGGAAATATCCTCCGATAACAAAGAGAAAGAAGCTTTCTGAGAAACTTCTTTCTGTTCTGTGAAATCACCTCACAGAGTTACAGCATTCCCCTCAAGAAGCCTTTTGCTAAGACAGTACTTGTGGAATTGCCAAAGTGATATTTGGAAGCCCATAGTGGGCTATGGTGAAAAAGGAAATATCCTCAGATGAAATCTGGAAAGAAGCTTTCTGAGAAACTGCTTAGTGTTCTGTTAATTCATCTCACAGCGTTACATGTGTATTTCGGGGATCTCTTTGCTAGCTCTATTTCTGTGGAATCTGAGAACAGATATTTCGGATCACTTTGAAGACTATAGGGCCAAAGGAAATATCCTCCGATAACAAAGAGAAAGAAGCTTTCTGAGAAACTTATTTGTGTTCTCTGAAATCATCTCACAGAGTTACAGCTTTCCCCTCAAGAAGCCTTTCGCTAAGACAGTTCTTGTGTAATGGGCAAAGTGATATTTGGAAGCCCATAGAGGGCTATGGTGAAAAAGGAAATATCCTCAGATGAAATCTGGAAAGAAGCTTTCTGCGAAACTGCTTAGTGTTCTGTGAATTCATCTCACAGAGTTACATGTGTATTTCGAGGATCTCTTTGCTAGCCCTATTTCTGTGGAATCTGAGAACAGATATTTCGGAACCCTTTGAAGACAATAGGGCCAAAGGAAATATCCTCCGATAACAAAGAGAAAGAAGCTTCCTGAGAAACTTCTTTGTGTTCTGTGAAATCATCTCACAGAGTTACAGCTTTCCCCTCAAGAAGCCGTTCGCTAAGAAAGTTCTTGTGGAATTGGCAAAGTGATATTTGGAAGCCCATAGAGGGCTATGGTGAAAAAGGAAATATCGTCAGATGAAATCTGGAAAGAAGCTTTCTGCGAAACTGCTTCGTGTTCTGTTAATTCATCTCACAGAGTTACATGTGTATTTCGGGTATCTCTTTGCTAGCTCTATTTCTGTGGAATCTGAGAACAGATATTTCGGATCACTTTGAAGACTATAGGGCCAAAGGAAATATCCTCCGATAACAAAGAGAAAGAAGCTTTCTGACAAACCTCTCTGTGTTCTGTGAAATCATCTCAGAGAATTACAGCTTTCCCCTCAAGAAGCCTTTCGCTAAGACAGTTCTTGTGGAATTGTCAAAGTGATATTTGTAAGCCCATGGAGGGCTATGGTGAAAAAGGACATATCCTGAGATGAAATCTGGAAAGAAGCTTTCTGAGATACTGCTTAGTGTTCTGTGAATTCATCTCACAGAGTTACATGTGTATTTCGAGGATCTCTTTGCTAGCTCTATTTCTGTGGAATCTGAGAACAGATATTTCGGATCCCTTTGAAGACTATAGGGCCAAAGGAAATATCCTCGGATAACAAAGAGAAAGAAGCTTTCTGAGAAACTTCTTTGTGTTCTGTGAAATCATCTCACAGAGTTACAGCTTTCCCCTCAAGAAGCCTTTCGCTAAGACAGTTCTTGTGGAATTGGCAAAGGATATTTGGAAGCCCATAGAGGGCTATGGTGAAAAAGGAAATATCCTCAGATGAAATCTGGAAAGAAGATTTCTGAGAAACTGCTTAGTGTTCTGTTAATTTATCTCACAGCGTTACATGTGTATTTCGGGGATCTCTTTGCTAGCTCTATTTCTGTGGAATCTGAGAACAGATATTTCGGATCACTTTGAAGACTATAGGGCCAAAGGAAATATCCTCCGATAACAAAGAGAAAGAAGCTTTCTGAGAAACTTCTTTGTGTTCTGTGAAATCATCTCAGAGCGTTACAGCTTTCCCCTCAAGAAGCCTTTCGCTAAGACAGTTCTTGTGGAATTGGCAAAGTGATATTTGTAAGCCCATAGAGGGCTATGGTGAAAAAGGAAATATCCTCAGATGAAATCTGGAAAGAAGATTTCTGAGAAACTGCTTAGTGTTCTGTTAATTCATCTCACAGAGTTACATGTGTATTTCGAGGATCTCTTTGCTAGCCCTATTTCTGTGGAATCTGAGAACAGATATTTCGGATCCCTTTGAAGACTATAGGGCCAAAGGAAATATCCTCCGATAACAAAGAGAAAGAAGCTTTCTGAGAAACTTCTTTGTGTTCTGTGAAATCATCTCACAGAGTTACAGCTTTCCCCTGAAGAAGCCTTTCGCTAAGACAGTTCTTGTGGAATTGGCAAAGTGATATTTGGAAGCCCATAGAGGGCTATGGTGAAAAAGGAAATATCCTCAGATGAAATCTGGAAAGAAGCTTTCTGAGAAACTGCTTAGTGTTCTGTGAAATCATCTCACAGAGTTACATGTGTATTTCGTGGATCTCTTTGCTAGCCCTATTTCTGTGGAATCTGAGATCAGATATTTCGGATCCCTTTGAAGACTATAGAGCCAAAGGAAATATCCTCCGATAACAAAGAGAAAGAAGCTTTCTGAGAAACTTCTTTGTGTTCTGTGAAATCATCTCACAGAGTTACAGCTTTCCCCGAAGAAGCCTTTCGCTAAGACAGTTCTTGTGGAATTGGCAAAGTGATATTTGGAAGCCCATAGAGGGCTATGGTGAAAAAGGAAATATCCTCAGATGAAATCTGGAAAGAAGCTTTCTGAGAAACTGCTTAGTGTTCTGTTAATTCATCTCACAGAGTTACATGTGTATTTCGAGGATCTCTTTGCTAGCCCTATTTCTGTGGAATCTGAGAACAGATATTTCGGATCCCTTTGAAGACTATAGGGCCAAAGGAAATATCCTCCGATAACAAAGAGAAAGAAGCTTTCTGAGAAACTTCTTTGTGTTCTGTGAAATCATCTCACAGAGTTACAGCTTTCCCCTGAAGAAGCCTTTCGCTAAGACAGTTCTTGTGGAATTGGCAAAGTGATATTTGGAAGCCCATAGAGGGCTATGGTGAAAAAGGAAATATCCTCAGATGAAATCTGGAAAGAAGCTTTCTGAGAAACTGCTTAGTGTTCTGTGAAATCATCTCACAGAGTTACATGTGTATTTCGTGGATCTCTTTGCTAGCCCTATTTCTGTGGAATCTGAGATCAGATATTTCGGATCCCTTTGAAGACTATAGAGCCAAAGGAAATATCCTCCGATAACAAAGAGAAAGAAGCTTTCTGAGAAACTTCTTTGTGTTCTGTGAAATCATCTCACAGAGTTACAGCTTTCCCCGAAGAAGCCTTTCGCTAAGACAGTTCTTGTGGAATTGGCAAAGTGATATTTGGAAGCCCATAGAGGGCTATGGTGAAAAAGGAAATATCCTCAGATGAAATCTGGAAAGAAGCTTTCTGAGAAACTGCTTAGTGTTCTGTTAATTCATCTCACAGAGTTACATGTGTATTTCGAGGATCTCTTTGCTAGCCCTATTTCTGTGGAATCTGAGAACAGATATTTCGGATCCCTTCGAAGACTATAGGGCCAAAGGAAATATCCTCGGATAACAAAGAGAAAGAAGCTTTCTGAGAAACTTCTTTGTGTTCTGTGAAATCATCTCGCAGAGTTACAGCTTTCCCCTCAAGAAGCCTTTCGCTAAGACAGTTCTTGTGGAATTGGCAAAGTGATATTTGGAAGCCCATAGAGGGCTATGGTGAAAAAGGAAATATCCTCAGATGAAATCTGGAAAGAAGCTTTCTGAGAAACTGCTTAGTGTTCTGTGAATTCATCTCACAGAGTTACATGTGTATTTCGAGGATCTCTTTGCTAGCCCTATTTCTGTGGAAACTGAGAAAAGATATTTCGGATCCCTTTGAAGACTATAGGGCCAAAGGAAATATCCTCGGATAACAAAGAGAAAGAAGCTTTCTGAGAAACTTCTTTCTGTTCTGTGAAATCATCTCACAGAGTTACAGCTTTCCCCTCAAGAAGCCTTTCGCTAAGACAGTTCTTGTGGAATTGGCAAAGTGATATTTGGAAGCCCATAGAAGGCTATGGTGAAAAAGGAAATATCGTCAGATGAAATCTGGAAAAAAGCTTTCTGCGAAACTGCTTAGTGTTCTGTTAATTCATCTCACCGAGTTACATGTGTATTTCGAGGATCTCTTTGCTAGCCCTATTTCTGTGGAATCTGAGAACAGATATTTCGGATCCCTTTGAAGACTATAGGGCCAAAGGAAATATCCTCGGATAACAAAGAGAAAGAAGCTTTCTGAGAAACTTCTTTGTGTTTTGTGAAATCATCTCACAGAGTTACAGCTTTCCCCTCAAGAAGCCTTTCGCTAAGACAGTTCTTGTGGAATTAGCAAAGTGATATTTGGAAGCCCTTAGAGGGCTATGGTGAAAAAGGAAATATCCTCAGATGAAATCTGGAAAGCAGCTTTCTGAGAAACTGCTTAGTGTTCTGTTAATTCATCTCACAGAGCTACATGTGTATTTCGAGGATCTCTTTGCTAGCCCTATTTCTGTGGAATCTGAGAACAGATATTTCGGATCCCTTTGAAGACTATAGGGCCAAAGGAAATATCCTCCGATAACAAAGAGAAAGAAGCTTTCTGAGAAACTTCTTTCTGTTCTGTGAAATCACCTCACAGAGTTACAGCATTCCCCTCAAGAAGCCTTTTGCTAAGACAGTACTTGTGGAATTGCCAAAGTGATATTTGGAAGCCCATAGTGGGCTATGGTGAAAAAGGAAATATCCTCAGATGAAATCTGGAAAGAAGCTTTCTGAGAAACTGCTTAGTGTTCTGTTAATTCATCTCACAGCGTTACATGTGTATTTCGGGGATCTCTTTGCTAGCTCTATTTCTGTGGAATCTGAGAACAGATATTTCGGATCACTTTGAAGACTATAGGGCCAAAGGAAATATCCTCCGATAACAAAGAGAAAGAAGCTTTCTGAGAAACTTATTTGTGTTCTCTGAAATCATCTCACAGAGTTACAGCTTTCCCCTCAAGAAGCCTTTCGCTAAGACAGTTCTTGTGTAATGGGCAAAGTGATATTTGGAAGCCCATAGAGGGCTATGGTGAAAAAGGAAATATCCTCAGATGAAATCTGGAAAGAAGCTTTCTGCGAAACTGCTTAGTGTTCTGTGAATTCATCTCACAGAGTTACATGTGTATTTCGAGGATCTCTTTGCTAGCCCTATTTCTGTGGAATCTGAGAACAGATATTTCGGAACCCTTTGAAGACAATAGGGCCAAAGGAAATATCCTCCGATAACAAAGAGAAAGAAGCTTCCTGAGAAACTTCTTTGTGTTCTGTGAAATCATCTCACAGAGTTACAGCTTTCCCCTCAAGAAGCCGTTCGCTAAGAAAGTTCTTGTGGAATTGGCAAAGTGATATTTGGAAGCCCATAGAGGGCTATGGTGAAAAAGGAAATATCGTCAGATGAAATCTGGAAAGAAGCTTTCTGCGAAACTGCTTCGTGTTCTGTTAATTCATCTCACAGAGTTACATGTGTATTTCGGGTATCTCTTTGCTAGCTCTATTTCTGTGGAATCTGAGAACAGATATTTCGGATCACTTTGAAGACTATAGGGCCAAAGGAAATATCCTCCGATAACAAAGAGAAAGAAGCTTTCTGACAAACCTCTCTGTGTTCTGTGAAATCATCTCAGAGAATTACAGCTTTCCCCTCAAGAAGCCTTTCGCTAAGACAGTTCTTGTGGAATTGTCAAAGTGATATTTGTAAGCCCATGGAGGGCTATGGTGAAAAAGGACATATCCTGAGATGAAATCTGGAAAGAAGCTTTCTGAGATACTGCTTAGTGTTCTGTGAATTCATCTCACAGAGTTACATGTGTATTTCGAGGATCTCTTTGCTAGCTCTATTTCTGTGGAATCTGAGAACAGATATTTCGGATCCCTTTGAAGACTATAGGGCCAAAGGAAATATCCTCGGATAACAAAGAGAAAGAAGCTTTCTGAGAAACTTCTTTGTGTTCTGTGAAATCATCTCACAGAGTTACAGCTTTCCCCTCAAGAAGCCTTTCGCTAAGACAGTTCTTGTGGAATTGGCAAAGGATATTTGGAAGCCCATAGAGGGCTATGGGGAAAAAGGAAATATCCTCAGATGAAATCTGGAAAGAAGCTTTCTGAGAAACTGCTTAGTGTTCTGTTAATTTATCTCACAGCGTTACATGTGTATTTCGGGGATCTCTTTGCTAGCTCTATTTCTGTGGAATCTGAGAACAGATATTTCGGATCACTTTGAAGACTATAGGGCCAAAGGAAATATCCTCCGATAACAAAGAGAAAGAAGCTTTCTGAGAAACTTCTTTGTGTTCTGTGAAATCATCTCAGAGCGTTACAACTTTCCCCTCAAGAAGCCTTTCGCTAAGACAGTTCTTGTGGAATTGGCAAAGTGATATTTGTAAGCCCATAGAGGGCTATGGTGAAAAAGGAAATATCCTCAGATGAAATCTGGAAAGAAGATTTCTGAGAAACTGCTTAGTGTTCTGTTAATTCATCTCACAGAGTTACATGTGTATTTCGAGGATCTCTTTGCTAGCCCTATTTCTGTGGAATCTGAGAACAGATATTTCGGATCCCTTTGAAGACTATAGGGCCAAAGGAAATATCCTCCGATAACAAAGAGAAAGAAGCTTTCTGAGAAACTTCTTTGTGTTCTGTGAAATCATCTCACAGAGTTACAGCTTTCCCCTGAAGAAGCCTTTCGCTAAGACAGTTCTTGTGGAATTGGCAAAGTGATATTTGGAAGCCCATAGAGGGCTATGGTGAAAAAGGAAATATCCTCAGATGAAATCTGGAAAGAAGCTTTCTGAGAAACTGCTTAGTGTTCTGTGAAATCATCTCACAGAGTTACATGTGTATTTCGTGGATCTCTTTGCTAGCCCTATTTCTGTGGAATCTGAGATCAGATATTTCGGATCCCTTTGAAGACTATAGAGCCAAAGGAAATATCCTCCGATAACAAAGAGAAAGAAGCTTTCTGAGAAACTTCTTTGTGTTCTGTGAAATCATCTCACAGAGTTACAGCTTTCCCCTCAAGAAGCCTTTCGCTAAGACAGTTCTTGTGGAATTGGCAAAGTGATATTCGGAAGCCCATAGAGGGCTATAGTGAAAAAGGAAATATCGTCAGATGAAATCTGGAAAGAAGCTTTCTGCGAAACTGCTTAGTGTTCTGTTAATTCATCTCACAGAGTTACATGTGTATTTGGAGGATCCCTTTGTAGCCCTATTTCTGTGGAATCTGAGAACAGATATTTCGGATCCCTTTGAAGACTATAGGGCCAAAGGAAATATCCTCGGATAACAAAGAGAAAGAAGCTTTCTGAGAAACTTCTTTGTGTTCTGTGAAATCATCTCACAGAGTTACAGCTTTCCCCTCAAGAAGCCTTTCGCTAAGACAGTTCTTGTGGAATTGGCAAAGTGATATTTGGAAGCCCATAGAGGGCTATGGTGAAAAAGGAAATATCGTCAGATGAAATCTGGAAAGAAGCTTTCTGCGAAACTGCTTAGTGTTCTGTGAATTCATCTCACAGAGTTACATGTGTATTTCGAGGATCTCTTTGCTAGCCCTATTTCTGTGGAATCTGAGAACAGATATTTCGGAACCCTTTGAAGACTATAGGGCCAAAGGAAATATCCTCCGATAACAAAGAGAAAGAAGCTTCCTGAGAAACTTCTTTGTGTTCTGTGAAATCATCTCACAGAGTTACAGCTTTCCCCTCAAGAAGCCGTTCGCTAAGACAGTTCTTGTGGAATTGGCAAAGTGATATTTGGAAGCCCATAGAGGGCTATGGTGAAAAAGGAAATATCGTCAGATGAAATCTGGAAAGAAGCTTTCTGCGAAACTGCTTCGTGTTCTGTTAATTCATCTCACAGAGTTACATGTGTATTTCGGGTATCTCTTTGCTAGCTCTATTTCTGTGGAATCTGAGAACAGATATTTCGGATCACTTTGAAGACTATAGGGCCAAAGGAAATATCCTCCGATAACAAAGAGAAAGAATCTTTCTGAGAAACTTCTTTGTGTTCTGTGAAATCATCTCAGAGAATTACAACTTTCCCCTCAGAAGCCTTTCGCTAAGACAGTTCTTGTGGAATTGTCAAAGTGATATTTGTAAGCCCATAGAGGGCTATGGTGAAAAAGGACATATCCTGAGATGAAATCTGGAAAGAAGCTTTCTGAGAAACTGCTTAGTGTTCTGTTAATTCATCTCACCGCGTTACATGTGTATTTCGAGGATCTCTTTGCTAGCCCTATTTCTGTGGAATCTGAGAACAGATATTTCGGATCCCTTTGAAGACTATAGGGCCAAAGGAAATATCCTCCGATAACAAAGAGAAAGAAGCTTTCTGAGAAACTTCTTTGTGTTCTGTGAAATCATCTCACAGAGTTACAGCTTTCCCCTCAAGAAGCCTTTCGCTAAGACAGTTCTTGTGGAATTGGCAAAGGATATTTGGAAGCCCATAGAGGGCTATGGTGAAAAAGGAAATATCCTCAGATGAAATCTGGAAAGAAGCTTTCTGAGAAACTGCTTAGTGTTCTGTTAATTCATCTCACAGAGTTACATGTGTATTTCGGGGATCTCTTTGCTAGCTCTATTTCTGTGGAATCTGAGAACAGATATTTCGGATCACTTTGAAGACTATAGGGCCAAAGAAAATATCCTCCGATAACAAAGAGAAAGAAGCTTTCTGAGAAACTTCTTTGTGTTCTGTGAAATCATCTCAGAGCGTTACAGCTTTCCCCTCAAGAAGCCTTTCGCTAAGACAGTTCTTGTGGAATTGGCAAAGTGATATTTGGAAGCCCATAGAGGGCTATGGTGAAAAAGGAAATATCCTCAGATGAAATCTGGAAAGAAGATTTCTGAGAAACTGCTTAGTGTTCTGTTAATTCATCTCACAGAGTTACATGTGTATTTCGAGGATCTCTTTGCTAGCCCTATTTCTGTGGAATCTGAGAACAGATATTTCGGATCCCTTTGAAGACTATAGGGCCAAAGGAAATATCCTCCGATAACAAAGAGAAAGAAGCTTTCTGAGAAACTTCTTTGTGTTCTGTGAAATCATCTCACAGAGTTACAGCTTTCCCCTCAAGAAGCCTTTCGCTAAGACAGTTCTTGTGGAATTGGCAAAGTGATATTTGGAAGCCCATAGAGGGCTATGGTGAAAAAGGAAATATCCTCAGATGAAATCTGGAAAGAAGCTTTCTGAGAAACTGCTTAGTGTTCTGTGAAATCATCTCACAGAGTTACATGTGTATTTCGGGGATCTCTTTGCTAGCCCTATTTCTGTGGAATCTGAGATCAGATATTTCGGATCCCTTTGAAGACTATAGGGCCAAAGGAAATATCCTCCGATAACAAAGAGAAAGAAGCTTTCTGAGAAACTTCTTTGTGTTCTGTGAAATCATCTCACAGAGTTACAGCTTTCCCCTCAAGAAGCCTTTCGCTAAGACAGTTCTTGTGGAATTGGCAAAGTGATATTCGGAAGCCCATAGAGGGCTATGGTGAAAAAGGAAATATCGTCAGATGAAATCTGGAAAGAAGCTTTCTGCGAAACTGCTTAGTGTTCTGTTAATTCATCTCACAGAGTTACATGTGTATTTGGAGGATCTCTTTGCTAGCCCTATTTCTGTGGAATCTGAGAACAGATATTTCGGATCCCTTTGAAGACTATAGGGCCAAAGGAAATATCCTCGGATAACAAAGAGAAAGAAGCTTTCTGAGAAACTTCTTTGTGTTCTGTGAAATCATCTCACAGAGTTACAGCTTTCCCCTCAAGAAGCCTTTCGCTAAGACAGTTCTTGTGGAATTGGCAAAGTGATATTTGGAAGCCCTTAGAGGGCTATGGTGAAAAAGGAAATATTCTCAGATGAAATCTTTAAAGAAGCTTTCTGAGAAACTGCTTAGTGTTCTGTTAATTCATCTCACAGAGTTACATGTGTATTTCGAGGATCTCTTTGCTAGCCCTATTTCTGTGGAATCTGAGAACTGATATTTCGGATCCCTTTGAAGACTATAGGGCCAAAGGAAATATCCTCCGATAACAAAGAGAAAGAAGCTTTCTGAGAAACTTCTTTGTGTTCTGTGAAATCATCTCACAGAGTTACAGCTTTCCCCTGAAGACGCCTTTGGCTAAGACAGTTCTTGTGGAATTGCCAAAGTGATATTTGGAAGCCCATAGAGGGCTATGGTGAAAAAGGAAATATCGTCAGATGAAATCTGGAAAGAAGCTTTCTGCGAAACTGCTTAGTGTTCTGTTAACTCATCTCACAGCGTTACATGTGTATTTCGGGGATCTCTTTGCTAGCTCTATTTCTGTGGAATCTGAGAACAGATATTTCGGATCCCTTTGAAGACTATAGGGCCAAAGGAAATATCCTCCGATAACAAAGAGAAAGAAGCTTTCTGAGAAACTTCTTTGTGTTCTGTGAAATCATCTCACAGAGTTACAGCTTTCCCCTCAAGAAGCCTTTTGCTAAGACAGTTCTTGTGGAATTGGGAACGTGATATTTGGAAGCCCATAGAGGGCTATGGTGAAAAAGGATATATCCTCAGATGAAATCTGGAAAGAAGCTTTCTGAGAAACTGCTTAGTGTTCTGTTAATTCATCTCACAGAGTTACATGTGTATTTCGAGGATCTCTTTGCTAGCCCTATTTCTGGGGAATCTGAGAACAGATATTTCGGATCCCTTTGAAGACTATAGGGCCAAAGGAAATATCCTCCGATAACAAAGAGAAAGAAGCTTTCTGAGAAACTTCTTTGTGTTCTGTGAAATCATCTCACAGAGTTACAGCTTTCCCCTCAAGAAGCCTTTCGCTAAGACAGTTCTTGTGGAATTGGCAAAGGATATTTGGAAGCCCATAGAGGGCTATGGTGAAAAAGGAAATATCCCCAGATGAAATCTGGAAAGAAGCTTTCTGAGAAACTGCTTAGTGTTCTGTGAATTCATCTCACAGAGTTACATGTGTATTTCGGGGATCTCTTTGCTAGCCCTATTTCTGTGGAATCTGAGAACAGATATTTCGGATCCCTTTGAAGACTATAGGGCCAAAGGAAATATCCTCCGATAACAAAGAGAAAGAAGCTTTCTGAGAAACTTCTTTGTGTTCTGTGAAATCATCTCACAGAGTTACAGCTATCCCCTCAAGAAGCCTTTCGCTAAGACAGTTCTTGTGGAATTGGCAAAGTGATATTCGGAAGCCCATAGAGGGCTATGGTGAAAAAGGAAATATCGTCAGATGAAATCTGGAAAGAAGCTTTCTGAGAAACTGCTTAGTGTTCTGTGAATTCATCTCACAGAGTTACATGTGTATTTCGAGGATCTCTTTGCTAGCCCTATTTCTGTGGAAACTGAGAAAAGATATTTCGGATCCCTTTGAAGACTATAGGGCCAAAGGAAATATCCTCCGATAACAAAGAGAAAGAAGCTTTCTGAGAAACTTCTTTGTGTTCTGTGAAATCATCTCACAGAGTTACAGCTTTCCCCGAAGAAGCCTTTCGCTAAGACAGTTCTTGTGGAATAGGCAAAGTGATATTTGGAAGCCCATAGAGGGCTATGGTGAAAAAGGAAATATCGTCAGATGAAATCTGGAAGGAAGCTTTCTGCGAAACTGCTTACTGTTTTGTGAATTCATCTCACAGAGTTACATGTGTATTTCGAGGATCTCTTTGCTAGCCCTATTTCTGTGGAATCTGAGAACAGATATTTCGGATCCCTTTGAAGACTCTAGGGCCAAAGGAAATATCCTCGGATAACAAAGATAAAGAAGCTTTCTGAGAAACTTCTTTGTGTTCTGTGAAATCATCTCACAGAGTTACAGCTTTCCCCTCAAGAAGCCTTTCGCTAAGACAGTTCTTGTGGAATTGGGAAAGTGATATTTGGAAGCCCTTAGAGGGCTATGGTGAAAAAGGAAATATCCTCAGATGAAATCTGGAAAGAAGCTTTCTGAGAAACTGCTTAGTGTTCTGTTAACTCATCTCACAGAGTTACATGTGTATTTCGAGGATCTCTTTGCTAGCCCTATTTCTGTGGAATCTGAGAACAGATATTTCGGATCCCTTTGAAGACTGTAGGGCCAAAGGAAATATCCTCCGATAACAAAGAGAAAGAAGCTTTCTGAGAAACTTCTTTGTGTTCTGTGAAATCATCTCACAGAGTTACAGCTTTCCCCTCAAGAAGCCTATCGCTAAGACAGTTCTTGTGGAATTGGCAAAGTGATATTTGGAAGCCCATAGAGGGCTATGGTGAAAAAGGAAATATCGTCAGATGAAATCTGGAAAGAAGCTTTCTGCGAAACTGCTTAGTGTTCTGTTAATTCATCTCACAGCGTTACATGTGTATTTCGGGGATCTCTTTGCTAGCTCTATTTCTGTGGAATCTGAGAACAGATATTTCGGATCACTTTGAAGACTATAGGGCCAAAGGAAATATCCTCCGATAACAAAGAGAAAGAAGCTTTCTGAGAAACTTCTTTGTGTTCTCTGAAATCATCTCACAGAGTTACAGCTTTCCCCTCAAGAAGCCTTTCGCTAAGACAGTTCTTGTGGAATTGGGAACGTGATATTTGGAAGCCCTTAGAGGGCTATGGTGAAAAAGGATATATCGTCAGATGAAATCTGGAAAGAAGCTTTCTGCGAAACTGCTTAGTGTTCTGTTAATTCATCTCACAGAGTTACATGTGTATTTCGAGGATCTCTTTGCTAGTCATATTTCTGTGGAATCTGAGAACAGATATTTCGGATCCCTTCGAAGACTATAGGGCCAAAGGAAATATCCTCCGATAACAAAGAGAAAGAAGCTTTCTGAGAAACTTCTTTGTGTTCTGTGAAATCATCTCGCAGAGTTACAGCTTTCCCCTCAAGAAGCCTTTCGCTAAGACAGTTCTTGTGGAATTGGCAAAGTGATATTTGGAAGCCCATAGAGGTCTATGGTGAAAAAGGAAATATCCTCAGATGAAATCTGGAAAGAAGCTTTCTGAGAAACTGCTTAGTGTTCTGTTAATTCATCTCACCGAGTTACATGTGTATTTCGAGGATCTCTTTGCTAGCCCTATTTCTGTGGAAACTGAGAAAAGATATTTCGGATCCCTTTGAAGACTATAGGGCCAAAGGAAATATCCTCGGATAACAAAGAGAAAGAAGCTTTCTGAGAAACTTCTTTCTGTTCTGTGAAATCATCTCACAGAGTTACAGCTTTCCCCTCAAGAAGCCTTTCGCTAAACAGTTCTTGTGGAACTGGCAAAGTGATATTTGGAAGCCCATAGAATGCTACGGTGAAAAAGGACATATCGTCAGATGAAATCTGGAAAGAAGCTTTCTGCGAAACTGCTTAGTGTTCTGTTAATTCATCTCACTGAGTTACATGTGTATTTCGAGGATCTCTTTGCTAGCCCTATTTCTGTGGAATCGAGAACAGATATTTCGGATCCTTTTGAAGACTATAGGGCCAAAGGAAATATCCTCGGATAACAAAGAGAAAGAAGCTTTCTGAGAAACTTCTTTGTGTTCTGTGAAATCATCTCACAGAGTTACAGCTTTCCCCTCAAGAAGCCTTTCGCTAAGACAGTTCTTGTGGAATTGGCAAAGTGATATTTGGAAGCCCTTAGAGGGCTATGGTGAAAAAGGAAATATCCTCAGATGAAATCTGGAAAGCAGCTTTCTGAGAAACTGCTTAGTGTTCTGTTAATTCATCTCACAGAGCTACATGTGTATTTCGAGGATCTCTTTGCTAGCCCTATTTCTGTGGAATCTGAGAACAGATATTTCGGATCCCTTTGAAGACTATAGGGCCAAAGGAAATATCCTCCGATAACAAAGAGAAAGAAGCTTTCTGAGAAACTTCTTTGTGTTCTGTGAAATCATCTCACAGAGTTACAGCTTTCCCTTCAAGAAGCCTTTCGCTAAGACAGTTCTTGTGGAATTGGGAACGTGATATTTGGAAGCCCATAGAGGGCTATGGTGAAAAAGGAAATATCCTCAGATGAAATCTGGAAAGAAGCTTTCTGCGAAACTGCTTAGTGTTCTGTGAATTCATCTCACAGAGTTACATGTGTATTTCGAGGATCTCTTTGCTAGCCCTATTTCTGTGGAATCTGAGAACAGATATTTCGGAACCCTTTGAAGACAATAGGGCCAAAGGAAATATCCTCCGATAACAAAGAGAAAGAAGCTTCCTGAGAAACTTCTTTGTGTTCTGTGAAATCATCTCACAGAGTTACAGCTTTCCCCTCAAGAAGCCGTTCGCTAAGAAAGTTCTTGTGGAATTGGCAAAGTGATATTCGGAAGCCCATAGAGGGCTATGGTGAAAAAGGAAATATCGTCAGATGAAATCTGGAAAGAAGCTTTCTGCGAAACTGCTTCGTGTTCTGTTAATTCATCTCACAGAGTTACATGTGTATTTCGGGTATCTCTTTGCTAGCTCTATTTCTGTGGAATCTGAGAACAGATATTTCGGATCACTTTGAAGACTATAGGGCCAAAGGAAATATCCTCCGATAACAAAGAGAAAGAAGCTTTCTGACAAACCTCTCTGTGTTCTGTGAAATCATCTCAGAGAATTACAGCTTTCCCCTCAAGAAGCCTTTCGCTAAGACAGTTCTTGTGGAATTGTCAAAGTGATATTTGTAAGCCCATGGAGGGCTATGGTGAAAAAGGACATATCCTGAGATGAAATCTGGAAAGAAGCTTTCTGAGATACTGCTTAGTGTTCTGTGAATTCATCTCACAGAGTTACATGTGTATTTCGAGGATCTCTTTGCTAGCTCTATTTCTGTGGAATCTGAGAACAGATATTTCGGATCCCTTTGAAGACTATAGGGCCAAAGGAAATATCCTCGGATAACAAAGAGAAAGAAGCTTTCTGAGAAACTTCTTTGTGTTCTGTGAAATCATCTCACAGAGTTACAGCTTTCCCCTCAAGAAGCCTTTCGCTAAGACAGTTCTTGTGGAATTGGCAAAGGATATTTGGAAGCCCATAGAGGGCTATGGTGAAAAAGGAAATATCCTCAGATGAAATCTGGAAAGAAGCTTTCTGAGAAACTGCTTAGTGTTCTGTTAATTTATCTCACAGCGTTACATGTGTATTTCGGGGATCTCTTTGCTAGCTCTATTTCTGTGGAATCTGAGAACAGATATTTCGGATCACTTTGAAGACTATAGGGCCAAAGGAAATATCCTCCGATAACAAAGAGAAAGAAGCTTTCTGAGAAACTTCTTTGTGTTCTGTGAAATCATCTCAGAGCGTTACAGCTTTCCCCTCAAGAAGCCTTTCGCTAAGACAGTTCTTGTGGAATTGGCAAAGTGATATTTGTAAGCCCATAGAGGGCTATGGTGAAAAAGGAAATATCCTCAGATGAAATCTGGAAAGAAGATTTCTGAGAAACTGCTTAGTGTTCTGTTAATTCATCTCACAGAGTTACATGTGTATTTCGAGGATCTCTTTGCTAGCCCTATTTCTGTGGAATCTGAGAACAGATATTTCGGATCCCTTTGAAGACTATAGGGCCAAAGGAAATATCCTCCGATAACAAAGAGAAAGAAGCTTTCTGAGAAATTTCTTTGTGTTCTGTGAAATCATCTCACAGAGTTACAGCTTTCCCCTGAAGAAGCCTTTCGCTAAGACAGTTCTTGTGGAATTGGCAAAGTGATATTTGGAAGCCCATAGAGGGCTATGGTGAAAAAGGAAATATCCTCAGATGAAATCTGGAAAGAAGCTTTCTGAGAAACTGCTTAGTGTTCTGTGAAATCATCTCACAGAGTTACATGTGTATTTCGTGGATCTCTTTGCTAGCCCTATTTCTGTGGAATCTGAGATCAGATATTTCGGATCCCTTTGAAGACTATAGAGCCAAAGGAAATATCCTCCGATAACAAAGAGAAAGAAGCTTTCTGAGAAACTTCTTTGTGTTCTGTGAAATCATCTCACAGGGTTACAGCTTTCCCCTCAAGAAGCCTTTCGCTAAGACAGTTCTTGTGGAATTGGCAAAGTGATATTCGGAAGCCCATAGAGGGCTATGGTGAAAAAGGAAATATCCTCAGATGAAATCTGGAAAGAAGCTTTCTGAGAAACTGCTTAGTGTTCTGTTAATTCATCTCACAGAGTTACATGTGTATTTGGAGGATCCCTTTGCTAGCCCTATTTCTGTGGTATCTGAGAACAGATATTTCGGATCCCTTTGAAGACTATAGGGCCAAAGGAAATATCCTCGGATAACAAAGAGAAAGAAGCTTTCTGAGAAACTTCTTTGTGTTCTGTGAAATCATCTCACAGAGTTACAGCTTTCCCCTCAAGAAGCCTTTCGCTAAGACAGTTCTTGTGGAATTGGCAAAGTGATATTTGGAAGCCCATAGAGGGCTATGGTGAAAAAGGAAATATCGTCAGATGAAATCTGGAAAGAAGCTTTCTGCGAAACTGCTTAGTGTTCTGTGAATTCATCTCACAGAGTTACATGTGTATTTCGAGGATCTCTTTGCTAGCCCTATTTCTGTGGAATCTGAGAACAGATATTTCGGAACCCTTTGAAGACTATAGGGCCAAAGGAAATATCCTCCGATAACAAAGAGAAAGAAGCTTCCTGAGAAACTTCTTTGTGTTCTGTGAAATCATCTCACAGAGTTACAGCTTTCCCCTCAAGAAGCCGTTCGCTAAGACAGTTCTTGTGGAATTGGCAAAGTGATATTTGGAAGCCCATAGAGGGCTATGGTGAAAAAGGAAATATCGTCAGATGAAATCTGGAAAGAAGCTTTCTGCGAAACTGCTTCGTGTTCTGTTAATTCATCTCACAGAGTTACATGTGTATTTCGGGTATCTCTTTGCTAGCTCTATTTCTGTGGAATCTGAGAACAGATATTTCGGATCACTTTGAAGACTATAGGGCCAAAGGAAATATCCTCCGATAACAAAGAGAAAGAATCTTTCTGAGAAACTTCTTTGTGTTCTGTGAAATCTTCTCAGAGAATTACAACTTTCCCCTCAGAAGCCTTTCGCTAAGACAGTTCTTGTGGAATTGTCAAAGTGATATTTGTAAGCCCATAGAGGGCTATGGTGAAAAAGGACATATCCTGAGATGAAATCTGGAAAGAAGCTTTCTGAGAAACTGCTTAATGTTCTGTTAATTCATCTCACCGAGTTACATGTGCATTTCGAGGATCTCTTTGCTAGCCCTATTTCTGTGGAATCTGAGAACAGATATTTCGGATCCCTTTGAAGACTATAGGGCCAAAGGAAATATCCTCCGATAACAAAGAGAAAGAAGCTTTCTGAGAAACTTCTTTGTGTTCTGTGAAATCATCTCACAGAGTTACAGCTTTCCCCTCAAGAAGCCTTTCGCTAAGACAGTTCTTGTGGAATTGGCAAAGGATATTTGGAAGCCCATAGAGGGCTATGGTGAAAAAGGAAATATCCTCAGATGAAATCTGGAAAGAAGCTTTCTGAGAAACTGCTTAGTGTTCTGTTAATTCATCTCACAGAGTTACATGTGTATTTCGGGGATCTCTTTGCTAGCTCTATTTCTGTGGAATCTGAGAACAGATATTTCGGATCACTTTGAAGACTATAGGGCCAAAGAAAATATCCTCCGATAACAAAGAGAAAGAAGCTTTCTGAGAAACTTCTTTGTGTTCTGTGAAATCATCTCAGAGCGTTACAGCTTTCCCCTCAAGAAGCCTTTCGCTAAGACAGTTCTTGTGGAATTGGCAAAGTGATATTTGGAAGCCCATAGAGGGCTATGGTGAAAAAGGAAATATCCTCAGATGAAATCTGGAAAGAAGATTTCTGAGAAACTGCTTAGTGTTCTGTTAATTCATCTCACAGAGTTACATGTGTATTTCGAGGATCTCTTTGCTAGCCCTATTTCTGTGGAATCTGAGAACAGATATTTCGGATCCCTTTGAAGACTATAGGGCCAAAGGAAATATCCTCCGATAACAAAGAGAAAGAAGCTTTCTGAGAAACTTCTTTGTGTTCTGTGAAATCATCTCACAGAGTTACAGCTTTCCCCTCAAGAAGCCTTTCGCTAAGACAGTTCTTGTGGAATTGGCAAAGTGATATTTGGAAGCCCATAGAGGGCTATGGTGAAAAAGGAAATATCCTCAGATGAAATCTGGAAAGAAGCTTTCTGAGAAACTGCTTAGTGTTCTGTGAAATCATCTCACAGAGTTACATGTGTATTTCGGGGATCTCTTTGCTAGCCCTATTTCTGTGGAATCAGAGATCAGATATTTCGGATCCCTTTGAAGACTATAGGTCCAAAGGAAATATCCTCCGATAACAAAGAGAAAGAAGCTTTCTGAGAAACTTCTTTGTGTTCTGTGAAATCATCTCACAGAGTTACAGCTTTCCCCTCTAGAAGCCTTTCGCTAAGACAGTTCTTGTGGAATTGGCAAAGTGATATTCGGAAGCCCATAGAGGGCTATGGTGAAAAAGGAAATATCGTCAGATGAAATCTGGAAAGAAGCTTTCTGCGAAACTGCTTAGTGTTCTGTTAATTCATCCCACAGAGTTACATGTGTATTTGGAGGATCTCTTTGCTAGCCCTATTTCTGTGGAATCTGAGAACAGATATTTCGGATCCCTTTGAAGACTATAGGGCCAAAGGAAATATCCTCGGATAACAAAGAGAAAGAAGCTTTCTGAGAAACTTCTTTGTGTTCTGTGAAATCATCTCACAGAGTTACAGCTTTCCCCTCAAGAAGCCTTTCGCTAAGACAGTTCTTGTGGAATTGGCAAAGTGATATTTGGAAGCCCTTAGAGGGCTATGGTGAAAAAGGAAATATCCTCAGATGAAATCTTTAAAGAAGCTTTCTGAGAAACTGCTTAGTGTTCTGTTAATTCATCTCACAGAGTTACATGTGTATTTCGAGGATCTCTTTGCTAGCCCTATTTCTGTGGAATCTGAGAACTGATATTTCGGATCCCTTTGAAGACGATAGGGCCAAAGGAAATATCCTCCGATAACAAAGAGAAAGAAGCTTTCTGAGAAACTTCTTTGTGTTCTGTGAAATCATCTCACAGAGTTACAGCTTTCCCCTGAAGACGCCTTTGGCTAAGACAGTTCTTGTGGAATTGCCAAAGTGATATTTGGAAGCACATAGAGGGCTATGGTGAAAAAGGAAATATCGTCAGATGAAATCTGGAAAGAAGCTTTCTGCGAAACTGCTTAGTGTTCTGTTAACTCATCTCACAGCGTTACATGTGTATTTCGGGGATCTCTTTGCTAGCTCTATTTCTGTGGAATCTGAGAACAGATATTTCGGATCCCTTTGAAGACTATAGGGCCAAAGGAAATATCCTCCGATAACAAAGAGAAAGAAGCTTTCTGAGAAACTTCTTTGTGTTCTGTGAAATCATCTCACAGAGTTACAGCTTTCCCCTCAAGAAGCCTTTTGCTAAGACAGTTCTTGTGGAATTGGGAACGTGATATTTGGAAGCCCATAGAGGGCTATGGTGAAAAAGGATATATCCTCAGATGAAATCTGGAAAGAAGCTTTCTGAGAAACTGCTTAGTGTTCTGTTAATTCATCTCACAGAGTTACATGTGTATTTCGAGGATCTCTTTGCTAGCCCTATTTCTGGGGAATCTGAGAACAGATATTTCGGATCCCTTTGAAGACTATAGGGCCAAAGGAAATATCCTCCGATAACAAAGAGAAAGAAGCTTTCTGAGAAACTTCTTTGTGTTCTGTGAAATCATCTCACAGAGTTACAGCTTTCCCCTCAAGAAGCCTTTCGCTAAGACAGTTCTTGTGGAATTGGCAAAGGATATTTGGAAGCCCATAGAGGGCTATGGTGAAAAAGGAAATATCCCCAGATGAAATCTGGAAAGAAGCTTTCTGAGAAACTGCTTAGTGTTCTGTTAATTCATCTCACAGAGTTACATGTGTATTTCGAGGATCTCTTTGCTAGCCCTATTTCTGTGGAATCTGAGAACAGATATTTCGGATCCCTTTGAAGACTATAGGGCCAAAGGAAATATCCTCGGATAACAAAGAGAAAGAAGCTATCTGAGAAACTTCTTTGTGTTCTGTGAAATCATCTCAGAGAGTTACAGCTTTCCCCTCAAGAAGCCTTTCGCTAAGACAGTTCTTGTGGAATTGGCAAAGTGATATTTGGAAGCCCATAGAGGGCTATGGTGAAAAAGGAAATATCCTCAGATGAAATCTGGAAAGCAGCTTTCTTAGAAACTGCTTAGTGTTCTGTTAATTCATCTCACAGAGTTACATGTGTATTTCGAGGATCTCTTTGCTAGCCCTATTTCTGTGGAATCTGAGAACAGATATTTCGGATGCCTTTGAAGACTATAGGGCCAAAGGAAATATCCTCCGATAACAAAGAGAAAGAAGCTTTCTGAGAAACTTCTTTGTGTTCTGTGAAATCATCTCACAGAGTTACAGCTTTCCCCTCAAGAAGCCTTTCGCTTAGACAGTTCTTGTGGAATTGGCAAAGTGATATTCGGAAGCCCATAGAGGGCTATGGTGAAAAAGGAAATATCGTCAGATGAAATCTGGAAAGAAGCTTTCTGCGAAACTGCTTAGTGTTCTGTGAATTCATCTCACAGAGTTACATGCGTATTTCGAGGATCTCTTTGCTAGTCCTATTTCTGTGGAAACTCAGAAAAGATATTTCGGATCCCTTTGAAGACTATAGGGCCAAAGGAAATATCCTCCGATAACAAAGAGAAAGAAGCTTTCTGAGAAATTTCTTTGTGTTCTGTGAAATCATCTCACAGAGTTACAGCTTTCCCCGAAGAAGCCTTTCGCTAAGACAGTTCTTGTGGAATTGGCAAAGTGATATTTGGAAGCCCATAGAGGGCTATGGTGAAAAAGGAAATATCGTCAGATGAAATCTGGAAAGAAGCTTTCTGAGAAACTGCTTAGTGTTCTGTTAATTCATCTCACAGAGTTACATGTGTATTTCGAGGATCTCTTTGCTAGCCCTATTTCTGTGGAATCTGAGAACAGATATTTCGGATCCCTTCGAAGACTATAGGGCCAAAGGAAATATCCTCAGATAACAAAGAGAAAGAAGCTTTCTGAGAAACTTCTTTGTGTTCTGTGAAATCATCTCGCAGAGTTACAGCTTTCCCCTCAAGAAGCCTTTCGCTAAGACAGTTCTTGTGGAATTGGCAAAGTGATATTTGGAAGCCCTTAGAGGGCTATGGTGAAAAAGGAAATATCCTCAGATGAAATCTGGAAAGCAGCTTTCTGAGAAACTGCTTAGTGTTCTGTTAATTCATCTCACAGAGCTACATGTGTATTTCGAGGATCTCTTTGCTAGCCCTATTTCTGTGGAATCTGAGAACAGATATTTCGGATCCTTTTGAAGACTATAGGGCCAAAGGAAATATCCTCCGATAACAAAGAGAAAGAAGCTTTCTGAGAAACTTCTTTCTGTTCTGTGAAATCACCTCACAGAGTTACAGCATTCCCCTCAAGAAGCCTTTTGCTAAGACAGTTCTTGTGGAATTGGCAAAGTGATATTTGGAAGCCCATAGTGGGCTATGGTGAAAAAGGAAATATCCTCAGATGAAATCTGGAAAGAAGCTTTCTGAGAAACTGCTTAGTGTTCTGTTAATTCATCTCACAGCGTTACATGTGTATTTCGGGGATGTCTTTGCTAGCACTATTTCTGTGGAATCTGAGAACAGATATTTCGGATCACTTTGAAGACTATAGGGCCAAAGGAAATATCCTCCGATAACAAAGAGAAAGAAGCTTTCTGAGAAACTTCTTTGTGTTCTGTGAAATCATCTCACAGAGTTACAGCTTTCCCCTCAAGAAGCCGTTCGCTAAGACAGTTCTTGTGGAATTGGCAAAGTGATATTTGGAAGCCCATAGAGGGCTATGGTGAAAAAGGAAATATCGTCAGATGAAATCTGGAAAGAAGCTTTCTGCGAAACTGCTTCGTGTTCTGTTAATTCATCTCACCGAGTTACATGTGTATTTCGGGCATCTCTTTGCTAGCTCTATTTCTGTGGAATCTGAGAACAGATATTTCGGATCACTTTGAAGACTATAGGGCCAAAGGAAATATCCTCCGATAACAAAGAGAAAGAAGCTTTCTGAGAAACTTCTTTGTGTTCTGTGAAATCATCTCAGAGCGTTACAGCTTTCCCCTCAAGAAGCCTTTCGCTAAGACAGTTCTTGTGGAATTGGCAAAGTGATATTTGTAAGCCCATAGAGGGCTATGGTGAAAAAGGAAATATTCTCAGATGAAATCTGGAAAGAAGATTTCTGAGAAACTGCTAAGTGTTCTGTTAATTCATCTCACAGAGTTACATGTGTATTTCGAGGATCTCTTTGCTAGCCCTATTTCTGTGGAATCTGAGAACAGATATTTCGGATCCCTTTGAAGACTATAGGGCCAATGGAAATATCCTCCGATAACAAAGAGAAAGAAGCTTTCTTAGAAACTTCTTTGTGTTCTGTGAAATCATCTCACAGAGTTGCAGCTTTCCCCTCAAAAAGCCTTTCGCTAAGACAGTTCTTGTGGAATTGGCAAAGTGATATTTGGAAGCCCATAGTGGGCTATGGTGAAAAAGGAAATATCCTCAGATGAAATCTGGAAAGAAGCTTTCTGAGAAACTGCTTAGTGTTCTGTTAATTCATCTCACAGAGTTACATGTGTATTTCGAGGATCTCTTTGCTAGCCCTATTTCTGTGGAATCTGAGAACAGATATTTCGGATCCCTTTGAAGACTATAGGGCTAAAGGAAATATCCTCCGATAACAAAGAGAAAGAAGCTTTCTGAGAAACTTCCTTGTGTTCTGTGAAATCATCTCACAGAGTTACAGCTTTCCCCTCAAGAAGCCTTTCGCTAAGACAGTTCTTGTGGAATTGGCAAAGTGATATTTGGAAGCCCATAGAGGGCTATGGTGAAAAAGGAAATATCCTCAGATGAAATCTGGAAAGAAGCTTTCTGAGAAACTGCTTAGTGTTCTGTGAATTCATCTCAGAGAGTTACATGTGTATTTCGGGGATCTCTTTGCTAGCCCTATTTCTGTGGAAACTGAGAAAAGATATTTCGGATCCCTTTGAAGAATATAGGGCCAAAGGAAATAACCTCCGATAACAAAGAGAAAGAAGCTTTCTGAGAAACTTCTTTCTGTTCTGTGAATTCATCTCACAGAGTTACAGCTTTCCCCTCAAGAAGCCTTTCGCTAAGACAGTTCTTGTGGAATTGGCAAAGTGATATTTGGATGCCCATAGAAGGCTATGGTGAAAAAGGAAATATCGTCAGATGAAATCTGGAAAGAAGCTTTCTGCGAAACTGCTTAGTGTTCTGTTAATTCATCTCACAGAGTTACATGTGTATTTCGAGGATCTCTTTGCTAGCCCTATTTCTGTGGAATCTGAGAACAGATATTTCGGATCCCTTTGAAGACTATAGGGCCAAAGGAAATATCCTCGGATAACAAAGAGAAAGAAGCTATCTGAGAAACTTCTTTGTGTTCTGTGAAATCATCTCAGAGAGTTACAGCTTTCCCCTCAAGAAGCCTTTCGCTAAGACAGTTCTTGTGGAATTGGCAAAGTGATATTTGGAAGCCCATAGAGGGCTATGGTGAAAAAGGAAATATCCTCAGATGAAATCTGGAAAGCAGCTTTCTTAGAAACTGCTTAGTGTTCTG
Source organism: Macaca nemestrina (assembly GCF_043159975.1). NCBI lineage: Eukaryota > Metazoa > Chordata > Mammalia > Primates > Cercopithecidae > Macaca > Macaca nemestrina. The sequence continues at coordinate 32,661,631 of NC_092135.1, read as the reverse complement.
TTAATTCATCTCACAGAGTTACATGTGTATTTCGAGGATCTCTTTGCTAGCCCTATTTCTGTGGAATCTGAGAACAGATATTTCGGATGCCTTTGAAGACTATAGGGCCAAAGGAAATATCCTCCGATAACAAAGAGAAAGAAGCTTTCTGAGAAACTTCTTTGTGTTCTGTGAAATCATCTCACAGAGTTACAGCTTTCCCCTCAAGAAGCCTTTCGCTTAGACAGTTCTTGTGGAATTGGCAAAGTGATATTCGGAAGCCCATAGAGGGCTATGGTGAAAAAGGAAATATCGTCAGATGAAATCTGGAAAGAAGCTTTCTGCGAAACTGCTTAGTGTTCTGTGAATTCATCTCATAGAGTTACATGCGTATTTCGAGGATCTCTTTGCTAGTCCTATTTCTGTGGAAACTCAGAAAAGATATTTCGGATCCCTTTGAAGACTATAGGGCCAAAGGAAATATCCTCCGATAACAAAGAGAAAGAAGCTTTCTGAGAAATTTCTTTGTGTTCTGTGAAATCATCTCACAGAGTTACAGCTTTCCCCGAAGAAGCCTTTCGCTAAGACAGTTCTTGTGGAATTGGCAAAGTGATATTTGGAAGCCCATAGAGGGCTATGGTGAAAAAGGAAATATCGTCAGATGAAATCTGGAAAGAAGCTTTCTGAGAAACTGCTTAGTGTTCTGTTAATTCATCTCACAGAGTTACATGTGTATTTCGAGGATCTCTTTGCTAGCCCTATTTCTGTGGAATCTGAGAACAGATATTTCGGATCCCTTCGAAGACTATAGGGCCAAAGGAAATATCCTCGGATAACAAAGAGAAAGAAGCTTTCTGAGAAACTTCTTTGTGTTCTGTGAAATCATCTCGCAGAGTTACAGCTTTCCCCTCAAGAAGCCTTTCGCTAAGACAGTTCTTGTGGAATTGGCAAAGTGATATTTGGAAGCCCTTAGAGGGCTATGGTGAAATAGGAAATATCCTCAGATGAAATCTGGAAAGCAGCTTTCTGAGAAACTGCTTAGTGTTCTGTTAATTCATCTCACAGAGCTAAATGTGTATTTCGAGGATCTCTTTGCTAGCCCTATTTCTGTGGAATCTGAGAACAGATATTTCGGATCCCTTTGAAGACTATAGGGCCAAAGGAAATATCCTCCGATAACAAAGAGAAAGAAGCTTTCTGAGAAACTTCTTTCTGTTCTGTGAAATCACCTCACAGAGTTACAGCATTCCCCTCAAGAAGCCTTTTGCTAAAACAGTTCTTGTGTAATTGGCAAAGTGATATTTGGAAGCCCATAGTGGGCTATGGTGAAAAAGGAAATATCCTCAGATGAAATCTGGAAAGAAGCTTTCTGAGAAACTGCTTAGTGTTCTGTTAATTCATCTCACAGCGTTACATGTGTATTTCGGGGATCTCTTTGCTAGCACTATTTCTGTGGAATCTGAGAACAGATATTTCGGATCACTTTGAAGACTATAGGTCCAAAGGAAATATCCTCCGATAACAAAGAGAAAGAAGCTTTCTGAGAAACTTCTTTGTGTTCTGTGAAATCATCTCACAGAGTTACAGCTTTCCCCTCAAGAAGCCGTTCGCTAAGACAGTTCTTGTGGAATTGGCAAAGTGATATTTGGAAGCCCATAGAGGGCAACGGTGAAAAAGGAAATATCGTCAGATGAAATCTGGAAAGAAGCTTTCTGCGAAACTGCTTCGTGTTCTGTTAATTCATCTCACCGAGTTACATGTGTATTTCGGGCATCTCTTTGCTAGTTCTATTTCTGTGGAATCTGAGAACAGATATTTCGGATCACTTTGAAGACTATAGGGCCAAAGGAAATATCCTCCGATAACAAAGAGAAAGAAGCTTTCTGAGAAACTTCTTTGTGTTCTGTGAAATCATCTCAGAGCGTTACAGCTTTCCCCTCAAGAAGCCTTTCGCTAAGACAGTTCTTGTGGAATTGGCAAAGTGATATTTGGAAGCCCATAGAGGGCTATGGTGAAAAAGGAAATATCCTCAGATGAAATCTGGAAAGAAGATTGCTGAGAAACTGCTTAGTGTTCTGTTAATTCATCTCACAGAGTTACATGTGTATTTCGAGGATGTCTTTGCTAGCCCTATTTCTGTGGAATCTGAGAACAGATATTTCGGATCCCTTTGAAGACTATAGGGCCAAAGGAAATATCCTCCGATAACAAAGAGAAAGAAGCTTTCTGAGAAACTTCTTTGTGTTCTGTGAAATCATCTCACAGAGTTACAGCTTTCCCCTCAAGAAGCCTTTCGCTAAGACAGTTCTTGTGGAATTGGCAAAGTGATATTTGGAAGCCCATAGAGGGCTATGGTGAAACAGGAAATATCCTCAGATGAAATCTGGAAAGAAGCTTTCTGAGAAACTGCTTAGTGTTCTGTGAAATCATCTCACAGAGTTACATGTGTATTTCGGGGATCTCTTTGCTAGCCCTATTTCTGTGGAATCTGAGATCAGATATTTCGGATCCCTTTGGAGACTATAGGGCCAAAGGAAATATCCTCCGATAACAAAGAGAAAGAAGCTTTCTGAGAAACTTCTTTGTGTTCTGTGAAATCATCTCACAGAGTTACAGCTTTCCCCTCAAGAAGCCTTTCGCTAAGACAGTTCTTGTGGAATTGGCAAAGTGATATTCGGAAGCCCATAGAGGGCTAAGGTGAAAAAGGAAATATCGTCAGATGAAATCTGGAAAGAAGCTTTCTGCGAAACTGCTTAGTGTTCTGTTAATTCATCTCACAGAGTTACATGTGTATTTGGAGGATCTCTTTGCTAGCCCTATTTCTGTGGAATCTGAGAACAGATATTTCGCATCCCTTTGAAGACTATAGGGCCAAAGGAAATATCCTCGGATAACAAAGAGAAAGAAGCTTTCTGAGAAACTTCTTTGTGTTCTGTGAAATCATCTCACAGAGTTACAGCTTTCCCCTCAAGAAGCCTTTCGCTAAGACAGTTCTTGTGGAATTGGCAAAGTGATATTTGGAAGCCCATAGAGGGCTATGGTGAAAAAGGAAATATCGTCAGATGAAATCTGGAAAGAAGCTTTCTGCGAAACTGCTTAGTGTTCTGTGAATTCATCTCACAGAGTTACATGTGTATTTCGAGGATCTCTTTGCTAGCCCTATTTCTGTGGAATCTGAGAACAGATATTTCGGAACCCTTTGAAGACTATAGGGCCAAAGGAAATATCCTCCGATAACAAAGAGAAAGAAGCTTCCTGAGAAACTTCTTTGTGTTCTGTGAAATCATCTCACAGAGTTACAGCTTTCCCCTCAAGAAGCCGTTCGCTAAGACAGTTCTTGTGGAATTGGCAATGTGATATTTGGAAGCCGATAGAGGGCTATGGTGAAAAAGGAAATATCGTCAGATGAAATCTGGAAAGAAGCTTTCTGCGAAACTGCTTCGTGTTCTGTTAATTCATCTCACAGAGTTACATGTGTATTTCGGGATTCTCTTTGCTAGCTCTATTTCTGTGGAATCTGAGAACAGATATTTCGGATCACTTTGAAGACTATAGGGCCAAAGGAAATATCCTCCGATAACAAAGAGAAAGAAGCTTTCTGAGAAACTTCTTTGTGTTCTGTGAAATCATCTCAGAGAATTACAGCTTTCCCCTCAAGAAGCCTTTCGCTAAGACAGTTCTTGTGGAATTGTCAAAGTGATATTTGTAAGCCCATAGAGGGCTATGGTGAAAAAGGACATATCCTGAGATGAAATCTGGAAAGAAGCTTTCTGAGAAACTGCTTAGTGTTCTGTTAATTCATCTCACAGAGTTACATGTGTATTTCGAGGATCTCTTTGCTAGCCCTATTTCTGTTGAATCTGAGAACAGATATTTCGGATCCCTTTGAAGACTATAGGGCCAAAGGAAATATCCTCGGATAACAAAGAGAAAGAAGCTTTCTGAGAAACTTCTTTGTGTTCTGTGAAATCATCTCACAGAGTTACAGCTTTCCCCTCAAGAAGCCTTTCCCTAAGACAGTCCTTGTGGAATTGGCAAAGGATATTTGGAAGCCCATAGAGGGCTATGGTGAAAAAGGAAATATCCTCAGATGAAATCTGCAAGGAAGCTTTCTGAGAAACTGCTTAGTGTTCTGTTAATTCATCTCACAGCGTTACATGTGTATTTCGGGGATCTCTTTGCTAGCTCTATTTCTGTGGAATCTGAGAACAGATATTTCGGATCACTTTGAAGACTATAGGGCCAAAGGAAATATCCTCGGATAACAAAGAGAAAGAAGCTTTCTGAGAAACTTCTTTGTGTTCTGTGAAATCATCTCAGAGCGTTAGAGCTTTCCCCTCAAGAAGCCTTTCGCTAAGACAGTTCTTGTGGAATTGGCAAAGTGATATTTGTAAGCCCATAGAGGTCTATGGTGAAAAAGGAAATATCCTCAGATGAAATCTGGAAAGAAGATTTCTGAGAAACTGCTTAGTGTTCTGTTAATTCATCTCACAGAGTTACATGTGTATTTCGAGGATCTCTTTGCTAGCCCTATTTCTGTGGAATCTGAGAAAAGATATTTCGGATCCCTTTGAAGACTATAGGGCCAAAGGAAATATCCTCCGATAACAAAGAGAAAGAAGCTTTCTGAGAAACTTCTTTGCGTTCTGTGAAATCATCTCACAGAGTTACAGCTTTTCCCTCAAGAAGCCTTTCGCTAAGACAGTTCTTGTGGAATTGGCAAAGTGATATTTGGAAGCCCATAGAGGGCTATGGTGAAAAAGGAAATATCCTCAGATGAAATCTGGAAAGAAGCTTTCTGAGAAACTGCTTAGTGTTCTGTGAAATCATCTCACAGAGTTACATGTGTATTTCGGGGATCTCTTTGCTAGCCCTATTTCTGTGGAATCTGAGATCAGATATTTCGGATCCCTTTGAAGACTATAGGGCCAAAGGAAATATCCTCCGATAACAAAGAGAAAGAAGCTTTCTGAGAAACTTCTTTGTGTTCTGTGAAATCATCTCACAGAGTTACAGCTTTCCCCTCAAGAAGCCTTTCGCTAAGACAGTTCTTGTGGAATTGGCAAAGTGATATTCGGAAGCCCATAGAGGGCTATGGTGAAAAAGGAAATATCGTCAGATGAAATCTGGAAAGAAGCTTTCTGCGAAACTGCTTGGTGTTCTGTGAATTCATCTCACAGAGTTACATGTGTATTTCGAGGATCTCTTTGCTAGCCCTATTTCTGTGGAATCTGAGAACAGATATTTCGGATCCCTTTAAGACTATAGGGCCAAAGGAAATATCCTCGGATAACAAAGAGAAAGAAGCTTTCTGAGAAACTTCTTTGTGTTCTGTGAAATCATCTCACAGAGTTACAGCTTTCCCCTCAAGAAGCCTTTCGCTAAGACAGTTCTTGTGGAGTTGGCAAAGTGATATTTGGAAGCCCTTAGAGGGCTATGGTGAAAAAGGAAATATCGTCAGATGAAATCTGGAAAGAAGCTTTCTGAGAAACTGCTTAGTGTTCTGTTAATTCATCTCACAGAGTTACATGTGTATTTCGAGGATCTCTTTGCTAGCCCTATATCTGTGGAATCTGAGAACAGATATTTCGGATCCCTTTGAAGACTATAGGGCCAAAGGAAATATCCTCCGATAACAAAGAGAAAGAAGCTTTCTGAGAAACTTCTTTGTGTTCTGTGAAATCATCTCACAGAGTTACAGCTTTCCCCTGAAGACGCCTTTCGCTAAGACAGTTCTTGTGGAATTGCCAAAGTGATATTTGGAAGCCCATAGAGGGCTATGGTGAAAAAGGATATATCGTCAGATGAAATCTGGAAAGAAGCTTTCTGCGAAACTGCTTAGTGTTCTGTTAATTCATCTCACAGCGTTACATGTGTATTTCGGGGATCTCTTTGCTAGCTCTATTTCTGTGGAATCTGAGAACAGATATTTCGGATCACTTTGAAGACTATAGGGCCAAAGGAAATATCCTCCGATAACAAAGAGAAAGAAGCTTTCTGAGAAACTTCTTTGTGTTCTGTGAAATCATCTCACAGAGTTACAGCTTTCCCCTCAAGAAGCGTTTTGCTAAGACAGTTCTTGTGGAATTGCCAAAGTGATATTTTGAAGCCCATAGAGGGCTATGGTGAAAAAGGAAATATCCTCAGATGAAATCTGGAAAGAAGCTTTCTGAGAAACTGCTTAGTGTTCTGTTAATTCATCTCACAGAGTTACATGTGTATTTCGGGGATCTCTTTGCTAGCTCTATTTCTGTGGAATCTGAGAACAGATATTTCGGATCACTTTGAAGACTATAGGGCCAAAGGAAATATCCTCCGATAACAAAGAGAAAGAAGCTTTCTGAGAAACTTCTTTGTGTTCTGTGAAATCATCTCAGAGAGTTACAGCTTTCCCCTCAAGAAGCTTTCGCTAAGACAGTTCTTGTGGAATTGGCAAAGTGATATTTGGAAGCCCATAGAGGGCTATGGTGAAAAAGGAAATATCCTCAGATGAAATCTGGAAAGAAGCTTTCTGAGAAACTGCTTAGTGTTCTGTTAATTCATCTCACAGAGTTACATGTGTATTTCGAGGATCTCTGTTGCTAGCCCTATTTCTGTGGAATCTGAGAACAGATATTTCGGATCCCTTTGAAGACTATAGGGCCAAAGGAAATATCCTCCGATAACAAAGAGAAAGAAGCTTTCTGAGAAACTTCTTTGTGTTCTGTGAAATCATCTCACAGAGTTACAGCTTTCCCCTCAAGAAGCCTTTCGCTAAGACAGTTCTTGTGGAATTGGCAAAGTGATATTTGGAAGCCCATAGAGGGCTACGGTGAAAAAGGAAATATCCTCAGATGAAATCTGGAAAGAAGCTTTCTGAGAAACTGCTTAGTGTTCTGTGAAATCATCTCACAGAGTTACATGTGTATTTCGAGGATCTCTTTGCTAGCCCTATTTCTGTGGAATCTGAGAACAGATATTTCGGATCCCTTTGAAGACTATAGGGACAAAGGAAAAATCCTCCGATAACAAAGAGAAAGAAGCTTTCTGAGAAACTTCTTTTTGTTCTGTGAAATCATCTCACAGAGTTACAGCTTTCCCCTCAAGAAGCCTTTTGCTAAGACAGTTCTTGTGGAATTTGCAAAGTGATATTCGGAAGCCCATAGAGGGCTGTGGTGAAAAAGGAAATATCGTCAGATGAAATCTGGAAAGAAGCTTTCTGCGAAACTTCTTAGTGTTCCGTTAATTCATCTCACAGAGTTACATGTGTATTTCGACAATCTCTTTGCTAGCCCTATTTCTGTGGAATCTGAGAACAGATATTTCGGATCCCTTTGAAGACTATAGGGCCAAAGGAAATATCCTCCGATAACAAAGAGAAAGAAGCTTCCTGAGAAACTTCTTTGTGTTCTGTGAAATCATCTCACAGAGTTACAGCTTTCCCCTCAAGAAGCCGTTCGCTAAGACAGTTCTTGTGGAATTGGCAAAGTGATATTTGGAAGCCCATAGAGGGCTATGGTGAAAAAGGAAATATCGTCAGATGAAATCTGGAAAGAAGCTTTCTGCGAAACTGCTTCGTGTTCTCTTAATTCATCTCACAGAGTTACATGTGTATTTCAGGTATCTCTTTGCTAGCTCTATTTCTGTGGAAACTGAGAAAAGATATTTCGGATCCCTTTGAAGAATATAGGGCCAAAGGAAATAACCTCCGATAACAAAGAGAAAGAAGCTTTCTGAGAAACTTCTTTCTGTTCTGTGAAATCATCTCACAGAGTTACAGCTTTCCCCTCAAGAAGCCTTTCGCTAAGACAGTTCTTGTGGAATTGGCAAAGTGATATTTGGATGCCCATAGAAGGCTATGGTGAAAAAGGAAATATCGTCAGATGAAATCTGGAAAGAAGCTTTCTGCGAAACTGCTTAGTGTTCTGTTAATTCATCTCACAGAGTTACATGTGTATTTCGAGGATCTCTTTGCTAGCCCTATTTCTGTGGAATCTGAGAACAGATATTTCGGATCCCTTTGAAGACTATAGGGCCAAAGGAAATATCCTCGGATAACAAAGAGAAAGAAGCTATCTGAGAAACTTCTTTGTGTTCTGTGAAATCATCTCAGAGAGTTACAGCTTTCCCCTCAAGAAGCCTTTCGCTAAGACAGTTCTTGTGGAATTGGCAAAGTGATATTTGGAAGCCCATAGAGGGCTATGGTGAAAAAGGAAATATCCTCAGATGAAATCTGGAAAGCAGCTTTCTTAGAAACTGCTTAGTGTTCTGTTAATTCATCTCACAGAGTTACATGTGTATTTCGAGGATCTCTTTGCTAGCCCTATTTCTGTGGAATCTGAGAACAGATATTTCGGATGCCTTTGAAGACTATAGGGCCAAAGGAAATATCCTCCGATAACAAAGAGAAAGAAGCTTTCTGAGAAACTTCTTTGTGTTCTGTGAAATCATCTCACAGAGTTACAGCTTTCCCCTCAAGAAGCCTTTCGCTTAGACAGTTCTTGTGGAATTGGCAAAGTGATATTCGGAAGCCCATAGAGGGCTATGGTGAAAAAGGAAATATCGTCAGATGAAATCTGGAAAGAAGCTTTCTGCGAAACTGCTTAGTGTTCTGTGAATTCATCTCACAGAGTTACATGCGTATTTCGAGGATCTCTTTGCTAGTCCTATTTCTGTGGAAACTCAGAAAAGATATTTCGGATCCCTTTGAAGACTATAGGGCCAAAGGAAATATCCTCCGATAACAAAGAGAAAGAAGCTTTCTGAGAAATTTCTTTGTGTTCTGTGAAATCATCTCACAGAGTTACAGCTTTCCCCGAAGAAGCCTTTCGCTAAGACAGTTCTTGTGGAATTGGCAAAGTGATATTTGGAAGCCCATAGAGGGCTATGGTGAAAAAGGAAATATCGTCAGATGAAATCTGGAAAGAAGCTTTCTGAGAAACTGCTTAGTGTTCTGTTAATTCATCTCACAGAGTTACATGTGTATTTCGAGGATCTCTTTGCTAGCCCTATTTCTGTGGAATCTGAGAACAGATATTTCAGATCCCTTCGAAGACTATAGGGCCAAAGGAAATATCCTCGGATAACAAAGAGAAAGAAGCTTTCTGAGAAACTTCTTTGTGTTCTGTGAAATCATCTCGCAGAGTTACAGCTTTCCCCTCAAGAAGCCTTTCGCTAAGACAGTTCTTGTGGAATTGGCAAAGTGATATTTGGAAGCCCTTAGAGGGCTATGGTGAAAAAGGAAATATCCTCAGATGAAATCTGGAAAGCAGCTTTCTGAGAAACTGCTTAGTGTTCTGTTAATTCATCTCACAGAGCTACATGTGTATTTCGAGGATCTCTTTGCTAGCCCTATTTCTGTGGAATCTGAGAACAGATATTTCGGATCCCTTTGAAGACTATAGGGCCAAAGGAAATATCCTCCGATAACAAAGAGAAAGAAGCTTTCTGAGAAACTTCTTTCTCTTCTGTGAAATCACCTCACAGAGTTACAGCATTCCCCTCAAGAAGCCTTTTGCTAAGACAGTTCTTGTGGAATTGGCAAAGTGATATTTGGAAGCCCATAGTGGGCTATGGTGAAAAAGGAAATATCCTCAGATGAAATCTGGAAAGAAGCTTTCTGAGAAACTGCTTAGTGTTCTGTGAATTCATCTCACAGCGTTACATGTGTATTTCGGGTATCTCTTTGCTAGCACTATTTCTGTGGAATCTGAGAACAGATATTTCGGATCACTTTGAAGACTATAGGGCCAAAGGAAATATCCTCCGATAACAAAGAGAAAGAAGCTTTCTGAGAAACTTCTTTGTGTTCTGTGAAATCATCTCACAGAGTTACAGCTTTCCCCTCAAGAAGCCGTTCGCTAAGACAGTTCTTGTGGAATTGGCAAAGTGATATTTGGAAGCCCATAGAGGGCTATGGTGAAAAAGGAAATATCGTCAGATGAAATCTGGAAAGAAGCTTTCTGCGAAACTGCTTAGTGTTCTGTTAATTCATCTCACCGAGTTACATGTGTATTTCGGGCATCTCTTTGCTAGCTCTATGTCTGTGGAATCTGAGAACAGATATTTCGGATCACTTTGAAGACTATAGGGCCAAAGGAAATATCCTCCGATAACAAAGAGAAAGAAGCTTTCTGAGAAACTTCTTTGTGTTCTGTGAAATCATCTCAGAGCGTTACAGCTTTCCCCTCAAGAAGCCTTTCGCTAAGACAGTTCTTGTGGAATTGGCAAAGTGATATTTGTAAGCCCATAGAGGGCTATGGTGAAAAAGGAAATATCCTCAGATGAAATCTGGAAAGAAGCTTTCTGCGAAACTGCTTAGTGTTCTGTTAATTCATCTCACAGAGTTACATGTGTATTTCGAGGATCTCTTTGCTAGCCCTATTTCTGTGGAATCTGAGAACAGATATTTCGGATCCCTTTGAAGACTATAGGGCCAATGGAAATATCCTCCGATAACAAAGAGAAAGAAGCTTTCTTAGAAACTTCTTTGTGTTCTGTGAAATCATCTCACAGAGTTGCAGCTTTCCCCTCAAAAAGCCTTTCGCTAAGACAGTTCTTGTGGAATTGGCAAAGTGATATTTGGAAGCCCATAGTGGGCTATGGTGAAAAAGGAAATATCCTCAGATGAAATCTGGAAAGAAGCTTTCTGAGAAACTGCTTAGTGTTCTGTTAATTCATCTCACAGAGTTACATGTGTATTTCGAGGATCTCTTTGCTAGCCCTATTTCTGTGGAATCTGAGAACAGATATTTCGGATCCCTTTGAAGACTATAGGGCTAAAGGAAATATCCTCTGATAACAAAGAGAAAGAAGCTTTCTGAGAAACTTCCTTGTGTTCTGTGAAATCATCTCACAGAGTTACAGCTTTCCCCTCAAGAAGCCTTTCGCTAAGACAGTTCTTGTGGAATTGGCAAAGTGATATTTGGAAGCCCATAGAGGGCTATGGTGAAAAAGGAAATATCCTCAGATGAAATCTGGAAAGAAGCTTTCTGAGAAACTGCTTAGTGTTCTGTGAATTCATCTCAGAGAGTTACATGTGTATTTCGGGGATCTCTTTGCTAGCCCTATTTCTGTGGAAACTGAGAAAAGATATTTCGGATCCCTTTGAAGAATATAGGGCCAAAGGAAATAACCTCCGATAACAAAGAGAAAGAAGCTTTCTGAGAAACTTCTTTCTGTTCTGTGAATTCATCTCACAGAGTTACAGCTTTCCCCTCAAGAAGCCTTTCGCTAAGACAGTTCTTGTGGAATTGGCAAAGTGATATTTGGATGCCCATAGAAGGCTATGGTGAAAAAGGAAATATCGTCAGATGAAATCTGGAAAGAAGCTTTCTGCGAAACTGCTTAGTGTTCTGTTAATTCATCTCACAGAGTTACATGTGTATTTCGAGGATCTCTTTGCTAGCCCTATTTCTGTGGAATCTGAGAACAGATATTTCGGATCCCTTTGAAGACTATAGGGCCAAAGGAAATGTCCTCGGATAACAAAGAGAAAGAAGCTATCTGAGAAACTTCTTTGTGTTCTGTGAAATCATCTCAGAGAGTTACAGCTTTCCCCTCAAGAAGCCTTTCGCTAAGACAGTTCTTGTGGAATTGGCAAAGTGATATTTGGAAGCCCATAGAGGGCTATGGTGAAAAAGGAAATATCCTCAGATGAAATCTGGAAAGCAGCTTTCTTAGAAACTGCTTAGTGTTCTGTTAATTCATCTCACAGAGTTACATGTGTATTTCGAGGATCTCTTTGCTAGCCCTATTTCTGTGGAATCTGAGAACAGATATTTCGGATGCCTTTGAAGACTATAGGGCCAAAGGAAATATCCTCCGATAACAAAGAGAAAGAAGCTTTCTGAGAAACTTCTTTGTGTTCTGTGAAATCATCTCACAGAGTTACAGCTTTCCCCTCAAGAAGCCTTTCGCTTAGACAGTTCTTGTGGAATTGGCAAAGTGATATTCGGAAGCCCATAGAGGGCTATGGTGAAAAAGGAAATATCGTCAGATGAAATCTGGAAAGAAGCTTTCTGCGAAACTGCTTAGTGTTCTGTGAATTCATCTCACAGAGTTACATGCGTATTTCGAGGATCTCTTTGCTAGTCCTATTTCTGTGGAAACTCAGAAAAGATATTTCGGATCCCTTTGAAGACTATAGGGCCAAAGGAAATATCCTCCGATAACAAAGAGAAAGAAGCTTTCTGAGAAATTTCTTTGTGTTCTGTGAAATCATCTCACAGAGTTACAGCTTTCCCCGAAGAAGCCTTTCGCTAAGACTGTTCTTGTGGAATTGGCAAAGTGATATTTGGAAGCCCATAGAGGGCTATGGTGAAAAAGGAAATATCGTCAGATGAAATCTGGAAAGAAGCTTTCTGAGAAACTGCTTAGTGTTCTGTTAATTCATCTCACAGAGTTACATGTGTATTTCGAGGATCTCTTTGCTAGCCCTATTTCTGTGGAATCTGAGAACAGATATTTCGGATCCCTTCGAAGACTATAGGGCCAAAGGAAATATCCTCGGATAACAAAGAGAAAGAAGCTTTCTGAGAAACTTCTTTGTGTTCTGTGAAATCATCTCGCAGAGTTACAGCTTTCCCCTCAAGAAGCCTTTCGCTAAGACAGTTCTTGTGGAATTGGCAAAGTGATATTTGGAAGCCCTTAGAGGGCTATGGTGAAAAAGGAAATATCCTCAGATGAAATCTGGAAAGCAGCTTTCTGAGAAACTGCTTAGTGTTCTGTTAATTCATCTCACAGAGCTACATGTGTATTTCGAGGATCTCTTTGCTAGCCCTATTTCTGTGGAATCTGAGAACAGATATTTCGGATCCCTTTGAAGACTATAGGGCCAAAGGAAATATCCTCCGATAACAAAGAGAAAGAAGCTTTCTGAGAAACTTCTTTCTGTTCTGTGAAATCACCTCACAGAGTTACAGCATTCCCCTCAAGAAGCCTTTTGCTAAGACAGTTCTTGTGTAATTGGCAAAGTGATATTTGGAAGCCCATAGTGGGCTATGGTGAAAAAGGAAATATCCTCAGATGAAATCTGGAAAGAAGCTTTCTGAGAAACTGCTTAGTGTTCTGTTAATTCATCTCACAGCGTTACATGTGTATTTCGGGGATCTCTTTGCTAGCACTATTTCTGTGGAATCTGAGAACAGATATTTCGGATCACTTTGAAGACTATAGGGCCAAAGGAAATATCCTCCGATAACAAAGAGAAAGAAGCTTTCTGAGAAACTTCTTTGTGTTCTGTGAAATCATCTCACAGAGTTACAGCTTTCCCCTCAAGAAGCCGTTCGCTAAGACAGTTCTTGTGGAATTGGCAAAGTGATATTTGGAAGCCCATAGAGGGCTACGGTGAAAAAGGAAATATCGTCAGATGAAATCTGGAAAGAAGCTTTCTGCGAAACTGCTTCGTGTTCTGTTAATTCATCTCACCGAGTTACATGTGTATTTCGGGCATCTCTTTGCTAGCTCTATTTCTGTGGAATCTGAGAACAGATATTTCGGATCACTTTGAAGACTATAGGGCCAAAGAAAATATCCTCCGATAACAAAGAGAAAGAAGCTTTCTGAGAAACTTCTTTGTGTTCTGTGAAATCATCTCAGAGCGTTACAGCTTTCCCCTCAAGAAGCCTTTCGCTAAGACAGTTCTTGTGGAATTGGCAAAGTGATATTTGTAAGCCCATAGAGGGCTATGGTGAAAAAGGAAATATCCTCAGATGAAATCTGGAAAGAAGATTTCTGAGAAACTGCTTAGTGTTCTGTTAATTCATCTCACAGAGTTACATGTGTATTTCGAGGATCTCTTTGCTAGCCCTATTTCTGTGGAATCTGAGAACATATATTTCGGATCCCTTTGAAGACTATAGGGCCAAAGGAAATATCCTCCGATAACAAAGAGAAAGAAGCTTTCTGAGAAACTTCTTTGTGTTCTGTGAAATCATCTCACAGAGTTACAGCTTTCCCCTCAAGAAGCCTTTCGCTAAGACAGTTCTTGTGGAATTGGCAAAGTGATATTTGGAAGCCCATAGAGGGCTATGGTGAAACAGGAAATATCCTCAGATGAAATCTGGAAAGAAGCTTTCTGAGAAACTGCTTAGTGTTCTGTGAAATCATCTCACAGAGTTACATGTGTATTTCGGGGATCTCTTTGCTAGCCCTATTTCTGTGGAATCTGAGATCAGATATTTCGGATCCCTTTGGAGACTATAGGGCCAAAGGAAATATCCTCCGATAACAAAGAGAAAGAAGCTTTCTGAGAAACTTCTTTGTGTTCTGTGAAATCATCTCACAGAGTTACAGCTTTCCCCTCAAGAAGCCTTTCGCTAAGACAGTTCTTGTGGAATTGGCAAAGTGATATTCGGAAGCCCATAGAGGGCTAAGGTGAAAAAGGAAATATCGTCAGATGAAATCTGGAAAGAAGCTTTCTGCGAAACTGCTTAGTGTTCTGTTAATTCATCTCACAGAGTTACATGTGTATTTGGAGGATCTCTTTGCTAGCCCTATTTCTGTGGAATCTGAGAACAGATATTTCGCATCCCTTTGAAGACTATAGGGCCAAAGGAAATATCCTCGGATAACAAAGAGAAAGAAGCTTTCTGAGAAACTTCTTTGTGTTCTGTGAAATCATCTCACAGAGTTACAGCTTTCCCCTCAAGAAGCCTTTCGCTAAGACAGTTCTTGTGGAATTGGCAAAGTGATATTTGGAAGCCCATAGAGGGCTATGGTGAAAAAGGAAATATCGTCAGATGAAATCTGGAAAGAAGCTTTCTGCGAAACTGCTTAGTGTTCTGTGAATTCATCTCACAGAGTTACATGTGTATTTCGAGGATCCCTTTGCTAGCCCTATTTCTGTGGAATCTGAGAACAGATATTTCGGAACCCTTTGAAGACTATAGGGCCAAAGGAAATATCCTCCGATAACAAAGAGAAAGAAGCTTCCTGAGAAACTTCTTTGTGTTCTGTGAAATCATCTCACAGAGTTACAGCTTTCCCCTCAAGAAGCCGTTCGCTAAGACAGTTCTTGTGGAATTGGCAAAGTGATATTTGGAAGCCCATAGAGGGCTATGGTGAAAAAGGAAATATCGTCAGATGAAATCTGGAAAGAAGCTTTCTGCGAAACTGCTTCGTGTTCTGTTAATTCATCTCACAGAGTTATATGTGTATTTCGGGATTCTCTTTGCTAGCTCTATTTCTGTGGAATCTGAGAACAGATATTTCGGATCACTTTGAAGACTATAGGGCCAAAGGAAATATCCTCCGATAACAAAGAGAAAGAAGCTTTCTGAGAAACTTCTTTGTGTTCTGTGAAATCATCTCAGAGAATTACAGCTTTCCCCTCAAGAAGCCTTTCGCTAAGACAGTTCTTGTGGAATTGTCAAAGTGATATTTGTAAGCCCATAGAGGGCTATGGTGAAAAAGGACATATCCTGAGATGAAATCTGGAAAGAAGCTTTCTGAGAAACTGCTTAGTGTTCTGTTAATTCATCTCACAGAGTTACATGTGTATTTCGAGGATCTCTTTGCTAGCCCTATTTCTGTTGAATCTGAGAACAGATATTTCGGATCCCTTTGAAGACTATAGGGCCAAAGGAAATATCCTCCGATAACAAAGAGAAAGAAGCTTTCTGAGAAACTTCTTTGTGTTCTGTGAAATCATCTCACAGAGTTACAGCTTTCCCCTCAAGAAGCGTTTTGCTAAGACAGTTCTTGTGGAATTGCCAAAGTGATATTTTGAAGCCCATAGAGGGCTATGGTGAAAAAGGAAATATCCTCAGATGAAATCTGGAAAGAAGCTTTCTGAGAAACTGCTTAGTGTTCTGTTAATTCATCTCACAGAGTTACATGTGTATTTCGGGGATCTCTTTGCTAGCTCTATTTCTGTGGAATCTGAGAACAGATATTTCGGATCACTTTGAAGACTATAGGGCCAAAGGAAATATCCTCCGATAACAAAGAGAAAGAAGCTTTCTGAGAAACTTCTTTGTGTTCTGTGAAATCATCTCAGAGAGTTACAGCTTTCCCCTCAAGAAGCCTTTCGCTAAGACAGTTCTTGTGGAATTGGCAAAGTGATATTTGGAAGCCCATAGAGGGCTATGGTGAAAAAGGAAATATCCTCAGATGAAATCTGGAAAGAAGCTTTCTGAGAAACTGCTTAGTGTTCTGTTAATTCATCTCACAGAGTTACATGTGTATTTCGAGGATCTCTGTTGCTAGCCCTATTTCTGTGGAATCTGAGAACAGATATTTCGGATCCCTTTGAAGACTATAGGGCCAAAGGAAATATCCTCCGATAACAAAGAGAAAGAAGCTTTCTGAGAAACTTCTTTGTGTTCTGTGAAATCATCTCACAGAGTTACAGCTTTCCCCTCAAGAAGCCTTTCGCTAAGACAGTTCTTGTGGAATTGGCAAAGTGATATTTGGAAGCCCATAGAGGGCTACGGTGAAAAAGGAAATATCCTCAGATGAAATCTGGAAAGAAGCTTTCTGAGAAACTGCTTAGTGTTCTGTGAAATCATCTCACAGAGTTACATGTGTATTTCGGGGATCTCTTTGCTAGCCCTATTTCTGTGGAATCTGAGAACAGATATTTCGGATCCCTTTGAAGACTATAGGGACAAAGGAAAAATCCTCCGATAACAAAGAGAAAGAAGCTTTCTGAGAAACTTCTTTTTGTTCTGTGAAATCATCTCACAGAGTTACAGCTTTCCCCTCAAGAAGCCTTTTGCTAAGACAGTTCTTGTGGAATTTGCAAAGTGATATTCGGAAGCCCATAGAGGGCTGTGGTGAAAAAGGAAATATCGTCAGATGAAATCTGGAAAGAAGCTTTCTGCGAAACTTCTTAGTGTTCCGTTAATTCATCTCACAGAGTTACATGTGTATTTCGACAATCTCTTTGCTAGCTCTATTTCTGTGGAATCTGAGAACAGATATTTCGGATCACTTTGAAGACTACAGGGCCAAAGGAAATATCCTCCGATAACAAAGAGAAAGAAGCTTTCTGAGAAACTTCTTTGTGTTCTGTGAAATCATCTCACAGAGTTACAGCTTTCCCCTCAAGAAGCCTTTTGCTAAGACAGTTCTTGTGGAATTGGGAACGTGATATTTGGAAGCCCATAGAGGGCTATGGTGAAAAAGGATATATCGTCAGATGAAATCTGGAAAGAAGCTTTCTGAGAAATTGCTTAGTGTTCTGTGAATTCATCTCACAGAGTTACATGTGTATTTCGAGGATCTCTTTGCTAGCCCTATTTCTGTGGAATCTGAGAACAGATATTTCGGATCCCTTTGAAGACTATAGGGCCAAAGGAAATATCCTCCGATAACAAAGAGAAAGAAGCTTCCTGAGAAACTTCTTTGTGTTCTGTGAAATCATCTCACAGAGTTACAGCTTTCCCCTCAAGAAGCCGTTCGCTAAGACAGTTCTTGTGGAATTGGCAAAGTGATATTTGGAAGCCCATAGAGGGCTATGGTGAAAAAGGAAATATCGTCAGATGAAATCTGGAAAGAAGCTTTCTGCGAAACTGCTTCGTGTTCTCTTAATTCATCTCACAGAGTTACATGTGTATTTCAGGTATCTCTTTGCTAGCTCTATTTCTGTGGAAACTGAGAAAAGATATTTCGGATCCCTTTGAAGAATATAGGGCCAAAGGAAATAACCTCCGATAACAAAGAGAAAGAAGCTTTCTGAGAAACTTCTTTCTGTTCTGTGAAATCATCTCACAGAGTTACAGCTTTCCCCTCAAGAAGCCTTTCGCTAAGACAGTTCTTGTGGAATTGGCAAAGTGATATTTGGATGCCCATAGAAGGCTATGGTGAAAAAGGAAATATCGTCAGATGAAATCTGGAAAGAAGCTTTCTGCGAAACTGCTTAGTGTTCTGTTAATTCATCTCACAGAGTTACATGTGTATTTCGAGGATCTCTTTGCTAGCCCTATTTCTGTGGAATCTGAGAACAGATATTTCGGATCCCTTTGAAGACTATAGGGCCAAAGGAAATATCCTCGGATAACAAAGAGAAAGAAGCTATCTGAGAAACTTCTTTGTGTTCTGTGAAATCATCTCAGAGAGTTACAGCTTTCCCCTCAAGAAGCCTTTCGCTAAGACAGTTCTTGTGGAATTGGCAAAGTGATATTTGGAAGCCCATAGAGGGCTATGGTGAAAAAGGAAATATCCTCAGATGAAATCTGGAAAGCAGCTTTCTTAGAAACTGCTTAGTGTTCTGTTAATTCATCTCACAGAGTTACATGTGTATTTCGAGGATCTCTTTGCTAGCCCTATTTCTGTGGAATCTGAGAACAGATATTTCGGATGCCTTTGAAGACTATAGGGCCAAAGGAAATATCCTCCGATAACAAAGAGAAAGAAGCTTTCTGAGAAACTTCTTTGTGTTCTGTGAAATCATCTCACAGAGTTACAGCTTTCCCCTCAAGAAGCCTTTCGCTTAGACAGTTCTTGTGGAATTGGCAAAGTGATATTCGGAAGCCCATAGAGGGCTATGGTGAAAAAGGAAATATCGTCAGATGAAATCTGGAAAGAAGCTTTCTGCGAAACTGCTTAGTGTTCTGTGAATTCATCTCACAGAGTTACATGCGTATTTCGAGGATCTCTTTGCTAGTCCTATTTCTGTGGAAACTCAGAAAAGATATTTCGGATCCCTTTGAAGACTATAGGGCCAAAGGAAATATCCTCCGATAACAAAGAGAAAGAAGCTTTCTGAGAAATTTCTTTGTGTTCTGTGAAATCATCTCACAGAGTTACAGCTTTCCCCGAAGAAGCCTTTCGCTAAGACAGTTCTTGTGGAATTGGCAAAGTGATATTTGGAAGCCCATAGAGGGCTATGGTGAAAAAGGAAATATCGTCAGATGAAATCTGGAAAGAAGCTTTCTGAGAAACTGCTTAGTGTTCTGTTAATTCATCTCACAGAGTTACATGTGTATTTCGAGGATCTCTTTGCTAGCCCTATTTCTGTGGAATCTGAGAACAGATATTTCGGATCCCTTCGAAGACTATAGGGCCAAAGGAAATATCCTCGGATAACAAAGAGAAAGAAGCTTTCTGAGAAACTTCTTTGTGTTCTGTGAAATCATCTCGCAGAGTTACAGCTTTCCCCTCAAGAAGCCTTTCGCTAAGACAGTTCTTGTGGAATTGGCAAAGTGATATTTGGAAGCCCTTAGAGGGCTATGGTGAAAAAGGAAATATCCTCAGATGAAATCTGGAAAGCAGCTTTCTGAGAAACTGCTTAGTGTTCTGTTAATTCATCTCACAGAGCTACATGTGTATTTCGAGGATCTCTTTGCTAGCCCTATTTCTGTGGAATCTGAGAACAGATATTTCGGATCCCTTTGAAGACTATAGGGCCAAAGGAAATATCCTCCGATAACAAAGAGAAAGAAGCTTTCTGAGAAACTTCTTTCTCTTCTGTGAAATCACCTCACAGAGTTACAGCATTCCCCTCAAGAAGCCTTTTGCTAAGACAGTTCTTGTGGAATTGGCAAAGTGATATTTGGAAGCCCATAGTGGGCTATGGTGAAAAAGGAAATATCCTCAGATGAAATCTGGAAAGAAGCTTTCTGAGAAACTGCTTAGTGTTCTGTTAATTCATCTCACAGCGTTACATGTGTATTTCGGGTATCTCTTTGCTAGCACTATTTCTGTGGAATCTGAGAACAGATATTTCGGATCACTTTGAAGACTATAGGGCCAAAGGAAATATCCTCCGATAACAAAGAGAAAGAAGCTTTCTGAGAAACTTCTTTGTGTTCTGTGAAATCATCTCACAGAGTTACAGCTTTCCCCTCAAGAAGCCGTTCGCTAAGACAGTTCTTGTGGAATTGGCAAAGTGATATTTGGAAGCCCATAGAGGGCTATGGTGAAAAAGGAAATATCGTCAGATGAAATCTGGAAAGAAGCTTTCTGCGAAACTGCTTCGTGTTCTGTTAATTCATCTCACCGAGTTACATGTGTATTTCGGGCATCTCTTTGCTAGCTCTATGTCTGTGGAATCTGAGAACAGATATTTCGGATCACTTTGAAGACTATAGGGCCAAAGGAAATATCCTCCGATAACAAAGAGAAAGAAGCTTTCTGAGAAACTTCTTTGTGTTCTGTGAAATCATCTCAGAGCGTTACAGCTTTCCCCTCAAGAAGCCTTTCGCTAAGACAGTTCTTGTGGAATTGGCAAAGTGATATTTGTAAGCCCATAGAGGGCTATGGTGAAAAAGGAAATATCCTCAGATGAAATCTGGAAAGAAGATTTCTGAGAAACTGCTTAGTGTTCTGTTAATTCATCTCACAGAGTTACATGTGTATTTCGAGGATCTCTTTGCTAGCCCTATTTCTGTGGAATCTGAGAACAGATATTTCGGATCCCTTTGAAGACTATAGGGCCAATGGAAATATCCTCCGATAACAAAGAGAAAGAAGCTTTCTTAGAAACTTCTTTGTGTTCTGTGAAATCATCTCACAGAGTTGCAGCTTTCCCCTCAAAAAGCCTTTCGCTAAGACAGTTCTTGTGGAATTGGCAAAGTGATATTTGGAAGCCCATAGTGGGCTATGGTGAAAAAGGAAATATCCTCAGATGAAATCTGGAAAGAAGCTTTCTGAGAAACTGCTTAGTGTTCTGTTAATTCATCTCACAGAGTTACATGTGTATTTCGAGGATCTCTTTGCTAGCCCTATTTCTGTGGAATCTGAGAACAGATATTTCGGATCCCTTTGAAGACTATAGGGCTAAAGGAAATATCCTCTGATAACAAAGAGAAAGAAGCTTTCTGAGAAACTTCCTTGTGTTCTGTGAAATCATCTCACAGAGTTACAGCTTTCCCCTCAAGAAGCCTTTCGCTAAGACAGTTCTTGTGGAATTGGCAAAGTGATATTTGGAAGCCCATAGAGGGCTATGGTGAAAAAGGAAATATCCTCAGATGAAATCTGGAAAGAAGCTTTCTGAGAAACTGCTTAGTGTTCTGTGAATTCATCTCAGAGAGTTACATGTGTATTTCGGGGATCTCTTTGCTAGCCCTATTTCTGTGGAAACTGAGAAAAGATATTTCGGATCCCTTTGAAGAATATAGGGCCAAAGGAAATAACCTCCGATAACAAAGAGAAAGAAGCTTTCTGAGAAACTTCTTTCTGTTCTGTGAATTCATCTCACAGAGTTACAGCTTTCCCCTCAAGAAGCCTTTCGCTAAGACAGTTCTTGTGGAATTGGCAAAGTGATATTTGGATGCCCATAGAAGGCTATGGTGAAAAAGGAAATATCGTCAGATGAAATCTGGAAAGAAGCTTTCTGCGAAACTGCTTAGTGTTCTGTTAATTCATCTCACAGAGTTACATGTGTATTTCGAGGATCTCTTTGCTAGCCCTATTTCTGTGGAATCTGAGAACAGATATTTCAGATCCCTTTGAAGACTATAGGGCCAAAGGAAATATCCTCGGATAACAAAGAGAAAGAAGCTATCTGAGAAACTTCTTTGTGGTCTGTGAAATCATGTCAGAGAGTTACAGCTTTCCCCTCAAGAAGCCTTTCGCTAAGACAGTTCTTGTGGAATTGGCAAAGTGATATTTGGAAGCCCATAGAGGGCTATGGTGAAAAAGGAAATATCCTCAGATGAAATCTGGAAAGCAGCTTTCTTAGAAACTGCTTAGTGTTCTGTTAATTCATCTCACAGAGTTACATGTGTATTTCGAGGATCTCTTTGCTAGCCCTATTTCTGTGGAATCTGAGAACAGATATTTCGGATGCCTTTGAAGACTATAGGGCCAAAGGAAATATCCTCCGATAACAAAGAGAAAGAAGCTTTCTGAGAAACTTCTTTGTGTTCTTTTAAATCATCTCACAGAGTTACAGCTTTCCCCTCAAGAAGCCTTTCGCTTAGACAGTTCTTGTGGAATTGGCAAAGTGATATTCGGAAGCCCATAGAGGGCTATGGTGAAAAAGGAAATATCGTCAGATGAAATCTGGAAAGAAGCTTTCTGCGAAACTGCTTAGTGTTCTGTGAATTCATCTCACAGAGTTACATGCGTATTTCGAGGATCTCTTTGCTAGTCCTATTTCTGTGGAAACTCAGAAAAGATATTTCGGATCCCTTTGAAGACTATAGGGCCAAAGGAAATATCCTCCGATAACAAAGAGAAAGAAGCTTTCTGAGAAATTTCTTTGTGTTCTGTGAAATCATCTCACAGAGTTACAGCTTTCCCCGAAGAAGCCTTTCGCTAAGACTGTTCTTGTGGAATTGGCAAAGTGATATTTGGAAGCCCATAGAGGGCTATGGTGAAAAAGGAAATATCGTCAGATGAAATCTGGAAAGAAGCTTTCTGAGAAACTGCTTAGTGTTCTGTTAATTCATCTCACAGAGTTACATGTGTATTTCGAGGATCTCTTTGCTAGAC
Source organism: Macaca nemestrina (assembly GCF_043159975.1). NCBI lineage: Eukaryota > Metazoa > Chordata > Mammalia > Primates > Cercopithecidae > Macaca > Macaca nemestrina. The sequence goes on along the minus strand of NC_092135.1, from coordinate 32,639,290 downwards.
CTATTTCTGTGGAATCTGAGAACAGATATTTCGGATCCCTTCGAAGACTATAGGGCCAAAGGAAATATCCTCGGATAACAAAGAGAAAGAAGCTTTCTGAGAAACTTCTTTGTGTTCTGTGAAATCATCTCGCAGAGTTACAGCTTTCCCCTCAAGAAGCCTTTCGCTAAGACAGTTCTTGTGGAATTGGCAAAGTGATATTTGGAAGCCCTTAGAGGGCTATGGTGAAAAAGGAAATATCCTCAGATGAAATCTGGAAAGCAGCTTTCTGAGAAACTGCTTAGTGTTCTGTTAATTCATCTCACAGAGCTACATGTGTATTTCGAGGATCTCTTTGCTAGTCCTATTTCTGTGGAATCTGAGAACAGATATTTCGGATCCCTTTGAAGACTATAGGGCCAAAGGAAATATCCTCCGATAACAAAGAGAAAGAAGCTTTCTGAGAAACTTCTTTCTGTTCTGTGAAATCACCTCACAGAGTTACAGCATTCCCCTCAAGAAGCCTTTTGCTAAGACAGTTCTTGTGTAATTGGCAAAGTGATATTTGGAAGCCCATAGTGGGCTATGGTGAAAAAGGAAATATCCTCAGATGAAATCTGGAAAGAAGCTTTCTGAGAAACTGCTTAGTGTTCTGTTAATTCATCTCACAGCGTTACATGTGTATTTCGGGGATCTCTTTGCTAGCACTATTTCTGTGGAATCTGAGAACAGATATTTCGGATCACTTTGAAGACTATAGGGCCAAAGGAAATATCCTCCGATAACAAAGAGAAAGAAGCTTTCTGAGAAACTTCTTTGTGTTCTGTGAAATCATCTCACAGAGTTACAGCTTTCCCCTCAAGAAGCCGTTCGCTAAGACAGTTCTTGTGGAATTGGCAAAGTGATATTTGGAAGCCCATAGAGGGCTACGGTGAAAAAGGAAATATCGTCAGATGAAATCTGGAAAGAAGCTTTCTGCGAAACTGCTTCGTGTTCTGTTAATTCATCTCACCGAGTTACATGTGTATTTCGGGCATCTCTTTGCTAGCTCTATTTCTGTGGAATCTGAGAACAGATATTTCGGATCACTTTGAAGACTATAGGGCCAAAGGAAATATCCTCCGATAACAAAGAGAAAGAAGCTTTCTGAGAAACTTCTTTGTGTTCTGTGAAATCATCTCAGAGCGTTACAGCTTTCCCCTCAAGAAGCCTTTCGCTAAGACAGTTCTTGTGGAATTGGCAAAGTGATATTTGTAAGCCCATAGAGGGCTATGGTGAAAAAGGAAATATCCTCAGATGAAATCTGGAAAGAAGATTTCTGAGAAACTGCTTAGTGTTCTGTTAATTCATCTCACAGAGTTACATGTGTATTTCGAGGATCTCTTTGCTAGCCCTATTTCTGTGGAATCTGAGAACATATATTTCGGATCCCTTTGAAGACTATAGGGCCAAAGGAAATATCCTCCGATAACAAAGAGAAAGAAGCTTTCTGAGAAACTTCTTTGTGTTCTGTGAAATCATCTCACAGAGTTACAGCTTTCCCCTCAAGAAGCCTTTCGCTAAGACAGTTCTTGTGGAATTGGCAAAGTGATATTTGGAAGCCCATAGAGGGCTATGGTGAAACAGGAAATATCCTCAGATGAAATCTGGAAAGAAGCTTTCTGAGAAACTGCTTAGTGTTCTGTGAAATCATCTCACAGAGTTACATGTGTATTTCGGGGATCTCTTTGCTAGCCCTATTTCTGTGGAATCTGAGATCAGATATTTCGGATCCCTTTGGAGACTATAGGGCCAAAGGAAATATCCTCCGATAACAAAGAGAAAGAAGCTTTCTGAGAAACTTCTTTGTGTTCTGTGAAATCATCTCACAGAGTTACAGCTTTCCCCTCAAGAAGCCTTTCGCTAAGACAGTTCTTGTGGAATTGGCAAAGTGATATTCGGAAGCCCATAGAGGGCTAAGGTGAAAAAGGAAATATCGTCAGATGAAATCTGGAAAGAAGCTTTCTGCGAAACTGCTTAGTGTTCTGTTAATTCATCTCACAGAGTTACATGTGTATTTGGAGGATCTCTTTGCTAGCCCTATTTCTGTGGAATCTGAGAACAGATATTTCGCATCCCTTTGAAGACTATAGGGCCAAAGGAAATATCCTCGGATAACAAAGAGAAAGAAGCTTTCTGAGAAACTTCTTTGTGTTCTGTGAAATCATCTCACAGAGTTACAGCTTTCCCCTCAAGAAGCCTTTCGCTAAGACAGTTCTTGTGGAATTGGCAAAGTGATATTTGGAAGCCCATAGAGGGCTATGGTGAAAAAGGAAATATCGTCAGATGAAATCTGGAAAGAAGCTTTCTGCGAAACTGCTTAGTGTTCTGTGAATTCATCTCACAGAGTTACATGTGTATTTCGAGGATCCCTTTGCTAGCCCTATTTCTGTGGAATCTGAGAACAGATATTTCGGAACCCTTTGAAGACTATAGGGCCAAAGGAAATATCCTCCGATAACAAAGAGAAAGAAGCTTCCTGAGAAACTTCTTTGTGTTCTGTGAAATCATCTCACAGAGTTACAGCTTTCCCCTCAAGAAGCCGTTCGCTAAGACAGTTCTTGTGGAATTGGCAAAGTGATATTTGGAAGCCCATAGAGGGCTATGGTGAAAAAGGAAATATCGTCAGATGAAATCTGGAAAGAAGCTTTCTGCGAAACTGCTTCGTGTTCTGTTAATTCATCTCACAGAGTTACATGTGTATTTCGGGATTCTCTTTGCTAGCTCTATTTCTGTGGAATCTGAGAACAGATATTTCGGATCACTTTGAAGACTATAGGGCCAAAGGAAATATCCTCCGATAACAAAGAGAAAGAAGCTTTCTGAGAAACTTCTTTGTGTTCTGTGAAATCATCTCAGAGAATTACAGCTTTCCCCTCAAGAAGCCTTTCGCTAAGACAGTTCTTGTGGAATTGTCAAAGTGATATTTGTAAGCCCATAGAGGGCTATGGTGAAAAAGGACATATCCTGAGATGAAATCTGGAAAGAAGCTTTCTGAGAAACTGCTTAGTGTTCTGTTAATTCATCTCACAGAGTTACATGTGTATTTCGAGGATCTCTTTGCTAGCCCTATTTCTGTTGAATCTGAGAACAGATATTTCGGATCCCTTTGAAGACTATAGGGCCAAAGGAAATATCCTCCGATAACAAAGAGAAAGAAGCTTTCTGAGAAACTTCTTTGTGTTCTGTGAAATCATCTCACAGAGTTACAGCTTTCCCCTCAAGAAGCCTTTCCCTAAGACAGTCCTTGTGGAATTGGCAAAGGATATTTGGAAGCCCATAGAGGGCTATGGTGAAAAAGGAAATATCCTCAGATGAAATCTGGAAAGAAGCTTTCTGAGAAACTGCTTAGTGTTCTGTTAATTCATCTCAGAGCGTTACATGTGTATTTCGGGGATCTCTTTGCTAGCTCTATTTCTGTGGAATCTGAGAACAGATATTTCGGATCACTTTGAAGACTATAGGGCCAAAGGAAATATCCTCGGATAACAAAGAGAAAGAAGCTTTCTGAGAAACTTCTTTGTGTTCTGTGAAATCATCTCAGAGCGTTAGAGCTTTCCCCTCAAGAAGCCTTTCGCTAAGACAGTTCTTGTGGAATTGGCAAAGTGATATTTGTAAGCCCATAGAGGGCTATGGTGAAAAAGGAAATATCCTCAGATGAAATCTGGAAAGAAGATTTCTGAGAAACTGCTTAGTGTTCTGTTAATTCATCTCACAGAGTTACATGTGTATTTCGAGGATCTCTTTGCTAGCCCTATTTCTGTGGAATCTGAGAACAGATATTTCGGATCCCTTTGAAGACTATAGGGCCAAAGGAAATATCCTCCGATAACAAAGAGAAAGAAGCTTTCTGAGAAACTTCTTTGCGTTCTGTGAAATCATCTCACAGAGTTACAGCTTTTCCCTCAAGAAGCCTTTCGCTAAGACAGTTCTTGTGGAATTGGCAAAGTGATATTTGGAAGCCCATAGAGGGCTATGGTGAAAAAGGAAATATCCTCAGATGAAATCTGGAAAGAAGCTTTCTGAGAAACTGCTTAGTGTTCTGTGAAATCATCTCACAGAGTTACATGTGTATTTCGGGGATCTCTTTGCTAGCCCTATTTCTGTGGAATCTGAGATCAGATATTTCGGATCCCTTTGAAGACTATAGGGCCAAAGGAAATATCCTCCGATAACAAAGAGAAAGAAGCTTTCTGAGAAACTTCTTTGTGTTCTGTGAAATCATCTCACAGAGTTACAGCTTTCCCCTCAAGAAGCCTTTCGCTAAGACAGTTCTTGTGGAATTGGCAAAGTGATATTCGGAAGCCCATAGAGGGCTATGGTGAAAAAGGAAATATCGTCAGATGAAATCTGGAAAGAAGCTTTCTGCGAAACTGCTTGGTGTTCTGTTAATTCATCTCACAGAGTTTCATGTGTATTTCGAGGATCTCTTTGCTAGCCCTATTTCTGTGGAATCTGAGAACAGATATTTCGGATCCCTTTGAAGACTATAGGGCCAAAGGAAATATCCTCGGATAACAAAGAGAAAGAAGCTTTCTGAGAAACTTCTTTGTGTTCTGTGAAATCATCTCACAGAGTTACAGCTTTCCCCTCAAGAAGCCTTTCGCTAAGACAGTTCTTGTGGAATTGGCAAAGTGATATTTGGAAGCCCTTAGAGGGCTATGGTGAAAAAGGAAATATCCTCAGATGAAATCTGGAAAGAAGCTTTCTGAGAAACTGCTTAGTGTTCTGTTAATTCATCTCACAGAGTTACATGTGTATTTCGAGGATCTCTTTGCTAGCCCTATTTCTGTGGAAACTGAGAACAGATATTTCGGATCCCTTTGAAGACTATAGGGCCAAAGGAAATATCCTCCGATAACAAAGAGAAAGAAGCTTTCTGAGAAACTTCTTTGTGTTCTGTGAAATCATCTCACAGAGTTACAGCTTTCCCCTGAAGACGCCTTTCGCTAAGACAGTTCTTGTGGAATTGCCAAAGTGATATTTGGAAGCCCATAGAGGGCTATGGTGAAAAAGGATATATCGTCAGATGAAATCTGGAAAGAAGCTTTCTGCGAAACTGCTTAGTGTTCTGTTAATTCATCTCACAGCGTTACATGTGTATTTCGGGGATCTCTTTGCTAGCTCTATTTCTGTGGAATCTGAGAACAGATATTTCGGATCACTTTGAAGACTATAGGGCCAAAGGAAATATCCTCCGATAACAAAGAGAAAGAAGCTTTCTGAGAAACTTCTTTGTGTTCTGTGAAATCATCTCACAGAGTTACAGCTTTCCCCTCAAGAAGCGTTTTGCTAAGACAGTTCTTGTGGAATTGCCAAAGTGATATTTTGAAGCCCATAGAGGGCTATGGTGAAAAAGGAAATATCCTCAGATGAAATCTGGAAAGAAGCTTTCAGAGAAACTGCTTAGTGTTCTGTTAATTCATCTCACAGAGTTACATGTGTATTTCGGGGATCTCTTTGCTAGCTCTATTTCTGTGGAATCTGAGAACAGATATTTCGGATCACTTTGAAGACTATAGGGCCAAAGGAAATATCCTCCGATAACAAAGAGAAAGAAGCTTTCTGAGAAACTTCTTTGTGTTCTGTGAAATCATCTCAGAGAGTTACAGCTTTCCCCTCAAGAAGCCTTTCGCTAAGACAGTTCTTGTGGAATTGGCAAAGTGATATTTGGAAGCCCATAGAGGGCTATGGTGAAAAAGGAAATATCCTCAGATGAAATCTGGAAAGAAGCTTTCTGAGAAACTGCTTAGTGTTCTGTTAATTCATCTCACAGAGTTACATGTGTATTTCGAGGATCTCTGTTGCTAGTCCTATTTCTGTGGAATCTGAGAACAGATATTTCGGATCCCTTTGAAGACTATAGGGCCAAAGGAAATATCCTCCGATAACAAAGAGAAAGAAGCTTTCTGAGACACTTCTTTGTGTTCTGTGAAATCATCTCACAGAGTTACAGCTTTCCCCTCAAGAAGCCTTTCGCTAAGACAGTTCTTGTGGAATTGGCAAAGTGATATTTGGAAGCCCATAGAGGGCTACGGTGAAAAAGGAAATATCCTCAGATGAAATCTGGAAAGAAGCTTTCTGAGAAACTGCTTAGTGTTCTGTGAAATCATCTCACAGTGTTACATGTGTATTTCGGGGATCTCTTTGCTAGCCCTATTTCTGTGGAATCTGAGAACAGATATTTCGGATCCCTTTGAAGACTATAGGGACAAAGGAAAAATCCTCCGATAACAAAGAGAAAGAAGCTTTCTGAGAAACTTCTTTTTGTTCTGTGAAATCATCTCACAGAGTTACAGCTTTCCCCTCAAGAAGCCTTTTGCTAAGACAGTTCTTGTGGAATTTGCAAAGTGATATTCGGAAGCCCATAGAGGGCTGTGGTGAAAAAGGAAATATCGTCAGATGAAATCTGGAAAGAAGCTTTCTGCGAAACTTCTTAGTGTTCCGTTAATTCATCTCACAGAGTTACATGTGTATTTCGACAATCTCTTTGCTAGCTCTATTTCTGTGGAATCTGAGAACAGATATTTCGGATCACTTTGAAGACTATAGGGCCAAAGGAAATATCCTCCGATAACAAAGAGAAAGAAGCTTTCTGAGAAACTTCTTTGTGTTCTGTGAAATCATCTCACAGAGTTACAGCTTTCCCCTCAAGAAGCCTTTTGCTAAGACAGTTCTTGTGGAATTGGGAACGTGATATTTGGAAGCCCATAGAGGGCTATGGTGAAAAAGGATATATCGTCAGATGAAATCTGGAAAGAAGCTTTCTGAGAAATTGCTTAGTGTTCTGTGAATTCATCTCACAGAGTTACATGTGTATTTCGAGGATCTCTTTGCTAGCCCTATTTCTGTGGAATCTGAGAACAGATATTTCGGATCCCTTTGAAGACTATAGGGCCAAAGGAAATATCCTCCGATAACAAAGAGAAAGAAGCTTCCTGAGAAACTTCTTTGTGTTCTGTGAAATCATCTCACAGAGTTACAGCTTTCCCCTCAAGAAGCCGTTCGCTAAGACAGTTCTTGTGGAATTGGCAAAGTGATATTTGGAAGCCCATAGAGGGCTATGGTGAAAAAGGAAATATCGTCAGATGAAATCTGGAAAGAAGCTTTCTGCGAAACTGCTTCGTGTTCTGTTAATTCATCTCACAGAGTTACATGTGTATTTCAGGTATCTCTTTGCTAGCTCTATTTCTGTGGAATCTGAGAACAGATATTTCGGATCACTTTGAAGACTATAGGGCCAAAGGAAATATCCTCCGATAACAAAGAGAAAGAAGCTTTCTGAGAAACTTCTTTGTGTTCTGTGAAATCATCTCAGAGAATTACAGCTTTCCCCTCAAGAAGCCTTTCGCTAAGACAGTTCTTGTGGAATTGGCAAAGTGATATTTGGAAGCCCATGGAGGGCTATGGTGAAAAAGGATATATCCTCAGATGAACTCTGGAAAGAAGCTTTCTGAGAAACTGCTTAGTGTTCTCTTAATTCATCTCACGGAGTTACATGTGTATTTCGAGGATCTCTTTGCGAGCCCTATTTCTGTGGAATCTGAGAACAGATATTTCGGATCCCTTTGAAGACTATAGGGCCAAAGGAAATATCCTCCAATAACAAAGAGAAAGAAGCTTTCTGAGAAACTTCTTTGTGTTCTGTGAAATCATCTCACAGAGTTACAGCTTTCCCCTCAAGAAGCTTTTCGCTAAGACAGTTCTTGTGGAATTGGCAAAGGATATTTGGAAGCCCATAGAGGGCTATGGTGAAAAAGGAAATATCCTCAGATGAAATCTGGAAAGAAGCCTTCTGAGAAACTGCTTAGTGTTCTGTTAATTCATCTCACAGCGTTACATGTGTATTTCGGGGATCTCTTTGCTAGCTCTATTTCTGTGGAATCTGAGAACAGATATTTCGGATCACTTTGAAGACTATAGGGCCAAAGGAAATATCCTCCGATAACAAAGAGAAAGAAGCTTTCTGAGAAACTTCTTTGTGTTCTGTGAAATCATCTCAGAGAGTTACAGCTTTCCCCTGAAGAAGCCTTTCGCTAAGACAGTTCTTGTGGAATTGGCAAAGTGATATTTGTAAGCCCATAGAGGGCTATGGTGAAAAAGGAAATATCCTCAGATGAAATCTGGAAAGAAGCTTTCTGAGAAACTGCTTAGTGTTCTGTGAATTCATCTCACAGAGTTACATGTGTATTTCGAGGATCTCTTTGCTAGCCCTATTTCTGTGGAATCTGAGAACAGATATTTCGGATCCCTTTGAAGACTATAGGGCCAAAGGAAATATCCTCCGATAACAAAGAGAAAGAAGCTTTCTGAGAAACTTCTTTGTGTTCTGTGAAATCATCTCACAGAGTTACAGCTTTCCCCTCAAGAAGCCTTTCGCTAAGACAGTTCTTGTGGAATTGGCAAAGTGATATTTGGAAGCCCATAGAGGGTTATGGTGAAAAAGGAAATATCCTCAGATGAAATCTGGAAAGAAGCTTTCTGAGAAACTGCTTAGTGTTCTGTGAAATCATCTCACAGAGTTACATGTGTATTTTGGGGATCTCTTTGCTAGCCCTATTTCTGTGGAATCTGAGAACAGATATTTCGGATCCCTTTGAAGACTATAGGGCCAAAGGAAATATCCTCCGATAACAAAGAGAAAGAAGCTTTCTGAGAAACATCTTTGTGTTCTGTGAAATCATCTCACAGAGTTACAGCTTTCCCCTCAAGAAGCCTTTCGCTAAGACTGATCTTGTGGAATTGGCAAAGTGATATTTGGAAGCCCATAGAAGGCTATGGGGAAAAAGGAAATATCCTCAGATGAAATCTGGAAAGAAGCTTTCTGAGAAATTGCTTAGTGTTCTGTGAATTCATCTCACAGAGTTACATATGTATTTCGAGGATCTCTTTGCTAGCCCTATTTCTGTGGAATCTGAGAACAGATATTTCGGAACCCTTTGAAGACTATAGGGCCAAAGGAAATATCCTCCGATAACAAAGAGAAAGAAGCTTTCTGAGCAACTTCTTTGTGTTCTGTGAAATCATCTCACAGAGTTACAGCTTTCCCCTCAAGAAGCCTTTCGCTAAGACAGTCCTTGTGGAATTGGCAAAGTGATATTTGGAAGCCCATAGAGGGCTATGGTGAAAAAGGAAATATCGTCAGATGAAATCTGGAAAGAAGCTTTCTGCGAAACTGCTTAGTGTTCTGTTAATTCATCTCACAGAGTTACATGTGTATTTCGAGGATCTCTTTGCTAGCCCTATTTCTGTGGAATCTGAGAACAGATATTTCGGATCCCTTTGAAGACTATAGGGCCAAAGGAAATATCCTCCGATAACAAAGAGAAAGAAGCTTTCTGAGAAACTTCTTTGTGTTCTCTGAAATCATCTCACAGAGTTACAGCTTTCCCCTCAAGAAGCCTTTCGCTAAGACAGTTCTTGTGGAATTGGAAAAGTGATATTTGGAAGCCCATAGAGGGCTATGGTGAAAAAGGAAATATCGTCAGATGAAATCTGGAAAGAAGCTTTCTGCGAAACTGCTTAGTGTTCTCTTAATTCATCTCACAGAGTTACATGTGTATTTCGGGGATCTCTTTGCTAGCTCTATTTCTGTGGAATCTGAGAACAGATATTTCGGATCACTTTGAAGACTATAGGGCCAAAGGAAATATCCTCCGATAACAAAGAGAAAGAAGCTTTCTGAGAAACTTCTCTGTGTTCCGTGAAATCATCTCACAGAATTACAGCTTTCCCCTCAAGAAGCCTTTCGCTAAGACAGTTCTTGTGGAATTGGCAAAGTGATATTTGGAAGCCCATAGAAGGCTATGGGGTAAAAGGAGATATCTTCAGATGAAATCTGGAAAGAAGCTTTCTGAGAAACTGCTTAGTGTTCTGTTAATTCATCTCACAGAGTTACATGTGTATTTCCAGGATCTCTTTGCTAGCCCTATTTCTGTGGAATCTGAGAACAGATATTTCGGATCCCTTTGAAGAGTATAGGGCCAAAGGAAATATCCTCCGATAACAAAGAGAAAGAAGCTTTCTGAGAAACTTCTTTGTGTTCTGTGAAATCATCTCACAGAGTTACAGCTTTCCCCTCAAGAAGCCTTTCGCTAAGACAGTTCTTGTGGAATTGGCAAAGTGATATTTGGAAGCCCATAGAGGGCTATGGTGAAAAAGGAAATATCCTCAGATGAAAACTGGAAAGAAGCTTTCTGAGAAACTGCTTAGTGTTCTGTGAATTCATCTCACAGAGTTGCATGTGTATTTCGAGGATCTCTTTGATAGCCCTATTTCTGTGCAATCTGAAAACAGATATTTCGGATCCCTTTGAAGACTATAGGGCCAAAGGAAATATCCTCCGATAACAAAGAGAAAGAAGCTTTCTGAGAAACTTCTTTGTGTTCTGTGAAATCATCTCACAGAATTACAGCTTTCCCCTCAAGAAGCCATTCGCTAAGACAGTCCTTGTGGAATTGGCAAAGTGATATTTGGAAGCCCCTAGAGGGCTATGGTGAAAAAGGAAATATCGTCAGATGAAATCTGGAAAGAAGCTTTCTGCGAAACTGCTTAGTGTATGTTAATTCATCTCACAGAGTTACATGTGTATTTCGAGGATCTCTTTGCTAGCCCTATTTCTGTGGAATCTGAGAACAGATATTTCGGATCCCTTTGAAGACTATAGGGCCAAAGGAAATATCCTCCGATAACAAAGAGAAAGAAGCTTTCTGAGAAACTTCTTTGTGTTCTGTGAAATCATCTCACAGAGTTACAGCTTTCCCCTCAAGAAGCCTTTCGCTAAGACAGTTCTTGTGGAATTGGCAAAGTGATATTTGGAAACCCTTAGAGGGCTATGGTGAAAAAGGAAATATCCTCAGATGAAATCTGGAAAGAAGCTTTCTGAGAAACTGCTTAGTGTTCTGTGAATTCAACTCACAGAGTTACATGTGTATTTCGGGGATGTCTTTGCTAGCCCTATTTCTGTGGAATCTGAGAACAGATATTTCGGATCCCTTTGAAGACTATAGGGACAAAGGAAATATCCTCCGATAACAAAGAGAAAGAAGCTTTCTGAGAAACTTCTTTGTGTTCTGTGAAATCATCTCACAGAGTTACAGCTTTCCCATCAAGAATCCTTTCGCTAAGACAGTTCTTGTGGAATAGGCAAAGTGATATTTGGAAGCCCATAGAGGGCTATGGTGAAAAAGGAAATATCGTCAGATGAAATCTGGAAAGAAGCTTTCTGAGAAACTGCTTAGTGTTCTGTGAATTCATCTCACAGAGTTACATGTGTATTTCGAGGATGTCTTTGCTAGCCCTCTTTCTGTGGAACCTGAAAACAGATATTTCGGATCCCTTTGAAGACTGTAGGGCCAAAGGAAATATCCTCCGATAACAAAGAGAAAGAAGCTTTCTGAGAAACTTCTTTGTGTTCTGTGAAATCATCTCACAGAGTTACAGCTTTCCCCTCAAGAAGCCTTTCGCTAAGACAGTTCTTGTGGAATTGGCAAAGTGATATTTGGAAGCCCATAGAGGGCTATGGTGAAAAAGGAAATATCCTCAGATGAAAACTGGAAAGAAGCTTTCTGAGAAACTGCTTAGTGTTCTGTGAATTCATCTCACAGAGTTGCATGTGTATTTGGAGGATCTCTTTGATAGCCCTATTTCTGTGGAATCTGAAAACAGATATTTCGGATCCCTTTGAAGACTATAGGGCCAAAGGAAATATCCTCCGATAACAAAGAGAAAGAAGCTTTCTGAGAAACTTCTTTGTGTTCTGTGAAATCATCTCACAGAGTTACAGCTTTCCCCTCAAGAAGCCTTTCGCTAAGACAGATCTTGTGGAATTGGCAAAGTGATATTTGGAAGCCCATAGAAGGCTATGGGGAAAAAGGAAATATCCTCAGATGAAATCTGGAAAGAAGCTTTCTGAGAAATTGCTTAGTGTTCTGTGAATTCATCTCACAGAGTTACATATGTATTTCGAGGATCTCTTTGCTAGCCCTATTTCTGTGGAATCTGAAAACAGATATTTCGGAACCCTTTGAAGACTATAGGGCCAAAGGAAATATCCTCCGATAACAAAGAGAAAGAAGCTTTCTGAGCAACTTCTTTGTGTTCTGTGAAATCATCTCACAGAGTTACAGCTTTCCCCTCAAGAAGCCTTTCGCTAAGACAGTCCTTGTGGAATTGGCAAAGTGATATTTGGAAGCCCATAGAGGGCTATGGTGAAAAAGGAAATATCGTCAGATGAAATCTGGAAAGAAGCTTTCTGCGAAACTGCTTAGTGTTCTGTTAATTCATCTCACAGAGTTACATGTGTATTTCGAGGATCTCTTTGCTAGCCCTATTTCTGTGGAATCTGAGAACAGATATTTCGGATCCCTTTGAAGACTATAGGGCCAAAGGAAATATCCTCCGATAACAAAGAGAAAGAAGCTTTCTGAGAAACTTCTTTGTGTTCTGTGAAATCATCTCACAGAGTTACAGCTTTCCCCTCAAGAAGCCTTTCGCTAAGACAGTTCTTGTGGAATTGGCAAAGTGATATTTGGAAGCCCATAGATGGCTATGGGGAAAAAGGAAATATCCTCAGATGAAATCTGGAAAGAAGCTTTCTGAGAAACTGCTTAGTGTCTGTTAATTCATCTCACAGAGTTACATGTGTATTTCGAGGATCTCTTTGCTAGCCCTATTTCTGTGGAATCTCAGAACAGATATTTCGGATCCCTTTGAAGACTATAGGGCCAAAGGAAATATCCTCCGATAACAAAGAGAAAGAAGCTTTCTGAGAAACTTCTTTGTGTTCTGTGAAATCATCTCACAGAGTTACAGCTTTCCCTCAAGAAGCCTTTCGCAAAGACAGTTCTTGTGGAATTGGAAAAGTGATATTTGGAAGCCCTTAGAGGCCTATGGTGAAAAAGGAAATATCCTCAGAAAAAATCTGGAAAGAAACTTTCTGAGAAACTGCTTAGTGTTCTGTGAATTCATCTCACAGAGTTACATGTGTATTTCATGGATCTCTTTGCTAGCCCTATTTCTGTGGAATCTGAGAACAGATATTTCGGATACCTTTGACGACTATAGGGCCAAAGGTAATATCCTCCGATAACAAAGAGAAAGAAGCTTTCTGAGAAACTTCTTTGTGTTCTGTGAAATCATCTCACAGAGTTACAGCCCTCCCCTCAAGAAGCCTTTCGCTAAGACAGTTCTTGTGGAATTGGCAAAGTGATATCTGGAAGCCCATAGAGGGCTATGGTGAAAAAGGAAATATCGTCAGATGAAATCTGGAAAGAAGCTTTCTGCGAAACTGCTTAGTGTTCTCTTAATTCATCTCACAGAGTTACATGTGTATTTCGGGGATCTCTTTGCTAGCTCTATTTCTGTGGAATCTGAGAACAGATATTTCGGATCACTTTGAAGACTATAGGGCCAAAGGAAATATCCTCCGATAACAAAGAGAAAGAAGCTTTCTGAGAAACTTCTTTGTGTTCTGTGACATCATCTCACAGAGTTACAGCTTTCCCCTCAAGAAGCCTTTCGCTAAGACAGTTCTTGTGGAATTGGCAAAGTGATATTTGGAAGCCCATAGAAGGCTATGGGGAAAAAGGAAATATCCTCAGATGAAATCTGGAAAGAAGCTTTCTGAGAAACTGCTTAGTGTTCTGTGAATTCATCTCACAGAGTTACATGTGTATTTCATGGATCTCTTTGCTAGCCCTATTTCTGTGGAATCTGAGAACAGATATTTCGGATACCTTTGACGACTATAGGGCCAAAGGTAATATCCTCCGATAACAAAGAGAAAGAAGCTTTCTGAGAAACTTCTTTGTGTTCTGTGAAATCATCTCACAGAGTTACAGCTTTCCCCTCAAGAAGCCTTTCGCTAAGACAGTTCTTGTGGAATTGGCAAAGTGATATCTGGAAGCCCATAGAGGGCTATGGTGAAAAAGGAAATATCGTCAGATGAAATCTGGAAAGAAGCTTTCTGCGAAACTGCTTAGTGTTCTCTTAATTCATCTCACAGAGTTACATGTGTATTTCGGGGATCTCTTTGCTAGCTCTATTTCTGTGGAATCTGAGAACAGATATTTCGGATCACTTTGAAGACTATAGGGCCAAAGGAAATATCCTCCGATAACAAAGAGAAAGAAGCTTTCTGAGAAACTTCTTTGTGTTCTGTGACATCATCTCACAGAGTTACAGCTTTCCCCTCAAGAAGCCTTTCGCTAAGACAGTTCTTGTGGAATTGGCAAAGTGATATTTGGAAGCCCATAGAAGGCTATGGGGAAAAAGGAAATATCCTCAGATGAAATCTGGAAAGAAGCTTTCTGAGAAACTGCTTAGTGTTCTGTGAATTCATCTCACAGAGTTGCATGTGTATTTCGAGGATCTCTTTGATAGCCCTATTTCTGTGCAATCTGAAAACAGATATTTCGGATCCCTTTGAAGACTATAGGGCCAAAGGAAATATCCTCCGATAACAAAGAGAAAGAAGCTTTCTGAGAAACTTCTTTGTGTTCTGTGAAATCATCTCACAGAGTTACAGCTTTCCCCTCAAGAAGCCATTCGCTAAGACAGTCCTTGTGGAATTGGCAAAGTGATATTTGGAAGCCCATAGAGGGCTATGGTGAAAAAGGAAATATCGTCAGATGAAATCTGGAAAGAAGCTTTCTGCGAAACTGCTTAGTGTTCTGTTAATTCATCTCACAGAGTTTCATGTGTATTTCGAGGATCTCTTTGCTAGCCCTATTTCTGTGGAATCTGAGAACAGATATTTCGGATCCCTTTGAAGACTATAGGGCCAAAGGAAATATCCTCCGATAACAAAGAGAAAGAAGCTTTCTGAGAAACTTCTTTGTGTTCTGTGAAATCATCTCACAGAGTTACAGCTTTCCCCTCAAGAAGCCTTTCGCTAAGACAGTTCTTGTGGAATTGGAAAAGTGATATTTGGAAGCCCATAGAGGGCTATGGTGAAAAAGGAAATATCGTCAGATGAAATCTGGAAAGAAGCTTTCTGCGAAACTGCTTAGTGTTCTCTTAATTCATCTCACAGAGTTACATGTGTATTTCGGGGATCTCTTTGCTAGCTCTATTTCTGTGGAATCTGAGAACAGATATTTCGGATCACTTTGAAGACTATAGGGCCAAAGGAAATATCCTCCGATAACAAAGAGAAAGAAGCTTTCTGAGAAACTTCTTTGTGTTCTGTGAAATCATCTCACAGAATTACAGCTTTCCCCTCAAGAAGCCTTTCGCTAAGACAGTTCTTGTGGAATTGGCAAAGTGATATTTGGAAGCCCATAGAAGGCTATGGGGAAAAAGGAGATATCTTCAGATGAAATCTGGAAAGAAGCTTTCTGAGAAACTGCTTAGTGTTCTGTTAATTCATCTCACAGAGTTACATGTGTATTTCCAGGATCTCTTTGCTAGCCCTATTTCTGTGGAATCTGAGAACAGATATTTCGGATCCCTTTGAAGAGTATAGGGCCAAAGGAAATATCCTCCGATAACAAAGAGAAAGAAGCTTTCTGAGAAACTTCTTTGTGTTCTGTGAAATCATCTCACAGAGTTACAGCTTTCCCCTCAAGAAGCCTTTCGCTAAGACAGTCCTTGTGGAATTGGCAAAGTGATATTTGGAAGCCCATAGAGGGCTATGGTGAAAAAGGAAATATCGTCAGATGAAATCTGGAAAGAAGCTTTCTGCGAAACTGCTTAGTGTTCTGTTAATTCATCTCACAGAGTTACATGTGTATTTCGAGGATCTCTTTGCTAGCCCTATTTCTGTGGAATCTGAGAACAGATATTTCGGATCCCTTTGAAGACTATAGGGCCAAAGGAAATATCCTCCGATAACAAAGAGAAAGAAGCTTTCTGAGAAACTTCTTTGTGTTCTGTGAAATCATCTCGGAGAGTTACAGCTTTCCCCTCAAGAAGCCTTTCGCTAAGACAGTTCTTGTGGAATTGGCAAAGTGATATTTGGAAGCCCATAGATGGCTATGGGGAAAAAGGAAATATCCTCAGATGAAATCTGGAAAGAAGCTTTCTGAGAAACTGCTTAGTGTCTGTTAATTCATCTCACAGAGTTACATGTGTATTTCGAGGATCTCTTTGCTAGCCCTATTTCTGTGGAATCTCAGAACAGATATTTCGGATCCCTTTGAAGACTATAGGGCCAAAGGAAATATCCTCCGATAACAAAGAGAAAGAAGCTTTCTGAGAAACTTCTTTGTGTTCTGTGAAATCATCTCACAGAGTTACAGCTTTCCCTCAAGAAGCCTTTCGCAAAGACAGTTCTTGTGGAATTGGAAAAGTGATATTTGGAAGCCCTTAGAGGCCTATGGTGAAAAAGTAAATATCCTCAGAAAAAATCTGGAAAGAAACTTTCTGAGAAACTGCTTAGTGTTCTGTGAATTCATCTCACAGAGTTACATGTGTATTTCATGGATCTCTTTGCTAGCCCTATTTCTGTGGAATCTGAGAACAGATATTTCGGATACCTTTGACGACTATAGGGCCAAAGGTAATATCCTCCGATAACAAAGAGAAAGAAGCTTTCTGAGAAACTTCTTTGTGTTCTGTGAAATCATCTCACAGAGTTACAGCCCTCCCCTCAAGAAGCCTTTCGCTAAGACAGTTCTTGTGGAATTGGCAAAGTGATATCTGGAAGCCCATAGAGGGCTATGGTGAAAAAGGAAATATCGTCAGATGAAATCTGGAAAGAAGCTTTCTGCGAAACTGCTTAGTGTTCTCTTAATTCATCTCACAGAGTTACATGTGTATTTCGGGGATCTCTTTGCTAGCTCTATTTCTGTGGAATCTGAGAACAGATATTTCGGATCACTTTGAAGACTATAGGGCCAAAGGAAATATCCTCCGATAACAAAGAGAAAGAAGCTTTCTGAGAAACTTCTTTGTGTTCTGTGACATCATCTCACAGAGTTACAGCTTTCCCCTCAAGAAGCCTTTCGCTAAGACAGTTCTTGTGGAATTGGCAAAGTGATATTTGGAAGCCCATAGAAGGCTATGGGGAAAAAGGAAATATCCTCAGATGAAATCTGGAAAGAAGCTTTCTGAGAAACTGCTTAGTGTTCTGTGAATTCATCTCACAGAGTTGCATGTGTATTTCGAGGATCTCTTTGATAGCCCTATTTCTGTGGAATCTCAGAACAGATATTTCGGATCCCTTTGAAGACTATAGGGCCAAAGGAAATATCCTCCGATAACAAAGAGAAAGAAGCTTTCTGAGAAACTTCTTTGTGTTCTGTGAAATCATCTCACAGAGTTACAGCTTTCCCTCAAGAAGCCTTTCGCAAAGACAGTTCTTGTGGAATTGGAAAAGTGATATTTGGAAGCCCTTAGAGGCCTATGGTGAAAAAGGAAATATCCTCAGAAAAAATCTGGAAAGAAACTTTCTGAGAAACTGCTTAGTGTTCTGTGAATTCATCTCACAGAGTTACATGTGTATTTCATGGATCTCTTTGCTAGCCCTATTTCTGTGGAATCTGAGAACAGATATTTCGGATACCTTTGACGACTATAGGGCCAAAGGTAATATCCTCCGATAACAAAGAGAAAGAAGCTTTCTGAGAAACTTCTTTGTGTTCTGTGAAATCATCTCACAGAGTTACAGCCCTCCCCTCAAGAAGCCTTTCGCTAAGACAGTTCTTGTGGAATTGGCAAAGTGATATCTGGAAGCCCATAGAGGGCTATGGTGAAAAAGGAAATATCGTCAGATGAAATCTGGAAAGAAGCTTTCTGCGAAACTGCTTAGTGTTCTCTTAATTCATCTCACAGAGTTACATGTGTATTTCGGGGATCTCTTTGCTAGCTCTATTTCTGTGGAATCTGAGAACAGATATTTCGGATCACTTTGAAGACTATAGGGCCAAAGGAAATATCCTCCGATAACAAAGAGAAAGAAGCTTTCTGAGAAACTTCTTTGTGTTCTGTGACATCATCTCACAGAGTTACAGCTTTCCCCTCAAGAAGCCTTTCGCTAAGACAGTTCTTGTGGAATTGGCAAAGTGATATTTGGAAGCCCATAGAAGGCTATGGGGAAAAAGGAAATATCCTCAGATGAAATCTGGAAAGAAGCTTTCTGAGAAACTGCTTAGTGTTCTGTGAATTCATCTCACAGAGTTACATGTGTATTTCATGGATCTCTTTGCTAGCCCTATTTCTGTGGAATCTGAGAACAGATATTTCGGATACCTTTGACGACTATAGGGCCAAAGGTAATATCCTCCGATAACAAAGAGAAAGAAGCTTTCTGAGAAACTTCTTTGTGTTCTGTGAAATCATCTCACAGAGTTACAGCTTTCCCCTCAAGAAGCCTTTCGCTAAGACAGTTCTTGTGGAATTGGCAAAGTGATATCTGGAAGCCCATAGAGGGCTATGGTGAAAAAGGAAATATCGTCAGATGAAATCTGGAAAGAAGCTTTCTGCGAAACTGCTTAGTGTTCTCTTAATTCATCTCACAGAGTTACATGTGTATTTCGGGGATCTCTTTGCTAGCTCTATTTCTGTGGAATCTGAGAACAGATATTTCGGATCACTTTGAAGACTATAGGGCCAAAGGAAATATCCTCCGATAACAAAGAGAAAGAAGCTTTCTGAGAAACTTCTTTGTGTTCTGTGACATCATCTCACAGAGTTACAGCTTTCCCCTCAAGAAGCCTTTCGCTAAGACAGTTCTTGTGGAATTGGCAAAGTGATATTTGGAAGCCCATAGAAGGCTATGGGGAAAAAGGAAATATCCTCAGATGAAATCTGGAAAGAAGCTTTCTGAGAATCTGCTTAGTGTTCTGTGAATTCATCTCACAGAGTTGCATGTGTATTTCGAGGATCTCTTTGATAGCCCTATTTCTGTGCAATCTGAAAACAGATATTTCGGATCCCTTTGAAGACTATAGGGCCAAAGGAAATATCCTCCGATAACAAAGAGAAAGAAGCTTTCTGAGAAACTTCTTTGTGTTCTGTGAAATCATCTCACAGAGTTACAGCTTTCCCCTCAAGAAGCCATTCGCTAAGACAGTCCTTGTGGAATTGGCAAAGTGATATTTGGAAGCCCATAGAGGGCTATGGTGAAAAAGGAAATATCGTCAGATGAAATCTGGAAAGAAGCTTTCTGCGAAACTGCTTAGTGTTCTGTTAATTCATCTCACAGAGTTTCATGTGTATTTCTAGGATCTCTTTGCTAGCCCTATTTCTGTGGAATCTGAGAACAGATATTTCGGATCCCTTTGAAGACTATAGGGCCAAAGGAAATATCCTCCGATAACAAAGAGAAAGAAGCTTTCTGAGAAACTTCTTTGTGTTCTGTGAAATCATCTCACAGAGTTACAGCTTTCCCCTCAAGAAGCCTTTCGCTAAGACAGTTCTTGTGGAATTGGAAAAGTGATATTTGGAAGCCCATAGAGGGCTATGGTGAAAAAGGAAATATCGTCAGATGAAATCTGGAAAGAAGCTTTCTGCGAAACTGCTTAGTGTTCTCTTAATTCATCTCACAGAGTTACATGTGTATTTCGGGGATCTCTTTGCTAGCTCTATTTCTGTGGAATCTGAGAACAGATATTTCGGATCACTTTGAAGACTATAGGGCCAAAGGAAATATCCTCCGATAACAAAGAGAAAGAAGCTTTCTGAGAAACTTCTTTGTGTTCTGTGAAATCATCTCACAGAATTACAGCTTTCCCCTCAAGAAGCCTTTCGCTAAGACAGTTCTTGTGGAATTGGCAAAGTGATATTTGGAAGCCCATAGAAGGCTATGGGGAAAAAGGAGATATCTTCAGATGAAATCTGGAAAGAAGCTTTCTGAGAAACTGCTTAGTGTTCTGTTAATTCATCTCACAGAGTTACATGTGTATTTCCAGGATATCTTTGCTAGCCCTATTTCTGTGGAATCTGAGAACAGATATTTCGGATCCCTTTGAAGAGTATAGGGCCAAAGGAAATATCCTCCGATAACAAAGAGAAAGAAGCTTTCTGAGAAACTTCTTTGTGTTCTGTGAAATCATCTCACAGAGTTACAGCTTTCCCCTCAAGAAGCCTTTCGCTAAGACAGTTCTTGTGGAATTGGCAAAGTGATATTTGGAAGCCCATAGAGGGCTATGGTGAAAAAGGAAATATCCTCAGATGAAAACTGGAAAGAAGCTTTCTGAGAAACTGCTTAGTGTTCTGTGAATTCATCTCACAGAGTTGCATGTGTATTTCGAGGATCTCTTTGATAGCCCTATTTCTGTGCAATCTGAAAACAGATATTTCGGATCCCTTTGAAGACTATAGGGCCAAAGGAAATATCCTCCGATAACAAAGAGAAAGAAGCTTTCTGAGAAACTTCTTTGTGTTCTGTGAAATCATCTCACAGAATTACAGCTTTCCCCTCAAGAAGCCATTCGCTAAGACAGTCCTTGTGGAATTGGCAAAGTGATATTTGGAAGCCCATAGAGGGTTATGGTGAAAAAGGAAATATCCTCAGTTGAAATCTGGAAAGAAGCTTTCTGAGAAACTGCTTAGTGTTCTGTGAAATCATCTCAGAGAGTTACATGTGTATTTCGGGGATCTCTTTGCTAGCCCTATTTCTGTGGAATCTGAGAACAGATATTTCGGATCCCTTTGAAGACTATAGGGCCAAAGGAAATATCCTCCGATAACAAAGAGAAAGAAGCTTTCTGAGAAACATCTTTGTGTTCTGTGAAATCATCTCACAGAGTTACAGCTTTCCCCTCAAGAAGCCTTTCGCTAAGACAGATCTTGTGGAATTGGCAAAGTGATATTTGGAAGCCCATAGAAGGCTATGGGGAAAAAGGAAATATCCTCAGATGAAATCTGGAAAGAAGCTTTCTGAGAAATTGCTTAGTGTTCTGTGAATTCATCTCACAGAGTTACATATGTATTTCGAGGATCTCTTTGCTAGCCCTATTTCTGTGGAATCTGAAAACAGATATTTCGGAACCCTTTGAAGACTATAGGGCCAAAGGAAATATCCTCCGATAACAAAGAGAAAGAAGCTTTCTGAGCAACTTCTTTGTGTTCTGTGAAATCATCTCACAGAGTTACAGCTTTCCCCTCAAGAAGCCTTTCGCTAAGACAGTCCTTGTGGAATTGGCAAAGTGATATTTGGAAGCCCATAGAGGGCTATGGTGAAAAAGGAAATATCGTCAGATGAAATCTGGAAAGAAGCTTTCTGCGAAACTGCTTAGTGTTCTGTTAATTCATCTCACAGAGTTACATGTGTATTTCGAGGATCTCTTTGCTAGCCCTATTTCTGTGGAATCTGAGAACAGATATTTCGGATCCCTTTGAAGACTATAGGGCCAAAGGAAATATCCTCCGATAACAAAGAGAAAGAAGCTTTCTGAGAAACTTCTTTGTGTTCTGTGAAATCATCTCACAGATTTACAGCTTTCCCCTCAAGAAGCCTTTCGCTAAGACAGTTCTTGTGGAATTGGCAAAGTGATATTTGGAAGCCCATAGATGGCTATGGGGAAAAAGGAAATATCCTCAGATGAAATCTGGAAAGAAGCTTTCTGAGAAACTGCTTAGTGTCTGTTAATTCATCTCACAGAGTTACATGTGTATTTCGAGGATCTCTTTGCTAGCCCTATTTCTGTGGAATCTCAGAACAGATATTTCGGATCCCTTTGAAGACTATAGGGCCAAAGGAAATATCCTCCGATAACAAAGAGAAAGAAGCTTTCTGAGAAACTTCTTTGTGTTCTGTGAAATTATCTCACAGAGTTACAGCTTTCCCTCAAGAAGCCTTTCGCAAAGACAGTTCTTGTGGAATTGGAAAAGTGATATTTGGAAGCCCTTAGAGGCCTATGGTGAAAAAGGAAATATCCTCAGAAGAAATCTGGAAAGAAACTTTCTGAGAAACTGCTTAGTGTTCTGTGAATTCATCTCACAGAGTTACATGTGTATTTCATGGATCTCTTTGCTAGCCCTATTTCTGTGGAATCTGAGAACAGATATTTCGGATACCTTTGACGACTATAGGGCCAAAGGTAATATCCTCCGATAACAAAGAGAAAGAAGCTTTCTGAGAAACTTCTTTGTGTTCTGTGAAATCATCTCACAGAGTTACAGCTTTCCCCTCAAGAAGCCTTTCGCTAAGACAGTTCTTGTGGAATTGGCAAAGTGATATCTGGAAGCCCATAGAGGGCTATGGTGAAAAAGGAAATATCGTCAGATGAAATCTGGAAAGAAGCTTTCTGCGAAACTGCTTAGTGTTCTCTTAATTCATCTCACAGAGTTACATGTGTATTTCGGGGATCTCTTTGCTAGCTCTATTTCTGTGGAATCTGAGAACAGATATTTCGGATCACTTTGAAGACTATAGGGCCAAAGGAAATATCCTCCGATAACAAAGAGAAAGAAGCTTTCTGAGAAACTTCTTTGTGTTCTGTGACATCATCTCACAGAGTTACAGCTTTCCCCTCAAGAAGCCTTTCGCTAAGACAGTTCTTGTGGAATTGGCAAAGTGATATTTGGAAGCCCATAGAAGGCTATGGGGAAAAAGGAAATATCCTCAGATGAAATCTGGAAAGAAGCTTTCTGAGAAACTGCTTAGTGTTCTGTTAATTCATCTCACAGAGTTGCATGTGTATTTCGAGGATCTCTTTGATAGCCCTATTTCTGTGCAATCTGAAAACAGATATTTCGGATCCCTTTGAAGACTATAGGGCCAAAGGAAATATCCTCCGATAACAAAGAGAAAGAAGCTTTCTGAGAAACTTCTTTGTGTTCTGTGAAATCATCTCACAGAGTTACAGCTTTCCCCTCAAGAAGCCATTCGCTAAGACAGTCCTTGTGGAATTGGCAAAGTGATATTTGGAAGCCCATAGAGGGCTATGGTGAAAAAGGAAATATCGTCAGATGAAATCTGGAAAGAAGCTTTCTGCGAAACTGCTTAGTGTTCTGTTAATTCATCTCACAGAGTTTCATGTGTATTTCGAGGATCTCTTTGCTAGCCCTATTTCTGTGGAATCTGAGAACAGATATTTCGGATCCCTTTGAAGACTATAGGGCCAAAGGAAATATCCTCCGATAACAAAGAGAAAGAAGCTTTCTGAGAAACTTCTTTGTGTTCTGTGAAATCATCTCACAGAGTTACAGCTTTCCCCTCAAGAAGCCTTTCGCTAAGACAGTTCTTGTGGAATTGGCAAAGTGATATCTGGAAGCCCATAGAGGGCTATGGTGAAAAAGGAAATATCGTCAGATGAAATCTGGAAAGAAGCTTTCTGCGAAACTGCTTAGTGTTCTCTTAATTCATCTCACAGAGTTACATGTGTATTTCGGGGATCTCTTTGCTAGCTCTATTTCTGTGGAATCTGAGAACAGATATTTCGGATCACTTTGAAGACTACAGGGCCAAAGGAAATATCCTCCGATAACAAAGAGAAAGAAGCTTTCTGAGAAACTTCTTTGTGTTCTGTGACATCATCTCACAGAGTTACAGCTTTCCCCTCAAGAAGCCTTTCGCTAAGACAGTTCTTGTGGAATTGGCAAAGTGATATTTGGAAGCCCATAGAAGGCTATGGGGAAAAAGGAAATATCCTCAGATGAAATCTGGAAAGAAGCTTTCTGAGAAACTGCTTAGTGTTCTGTTAATTCATCTCACAGAGTTGCATGTGTATTTCGAGGATCTCTTTGATAGCCCTATTTCTGTGCAATCTGAAAACAGATATTTCGGATCCCTTTGAAGACTATAGGGCCAAAGGAAATATCCTCCGATAACAAAGAGAAAGAAGCTTTCTGAGAAACTTCTTTGTGTTCTGTGAAATCATCTCACAGAGTTACAGCTTTCCCCTCAAGAAGCCATTCGCTAAGACAGTCCTTGTGGAATTGGCAAAGTGATATTTGGAAGCCCATAGAGGGCTATGGTGAAAAAGGAAATATCGTCAGATGAAATCTGGAAAGAAGCTTTCTGCGAAACTGCTTAGTGTTCTGTTAATTCATCTCACAGAGTTTCATGTGTATTTCGAGGATCTCTTTGCTAGCCCTATTTCTGTGGAATCTGAGAACAGATATTTCGGATCCCTTTGAAGACTATAGGGCCAAAGGAAATATCCTCCGATAACAAAGAGAAAGAAGCTTTCTGAGAAACTTCTTTGTGTTCTGTGAAATCATCTCACAGAGTTACAGCTTTCCCCTCAAGAAGCCTTTCGCTAAGACAGTTCTTGTGGAATTGGAAAAGTGATATTTGGAAGCCCATAGAGGGCTATGGTGAAAAAGGAAATATCGTCAGATGAAATCTGGAAAGAAGCTTTCTGCGAAACTGCTTAGTGTTCTCTTAATTCATCTCACAGAGTTACATGTGTATTTCGGGGATCTCTTTGCTAGCTCTATTTCTGTGGAATCTGAGAACAGATATTTCGGATCACTTTGAAGACTATAGGGCCAAAGGAAATATCCTCCGATAACAAAGAGAAAGAAGCTTTCTGAGAAACTTCTTTGTGTTCTGTGAAATCATCTCACAGAATTACAGCTTTCCCCTCAAGAAGCCTTTCGCTAAGACAGTTCTTGTGGAATTGGCAAAGTGATATTTGGAAGCCCATAGAAGGCTATGGGGAAAAAGGAGATATCTTCAGATGAAATCTGGAAAGAAGCTTTCTGAGAAACTGCTTAGTGTTCTGTTAATTCATCTCACAGAGTTACATGTGTATTTCCAGGATCTCTTTGCTAGCCCTATTTCTGTGGAATCTGAGAACAGATATTTCGGATCCCTTTGAAGAGTATAGGGCCAAAGGAAATATCCTCCGATAACAAAGAGAAAGAAGCTTTCTGAGAAACTTCTTTGTGTTCTGTGAAATCATCTCACCGAGTTACAGCTTTCCCCTCAAGAAGCCTTTCGCTAAGACAGTTCTTGTGGAATTGGCAAAGTGATATTTGGAAGCCCATAGAGGGCTATGGTGAAAAAGGAAATATCCTCAGATGAAAACTGGAAAGAAGCTTTCTGAGAAACTGCTTAGTGTTCTGTGAATTCATCTCACAGAGTTGCATGTGTATTTCGAGGATCTCTTTGATAGCCCTATTTCTCTGCAATCTGAAAACAGATATTTCGGATCCCTTTGAAGACTATAGGGCCAAAGGAAATATCCTCCGATAACAAAGAGAAAGAAGCTTTCTGAGAAACTTCTTTGTGTTCTGTGAAATCATCTCACAGAGTTACAGCTTTCCCCACAAGAAGCCTTTCGCTAAGACAGTCCTTGTGGAATTGGCAAAGTGATATTTGGAAGCCCATAGAGGACTATGGTGAAAAAGGAAATAAGTCCGATGAAATCTGGAAAGAAGCTTTCTGCGAAACTGCTTAGTGTTCTGTGAATTCATCTCACAGAGTTACATGTGTATTTCGAGGATCTCTTTGCTAGCCCTATTTCTGTGGAAACTGAGAACAGATATTTCGGATCCCTTTGAAGACTATAGGGCCAAAGGAATTATCCTCCGATAACAAAGAGAAAGAAGCTTTCTGAGTAACTTCTTTGTGTTCTGTGAAATCATCTCAGAGAGTTACAGCTTTCCCCTCAAGAAGCCTTTCGCTAAGACAGTTCTTGTGGAATTGGCAAAGTTATATTTGGAAGCACAAAGAGGACTATGGTGAAAAAGGAAATATCCTCCGATGAAATCTGGAAAGAAGCTTTCTGGGAAACTGCTTAGTGTTCTGTTAATTCATCTCACAGAGTTACATGTGTATTTCGAGGATCTCTTTGCTAGCCCTATTTCTGTGGAATCTGAAAACAGACATTTCGGATCACTTTGAAGACTATAGGTCCAAAGGAAATATCCTCGGATAACAAAGAGAAAGAAGCTTTCTGAGAAACTTCTTTGTGTTCTGTGAAATCATCTCACAGAGTTACAGCTTTCCCCTCAAGAAGCCTTTCGCTAAGACAGTTCTTGTGGAATTGGCAAAGTGATATTTGGAAGCCCATAGAGGGCTATGGTGAAAAAGGATATATCCTCAGATGAAATCTGGAAAGAAGATTTCTGAGAAACTGCTTAGTGTTCTGTTAATTCATCTCACAGAGTTACATGTGTATTTCGAGGATCTCTTTGCTAGCCCTATTTCTGTGGAATCTGAAAACAGACATTTCGGATCCCTTTGAAGACTATAGGGCCAAAGGAAATATCCTCCGATAACAAAGAGAAAGAAGCTTTCTGAGAAACTTCTTTGTGTTCTGTGAAATCATCTCACAGAGTTACAG
Organism: Macaca nemestrina; assembly: GCF_043159975.1. Classification (NCBI taxonomy): domain Eukaryota; kingdom Metazoa; phylum Chordata; class Mammalia; order Primates; family Cercopithecidae; genus Macaca; species Macaca nemestrina. The sequence goes on along the minus strand of NC_092135.1, from coordinate 32,613,089 downwards.
CTTTCCTCACAAGAAGCCTTTCGCTAAGACAGTCCTTGTGGAATTGGCAAAGTGATATTTGGAAGCCCATAGAGGGCTATGGTGAAAAAGGAAATATCCTCAGATGAAATCTGGAAAGAAGCTTTCTGCGAAACTGCTTAGTGTTCTGTGAATTCCTCTCACAGAGTTACATGTGTATTTCGAGGATCTGTTTGATAGCTCTATTTCTGTGGAATCTGAGAACAGATATTTCGGATCACTTCGAAGACTATAGGGCCAAAGGACATATCCTCCGATAACAAAGAGAAAGAAGCTTTCTGAGAAACTTCTTTGTGTTCTGTGAAATCATCTCACAGAGTTACAGCTTTCCCCTCAACAAGCCTTTCGCTAAGGCAGTTCTTGTGGAATTGGCAAAGTGATATTTGGAAGCCCATAGAATGCTACGGTGAAAAAGGAAATATCGTCAGATGAAATCAGGAAAGAAGCTTTCTGAGAAACTGCTTAGTGTTCTGTTAATTCATCTCACAGAGTTACATGTGTATTTCGAGGATCTCTTTACTAGCCCTATTTCTGTGCAATCTGAGAACAGATATTTCGGATCCCTTTGAAGACTAGAGGGCCAAAGGAAATATCCTCCGATAACAAAGAGAAAGAAGCTTTCTGAGAAACTTCTTTGTGTTCTGTGAAATCATCTCACAGAGTTACAGCTTTCCCCTCAAGAAGCCTTTCGCTAAGACAGTTCTTGTGGAATTGGCAAAGTGATATTTGGAAGCCCATAGAGGGCTAGGGGAAAAAGGAAATATCCTCAGATGAAATCTGGAAAGAAGCTTTCTGAGAAACTGCTTAGTGTTTTGTTAATTCATCTCGCTGAGTTACATGTGTATTTCGAGGATCTCTTTGCTAGCCTTCTTTCTGTGGAATCTGAGAACAGATATTTCGGATATCTTTGAAGACTATAGGGCCAAAGGAAATATCCTCCGATAACAAAGAGAAAGAAGCTTTCTGAGAAACTTCTTTGTGTTCTGTGAAATCATCTCACAGAGTTACAGCTTTCCCCTTAAGAAGCCTTTCGCTAAGACAGTTCTTGTGGAATTGGCAAGGTGATGTTTGGAAGCCCATAGAGGGCTATGGTGAAAAAGGTAATATCGTCAGATGAAATATGGAAAGAAGCTTTCTGAGAAACTGCTTAGTGTTCTGTTAATTCATCTCACAGAGTTACATGTGTATTTCGAGGATCTCTTTGCTAGCACTATTTCTGTGGCAACTGAGAAAAGATATTTCGGATGCCTTTGAAGACTATAGGGCCAAAGGAAATATCCTCGGATAACAAAGAGAAAGAAGCTTTCTGAGAAACTTCTTTGCGTTCTGTTAAATCATCTCACAGAGTTACAGCACTCCCCTCAAGAAGCCTTTCGCTAAGACAGTTCTTGTGGAATTGGCAAAGTGATATTTGGAAGCCCATAGAAGGCTATGGTGAAAAAGGAAATATGGTCAGATGAAATCTGGAAAGAAGCTTTCTGAGAAACTGCTTAGTGTTCTGTTAATTCATCTCACAGAGTTACAGGTGTATTTCGAGGATCTCTTTGCTAGCCCTATTTCTGTAGAAACTGAGAACAGATATTTCGGATCCCTTTGAAGACTATAGGGCCAAAGGAAATATCCTCCGATAACAAAGAGAAAGAAGCTTTCTGAGAAACTTCTTTGTGTTCTGTGAAAACATCTCACAGAGTTACAGCTTTCTCCTCAAGAAGCCTTTCGGTAAGACAGTTCTTGTGGAATTGGCAAAGTGATATTTGGAAGCCCATTGATGGCTATGGGGAAAAAGGAAATATCCTCAGATGAAATCTGGAAAGAAGCTTTCTGAGAAACTGCTTAGTGTTCTGTTAATTCATCTCACAGAGTTACATGTGTATTTCCAGGATCTCTTTGCTAGCCCTATTTCTGTGGAAGCTGAGAACAGATATTTCGGATCCCTTTGAAGAGTATAGGGCCAAAGGAAATATCCTCCGATAACAAAGAGAAAGAAGCTTTCTGAGAAACTTCTTTGTGTTCTGTGAAATCATCTCACAGAGTTACAGCTTTCCCCTCAAGAAGCCTTTCGCTAAGACAGTTCTTGTGGAATTGGCAAAGTGATATTTGGAAGCCCATAGAGGGCTATGGTGAAAAAGGAAATATCGTCAGATGAAATCTGGAAAGAAGCTTTCTGCGAAACTGCTTAGTGTTCGGTTAATTCATCTCACAGTGTTACATGTGTATTTCAAGGATCTCTTTGCTAGCCCTATTTCTGTGGAATCTGAGAACAGATATTTCGGATCCCTTTGAAGACTATAGGGCCAAAGGAAATATCCTCCGATAACAAAGAGAAAGAAGCTTTCTGAGAAACTTCTTTGTGTTCTGTGAAATCATCTCACAGAGTTACAGCTTTCCCCTCAAGAAGCCTTTCGCTGAGACAGTTCTTGTGGAATTGGAAAAGTGATATTTGGAAACCCATAGAGGGCTATGGTGAAAAAGGAAATATCCTCAGATGAAATCTGGACAGAAGCTTTCTGAGAAACTGCTTAGTGTTCTGTTAATTCATCTCACAGAGTTACATGTGTATTTCGGGGATGTCTTTGCTAGCCCTATTTCTGTGGAATCTGAGAGCAGATATTTCGGATCCCTTTGAAGACTATAGGGCCAAAGGAAATATCCTCCGATAACAAAGAGAAAGAAGCTTTCTGAGAAACTTCTTTGTGTTCTGTGAAATCATCTCACAGAGTTACAGCTTTCCCCTCAAGAAGCCTTTCGCTAAGACAGTTCTTGTGGAATAGGCAAAGTGATATTTGGAAGCCCATAGAGGGCTATGGTGAAAAAGGAAATATCGTCAGATGAAATCTGGAAAGAAGCTTTCTGCGAAACTGCTTAGTGTTCGGTTAATTCATCTCACAGAGTTACATGTGTATTTCGAGGATCTCTTTGCTAGCCCTATTTCTGTGGAATCTGAGAACAGATATTTCGGATCCCTTTGAAGACTATAGGGCCAAAGGAAATATCCTCCGATAACAAAGAAAAAGAAGCTTTCTGAGAAACTTCTTTGTGTTCTGTGAAATCATCTCACAGAGTTACAGCTTTCCCCTCAAGAAGCCTTTCGCTAAGACAGTTCTTGTGGAATTGGCAAAGTGATATTTGGAAGCCCATAGATGGCTATGGTGAAAAAGGAAATATCGTCAGATGAAATCTGGAAAGAAGCTTTCCAAGAAACTGCTTAGTGTCTGTTAATTCATCTCACAGAGTTACATGTGTATTTCGAGGATCTCTTTGCTAGCCCTATTTCTGTGGAATCTGAGAACAGATATTTCGGATCCCTTTGAAGACTATAGGGCCAAAGGAAATATCCTCCGATAACAAAGAGAAAGAAGCTTTCTGAGAAACTTCTTTGTGTTCTGTGAAATCATCTCACAGAGTTACAGCTTTCCCCTCAAGAAGCCTTTCGCTAAGACAGTTCTTGTGGAATAGGCAAAGTGATATTTGGAAGCCCATGTAGGGCTATGGTGAAAAAGGAAATATCCTCAGATGAAATCTGGAAAGAAGCTTTCTGAGAAACTGCTTAGTGTTCTGTGAATTCATCTCACAGAGTTACATGTGTATTTCGAGGATCTCTTTGCTAGCCCTATTTCTGTGGAACCTGAAAACAGATATTTCGGATCCCTTTGAAGACTTTGGGGCAAAGGAAATATCCTCCGAAAACAAAGAGAAAGAAGCTTTCTGAGAAACTTCTTTGTGTTCTGTGAAATCATCTCACAGAGTTACAGCTTTCCCCACAAGAAGCCTTTCGCTAAGACAGTCCTTGTGGAATTGGCAAAGTGATATTTGGAAGCCCATAGAGGGCTATGGTGAAAAAGGAAATATCGTCCGATGAAATCTGGAAAGAAGCTTTCTGAGAAACTGCTTAGTGTTCTGTGAATTCATCTCACATAGTTACATGTGTATTTCGAGGATCTCTTTGCTAGCCCTATTTCTGTGGAATCTGAAAACAGATATTTCGGATCCCTTTGAAGACTATAGGGCCAAAGGAAATATCCTCGGATAACAAAGAGAAAGAAGCTTTCTGAGAAACTTCTTTGTGTTCTGTGAAATCATCTCACAGAGTTACAGCTTTCCCTACAAGAAGCCTTTCGCTAAGACAGTCCTTGTGGAATTGGCAAAGTGATATTTGGAAGCCCATAGAGGGCTATGGTGAAAAAGGAAATATCGTCAGATGAAATCTGGAAAGAAGCTTTACGAGAAACTGCTTAGTGTCTGTTAATTCATCTCACAGAGTTACATGTGTATTTCGAGGATCTCTTTGCTAGCCCTATTTCTGTGGAATCTGAGAACAGATATTTCGGATCCCTTTGAAGACTCTAGGGCCAAAGGAAATATCCTCCGATAACAAAGAGAAAGAAGCTTTCTGAGAAACTTCTTTGTGTTCTGTGAAATCATCTCACAGAGTTACAGCTTTCCCCTCAAGAAGCCTTTCGGTAAGACAGTTCTTGTGGAATTGGCAAAGTGATATTTGGAAGCCCATAGAGGGCTATGGTGAAAAAGGAAATATCCTCAGATGAAATCTGGAAAGAAGCTTTCTGAGAAACTGCTTAGTGTTCTGTGAATTCATCTCACAGAGTTACATGTGTATTTCGGGGATGTCTTTGCTAGCCCTATTTCTGTGGAATCTGAGAGCAGATATTTCGGATCCCTTTGAAGACTATAGGGACAAAGGAAATATCCTCCGATAACAAAGAGAAAGAAGCTTTCTGAGAAACTTCTTTGTGTTCTGTGAAATCATCTCACAGAGTTACAGCTTTCCCCTCAAGAAGCCTTTCGCTAAGACAGTTCTTGTGGAATAGGCAAAGTGATATTTGGAAGCCCATAGAGGGCTATGGTGAAAAAGGAAATATCGTCAGATGAAATCTGGAAAGAAGCTTTCTGAGAAACTGCTTAGTGTTCTGTGAATTCATCTCACAGAGTTACATGTGTATTTCGAGGATCTCTTTGCTAGCCCTATTTCTGTGGAACCTGAAAACAGATATTTCGGATCCCTTTGAAGACTATAGGGCCAAAGGAAATATCCTCCGATAACAAAGAGAAAGAAGCTTTCTGAGAAACTTCTTTGTGTTCTGTGAAATCATCTCAGAGAGTTACAGCTTTCCCCTCAAGAAGCCTTTTGCTAAGACAGTTCTTGTGGAATTGGCAAAGTTATATTTGGAAGCACAAAGAGGACTATGGTGAAAAAGGAAATATCCTCCGATGAAATCTGGAAAGAAGCTTTCTGGGAAACTGCTTAGTGTTCTGTTAATTCATCTCACAGAGTTACATGTGTATTTCGAGGATCTCTTTGCTAGCCCTATTTCTGTGGAATCTGAAAACAGACATTTCGGATCACTTTGAAGACTATAGGTCCAAAGGAAATATCCTCGGATAACAAAGAGAAAGAAGCTTTCTGAGAAACTTCTTTGTGTTCTGTGAAATCATCTCACAGAGTTACAGCTTTCCCCTCAAGAAGCCTTTCGCTAAGACAGTTCTTGTGGAATTGGCAAAGTGATATTTGGAAGCCCATAGAGGGCTATGGTGAAAAAGGAAATATCCTCAGATGAAATCTGGAAAGAAGATTTCTGAGAAACTGCTTAGTGTTCTGTTAATTCATCTCACAGAGTTACATTTGTATTTCGAGGATCTCTTTGCTAGCCCTATTTCTGTGGAATCTGAAAACAGACATTTCGGATCACTTTGAAGACTATAGGTCCAAAGGAAATATCCTCGGATAACAAAGAGAAAGAAGCTTTCTGAGAAACTTCTTTGTGTTCTGTGAAATCATCTCACAGAGTTACAGCTTTCCCCTCAAGAAGCCTTTCGCTAAGACAGTTCTTGTGGAATTGGCAAAGTGATATTTGGAAGCCCATAGAGGGCTATGGTGAAAAAGGAAATATCCTCAGATGAAATCTGGAAAGAAGATTTCTGAGAAACTGCTTAGTGTTCTGTGAATTCATCTCACAGAGTTACATGTGTATTTCGAGGATCTCTTTGCTAGCCCCATTTCTGTGTTAACTGAGAACAGATATTTCGGATCCCTTTGAAGACTATAGGGCCAAAGGACACATCCTCCGGTAACAAAGAGAAAGAAGCTTTCTGAGAAACTTCTTTGTGTTCTGTGAAATCATCTCACAGAGTTGCAGCTTTCCCCTCAAGAGGCCTTTCGCTAAGACAGTTCTTGTGGATTTGGCAAACTGATATTTGGAGGCCCATAGAGGGCTATAGTGAAAAAGGAAATATCGTCAGATGAAATCTGGAAAGAAGCTTTCTGAGAAACTACTCAGTGTTCTGTTAATTCATCTCAGAGAGTTACATGTGTATTTCGAGGATCTCTTTGCTAGCCTTATTTCTGTGGAATCTGAGAACAGATATTTCGGATCCCTTTGAAGACTATAGGGCCAAAGGACATATCCTCCGATAACAAAGAGAAAGAAGCTTTCTGAGAAACTTCTTTGTGTTCTGTGAAATCATCTCACAGAGTTACAGCTTTCCCCTCAAGAAGCCTTTCGCTAAGACAGTTCTTGTGGAATTGGCAAAGTTATATTTGGAAGCCCATAGAGGGCTATGGGGAAAAAGGAAATATCCTCAGATGAAATCTGGAAAGAAGCTTTCTGAGAAACTGCTTAGTGTTATGTTAATTCATCTCACAGAATTACATGTGTATTTCCAGGATCTCTTTGCTAGCCTTCTTTCTGTGGAATCTGAGAACAGATATTTCGGATCCCTTTGAAGACTATAGGGTCAAAGGAAATATCCTCCAATAACAAAGAGAAGGAAGCTTTCTGAGAAACTTGTTTGTGTTCTGTGAAATCATCTCAGAGAGTTACAGTTTTCCCCTCAAGAAGCCTTTCGCTAAGAAAGTTCTTGTGGAATTGGAAAAGTGATATTTGGAAGCCCATAGAGGGCTATGGTGAAAAAGGAAATATCCTCAGATGAAATCTGGAAAGAAGCTTTCTGAGAAACTGCTTAGTGTTCTGTTAATTCATCTCACAGAGTTACATGTGTATTTCGAGGATCTCTTTGCTAGCCCTATTTCTGTGGAATCTGAGAACAGATATTTCGGATCCCTTTGAAGACTATAGGGCCAAAGGAAATATCCTCCGATAACAAAGAGAAAGAAGCTTTCTGAGAAACTTCTTTGTGTTCTGTGAAATCATCTCACAGAGTTACAGCTTTCCTCTCAAGAAGCCTTTCGCTAAGACAGTTCTTGTGGAATTGGCAAAGTGATATTTGGAAACCCATAGAGGGCTATGGAAAAAAAGGAAATATCCTCAGATGAAATCTGGAAAGAAGCTTTCTGCGAAACTGCTTAGTGTACTGTGAATTCATCTCACAGAGTTACATGTGTATTTCGGGGATCTCTTTGCTAGCCCTATTTCTGTGGAATCTGAGAACAGATATTTCGGATCCCTTTGAAGACTATAGGGCCAAAGGAAATATCCTCCGATAACAAAGAGAAAGAAGCTTTCTGAGAAACTTCTTTGTGTTCTGTGAAATCATCTCACAGAGTTACATCTTTCCCCACAAGAAACCTTTCGCTAAGACAGTCCTTGTGGAATTGGCAAAGTGATATTTGGAAGCCCATAGAGGGCTATGGTGAAAAAGGAAATATCGTCCGATGAAATCTGGAAAGAAGCCTTCTGCGAAACTGCTTAGTGTTCTGTGAATTCATCTCACAGAGTTACATGTGTATTTCGAGGATCTCTTTGCTAGCCCTATTTCTGTGGAATCTGAGAACAGATATTTCGGATCCCTTTGAAGACTATAGGGCCAAAGGAAATATCCTCCGATAACAAAGAGAAAGAAGCTTTCTGAGAAACTTCTTTGTGTTCTGTGAAATCATCTCACAGAGTTACAGCTTTCCCCTCAAGAAGCCTTTCGCTAAGACAGTTCTTGTGGAATTGGCAAAGTGATATTTGGAAGCCCATAGAGGGCTATGGTGAAAAAGAAAATATCCTCCGTTGAAATCTGGAAAGAAGCTTTCTGAGAGACTGCTCAGTGTTCTGTTAATTTATCTCACAGAGTTACGTGGGTATTTCGAGGATCTCTTTGCTAGCCTTCTTTCTGTGCAATATGAGAACAGATATTTCGGATCCCTTTGAATACTGTAGGGCCAAAGGACATATCCTCCAATAACAAAGAGAAGGAAGCTTTCTTAGAAACTTCTTTGTGTTCTGTGAAATCATCTCACAGAGTTACAGCTTTCCCCTCAAGAAGCCTTTTGCTAAGACAGTTCTTGTGGAATTGGCAAAGTGATATTTGGAAGCCCATAGAGGGCTATGGTGAAAAAGGAAATATCCTCAGATGAAATCTGGAAAGAAGCTTTCTGAGAAACTGCTTAGTGTTCTGTGAATTCATCTCACAGAGTTACATGTGTATTTCGAGGACCTCCTTGCTAGCCCCATTTCTGTGGAAACTGAGAACAGATATTTCGGATCCCTTTTAAGACAATAGGGCCAAAGGAAATATCCTCCGATAACAAAGAGAAAGAAGCTTTCTGAGAAACTTCTTTGTGTTCTGTGAAATCGTCTCACAGAGTTGCAGCTTTCCTGTCAAGAAGCCTTTCGCTAAGACAGTTCTTGTGGATTTGGCAAAGTGATATTTGGAGGCCCGTAGAGGGCTACAGTGAAAAAGGAAATATCCTCAGATGAAATCTGGAAAGAAGCTTTCTGAGAAACTACTCAGTGTTCCGTTAATTCATCTCACAGAGTTACATGTGTATTTCGAGCATCTCTTTGCTGGCCTTATTTCTGTGGAATCTGAGAACAGATATTTCGGATCCCTTTGAAGACTATAGGGCCAAAGGACATATCCTCCGATAACAAAGAGAAAGAAGCTTTCTGAGAAACTTCTTTGTGTTCTGTGAAATCATCTCACAGAGTTACAGCTTTCCCCTCAAGAAGCCTTTCGCTAAGACAGTTCTTGTGGAATTGGCAAAGTGATATTTGGAAGCCCTTAGAGGGCTATGGTGAAAAAGGAAATATCCTCAGATGAAATCTGGAAAGAAGCTTTCGGAGAAACTACTCATGTTTGTTAATTCATCTCACAGAGTTACATGTGTATTTCGAGGATCTCTTTGCTAGCCTTATTTCTGTGGAATCTGAGAACAGATATTTCGGATCCCTTTGAAGACTATAGGGCCGAAGGACATATCCTCCGATAACAAAGAGAAAGAAGCTTTCTGAGAAACTTCTTTGCGTTCTGTGAAATCATCTCACAGAGTTACAGCTTTCCCCTCAAGAAGCCTTTCGCTAAGACAGTTCTTGTGGAATTGGCAAAGTGATATTTGGAAGCCCATAGAGGGCTATGGTGAAAAAGGAAATATCCTCAGATGAAATCTGGAAAGAAGCTTTCTGAGAAACTGCTTAGTGTTCTGTGAATTCATTTCACAGAGTTACATGTGTATTTCGAGGATCTCTTTGCTAGCCCTATTTCTGTGGAATCTGAGAACAGATATTTCTGATCCCTTTGAAGACTATAGGGCCGAAGGACATATCCTCCGATAACAAAGAGAAAGAAGCTTTCTGAGAAACTTCTTTGCGTTCTGTGAAATCATCTCACAGAGTTACAGCTTTCCCCTCAAGAAGCCTTTCGGTAAGACAGTTCTTGTGGAATTGGCAAAGTGATATTTGTAAGCCCATAGAGGGCTATGGTGAAAAAGGAAATATCCTCAGATGAAATCTGGAAAGAAGCTTTCTGAGAAACTGCTTAGTGTTCTGTGAATTCATCTCACAGAGTTACATGTGTATTTCGAGGATCTCTTTGCTAGCCCTATTTCTGTGGAATCTGAGAACAGATATTTCGGATCCCTTTGAAGACTATAGGGCCAAAGGAAATATCCTCGGATAACAAAGAGAAAGAAGCTTTCTGAGAAACTTCTTTGTGTTCTGTGAAATCATCTCACAGAGTTACAGCTTTCCCCACAAGAAGCCTTTCGCTAAGACAGTCCTTGTGGAATTGGCAAAGTGATATTTGGAAGCCCATAGAGGGCTATGGTGAAAAAGAAATATCCTCAGATGAAATATGGAAAGAAGCTTTCTGCGAAACTGCTTAGTGTTCTGTGAATTCATCTCACAGAGTTACATGTGTATTTCGAGGATCTGTTTGATAGCTCTATTTCTGTGGAATCTGAGAACTGATATTTCGGATCACTTTGAAGACTATAGGGCCAAAGGACATATCCTCCGATAACAAAGAGAAAGAAGCTTTCTGAGAAACTTCTTTGTGTTCTGTGAAATCATCTCACAGAGTTACAGCTTTCCCCTCAACAAGCCTTTCGCTAAGGCAGTTCTTGTGGAATTGGCAAAGTGATATTTGGAAGCCCATAGAAGGCTATGGTGAAAAAGGAAATATCGTCAGATGAAATCTGGAAAGAAGCTTTCTGAGAAACTGCTTAGTGTTCTGTTAATTCATCTCACAGAGTTACATGTGTATTTCGAGGATCTCTTTACTAACCCTATTTCTGTGCAATCTGAGAACAGATATTTCGGATCCCTTTGAAGACTATAGGGCCAAAGGAAATATCCTCCGATAACAAAGAGAAAGAAGCTTTCTGAGAAACTTCTTTGTGTTCTGTGAAATCATCTCACAGAGTTACAGCTTTCCCCGAAGAAGCCTTTCGCTAAGACAGTTCTTGTGGAATTGGCAAAGTGATATTTGGAAGCCCATAGAGGGCTATGGTGAAAAAGGAAATATCGTCAGATGAAATCTGGAAAGAAGCTTTCTGAGAAACTGCTTAGTGTTCTGTTAATTCATCTCACAGAGTTACATGTGTATTTCGAGGATCTCTTTGCTAGCCCTATTTCTGTGGAATCTGAGAACAGATATTTCGGATCCCTTCGAAGACTATAGGGCCAAAGGAAATATCCTCGGATAACAAAGAGAAAGAAGCTTTCTGAGAAACTTCTTTGTGTTCTGTGAAATCATCTCGCAGAGTTACAGCTTTCCCCTCAAGAAGCCTTTCGCTAAGACAGTTCTTGTGGAATTGGCAAAGTGATATTTGGAAGCCCATAGAGGGCTATGGTGAAAAAGGAAATATCGTCAGATGAAATCTGGAAAGAAGCTTTCTGAGAAACTGCTTAGTGTTCTGTGAATTCATCTCACAGAGTTACATGTGTATTTCGAGGATCTCTTTGCTAGCCCTATTTCTGTGGAAACTGAGAAAAGATATTTCGGATCCCTTTGAAGACTATAGGGCCAAAGGAAATATCCTCGGATAACAAAGAGAAAGAAGCTTTCTGAGAAACTTCTTTCTGTTCTGTGAAATCATCTCACAGAGTTACAGCTTTCCCCTCAAGAAGCCTTTCGCTAAGACAGTTCTTGTGGAATTCGCAAAGTGATATTTGGAAGCCCATAGAAGGCTATGGTGAAAAAGGAAATATCGTCAGATGAAATCTGGAAAAAAGCTTTCTGCGAAACTGCTTAGTGTTCTGTTAATTCATCTCACAGAGTTACATGTGTATTTCGAGGATCTCTTTGCTAGTCCTATTTCTGTGGAATCTGAGAACAGATATTTCGGATCCCTTTGAAGACTATAGGGCCAAAGGAAATATCCTCGGATAACAAAGAGAAAGAAGCTTTCTGAGAAACTTCTTTGTGTTTTGTGAAATCATCTCACAGAGTTACAGCTTTCCCCTCAAGAAGCCTTTCGCTAAGACAGTTCTTGTGGAATTAGCAAAGTGATATTTGGAAGCCCTTAGAGGGCTATGGTGAAAAAGGAAATATCCTCAGATGAAATCTGGAAAGCAGCTTTCTGAGAAACTGCTTAGTGTTCTGTTAATTCATCTCACAGAGCTACATGTGTATTTCGAGGATCTCTTTGCTAGCCCTATTTCTGTGGAATCTGAGAACAGATATTTCGGATCCCTTTGAAGACTATAGGGCCAAAGGAAATATCCTCCGATAACAAAGAGAAAGAAGCTTTCTGAGAAACTTCTTTCTGTTCTGTGAAATCACCTCACAGAGTTACAGCATTCCCCTCAAGAAGCCTTTTGCTAAGACAGTACTTGTGGAATTGCCAAAGTGATATTTGGAATCCCATAGTGGGCTATGGTGAAAAAGGAAATATCCTCAGATGAAATCTGGAAAGAAGCTTTCTGAGAAACTGCTTAGTGTTCTGTTAATTCATCTCACAGCGTTACATGTGTATTTCGGGGATCTCTTTGCTAGCTCTATTTCTGTGGAATCTGAGAACAGATATTTCGGATCACTTTGAAGACTATAGGGCCAAAGGAAATATCCTCCGATAACAAAGAGAAAGAAGCTTTCTGAGAAACCTCTTTGTGTTCTGTGAAATCATCTCAGAGAATTACAGCTTTCCCCTCAAGAAGCCTTTCGCTAAGACAGTTCTTGTGGAATTGTCAAAGTGATATTTGTAAGCCCATGGAGGGCTATGGTTGAAAAGGACATATCCTGAGATGAAATCTGGAAAGAAGCTTTCTGAGAAACTGCTTAGTGTTCTGTTAATTCATCTCACAGAGTTACATGTGTATTTCGAGGATCTCTTTGCTAGCTCTATTTCTGTGGAATCTGAGAACAGATATTTCGGATCCCTTTGAAGACTATAGGGCCAAAGGAAATATCCTCGGATAACAAAGAGAAAGAAGCTTTCTGAGAAACTTCTTTGTGTTCTGTGAAATCATCTCACAGAGTTACAGCTTTCCCCTCAAGAAGCCTTTCGCTAAGACAGTTCTTGTGGAATTGGCAAAGGATATTTGGAAGCCCATAGAGGGCTATGGTGAAAAAGGAAATATCGTCAGATGAAATCTGGAAAGAAGCTTTCTGAGAAACTGCTTAGTGTTCTGTTAATTCATCTCACAGCGTTACATGTGTATTTCGGGGATCTCTTTGCTAGCTCTATTTCTGTGGAATCTGAGAACAGATATTTCGGATCACTTTGAAGACTATAGGGCCAAAGGAAATATCCTCCGATAACAAAGAGAAAGAAGCTTTCTGAGAAACTTCTTTGTGTTCTGTGAAATCATCTCAGAGCGTTACAGCTTTCCCCTCAAGAAGCCTTTCGCTAAGACAGTTCTTGTGGAATTGGCAAAGTGATATTTGTAAGCCCATAGAGGGCTATGGTGAAAAAGGAAATATCCTCAGATGAAATCTGGAAAGAAGATTTCTGAGAAACTGCTTAGTGTTCTGTTAATTCATCTCACAGAGTTACATGTGTATTTCGAGGATCTCTTTGCTAGCCCTATTTCTGTGGAATCTGAGAACAGATATTTCGGATCCCTTTGAAGACTATAGGGCCAAAGGAAATATCCTCCGATAACAAAGAGAAAGAAGCTTTCTGAGAAACTTCTTTGTGTTCTGTGAAATCATCTCACAGAGTTACAGCTTTCCCCTCAAGAAGCCTTTCGCTAAGACAGTTCTTGTGGAATTGGCAAAGTGATATTTGGAAGCCCATAGAGGGCTATGGTGAAAAAGGAAATATCCTCAGATGAAATCTGGAAAGAAGCTTTCTGAGAAACTGCTTAGTGTTCTGTGAAATCATCTCACAGAGTTACATGTGTATTTCGTGGATCTCTTTGCTAGCCCTATTTCTGTGGAATCTGAGATCAGATATTTCGGATCCCTTTGAAGACTATAGGGCCAAAGGAAATATCCTCCGATAACAAAGAGAAAGAAGCTTTCTGAGAAACTTCTTTGTGTTCTGTGAAATCATCTCACAGAGTTACAGCTTTCCCCTCAAGAAGCCTTTCGCTAAGACAGTTCTTGTGGAATTGGCAAAGTGATATTCGGAAGCCCATAGAGGGCTATGGTGAAAAAGGAAATATCGTCAGATGAAATCTGGAAAGAAGCTTTCTGCGAAACTGCTTAGTGTTCTGTTAATTCATCTCACAGAGTTACATGTGTATTTGGAGGATCTCTTTGCTAGCCCTATTTCTGTGGAATCTGAGAACAGATATTTCGGATCCCTTTGAAGACTATAGGGCCAAAGGAAATATCCTCGGATAACAAAGAGAAAGAAGCTTTCTGAGAAACTTCTTTGTGTTCTGTGAAATCATCTCACAGAGTTACAGCTTTCCCCTCAAGAAGCCTTTCGCTAAGACAGTTCTTGTGGAATTGGCAAAGTGATATTTGGAAGCCCATAGAGGGCTATGGTGAAAAAGGAAATATCGTCAGATGAAATCTGGAAAGAAGCTTTCTGCGAAACTGCTTAGTGTTCTGTGAATTCATCTCACAGAGTTACATGTGTATTTCGAGGATCTCTTTGCTAGCCCTATTTCTGTGGAATCTGAGAACAGATATTTCGGAACCCTTTGAAGACTATAGGGCCAAAGGAAATATCCTCCGATAACAAAGAGAAAGAAGCTTCCTGAGAAACTTCTTTGTGTTCTGTGAAATCATCTCACAGAGTTACAGCTTCCCCCTCAAGAAGCCGTTCGCTAAGACAGTTCTTGTGGAATTGGCAAAGTGATATTTGGAAGCCCATAGAGGGCTATGGTGAAAAAGGAAATATCGTCAGATGAAATCTGGAAAGAAGCTTTCTGCGAAACTGCTTCGTGTTCTGTTAATTCATCTCACAGAGTTACATGTGTATTTCGGGTATCTCTTTGCTAGCACTATTTCTGTGGAATCTGAGAACAGATATTTCGGATCACTTTGAAGACTATAGGGCCAAAGGAAATATCCTCCGATAACAAAGAGAAAGAATCTTTCTGAGAAACTTCTTTGTGTTCTGTGAAATCATCTCAGAGAATTACAGCTTTCCCCTCAGAAGCCTTTCGCTAAGCCAGTTCCTGTGGAATTGTCAAAGTGATATTTGTAAGCCCATAGAGGGCTATGGTGAAAAAGGACATATCCTGAGATGAAATCTGGAAAGAAGCTTTCTGAGAAACTGCTTAGTGTTCTGTTAATTCATCTCACAGAGTTACATGTGTATTTCAAGGATCTCTTTGCTAGCCCTATTTCTGTGGAATCTGAGAACAGATATTTCGGATCCCTTTGAAGACTATAGGGCCAAAGGAAATATCCTCCGATAACAAAGAGAAAGAAGCTTTCTGAGAAACTTCTTTGTGTTCTGTGAAATCATCTCACAGAGTTACAGCTTTCCCCTCAAGAAGCCTTTCGCTAAGACAGTTCTTGTGGAATTGGCAAAGTGATATTCGGAAGCCCATAGAGGGCTATGGTGAAAAAGGAAATATCGTCAGATGAAATCTGGAAAGAAGCTTTCTGCGAAACTGCTTAGTGTTCTGTTAATTCATCTCACAGAGTTACATGTGTATTTGGAGGATCACTTTGCTAGCCCTATTTCTGTGGAATCTGAGAACAGATATTTCGGATCCCTTTGAAGACTATAGGGCCAAAGGAAATATCCTCGGATAACAAAGAGAAAGAAGCTTTCTGAGAAACTTCTTTGTGTTCTGTGAAATCATCTCACAGAGTTACAGCTTTCCCCTCAAGAAGCCTTTCGCTAAGACAGTTCTTGTGGAATTGGCAAAGTGATATTTGGAAGCCCTTAGAGGGCTATGGTGAAAAAGGAAATATCCTCAGATGAAATCTTTAAAGAAGCTTTCTGAGAAACTGCTTAGTGTTCTGTTAATTCATCTCACAGAGTTACATGTGTATTTCGAGGATCTCTTTGCTAGCCCTATTTCTGTGGAATCTGAGAACAGATATTTCGGATCCCTTTGAAGACTATAGGGCCAAAGGAAATATCCTCCGATAACAAAGAGAAAGAAGCTTTCTGAGAAACTTCTTTGTGTTCTGTGAAATCATCTCACAGAGTTACAGCTTTCCCCTGAAGACGCCTTTCGCTAAGACAGTTCTTGTGGAATTGCCAAAGTGATATTTGGAAGCCCATAGAGGGCTATGGTGAAAAAGGAAATATCGTCAGATGAAATCTGGAAAGAAGCTTTCTGCGAAACTGCTTAGTGTTCTGTTAACTCATCTCACAGCGTTACATGTGTATTTCGGGGATCTCTTTGCTAGCTCTATTTCTGTGGAATCTGAGAACAGATATTTCGGATCCCTTTGAAGACTATAGGGCCAAAGGAAATATCCTCCGATAACAAAGAGAAAGAAGCTTTCTGAGAAACTTCTTTGTGTTCTGTGAAATCATCTCACAGAGTTACAGCTTTCCCCTCAAGAAGCCTTTTGCTAAGACAGTTCTTGTGGAATTGGGAACGTGATATTTGGAAGCCCATAGAGGGCTATGGTGAAAAAGGACATATCCTGAGATGAAATCTGGAAAGAAGCTTTCTGAGAAACTGCTTAGTGTTCTGTTAATTCATCTCACAGAGTTACATGTGTATTTCGAGGATCTCTTTGCTAGCCCTATTTCTGTGGAATCTGAGAACAGATATTTCGGATCCCTTTGAAGACTATAGGGCCAAAGGAAATATCCTCCGATAACAAAGAGAAAGAAGCTTTCTGAGAAACTTCTTTGTGTTCTGTGAAATCATCTCACAGAGTTACAGCTTTCCCCTCAAGAAGCCTTTCGCTAAGACAGTTCTTGTGGAATTGGCAAAGGATATTTGGAAGCCCATAGAGGGCTATGGTGAAAAAGGAAATATCCTCAGATGAAATCTGGAAAGAAGCTTTCTGAGAAACTGCTTAGTGTTCTGTTAAGTCATCTCACAGAGTTACATGTGTATTTCGGGGATCTCTTTGCTAGCTCTATTTCTGTGGAATCTGAGAACAGATATTTCGGATCACTTTGAAGACTATAGGGCCAAAGGAAATATCCTCCGATAACAAAGAGAAAGAAGCTTTCTGAGAAACTTCTTTGTGTTCTGTGAAATCATCTCAGAGCGTTACAGCTTTCCCCTCAAGAAGCCTTTCGCTAAGACAGTTCTTGTGGAATTGACAAAGTGATATTTGTAAGCCCATAGAGGGCTATGGTGAAAAAGGAAATATCCTCAGATGAAATCTGGAAAGAAGATTTCTGAGAAACTGCTTAGTGTTCTGTTAATTCATCTCACAGAGTTACATGTGTATTTCGAGGATCTCTTTGCTAGCCCTATTTCTGTGGAATCTGAGAACAGATATTTCGGATCCCTTTGAAGACTATAGGGCCAAAGGAAATATCCTCCGATAACAAAGAGAAAGAAGGTTTCTGAGAAACTTCTTTGTGTTCTGTGAAATCATCTCAGAGCGTTACAGCTTTCCCCTCAAGAAGCCTTTCGCTAAGACAGTTCTTGTGGAATTGGCAAAGTGATATTTGTAAGCCCATAGAGGGCTATGGTGATAAAGGAAATATCCTCAGATGAAATCTGGAAAGAAGATTTCTGAGAAACTGCTTAGTGTTCTGTTAATTCATCTCACAGAGTTACATGTGTATTTCGAGGATCTCTTTGCTAGCCCTATTTCTGTGGAATCTGAGAACAGATATTTCGGATCCCTTTGAAGATTATAGGGCCAAAAGAAATATCCTCCGATAACAAAGAGAAAGAAGCTTTCTGAGAAACTTCTTTGTGTTCTGTGAAATCATCTCACAGAGTTACAGCTTTCCCCTCAAGAAGCCTTTCGCTAAGACAGTTCTTGTGGAATTGGCAAAGTGATATTTGGAAGCCCCTAGAGGGCTATGGTGAAAAAGGAAATATCCTCAGATGAAATCTGGAAAGAAGCTTTCTGAGAAACTGCTTAGTGGTCTGTGAAATCATCTCACAGAGTTACATGTGTATTTCGGGGATCTCTTTGCTAGCCCTATTTCTGTGGAATCTGAGATCAGATATTTCGGATCCCTTTGAAGACTATAGGGCCAAAGGAAATATCCTCCGATAACAAAGAGAAAGAAGCTTTCTGAGAAACTTCTTTGTGTTCTGTGAAATCATCTCACAGAGTTACAGCTTTCCCCTCAAGAAGCCTTTCGCTAAGACAGTTCTTGTGGAATTGGCAAAGTGATATTCGGAAGCCCATAGAGGGCTATGGTGAAAAAGGAAATATCGTCAGATGAAATCTGGAAAGAAGCTTTCTGCGAAACTGCTTAGTGTTCTGTTAATTCATCTCACAGAGTTACATGTGTATTTGGAGGATCTCTTTGCTAGCCCTATTTCTGTGGAATCTGAGAACAGATATTTCGGATCCCTTTGAAGACTATAGGGCCAAAGGAAATATCCTCGGATAACAAAGAGAAAGAAGCTTTCTGAGAAACTTCTTTGTGTTCTGTGAAATCATCTCACAGAGTTACAGCTTTCCCCTCAAGAAGCCTTTCGCTAAGACAGTTCTTGTGGAATTGGCAAAGTGATATTTGGAAGCCCTTAGAGGGCTATGGTGAAAAAGGAAATATCCTCAGATGAAATCTTTAAAGAAGCTTTCTGAGAAACTGCTTAGTGTTCTGTGAATTCATCTCACAGAGTTACATGTGTATTTCGGGGATCTCTTTGCTAGCCCTATTTCTGTGGAATCTGAGAAAAGATATTTCGGATCCCTTTGAAGACTATAGGGCCAAAGGAAATATCCTCCGATAACAAAGAGAAAGAAGCTTTCTGAGAAACTTCTTTGTGTTCTGTGAAATCATCTCACAGAGTTACAGCTATCCCCTCAAGAAGCCTTTCGCTAAGACAGTTCTTGTGGAATTGGCAAAGTGATATTCGGAAGCCCATAGAGGGCTATGGTGAAAAAGGAAATATCCTCAGATGAAATCTGGAAAGAAGCTTTCTGAGAAACTGCTTAGTGTTCTGTGAATTCATCTCACAGAGTTACATGTGTATTTCGAGGATCTCTTTGCTAGCCCTATTTCTGTGGAAACTGAGAAAAGATATTTCGGATCCCTTTGAAGACTATAGGGCCAAAGGAAATATCCTCCGATAACAAAGAGAAAGAAGCTTTCTGAGAAACTTGTTTGTGTTCTGTGAAATCATCTCACAGAGTTACAGCTTTCCCCGAAGAAGCCTTTCGCTAAGACAGTTCTTGTGGAATAGGCAAAGTGATATTTGGAAGCCCATAGAGGGCTATGGTGAAAAAGGAAATATCGTCAGATGAAATCTGGAAGGAAGCTTTCTGCGAAACTGCTTAGTGTTCTGTGAATTCATCTCACAGAGTTACATGTGTATTTCGAGGATCTCTTTGCTAGCCCTATTTCTGTGGAATCTGAGAACAGATATTTCGGATCCCTTTGAAGACTCTAGGGCCAAAGGAAATATCCTCGGATAACAAAGATAAAGAAGCTTTCTGAGAAACTTCTTTGTGTTCTGTGAAATCATCTCACAGAGTTACAGCTTTCCCCTCAAGAAGCCTTTCGCTAAGACAGTTCTTGTGGAATTGGGAAAGTGATATTTGGAAGCCCTTAGAGGGCTATGGTGAAAAAGGAAATATCCTCAGATGAAATCTGGAAAGAAGCTTTCTGAGAAACTGCTTAGTGTTCTGTTAACTCATCTCACAGAGTTACATGTGTATTTCGAGGATCTCTTTGCTAGCCCTATTTCTGTGGAATCTGAGAACAGATATTTCGGATCCCTTTGAAGACTGTAGGGCCAAAGGAAATATCCTCCGATAACAAAGAGAAAGAAGCTTTCTGAGAAACTTCTTTGTGTTCTGTGAAATCATCTCACAGAGTTACAGCTTTCCCCTCAAGAAGCCTATCGCTAAGACAGTTCTTGTGGAATTGGCAAAGTGATATTTGGAAGCCCATAGAGGGCTATGGTGAAAAAGGACATATCCTGAGATGAAATCTGGAAAGAAGCTTTCTGAGAAACTGCTTAGTGTTCTGTTAATTCATCTCACAGAGTTACATGTGTATTTCGAGGATCTCTTTGCTAGCCCTATTTCTGTGGAATCTGAGAACAGATATTTCGGATCCCTTTGAAGACTATAGGGCCAAAGGAAATATCCTCCGATAACAAAGAGAAAGAAGCTTTCTGAGAAACTTCTTTGTGTTCTGTGAAATCATCTCACAGAGTTACAGCTTTCCCCTCAAGAAGCCTTTCGCTAAGACAGTTCTTGTGGAATTGGCAAAGGATATTTGGAAGCCCATAGAGGGCTATGGTGAAAAAGGAAATATCCTCAGATGAAATCTGGAAAGAAGCTTTCTGAGAAACTGCTTAGTGTTCTGTTAATTCATCTCACAGAGTTACATGTGTATTTCGGGGATCTCTTTGCTAGCTCTATTTCTGTGGAATCTGAGAACAGATATTTCGGATCACTTTGAAGACTATAGGGCCAAAGGAAATATCCTCCGATAACAAAGAGAAAGAAGCTTTCTGAGAAACTTCTTTGTGTTCTGTGAAATCATCTCAGAGCGTTACAGCTTTCCCCTCAAGAAGCCTTTCGCTAAGACAGTTCTTGTGGAATTGGCAAAGTGATATTTGTAAGCCCATAGAGGGCTATGGTGAAAAAGGAAATATCCTCAGATGAAATCTGGAAAGAAGATTTCTGAGAAACTGCTTAGTGTTCTGTTAATTCATCTCACAGAGTTACATGTGTATTTCGAGGATCTCTTTGCTAGCCCTATTTCTGTGGAATCTGAGAACAGATATTTCGGATCCCTTTGAAGACTATAGGGCCAAAGGAAATATCCTCCGATAACAAAGAGAAAGAAGCTTTCTGAGAAACTTCTTTGTGTTCTGTGAAATCATCTCAGAGCGTTACAGCTTTCCCCTCAAGAAGCCTTTCGCTAAGACAGTTCTTGTGGAATTGGCAAAGTGATATTTGTAAGCCCATAGAGGGCTATGGTGATAAAGGAAATATCCTCAGATGAAATCTGGAAAGAAGATTTCTGAGAAACTGCTTAGTGTTGTGTTAATTCATCTCACAGAGTTACATGTGTATTTCGAGGATCTCTTTGCTAGCCCTATTTCTGTGGAATCTGAGAATAGATATTTCGGATCCCTTTGAAGATTATAGGGCCAAAAGAAATATCCTCCGATAACAAAGAGAAAGAAGCTTTCTGAGAAACTTCTTTGTGTTCTGTGAAATCATCTCACAGAGTTACAGCTTTCCCCTCAAGAAGCCTTTCGCTAAGACAGTTCTTGTGGAATTGGCAAAGTGATATTTGGAAGCCCATAGAGGGCTATGGTGAAAAAGGAAATATCCTCAGATGAAATCTGGAAAGAAGCTTTCTGAGAAACTGCTTAGTGTTCTGTGAAATCATCTCACAGAGTTACATGTGTATTTCGGGGATCTCTTTGCTAGCCCTATTTCTGTGGAATCTGAGATCAGATATTTCGGATCCCTTTGAAGACTATAGGGCCAAAGGAAATATCCTCCGATAACAAAGAGAAAGAAGCTTTCTGAGAAACTTCTTTGTGTTCTGTGAAATCATCTCACAGAGTTACAGCTTTCCCCTCAAGAAGCCTTTCGCTAAGACAGTTCTTGTGGAATTGGCAAAGTGATATTCGGAAGCCCATAGAGGCCTATGGTGAAAAAGGAAATATCGTCAGGTGAAATCTGGAAAGAAGCTTTCTGCGAAACTGCTTAGTGTTCTGTTAATTCATCTCACAGAGTTACATGTGTATTTGGAGGATCTCTTTGCTAGCCCTATTTCTGTGGAATCTGAGAACAGATATTTCGGATCCCTTTGAAGACTATAGGGCCAAAGGAAATATCCTCGGATAACAAAGAGAAAGAAGCTTTCTGAGAAACTTCTTTGTGTTCTGTGAAATCATCTCACAGAGTTACAGCTTTCCCCTCAAGAAGCCTTTCGCTAAGACAGTTCTTGTGGAATTGGCAAAGTGATATTTGGAAGCCCTTAGAGGGCTATGGTGAAAAAGGAAATATCCTCAGATGAAATCTTTAAAGAAGCTTTCTGAGAAACTGCTTAGTGTTCTGTGAATTCATCTCACAGAGTTACATGTGTATTTCGGGGATCTCTTTGCTAGCCCTATTTCTGTGGAATCTGAGAAAAGATATTTCGGATCCCTTTGAAGACTATAGGGCCAAAGGAAATATCCTCCGATAACAAAGAGAAAGAAGCTTTCTGAGAAACTTCTTTGTGTTCTGTGAAATCATCTCACAGAGTTACAGCTATCCCCTCAAGAAGCCTTTCGCTAAGACAGTTCTTGTGGAATTGGCAAAGTGATATTCGGAAGCCCATAGAGGGCTATGGTGAAAAAGGAAATATCGTCAGATGAAATCTGGAAAGAAGCTTTCTGAGAAACTGCTTAGTGTTCTGTGAATTCATCTCACAGAGTTACATGTGTATTTCGAGGATCTCTTTGCTAGCCCTATTTCTGTGGAAACTGAGAAAAGATATTTCGGATCCCTTTGAAGACTATAGGGCCAAAGGAAATATCCTCCGATAACAAAGAGAAAGAAGCTTTCTGAGAAACTTCTTTGTGTTCTGTGAAATCATCTCACAGAGTTACAGCTTTCCCCGAAGAAGCCTTTCGCTAAGACAGTTCTTGTGGAATAGGCAAAGTGATATTTGGAAGCCCATAGAGGGCTATGGTGAAAAAGGAAATATCGTCAGATGAAATCTGGAAGGAAGCTTTCTGCGAAACTGCTTAGTGTTCTGTGAATTCATCTCACAGAGTTACATGTGTATTTCGAGGATCTCTTTGCTAGCCCTATTTCTGTGGAATCTGAGAACAGATATTTCGGATCCCTTTGAAGACTCTAGGGCCAAAGGAAATATCCTCGGATAACAAAGATAAAGAAGCTTTCTGAGAAACTTCTTTGTGTTCTGTGAAATCATCTCACAGAGTTACAGCTTTCCCCTCAAGAAGCCTTTCGCTAAGACAGTTCTTGTGGAATTGGGAAAGTGATATTTGGAAGCCCTTAGAGGGCTATGGTGAAAAAGGAAATATCCTCAGATGAAATCTGGAAAGAAGCTTTCTGAGAAACTGCTTAGTGTTCTGTTAACTCAAATCACAGAGTTACATGTGTATTTCGAGGATCTCTTTGCTAGCCCTATTTCTGTGGAATCTGAGAACAGATATTTCGGATCCCTTTGAAGACTGTAGGGCCAAAGGAAATATCCTCCGATAACAAAGAGAAAGAAGCTTTCTGAGAAACTTCTTTGTGTTCTGTGAAATCATCTCACAGAGTTACAGCTTTGCCCTCAAGAAGCCTTTCGCTAAGACAGTTCTTGTGGAATTGGCAAAGGATATTTGGAAGCCCATAGAGGGCTATGGTGAAAAAGGAAATATCCTCAGATGAAATCTGGAAAGAAGCTTTCTGAGAAACTGCTTAGTGTTCTGTTAATTCATCTCACAGCGTTACATGTGTATTTCGGGGATCTCTTTGCTAGCTCTATTTCTGTGGAATCTGAGAACAGATATTTCGGATCACTTTGAAGACTATAGGGCCAAAGGAAATATCCTCCGATAACAAAGAGAAAGAAGCTTTCTGAGAAACTTCTTTGTGTTCTGTGAAATCATCTCAGAGAGTTACAGCTTTCCCCTCAAGAAGCCTTTCGCTAAGTCAGTTCTTGTGGAATTGGCAAAGTGATATTTGTAAGCCCATAGAGGGCTATGGTGAAAAAGGAAATATCCTCAGATGAAATCTGGAAAGAAGCTTTCTGAGAAACTGCTTAGTGTTCTGTGAATTCATCTCACAGAGTTACATGTGTATTTCGAGGATCTCTTTGCTAGCCCTATTTCTGTGGAATCTGAGAACAGATATTTCGGATCCCTTTGAAGACTATAGGGCCAAAGGAAATATCCTCCGATAACAAAGAGAAAGAAGCTTTCTGAGAAACTTCTTTGTGTTCTGTGAAATCATCTCACAGAGTTACAGCTTTCCCCTCAAGAAGCCTTTCGCTAAGACAGTCCTTGTGGAATTGGCAAAGTGATATTTGGAAGCCCATAGAGGGCTATGGTGAAAAAGGAAATATCGTCAGATGAAATCTGGAAAGAAGCTTTCTGCGAAACTGCTTAGTGTTCTGTTAATTCATCTCACAGAGTTACATGTGTATTTCGAGGATCTCTTTGCTAGCCCTATTTCTGTGGAATCTGAGAAAAGATATTTCGGATCCCTTTGAAGACTATAGGGCCAAAGGAAATATCCTCCGATAACAAAGAGAAAGAAGCTTTCTGAGAAACTTCTTTGTGTTCTGTGAAATCACCTCACAGATTTACAGCTTTCCCCTCAAGAAGCCTTTCGCTAAGACAGTTCTTGTGGAATTGGCAAAGTGATATTTGGAAGCCCATAGATGGCTATGGTGAAAAAGGAAATATCCTCAGATGAAATCTGGAAAGAAGCTTTCTGAGAAACTGCTTAGTGTTCTGTGAATTCATCTCACAGAGTTACATGTGTATTTCATGGATCTCTTTGCTAGCCCTATTTCTGTGGAATCTGAGAACAGATATTTCGGATACCTTTGACGACTATAGGGCCAAAGGTAATATCCTCCGATATCAAAGAGAAAGAAGCTTTCTGAGAAACTTCTTTGTGTTCTGTGAAATCATCTCACAGAGTTACAGCTTTCCCCTCAAGAAGCCTTTCGCTAAGACAGTTCTTGTGGAATTGGCAAAGTGATATCTGGAAGCCCATAGAGGGCTATGGTGAAAAAGGAAATATCGTCAGATGAAATCTGGAAAGAAGCTTTCTGCGAAACTGCTTAGTGTTCTCTTAATTCATCTCACAGAGTTACATGTGTATTTCGGGGATCTCTTTGCTAGCTCTATTTCTGTGGAATCTGAGAACAGATATTTCGGATCACTTTGAAGACTATAGGGCCAAAGGAAATATCCTCCGATAACAAAGAGAAAGAAGCTTTCTGAGAAACTTCTTTGTGTTCTGTGACATCATCTCACAGAGTTACAGCTTTCCCCTCAAGAAGCCTTTCGCTAAGACAGTTCTTGTGGAATTGGCAAAGTTATATTTGGAAGCCCATAGAGGGCTACGGGGAAAAAGGAAATATCCTCAGATGAAATCTGGAAAGAAGCTTTCTGAGAAACTGCTTAGTGTTCTGTTAATTCATCTCACAGAGTTACATGTGTATTTCCAGGATCTCTTTGCTAGCCCTATTTCTGTGGAATCTGAGAACAGATATTTCGGATCCCTTTGAAGAGTATAGGGCCAAAGGAAATATCCTCCGATAACAAAGAGAAAGAAGCTTTCTGAGAAACTTCTTTGTGTTCTGTGAAATCATCTCACAGAGTTACAGCTTTCCCCTCAAGAAGCCTTTCGCTAAGACAGTTCTTGTGGAATTGGCAAAGTGATATTTGGAAGCCCAGAGAGGGCTATGGTGAAAAAGGAAATATCCTCAGATGAAATCTGGAAAGAAGCTTTCTGCGAAACTGCTTAGTGTTCTGTGAATTCATCTCACAGAGTTGCATGAGTATTTCGAGGATCTCGTTGATAGCCCTATTTCTGTGCAATCTGAAAACAGATATTTCGGATCCCTTTGAAGACTATAGGGCCAAAGGAAATATCCTCCGATAACAAAGAGAAAGAAGCTTTCTGAGAAACTTCTTTGTGTTCTGTGAAATCATCTCACAGAGTTACAGATTTCCCCTCAAGAAGCCATTCGCTAAGACAGTCCTTGTGGAATTGGCAAAGTGATATTTGGAAGCCCATAGAGGGCTATGGTGAAAAAGGAAATATCGTCAGATGAAATCTGGAAAGAAGCTTTCTGCGAAACTGCTTAGTGTTCTGTTAATTCATCTCACAGTGTTTCATGTGTATTTCGAGGATCTCTTTGCTAGCCCTATTTCTGTGGAATCTGAGAACAGATATTTCGGATCCCTTTGAAGACTATAGGGCCAAAGGAAATATCCTCCGATAACAAAGAGAAGGAAGCTTTCTGAGAAACTTCTTTGTGTTCTGTGAAATCATCTCACAGAGTTACAGCTTTCCCCTCAAGAAGCCTTTCGCTAAGACAGTTCTTGTGGAATTGGCAAAGTGATATTTGGAAGCCCATAGATGGCTATGGGGAAAAAGGAAATATCCTCAGATGAAATCTGGAAAGAAGCTTTCTGAGAAACTGCTTAGTGTATGTTAATTCATCTCACAGAGTTACATGTGTATTTCCAGGATCTCTTTGCTAGCCCTATTTCTGTGGAATCTGAGAACAGATATTTCGGATTCCTTTGAAGACTATGGGGCCAAAGGAAATATCCTCCGATAACAAAGAGAAAGAAGCTTTCTGAGAAACTTCTTTGTGTTCTGTGAAATCATCTCACAGAGTTACAGCTTTCCCCTCAAGAAGCCTTTCGCTAAGACAGTTCTTGTGGAATTGGCAAAGTGATATTTGGAAGCCCATAGAGGGCTATGGTGAAAAAGGAAATATCCTCAGATGAAAACTGGAAAGAAGCTTTCTGAGAAACTGCTTAGTGTTCTGTGAATTCATCTCACAGAGTTGCATGTGTATTTCGAGGATCTCTTTGATAGCCCTATTTCTGTGCAATCTGAAAACAGATATTTCGGATCCCTTTGAAGACTATAGGGCCAAAGGAAATATCCTCCGATAACAAAGAGAAAGAAGCTTTCTGAGAAACTTCTTTGTGTTCTGTGAAATCATCTCACAGAATTACAGCTTTCCCCTCAAGAAGCCATTCGCTAAGACAGTCCTTGTGGAATTGGCAAAGTGATATTTGGAAGCCCCTAGAGGGCTATGGTGAAAAAGGAAATATCGTCAGATGAAATCTGGAAAGAAGCTTTCTGCGAAACTGCTTAGTGTTCTGTTAATTCATCTCACAGAGTTACATGTGTATTTCGAGGATCTCTTGGCTAGCCCTATTTCTGTGGAATCTGAGAACAGATATTTCGGATCCCTTTGAAGACTATGGGGCCAAAGGAAATATCCTCCGATAACAAAGAGAAAGAAGCTTTCTGAGAAACTTCTTTGTGTTCTGTGAAATCATCTCACAGAGTTACAGCTTTCCCCTCAAGAAGCCTTTCGGTAAGACAGTTCTTGTGGAATTGGCAAAGTGATATTTGGAAGCCCATAGAGGGCTATGGTGAAAAAGGAAATATCCTCAGATGAAATCTGGAAAGAAGCTTTCTGCGAAACTGCTTAGTGTTGTGTGAATTCATCTCACAGAGTTACATGTGTATTTCGGGGATCTCTTTGCTAGCCCTATTTCTGTGGAATCTGAGAACAGATATTACGGATCCCTTTGAAGACTATAGGGCCAAAGGAAATATCCTCCGATAACAAAGAGAAAGAAGCTTTCTGAGAAACTTCTTTGTGTTCTGTGAAATCATCTCACAGAGTTACAGCTTTCCCCTCAAGAAGCCTTTCGCTAAGACAGTTCTTGTGGAATAGGCAAAGTGATATTTGGAAGCCCATAGAGGGCTATGGTGAAAAAGGAAATATCGTCAGATGAAATCTGGAAAGAAGCTTTCTGAGAAACGGCTTAGTGTTCTGTGAATTCATCTCACAGAGTTACATGTGTATTTCGAGGATCTCTTTGCTAGCCCTATTTCTGTGGAACCTGAAAACAGATATTTCGGATCCCTTTGAAGACTATAGGGCCAAAGGAAATATCCTCGGATAACAAAGAGAAAGAAGCTTTCTGAGAAACTTCTTTGTGTTCTGTGAAATCATCTCACAGAGTTACAGCTTTCCCTACAAGAAGCCTTTCGCTAAGACAGTCCTTGTGGAATTGGCAAAGTGATATTTTGAAGCCCATAGAGGGCTATGGTGAAAAAGGAAATATCGTCCGATGAAATCTGGAAAGAAGCTTTCTGCGAAACTGCTTAGTGTTTTGTGAATTCATCTCACAGAGTTACATGTGTATTTCGAGGATCTCTTTGCTAGCCCTATTTCTGTGGAAACTGAGAACAGATATTTCGGATCCCTTTGAAGACTATAGGGCCAAAGGAAATATCCTCCGGTAACAAAGAGAAAGAAGCTTTCTGAGAAACTTCTTTGTGTTCTGTGAAATCATCTCACAGAGGTACAGCTTTCCCCTCAAGAAGCCTTTCGCTAAGACAGTTCTTGTGGAATTGGCAAAGTGATATTTGGAAGCCCATAGATGGCTATGGTGAAAAAGGAAATATCGTCAGATGAAATCTGGAAAGAAGCTTTCCGAGAAACTGCTTAGTGTCTGTTAATTCATCTCACAGAATTACATGTGTATTTCGAGGATCTCTTTGCTAGCCCTATTTCTGTGGAATCTGAGAACAGATATTTCGGATCCCTTTGAAGACTATAGGGCCAAAGGAAATATCCTCCGATAACAAAGAGAAAGAAGCTTTCTGAGAAACTTCTTTGTGTTCTGTGAAATCATCTCACAGAGTTACAGCTTTCCCCTGAAGAAGCCTTTCGCTAAGACAGTTCTTGTGGAATTGGCAAAGTGATATTTGGAAACCCATAGAGGGCTATGTTGAAAAAGGAAATATCCTCAGATGAAATCTGGAAAGAAGCTTTCTGAGAAACTGCTTAGTGTTCTGTGAATTCATCTCACAGAGTTACATGTGTATTTCGGGGATGTCTTTGCTAGCCCCATTTCTGTGGAATCTGAGAGCAGATATTTCGGATCCCTTTGAAGACTATAGGGACAAAGGAAATATCCTCCGATAACAAAGAGAAAGAAGCTTTCTGAGAAACTTCTTTGTGTTCTGTGAAATCATCTCACAGAGTTACAGCTTTCCCCTCAAGAAGCCTTTCGCTAAGACAGTTCTTGTGGAATAGGCAAAGTGATATTTGGAAGCCCATAGAGGGCTATGGTGAAAAAGGAAATATCGTCAGATGAAATCTGGAAAGAAGCTTTCTGAGAAACTGCTTAGTGTTCTGTGAATTCATCTCACCGAGTTACATGTGTATTTCGAGGATGTCTTTGCTAGCCCTATTTCTGTGGAACCTGAAAACAGATATTTCGGATCCCTTTGAAGACTATAGGGCCAAAGGAAATATCCTCCGATAACAAAGAGAAAGAAGCTTTCTGAGAAACTTCTTTGTGTTCTGTGAAATCATCTCACAGAGTTACAGCTTTCCCCACAAGAAGCCTTTCGCTAAGACAGTCCTTGAGGAATTGGCAAAGTGATATTTGGAAGCCCATAGAGGGCTATGGTGAAAAAGGAAATAAGTCCGATGAAATCTGGAAAGAAGCTTTCTGCGAAACTGCTTAGTGTTCTGTGAATTCATCTCACAGAGTTACATGTGTATTTCGAGGATCTCTTTGCTAGCCCTATTTCTGTGGAAACTGAGAACAGATATTTCGGATCCCTTTGAAGACTATAGGGACAAAGGAAATATCCTCCGATAACAAAGAGAAAGAAGCTTTCTGAGAAACTTCTTTGTGTTCTGTGAAATCATCTCACAGAGTTACAGCTTTCCCCTCAAGAAGCCTTTCGCCAAGACAGTTCTTGTGGAATAGGCAAAGTTATATTTGGAAGCCCATAGAGGGCTATGGTGAAAAAGGAAATATCGTCAGATGAAATCTGGAAAGAAGCTTTCTGAGAAACTGCTTAGTGTTCTGTTAATTCATCTCACAGAGTTACATGTGTATTTCGAGGATGTCTTTGCTAGCCCTATTTCTGTGGAACCTGAAAACAGATATTTCGGATCCCTTTGAAGACTATAGGGCCAAAGGAAATATCCTCCGATAACAAAGAGAAAGAAGCTTTCTGAGAAACTTCTTTGTGTTCTGTGAAATCATCTCACAGAGTTACAGCTTTCCCCACAAGAAGCCTTTCGCTAAGACAGTCCTTGTGGAATTGGCAAAGTGATATTTGGAAGCCCATAGAGGGCTATGGTGAAAAGGGAAATAAGTCCGATGAAATCTGGAAAGAAGCTTTCTGCGAAACTGCTTAGTGTTCTGTGAATTCATCTCACAGAGTTACATGTGTATTTCGAGGATCTCTTTGCTAGCCCTATTTCTGTGGAAACTGAGAACAGATATTTCGGATCCCTTTGAAGACTATAGGGCCAAAGGAAATATCCTCCGATAACAAAGAGAAAGAAGCTTTCTGAGAAACTTCTTTGTGTTCTGTGAAATCATCTCACAGAGTTACAGCTTTCCCCTCAAGAAGCCTTTCGCTAAGACAGTTCTTGTGGAATTGGCAAAGTGATATTTGGAAACCCATAGAGGGCTATGGTGAAAAATGAAATATCCTCAGATGAAATCTGGAAAGAAGCTTTCTGAGAAACTGCTTAGTGTTCTGTGAATTCATCTCACAGAGTTACATGTGTATTTCGGGGATGTCTTTACTAGCCCTATTTCTGTGGAATCTGAGAGCAGATATTTCGGATCCCTTTGAAGACTATAGGGACAAAGGAAATATCCTCCGATAACAAAGAGAAAGAAGCTTTCTGAGAAACTTCTTTGTGTTCTGTGAAATCATCTCACGGAGTTACAGCTTTCCCCTCAAGAAGCCTTTCGCTAAGACAGTTCTTGTGGAATAGGCAAAGTGATATTTGGAAGCCCATAGAGGGCTATGATGAAAAAGGAAATATCGTCAGATGAAATCTGGAAAGAAGCTTTCTGAGAAACTGCTTAGTGTTCTGTGAATTCATCTCACAGAGTTACATGTGTATTTCGAGGATGTCTTTGCTAGCCCTATTTCTGTGGAACCTGAAAACAGATATTTCGGATCCCTTTGAAGACTATAGGGCCAAAGGAAATATCCTCCGATAAGAAAGAGAAAGAAGCTTTCTGAGAAACTACTTTGTGTTCTGTGAAATCATCTCACAGAGTTACAGCTTTCCCCACAAGAAGCCTTTCGCTAAGACAGTCCTTGTGGAATTGGCAAAGTGATATTTGGAAGCCCATAGAGGGCTATGGTGAAAAAGGAAATAAGTCCGATGAAATCTGGAAAGAAGCTTTCTGCGAAACTGCTTAGTGTTCTGTGAATTCATCTCACAGAGTTACATGTGTATTTCGAGGATCTCTTTGCTAGCCCTCTCTCTGTGGAAATTGAGAACAGATATTTCGGATCCCTTTGAAGACTATAGGGCCAAAGGAAATATCCTCCGATAACAAAGAGAAAGAAGCTTTCTGAGCAACTTCTTTGTGTTCTGTGAAATCATCTCAGAGAGTTACAGCTTTCCCCTCAGGAAGCCTTTCGCTAAGACAGTTCTTGTGGAATTGGCAAAGTTATATTTGGAAGCACAAAGAGGACTATGGTGAAAAAGGAAATATCCTCCGATGAAATCTGGAAAGAAGCTTTCTGGGAAACTGCTTAGTGTTCTGTTAATTCATCTCACAGAGTTACATGTGTATTTCGAGGATCTCTTTGCTAGCCCTATTTCTGTGGAATCTGAAAACAGACATTTCGGATCACTTTGAAGACTATAGGTCCAAAGGAAATATCCTCGGATAACAAAGAGAAAGAAGCTTTCTGAGAAACTTCTTTGTGTTCTGTGAAATCATCTCACAGAGTTACAGCTTTCCCCTCAAGAAGCCTTTCGCTAAGACAGTTCTTGTGGAATTGGCAAAGTGATATTTGGAAGCCCATAGAGGGCTATGGTGAAAAAGGAAATATCCTCAGATGAAATCTGGAAAGAAGATTTCTGAGAAACTGCTTAGTGTTCTGTTAATTCATCTCACAGAGTTACATTTGTATTTCGAGGATCTCTTTGCTAGCCCTATTTCTGTGGAATCTGAAAACAGACATTTCGGATCACTTTGAAGACTATAGGTCCAAAGGAAATATCCTCGGATAACAAAGAGAAAGAAGCTTTCTGAGAAACTTCTTTGTGTTCTGTGAAATCATCTCACAGAGTTACAGCTTTCCCCTCAAGAAGCCTTTCGCTAAGACAGTTCTTGTGGAATTGGCAAAGTGATATTTGGAAGCCCATAGAGGGCTATGGTGAAAAAGGAAATATCCTCAGATGAAATCTGGAAAGAGGAAATCTGAGAAACTGCTTAGTGTTCTGTGAATTCATCTCACAGAGTTACATGTGTATTTCGAGGATCTCTTTGCTAGCCCCATTTCTGTGTTAACTGAGAACAGATATTTCGGATCCCTTTGAAGACTATAGGGCCAAAGGACACATCCTCCGGTAACAAAGAGAAAGAAGCTTTCTGAGAAACTCTTTGTGTTCTGTGAAATCATCTCACAGAGTTGCAGCTTTCCCCTCAAGAAGCCTTTCGCTAAGACAGTTCTTGTGGTTTGGCAAAGTGATATTTGGAGGCCCATAGAGGGCTATAGTGAAAAAGGAAATATCGTCAGATGAAATCTGGAAAGAAGCTTTCTGAGAAACTACTCAATGTTCTGTTAATTCATCTCACAGAGTTACATGTGTATTTCGAGGATCTCTTTGCTAGCCTTATTTCTGTGGAATCTGAGAACAGATATTTCGGATCCCTTTGAAGACTATAGGGCCAAAGGACATATCCTCCGATAACAAAGAGAAAGAAGCTTTCTGAGAAACTTCTTTGTGTTCTGTGAAATCATCTCACAGAGTTACAGCTTTCCCCTCAAGAAGCCTTTCGCTAAGACAGTTCTTGTGGAATAGGCAAAGTGATATTTGGAAGCCCATAGAGGGCTATGATGAAAAAGGAAATATCGTCAGATGAAATCTGGAAAGAAGCTTTCTGAGAAACTGCTTAGTGTTCTGTGAATTCATCTCACAGAGTTACATGTGTATTTCGAGGATGTCTTTGCTAGCCCTATTTCTGTGGAACCTGAAAACAGATATTTCGGATCCCTTTGAAGACTATAGGGCCAAAGGAAATATCCTCCGATAAGAAAGAGAAAGAAGCTTTCTGAGAAACTTCTTTGTGTTCTGTGAAATCATCTCACAGAGTTACAGCTTTCCCCACAAGAAGCCTTTCGCTAAGACAGTCCTTGTGGAATTGGCAAAGTGATATTTGGAAGCCCATAGAGGGCTATGGTGAAAAAGGAAATAAGTCCGATGAAATCTGGAAAGAAGCTTTCTGCGAAACTGCTTAGTGTTCTGTGAATTCATCTCACAGAGTTACATGTGTATTTCGAGGATCTCTTTGCTAGCCCTATCTCTGTGGAAATTGAGAACAGATATTTCGGATCCCTTTGAAGACTATAGGGCCGAAGGAAATATCCTCCGATAACAAAGAGAAAGAAGCTTTCTGAGCAACTTCTTTGTGTTCTGTGAAATCATCTCAGAGAGTTACAGCTTTCCCCTCAAGAAGCCTTTCGCTAAGACAGTTCTTGTGGAATTGGCAAAGTTATATTTGGAAGCACAAAGAGGACTATGGTGAAAAAGGAAATATCCTCCGATGAAATCTGGAAAGAAGCTTTCTGGGAAACTGCTTAGTGTTCTGTTAATTCATCTCACAGAGTTACATGTGTATTTCGAGGATCTCTTTGCTAGCCCTATTTCTGTGGAATCTGAAAACAGACATTTCGGATCACTTTGAAGACTATAGGTCCAAAGGAAATATCCTCGGATAACAAAGAGAAAGAAGCTTTCTGAGAAACTTCTTTGTGTTCTGTGAAATCATCTCACAGAGTTACAGCTTTCCCCTCAAGAAGCCTTTCGCTAAGACAGTTCTTGTGGAATTGGCAAAGTGATATTTGGAAGCCCATAGAGGGCTATGGTGAAAAAGGAAATATCCTCAGATGAAATCTGGAAAGAAGATTTCTGAGAAACTGCTTAGTGTTCTGTTAATTCATCTCACAGAGTTACATTTGTATTTCGAGGATCTCTTTGCTAGCCCTATTTCTGTGGAATCTGAAAACAGACATTTCGGATCACTTTGAAGACTATAGGTCCAAAGGAAATATCCTCGGATAACAAAGAGAAAGAAGCTTTCTGAGAAACTTCTTTGTGTTCTGTGAAATCATCTCACAGAGTTACAGCTTTCCCCTCAAGAAGCCTTTCGCTAAGATAGTTCTTGTGGAATTGGCAAAGTGATATTTGGAAGCCCATAGAGGGCTATGGTGAAAAAGGAAATATCCTCAGATGAAATCTGGAAAGAGGAAATCTGAGAAACTGCTTAGTGTTCTGTGAATTCATCTCACAGAGTTACATGTGTATTTCGAGGATCTCTTTGCTAGCCCCATTTCTGTGTTAACTGAGAACAGATATTTCGGATCCCTTTGAAGACTATAGGGCCAAAGGACACATCCTCCGGTAACAAAGAGAAAGAAGCTTTCTGAGAAACTCTTTGTGTTCTGTGAAATCATCTCACAGAGTTGCAGCTTTCCCCTCAAGAAGCCTTTCGCTAAGACAGTTCTTGTGGTTTGGCAAAGTGATATTTGGAGGCCCATAGAGGGCTATAGTGAAAAAGGAAATATCGTCAGATGAAATCTGGAAAGAAGCTTTCTGAGAAACTACTCAATGTTCTGTTAATTCATCTCACAGAGTTACATGTGTATTTCGAGGATCTCTTTGCTAGCCTTATTTCTGTGGAATCTGAGAACAGATATTTCGGATCCCTTTGAAGACTATAGGGCCAAAGGACATACCCTCCGATAACAAAGAGAAAGAAGCTTTCTGAGAAACTTCTTTGTGTTCTGTGAAATCATCTCACAGAGTTACAGCTTTCCCCTCAAGAAGCCTTTCGCTAAGACAGTTCTTGTGGAATTGGCAAAGTTATATTTGGAAGCCCATAGAGGGCTATGGGGAAAAAGGAAACATCCTCAGATGAAATCTGGAAAGAAGCTTTCTGAAAAACTGCTTAGTGTTCTGTGAATTCATCTCACAGAGTTACATGTGTATTTCAAGGATCTCTTTGCTAGCCTTCTTTCTGTGGAATCTGAGAACAGATATTTCGGATCCCTTTGAAGACTATAGGGCCAAAGGAAATATCCTCCAATAACAAAGAGAAAGAAGCTTTCTGAGAATCTTCTTTGTGTTCTGTGAAATCATCTCAGAGAGTTACAGTTTTCCCCTCAAGAAGCCTTTCGTAAGAAAGTTCTTGTGGAATTGGAAAAGTGATATTTGGAAGCCCATAGAGGGCTATGGTGAAAAGGAAATATCCTCAGATGAAATCTGGAAAGAAGCTTTCTGAGAAACTGCTTAGTGTTCTGTTAATTCATCTCACAGAGTTACATGTGTATTTCGAGGATCTCTTTGCTAGCCCTATTTCTGTGGAATCTGAGAACAGATATTTCGGATCCCTTTGAAGACTATAGGGCCAAAGGAAATATCCTCCGATAACAAAGAGAAAGAAGCTTTCTGAGAAACTTCTTTGTGTTCTCTGAAATCATCTCACAGAGTTACAGCTTTCCCCTCAAGAAGCCTTTCGCTAAGACAGTTCTTGTGGAATTGGCAAAGTGATATTTGGAAACCCATAGAGGGCTATGGAGAAAAAGGAAATATCCTCAGATGAAATCTGGAAAGAAGCTTTCTGCGAAACTGCTTAGTGTTCTGTGAATTCATCTCACAGAGTTACATGTGTATTTCGGGTATCTCTTTGCTAGCCCTATTTCTGTGGAATCTGAGAACAGATATTTCGGATCAGTTTGAAGACTATAGGGCCAAAGGAAATATCCTCCGATAACAAAGAGAAAGAAGCTTTCTGAGAAACTTCTTTGTGTTCTGTGAAATCATCTCACAGAGTTACAGCATTCCCCTCAAGAAGCCTTTCGCTAAGACAGTTCTTGTGGAATAGGCAAAGTGATATTTGGAAGCCCATAGAGGGCTATGGTGAAAAAGGAAATATCGTCAGATGAAATCTGGAAAGAAGCTTTCTGAGAAACTGCTTAGTGTTCTGTGAATTCATCTCACAGAGTTACATGTGTATTTCGAGGATGTCTTTGCTAGCCCTATTTCTGTGGAACCTGAAAACAGATATTTCGGATCCCTTTGAAGACTATAGGGCCAAAGGAAATATCCTCCGATAACAAAGAGAAAGAAGCTTTCTGAGAAACTTCTTTGTGTTCTCTGAAATCATCTCACAGAGTTACAGCTTTCCCCACAAGAAGCCTTTCGCTAAGACAGTCCTTGTGGAATTGGCAAAGTGATATTTGGAAGCCCATAGAGGGCTATGGTGAAAAAGGAAATAAGTCCGATGAAATCTGGAAAGAAGCTTTCTGCGAAACTGCTTAGTGTTCTGTGAATTCATCTCACAGAGTTACATGTGTATTTCGAGGATCTCTTTGCTAGCCCTATTTCTGTGGAAACTGAGAACAGATATTTCGGATCCCTTTGAAGACTATAGGGCCAAAGGAAATATCCTCCGATAACAAAGAGAAAGAAGCTTTCTGAGAAACTTCTTTGTGTTCTGTGAAATCATCTCACAGAGTTACAGCTTTCCCCTCAAGAAGCCTTTCGCTAAGACAGTTCTTGTGGAATTGGCAAAGTGATATTTGGAAACCCATAGAGGGCTATGGTGAAAAAGGAAATATCCTCAGATGAAATCTGGAAAGAAGCTTTCTGAGAAACTGCTTAGTGTTCTGTGAATTCATCTCACAGAGTTACATGTGTATTTCGGGGATGTCTTTGCTAGCCCTATTTCTGTGGAATCTGAGAGCAGATATTTCGGATCCCTTTGAAGACTATAGGGACAAAGGAAATATCCTCCGATAACAAAGAGAAAGAATCTTTCTGAGAAACTTCTTTGTGTTCTGTGAAATCATCTCACAGAGTTACAGCTTTCCCCTCAAGAAGCCTTTCGCTAAGACAGTTCTTGTGGAATAGGCAAAGTGATATTTGGAAGCCCATAGAGGGCTATGGTGAAAAAGGAAATATCGTCAGATGAAATCTGGAAAGAAGCTTTCTGAGAAACTGCTTAGTGTTCTGTGAATTCATCTCACAGAGTTACATGTGTATTTCGAGGATGTCTTTGCTAGCCCTATTTCTGTGGAACCTGAAACAGATATTTCGGATCCCTTTGAAGACTATAGGGCCAAAGGAAATATCCTCCGATAACAAAGAGAAAGAAGCTTTCTGAGAAACTTCTTTGTGTTCTGTGAAATCATCTCACAGAGTTACAGCTTTCCCCACAAGAAGCCTTTCGCTAAGGCAGTTCTTGTGGAATTGGCAAAGTGATATTTGGAAGCCCATAGAGGGCTATGGTGAAAAAGGAAATAAGTCCGATGAAATCTGGAAAGAAGCTTTCTGCGAAACTGCTTAGTGTTCTGTGAATTCATCTCACAGAGTTACATGTGTATTTCGAGGATCTCTTTGCTAGCCCTATTTCTGTGGAAACTGAGAACAGATATTTCGGATCCCTTTGAAGACTATAGGGCCAAAGGAAATATCCTCCGATAACAAAGAGAAAGAAGCTTTCTGAGCAACTTCTTTGTGTTCTGTGAAATCATCTCAGAGAGTTACAGCTTTCCCCTCAAGAAGCCTTTCGCTAAGACAGTTCTTGTGGAATTGGAAAAGTGATATTTGGAAGCCCATAGAGGGCTACAGTGAAAAAGGAAATATCCTCCGATGAAATCTGGAAAGAAGCTTTCTGGGAAACTGCTTAGTGTTCTGTTAATTCATCTCACAGAGTTACATGTGTATTTCGAGGATCTCTTTGCTAGCCCTATTTCTGTGGAATCTGAAAACAGACATTTCGGATCACTTTGAAGACTATAGGTCCAAAGGAAATATCCTCGGATAACAAAGAGAAAGAAGCTTTCTGAGAAACTTCTTTGTGTTCTGTGAAATCATCTCACAGAGTTACAGCTTTCCCCTCAAGAAGCCTTTCGCTAAGACAGTTCTTGTGGAATTGGCAAAGTGATATTTGGAAGCCCATAGAGGGCTATGGTGAAAAAGGAAATATCCTCAGATGAAATCTGGAAAGAAGATTTCTGAGAAACTGCTTAGTGTTCTGTTAATTCATCTAACAGAGTTACATTTGTATTTCGAGGATCTCTTTGCTAGCCCTATTTCTGTGGAATCTGAAAACAGACATTTCGGATCACTTTGAAGACTATAGGTCCAAAGGAAATATCCTCGGATAACAAAGAGAAAGAAGCTTTCTGAGAAACTTCTTTGTGTTCTGTGAAATCATCTCACAGAGTTACAGCTTTCCCCTCAAGAAGCCTTTCGCTAAGACAGTTCTTGTGGAATTGGCAAAGTGATATTTGGAAGCCCATAGAGGGCTATGGTGAAAAAGGAAATATCCTCAGATGAAATCTGGAAAGAAGAAATCTGAGAAACTGCTTAGTGTTCTGTGAATTCATCTCACAGAGTTACATTTGTATTTCGAGGATCTCTTTGCTAGCCCTATTTCTGTGGAATCTGAGAGCAGATATTTCGGATCCCTTTGAAGACTATAGGGACAAAGGAAATATCCTCCGATAAAAAAGAGAAAGAAGCTTTCTGAGAAACTTCTTTGTGTTCTGTGAAATCATCTCACAGCGTTACAGCTTTCCCCTCAAGAAGCCTTTCGCTAAGACAGTTCTTGTGGAATAGGCAAAGTGATATTTGGAAGCCCATAGAGGGCTATGGTGAAAAAGGAAATATCGTCAGATGAAATCTGGAAAGAAGCTTTCTGAGAAACTGCTTAGTGTTCTGTGAATTCATCTCACAGAGTTACATGTGTATTTCGAGGATCTCTTTGCTAGCCCTATTTCTGTGGAACCTGAAAACAGATATTTCGGATCCCTTTGAAGACTATAGGGCCAAAGGAAATATCCTCCGATAACAAAGAGAAAGAAGCTTTCTGAGAAACTTCTTTGTGTTCTGTGAAATCATCTCACAGAGTTACAGCTTTCCCCACAAGAAGCCTTTCGCTAAGACAGTCCTTGTGGAAATGGCAAAGTGATATTTGGAAGCCCATAGAGGGCTATGGTGAAAAAGGAAATAAGTCCGATGAAATCTGGAAAGAAGCTTTCTGCGAAACTGCTTAGTGTTCTGTGAATTCATCTCACAGAGTTACATGTGTATTTCGAGGATCTCTTTGCTAGCCCTATTTCTGTGGAAACTGAGAACAGATATTTCGGATCCCTTTGAAGACTATAGGGCCAAAGGAAATATCCTCCGATAACAAAGAGAAAGAAGCTTTCTGAGCAACTTCTTTGTGTTCTGTGAAATCATCTCAGAGAGTTACAGCTTTCCCCTCAAGAAGCCTTTCGCTAAGACAGTTCTTGTGGAATTGGCAAAGTTATATTTGGAAGCACAAAGAGGACTATGGTGAAAAAGGAAATATCCTCCGATGAAATCTGGAAAGAAGCTTTCTGGGAAACTGCTTAGTGTTCTGTTAATTCATCTCACAGAGTTACATGTGTATTTCGAGGATCTCTTTGCTAGCCCTATTTCTGTGGAATCTGAAAACAGACATTTCGGATCACTTTGAAGAATATAGGTCCAAAGGAAATATCCTCGGATAACAAAGAGAAAGAAGCTTTCTGAGAAACTTCTTTGTGTTCTGTGAAATCATCTCACAGAGTTACAGCTTTCCCCTCAAGAAGCCTTTCGCTAAGACAGTTCTTGTGGAATTGGCAAAGTGATATTTGGAAGCCCATAGAGGGCTATGGTGAAAAAGGAAATATCCTCAGATGAAATCTGGAAAGAAGATTTCTGAGAAACTGCTTAGTGTTCTGTTAATTCATCTCACAGAGTTACATTTGTATTTCGAGGATCTCTTTGCTAGCCCTATTTCTGTGGAATCTGAAAACAGACATTTCGGATCACTTTGAAGACTATAGGTCCAAAGGAAATATCCTCGGATAACAAAGAGAAAGAAGCTTTCTGAGAAACTTCTTTGTGTTCTGTGAAATCATCTCACAGAGTTACAGCTTTCCCCTCAAGAAGCCTTTCGCTAAGACAGTTCTTGTGGAATTGGCAAAGTGATATTTGGAAGCCCATAGAGGGCTATGGTGAAAAAGGAAATATCCTCAGATGAAATCTGGAAAGAAGAAATCTGAGAAACTGCTTAGTGTTCTGTGAATTCATCTCACAGAGTTACATGTGTATTTCGAGGATCTCTTTGCTAGCCCCATTTCTGTGTTAACTGAGAACAGATATTTCG
Organism: Macaca nemestrina; assembly: GCF_043159975.1. Classification (NCBI taxonomy): domain Eukaryota; kingdom Metazoa; phylum Chordata; class Mammalia; order Primates; family Cercopithecidae; genus Macaca; species Macaca nemestrina. Next base: position 32,573,442 of record NC_092135.1, on the reverse strand, counting down.
GATCCCTTTGAAGACTATAGGGCCAAAGGACACATCCTCCGGTAACAAAGAGAAAGAAGCTTTCTGAGAAACTTCTTTGTGTTCTGTGAAATCATCTCACAGAGTTACAGCTTTCCCCTCAAGAAGCCTTTCGCTAAGACAGTTCTTGTGGAATTGGCAGAGTGATATTTGGAAACCCATAGAGGGCTATGGTGAAAAAGGAAATATCCTCAGATGAAATCTGGAAAGAAGCTTTCTGAGAAACTGCTTAGTGTTCTGTGAATTCATCTCACAGAGTTACATGTGTATTTCGGGGATGTCTTTGCTAGCCCTATTTCTGTGGAATCTGAGAGCAGATATTTCGGATCCCTTTGAAGACTATAGGGACAAAGGAAATATCCTCCGATAACAAAGAGAAAGAAGCTTTCTGAGAAACTTCTTTGTGTTCTGTGAAATCATCTCACAGAGTTACAGCTTTCCCCTCAAGAAGCCTTTCGCTAAGACAGTTCTTGTGGAATAGGCAAAGTGATATTTGGAAGCCCATAGAGGGCTATGGTGAAAAAGGAAATATCGTCAGATGAAATCTGGAAAGAAGCTTTCTGAGAAACTGCTTAGTGTTCTGTGAATTCATCTCACAGAGTTACATGTGTATTTCGAGGATATCTTTGCTAGCCCTATTTCTGTGGAACCTGAAACAGATATTTCGGATCCCTTTGAAGACTATAGGGCCAAAGGAAATATCCTCCGATAACAAAGAGAAAGAAGCTTTCTGAGAAACTTCTTTGTGTTCTGTGAAATCATCTCACAGAGTTACAGCTTTCCCCACAAGAAGCCTTTCGCTAAGACAGTCCTTGTGGAATTGGCAAAGTGATATTTGGAAGCCCATAGAGGGCTATGGTGAAAAAGGAAATAAGTCCGATGAAATCTGGAAAGAAGCTTTCTGCGAAACTGCTTAGTGTTCTGTGAATTCATCTCACAGAGTTACATGTGTATTTCGAGGATCTCTTTGCTAGCCCTATTTCTGTGGAAACTGAGAACAGATATTTCGGATCCCTTTGAAGACTATAGGGCCAAAGGAAATATCCTCGGATAACAAAGAGAAAGAAGCTTTCTGAGCAACTTCTTTGTGTTCTGTGAAATCATCTCAGAGAGTTACAGCTTTCCCCTCAAGAAGCCTTTCGCTAAGACAGTTCTTGTGGAATTGGAAAAGTGATATTTGGAAGCCCATAGAGGGCTACAGTGAAAAAGGAAATATCCTCCGATGAAATCTGGAAAGAAGCTTTCTGGGAAACTGCTTAGTGTTCTGTTAATTCATCTCACAGAGTTACATGTGTATTTCGAGGATCTCTTTGCTAGCCCTATTTCTGTGGAATCTGAAAACAGACATTTCGGATCACTTTGAAGACTATAGGTCCAAAGGAAATATCCTCGGATAACAAAGAGAAAGAAGCTTTCTGAGAAACTTCTTTGTGTTCTGTGAAATCATCTCACAGAGTTACAGCTTTCCCCTCAAGAAGCCTTTCGCTAAGACAGTTCTTGTGGAATTGGCAAAGTGATATTTGGAAGCCCATAGAGGGCTATGGTGAAAAAGGAAATATCCTCAGATGAAATCTGGAAAGAAGATTTCTGAGAAACTGCTTAGTGTTCTGTTAATTCATCTAACAGAGTTACATTTGTATTTCGAGGATCTCTTTGCTAGCCCTATTTCTGTGGAATCTGAAAACAGACATTTCGGATCACTTTGAAGACTATAGGTCCAAAGGAAATATCCTCGGATAACAAAGAGAAAGAAGCTTTCTGAGAAACTTCTTTGTGTTCTGTGAAATCATCTCACAGAGTTACAGCTTTCCCCTCAAGAAGCCTTTCGCTAAGACAGTTCTTGTGGAATTGGCAAAGTGATATTTGGAAGCCCATAGAGGGCTATGGTGAAAATGGAAATATCCTCAGATGAAATCTGGAAAGAAGAAATCTGAGAAACTGCTTAGTGTTCTGTGAATTCATCTCACAGAGTTACATTTGTATTTCGAGGATCTCTTTGCTAGCCCTATTTCTGTGGAATCTGAGAGCAGATATTTCGGATCCCTTTGAAGACTATAGGGACAAAGGAAATATCCTCCGATAAAAAAGAGAAAGAAGCTTTCTGAGAAACTTCTTTGTGTTCTGTGAAATCATCTCACAGCGTTACAGCTTTCCCCTCAAGAAGCCTTTCGCTAAGACAGTTCTTGTGGAATAGGCAAAGTGATATTTGGAAGCCCATAGAGGGCTATGGTGAAAAAGGAAATATCGTCAGATGAAATCTGGAAAGAAGCTTTCTGAGAAACTGCTTAGTGTTCTGTGAATCCATCTCACAGAGTTACATGTGTATTTCGAGGATCTCTTTGCTAGCCCTATTTCTGTGGAACCTGAAAACAGATATTTCGGATCCCTTTGAAGACTATAGGGCCAAAGGAAATATCCTCCGATAACAAAGAGAAAGAAGCTTTCTGAGAAACTTCTTTGTGTTCTGTGAAATCATCTCACAGAGTTACAGCTTTCCCCACAAGAAGCCTTTCGCTAAGACAGTCCTTGTGGAAATGGCAAAGTGATATTTGGAAGCCCATAGAGGGCTATGGTGAAAAAGGAAATAAGTCCGATGAAATCTGGAAAGAAGCTTTCTGCGAAACTGCTTAGTGTTCTGTGAATTCATCTCACAGAGTTACATGTGTATTTCGAGGATCTCTTTGCTAGCCCTATTTCTGTGGAAACTGAGAACAGATATTTCGGATCCCTTTGAAGACTATAGGGCCAAAGGAAATATCCTCCGATAACAAAGAGAAAGAAGCTTTCTGAGCAACTTCTTTGTGTTCTGTGAAATCATCTCAGAGAGTTACATCTTTCCCCTCAAGAAGCCTTTCGCTAAGACAGTTCTTGTGGAATTGGCAAAGTTATATTTGGAAGCACAAAGAGGACTATGGTGAAAAAGGAAATATCCTCCGATGAAATCTGGAAAGAAGCTTTCTGGGAAACTGCTTAGTGTTCTGTTAATTCATCTCACAGAGTTACATGTGTATTTCGAGGATCTCTTTGCTAGCCCTATTTCTGTGGAATCTGAAAACAGACATTTCGGATCACTTTGAAGACTATAGGTCCAAAGGAAATATCCTCGGATAACAAAGAGAAAGAAGCTTTCTGAGAAACTTCTTTGTGTTCTGTGAAATCATCTCACAGAGTTACAGCTTTCCCCTCAAGAAGCCTTTCGCTAAGACAGTTCTTGTGGAATTGGCAAAGTGATATTTGGAAGCCCATAGAGGGCTATGGTGAAAAAGGAAATATCCTCAGATGAAATCTGGAAAGAAGATTTCTGAGAAACTGCTTAGTGTTCTGTTAATTCATCTCACAGAGTTACATTTGTATTTCGAGGATCTCTTTGCTAGCCCTATTTCTGTGGAATCTGAAAACAGACATTTCGGATCACTTTGAAGACTATAGGTCCAAAGGAAATATCCTCGGATAACAAAGAGAAAGAAGCTTTCTGAGAAACTTCTTTGTGTTCTGTGAAATCATCTCACAGAGTTACAGCTTTCCCCTCAAGAAGCCTTTCGCTAAGACAGTTCTTGTGGAATTGGCAAAGTGATATTTGGAAGCCCATAGAGGGCTATGGTGAAAAAGGAAATATCCTCAGATGAAATCTGGAAAGAAGAAATCTGAGAAACTGCTTAGTGTTCTGTGAATTCATCTCACAGAGTTACATGTGTATTTCGAGGATCTCTTTGCTAGCCCCATTTCTGTGTTAACTGAGAACAGATATTTCGGATCCCTTTGAAGACTATAGGGCCAAAGGACATATCCTCCGATAACAAAGAGAAAGAAGCTTTCTGAGAAACTTCTTTGTGTTCTGTGAAATCATCTCACAGAGTTACAGCTTTCCCCTCAAGAAGCCTTTCGCTAAGACAGTTCTTGTGGAATTGGCAAAGTTATATTTGGAAGCCCATAGAGGGCTATGGGGAAAAAGGAAATATCCTCAGATGAAATCTGGAAAGAAGCTTTCTGCGAAACTGCTTAGTGTTCTGTGAATTCATCTCACAGAGTTACATGTGTATTTCGGGTATCTCTTTGCTAGCCCTATTTCTGTGGAATCTGAGAACAGATATTTCGGATCCCTTTGAAGACTATAGGGCCAAAGGAAATATCCTCCGATAACAAAGAGAAAGAAGCTTTCTGAGAAACTTCTTTGTGTTCTGTGAAATCATCTCACAGAGTTACAGCTTTCCCCACAAGAAGCCTTTCGCTAAGACAGTCCTTGTGGAATTGGCATAGTGATATTTGGAAGCCCATAGAGGGCTATGTTGAAAAAGGAAATATCGTCTGATGAAATCTGGAAAGAAGCCTTCTGCGAAACTGCTTAGTGTTCTGTGAATTCATCTCACAGAGTTACATGTGTATTTCGAGGATCTCTTTGCTAGCCCTATTTCTGTGGAAACTGAGAACAGATATTTCGGATCCCTTTGAAGACTATAGGGCCAAAGGAAATATCCTCCGATAACAAAGAGAAAGAAGCTTTCTGAGAAACTTCTTTGTGTTCTGTGAAATCATCTCACAGAGTTACAACTTTCCCCTCAAGAAGCCTTTCGCTAAGACAGTTCTTGTGGAATTGGCAAAGTGATATTTGGAAGCCCATAGAGGGCTACAGTGAAAAAGGAAATATCCTCAGATGAAATCTGGAAAGAAGCTTTCTGAGAAACTACTCAGTGTTCTGTTAATTCATCTCACAGAGTTACATGTGTATTTCGAGGATCTCTTTGCTGGCCTTATTTCTGTGGAATCTGAGAACAGATATTTCGGATCCCTTTGAAGACTATAGGGCCAAGGGACATATCCTCCGATAACAAAGAGAAAGAAGCTTTCTGAGAAACTTCTTTGTGTTCTGTGAAATCATCTCACAGAGTTACAGCTTTCCCCTCAAGAAGCCTTTCGCTAAGACAGTTCTTGTGGAATTGGCAAAGTGATATTTGGAAGCCCTTAGAGGGCTATGGTGAAAAAGGAAATATCCTCAGATGAAATCTGGAAAGAAGCTTTCTGAGAAACTACTCATGTTCTGTTAATTCATCTCACAGAGTTACATGTGTATTTCGAGGATCTCTTTGCTAGCCTTATTTCTGTGGAATCTGAGAACAGATATTTCGGATCCCTTTGAAGACTATAGGGCCGAAGGACATATCCTCCGATAACAAAGAGAAAGAAGCTTTCTGAGAAACTTCTTTGCGTTCTGTGAAATCATCTCACAGAGTTACAGCTTTCCCCTCAAGAAGCCTTTCGCTAAGACAGTTCTTGTGGAATTGGCAAAGTGATATTTGCAAGCCCATAGAGGGCTATGGTGAAAAAGGAAATATCGTCGGATGAAATCTGGAAAGAATCTTTCTGAGAAACTACTCAGTGTTCTGTTAATTCATCTCACAGAGTTACATGTGTATTTCGAGGATCTATTTGCTAGCCTTAATTCTGTGGAATCTGAGAACAGATATTTCGGATCCCTTTGAAGACTATAGGGCCAAAGGACATATCCTCCGATAACAAAGAGGAAGAAGCTTTCTGAGAAATTTCTTTGTGTTCTGTGAAATCATCTCACAGAGTTACAGCTTGCCCCTCAAGAAGCCTTTCGCTAAGACAGTTCTTGTGGAATTGGCAAACTTATATTTGGAAACCCATAGAGGGCTACGGGGAAAAAGGAAATATCCTCAGATGAAATCTGGAAAGAAGCTTTCTGAGAAACTACTCAATGTTCTGTTAATTCATCTCACAGAGTTACATGTGTATTTCGAGGATCTCTTTGCTAGTCTTATTTCTGTGGAATCTGAGAACAGATATTTCGGATCCCTTTGAAGACTATAGGGCCGAAGGACATATCCTCCGATAACAAAGAGAAAGAAGCTTTCTGAGAAACTTCTTTGCGTTCTGTGAAATCATCTCACAGAGTTACAGCTTTCCCCTCAAGAAGCCTTTCGGTAAGACAGTTCTTGTGGAATTGGCAAAGTGATATTTGGAAGCCCATAGAGGGCTATGGTGAAAAAGGAAATATCCTCAGATGAAATATGGAAAGAAGCTTTCTGAGAAACTGCTTAGTGTTCTGTGAATTCATCTCACAGAGTTACATGTGTATTTCGAGGATCTCTTTGCTAGCCCTATTTCTGTGGAATCTGAGAACAGATATTTCGGATCCCTTTGAAGACTATAGGGCCGAAGGACATATCCTCCGATAACAAAGAGAAAGAAGCTTTCTGAGAAACTTCTTTGCGTTCTGTGAAATCATCTCACAGAGTTACAGCTTTCCCCTCAAGAAGCCTTTCGCTAAGACAGTTCTTGTGGAATTGGCAAAGTGATATTTGGAAGCCCATAGAGGGCTATGGTGAAAAAGGAAATATCCTCAGATGAAATCTGGAAAGAAGCTTTCTGAGAAACTGCTTAGTGTTCTGTTAATTCATCTCACAGAGTTACATGTGTATTTCGAGGATCTCTTTGCTAGCCCTATTTCTGTGGAATCTGAGAACAGATATTTCGGATCCCTTTGAAGACTCTAGGGCCAAAGGAAATATCCTCTGATAACAAAGAGAAAGAAGCTTTCTGAGAAACTTCTTTGTGTTCTGTGAAATCATCTCACAGAGTTACAGCTTTCCCCACAAGAATCCTTTCGCTAAGACAGTCCTTGTGGAATTGGCAAAGTGATATTTGGAAGCCCATAGAGGGCTATGGTGAAAAAGGAAATATCCTCAGATGAAATCTGGAAAGAAGCTTTCTGCGAAACTGCTTAGTGTTCTGTGAATTCATCTCACAGAGTTACATGTGTATTTCGAGGATCTGTTTGATAGCTCTATTTCTGTGGAATCTGAGAACTGATATTTCGGGTCCCTTTGAAGACTATAGGGCCAAAGGACATATCCTCCGATAACAAAGAGAAAGAAGCTTTCTGAGAAACTTCTTTGTGTTCTGTGAAATCATCTCACAGAGTTACAGCTTTCCCCTCAACAAGCCTTTCGCTAAGAGAGTTCTTGTGGAATTGGCAAAGTGATATTTGGAAGCCCATAGAGGGCTATGGTGAAAAAGGAAATATCGTCAGATGAAATCTGGAAAGAAGCTTTCTGAGAAACTGCTTAGTGTTCTGTTAATTCATCTCACAGAGTTACATGTGTATTTCGAGGATCTCTTTACTAGCCCTATTTCTGTGCAATCTGAGAACAGATATTTCGGATCCCTTTGAAGATTATAGGGCCAAAGGAAATATCCTCCGATAACAAAGAGAAAGAAGCTTTCTGAGAAACTTCTTTGTGTTCTGTGAAATCATCTTACAGAGTTACAGCTTTCCCCTCAAGAAGCCTTTCGCTAAGACAGTTCTTGTGGAATTGGTAAAGTGATATTTGGAAGCCCATAGAGGGCTAGGGGAAAAAGGAAATATCCTCAGATGAAATCTGGAAAGAAGCTTTCTGAGAAACTGCTTAGTGTTTTGTTAATTCATCTCGCAGAGTTACATGTGTATTTCGAGGATCTCTTTGCTAGCCTTCTTTCTGTGGAATCTGAGAACAGATATTTCGGATATCTTTGAAGACTATAGGGCCAAAGGAAATATCCTCGGATAACAAAGAGAAAGAAGCTTTCTGAGAAACTTCTTTGTGTTCTGTTAAATCATCTCACAGAGTTACAGCATTCCCCTGAAGAAGCCTTTCGCTAAGACAGTTCTTGTGGAATTGGCAAGGTGATGTTTGGAAGCCCATAGAGGGCTATGGTGAAAAAGGTAATATCGTCAGATGAAATATGGAAAGAAGCTTTCTGAGAAACTGCTTAGTGTTCTGTTAATTCATCTCACAGAGTTACATGTGTATTTCGAGGATCTCTTTGCTAGCACTATTTCTGTGGCAACTGAGAAAAGATATTTCGGATCCCTTTGAAGACTATAGGGCCAAAGGAAATATCCTCGGATAACAAAGAGAAAGAAGCTTTCTGAGAAACTTCTTTGTGTTCTGTTAAATCATCTCACAGAGTTACAGCATTCCCCTCAAGAAGCCTTTCGCTAAGACAGTTCTTGTGGAATTGGCAAAGTGATATTTGGAAGCCCATAGAAGGCTATGGTGAAAAAGGAAATATCGTCAGATGAAATCTGGAAAGAAGCTTTCTGAGAAACTGCTTAGTGTTCTGTTAATTCATCTCACAGAGTTACAGGTGTATTTCGAGGATCTCTTTGCTAGCCCTATTTCTGTGTAATCTGAGAACAGATATTTCGGATCCCTTTGAAGACTATAGGGCCAAAGGAAATATCCTCGGATAACAAAGAGAAAGAAGTTTTCTGAGAAACTTCTTTGTGTTCTGTGAAATCATCTCACAGAGTTACAGCTTTCCCCTCAAGAAGCCTTTCGCTAAGACAGTTCTTGTGGAATTGGCAAAGTGATATTTGGAAGCCCATAGAAGGCTATGGTGAAAAAGGAAATATCGTCCGATGAAATCTGGAAAGAAGCTTTCTGAGAAACTGCTTCGTGTTCTGTTAATTCATCTCACAGAGTTACATGTGTATTTCGAGGATTTCTTTGCTAGCCCTATTTCTGTGAAATCTGAGAACAGATATTTCGGATCCCTTTGAAGACTATAGGGCCAAAGGAAATATCCTCGGATAACAAAGAGAAAGAAGTTTTCTGAGAAACTTCTTTGTGTTCTGTGAAATCATCTCACAGAGTTACAGCTTTCCCCTCAAGAAGCCTTTCGCTAAGACAGTTCTTGTGGAATTGGCAAAGTGATATTTGGAAGCCCATAGAGGGTTATGGTGAAAAAGGAAATATCCTCAGAAGAAATCTGGAAAGAAGCTTTCTGAGAAACTGCTTAGTGTTCTGTGAATTCATCTCACAGAGTTACATGTGTATTTCGAGGATCTCTTTTCTAACCCTATTTCTGTGGAATCTGAGAACAGATATTTCGGATCCCTTTGAAGACGATAGGGCCAAAGGAAATATCCTCCGATAACAAAGAGAAAGAAGCTTTCTGAGAAACTTCTTTGTGTTCTGTGAAATCATCTCACAGAGTTACAGCTTTCCCCTGAAGAAGCCTTTCGCTAAGACAGTTCTTGTGGAATTGGCAAAATGATATTTGGAAGCCCATAGAGGGCTATGGTGAAAAAGGAAATATCCTCAGATGAAAACTGGAAAGAAGCTTTCTGAGAAACTGCTTAGTGTTCTGTTAATTCATCTCACAGAGTTACATGTGTATTTCGAGGATCTCTTTGCTAGCCTTCTTTCTGTGGAATCTGAGAACAGATATTTCGGATCGCTTTGAAGACTATAGGGCCAAAGGAAATATCCTCCGATAACAAAGAGAAAGAAGCTTTCTGAGAAACTTCTTTGTGTTCTGTGAAATCATCTCACAGAGTTACAGCTTTCCCCTCAAGAGGCCTTTCGCTAAGACAGTTCTTGTGGAATTGGGAAAGTGATATTTGGAAGCCCATAGAGGGCTCTGGTGAAAATAGAAATATCCTCAGATGAAATCTGGAAAGAAGCTTTCTGAGAAACCACTTAGTGTTCTGTTAATTCATGTCACAGAGTTACATGTAAATTTCGAGGATCTCTTTGCTAGCCTTCTTTCTGTGGAATCTGAGAACAGATATTTCGGATCCCGTTGAAGACTATAGGGCCAAAGGAAATATCCTCCGATAACAAAGAGAAAGAAGCCTTCTGAGAAACTTCTTTGTGTTCTATTTAATCATCTCACAGAGTTTCAGCTTTCCCCTGAAGAAGCCTTTCTCTGAGACAGGTCTTGTAGAATTGGCAAAGTGATATTTGGAAGCCCATAGAGGGTTATGGTGAAAAAGGAAATATCCTCAGATGAAATCTGCAAAGAAGCTTTCTGAGAAACTGCTTAGTGTTCTGTGAATTCATCTCACAGAGTTACATGTGTATTTCGAGGATCTCTTTGCTAGCCTTCTTTCTGTGGAATCTGAGAACAGATATTTCGGATCGCTTTGAAGACTATAGGGCCAAAGGAAATATCCTCCGATAACAAAGAGAAAGAAGCTTTCTGAGAAACTTCTTTGTGTTCTGTGAAATCATCTCACAGAGTTACAGCTTTCCCCTCAAGAGGCCTTTCGCTAAGACAGTTCTTGTGGAATTGGGAAAGTGATATTTGGAAGCCCATAGAGGGCTCTGGTGAAAATAGAAATATCCTCAGATGAAATCTGGAAAGAAGCTTTCTGAGAAACCACTTAGTGTTCTGTTAATTCATGTCACAGAGTTACATGTAAATTTCGAGGATCTCTTTGCTAGCCTTCTTTCTGTGGAATCTGAGAACAGATATTTCGGATCCCGTTGAAGACTATAGGGCCAAAGGAAATATCCTCCGATAACAAAGAGAAAGAAGCCTTCTGAGAAACTTCTTTGTGTTCTATTTAATCATCTCACAGAGTTTCAGCTTTCCCCTGAAGAAGCCTTTCTCTGAGACAGGTCTTGTAGAATTGGCAAAGTGATATTTGGAAGCCCATAGAGGGTTATGGTGAAAAAGGAAATATCCTCAGATGAAATCTGCAAAGAAGCTTTCTGAGAAACTGCTTAGTGTTCTGTGAATTCATCTCACAGAGTTACATGTGTATTTCGAGGATCTCTTTGCTAGCCTTCTTTCTGTGGAATCTGAGAACAGATATTTCGGATCCCTATGAAGACTATAGGGGCAAAGGAAATATCCTCCGATAACAAAGAGAAAGAAGCTTTCTGAGAAACTTCTTTGTGTTCTGTGAAATCATCTCACAGAGTTACAGCTTTCCCTTCAAGAAGACTTTCGCTAACACAGTTCTTGTGGAATTGGCAAAGTGATATTTGGAAGCCCATAGAGGGCTCTGGTGAAAAAGGAAATATTCTCAGATGAAATTTGGTAAGAAGCTTTCTGAGAAACGGCTTAGTGTTCTGTTAACTCATCTCACAGAGTTACATGTGTATTTCGAGGATCTCTTTGCTAACCCTATTTCTGTGAAATCTGAGAACAGATATTTCGGATCCCTTTGAAGACTATAGGGCCAAAGGAAATATCCTCTGATAACAAAGAGAAAGAAGCTTTCTGAGAAACTTCTTTGTGTTCTGTGAAATCATCTCACAGAGTTACAGCTTTCCCCTCAAGAAGCCTTTCGCTAAGACAGTTCTTGTGGAATTGGAAAAGTGATATTTGGAAGCCCGTAGAGGGCTATGGTGAAAAACGAAATATCCTCAGATGAAATCTGGAAGAAGCTTTCTGAGAAACTGCTTAGTGTTCTGTGAATTCATCTCACAGAGTTACATGTGTATTTCGAGGCTCTCTTAGCTAGCCTTCTTTCTTTGGAATCTGAGTACAGATATTTCGGTTCCCTTTTTAGACTATAGGGTCAAAGGAAATATCCTCCGATAACAAAGAGAAAGAAGCTTTCTGAGAAACTTCTTTGTTTTCTGTGAAATCATCTCACAGAGTTACAGCTTTCCCCTGAAGAAGCCTTTGGCTAAGACAGTTCTTGTGGAATTTGAAAAGTGATATTTGGAAGCCCATGGAGGTCTCTGGTGAAAAAGGAAATATCCTCAGATGAAATCTGGAAAGAATCTTTCTGAGAAACTGCTTAGTGTTCTGTGAATTCATCTCACAGAGTTACATGTGTATTACGAGGATCTCTTTGCTAGCCTTCTTTCTGTGGAATCTGAGAAAAGATATTTCGGATCCCTTTGAAGACTATAGGGCCAAAGGAAATATCCTCCGATAACAAAGAGAAAGAAGCTTTCTGAGGAACTTCTTTGTGTTCTGTGAAATCATCTCACAGAGTTACAGCTTTCCCCTCAAGAAGCCTTTCGCTAAGACAGTTCTTGTGGAATTGGCAAAGTGATATTTGGAAGCCCATAGAGGGCTATGGTGAAAAAGGAAATAACCTCAGATGAAATCTTTAAAGAAGCTTTCTGAGAAACTGCTTAGTGTTCTGTGAATTCATCTCACAGAGTTACATGTGTATTTCGAGGATCTCTTTGCTAGCCGTATTTCTGTGGAATCTGAGAACAGATATTTCGGATCCCTTTGAAGACTATAGGGCCGAAGGAAATATCCTCCGATAACAAAGAGAAAGAAGCTTTCTGAGAAACTTCTTTGTGTTCTCTGAAATCATCTCACAGATTTACAGCTTTCCCCTAATGAAGCCTTTCGCTAAGACAGTTCTTGTGGAATTGGCAAAGTGATATTTGGAAGCCCATAGACGGCTATGGTGAAAAAGGAAATATTCTCAGATGAAATCTGGAAAGAGGCATTCTGAGAAACTGCTTAGGGTTCTGTTAATTCATCTCACAGAGTTACATGTGTATTTCGAGGATCTCTTTGCTAGCCTTCTTTCTGTGGAATCTGAGAACAGATATTTCGGATCCCTTTGAAGACTATAGGGCCAAAGGAAATATCCTCGGATAACAAAGAGAAAGAAGCCTTCTGAGAAACTTCTTTGTGTTCTGTGAAATCATCTCACAGAGTTACATCTTTCCCCTGAAGAAGCCTTTCTCTAAGACAGTTCTTGTGGAATAGGCAAAATGATATTTGGAAGCCCATAGAAGGCTTAGGTGAAAAAGGAAATATCCTTAGATAAAATCTGGAAAGAAGCTTTCTGAGAAACTGCTTAGTGTTCTGTGAATTCATCTCACAGAGTTACATGTGTATTTCGAGGATTTCTTTGCTAGCCTTCTTTCTTTGGAATCTGAGAACAGATATTTCGGATCCCTTTGAAGACTATAGGGAAAAAGGAAATATCCGCCGATAACAAAGAGAAAGAAGCTTTCTGAGAAACTTCTTTGTGTTCTGTGAAATCATCTCACGGAGTTTCAGCTTTCCCCTCAAGAAGCCTTTAGCTTAGACAGTTCTTGTGGCATTGGCAAAGTGATATTTGGAAGCCCGTAGAGGGCTATGGTGAAAAAGAAAATATCCTCAGATGAAATCTGGAAAGAAGCTTTCTGAGAAACTCCTTAGTGTTCTGTGAATTCATCTCACAGAGTTACATGTGTATTTCGAGGATCTCTTTGCTAGCCTTCTTTCTGTGGAATCTGAGAACAGATATTTCGGATCCCGTTGAAGACTATAGGGCCAAAGGAAATATCCTCCGATAAAAAAGAGAAAGAAGCTTCTGAGAAACTACTTTGTGTTCTGTGAAATCATCTCACAGAGTTACAGCTTTCCCCTGAAGAAGCCTTTCGCTAAGAGAGTTCTTGTGGAATTGGCAAAGTGATATTTGGAAGCCCCTAGAGGGCTATGGTGAAAAAGGAAATATCCTCAGATAAAATCTGGAAAGAAGCTTTCTGAGAAACTGCTTAGTGTTCTGTGAATTTATCTCACAGAGTTACATGTGTAATTCGAGGATCTCTTTGCTAGCCTTCTTTCTGTGGAATCTGAGAACAGATATTTCGGATCGTTTTGAAGAATATAGGGCCAAAGGAAATATCCTCCGATAACAAAGAGAAAGAAGCTTTCTGAGCAACTTCTTTGTGTTCTGTGAAATCATCTCAGAGAGTTACAGCTTTCCCCTCAAGAAGCCTTTCGCTGAGACAGTTCTTGTGGAATTGGCAAAGTGATATTTGGAAGCCCATAGAGGGCTATGTTGAAAAAGGAAATATCCTCAGATAAAATCTGGAAAGAAGCTTTGTGAGAAACTGCTTAGTGTTCTGTGAATATATCTCACATAGTTACATGTGTATTTCGAGGATCTCTTTGCTAGCCTTCTTTCTGTGGAATCTGAGAACAGATATTTCGGATCCCTTTGAAGATTATAGGGCCAAAGGAAATATCCTCAGATAACAAAGAGAAAGAAGCTTTCTGAGAAACTTCTTTGTGTTCTGTGAAATCATCTCACAGAGTTACAGCTTTCCCCTCAAGAAGCCTTTCGCTAGGACAGGGCTTGTGGAATTAGCAAAGTGATAATTTGAAGCCCATAGAGGGCTATGGTGAAAAAGGAAATATCCTCAGATGAAATCTGGAAAGAAGCTTTCTGAGAAACTACTTAGTGTTCTGTTAATTCACCTCACAGAGTTACATGTGTATTTCGAGGATCACTTTGCTAGCCTTCTTTCTGTGGAATCTGAGAACAGATATTTCGGATCCCTTTGAAGACTATAGGGAAAAAGGAAATATCCGCCGATACAAAGATAAAGAAGCTTTCTGAGAAACTTCTTTGCGTTCTGTGAAATCATCTCACAGAGTTACAGCTTTCCCCTCAAGAAGCCTTTCGCTAAGACAGTTCTTGTGGAATTGGCAAAGTGATATTTGGAAGCCCATAGAGGGCTATGGTGAAAAAGAAAATATCCTCAGATGAAATCTGGAAAGAAGCTTTCTGAGAAACTCCTTAGTGTTCTCTGAATTCATCTCACAGAGTTACATGTGTATTTCGAGGATCTCTTTGCTAGCCTTCTTTCTGTGGAATCTGAGAACAGATATTTCGGATCCCGTTGAAGACTATAGGGCCTAAGGAAATATCCTCCGATAACAAAGAGAAAGAAGCTTTCTGAGAAACTTCTTTGTGTTCTATGAAATCATCTCACAACGTTACAGCTATACCCTGAAGAAGCCTTTCGCTTATACAGTTCTTGTGGAATTGGCAAAGTGATATTTGGAAGCCCATAGAGGGCTATGTTGAAAAAGGAATTATCCTCAGATGAAATCTGGAAAGAAGCTTTCTGAGAAACTGCTTAGTGTTCTGTAAATTCATCTCACAGAGTTACATGTGTATTTCGATGATCTCTTTGCTGGCCTTCTTTCTCTGGAATCTGAGAACAGTTATTTCGGTTCCCTTTGAAGACTATAGGGCCAAAGGAAATATCCTCCGATAACAAAGAGAAAGAAACTTTCTGAGAAACTTCTTTGTGTTCTGTGAAATCATCTCACAGAGTTACAGCTTTCCCCTGAAGAAACCTTTCTCTGAGACAGGTCTTGTGGAATTGGCAAAGTGATATTTGGAAGCCCATAGAGGGCTATGGTGAAAAAGGAAATATCCTCAGATAAAATCTGGAAAGAAGCTTTCTGAGAAACTGCTTAGTGTTCTGTTACTTCATCTCACAGAGTTACATGTGTATTTCGAGGATCTCTTTGCTAGCCTTCTTTCTGTGGAATCTGAGAATAGATATTTCGGATCCCTTTGAAGACTATAGGGCCAAAGGAAATATCCTCCGATAAAAAAGACAAAGAAGCTTCTGAGAAACTTCTTTGTGTTCTGTGAAATCATCTCACAGAGTTACAGCTTTCCCCTGAAGAAGACTTTCGCTAAGAGAGTTCTTGTGGAATTGGCAAAGTGATATTTGGAAGCCCATAGAGGGCTATGGTGAAAAAGGAAATATCCTCAGATAAAATCTGGAAAGAAGCTTTCTGAGAAACTGCTTAGTGTTCTGTGAATTTATCTCACAGAGTTACATGTGTATTTCGAGGATCTCTTTGCTAGCCTTCTTTCTGTGGAATCTGAGAACAGATATTTCGGATCGTTTTGAAGACTATAGGGCCAAAGGAAATATCCTCCGATAACAAAGAGAAAGAAGCTTTCAGAGAAACTTCTTTGTGTTCTGTGAAATCATCTCACAGCGTTACAGCTTTCCGCTGAAGAAGCCTTTCGCTAAGACAGTTCTAGTGGAATTGGCAAAGTGATATTTGGAAGCCCAAAGAGGGCTCTGTTGAAAAAGTAAATATCCTCAGATGAAATCTGGAAAGAAGCTTTCTGCGAAACTGCTTAGTGTTCTGTTAATTCATCTCACAGAGTTACATGTGTATTTCGAGGATCTCTTTGCTAGCCCTATTTCAGTTTAATCTGAAAACAGATATTTTGGATCCCTTTGAAGGCTATAGGGCCAAAGGAAATATCTTCGGATAACAAAGAAAAAGAAGCTTTCTGAGAAACTTCTTTGTGTTCTGTGAAATCATCTCACGGAGTTACAGCTTTCACTTCAGGAAGCCTTTCGCTAAGACAGTTCTTGTGGAATTGGCAAAGTGATATTTGGAAGCCCTTAGAGGTCTATGGTGAAAAAGGAAATATCGTCAGATGAAATCTGGAAAGAAGCTTTCTGCGAAACTGCTTAGTGTTCTGTGAATTCAACTCACAGAGTTACATGTGTATTTCGAGGATCTCTTTGCTAGCCTTTTTTCTGTGGAATCTGAGAACAGATATTTCGGTTCCCTTTGAAGACTATGGGGCCAAAGGAAATATCCTCCGATAACAAAGAGAAAGAAGCTCTCTCAGAAACTTCTTTGTGTTCTGTGAAATCATCTCACAGAGTTACAGCTTTCCCCTGAAGAAGTCTTTCGCTAAGACAGTTCTTGTGGAATTGGCAAAATGATATTTGGAAGCCCATAGAGGGCTATGGTGAAAAAGGAAATATCCTTAGATAAAATCTGGAAGGAAGCTTTCTGAGAAACTGCTTAGTGTTCTGTTAATTCATGTAACAGAGTTACATGTGTATTTCGAGGATCTCTTTGCTAGCTTTCTTTTTGTGGAATCTGAGAACAGATATTTTGGATCCCGTTGAAGACTATAGGGCCAAAGGAAATATCCTCCGATAACAAAGAGAAAGAAGCTTTCTGAGAAACTTCTTTGTGTTCTATGAAATCATCTCACAGTGTTACAGCTTTCCCTTCAAGAAGCCTTTCGCTAAGACAGTTCTTGTGGAATTGGCAAAGTGATATTTGGAAGCCCATAGAGGGCTATGGTGAAAAAGGAAATATCCTCAGATGAAATCTGGAAAGAAGCTTTCTGAGAAACTGCTTAGTGTTCTGTTAATTCATCTCACAGAGTTACATGTGTATTTCGAGGATCTCTTTGCTAGCCCTATTTCTGTGACATCTGAGAACAGCTATTTCGGATCCCTTTGAAGACTATAGGGCCAAAGGAAATATCCTCCGATAACAAAGAGAAAGAAGCTTTCTGAGAAACTTCTTTGTGTTCTGTGAAATCATCCCACAGAGTCACTGCTTTCCCCTGAAGAAGCCTTTCGCTAAGATAGTTCTTGTGGAATTGGCAAAGTGATATTTGGAAGCCCATAGAGGGCTATGGTGAAAAAGGAAATAACCTCAGATGATATCTGGAAAGAAACGTTCTGAGAAACTGCTTAGTGTTCTGTTAATTCATCTAACAGAGTTACATGGGTATTTTGAGAATCTCTTTGGTAGCCTTCTTTCTGTGGAATCTGAGAACAGATATTTCGGAACCTTTGAAGACTATAGGGCCAAAGGAAATAACCTCCGATAACAAAGAGAAAGAAGCTTTCTGAGAAACTTCTTTGTGTTCTGTGAAATCATCTCACAGAGTTACATCTTTCCCCTCAAGAAGCCTTTCGCTAAGACAGGTCTTGTGGAATTGGCAAAGTGATATTTGGAAGCCCATAGAGGGCTATGGTGAAAAAAGAAATATCCTCAGATGAAATCTGGAAAGAAGCTTTCTGAGAAACTACTTAGTGTTCTGTTAATTCATCTCACAGAGTTACATGTGTATTTCGAGGATCTCTTTGCTAGCCGTATTTCTGTGGAATCTGAGAACAGATATTTCGGATCCCTTTGAAGACTATAGGGCCAAAGGAAATATCCTCCGATAACAAAGAGAAAGAAGCTTTCTGAGAAGCTTCTTTGTGTTCTATGAAATCATCTCAGAGAGTTACAGCTTTCCCCTCAAGAAGCCTTTCGCTAAGACAGTTCTTCTGGAATTGGCAAAGTGATATTTGGAAGCCCATAGAGGGCTCTGGTTTAAAAGGAAATATCCTCAGATGAAATCTGGAAAGAGGCTTTCTGAGAAACTGCTTATTGTTCTGTTAATTCATCTCACAGAGTTACATGTGTATTTCGAGGATCTCTTTGCCTGCCTTATTTCTGTGGAATCTGAGAACAGATATTTCGGATCCCTTTGAAGACTATAGGGCCAAAGGAAATATCCTCCGATAACAAAGAGAAAAAAGCTTTCTGAGAAACTTCTTTGTATTCTGTGAAATCATCTCACAGAGTTACAGCTTTCCCCTCAAGAAGCCTTTCGCTAAGACAGTTCTTGTGGAATTGGCAAAGTGATATTTGGGAGCCCATAGAGGGCTATGTTGAAAAAGGAAATATCCTCAGATGAAATCTGGAAAGAAGCTTTCTGAGAAACTGCTTAGTGTTCTGTTAATTCATCTCACAGACTTGCATGTGCATTTCGAGGATCTCTTTGCTAGCCCTATTTCTTTGGAATCTGAGAACAGATATTTCGGATCCATTGGAAGACTATAGGGCCAAAGGAAATATCCTCCGATAACAAAGAGAAAGAAGCTTTCTGAGAAACTTCTTTGTGTTCTGTGAAATCATCTCACAGTGTTACAGCTTTCCCCTCAAGAAGCCTTTCGCTAAGACAGTTCTTGTGGAATTTGCAAAATGATATTTGGAAGCCCAAAGAAGGCTATGGTGAAAAAGGAAATATCCTTAGATAAAATCTGGAAAGAAGCTTTCTGAGAAACTGCTTAGTGTTCTGTGAATTCATCTCACAGAGTTACATGTGTATTTCGAGGATCTGTTTGCTAGCCTTCTTTCTGTGGAATCTGAGAACAGATATTTCGGATCCCTTTGAAGACTATAGGGCCAAAGGAAATATCCTCCGATAACAAAGAGAAAGAAGCTTTCTGAGAAACTTCTTTGTGTTCTGTGAAATCATCTCACAGAGTTACAGCTTTCCCCTGAAGAAGCCTTTCACTAAGATAGTTCTTGTGTAATGGGCAAAGTGATATTTGGAAGCCCATAGAGGGCTATGGTGAAAAAGGAAATAACCTCAGATGAAATGTGGAAAGAAGCTTTCTGAGAAACTGCTTAGTGTTCTGTGAATTCATCTGACAGAGTAACACGTGTATTTCGAGGATCTCTTTGCTAGCCTTCTTTCTGTGGAATCTGAGAATAGATATTTCGGATGCCTTTGAAGACTATAGGGCCAAAGGAAATATCCTCCGATAACAAAGAGAAAGAAGCTTTCTGAGAAACTTCTTTGTGTTCTGTGAAATCATCTCACAGAGTTACAGCTTTCCCGTCAAGAAGCCTTTCGCTAAGACAGTTCTTGTGGAATTGGCAAAGTGATATTTGGAAGCCCATAGAGGGCTATGGTGAAAAAGGAAATATCCTCAGATGAAATCTGGAAAGAAGCTTTCTGCGAAACTGCTTAGTGTTCTGTTAATTCATCTCACAGAGTTACATGTGTATTTCGAGGATCTCTTTGCTAGCCCTATTTCTGTGGAATCTGAGAAGAGATATTTTTGATCCCTTTGAAGGCTATAGGGCCAAAGGAAATATCCTCGGATAACAAAGAGAAAGAAGCTTTCTGAGAAACTTCTTTGTGTTCTGTGAAATCATCTCACAGAGTTACATCTTTCCCCTCAAGAAGCCTTTCGCTAAGACAGTTCTTGTGGAATTGGCAAAGTGATATTTGGAACCCCAAAGAAGGCTATGGTGAAAAAGGAAATATCCTTAGATAAAATCTGGAAAGAAGCTTTCTGAGAAACTGCTTAGTGTTCTGTGAATTCATCTCACAGAGTTACATGTGTATTTCGAGGATCTCTTTGCTAGCCTTCTTTCTGTGGAATGTGAGAACAGATATTTCGGATGCCTTTGAAGACTATAGGGCCAAAGGAAATATCCTCCGATAACAAAGAGAAAGAAGCTTTCTGAGAAACTTCTTTGTGTTCTGTGAAATCATCTCACAGAGTTACAGCTTTCCCGTCAAGAAGCCTTTCGCTAAGACAGTTCTTGTGGAATTGGCAAAGTGATATTTGGAAGCCCATAGGGGGCTATGGTGAAAAACGAAATATCCTCAGATGAAATCTGGAAGGAAGCTTCTGAGAAACTGCTTAGTGTTCTGTTAATTCATGTCACAGAGTTACATGTGTATTTCGAGGATCTCTTTGCTAGCCTTCTTTCTGTCGAATCTGATAACAGATATTTCGGATCCATTTGAAGACTATAGGGCCAAAGGAAATATCCTCCGATAACAAAGAGAAAGAAGCTTTCGGAGAAACTTCTTTGTGTTCTGTGAAATCATCTCACAGTGTTACATCTTTCCCCTGAAGAAGCCTTTCGCTAAGACAGTTCTTGTGGAATTCGCAAAATGATATTTGGAAGCCCAAAGAAGGCTATGGTGAAAAAGGAAATATCCTTAGTTAAAATCTGGAAAGAAGCTTTCTGAGAAACTGCTTAGTGTTCTGTGAATTCATCTCACAGAGTTACATGTGTATTTCGAGGATCTCTTTGCTAGCCTTCTTTCTCTGGAATCTGAGAACAGATATTTCGGATCCCTTTGAAGACTATAGGGCCAAAGGAAATATCCTCCGATAACAAAGAGAAAGAAGCTTTCTGAGAAACTTCTTTGTGTTCTGTGAAATCATCTCACAGAGTTACAGCTTTCCCCTGAAGAAGCCTTTCGCTAAGACAGTTCTTGTGGAATTGGCAAAGTGATATTTGGAAGCCCATAGAGGGCTATGGTGAAAAAGGAAATATCCTCAGATGAAATCTGGAAAGAAGCATTCTGAGAAACTGCTTAGTGTTCTGTTAATTCATCTCAGAGACTTACATGTGTATTTCGAGGATCTCTTTGCTAGCCCTATTTCTTTGGAATCTGAGAACAGATATTTCGGATCCATTTGAAGACTATAGGGCCAAAGGAAATATCCTCCGATAACAAAGAGAAAGAAGCTTTCTGAGAAACTTCTTTGTGTTCTGTGAAATCATCTCACAGTGTTACAGCTTTCTCCTGAAGAAGCTTTTCGCTAAGACAGTTCTTGTGGAATTGGCAAAATCATATTTGGAAGCCCAAAGAAGGCTATGGTGAAAAAGGAAATATCCTTAGATAAAATCTGGAAAGAAGCTTTCTGAGAAACTGCTTAGTGTTCTGTGAATTCATCTCACAGAGTTACATGTGTATTTCGAGGATCTCTTTGCTAGCCTTCTTTCTGTGGAATCTGAGAACAGATATTTCGGATCCCTTTGAAGACTATAGGGCCAAAGGAATTATCCTCCGATAACAAAGAGAAAGAAGCTTTCTGAGAAACTTCTTTGTGTTCTGTGAAATCATCTCTCAGAGTTACAGCTTTCCCGTCAAGAAGACTTTCGCTAGGACAGTTCTTGTGGAATTGGCAAAGTGATATTTGGAAGCCCATAGGGGGCTATGGTGAAAAACGAAATATCCTCAGATGAAATCTGGAAAGAAGCATTCTGAGAAACTGCTTAGTGTTCTGTTAATTCATGTCACAGAGTTACATGTGTATTTCGAGGATCTCTTTGCTAGCCTTCTTTCTGTCGAATCTGATAACAGATATTTCGGATCCATTTGAAGACTATAGGGCCAAAGGAAATATCCTCCGATAACAAAGAGAAAGAAGCTTTCTGAGAAACTTCTTTGTGTTCTGTGAAATCATCTCACAGTGTTACAGCTTTCCCCTGAAGAAGCCTTTCGCTAAGACAGTTCTTGTGGAATTGGCAAAATGATATTTGGAAGCCCAAAGAAGGCTATGGTGAAAAAGGAAATATCCTTAGATAAAATCTGGAAAGAAGCTTTCTGAGAAACTGCTTAGTGTTCTGTTAATTCATCTCACAGAGTTACATGTGTATTTCGAGGATCTCTTTGCTAGCCTTCTTTCTGTGGAATCTGAGAACAGATATTTCGGATCCCTTTGAAGACTATAGGGCCAAAGGAAATATCCTCCGATAACGAAGAGAAAGAAGCTTTCTGAGAAACTTCTTTGTGTTCTGTGAAATCATCTCACAGAGTTACAGCTTTCCCCTGAAGAAGCCTTTCGCTAAGATAGTTCTTGTGTAATGGACAAAGTGATATTTGGAAGCCCATAGAGGGCTATGGTGAAAAAGGAAATAACCTCAGATGAAATCTGGAAAGAAGCTTTCTGAGAAAGTGCTTAGTGTTCTGTGAATTCATCTCACAGAGTTACACGTGTATTTCGAGGATCTCTTTGCTAGCCTTCTTTCTGTGGAATCTGAGAACAGATATTTCGGATGCCTTTGAAGACTATAGGGCCAAAGGAAATATCCTCCGATAACAAAGAGAAACAAGCTTTCTGAGAAACTTCTTTGTGTTCTGTGAAATCATCTCACAGAGTTACAGCTTTCCCGTCAAGAAGCCTTTCGGTAAGACAGTTCTTGTGGAATTGGCAAAGTGATATTTGGAAGCCCTTTGGGTGCTATGGTGAAAAACGAAATATCCTCAGATGAAATCTGGAAAGAAGCTTTCTGAGAAACTGCTTAGTGTTCTGTTAATTCATGTCACAGAGTTACATGTGTATTTCGAGGATCTCTTTGCTAGCCTTCTTTCTGTCGAATCTGATAACAGATATTCGGATCCCGTTGAAGACTATAGGGCCAAAGGAAATATCCTCCGATAACAAAGAGAAAGAAGCTTTCTGAGAAACTTCTTTGGGTTCTATGAAATCATCTCACAGAGTTACAGCTTTCCCCTGAAGAAGCCTTTCGCTAAGACAGTTCTTGTGGAAATGGGAAAGTGATATTTGGAAGCCCATAGAGGGCTATGTTGAAAAAGGAAATATCCTCACATGAAATCTGGAAAGAAGCTTTCTGAGAAACTGCTTAGTGTTCCGTGAATTCATCTCACAGAGTTACATGTGTATTTCGAGGATCTCTTTGCTAGCCTTCTTTCTCTGGAATCTGAGAGCAGTTATTTCGGTTCCCTTTGAAGACTATAGGGCCGAAGGAAATATCCTCCGATAACAAAGAGAAAGAAGCTTTCTGAGATACTTCCTTGTTTTCTGTGAAATCATCTCACAGAGTTACAGCTTTCCCCTCAAGAAGCCTTTCGCTAAGACAGTTCTTGTGGAATTGGCAAAGTGATATTTGGAAGCCCATGGAGGGCTATGATGAAAAAGGAAATATCCTCAGATGAAATCTGGAAAGAAGCTTTCTGAGAAACTGCTTAGTGTTCTGTGAATTCATCTCACAGAGTTACATGTGTATTTCGAGGATCTCGTTGCTAGCCTTATTTCTGTGGAATCTGACAACAGATATTTCGGATCCCTTTGAAGACTATAGGGCCAAAGGAAATATCCTCCGATAACAAAGAGAAAGAAGCTTTCTGAGAAACTTCTTTGTGTTCTGTGAAATCATCTCACGGAGTTACAGCTTTCCCCTGAAGAAGCCTTTCGCTAAGACAGTTCTTGTGGAATTGGCAAAGTGATATTTGGAAGCCCATAGAGGGCTATGGTGAAAAAGGAAATATCCTCAGATGAAATCTGGAAAGAAGCTTTCTGAGAAACTGCTTAGTGTTCTGTGAATTCATCTCACAGAGTTACATGTGTATTTCGAGGATCTCTTTGCTAGCCTTCTTTCTGTGGAATCTGAGAACAGATATTTCGGATCCCTTTGAAGACTATAGGGCCAAAGGAAATATCCTCCGATAACAAAGAGAAAGAAGCTTTCTGAGAAACTTCTTTGTGTTCTGTGAAATCATCTCACAGAGTTACAACTTTCCCCTCAAGAAACCTTTCACTAAGACAGTTCTTGTGGAATTTGCAAAGTGATATTTGGAAGCCCTTAGAGGGCTATGTTTAAAAAGGAAATATCCTCAGATGAAATCTGGAAAGAAGCTTTCTGAGAAACTGCTTAGTGTTCTGTGAATTCATCTCACAGAGTTACATGTGTATTTCGAGGATCTCTTTGCTAGCCTTCTTTCTGTGGAATCTGAGAACAGATATTTCGGATCCCTTTGAAGACTATAGGGCCAAAGGAAATATCCTCCGATAACAAAGAGAAAGAAGCTTTCTGAGAAACTTCTTTGTGTTCTGTGAAATCATCTCACAGAGTTACAGCTTTCCCCGAAGAAGCCTTTCGCTAAGACAGTTCTTGTGGAATTGGCAAAGTGATATTTGGAAGCCCAGAGAGGGCTCTGGTAAAAAAGGAAATATCCTCAGATGAAATCTGGAAAGAAGCTTTCTGAGATACTGCTTAGTGTTCTGTTAATTCATTTCACAGAGTTGCATGTGTATTTCGAGGATCTCTTTGCCAGCCCTATTTCTGTGGAATCTGAGAACAGATATTTCGGATCCCTTTGAAGACCATAGGGCCAAAGGAAATATCCTCCGATAACAAAGAGAAAGAAGCCTTCTGAGAAACTTCATTGTGTTCTGAGAAATCATCTCACAGAGTTACAGCTTTACCCTCAAGAAGCCTTTCGCTAAGACAGTTCTTGTGGAATTGGCAAAGTGATATTTGGAAGCCGATAGAGGGCTATGGTGAAAAAGAAAATATCCTCAGATGAAATCTGGAAAGAAGCTTTCTGAGAAACTGCTTAGTGTTCTGTGAATTCATCTCACACACTTACATGTGTATTTCGAGGATCTCTTTGCTAGCCTTCTTTCTGTGGAATCTGAGAACAGATATTTCGGTTCTATTTGAAGAGTATAGGGCCAAAGGAAATATCCTCCGAAAACAAAGAGAAAGAAGCTTTCTGAGAAACTTCTTTGTGTTCCGTGAAATCATCTCACAGAGTTACAGCTTTCCCCTGAAGAAGCCTTTCGCTAAGACAGTTCTTGTAGAATTGGCAAAATGATATTTGGAAGCCCATAGAGGGCTATGGTGAAAAAGGAAATATCCTTAGATAAAATCTGGAAAGAAGCTTTCTGAGAAACAGCTTAGTGTTCTGTGAATTCATCTCACAGAGTTACATGTGTATTTCGAGGATCTCTTTGCTAGCCTTCTTTCTGTGGAATCTGAGAACAGATATTTCGGATCCCTTTGAAGACTATAGGGACTAAGGAAATATCCTCCGATAACAAAGAGAAAGAAGCTTTCTGAGAAACTTCTTTGTGTTCTGTGAAATCATCTCAGGAGTTACAGCTTTCCCCTCAGGAAGCCTTTCGCTAAGACAGTTCCTGTGGATTTGGCAAAATGATATTTGGAAGACCATAGAGGGCTACGGTGAAAAAGGAAATATCCTTAGATAAAATCTGGAAAGAAGCTTTCTGAGAAACTGCTTAGTGTTCTGTTAATTCATCTCACAGAGTTACATGTGTATTTCGAGGATCTCTTTGCTAGCCCTATTTCTGTGGAATCTGAGAACAGATATTTCGGATCCCTTTGAAGACTATAGGGCCAAAGGAAATATCATCCGATAACAAAGAGAAATAAGATTTCTGAGAAACTTCTTTGTGTTCTGTGAAATCATCTCACAGAGTTACAGCTTTCCCCTCAAGAAGCCTTTCGCTAAGACAGTTCCTGTGGAATTGGCAAAGTGATATTTGGAAGCCCATAGAGGGCTATGGTGAAAAAGGAAATATCCTCAGATGAAATCTGGAAAGAAGCTTTCTGAGAAACTGCTTAGTGTTCTGTTAATTCATGTCACAGATTTACATGTGTATTTCTTGGATTTCTTTGCTAGCCTTCCTGCTGTGGAATCTGAGAACAGATATTTCGGATCCCGTTGAAGACTATAGGGCCAAAGGAAATATCCTCCGATAACAAAGAGAAAGAAGCCTTCTGAGAAACTTCTTTGTGTTCTATTTAATCATCTCACAGAGTTACAGCTTTCCCCTGAAGAAGCCTTTCTCTGAGACAGGTCTTGTGGAAATGGCAAAGTGATATTTGGAAGCCCTTAGAGGGCTATGGTGAAAAAGGAAATATCCTCGGATGAAATCTGGAAAGAAGCTCTCTTAGAAACTGCTTAGTGTTCTGTTAATTCATCTCACAGAGTTACATGTGTATTTCGAGGATCTCTTTGCTAGCCTTATTTCTGGGGAAACTGAGAACAGATATTTCGGATCCCTTTGAAGACTATAGGGCCAAAGGAAATATCCTCCGATAACAAAGGGAAAGAAGCTTTCTGAGAAACTTCTTTGTGTTCTGTGAAATCATCACACAGAGTTACAGCTTTCCCCTCAAGAAGCCTTTCGCTAAGACAGTTCTTGTGGAAATGGCAAAGTGATATTTGGAAGTCCATAGAGGGCTATGGTGAAAAAGGAAATATCGTCAGATGAAAACTGGAAAGAAGCTTTCTGAGAAACTGCTTAGTGTTCTGTTAATTCATCTCACAGAGTTACATGTGTATTTCGAGGATCTCTTTGCTAGCCCTATTTCTGTGAAATCTGAGAACAGATATTTCGGATCCCTTTGAAGACAATAGGGCCAAAGGAAATATCCTCCGATAACAAAGAGAAAGAAGCTTCCTGAGAAACTTCTTTGTGTTCTGTGAAATCGTCTCACAGAGTTACAGCTTTACCCTCAAGAAGCCTTTCGCTAAGACAGTTCTTGTGGAATTGGCAAAGTGATTTTTGGAAGCCCACAGAGGGCTATGGTGAAAAAGGAAATATCCTCAGATGAAATCTGGAAAGAAGCTTTCTGAGAAACTGCTTAGTGTTCTGTTAATTCATCTCACAGAGTTACATGTCTATTTCGAGGATCTCTTTGCTAGCCCTATTTCTGTGAAATCTGAGAACAGATATTTCGGATCCCTTTGAAGACTATAGGGCCAAAGGAAATATCCTCCGATAACAAAGAGAAAGAAGCTTTCTGAGAAACTTCTTTGTGTTCTGTGAAATCATCTCACAGAGTTACAGCTTTCCCCTCAAGAAGCCTTTCGCTAAGACAGTTCTTGTGGAATTGGCAAAGTGATATTTGGAAGCCCATAGAGGGCTATGGTGAAAAAGGAAATATCATCACATGAAATC
The DNA here is from genome assembly GCF_043159975.1 of Macaca nemestrina. Lineage (NCBI taxonomy): Eukaryota > Metazoa > Chordata > Mammalia > Primates > Cercopithecidae > Macaca > Macaca nemestrina. The sequence goes on along the minus strand of NC_092135.1, from coordinate 32,546,824 downwards.
AGGAAAGAAGCTTTCTGAGAAACTGCTTAGTGTTCTGTTAATTCATCTCACAGAGTTACATGGGTATTTCGAGGATCTCTTTGCTAGCCTTCTTTCTGTGGAATCTGAGAACAGATATTTCGGTTCCCTTTGAAGACCATAGGGCCAAAGGAAATATCCTCCGATAACAAAGAGAAAGAAGCTTACTAAGAAACTTCTTTGTGTTCTGTGAAATCATCTCACAGAGTTACAACTTTCCCCTGAAGAAGCCTTTCGCTAAGACAGTTCTTGTGGAATTGGCGAAATGATATTTGGAAGCCCATAGAGGGCTATGGTGAAAAAGGAAATATCCTTAGATAAAATCTGGAAAGAAGCTTTCTGAGAAACTGCTTAGTGTTCTGTGAATTCATCTCACAGAGTTACATGTGTATTTCGAGGATCTCTTTGCTAGCCTTCTTTCTGTGGAATCTGAGAACAGATATTTCGGATCCCTTTGAAGACTATAGGGGCAAAGGAAATATCCTCCGATAAGAAAGAGAAAGAAGCTTTCTGAGAAACTTCTTTGTGTTCTGTGAAATCATCTCAGAGAGTTACAGCTTTCCCCTCAAGAAGCCTTTCGCTAAGACAGTTCTTGTGGAATTGGCAAAGTGATATTTGGAAGCCCATAGAGGGCTATGGTGAAAAAGGAAATATCGTCAGATGAAATCTGGAAAGAAGCTTTCTGCGAAACTGCTTAGTGTTCTGTTAATTCGTCTCACAGAGTTACATGTGTATTTCGAGGATCTCTTTGCTAGCACTATTTCTGTGGAATCTGAGAACAGATATTTCGGATATCTTTGAAGACTATAGGGCCAAAGGAAATATCCTCCGATAACAAAGAGAAAGAAGCTTTCTGAGAAACTTCTTTGTGTTCTGTGAAATCATCTCACAGAGTTACAGCTTCCCCCTCAAGAAGCCTTTCGCTAAGACAGTTCTTGTGAAATTGGCAAAGTGATATTTGGAAGCCCATAGAGGGCTACGGTGAAAAAGGAAATATCCGCAGATGAAATCTGGAAAGAAGCTTTCTGAGAAACTGCTTAGTGTTCTGTTAATTTATCTCACAGAGTTACATTTGTATGTCGAGGATCTCTTTGCTAGCCTTCTTTCTGTGGAATCTGAGAACAGATATTTCGGATCTCTTTGAAGTGTATAGGGCCAAAGGAAATATCCTCCGATAACAAAGAGAAAGAAGCTTTCTGAGAAACTTCTTTGTGTTCTGTGAAATCATCTCACAGAGTTACAGCTTTCCCCTCAAGAAGCCTTTCGCTAAGACAGTTCTTGTGGAATTGGCAAAGTGATATTTGGAAGCCCATAGAGGGCTATGGTGAAAAAGGAAATATCCTCAGATGAAATCTGGAAAGAAGCTTTCTGTGAAACTGCTTAGTGTTCTGTTAATTCATCTCACAGAGTTACATGTGTATTTCGAGGATCTCTTTGCTAGCCCTATTTCTGTGAAATCTGAGAACAGATATTTCGGATCCCTTTGAAGACTATAGGGCCAAAGGAAATATCCTCCGATAACAAAGAGAAAGAAGCTTTCTGAGAAACTTCTTTGTGTTCTGTGAAATCATCTCACAGAGTTACACCTTTACCCTCAAGAAGCCTTTCGCTAAGACAGTTCTTGTGGAATTGGCAAAGTGATATTTGGAAGCCCATAGAGGGCTATGGTGAAAAAGGAAATATCATCACATGAAATCAGGAAAGAAGCTTTCTGAGAAACTGCTTAGTGTTCTGTTAATTCATCTCACAGAGTTACATGGGTATTTCGAGGATCTCTTTGCTAGCCTTCTTTCTGTGGAATCTGAGAACAGATATTTCGGTTCCCTTTGAAGACCATAGGGCCAAAGGAAATATCCTCCGATAACAAAGAGAAAGAAGCTTACTAAGAAACTTCTTTGTGTTCTGTGAAATCATCTCACAGAGTTACAACTTTCCCCTGAAGAAGCCTTTCGCTAAGACAGTTCTTGTGGAATTGGCGAAATGATATTTGGAAGCCCATAGAGGGCTATGGTGAAAAAGGAAATATCCTTAGATAAAATCTGGAAAGAAGCTTTCTGAGAAACTGCTTAGTGTTCTGTGAATTCATCTCACAGAGTTACATGTGTATTTCGAGGATCTCTTTGCTAGCCTTCTTTCTGTGGAATCTGAGAACAGATATTTCGGATCCCTTTGAAGACTATAGGGGCAAAGGAAATATCCTCCGATAACAAAGAGAAAGAAGCTTTCTGAGAAACTTCTTTGTGTTCTGTGAAATCATCTCAGAGAGTTACAGCTTTCCCCTCAAGAAGCCTTTCGCTAAGACAGTTCTTGTGGAATTGGCAAAGTGATATTTGGAAGCCCATAGAGGGCTATGGTGAAAAAGGAAATATCGTCAGATGAAATCTGGAAAGAAGCTTTCTGCGAAACTGCTTAGTGTTCTGTTAATTCGTCTCACAGAGTTACATGTGTATTTCGAGGATCTCTTTGCTAGCACTATTTCTGTGGAATCTGAGAACAGATATTTCGGATATCTTTGAAGACTATAGGGCCAAAGGAAATATCCTCCGATAACAAAGAGAAAGAAGCTTTCTGAGAAACTTCTTTGTGTTCTGTGAAATCATCTCACAGAGTTACAGCTTCCCCCTCAAGAAGCCTTTCGCTAAGACAGTTCTTGTGAAATTGGCAAAGTGATATTTGGAAGCCCATAGAGGGCTACTGTGAAAAAGGAAATATCCGCAGATGAAATCTGGAAAGAAGCTTTCTGAGAAACTGCTTAGTGTTCTGTTAATTTATCTCACAGAGTTACATTTGTATGTCGAGGATCTCTTTGCTAGCCTTCTTTCTGTGGAATCTGAGAACAGATATTTCGGATCTCTTTGAAGTGTATAGGGCCAAAGGAAATATCCTCCGATAACAAAGAGAAAGAAGCTTTCTGAGAAACTTCTTTGTGTTCTGTGAAATCATCTCACAGAGTTACAGCTTTCCCCTCAAGAAGCCTTTCGCTAAGACAGTTCTTGTGGAATTGGCAAAGTGATATTTGGAAGCCCATAGAGGGCTCTGGTGAAAAAGGAAATATCCTCAGATGAAAACTGGAAAGAAGCTTTCTGAGAAACTGCTTAGTGTTCTGTTAATTCATCTCACAGAGTTACATGTGTATTTCGAGGATCTCTTTGCTAGCCCTATTTCTGTGAAATCTGAGAACAGATATTTCGGATCCCTTTGAAGACTATAGGGCCAAAGGAAATATCCTCCGATAACAAAGAGAAAGAAGCTTTCTGAGAAACTTCTTTGTGTTCTGTGAAATCATCTCACAGAGTTACACCTTTAGCCTCAAGAAGCCTTTCGCTAAGACAGTTCTTGTGGAATTGGCAAAGTGATATTTGGAAGCCCATAGAGGGGTCTGGTGAAAAAGGAAATATCCTCAGATGAAATCTGGAAAGAAGCTTTCTGAGAAACTGCTTAGTGTTCTGTGAATTCATCTCACAGAGTTACATGTGTATTTCGAGGATCTCTTTGCTAGCCCTATTTCTGTGAAATCTGAGAACAGATATTTCGGATCCCTTTGAAGACTATAGGGCCAAAGGAAATATCCTCCGAAAACAAAGAGAAAGACGCTTTCTGAGAAACTTCTTTGTGTTCTGTGAAATCATCTCACAGAGTTACAGCTTTCCCCTCAAGAAGCCTTACTCTAAGACAGTTCTTGTGGAATTGGCAAAGTGATATTTGGAAGACCATAGAGGGCTAAGGTGAAAAAGTAAATATCATCAGATGAAATCTGGAAAGAAGCTTTCTGAGAAACTGCTTAGTGGTCTGTGAATTCATCTCACAGAGTTACATGTGTATTTCGAGGATTTCTTTGCTAGCCTTCTTTCTCTGGAATCTGAGAACAGATATTTCGGTTCCTTTTGAAGACCATAGGGCCAAAGGAAATATCCTCCGATAACAAAGAGAAAGAAGCTTTCTAAGAAACTTCTTTGTGTTCTGTGAAATCATCTCACAGAGTTACAGCTTTCCCCTGAAGAAGCCTTTCGCTAAGACACTTCTTGTGGAATTGGCAAAATGATATTTGGAAGCCCATAGAGGGCTCTGGTGAAAAAGGAAATATCCTTAGATAAAATCTGGAAAGAAGCTTTCTGAGAAACTGCTTAGTGTTTTGTGAATTCATCTCACAGAGTTACATGTGTATTTCGAGGATCTCTTTGCTAGCCTTCTTTCTGTGGAATCTGAGAACAGATATTTCGGATCCCTCTGAAGACTATAGGGCCAAAGGAAATATACTCCGATAACAAAGAGAAAGAAGCTTTCTGAGAAACTTCTTTGTGTTCTGTGAAATCATCTCACAGAGATACAGCTTTCCCCTGAAGAAGCCTTTCGCTAAGACAGTTCTTGTGGAATTGGCAAAGTGATATTTGGAAGCCCATAGAGGGCTATGGTGAAAAAAGAAATATCGTCAGATGAAATCTGGAAAGAAGCTTTCTGCGAAACTGCTTAGTGTTCTGTTAATTCATCTCACAGAGTAACATGTGTATTTCGAGGATCTCTTTGCTAGCACTATTTCTGTGGAATCTGAGAACAGATATTTCGGATCCCTTTGAACGCTATAGGGCCAAAGGAAATATCCTCCGATAACAAAGAGAAAGAAGCTTTCTGAGAAACTTCTTTGTGTTCTGTGAAATCATCTCACAGAGTTACAGCTTTCCCCTCAAGAAGCCTTTGGCTAAGCCAGTTCTTGTGGAATTGGCAAAGTGATATTTGGAAGCCCATAGAGGGCTATGGTGAAAAAGGAAATATCCTCAGATGAAATCTGGAAAGAAGCTTTCTGAGAAACTGCTTAGTGTTCTGTTAATTCATGTCACAGTGTTACATGTGTATTTCGAGGATCTCTTTGCTAGCCTTCTTTCTCTGGAATCGGAGAACAGTTATTTCGGTTCCCTTTGAGGACTATAGGGCCAAAGGAAATATCTTCCGATAACAAAGAGAAAGAATCTTTCTGAGAAACTTCTTTGTGTTCTGTGTAATCATCTCACAGAGTTACAGCTTTCCCCTCAAGAAGACTTTCGCTAAGACAGTTCTTGTGGAATTGGCAAAGTGATATTTGGAAGCCCATAGAGGGCTATGGTGAAAAAGGAAATATCCTCAGTTGAAATCTGGAAAGAAGATTTCTGAGAAACTGCTTAGTGTTCTGTTAATTCATCTCACAGGGTTACATGTGTATTTCGAGGATCTCTTTGCTAGCCTTCTTTCTGTGGAATCTGAGAACAGATATTTCGGATCTCTTTGAAGACTATAGGGCCAAAGGAAATATCCTCCGATAACAAAGAGAAAGAAGCTTTCTGAGAAACTTCTTTGTGTTCTGTGAAATCATCTCACAGAGTTACAGCTTTCTCCTCAAGAATCCTTTCGCTAAGACAGTTCTTGTGGAATTCTCAAAGTGATATTTGGAAGCCCATAGAGGGCTCTGGTGAAAAAGGAAATATCCTCAGATGAAATATGGAATGAAGCTTTCTGAGAAACTAGTTAGTGTTCTGTTAATTCATCTCACAGAGTTACATGTGTATTTCGAGGATCTCTTTGCTAGCCCTATTTCTGTGCAATCTGAGAACAGATATTTCGGATCCCTTTGAAGACTAAAGCGCCAAAGGAAATATCCTCCGATAACAAAGAGAAAGAAGCTTTCTGAGAAGCTTCTTTGTGTTCTGTGAAATCATCTCACAGAGTTACAGCTTTCCCCTCAAGAAGCCTTTCGCTAAGACAGTTCTTGTGGAATTGGCAAGGAGATATTTGGAAGCCCATAGAGGGCTATGGTGAAAGAGGAAATAACCTCAGATGAAATCTGGAAAGAAGCTTTCTGAGAAACTGCTTAGTGTTCTGTGAATTCATCTCACAGAGTTACATGTGTATTTCGAGGATCTCTTTGATAGCCTTCTTTCTGTGGAATCTGAGAACAGATATTTCGGATCCCTTTGAAGACTATAGGGCCAAAGGAAATATCCTCCGATTACAAAGAAAAAGAAGCTTTCTGAGAAACTTCTTTGTGTTCTGTGAAATCATCTCACAGAGTTACAGCTTTACCCTCAAGAAGCCTTTCGCTAAGACAGTTCTTGTGGAATTGGCAAAGTGATATTTGGAAGCCCATAGAGGGCTATGGTGAAAGAGGAAATAACCTCAGATGAAATCTGGAAAGAAGCTTTCTGAGAAACTGCTTAGTGTTCTGTGAATTCATCCCACAGAGTTACATGTGTGTTTCGAGGATCTCTTTGCTAGCCCTATTTCTGTGGAATCTGAGAACAGATATTTCGGTTCCCTTTGAAGACTATAGGGCCAAAGGAAATATCCTCCGATAACAAAGGGAAAGAAGCTTTCTGAGAAACCTCTTTGTGTTCTGTGAAATCATCTCACAGAGTTACAGATTTCCCCTCAAGAAGCCTTTCGCTAAGACAGTTCTTGTGGAATTGGAAAAGTGATATTTGGAAGCCAATAGAGGGCTATGGTGAAAAAGGAAATATCGTCAGATGAAAAGTGGAAAGAAGCTTTCTGAGAAATTGCTTAGTGTTCTGTAAATTCATCTCACAGAGTTACATGTGTATTTCGAGGATCTCTTTGCTAGCCCTATTTCTGTGAAATCTGAGAACAGATATTTCGGATCCCTTTGAAGACTATAGGGCCAAAGGAAATATCCTCCGATAACAAAGAGAAAGAAGCTTCCTGAGAAACTTCTTTGTGTTCTGTGAAATCGTCTCACAGAGTTACAGCTTTCCCCTCAAGAAGCCTTTCGCTAAGACAGTTCTTGTGGAATTGGCAAAGTGATATTTGGAAGCCCACAAAGGGCTATGGTGAAAAAGGAAATATCCTCAGATGAAATCTGGAAAGAAGCTTTCTGAGAAACTGCTTAGTGTTCTGTTAATTCATCTCACAGAGTTACATGTCTATTTCGAGGATCTCTTTGCTAGCCCTATTTCTGTGAAATCTGAGAACAGATATTTCGGATCCCTTTGAAGACTATAGGGCCAAAGGAAATATCCTCCGATAACAAAGAGAAAGAAGCTTTCTGAGAAACTTCTTTGTGTTCTGTGAAATCATCTCACAGAGTTACAGCTTTCCCCTCAAGAAGCCTTTCGCTAAGACAGTTCTTGTGGAATTGGCAAAGTGATATTTGGAAGCCCATAGAGGGCTATGGTGAAAAAGGAAATATCATCACATGAAATCAGGAAAGAAGCTTTCTGAGAAACTGCTTAGTGTTCTGTTAATTCATCTCACAGAGTTACATGGGTATTTCGAGGATCTCTTTGCTAGCCTTCTTTCTGTGGAATCTGAGAACAGATATTTCGGTTCCCTTTGAAGACCATAGGGCCAAAGGAAATATCCTCCGATAACAAAGAGAAAGAAGCTTTCTAAGAAACTTCTTTGTGTTCTGTGAAATCATCTCACAGAGTTACAACTTTCCCCTGAAGAAGCCTTTCGCTAAGACAGTTCTTGTGGAATTGGCGAAATGATATTTGGAGGCCCATAGAGGGCTATGGTGAAAAAGGAAATATCCTCAGATAAAATCTGGAAAGAAGCTTTCTGAGAAACTGCTTAGTGTTCTGTGAATTCATCTCACAGAGTTCCATGTGTATTTCGAGGATCTCTTTGCTAGCCTTCTTTCTGTGGAATCTGAGAACAGATATTTCGGAACCCTTTGAAGACTATAGGGCCAAAGGAAATATCCTCCGATAACAAAGAGAAAGAAGCTTTCTGAGAAACTTCTTTGTGTTCTGTGAAATCATCTCAGAGAGTTACAGCTTTCCCCTCAAGAAGACTTTCGCTAAGATAGTTCTTGTGGAATTGGCAAAGTGATATTTGGAAGCCCATAGAGGGCTATGGTGAAAAAGGAAATATCGTCACATGAAATCTGGAAAGAAGCTTTCTGCGAAACTGCTTAGTGTTCTGTTAATTCGTCTCACAGAGTTACATGTGTATTTCGAGGATCTCTTTGCTAGCACTATTTCTGTGGAATCTGAGAACAGATATTTCGGATATCTTTGAAGACTATAGGGCCAAAGGAAATATCCTCCGATAACAAAGAGAAAGAAGCTTTCTGAGAAACTTCTTTGTGTTCTGGGAAATCATCTCACAGAGTTACAGCTTTCCCCTCAAGAAGCCTTTCGCTAAGACAGTTTTTGTGGAATTGGCAAAGTGATATTTGGAAGTCCATAGAGGGCTACGGTGAAAAAGGAAATATCCTCAGATGAAATCTGGAAAGAAGCTTTCTGAGAAACTGCTTAGTGTTCTGTTAATTCATCTCACAGAGTTACATTTGTATGTCGAGGATCTCTTTGCTAGCCTTCTTTCTGTGGAATCTGAGAACAGATATTTCGGATCTCTTTGAAGTCTATAGGGCCAAAGGAAATATCCTCCGATAACAAAGAGAAAGAAGCTTTCTGAGAAACTTCTTTGTGTTCTGTGAAATCATCTCACAGAGTTACAGCTTTCCCCTCAAGAAGCCTTTTGCTAAGACAGTTCTTGTGGAATTGGCAAAGTGATATTTGGAAGCCCATAGAGGGCTATGGTGAAAAAGGAAATATCCTCAGATGAAATCTGGAAAGAAGCTTTCGGAGAAACTGCTTAGTGTTCTGTTAATTCATCTCACAGAGTTACATGTGTATTTCGAGGATCTCTTTGCTAGCCTTATTTCTGTGGAATCTGAGAACAGATATTTCTGATCCCTTCGAAGACTATAGGGCCAAAGGAAATATCCTCCGATAACAAAGAGAAAGAAGCTTTCTGAGAAACTTCTTTGTGTTCTGTGAAATCATCTCACAGAGTTACAGCTTTCCCCTCAAGAAGCCTTTCGCTAAGACAGTTCTTGTGGAATTGGCAAAGTGATATTTGGAAGCCCATAGAGGGCTATGGTGAAAAAGGAAATATCCTCAGATGAAAACTGGAAAGAAGCTTTCTGAGAAACTGCTTAGTGTTCTGTTAATTCATCTCACAGAGTTACATGTGTATTTCGAGGATCTCTTTGCTAGCCCTATTTTTGTGAAATCTGAGAACAGATATTTCGGATCCCTTTGAAGACTATAGGGCCAAAGGAAATACCCTCCGATAACAAAGAGAAAGAAGCTTTCTGAGAAACTTCTTTGTGTTCTGTGAAATCATCTCACAGAGTTACAGCTTTACCCTCAAGAAGCCTTTCGCTAAGACAGTTCTTGTGGAATTGGCAAAGTGATATTTGGAAGCCCATAGAGGGCTCTGGTGAAAAAGGAAATATCCTCAGATGAAATCTGGAAAGAAGCTTTCTGAGAAACTGCTTAGTGTTCTGTGAATTCATCTCACAGAGTTACATGTGTATTTCGAGGATTTCTTTGCTAGCCTTCTTTCTCTGGAATCTGAGAACAGATATTTCGGTTCCTTTTGAAGTCCATAGGGCCAAAGGAAATATCCTCCGATAATAAAGAGAAAGAAGCTTTCTAAGAAACTTCTTTGTGTTCTGTGAAATCATCTCATAGAGTTACAGCTTTCCCCTCAAGAAGCCTTTCGCTAAGACACTTCTTGTGGAATTGGCAAAATGATATTTGGAAGCCCATAGAGGGCTATGGTGAAAAAGGAAATATCCTTAGATAAAATCTGGAAAGAAGCTTTCTGAGAAACTGCTTAGTGTTTTTTGAATTCATCTCACAGAGTTACATGTGTATTTCGAGGATCTCTTTGCTAGCCTTCTTTCTGTGGAATCTGAGAACAGATATTTCGGATCCATCTGAAGACTATAGGGCCAAAGGAAATATGCTCCGATAACAAAGAGAAAGAAGCTTTCTGAGAAACTTCTTTGTGTTCTGTGAAATCATCTCACAGAGTTACAGCTTTCCCCTGAAGAAGCCTTTCGCTAAGACAGTTCTTGTGGAATTGGCAAAGTGATATTTGGAAGCCCATAGAGGGCTATGGTGAAAAAGGAAATATCCTCAGATGAAATCTGGAAAGAAGCTTTCTGCGAAACTGCTTAGTGTTCTGTTAATTCATCTCACAGAGTTACATGTGTATTTCGAGGATCTCTTTGCTAGCACTATTTCTGTGGAATCTGAGAACAGATATTTTGGATCCCTTTGAAGGCTATAGGGCCAAAGGAAATATCCTCGAATAACAAAGAGAAAGAAGCTTTCTGAGAAACTTCTTTGTGTTCTGTGAAATCATCTCACAGAGTTACAGCTTTCCCCTCAAGAAGCCTTTGGCTAAGCCAGTTCTTGTGGAATTGGCAAAGTGATATTTGGAAGCCCATAGAGGGCTATGGTGAAAAAGGAAATATCCTCAGATGAAATCTGGAAAGAAGCTTTCTGAGAAACTGCTTAGTGTTCTGTTAATTCATGTCACAGTGTTACATGTGTATTTCGAGGATCTCTTTGCTAGCCTTCTTTCTCTGGAATCGGAGAACAGTTATTTCGGTTCCCTTTGAGGACTATAGGGCCAAAGGAAATATCTTCCGATAACAAAGAGAAAGAAGCTTTCTGAGAAACTTCTTTGTGTTCTGTGAAATCATCTCACAGAGTTACAGCTTTCCCCTCAAGAAGACTTTCGCTAAGACAGTTCTTGTGGAATTGGCAAAGTGATATTTGGAAGCCCATAGAGGGCTATGGTGAAAAAGGAAATATCCTCAGTTGAAATCTGGAAAGAAGATTTCTGAGAAACTGCTTAGTGTTCTGTTAATTCATCTCACAGGGTTACATGTGTATTTCGAGGATCTCTTTGCTAGCCTTCTTTCTGTGGAATCTGAGAACAGATATTTCAGATCTCTTTGAAGTCTATAGGGCCAAAGGAAATATCCTCCGATAACAAAGAGAAAGAAGCTTTCTGAGAAACTTCTTTGTGTTCTGTGAAATCATCTCACAGAGTTACAGCTTTCTCCTCAAGAATCCTTTCGCTAAGAAAGTTCTTGTGGAATTCTCAAAGTGATATTTGGAAGCCCATAGAGGGCTCTGGTGAAAAAGGAAATATCCTCAGATGAAATATGGAAAGAAGCTTTCTGAGAAACTAGTTAGTGTTCTGTTAATTCATGTCACAGAGTTACATGTGTATTTCGAGGATCTCTTTGCTAGCCCTATTTCTGTGCAATCTGAGAACAGATATTTCGGATCCCTTTGAAGACTAAAGCGCCAAAGGAAATATCCTCCGATAACAAAGAGAAAGAAGCTTTCTGAGAAGCTTCTTTGTGTTCTGTGAAATCATCTCACAGAGTTACAGCTTTCCCCTCAAGAAGCCTTTCGCTAAGACAGTTCTTGTGGAATTGGCAAAGAGATATTTGGAAGCCCATAGAGGGCTATGGTGAAAGAGGAAATAACCTCAGATGAAATCTGTAAAGAAGCTTTCTGAGAAACTGCTTAGTGTTCTGTGAATACATCTCACAGAGTTACATGTGTATTTCAAGGATCTCTTTGATAGCCTTCTTTCTGTGGAATCTGTGAACAGATATTTCGGATCCCTTTGAAGACTATAGGGCCAAAGGAAATATCCTCCGATTACAAAGAAAAAGAAGCTTTCTGAGAAACTTCTTTGTGTTCTGTGAAATCATCTCACAGAGTTACAGCTTTCCCCTGAAGAAGCCTTTTGCTAAGACAGTTCTTGTGGAATTGGCAAAGTGATATTTGGAAGCCCATAGAGGGCTATCGTGAAAAAGGAAATATCCTCAGATGAAATCTGGAAAGAAGCTTTCTGAGAAACTTCTTAGTGTTCTGTTAATTCATCTCACAGAGTTACATGTGTATTTCGAGGATCTCTTTGCTTGCCCTATTTCTGTGACATCTGAGAACAGATATTTCGGATCCCTTTGAAGACTATAGGGCCAAAGGAAATATCCTCCGATAACAAAGAGAAAGAAGCTTTCTGAGAAACTTCTTTGTGTTCTGTGAAATCATCTCACAGAGTTACAGCTTTCCCGTCAAGAAGCCTTTCGCTAAGACAGTTCTTGTGGAATTGGCAAAGTGATATTTGGAAGCCCATGGAGGGCTATGTTGAAAAAGGAAATATCCTCAGATGAAATCTGGAAAGAAGCTTTCTGAGAAACTGCTTAGTGTTCTGTGAATTCATCTCACAGAGTTACATGTGTATTTCGAGGATCTCTTTGCTAGCCTTCTTTCTCTGGAATCTGAGAACAGATATTTCGGTTCCCTTTGAAGACTATAGGGCCGAAGGAAATATCCTCCGATAACAAAGAGAAAGAAGCTTTCTGAGATACTTCTTTGTGTTCTGTGAAATTATCTCACAGAGTTACAGCTTTCCCCTTAAGAAGCCTTTCGCTAAGACAGGTCTTCTGGAATTGGCAAAGTGATATTTGGAAGCCCATGGAGGTCTATGATGAAAAAGGAAATATCCTCAGATGAAATATGGAAAGAAGATTTCTAAAATTGCTTAGTGTTCTGTTAATGCATCTCACAGAGTTACATGTGTATTTCGAGGATCTCTTTGCTAGCCCTATTTCTGTGGAATCTGAGAACAGATATTTCGGATCCCTTTGAAGACTATAGGGCCAAAGGAAATATCCTCCGATAAAAAAGAGAAAGAAGCTTTCTGAGAAACTTCTTTGTGTTCTGTGAAATCATCTCACAGAGTTACAGCTTTCCCCTCAAGAAGCCTTTCGCTAAGACAGTTCTTGTGGAATTTGCAAAGTGATATTTGGAAGCCCGTAGAGGTCTATGGTGAAAAAGGAAATATCCTCAGATGAAATCTGGAAAGAAGCTTTCTGAGAAACTGCTTAGTGTCCTCAAAATTCACCTCACAGAGTTACATGTGTATTTCGAGGATCTCTTTGCTAGCCTTCTTTCTGTGGAATCTGAGAACAGATATTTCGGATCCCTTTGAAGACTATAGGGCCAAAGGAAATATCCTCCGATAACAAAGAGAAAGAAGCTTTCTGAGAAACTTCTTTGTGTTCTGTGAAATCATCTCAAAGAGTTACAGCTTTAACCTGAAGAAGACTTTCGCTAAGACAGTTCTTGTGGAATTGGCAAAGTGATATTTGGAAGCCCATAGAGGGCTATGTTGAAAGAGGAAATAACCTCAGATGAAATCTGGAAAGAAGCTTTCTGAGAAACTGCTTAGTGTTCTGTGAATTCATCCCACAGAATTACATGTGTGTTTCGAGGATCTCTTTGCTAGCCGTATTTCTGTGGAATCTGAGAACAGATATTTCGGTTCCCTTTGAAGACTATAGGACAAAAGGAAATATCCTCCGATAACAAAGAGAAAGAAGCTTTCTGAGAAACCTCTTTGTGTTCTGTGAAATCATCTCACAGAGTTACAGATTTCCCCTCAAGAAGCCTTTCGCTAAGACAGTTCTTCTGGAATTGGCAAAGTGATATTGGGAAGCCCATAGAGGGCTATGGTGAAAAAGGAAATATCCTCAGATAAAATCTGGGAAGAAGCTTTCTGAGAAACCGCTTAGTGTTCTGTGAATTTATCTCACAGAGTTACATGTGTATTTCGAGGATCTCTTTGCTAGCCTTCTTTCTGTGGAATCTTAGAAGAGATATTTCGGATCCCTTTGAAGAATATAGGGATAAAGGAAATATCCTCAGATAACAAAGAGAAAGAAGCTTTCTGAGAAACTTCTTTGTGTTCTGTGAAATCATATCACAGAGTTACAGCTTTCCCCTCAGGAAGCCTTTCGCTAAGACAGTTCTTGTGGAATTGGCAAAGTGATATTTGGAAGCCCATAGAGGGCTCTGGTGAAAAAGGAAATATCCTCAGATGAAATATGGAAAGAAGATTTCTGGAAATTGCTTAGTGTTCTGCTAATTCATCTCACAGAGTTACATGTGTATTTCGAGGATCTCTTTGCTAGCCCTATTTCTGTGGAATCTGAGAACAGATATTTCGGATCCCTTTGAAGACTATAGGGCCAAAGGAAATATCCTCCGATAACAAAGAGAAAGAAGCTTTCTGAGAAACTTCTTTGTGTTCTGTGAAATCATCTCACAGAGTTACAGCTTTCCCCTCAAGAAGCCTTTTGCTAAGACAGTTCTTGTGGAATTGGCAAAGTGATATTTGGAAGCCCATAGAGGTCTATGGTGAAAAAGGAAATATCCTCAAATGAAATCTGGAAAGAAGCTTTCTGAGAAACTGCTTAGTGTTCTCTTAATTCACCTCACAGAGTTACATGTGTATTTCGAGGATCTCTTTGCTAGCCTTCTTTCTGTGGAATCTGAGAACAGATATTTCGGATCCCTTTGAAGACTATAGGGCCAAAGGAAATATCCTCCGATAACAAAGAGAAAGAAGCTTTCTGAGAAACTTCTTTGTGTTCTGTGAAATCATCTCACAGAGTTACAGCTTTCCACTCAAGAAGCCTTTTGCTAAGACAGTTCTTGTGGAATTGGCAAAGTGATATTTGGAAGCCCATAGAGGGCTCTGGTGAAAAAGGAAATATCCTCAGATGAAATCTGGAAAGAATCTTTCTGAGAAACTGCTTAGTGTTCTGTTAATTGATCTCACAGAGTTACATGTGCATTTCGAGGATCTCTTTGCTAGCTCTATTTCTGTGGAATCTGAGAACATATATTTCGGATCCCTTTGAAGACTATAGGGGCAAAGGAAATATAATCCGATAACAAAGAGAAAGAAGCTTTCTGAGAAACTTCTTTGTGTTCTGTGAAATCATCTCACAGAGTTACAGCTTTCCCCTCCAGAAGCCTTTCGCTAAGACAGTTCTTCTGGAATTGGCAAAGTGATATTTGGAAGCCCATAGAGGGCTCTGGTGAAAAAGGAAATATCGTCAGATGAAATCTGGAAAGAAGCTTTCTGAGAAACTGCTTAGTGTTCTGTGAATTCATCTCACAGAGTTACATGTGTATTTCAAGGATCTCTTTGATAGCCTTCTTTCTGTGGAATCTGAGAACAGATATTTCGGATCCCTTTGAAGACTATGGGGCCAAAGGAAATATCCTCCGATTACAAAGAAAAAGAAGCTTTCTGAGAAACTTCTTTGTGTTCTGTGAAATCATCTCACAGAGTTACAGCTTTCCCCTCAAGAAGCCTTTGGCTAAGCCAGTTCTTGTGGAATTGGCAAAGTGATATTTGGAAGCCCATAGAGGGCTATGGTGAAAAAGGAAATATCCTCAGATGAAATCTGGAAAGAAGCTTTCTGAGAAACTGCTTAGTGTTCTGTTAATTCATGTCACAGAGTTACATGTGTATTTCGAGGATCTCTTTGCTAGCCTTCTTTCTCTGGAATCTGAGAACAGTTATTTCGGTTCCCTTTGAGGACTATAGGGCCAAAGGAAATATCTTCCGATAACAAAGAGAAAGAAGGTTTCTGTGAAACTTCTTTGTGTTCCGTGAAATCATCTCACAGAGTTACAGCTTTCCCCTCAAAAGCCTTTCGCTAAGACAGGTCTTGTGGAATTGGCAAAGTGATATTTGTAAGCCCATAGAGGGCTCTGGTGAAAAAGGAAATATCCTCAGATGAAATCTGGAAAGAAGCTTTCTGCGAAACTGCTTAGTGTTCTGTTAATTCATCTCACAGAGTTACATGTGCATTTCGAGGATCTCTTGGCTAGCCCTATTTCTGTGAAATCTGAGAACAGATATTTCGGATCCCTTTGAAGACTATAGGGCCAAAGGAAATATCCTCCGATAACAAAGAGAAAGAAGCTTTCTGAGAAACTTCTTTGTGTTCCGTGAAATCATCTCACAGAGTTACAGCTTTCCCCTCAAGAAACCTTTCGCTAAGACAGTTCTTGTGGAATTGGCAAAGTGATATTTGGAAGCCCATAGAGGGCTATGGTGAAAAAGGAAATAACCTCAGATGAAATCTGCAAAGAAGCTTTCTGAGAAACTGCTTAGTGTTCTGTGAATTCATCTCACAGAGTTACATGTGTATTTCGAGGATCTCTTTGCTAGCCTTCTTTCTGTGGAATCTGAGAACATATATTTCGGATCCCTTTGAGACTATAGGGCCAAAGGAAATATCCTCCGATAACAAAGAGAAAGAAGCTTTCTGAGAAACTTCTTTGTGTTCTGTGAAATCATCTCACAGATTTACAGCTTTCCCCTGAAGAAGCCTTTCGCTAAAACAGTTCTTGTGGAACTGGCAAAGTGATATTTGGAAGCCCATAGAGGGCTATGGTGAAAAAGGAAATATCCTCAGATGGAATCTGGAAAGAAGCTTTCTGAGAAACTGCTTAGTGTTCTGTGAATTCATCTCACAGAGTTACATGTGTATTTCGAGGATCTCTTTGCTAGCCCTATTTCTGTGGAATCTGAGAACAGATATTTCGGATCCCTTTGAAGACTATAGGGCCAAAGGAAATATCCTCCGATAACAAAGAGAAAGAAGCTTTCTGAGAAACTTCTTTGTGTTCTGTGAAATCATCTCACAGAGTTACAGCTTTCCCCTCAAGAAGCCTTTCGCTAAGACAGTTCTTGTGGAATTGGCAAAGTGATATTTGGAAGCCCAGAGAGGGCTATGCTGAAAAAGGAAATAACCTCAGATGAAATCTGGAAAGAAGCTTTCTGAGAAACTGCTTAGTGTTCTGTGAATTCATCTCACAGAATTACATGTGTATTTCGAGGATCTCTTTGCTAGCCTTCTTTCTGTGGAATCTGAGAACAGATATTTCGGATCCCTTTGAAGACTACAGGGCCAAAGGAAATATCCTCCGATAACAAAGAGAAAGAAGCTTTCTGAGAAACTTCTTTGTGTTCTGTGAAATCATCTCACAGAGTTACAGCTTTCCCCTGAAGAAGCCTTTCGCTAAGACAGTTCTTGTGGAATTGGCAAAGTGATATTTGGAAGCCCATAGAGGGCTCTGGTGAAAAAGGAAATATCCTCAGATGAAATCTGGAAAGAAGCTTTCTGCGAAACTGCTTAGTGTTCTGTTAATTCATCTCACAGAGTTACATGTGCATTTCGAGGATCTCTTTGCTAGCCCTATTTCTGTGAAATCTGAGAACAGATATTTCGGATCCCTTTGAAGACTATAGGGCCAAAGGAAATATCCTCCGATAACAAAGAGAAAGAAGCTTTCTGAGAAGCTTCTTTGTGTTCTGTGAAATCATCTCACAGAGTTAAAGCTTTCCCCTGAAGAAGCCTTTCGCTAAGACAGTTCTTGTGGAATTGGCAAAGTGATATTTGGAAGCCCATAAAGGGCTATGGTGAAAAAGGAAATATCGTCAGATGAAATCTGGAAAGAAGCTTTCTGAGAAACTGCTTAGTGTTCTGTTAATTCATCTCACATAGTTACATGTGTATTTCGAGGATCTCTTTGCTAGCCCTATTTCTGTGAAATCTGAGAACAGATATTTCGGATCCCTTTGAAGTCTATAGGGCCAAAGGAAATATCCTCCGATAACAAAGAGAAAGAAGCTTTCTGAGAAACTTCTTTGTGTTCTGTGAAATCATCTCACAGAGTTACAGCTTTCCCCTCAAGAAGCCTTTCGCTAAGACAGTTCTTGTGGAATTGGCAAAGTGATATTTGGAAGCCCATAGAGGGCTATGGTGAAAAAGGAAATATCGTCAGATGAAAACTGGAAAGAAGCTTTCTGAGAAACTGCTCAGTGTTCTGTTAACTCATCTCACAGAGTTACATGTGTATTTCGAGGATCTCTTTGCTAGCCCTATTTCTGTGTAATCTGAGAACAGATATTTCGGATCCCTTTGAAGACTATAGGTCCAAAGGAAATATCCTCCGATAACAAAGAGAAAGAAGCTTCCTGAGAAACTTCTTTGTGTTCTGTGAAATCATCTCACAGAGATACAGCTTTCCCCTGAAGAAGCCTTTCGCTAAGACAGTTCTTGTGGAATTGGCAAAGTGATATTTGGAAGCCCATAGAGGGCTACGGTGAAAAAGGAAATATCCTCAGATGAAATCTGGAAAGAAGCTTTCTGAGAAACTGCTTAGTGTTCTGTGAATTCATCTCACAGAGTTACATGTGTATTTCGAGGATCTCTTTGCTAGCCCTATTTCTGTGGAATCTGAGAACAGATATTTCGGATCCCTTTGAAGACTATAGGGCCAAAGGAAATATCCTCCGATAAGAAAGAGAAAGATGCTTTCTGAGAAACTTCTTTGTGTTCTGTGAAATCATCTCACAGAGTTACAGCTTTCCCCTCAAGAAGCCTTTCGCTAAGACAGTTCTTGTGGAATTGGCAAAGTGATATTTGGAAGCCCAGAGAGGGCTATGGTGAAAAAGGAAATAACCTCAGATGAAATCTGGAAAGAAGCTTTCTGAGAAACTGCTTAGTGTTCTGTGAATTCATCTCACAGAATTACATGTGTATTTCGAGGATCTCTTTGCTAGCCTTCTTTCTGTGGAATCTGAGAACAGATATTTCGGATCCCTTTGAAGACTACAGGGCCAAAGGAAATATCCTCCGATAACAAAGAGAAAGAAGCTTTCTGAGAAACTTCTTTGTGTTCTGTGAAATCATCTCACAGAGTTACAGCTTTCCCCTGAAGAAGCCTTTCGCTAAGACAGTTCTTGTGGAATTGGCAAAGTGATATTTGGAAGCCCATAGAGGGCTCTGGTGAAAAAGGAAATATCCTCAGATGAAATCTGGAAAGAAGCTTTCTGCGAAACTGCTTAGTGTTCTGTTAATTCATCTCACAGAGTTACATGTGCATTTCGAGGATCTATTTGCTAGACCTATTTCTGTGAAATCTGAGAACAGATATTTCGGATCCCTTTGAAGACTATAGGGCCAAAGGAAATATCCTCCGATAACAAAGAGAAAGAAGCTTTCTGAGAAGCTTCTTTGTGTTCTGTGAAATCATCTCACAGAGTTAAAGCTTTCCCCTGAAGAAGCCTTTCGCTAAGACAGTTCTTGTGGAATTCGCAAAGTGATATTTGGAAGCCCATAGAGGGCTATGGTGAAAAAGGAAATATCCTCAGATGAAATCTGGAAAGAAGCTTTCTGAGAAACTGCTTAGTGTTCTGTTAATTCATCTCACAGAGTTACATGTGTATTTCGAGGATCTCTTTGCTAGCCCTATTTCTGTGAAATCTGAGAACAGATATTTCGGATCCCTTTGAAGTCTATAGGGCCAAAGGAAATATCCTCCGATAACAAAGAGAAAGAAGCTTTCTGAGAAACTTCTTTGTGTTCTGTGAAATCATCTCACAGAGTTACAGCTTTCCCCTCAAGAAGCCTTTCGCTAAGACAGTTCTTGTGGAATTGGCAAAGTGATATTTGGAAGCCCATAGAGGGCTATGGTGAAAAAGGAAATATCGTCAGATGAAAACTGGAAAGAAGCTTTCTGAGAAACTGCTCAGTGTTCTGTTAATTCATCTCACAGAGTTACATGTGTATGTCGAGGATCTCTTTGCTAGCCCTATTTCTGTGAAATCTGAGAACAGATATTTCGGATCCCTTTGAAGACTATAGGGCCAAAGGAAATATCCTCCGATAACAAAGAGAAAGAAGCTTTCTGAGAAACTTCTACGTGTTCTGTGAAATCATCTCGCAGAGTTACAGCTTTCCCCTGAAGAAGCCTTTCGCTAAGACAGTTCTTGTGGAATTGGCAAAGTGATATTTGGAAGCCCATAGAGGGCTATGGTGAAAAAGGAAATATCGTCAGATGAAATCTGGAAAGAAGCTTTCTGCGAAACTGCTTAGTGTTCTGTTAATTCATCTCACAGAGATACATGTGTATTTCGAGGATCTCTTTGATAGCACTATTTCTGTGGAATCTGAGAACAGATATTTTGGATCCCTTTGAAGGCTATAGGGCCAAAGGAAATATCCTCGAATAACAAAGAGAAAGAAGCTTTCTGAGAAATTTCTTTGTGTTCTGTGAAATCATCTCACAGAGTTACAGCTTTCCCCTCAAGAAGCCTTTCGCTAAGACAGTTCTTGTGGAAATGGCAAAGTGATATTTGGAAGCCCATAGAGGGCTATGGTGAAAAAGGAAATATCCTCAGATGAAATCTGGAAAGAAGCTTTCTGAGAAACTGCTTAGTGTTCTGTGAATTCATGTCACAGAGTTACATGTGTATTTCGAGGATCTCTTTGCTAGCCTTCTTTCTCTGGAATCTGAGAACAGTTATTTCGGTTCCCTTTGAAGACTATAGGGCCAAAGGAAATATCCTCCGTTAAGAAAGAGAAAGAAGCTTTCTGAGAAACTTCTTTGTGTTCTGTGAAATCATCTCACAGAGTTACAGCTTTCCCCTCAAGAAGCCTTTCGCTAAGACAGTTCTTGCGGAATTGGCAAAGTGATATTTGGAAGCCCATAGAGGGCTAAGGTGAAAAAGGAAATAACCTCAGATGAAAACTGGAAAGAAGCTTTCTGAGAAACTGCTTAGTGTTCTGTTAATTCATCTCACAGAGTTACATGTGTATTTCGAGGATCTCTTTGCTAGCCCTATTTCTGTGAAATCTGAGAACAGATATTTCGGATCCCTTTGAAGACTGTAGGGCCGAAGGAAATATCCTCCGATAACAAAGAGAAAGAAGCTTCCTGAGAAACTTCTTTGTGTTCTGTGAAATCATCTCACAGAGTTACAGCTTTCCCCTCAAGAAGCCTTTCGCTAAGACAGTTCTTGTGGAATTGGCAAAGTGATATTTGGAAGCCCATAGAGGGCTCTGGTGAAAAAGGAAATATCCTCAGATGAAATCTGGAAAGAAGCTTTCTGAGAAACTGCTTAGTGTTCTGTTAATTCATCTCACAGAGTTACATGTGTATTTCGAGGATCTCTTTGCTAGCCCTATTTCTGTGAAATCTGAGAACAGATATTTCGGATCCCTTTGAAGACTATAGGGCCAAAGGAAATATCCTCCGATAACAAAGAGAAAGAAGCTTTCTGAGAAACTTCTTTGTGTTCTGTGAAATCATCTCACAGAGTTACAGCTTTCCCCTCAAGAAACCTTTCGCTAAGAGAGTTCTTGTGGAATTGGCAAAGTGATATTTGTAAGCCCATAAAGGGCTATGGTGAAAAAGGAAATATCCTCAGATGAAATCTGGAAAGAAGCTTTCTGAGAAACTGCTTAGTGTTCTGTTAATTCATCTCACAGAGTTACATGTGTATTTCGAAGATCTCTTTGCTAGCCTTCTTTCTGTGGAATCTGACAACAGATATTTCGGATCCCTTTGAAGACTATAGGGCCAAAGGAAATATCCTCCGATAAAAAAGAGAAAGAAGCTTTCTGAGAAACTTCTTTGTGTTCTGTGAAATCATCTCACAGAGTTACAGCTTTCCCCTGAAGAATCCTTTCGCTAAGACAGTTCTTGTGGAATTGGCAAAGTGATATTTGGAAGCCCATAGAGGGCTATGGTGAAAAAGGAAATATCCTCAGATGAAATCTGGAAAGAAGCTTTCTGAGAAACTGCTTAGTGTTCTGTTAATTCATCTCACAGAGTTACATGTGTATTTCGAGGATCTCTTTGCTAGCCTTCTTTCTGTGGAATCTGAGAACAGATATTTCGGATCCCTTTGAAGACTACAGTGCCAAAGGAAATATCCTCCAATAACAAAGAGAAAGAAGCTTTCTGAGAAACTTCTTTGTGTTCTGTGAAATCATCTCACAGAGTTACAGCTTTCCCCTGAAGAAGACTTTCGCTAAGACAGTTCTTGTGGAATTGGCAAAGTGATATTTGGAAGCCCATAGAGGGCTATGGTGAAAAAGGAAATAACCTCAGATGAAATCTGGAAAGAAGCTTTCTGAGAAACTGCTTAGTGTTCTGTGAATTCATCTCACAGAGTTACATGTGTATTTCGAGGATCTCTTTGCTAGCCTTCTTTCTGTGGAATCTGAGAACATATATTTCGGATCCCTTTGAAGACTATAGGGCCAAAGGAAATATCCTCCGATAACAAAGAGAAAGAAGCTTTCTGAGAAACTTCTTTGTGTTCTGTGAAATCATCTCACAGATTTACAGCTTTCCTCTGGAGAAGCCTTTCGCTAAAACAGTTCTTGTGGAATTGGCAAAGTGATATTTGGAAGCCCATAGAGGGCTATGGTGAAAAAGGAAATATCCTCAGATGGAATCTGGAAAGAAGCTTTCTGAGAAACTGCTTACTGTTCTGTTAATTCATCTCACAGAGTTACATGTGTATTTCGAGGATCTCTTTGCTAGCCCGATTTCTGTGAAATCTGAGAACAGATATTTCGGATCCCTTTGAAGGCTATAGGGCCAAAGGAAATATCCTCCGATAACAAAGAGAAAGAAGCTTTCTGAGAAAATTCTTTGTGTTCTGTGAAATCATCTCACAGAGATACAGCTTTCCCCTGAAGAAGCCTTTCGCTAAGCAGGTCTTGTGGAATTGGCAAAGTGATATTTGGAAGCCCATAGAGGGCTATGGTGAAAAAGGAAATATCCTCAGATGAAATCTGGAAAGAAGCTTTCTGCGAAACTGCTTAGTGTTCTGCTAATTCATCTCACAGAGTTACATGTGCATTTCGAGGATCTCTTTGCTAGCCCTATTTCTGTGAAATCTGAGAACAGATATTTCGGATCCCTTTGAAGACTATAGGGCCAAAGGAAATATCCTCCGATAACAAAGAGAAAGAAGCTTTCTGAGAAACTTCTTTGTGTTCTGTGAAATCATCTCACAGAGTTACAGCTTTCCCCTCAACAAGCCTTTCGCTAAGACAGTTCTTGTGGAATTGGCAAAGTGATATTTGGAAGCCCATAGAGGGCTACGGTGAAAAAGGAAATATCCTCAGATGAAATCTGGAAAGAAGCTTTCTGAGAAACTGCTTAGTGTTCTGTTAATTCATCTCACAGAGTTACATGTGTATTTCGAGGATCTCTTTGCTAGCCTTCTTTCTGTGGAATCTGAGAAGAGATATTTCGGATCCCTTTGAGGACTATAGGGCCAAAGGAATTATCCTCCGATAACAAAGAGAAAGAAGCTTTCTGAGAAACTTCTTTGTGTTCTGTGAAATCATCTCACAAAGTTACAGCTTTCCCCTGAAGAAGCCTTTCGCTTAGACAGTTCTGTGGAATTGGCAAAGTGATATTTGGAAGACCATAGAGGGCTATGGTGAAAAAGGAAATATCGTCAGATGAAAATTGGAAAGAAGCTTTCTGAGAAACTGCTCAGTGTTCTGTTAATTCATCTCACAGAGTTACATGTGTATTTCCAGGATCTCTTTGCTAGCCCTATTTCTGTGAAATCTGAGAACAGATATTTCGGAACCCTTTGAAGACTATAGGGCCAAAGGAAATATCCTCCGATAACAAAGAGAAAGAAGCTTCCTGAGAAACTTCTTCGTGTTCTTTGAAATCATCTCACAGAGTTACAACTTTCCCCTCAAGAAGCCTTTCGCTAAGACAGTTCTTGTGGAATTGGCAAAGTGATATTTGGAAGCCCATAGAGGGCTCTGGTGAAAAAGGAAATATCCTCAGATGAAATATGGAAAGAAGCTTTCTGAGAAACTGCTTAGTGTTCCGTTAATTCATCTCACAGAGTTACATGTGTATTTCGAGGATCTCTTTGCTAGCCCTATTTCTGTGAAATCTGAGAACAGATATTTCGGATCCCTTTGAAGACTATAGGGCCAAAGGAAATATCCTCCGATAACAAAGAGAAAGAAGCTTTCTGAGAAACTTCTTTGTGTTCTGTGAAATCATCTCACAGAGTTACAGCTTTTCCCTCAAGAAGCCTTTCGCTAAGACAGTTCTTGTAGAATTGGCAAAGTGATATTTGGAAGCCCATAGAGGGCTAAGGTGAAAAAGTAAATATCATCAGATGAAATCTGGAAAGAAGCTTTCTGAGAAACTGCTTAGTGTTCTGTTAATTCATCTCACAGAGTTACATGTGTATTTCGAGGATCTCTTTGCTAGCCCTATTTCTGTGAAATCTGAGAACAGATATTTCGGATCCCTTTGAAGACTATAGGGCCAAAGGAAATATCCTCCGATAACAAAGAGAAAGAAGCTTTCTGAGAAACTTCTTTGTGTTCTGTGAAATCATCTCACAGAGTTACAGCTTTCCCCTCAAGAAACCTTTCGCTAAGAGAGTTCTTGTGGAATTGGCAAAGTGATATTTGTAAGCCCATAAAGGGCTATGGTGAAAAAGGAAATATCCTCAGATGAAATCTGGAAAGAAGCTTTCTGAGAAACTGCTTAGTGTTCTGTTAATTCATGTCACAGAGTTACATGTGTATTTCGAGGATCTCTTTGCTAGCCTTCTTTCTCTGGAATCTGAGAACAGTTATTTCGGTTCCCTTTGAAGACTATAGGGCCAAAGGAAATATCCTCCGATAACAAAGAGAAAGAAGCTTTCTGAGAAACTTCTTTGTGTTCTGTGAAATCATCTCACAGAGTTACAGCTTTCCCCTGAAGAAGCCTTTCGCTAAGACAGTTCTTGTGGAATTGGCAAAATGATATTTGGAAGCCCATAGAGTGCTATGGTGAAAAAGGAAATATCCTTAGATAAAATCTGGAAAGAAGCTTTCTGAGAAACTGCTTAGTGTTCTGTGAATTCATCTCACAGAGTTACATGTGTATTTCGAGGATCTCTTTGGTAGCCTTCTTTCTGTGGAATCTGAGAACAGATATTTCGGATCCCTCTGAAGACTATAGGGCCAAAGGAAATATCCTCCGATAACAAAGAGAAAGAAGCTTTCTGAGAAACTTCTTTGTGTTCTGTGAAATCATCTCACAGAGTTACAGCTTTCCCCTCAAGAAGTCTTTGGCTAAGACAGTTCTTGTGGAATTGGCAAAGTGATATTTGGAAGCCCATAGAGGGCTATGGTGAAAAAGGAAATATCCTCAGACTAAATCTGGAAAGAAGCTTTCTGAGAAACTGCTTAGTGTTCTGTTAATTCATCTCACAGAGTTACATGTGTATTTCGAAGATCTCTTTGCTAGCCTTCTTTCTGTGGAATCTGACAACAGATATTTCGGATCCCTTTGAAGACTATAGGGCCAAAGGAAATATCCTCCGATAAAAAAGAGAAAGAAGCTTTCTGAGAAACTTCTTTGTGTTCTGTGAAATCATCTCACAGAGTTACAGCTTTCCCCTGAAGAAGCCTTTCGCTAAGACAGTTCTTGTGGAATTGGCAAAGTGATATTTGGAAGCCCATAGAGGGCTATGGTGAAAAAGGAAATATCCTCAGATGAAATCTGGAAAGAAGCTTTCTGAGAAACTGCTTAGTGTTCTGTTAATTCATCTCACAGAGTTACATGTGTATTTCGAGGATCTCTTTGCTAGCCTTCTTTCTGTGGAATCTGAGAACAGATATTTCGGATCCCTTTGAAGACTACAGTGCCAAAGGAAATATCCTCCAATAACAAAGAGAAAGAAGCTTTCTGAGAAACTTCTTTGTGTTCTGTGAAATCATCTCACAGAGTTACAGCTTTCCCCTGAAGAAGACTTTCGCTAAGACAGTTCTTGTGGAATTGGCAAAGTGATATTTGGAAGCCCATAGAGGTCTATGGTGAAAAAGGAAATAACCTCAGATGAAATCTGGAAAGAAGCTTTCTGAGAAACTGCTTAGTGTTCTGTGAATTCATCTCACAGAGTTACATGTGTATTTCGAGGATCTCTTTGCTAGCCTTCTTTCTGTGGAATCTGAGAACATATATTTCGGATCCCTTTGAAGACTATAGGGCCAAAGGAAATATCCTCCGATAACAAAGAGAAAGAAGCTTTCTGAGAAACTTCTTTGTGTTCTGTGAAATCATCTCACAGATTTACAGCTTTCCTCTGGAGAAGCCTTTCGCTAAAACAGTTCTTGTGGAACTGGCAAAGTGATACTTGGAAGCCCATAGAGGGCTATGGTGAAAAAGGAAATATCCTCAGATGGAATCTGGAAAGAAGCTTTCTGAGAAACTGCTTACTGTTCTGTTAATTCATCTCACAGAGTTACATGTGTATTTCGAGGATCTCTTTGCTAGCCCGATTTCTGTGAAATCTGAGAACAGATATTTCGGATCCCTTTGAAGGCTATAGGGCCAAAGGAAATATCCTCCGATAACAAAGAGAAAGAAGCTTTCTGAGAAAATTCTTTGTGTTCTGTGAAATCATCTCACAGAGATACAGCTTTCCCCTGAAGAAGCCTTTCGCTAAGCAGGTCTTGTGTAATTGGCAAAGTGATATTTGGAAGCCCATAGAGGGCTATGGTGAAAAAGGAAATATCCTCAGATGAAATCTAGAAAGAAGCTTTCTGCGAAACTGCTTAGTGTTCTGTTAATTCATCTCACAGAGTTACATGTGCATTTCGAGGATCTCTTTGCTAGCCCTATTTCTGTGAAATCTGAGAACAGATATTTCGGATCCCTTTGAAGACTATAGGGCCAAAGGAAATATCCTCCGATAACAAAGAGAAAGAAGCTTTCTGAGAAACTTCTTTGTGTTCTGTGAAATCATCTCACAGAGTTACAGCTTTTCCCTCAACAAGCCTTTCGCTAAGACAGTTCTTGTGGAATTGGCAAAGTGATATTTGGAAGCCCATAGAGGGCTACGGTGAAAAAGGAAATATCCTCAGATGAAATCTGGAAAGAAGCTTTCTGCGAAACTGCTTAGTGTTCTGTTAATTCATCTCACAGAGTTACATGTGTATTTCGAGGATCTCTTTGCTAGCCTTCTTTCTGTGGAATCTGAGAAGAGATATTTCGGATCCCTTTGAGGACTATAGGGCCAAAGGAATTATCCTCCGATAACAAAGAGAAAGAAGCTTTCTGAGAAACTTCTTTGTGTTCTGTGAAATCATCTCACAAAGTTACAGCTTTCCCCTGAAGAAGCCTTTCGCTAAGACAGTTCTTGTGGAATTGGCAAAGTGATATTTGGAAGACCATAGAGGGCTATGGTGAAAAAGGAAATATCGTCAGATGAAAATTGGAAAGAAGCTTTCTGAGAAACTGCTCAGTGTTCTGTTAATTCATCTCACAGAGTTACATGTGTATTTCCAGGATCTCTTTGCTAGCCCTATTTCTGTGAAATCTGAGAACAGATATTTCGGATCCCTTTGAAGACTATAGGGCCAAAGGAAATATCCTCCGATAACAAAGAGAAAGAAGCTTCCTGAGAAACTTCTTCGTGTTCTTTGAAATCATCTCACAGAGTTACAACTTTCCCCTCAAGAAGCCTTTCGCTAAGACAGTTCTTGTGGAATTGGCAAAGTGATATTTGGAAGCCCATAGAGGGCTCTGGTGAAAAAGGAAATATCCTCAGATGAAATATGGAAAGAAGCTTTCTGAGAAACTGCTTAGTGTTCCGTTAATTCATCTCACAGAGTTACATGTGCATTTCGAGGATCTCTTTGCTAGCCCTATTTCTGTGAAATCTGAGAACAGATATTTCGGATCCCTTTGAAGACTATAGGGCCAAAGGAAATATCCTCCGATAACAAAGAGAAAGAAGCTTTCTGAGAAACTTCTTTGTGTTCTGTGAAATCATCTCACAGAGTTACAGCTTTCCCCTCAACAAGCCTTTCGCTAAGACAGTTCTTGTGGAATTGGCAAAGTGATATTTGGAAGCCCATAGAGGGCTACGGTGAAAAAGGAAATATCCTCAGATGAAATCTGGAAAGAAGCTTTCTGCGAAACTGCTTAGTGTTCTGTTAATTCATCTCACAGAGTTACATGTGTATTTCGAGGATCTCTTTGCTAGCCTTCTTTCTGTGGAATCTGAGAACAGATATTTCGGATCCCTTTGAGGACTATAGGGCCAAAGGAATTATCCTCCGATAACAAAGAGAAAGAAGCTTTCTGAGAAACTTCTTTGTGTTCTGTGAAATCATCTCACAAAGTTACAGCTTTCCCCTCAAGAAGCCTTTCGCTAAGACAGTTCTTGTGGAATTGGCAAAGTGATATTTGGAAGCCCATAGAGGGCTCTGGTGAAAAAGGAAATATCCTCAGATGAAATATGGAAAGAAGCTTTCTGAGAAACTGCTTAGTGTTCCGTTAATTCATCTCACAGAGTTACATGTGTATTTCGAGGATCTCTTTGCTAGCCCTATTTCTGTGAAATCTGAGAACAGATATTTCGGATCCCTTTGAAGACTATAGGGCCAAAGGAAATATCCTCCGATAACAAAGAGAAAGAAGCTTTCTGAGAAACTTCTTTGTGTTCTGTGAAATCATCTCACAGAGTTACAGCTTTTCCCTCAAGAAGCCTTTCGCTAAGACAGTTCTTGTAGAATTGGCAAAGTGATATTTGGAAGCCCATAGAGGGCTAAGGTGAAAAAGTAAATATCATCAGATGAAATCTGGAAAGAAGCTTTCTGAGAAACTGCTTAGTGTTCTGTGAATTCATCTCACAGAGTTACATGTGTATTTCGAGGATCTCTTTGCTAGCCTTCTTTCTGTGGAATCTGAGAACAGATATTTCGGTTCC
Source organism: Macaca nemestrina (assembly GCF_043159975.1). Taxonomy (NCBI): domain Eukaryota; kingdom Metazoa; phylum Chordata; class Mammalia; order Primates; family Cercopithecidae; genus Macaca; species Macaca nemestrina. The sequence continues at coordinate 32,518,579 of NC_092135.1, read as the reverse complement.
CTTTGAAGACCATAGGGCCAAAGGAAATATCCTCCGATAACAAAGAGAAAGAAGCTTTCTGAGGAACTTCTTTGTGTTCTGTGAAATCATCTCACAGAGTTACAGCTTTCCCCTCAAGAAGCCTTTCGCTAAGACAGTTCTTGTGGAATTGGCAAAGTGATATTTGGAAGCCCATAGAGGGCTCTGGTGAAAAAGGAAATATCCTCAGATGAAATCTGGAAAGAAGCTTTCTGAGAAACTGCTTAGTGTTCTGTTAATTCATCTCACAGAGTTACATGTGTATTTCGAGGATCTCTTTGCTAGCCCTATTTCTGTGGAATCTGAGAACAGATATTTCGGATCCCTTTGAAGACTATAGGGCCAAAGGAAATATCCTCCGATAACAAAGAGAAAGAAGCTTTCTGAGAAACTTCTTTGTGTTCTGTGAAATCATCTCACAGAGTTACAGCTTTGCCATCAAGAAACCTTTCGCTAAGACAGGTCTTGTGGAATTGGCAAAGTGATATTTGTAAGCCCTTAAAGGGCTATGGTGAAAAAGGAAATATCCTCAGATGAAATCTGGAAAGAAGCTTTCTGAGAAACTGCTTAGTGTTCTGTTAATTCATGTCACAGAGTTACATGTGTATTTCGAGGATCTCTTTGCTAGCCTTCTTTCTCTGGAATCTGAGAACAGTTATTTCGGTTCACTTTGAAGACTATAGGGCCAAAGGAAACATCCTCCGACAACAAAGAGAAAGAAGCTTTCTGAGAAACTTCTTTGTGTTCTGTGAAATCATCTCACAGAGTTACAGCTTTCTCCTCAAGAAGTCTTTGGCTAAGACAGTTCTTGTGGAATTGGCAAAGGGATATTTGGAAGCCCATAGAGGGCTCTGGTGAAAAAGGAAATATCCTCAGATGAAATCTGGAAAGAAGCTTTCTGAGAAACTGCTTAGTGTTCTGTGAATTCATCTCACAGAGTTACATGTGTATTTCGAGGATCTCTTTGCTAGCCTTATTTCTGTGGAATCTGAGAACAGATATTTCGGATCCCTTTGAAGACTATAGGGCCAAAGGAAATATCCTCCGATAACAAAGAGAAAGAAGCTTTCTGAGAAACTTCTTTGTGTTCTGTGAAATCATCTCACAGAGTTACAGCTTTCCCCTCAAGAAGCCTTTCGCTAAGACAGTTCTTGTGGAATTGGCAAAGTGATATTTGGAAGCCCATAGACGGCTATGGTGAAAAAGGAAATATCGTCAGATGAAATCTGGAAAGAAGCTTTCTGCGAAACTGCTTAGTGTTTGTTAATTCATCTCACAGAGATACATGTGTATTTCGAGGATCTCTTTGATAGCACTATTTCTGTGGAATCTGAGAACAGATATTTTGGATCCCTTTGAAGGCTATAGGGCCAAAGGAAATATCCTCGAATAACAAAGAGAAAGAAGCTTTCTGAGAAATTTCTTTGTGTTCTGTGAAATCATCTCACAGAGTTACAGCTTTCCCCTCACGAAGCCTTTCGCTAAGACAGTTCTTGTGGAATTGGCAAAGTGATATTTGGAAGCCCATAGAGGGCTATGGTGAAAAAGGAAATAACCTCAGATGAAATCTGGATAGAAGCTTTCTGAGAAACTGCTTAGTGTTCTGTTAATTCATGTCACAGAGTTACATGTGTATTTCGAGGATCTCTTTGCTAGCCTTCTTTCTCTGGAATCTGAGAACAGTTATTTCGGTTCCCTTTGAAGACTATAGGGCCAAAGGAAATATCTTCCGATAACAAAGAGAAAGAAGCATTCTGAGAAACTTCTTTGTGTTCTGTGAAATCATCTCACAGAGTTACAGCTTTCCCCTCAAGAAGCCTTTCGCTAAGACAGTTCTTGTGGAATTGGCAATGTGATATTTGGAAGCCCATAGAGGGCTAAGGTGAAAAAGGAAATAACCTCAGATGAAAACTGGAAAGAAGCTTTCTGAGAAACTGCTTAGTGTTCTGTTAATTCATCTCACAGAGTTACATGTGTATTTCGAGGATCTCTTTGCTAGCCCTATTTCTGTGAAATCTGAGAACAGATATTTCGGATCCCTTTGAAGACTATAGGGCCAAAGGAAATATCCTCCGATAACAAAGAGAAAGAAGCTTCCTGAGAAACTTCTTTGTGTTCTGTGAAATCATCTCACAGAGTTACAGCTTTCCCCTGAAGAAGCCTTTCGCTAAGACAGTTCTTGTGGAATTGGCAAAGTGATATTTGGAAGCCCATAGAGGGCTCTGGTGAAAAAGGAAATATCCTCAGATGAAATCTGGAAAGAAGCTTTCTGAGAAACTGCTTAGTGTTCTGTGAATTCATCTCACAGAGTTACATGTGTATTTCGAGGATCTCTTTGCTAGCCCTATTTCTGTGAAATCTGAGAACAGATATTTCGGATCCCGTTGAAGACTATAGGGCCAAAGGAAATATCCTCCGATAACAAAGAGAAAGAAGCTTTCTGAGAAACTTCTTTGTGTTCTGTGAAATCATCTCACAGAGTTACAGCTTTCCCCTCAAGAAACCTTTCGCTAAGACAGTTCTTGTGGAATTGGCAAAGTGATATTTGTAAGCCCATAAAGGGCTATGGTGAAAAAGGAAATATCCTCAGATGAAATCTGGAAAGAAGCTTTCTGAGAAACTGCTTAGTGTTCTGTTAATTCATGTCACAGAGTTACATGTGTATTTCGAGGATCTCTTTGCTAGCCTTCTTTCTCTGGAATCTGGGAACAGTTATTTCGGTTCACTTTGAAGACTATAGGGCCAAAGGAAACATCCTCCGACAACAAAGAGAAAGAAGCTTTCTGAGAAACTTCTTTGTGTTCTGTGAAATCATCTCACAGAGTTACAGCTTTCCCCTCAAGAAGTCTTTGGCTAAGACAGTTCTTGTGGAATTGGCAAAGTGATATTTGGAAGCCCATAGAGGGCTCTGGGGAAAAAGGAAATATCCTCAGATGAAATCTGGAAAGAAGCTTTCTGAGAAACTGCTTAGTGTTCTGTGAATTCATCTCACAGAGTTACATGTGTATTTCGAGGATCTCTTTGCTAGCCTTATTTCTGTGGAATCTGAGAACAGATATTTCGGATCCCTTTGAAGACTATAGGGCCAAAGGAAATATCCTCCGATAACAAAGAGAAAGAAGCTTTCTGAGAAACTTCTTTGTGTTCTGTGAAATCATCTCACAGAGTTACAGCTTTCCCCTCAAGAAGCCTTTCGCTAAGACAGTTCTTGTGGAATTGGCAAAGTGATATTTGGAAGCCCATAGAGGGCTATGGTGAAAAAGGAAATATCATCAGATGAAAACTGGAAAGAAGCTTTCTGAGAAACTGCTTAGTGTTCTGTTAATTGATCTCACAGAGTTACATGTGTATTTCGAGGATCTCTTTGCTAGCCCTATTTCTGTGAAATCTGAGAACAGATATTTCGGATTCCTTTGAAGACAATAGGGCCATAGGAAATATCCTCCGATAACAAAGAGAAAGAAGCTTTCTGAGAAACTTCTTTGTGTTCTCTGAAATCATCTCACAGAGTTACAGCTTTCCCCTGAAGAAGCCTTTCGCTAAGACAGTTCTTGTGGAATTGGCAAAATGATATTTGGAAGCCCATAGAGGGCTATGGTGAAAAAGGAAATATCCTTAGATAAAAACTGGAAAGAAGCTTTCTGAGAAACTGCTTAGTGTTCTGTGAATTCATCTCACAGAGTTACATGTGTATTTCGAGGATCTCTTTGGTAGCCTTCTTTCTGTGGAATCTGAGAACAGATATTTCGGATCCCTCTGAAGACTATAGGGCCAAAGGAAATATCCTCCGATAACAAAGAGAAAGAAGCTTTCTGAGCAACTTCTTTGTGTTCTGTGAAATCATCTCACAGAGTTACAGCTATCCCGTCAAGAAGCCTTTCGCTAAGACAGTTCTTGTGGAATTGGCAAAGTGATATTTGGAAGCCCATAGGGGGCTATGGTGAAAAAGGAAATATTCTCAGATGAAATCTGGAAAGAAGCTTTCTGCGAAACTGCTTAGTGTTCTGTTAATTCATCTCACAGAGTTACATGTGTATTTCGAGGATCTCTTTGCTAGCCCTATTTCTGTGGAATCTGAGAACAGATATTTCGGATCCCGTTGAAGACTATAGGGCCAAAGGGAATATCCTCCGATAACAAAGAGAAAGAAGCTTTCTGAGAAACTTCTTTGTGTTCTATGAAATCATCTCACAGAGTTACAGCTTTCCCCTCAAGAAGCCTTTCGCTAAGACAGTTCTTGTGGAATTGGCAAAGTGATATTTGGAAGCCCATGGAGGGCTATGTTGAAAAAGGAAATATCCTCAGATGAAATCTGGAAAGAAGCTTTCTGAGAAACTGCTTAGTGTTCTGTGAATTCATCTCACAGAGTTACATGTGTATTTCGAGGATCTCTTTGCTAGCCTTCTTTCTCTGGAATCTGAGAACAGTTATTTCGGTTCCCTTTGAAGACTATAGGGCCGAAGGAAATATCCTCCGATAACAAAGAGAAAGAAGCTTTTTGAGATACTTCTTTGTGTTCTGTGAAATTATCTCACAGAGTTACAGCTTTCCCCTTAAGAAGCCTTTCGCTAAGACAGGTCTTGTGGAATTGGCAAAGTGATATTTGGAAGCCCATGGAGGTCTATGATGAAAAAGGAAATATCCTCAGATGAAACATGGAAAGAAGATTTCTAGAAATTGCTTAGTGTTCTGTTAATGCATCTCACAGAGTTACATGTGTATTTCGAGGATCTCTTTGCTAGCCCTATTTCTGTGGAATCTGAGAACAGATATTTCGGATCCCTTTGAAGACTATAGGGCCAAAGGAAATATCCTCCGATAACAAAGAGAAAGAAGGTTTCTGAGAAACTTCTTTGTGTTCTGTGAAATCATCTCACAGAGTTACAGCTTTCCCCTCAAGAAGCCTTTCGCTAAGACAGTTCTTGTGGAATTTGCAAAGTGATATTTGGAAGCCCGTAGAGGACTATGGTGAAAAAGGAAATATCCTCAGATGAAATCTGGAAAGAAGCTTTCTGAGAAACTGCTTAGTGTTCTCTTAATTCACCTCACAGAGTTACATGTGTATTTCGAGGATCTCTTTGCTAGCCTTCTTTCTGTGGAATCTGAGAACAGATATTTCGGATCCCTTTGAAGACTATAGGGCCAAAGGAAATATCCTCCGATAACAAAGAGAAAGAAGCTTTCTGAGAAACTTCTTTGTGTTCTGTGAAATCATCTCACAGAGTTACAGCTTTCCACTCAAGAAGCCTTTGGCTAAGACAGTTCTTGTGGAATTGGCAAAGGGATATTTGGAAGCCCATAGAGGGCTAAGGTGAAAAAGTAAATATCATCAGATGAAATCTGGAAAGAAGCTTTCTGAGAAACTGCTTAGTGTTCTGTTAATTCATCTCACAGAGTTACATGTGTATTTCGAGGATCTCTTTGCTAGCCCTATTTCTGTGAAATCTGAGAACAGATATTTCGGATCCCTTTGAAGACTATAGGGCCAAAGGAAATATCCTCCGATAACAAAGAGAAAGAAGCTTTCTGAGAAACTTCTTTGTGTTCTGTGAAATCATCTCACAGAGTTACAGCTTTCCCCTCAAGAAACCTTTCGCTAAGAGAGTTCTTGTGGAATTGGCAAAGTGATATTTGTAAGCCCATAAAGGGCTATGGTGAAAAAGGAAATATCCTCAGATGAAATCTGGAAAGAAGCTTTCTGAGAAACTGCTTAGTGTTCTGTTAATTCATGTCACAGAGATACATGTGTATTTCGAGGATCTCTTTGCTAGCCTTCTTTCTCTGGAATCTGAGAACAGTTATTTCGGTTCCCTTTGAAGACTATAGGGCCAAAGGAAATATCCTCCGATAACAAAGAGAAAGAAGCTTTCTGAGAAACTTCTTTGTGTTCTGTGAAATCATCTCACAGAGTTACAGCTTTCCCCTGAAGAAGCCTTTCGCTAAGACAGTTCTTGTGGAATTGGCAAAATGATATTTGGAAGCCCATAGAGGGCTATGGTGAAAAAGGAAATATCCTTAGATAAAATCTGGAAAGAAGCTTTCTGAGAAACTGCTTAGTGTTCTGTGAATTCATCTCACAGAGTTACATGTGTATTTCGAGGATCTCTTTGGTAGCCTTCTTTCTGTGGAATCTGAGAACAGATATTTCGGATCCCTCTGAAGACTATAGGGCCAAAGGAAATATCCTCCGATAACAAAGAGAAAGAAGCTTTCTGAGAAACTTCTTTGTGTTCTGTGAAATCATCTCACAGAGTTACAGCTTTCCCCTCAAGAAGTCTTTGGCTAAGACAGTTCTTGTGGAATTGGCAAAGTGATATTTGGAAGCCCATAGAGGGCTATGGTGAAAAAGGAAATATCCTCAGACTAAATCTGGAAAGAAGCTTTCTGAGAAACTGCTTAGTGTTCTGTTAATTCATCTCACAGAGTTACATGTGTATTTCGAAGATCTCTTTGCTAGCCTTCTTTCTGTGGAATCTGACAACAGATATTTCGGATCCCTTTGAAGACTATAGGGCCAAAGGAAATATCCTCCGATAAAAAAGAGAAAGAAGCTTTCTGAGAAACTTCTTTGTGTTCTGTGAAATCATCTCACAGAGTTACAGCTTTCCCCTGAAGAAGCCTTTCGCTAAGACAGTTCTTGTGGAATTGGCAAAGTGATATTTGGAAGCCCATAGAGGGCTATGGTGAAAAAGGAAATATCCTCAGATGAAATCTGGAAAGAAGCTTTCTGAGAAACTGCTTAGTGTTCTGTTAATTCATCTCACAGAGTTACATGTGTATTTCCAGGATCTCTTTGCTAGCCCTATTTCTGTGAAATCTGAGAACAGATATTTCGGATCCCTTTGAAGACTATAGGGCCAAAGGAAATATCCTCCGATAACAAAGAGAAAGAAGCTTCCTGAGAAACTTCTTCGTGTTCTTTGAAATCATCTCACAGAGTTACAACTTTCCCCTCAAGAAGCCTTTCGCTAAGACAGTTCTTGTGGAATTGGCAAAGTGATATTTGGAAGCCCATAGAGGGCTCTGGTGAAAAAGGAAATATCCTCAGATGAAATATGGAAAGAAGCTTTCTGAGAAACTGCTTAGTGTTCCGTTAATTCATCTCACAGAGTTACATGTGTATTTCGAGGATCTCTTTGCTAGCCCTATTTCTGTGAAATCTGAGAACAGATATTTCGGATCCCTTTGAAGACTATAGGGCCAAAGGAAATATCCTCCGATAACAAAGAGAAAGAAGCTTTCTGAGAAACTTCTTTGTGTTCTGTGAAATCATCTCACAGAGTTACAGCTTTTCCCTCAAGAAGCCTTTCGCTAAGACAGTTCTTGTAGAATTGGCAAAGTGATATTTGGAAGCCCATAGAGGGCTAAGGTGAAAAAGTAAATATCATCAGATGAAATCTGGAAAGAAGCTTTCTGAGAAACTGCTTAGTGTTCTGTGAATTCATCTCACAGAGTTACATGTGTATTTCTAGGATCTCTTTGCTAGCCTTCTTTCTGTGGAATCTGAGAACAGATATTTCGGTTCCCTTTGAAGACCATAGGGCCAAAGGAAGTATCCTCCGATAACAAAGAGAAAGAAGCTTTCTAAGAAACTTCTTTGTGTTCTGTGAAATCATCTCACAGAGTTACAGCTTTCCCCTGAAGAAGCCTTTCGCTAAGACAGTTCTTGTGGAATTGGCAAAGTGATATTTGGAAGCCCATAGAGGGCTATGGTGAAAAAGGAAATATCCTTAAATAAAATCTGGAAAGAAGCTTTCTGAGAAACTGCTTAGTGTTCTGTTAATTCATCTCACAGAGTTACATGTGTATTTCGAGGATCTCTTTGCTAGCCCTATTTCTGTGAAATCTGAGAACAGATATTACGGATCCCTTTGAAGACTATAGGGCCAAAGGAAATATCCTCCGATAACAAAGAGAAAGAAGCTTCCTGAGAAACTGCTTTGTGTTCTGTGAAATCATCTCACAGAGTTACAGCTTTCCCCTCAAGAAGCCTTTCGCTAAGACAGTTCTTGTGGAATTGGCAAAGTGATATTTGGAAGCCCATAGAGGGCTATGGTGAAAAAGGAAATATCCTCAGATGAAATCTGGAAAGAAGCTTTCTGAGAAACTGCTTAGTGTTCTGTTAATTCATCTCACAGAGTTACATGTGTATTTCGAGGATCTCTTTGCTAGCCTTCTTTCTGTGGAATCTGAGAACAGATATTTCCGATCCCTTTGAAGGCTACAGTGCCAAAGGAAATATCCTCCAATAACAAAGAGAAAGAAGCTTTCTGAGAAACTTCTTTGTGTTCTGTGAAATCATCTCACAGAGTTACAGCTTTCCCCTCCAAAAGCCTTTCGCTAAGACAGTTCTTGTGGAATTGGCAAAGTTTTATTTGGAAGCCCATAGAGGGCTATGGTGAAAAAGGAAATAACCTCAGATGAAATCTGGAAAGAAGCTTTCTGAGAAACTGCTTAGTGTTCTGTGAATTCATCTCACAGAGTTACATGTGTATTTCGAGGATCTCTTTGCTAGCCTTCTTTCTGTGGAATCTGAGAACATATATTTCGGATCCCTTTGAAGACTATAGGGCCAAAGGAAATATCCTCCGATAACAAAGAGAAAGAAGCTTTCTGAGAAACTTCTTTGTGTTCTGTGAAATCATCTCAGAGAGTTACAGCTTTCCCCTCAAGAAGCCTTTCGCTAAGACAGTTCTTGTGGAACTGGCAAAGTGATATTTGGAAGCCCATAGAGGTCTATTGTGAAAAAGGAAATATCCTCAAATGAAATCTGGAAAGAAGCTTTCTGAGAAACTGCTTAGTGTTCTCTTAATTCACCTCACAGAGTTACATGTGTATTTCGAGGATCTCTTTGCTAGCCTTCTTTCTGTGGAATCTGAGAACAGATATTTCGGATCCCTTTGAAGACTATAGGGCCAAAGGAAATATCCTCCGATAACAAAGAGAAAGAAGCTTTCTGAGAAACTTCTTTGTGTTCTGTGAAATCATCTCACAGAGTTACAGCTTTCCACTCAAGAAGCCTTTGGCTAAGACAGTTCTTGTGGAATTGGCAAAGGGATATTTGGAAGCCCATAGAGGGCTCTGGTGGAAAAGGAAATATCCTCAGATGAAATCTGGAAAGAAGCTTTCTGAGAAACTGCTTAGTGTTCTGTTAATTGATCTCACAGAGTTACATGTGTATTTCGAGGATCTCTTTGCTAGCCCTATTTCTGTGAAATCTGAGAACATATATTTCGGATCCCTTTGAAGACTATAGGGGCAAAGGAAATATAATCCGATAACAAAGAGAAAGAAGCTTTCTGAGAAACTTCTTTGTGTTCTGTGAAATCATCTCACAGAGTTACAGCTTTCCCTTCCAGAAGCCTTTCGCTATGACAGTTCTTCTGGAATAGGCAAAGTGATATTTGGAAGCCCATAGAGGGCTCTGGTGAAAAAGGAAATAACCTCAGATGAAATCTGGAAAGAAGCTTTCTGAGAAACTGCTTAGTGTTCTGTGAATTCATCTCACAGAGTTACATGTGTATTTCGAGGATCTCTTTGATAGCCTTCTTTCTGTGTAATCTGAGAACAGATATTTCGGATCCCTTTGAAGACTATAGGACCAAAGGAAATATCCTCCGATAACAAAGAGAAAGAAGCTTTCTGAGAAACTTCTTTGTGTTCTGTGAAATCATCTCACAGAGTTACAGCTTTCCCCTCCAAAAGCCTTTCGCTAAGACAGTTCTTGTGGAATTGGCAAAGTGATATTTGGAACCCCTAGAGGGCTCTGGTGAAAAAGGAAATATCCTCGGGTGAAATCTGGAAAGAAGCTTTCTGAGAAACTGCTTAGTGTTCTGTGAATTCATCTCACAGAGTTACATGTGTATTTCGAGGATGTCTTTGCTAGCCTTATTTCTGTGGAATCTGAGAACATATATTTCGGATCCCTTTGAAGACTATAGGGTCAAAGGAAATATCCTCCGATAACAAAGAGAAAGAAGCTTTCTGAGAAACTTCTTTGTGTTCTGTGAAATCATCTCACAGAGTTACAGCTTTCCCCTGAAGAAGCCTTTCGCTAAGACAGTTCTTGTGGAATTGGCAAAGTGATATTTGGAAGCCCATAGAGGGCTACGGTGAAAAAGGAAATATCCTCAGATGAAATCTGGAAAGAAGCTTTCTGCGAAACTGCTTAGTGTTCTGTTAATTCATCTCACAGAGTTACATGTGTATTTCGAGGATCTCTTTGGTAGCCTTCTTTCTCTGGAATCTGAGAACAGATATTTCGGATCCCTTTGAAGACTATAGGGCCAAAGGAAATATCCTCCGATAACAAAGAGAAAGAAGCTTTCTGAGAAACTTCTTTGTGTTCTGTGAAATCATCTCACAGAGTTACAGCTTTCCCCTCAAGAAGCCTTTCGCTAAGACAGTTCTTGTGGAATTGGCAAAGTGATATTTGGAAGCCCATAGAGGGCTACGGTGAAAAAGGAAATATCCTCAGATGAAATCTGGAAAGAAGCTTTCTGAGAAACTGCTTAGTGTTCTGTTAATTCATCTCACAGAATTACATGTGTATTTCGAGGATCTCTTTGCTAGCCTTCTTTCTGTGGAATCTGAGAACAGATATTTCGGATCCCTTTGAAGACTATAGGGCCAAAGGAATATCCTCCGATAACAAAGAGAAAGAAGCTTTCTGAGAAACTTCTTTGTGTTCTGTGAAATCATCTCACAGAGTTACAGCTTTCCCCTCAAGAAGTCTTTCGCTAAGACAGTTCTTGTGGAATTGGCAAGTGATATTTGGAAGCCCAGAGAGGGCTATGGTGAAAAAGGAAATAACCTCAGATGAAATCTGGAAAGAAGCTTTCTGAGAAACTGCTTAGTGTTCTGTGAATTCATCTCACAGAATTACATGTGTATTTCGAGGATCTCTTTGCTAGCCTTCTTTCTGTGGAATCTGACAACAGATATTTCGGATCCCTTTGAAGACTATAGGGTCAAAGGAAACATCCTCCGATAACAAAGAGAAAGAAGCTTTCTGAGAAACTTCTTTGTGTTCTGTTAAATCATCTCACAGAGTTACAGCTTTCCCCTCAAGAAGCCTTTCGCTAAGACAGTTCTTGTGGAATTGGCAAAGTGATATTTGGAAGCCCATAGAGGGCTATGGTGAAAAAGTAAATATCCTCAGATGAAATCTGGAAAGAAGCTTTCTGAGAAAATGCTTAGTGTTCTGTGAATTCACCTCACAGAGTTACATGGGTATTTCGAGGATCTCTTTGCTAGCCTTCTTTCTGTGGAATCTGAGAACAGATATTTCAGATCCCGTTGAAGACTATAGGGCCAAAGGAAATATCCTCCGATAACAAAGAGAAAGAAGCTTTCTGAGAAACTTCTTTGTGTTCTGTGAAATCATCTCACAGAGTTACAGCTTTCCCCTGAAGAAGCCTTTCGCAAAGACAGTTCTTGTGGAATTGGCAAAGTGATATTTGGAAGCCCAGAGAGGGCTATGGTGAAAAAGGAAATAACCTCAGATGAAATCTGGAAAGAAGCTTTCTGAGAAACTGCTTAGTGTTCTGTGAATTCATCTCACAGAATTACATGTGTATTTCGAGGATCTCTTTGCTAGCCTTCTTTCTGTGGAATCTGAGAACAGATATTTCGGATCCCTTTGAAGACTATAGGGCCAAAGGAAATATCCTCCGATAACAAAGAGAAAGAAGTTTTCTGAGAAACTTCTTTGTGTTCTGTGAAATCATCTCACAGAGTTACAGCTTTCCCCTCAAGAAGCCTTTCGCTAAGACAGTTCTTGTGGAATTGGCAAAGTGATATTTGGAAGCCCATAGAGGGCTATGGTGAAAAAGGAAATATCCTCAGATGAAATATGGAAAGAAGCTTTCTGAGAAACTGCTTAGTGTTCTGTGAATTCACGTCACAGAGTTACATGTGTATTTCGAGGATCTCTTTGCTAGCCTTCTTTCTGTGGAATCTGAGAACAGATATTTCAGATCCCGTTGAAGACTATAGGGCCAAAGGAAATATCCTCCGATAACAAAGAGAAAGAAGCTTTCTGAGAAACTTCTTTGTGTTCTATTTAATCATCTCACAGAGTTACAGCTTTCCCCTGAAGAAGCCTTTCGCAAAGACAGTTCTTGTGGAATTGGCAAGGTGATATTTGGAAGCCCCTAGAGGGCTATGTTGAGAAAGGAAATATCCTCAGATGAAATCTGCAAAGAAGCTTTCTGTGAAACTGCTTGGTGTTCTGTGAATTCATCTCACAGAGTTACATGTGTATTTCGAGGATCTCTTTGCTAGCCTTCTTTCTCTGGAATCTGAGAACAGTTATTTCGGTTCCCTTTGAAGATTATAGGGCCAAAGGAAATATCCTCCGATAACAAAGAGAAAGAAGCTTTCTGAGAAATTTCTTTGTGTTCTGTGAAATGATCTCACAGAGTTACAGCTTTCCCCTGAATAAGCCTTTCGCTAAGACAGGTCTTGTGGAATTGGCAAAGTGATATTTGGAAGCCCATAGAGGGCTATGGTGAAAAAGGAAATATCCTCAGATGAAATCTGGAAAGAAGCTTTCTGAGAAACTGCTTAGTGTTCTGTTAATTCATCTCACAGAGTTACATGTGTATTTCGAGGATCTCTTTGCTAGCCTTATTTCTGTGGAATCTGAGAACAGATATTTCGGATCCCTTTGAAGACTATAGGGCCAAAGGAAATATCCTCAGATAACAAAGAGAAAGAAGCTTTCTGAGAAACTTCTTTGTGTTCTGTGAAATCATCTCACAGAGTTACAGCTTTCCCCTCAAGAAGACTTTCGCTAAGACAGTTCTTGTGGAATTGGCAAAGTGATATTTGGTAGCCCATAGAGGGCTATTGTGAAAAAGGAAATATCCTCAGATGAAATCTGGAAAGAAGCTTTCTGAGAAACTGCTTAGTGTTCTGTTAACTCATCTCACAGAGTTACATGTGTATTTCGAGGATCTGTTTGCTAGCCCTATTTCTGTGGAATCTGAGAACAGATATTTCGGATCCCTTTGAAGACTATAGGGCCAAAGGAAATATCCTCAGATAACAAAGAGAAAAAAGCTTTCTGAGAAACTTCTTTGTGTTCTGTGAAATCATCTCACAGAGTTACAGCTTTCCCCTGAAGAAGCCTTTCGCTAAGACAGTTCTTGTGGAATTGGCAAAGTGATATTTGGAAGCCCATAGAGGGCTACGGTGAAAAAGGAAATATCCTCAGATGAAATCTGGAAAGAAGCTTTCTGCGAAACTGCTTAGTGTTCTGTGAATTCATCTCACAGAGTTACATGTGTATTTCGAGGATCTCTTTAGTAGCCTTCTTTCTCTGGAATCTGAGAACAGTTATTTCGGTTCCCTTTGAAGACTATAGGGCCAAAGGAAATATCCTCCGATAACAAAGAGAAAGAAGCTTTCTGAGAAACTTCTTTGTGTTCTGTGAAATCATCTCACAGAGTTACAGCTTTCCCCTCAAGAAGCCTTTCGCTAACACAGTTCTTGTGGAATTGGCAAAGTGATATTTGGAAGCCCATAGAGGGCTATGGTGAAAAAGGAAATATCCTCAGATGAAATCTGGAAAGAAGCTTTCTGAGAAACTGCTTAGTGTTCTGTTAATTCATCTCACAGAATTTCATGTGTATTTCGAGGATCTCTTTGCTAGCCTTCTTTCTGTGGAATCTGAGAACAGATATTTCGGATCCCTTTGAAGACTATAGGGCCAAAGGAAATATCCTGCGATAACAAAGAGAAAGAAGCTTTCTGAGAAACTTCTTTGTGTTCTGTGAAATCATCTCACAGAGTTACAGCTTTACCCTCAAGAAGTCTTTCGCTAAGACAGTTCTTGTGGAATTGGCAAAGTGATATTTGGAAGCCCAGAGAGGGCTATGGTGAAAAAGGAAATAACCTCACATGAAATCTGGAAAGAAGCTTTCTGAGAAACTGCTTACTGTTCTGTGAATTCATCTCACAGAATTACATGTGTATTTCCAGGATCTCTTTGCTAGCCTTCTTTCTGTGGAATCTGAGAACAGATATTTCGGATCCCTTTGAAGACTATAGGGCCAAAGGAAACATCCTCCGATAACAAAGAGAAAGAAGCATTCTGAGAAACTTCTTTGTGTTCTGTGAAATCATCTCACAGAGTTACAGCTTTCCCCTCAAGAAGCCTTTCGCTAAGACAGTTCTTGTGGAATTGGCAAAGTGATATTTGGAAGCCCATAGAGGGCTATGGTGAAAAAGTAAATATCCTCAGATGAAATCTGGAAAGAAGCTTTCTGAGAAACTGCTTAGTGTTCTGTGAATTCACGTCACAGAGTTACATGTGTATTTCGAGGATCTCTTTGCTAGCCTTCTTTCTGTGGAATCTGAGAACAGATATTTCAGATCCCGTTGAAGACTATAGGGCCAAAGGAAATATCCTCCGATAACAAAGAGAAAGAAGCTTTCTGAGAAACTTCTTTGTGTTCTATTTAATCATCTCACAGAGTTACAGCTTTCCCCTGAAGAAGCCTTTCGCAAAGACAGTTCTTGTGGAATTGGCAAAGTGATATTTGGAAGCCCAGAGAGGGCTATGGTGAAAAAGGAAATAACCTCAGATGAAATCTGGAAAGAAGCTTTCTGAGAAACTGCTTAGTGTTCTGTGAATTCATCTCACAGAATTACATGTGTATTTCGAGGATCTCTTTGATAGCCTTCTTTCTGTGGAATCTGAGAACAGATATTTCGGATCCCTTTGAAGACTATAGGGCCAAAGGAAATATCCTCCGATAACAAAGAGAAAGAAGCTTTCTGAGAAACTTCTTTGTGTTCTGTGAAATCATCTCACAGAGTTACAGCTTTCCCCTCAAGAAGCCTTTCGCTAAGACAGTTCTTGTGGAATTGGCAAAGTGATATTTGGAAGCCCATAGAGGGCTATGGTGAAAAAGTAAATATCCTCAGATGAAATCTGGAAAGAAGCTTTCTGAGAAACTGCTTAGTGTTCTGTGAATTCACGTCACAGAGTTACATGTGTATTTCGAGGATCTCTTTGTTAGCCTTCTTTCTGTGGAATCTGAGAACAGATATTTCAGATCCCGTTGAAGACTATAGGGCCAAAGGAAATATCCTCCGATAACAAAGAGAAAGAAGCTTTCTGAGAAACTTCTTTGTGTTCTATTTAATCATCTCACAGAGTTACAGCTTTCCCCTGAAGAAGCCTTTCGCAAAGACAGTTCTTGTGGAATTGGCAAAGTGATATTTGGAAGCCCAGAGAGGGCTATGTTGAAAAAGTAAATAACCTCAGATGAAATCTGGAAAGAAGCTTTCTGCGAAACTGCTTAGTGTTCTGTTAATTCATCTCACAGAGTTACATGTGTATTTCGAGGATCTCTTTGCTACACTATTTCTGTGGAATCTGAGAACAGATATTTTGGATCACTTTGAAGGCTATAGGGCCAAAGGAAATATCCTCGAATAACAAAGAGAAAGAAGCTTTCTGAGAAATTTCTTTGTGTTCTGTGAAATCATCTCACAGAGTTACAGCTTTCCCCTCAAGAAGCCTTTCGCTAAGACAGTTCTTGTGGAAATGGCAAAGTGATATTTGGAAGCCCATAGAGGGCTATGGTGAAAAAGGAAATATCCTCAGATGAAATCTGGAAAGAAGCTTTCTGAGAAACTGCTTAGTGTTCTGTGAATTCATGTCACAGAGTTACATGTGTATTTCGAGGATCTCTTTGCTAGCCTTCTTTCTCTGGAATCTGAGAACAGTTATTTCGGTTCCCTTTGAAGACTATAGGGCCAAAGGAAATATCCTCCGTTAAGAAAGAGAAAGAAGCTTTCTGAGAAACTTCTTTGTGTTCTGTGAAATCATCTCACAGAGTTACAGCTTTCCCCTCAAGAAGCCTTTCGCTAAGACAGTTCTTGTGGAATTGGCAAAGTGATATTTGGAAGCCCATAGAGGGCTAAGGTGAAAAAGGAAATAACCTCAGATGAAAACTGGAAAGAAGCTTTCTGAGAAACTGCTTAGTGTTCTGTTAATTCATCTCACAGAGTTACATGTGTATTTCGAGGATCTCTTTGCTAGCCCTATTTCTGTGAAATCTGAGAACAGATATTTCGGATCCCTTTGAAGACTGTAGGGCCGAAGGAAATATCCTCCGATAACAAAGAGAAAGAAGCTTCCTGAGAAACTTCTTTGTGTTCTGTGAAATCATCTCACAGAGTTACAGCTTTCCCCTCAAGAAGCCTTTCGCTAAGACAGTTCTTGTGGAATTGGCAAAGTGATATTTGGAAGCCCATAGAGGGCTCTGGTGAAAAAGGAAATATCCTCAGATGAAATCTGGAAAGAAGCTTTCTGAGAAACTGCTTAGTGTTCTGTTAATTCATCTCACAGAGTTACATGTGTATTTCGAGGATCCCTTTGCTAGCCCTATTTCTGTGAAATCTGAGAACAGATATTTCGGATCCCATTGAAGACTATAGGGCCAAAGGAAATATCCTCCGATAACAAAGAGAAAGAAGCTTTCTGAGAAACTTCTTTGTGTTCTGTGAAATCATCTCACAGACTAACAGCTTTCCCGTGAAGAAGCCTTTCGCTAAGACAGTTCTTGTGGAATTGGCAAAATGATATTTGGAAGCCCATAGAGGGCTATGGTGAAAAAGGAAATATCCTTAGATAAAATCTGGAAAGAAGCTTTCTGAGAAACTGCTTAGTGTTCTGTGAATTCATCTCACAGAGTTACATGTGTATTTCGAGGATCTCTTTGGTAGCCTTCTTTCTGTGGAATCTGAGAACAGATATTTCGGATCCCTCTGAAGACTATAGGGCCAAAGGAAATATCCTCCGATAACAAAGAGAAAGAAGCTTTCTGAGAAACTTCTTTGTGTTCTGTGAAATCATCTCACAGAGTTACAGCTTTCCCCTCAAGAAGTCTTTGGCTAAGACAGTTCTTGTGGAATTGGCAAAGTGATATTTGGAAGCCCATAGAGGGCTATGGTGAAAAAGGAAATATCCTCAGACTAAATCTGGAAAGAAGCTTTCTGAGAAACTGCTTAGTGTTCTGTTAATTCATCTCACAGAGTTACATGTGTATTTCGAAGATCTCTTTGCTAGCCTTCTTTCTGTGGAATCTGACAACAGATATTTCGGATCCCTTTGAAGACTATAGGGCCAAAGGAAATATCCTCCGATAAAAAAGAGAAAGAAGCTTTCTGAGAAACTTCTTTGTGTTCTGTGAAATCATCTCACAGAGTTACAGCTTTCCCCTGAAGAAGACTTTCGCTAAGACAGTTCTTGTGGAATTGGCAAAGTGATATTTGGAAGCCCATAGAGGGCTATGGTGAAAAAGGAAATATCCTCAGATGAAATCTGGAAAGAAGCTTTCTGAGAAACTGCTTAGTGTTCTGTTAATTCATCTCACAGAGTTACATGTGTATTTCGAGGATCTCTTTGCTAGCCTTCTTTCTGTGGAATCTGAGAACAGATATTTCGGATCCCTTTGAAGACTACAGTGCCAAAGGAAATATCCTCCAATAACAAAGAGAAAGAAGCTTTCTGAGAAACTTCTTTGTGTTCTGTGAAATCATCTCACAGAGTTACAGCTTTCCCCTGAAGAAGACTTTCGCTAAGACAGTTCTTGTGGAATTGGCAAAGTGATATTTGGAAGCCCATAGAGGGCTATGGTGAAAAAGGAAATAACCTCAGATGAAATCTGGAAAGAAGCTTTCTGAGAAACTGCTTAGTGTTCTGTGAATTCATCTCACAGAGTTACATGTGTATTTCCAGGATCTCTTTGCTAGCCTTCTTTCTGTGGAATCTGAGAACATATATTTCGGATCCCTTTGAAGACTATAGGGCCAAAGGAAATATCCTCCGATAACAAAGAGAAAGAAGCTTTCTGAGAAACTTCTTTGTGTTCTGTGAAATCATCTCACAGATTTACAGCTTTCCTCTGGAGAAGCCTTTCGCTAAAACAGTTCTTGTGGAACTGGCAAAGTGATACTTGGAAGCCCATAGAGGGCTATGGTGAAAAAGGAAATATCCTCAGATGGAATCTGGAAAGAAGCTTTCTGAGAAACTGCTTACTGTTCTGTTAATTCATCTCACAGAGTTACATGTGTATTTCGGGGATCTCTTTGCTAGCCCGATTTCTGTGAAATCTGCGAACAGATATTTCGGATCCCTTTGAAGGCTATAGGGCCAAAGGAAATATCCTCCGATAACAAAGAGAAAGAAGCTTTCTGAGAAAATTCTTTGTGTTCTGTAAAATCATCTCACAGAGATACAGCTTTCCCCTGAAGAAGCCTTTCGCTAAGCAGGTCTTGTGGAATTGGCAAAGTGATATTTGGAAGCCCATAGAGGGCTATGGTGAAAAAGGAAATATCCTCAGATGAAATCTGGAAAGAAGCTTTCTGCGAAACTGCTTAGTGTTCTGTTAATTCATCTCACAGAGTTACATGTGCATTTCGAGGATCTCTTTGCTAGCCCTATTTCTGTGAAATCTGAGAACAGATATTTCGGATCCCTTTGAAGACTATAGGGCCAAAGGAAATATCCTCCGATAACAAAGAGAAAGAAGCTTTCTGAGAAACTTCTTTGTGTTCTGTGAAATCATCTCACAGAGTTACAGCTTTCCCCTCAACAAGCCTTTCGCTAAGACAGTTCTTGTGGAATTGGCAAAGTGATATTTGGAAGCCCATAGAGGGCTACGGTGAAAAAGGAAATATCCTCAGATGAAATCTGGAAAGAAGCTTTCTGCGAAACTGCTTAGTGTTCTGTTAATTCATCTCACAGAGTTACATGTGTATTTCGAGGATCTCTTTGCTAGCCTTCTTTCTGTGGAATCTGAGAAGAGATATTTCGGATCCCTTTGAGGACTATAGGGCCAAAGGAATTATCCTCCGATAACAAAGAGAAAGAAGCTTTCTGAGAAACTTCTTTGTGTTCTGTGAAATCATCTCACAAAGTTACAGCTTTCCCCTGAAGAAGCCTTTCGCTAAGACAGTTCTTGTGGAATTGGCAAAGTGATATTTGGAAGACCATAGAGGGCTATGGTGAAAAAGGAAATATCGTCAGATGAAAATTGGAAAGAAGCTTTCTGAGAAAGTGCTCAGTGTTCTGTTAATTCATCTCACAGAGTTACATGTGTATTTCCAGGATCTCTTTGCTAGCCCTATTTCTGTGAAATCTGAGAACAGATATTTCGGATCCCTTTGAAGACTATAGGGCCAAAGGAAATATCCTCCGATAACAAAGAGAAAGAAGCTTCCTGAGAAACTTCTTCGTGTTCTTTGAAATCATCTCACAGAGTTACAACTTTCCCCTCAAGAAGCCTTTCGCTAGGACAGTTCTTGTGGAATTGGCAAAGTGATATTTGGAAGCCCATAGAGGGCTCTGGTGAAAAAGGAAATATCCTCAGATGAAATATGGAAAGAAGCTTTCTGAGAAACTGCTTAGTGTTCCGTTAATTCATCTCACAGAGTTACATGTGTATTTCGAGGATCTCTTTGCTAGCCCTATTTCTGTGAAATCTGAGAACAGATATTTCGGATCCCTTTGAAGACTATAGGGCCAAAGGAAATATCCTCCGATAACAAAGAGAAAGAAGCTTTCTGAGAAACTTCTTTGTGTTCTGTGAAATCATTTCACAGAGTTACAGCTTTTCCCTCAAGAAGCCTTTCGCTAAGACAGTTCTTGTAGAATTGGCAAAGTGATATTTGGAAGCCCATAGAGGGCTAAGGTGAAAAAGTAAATATCATCAGATGAAATCTGGAAAGAAGCTTTCTGAGAAACTGCTTAGTGTTCTGTTAATTCATCTCACAGAGTTACATGTGTATTTCGAGGATCTCTTTGCTAGCCTTCTTTCTGTGGAATCTGAGAACAGATATTTCGGTTCCCTTTGAAGACCGTAGGGCCAAAGGAAGTATCCTCCGATAACAAAGAGAAAGAAGCTTTCTAAGAAACTTCTTTGTGTTCTGTGAAATCATCTCACAGAGTTACAGCTTTCCCCTGAAGAAGCCTTTCGCTAAGACAGTTCTTGTGGAATTGGCAAAGTGATATTTGGAAGCCCATAGAGGGCTATGGTGAAAAAGGAAATATCCTTAAATAAAATCTGGAAAGAAGCTTTCTGAGAAACTGCTTAGTGTTCTGTTAATTCATCTCACAGAGTTACATGTGTATTTCGAGGATCTCTTTGCTAGCCCTATTTCTGTGAAACCTGAGAACAGATATTACGGATCCCTTTGAAGACTATAGGGCCAAAGGAAATATCCTCCGATAACAAAGAGAAAGAAGCTTCCTGAGAAACTTCTTTGTGTTCTGTGAAATCATCTCACAGAGTTACAGCTTTCCCCTCAAGAAGCCTTTCGCTAAGACAGTTCTTGTGGAATTGGCAAAGTGATATTTGGAAGCCCATAGAGGGCTATGGTGAAAAAGGAAATATCCTCAGATGAAATCTGGAAAGAAGCTTTCTGAGAAACTGCTTAGTGTTCTGTTAATTCATCTCACAGAGTTACATGTGTATTTCGAGGATCTCTTTGCTAGCCTTCTTTCTGTGGAATCTGAGAACAGATATTTCCGATCCCTTTGAAGACTACAGTGCCAAAGGAAATATCCTCCAATAACAAAGAGAAAGAAGCTTTCTGAGAAACTTCTTTGTGTTCTGTGAAATCATCTCACAGAGTTACAGCTTTCCCCTGAATAAGACTTTCGCTAAGACAGTTCTTGTGGAATTGGCAAAGTTTTATTTGGAAGCCCATAGAGGGCTATGGTGAAAAAGGAAATAACCTCAGATGAAATCTGGAAAGAAGCTTTCTGAGAAACTGCTTAGTGTTCTGTGAATTCATCTCACAGAGTTACATGTGTATTTCGAGGATCTCTTTGCTAGCCTTCTTTCTGTGGAATCTGAGAACATATATTTCGGATCCCTTTGAAGACTACAGGGCCAAAGGAAATATCCTCCGATAACAAAGAGAAAGAAGCTTTCTGAGAAACTTCTTTGTGTTCTGTGAAATCATCTCACAGAGTTACAGCTTTCCCCTGAATAAGACTTTCGCTAAGACAGTTCTTGTGGAATTGGCAAAGTGATATTTGGAAGCCCAGAGAGGGCTATGGTGAAAAAGGAAATAACCTCAGATGAAATCTGGAAAGAAGCTTTCTGAGAAACTGCTTAGTGTTCTGTGAATTCATCTCACAGAATTACATGTGTATTTCGAGGATCTCTTTGCTAGCCTTCTTTCTGTGGAATCTGAGAACAGATATTTCGGATCCCTTTGAAGACTACAGGGCCAAAGGAAATATCCTCCGATAACAAAGAGAAAGAAGCTTTCTGAGAAACTTCTTTGTGTTCTGTGAAATCATCTCACAGAGTTACAGCTTTCCCCTGAAGAAGCCTTTCGCTAAGACAGTTCTTGTGGAATTGGCAAAGTGATATTTGGAAGCCCATAGAGGGCTCTGGTGAAAAAGGAAATATCCTCAGATGAAATCTGGAAAGAAGCTTTCTGCGAAACTGCTTAGTGTTCTGTTAATTCATCTCACAGAGTTACATGTGCATTTCGAGGATCTATTTGCTAGACCTATTTCTGTGAAATCTGATAACAGATATTTCGGATCCCTTTGAAGACTATAGGGCCAAAGGAAATATCCTCCGATAACAAAGAGAAAGAAGCTTTCTGAGAAGCTTCTTTGTGTTCTGTGAAATCATCTCACAGAGTTAAAGCTTTCCCCTGAAGAAGCCTTTCGCTAAGACAGTTCTTGTGGAATTGGCAAAGTGATATTTGGAAGCCCATAGAGGGCTATGGTGAAAAAGGAAATATCCTCAGATGAAATCTGGAAAGAAGCTTTCTGAGAGACTGCTTAGTGTTCTGTTAATTCATCTCACAGAGTTACATGTGTATTTCGAGGATCTCTTTGCTAGCCCTATTTCTGTGAAATCTGAGAACAGATATTTCGGATCCCTTTGAAGTCTATAGGGCCAAAGGAAATATCCTCCGATAACAAAGAGAAAGAAGCTTTCTGAGAAACTTCTTTGTGTTCTGTGAAATCATTTCACAGAGTTACAGCTTTCCCCTCAAGAAGCCTTTCGCTAAGACAGTTCTTGTGGAATTGGCAAAGTGATATTTGGAAGCCCATAGAGGGCTACGGTGAAAAAGGAAATATCCTCAGATGAAATCTGGAAAGAAGCTTTCTGCGAAACTGCTTAGTGTTCTGTTAATTCATCTCACAGAGTTACATGTGTATTTCGAGGATCTCTTTGCTAGCCTTCTTTCTGTGGAATCTGAGAACAGATATTTCGGATCCCTTTGAGGACTATAGGGCCAAAGGAATTATCCTCCGATAACAAAGAGAAAGAAGCTTTCTGAGAAACTTCTTTGTGTTCTGTGAAATCATCTCACAAAGTTACAGCTTTCCCCTCAAGAAGCCTTTCGCTAAGACAGTTCTTGTGGAATTGGCAAAGTGATATTTGGAAGCCCATAGAGGGCTCTGGTGAAAAAGGAAATATCCTCAGATGAAATATGGAAAGAAGCTTTCTGAGAAACTGCTTAGTGTTCCGTTAATTCATCTCACAGAGTTACATGTGTATTTCGAGGATCTCTTTGCTAGCCCTATTTCTGTGAAATCTGAGAACAGATATTTCGGATCCCTTTGAGGACTATAGGGCCAAAGGAAATATCCTCCGATAACAAAGAGAAAGAAGCTTTCTGAGAAACTTCTTTGTGTTCTGTGAAATCATCTCACAGAGTTACAGCTTTTCCCTCAAGAAGCCTTTCGCTAAGACAGTTCTTGTAGAATTGGCAAAGTGATATTTGGAAGCCCATAGAGGGCTAAGGTGAAAAAGTAAATATCATCAGATGAAATCTGGAAAGAAGCTTTCTGAGAAACTGCTTTGTGTTCTGTTAATTCATCTCACAGAGTTACATGTGTATTTCGAGGATCTCTTTGCTAGCCTTCTTTCTGTGGAATCTGAGAACAGATATTTCGGTTCCCTTTGAAGACCATAGGGCCAAAGGAAATATCCTCCGATAACAAAGAGAAAGAAGCTTTCTGAGGAACTTCTTTGTGTTCTGTGAAATCATCTCACAGAGTTACAGCTTTCCCCTCAAGAAGCCTTTCGCTAAGACAGTTCTTGTGGAATTGGCAAAGTGATATTTGGAAGCCCATAGAGGGCTAAGGTGAAAAAGGAAATAACCTCAGATGAAAACTGGAAAGAAGCTTTCTGAGAAACTGCTTAGTGTTCTGTTAATTCATCTCACAGAGTTACATGTGTATTTCGAGGATCTCTTTGCTAGCCCTATTTCTGTGAAATCTGAGAACAGATATTTCGGATCCCTTTGAAGACTATAGGGCCAAAGGAAATATCCTCCGATAACAAAGAGAAAGAAGCTTCCTGAGAAACTTCTTTGTGTTCTGTGAAATCATCTCACAGAGTTACAGCTTTCCCCTCAAGAAGCCTTTCGCTAAGACAGTTCTTGTGGAATTGGCAAAGTGATATTTGGAAGCCCATAGAGGGCTCTGGTGAAAAAGGAAATATCCTCAGATGAAATCTGGAAAGAAGCTTTCTGAGAAACTGCTTAGTGTTCTGTTAATTCAACTCACAGAGTTACATGTGTATTTCGAGGATCTCTTTGCTAGCCCTATTTCTGTGAAATCTGAGAACAGATATTTCGGATCCCTTTGAAGACTATAGGGCCAAAGGAAATATTCTCCGATAACAAAGAGAAAGAAGCTTTCTGAGAAACTTCTTTGTGTTCTGTGAAATCATCTCACAGAGTTACAGCTTTCCCCTCAAGAAACCTTTCGCTAAGACAGGTCTTGTGGAATTGGCAAAGTGATATTTGTAAGCCCTTAAAGGGCTATGGTGAAAAAGGAAATATCCTCAGATGAAATCTGGAAAGAAGCTTTCTGAGAAACTGCTTAGTGTTCTGTTAATTCATGTCACAGAGTTACATGTGTATTTCGAGGATCTCTTTGCTAGCCTTCTTTCTCTGGAATCTGAGAACAGTTATTTCGGTTCACTTTGAAGACTATAGGGCCAAAGGAAACATCCTCCGACAACAAAGAGAAAGAAGCTTTCTGAGAAACTTCTTTGTGTTCTGTGAAATCATCTCACAGAGTTACAGCTTTCTCCTCAAGAAGTCTTTGGCTAAGACAGTTCTTGTGGAATTGGCAAAGGGATATTTGGAAGCCCATAGAGGGCTCTGGTGAAAAAGGAAATATCCTCAGATGAAATCTGGAAAGAAGCTTTCTGAGAAACTGCTTAGTGTTCTGTGAATTCATCTCACAGAGTTACATGTGTATTTCGAGGATCTCTTTGCTAGCCTTATTTCTGTGGAATCTGAGAACAGATATTTCGGATCCCTTTGAAGACTATAGAGCCAAAGGAAATATCCTCCGATAACAAAGAGAAAGAAGCTTTCTGAGAAACTTCTTTGTGTTCTGTGAAATCATCTCACAGAGTTACAGCTTTCCCCTCAAGAAGCCTTTCGCTAAGACAGTTCTTGTGGAATTGGCAAAGTGATATTTGGAAGCCCATAGAGGGCTATGGTGAAAAAGGAATTATCGTCAGATGAAATCTGGAAAGAAGCTTTCTGCGAAACTGCTTAGTGTTTGTTAATTCATCTCACAGAGATACATGTGTATTTCGAGGATCTCTTTGATAGCACTATTTCTGTGGAATCTGAGAACAGATATTTTGGATCCCTTTGAAGGCTATAGGGCCAAAGGAAATATCCTCGAATAACAAAGAGAAAGAAGCTTTCTGAGAAATTTCTTTGTGTTCTGTGAAATCATCTCACAGAGTTACAGCTTTCCCCTCACGAAGCCTTTCGCTAAGACAGTTCTTGTGGAATTGGCAAAGTGATATTTGGAAGCCCATAGAGGGCTATGGTGAAAAAGGAAATAACCTCAGATGAAATCTGGATAGAAGCTTTCTGAGAAACTGCTTAGTGTTCTGTTAATTCATGTCACAGAGTTACATGTGTATTTCGAGGATCTCTTTGCTAGCCTTCTTTCTCTGGAATCTGAGAACAGTTATTTCGGTTCCCTTTGAAGACTATAGGGCCAAAGGAAATATCTTCCGATAACAAAGAGAAAGAAGCTTTCTGAGAAACTTCTTTGTGTTCTGTGAAATCATCTCACAGAGTTACAGCTTCCCCTCAAGAAGCCTTTCGCTAAGACAGTTCTTGTGGAATTGGCAATGTGATATTTGGAAGCCCATAGAGGGCTAAGGTGAAAAAGGAAATAACCTCAGCTGAAAACTGGAAAGAAGCTTTCTGAGAAACTGCTTAGTGTTCTGTTAATTCATCTCACAGAGTTACATGTGTATTTCGAGGATCTCTTTGCTAGCCCTATTTCTGTGAAATCTGAGAACAGATATTTCGGATCCCTTTGAAGACTATAGGGCCAAAGGAAATATCCTCCGATAACAAAGAGAAAGAAGCTTCCTGAGAAACTTCTTTGTGTTCTGTGAAATCATCTCACAGAGTTACAGCTTTCCCCTCAAGAAGCCTTTCGCTAAGACAGTTCTTGTGGAATTGGCAAAGTGATATTTGGAAGCCCATAGAGGGCTCTGGTGAAAAAGGAAATATCCTCAGATGAAATCTGGAAAGAAGCTTTCTGAGAAACTGCTTAGTGTTCTGTTAATTCATCTCACAGAGTTACATGTGTATTTCGAGGATCTCTTTGCTAGCCCTATTTCTGTGAAATCTGAGAACAGATATTTCGGATCCCGTTGAAGACTATAGGGCCAAAGGAAATATCCTCCGATAACAAAGAGAAAGAAGCTTTCTGAGAAACTTCTTTGTGTTCTGTGAAATCATCTCACAGAGTTACAGCTTTCCCCTCAAGAAACCTTTCGCGAAGACAGTTCTTGTGGAATTGGCAAAGTGATATTTGTAAGCCCATAAAGGGCTATGGTGAAAAAGGAAATATCCTCAGATGAAATCTGGAAAGAAGATTTCTGAGAAACTGCTTAGTGTTCTGTTAATTCATGTCACAGAGTTACATGTGTATTTCGAGGATCTCTTTGCTAGCCTTCTTTCTCTGGAATCTGGGAACAGTTATTTCGGTTCACTTTGAAGACTATAGGGCCAAAGGAAACATCCTCCGACAACAAAGAGAAAGAAGCTTTCTGAGAAACTTCTTTGTGTTCTGTGAAATCATCTCACAGAGTTACAGCTTTCCCCTCAAGAAGTCTTTGGCTAAGACAGTTCTTGTGGAATTGGCAAAGTGATATTTGGAAGCCCATAGAGGGCTCTGGGGAAAAAGGAAATATCCTCAGATGAAATCTGGAAAGAAGCTTTCTGAGAAACTGCTTAGTGTTCTGTGAATTCATCTCACAGAGTTACATGTGTATTTCGAGGATCTCTTTGCTAGCCTTATTTCTGTGGAATCTGAGAACAGATATTTCGGATCCCTTTGAAGACTATAGGGCCAAAGGAAATATCCTCCGATAACAAAGAGAAAGAAGCTTTCTGAGAAACTTCTTTGTGTTCTGTGAAATCATCTCACAGAGTTACAGCTTTCCCCTGAAGAAGCCTTTCGCTAAGACAGTTCTTGTGGAATTGGCAAAATGATATTTGGAAGCCCATAGAGGGCTATGGTGAAAAAGGAAATATCCTTAGATAAAAACTGGAAAGAAGCTTTCTGAGAAACTGCTTAGTGTTCTGTGAATTCATCTCACAGAGTTACATGTGTATTTCGAGGATCTCTTTGGTAGCCTTCTTTCTGTGGAATCTGAGAACAGATATTTCGGATCCCTCTGAAGACTATAGGGCCAAAGGAAATATCCTCCGATAACAAAGAGAAAGAAGCTTTCTGAGAAACTTCTTTGTGTTCTGTGAAATCATCTCACAGAGTTACAGCTTTCCCCTCAAGAAGTCTTTGGCTAAGACAGTTCTTGTGGAATTGGCAAAGTGATATTTGGAAGCCCATAGAGGGCTATGGTGAAAAAGGAAATATCCTCAGACTAAATCTGGAAAGAAGCTTTCTGAGAAACTGCTTAGTGTTCTGTTAATTCATCTCAAAGAGTTACATGTGTATTTCGAAGATCTCTTTGCTAGTCTTCTTTCTGTGGAATCTGAGAACAGATATTTCGGATCCCTTTGAAGACTATAGGGCCAAAGGAAATATCCTCCGATAACAAAGAGAAAGAAGCTTTCTGAGACACTTCTTTGTGTTCTGTGAAATCATCTCACAGAGTTACAGCTTTCCCCTCAAGAAGCCTTTCGCTAAGAGAGTTCTTGTGGAATTGGCAAAGTGATATTTGGAAGCCCATAGAGGGCTATGGTGAAAAAGGAAATATCCTCAGATGAAATCTGGAAAGAAGCTTTCTGAGAAACTGCTTAGTGTTCTGTTAATTCATCTCACAGAGTTACATGTGTATTTCAAGGATCTCTTTGCTAGCCTTCTTTCTGTGGAATCTGAGAACAGATATTTCGGATCCCTTTGAAGACTACAGTGCCAAAGGAAATATCCTCCAATAACAAAGAGAAAGAAGCTTTCTGAGAAACTTCTTTGTGTTCTGTGAAATCATCTCACAGAGTTACAGCTTTCCCCTGAAGAAGACTTTCGCTAAGACAGTTCTTGTGGAATTGGCAAAGTGATATTTGGAAGCCCATAGAGGGCTATGGTGAAAAAGGAAATAACCTCAGATGAAATCTGGAAAGAAGCTTTCTGAGAAACTGCTTAGTGTTCTGTGAATTCATCTCACAGAGTTACATGTGTATTTCGAGGATCTCTTTGCTAGCCTTCTTTCTGTGGAATCTGAGAACATATATTTCGGATCCCTTTGAAGACTATAGGGCCAAAGGAAATATCCTCCGATAACAAAGAGAAAGAAGCTTTCTGAGAAACTTCTTTGTGTTCTGTGAAATCATCTCACAGATTTACAGCTTTCCCCTGGAGAAGCCTTTCGCTAAAACAGTTCTTGTGGAACTGGCAAAGTGATATTTGGAAGCCCATAGAGGGCTATGGTGAAAAAGGAAATATCCTCAGATGAAATCTGGAAAGAAGCTTTCTGAGAAACTGCTTACTGTTCTGTTAATTCATCTCACAGAGTTACATGTGTATTTCGAGGATCTCTTTGCTAGCCCTATTTCTGTGAAATCTGAGAACAGATATTTCGGATCCCTTTGAAGACTATAGGGCCAAAGGAAATATCCTCCGATAACAAAGAGAAAGAAGCTTTCTGAGAAACTTCTTTGTGTTCTGTGAAATCATCTCACAGAGATACAGCTTTCCCCTGAAGAAGCCTTTCGCTAAGACAGGTCTTGTGGAATTGGCAAAGTGATATTTGGAAGCCCATAGAGTTCTATGGTGAAAAAGGAAATATCCTCAGATGAAATCTGGAAAGAAGCTTTCTGCGAAACTGCTTAGTGTTCTGTTAATTCATCTCACAGAGTTACATGTGCATTTCGAGGATCTCTTTGCTAGCCCTATTTCTGTGAAATCTGAGAACAGATATTTTGGATCCCTTTGAAGACTATAGGGCCAAAGGAAATATCCTCCGATAACAAAGAGAAAGAAGCTTTCTGAGAAACTTCTTTGTGTTCTGTGAAATCATCTCACAGAGTTACAGCTTTCCCCTCAAGAAGCCTTTCGCTAAGACAGTTCTTGTGGAATTGGCAAAGTGATATTTGGAAGCCCATAGAGGGCTACGGTGAAAAAGGAAATATCCTCAGATGAAATCTGGAAAGAAGCTTTCTGAGAAACTGCTTAGTGTTCTGTTAATTCATCTCACAGAGTTACATGTGTATTTCGAGGATCTCTTTGCTAGCCTTCTTTCTGTGGAATCTGAGAACAGATATTTCGGATCCCTTTGAAGACTACAGTGCCAAAGGAAATATCCTCCAATAACAAAGAGAAAGAAGCTTTCTGAGAAACTTCTTTGTGTTCTGAGAAATCATCTCACAGAGTTACAGCTTTCCCCTGAAGAAGACTTTCGCTAAGACAGTTCTTGTGGAATTGGCAAAGTGATATTTGGAAGCCCATAGAGGGCTATGGTGAAAAAGGAAATAACCTCAGATGAAATCTGGAAAGAAGCCTTCTGAGAAACTGCTTAGTGTTCTGTGAATTCATCTCACAGAGTTACATGTGTATTTCGAGGATCTCTTTGCTAGTCTTCTTTCTGTGGAATCTGAGAACATATATTTCGGATCCCTTTGAAGACTATAGGGCCAAAGGAAATATCCTCCGATAACAAAGAGAAAGAAGCTTTCTGAGAAACTTCTTTGTGTTCTTTGAAATCATCTCACAGATTTACAGCTTTCCCCTGGAGAAGCCTTTCGCTAAAACAATTCTTGTGGAACTGGCAAAGTGATATTTGGAAGCCCATAGAGGGCTATGGTGAAAAAGGAAATATCCTCAGATGGAATCTGGAAAGAAGCTTTCTGAGAAACTGCTTACTGTTCTGTTAATTCATCTCACAGAGTTACATGTGTATTTCGAGGATCTCTTTGCTAGCCCTATTTCTGTGAAATCTGAGAACAGATATTTCGGATCCCTTTGAAGACTATAGGGCCAAAGGAAATATCCTCCGATAACAAAGAGAAAGAAGCTTTCTGAGAAACTTCTTTGTGTTCTGTGAAATCATCTCACAGAGATACAGCTTTCCCCTGAAGAAGCCTTTCGCTAAGCAGGTCTTGTGGAATTGGCAAGGTGATATTTGGAAGCCCATAGAGTGCTATGGTGAAAAAGGAAATATCCTCAGATGAAATCTGGAAAGAAGCTTTCTGCGAAACTGCTTAGTGTTCTGTTAATTCATCTCACAGAGTTACATGTGTATTTCGAGGATCTCTTTGCTAGCCCTATTTCTGTGGAATCTGAGAACAGATATTTCGGATCCCTTTGAAGACTATAGGGCCAAAGGAAATATCCTCCGATAACAAAGAGAAAGAAGCATTCTGAGAAACTTCTTTGTGTTCTGTGAAATCATCTCACAGAGTTACAGCTTTCCCCTGAAGAAGCCTTTCGCTAAGACAGTTCTTGTGGAATTGGCAACGTGATATTTGGAAGCCCATAGAGGGCTATGGTGAAAAAGGAAATATCCTCAGATGAAATCTGGAAAGAAGCTTTCTGAGAAACTGCTTAGTGTTCTGTTAATTCATCTCACAGAGTTACATGTGTATTTCGAGGATCTCTTTGCTAGCCTTCTTTCTGTGGAATCTGAGAACAGATATTTCGGATTCCTTTGAAGACTATAGGGCCAAAGGAAATATCCTCCGATAACAAAGAGAAAGAAGCTTTCTGAGAAACTTCTTTGTGTTCTGTGAAATCATCTCACAGAGTTACAGCTTTCCCGTCAAGAAGCCTTTCGCTAAGACAGTTCTTGTGGAATTGGCAAAGTGATATTTGGAAGCCCAGAGAGGGCTATGGTGAAAAAGGAAATAACCTCAGATGAAATCTGGAAAGAAGCTTTCTGAGAAACTGCTTAGTGTTCTGTGAATTCATCTCACAGAATTACATGTGTATTTCGAGGATCTCTTTGCTAGCCTTCTTTCTGTGGAATCTGAGAACAGATATTTCGGATCCCTTTGAGGACTACAGGGCCAAAGGAAATATCCTCCGATAACAAAGAGAAGAAGCTTTCTGAGAAACTTCTTTGTGTTCTGTGAAATCATCTCACAGAGTTACAGCTTTCCCCTGAAGAAGCCTTTCGCTAAGACAGTTCTTGTGGAATTGGCAAAGTGATATTTGGAAGCCCAGAGAGGGCTATGGTGAAAAAGGAAATAACCTCAGATGAAATCTGGAAGGAAGCTTTCTGAGAAACTGCTTAGTGTTCTGTGAATTCATCTCACAGAATTACATGTGTATTTCGAGGATCTCTTTGCTAGCCTTCTTTCTGTGGAATCTGAGAACAGATATTTCGGATCCCTTTGAAGACTACAGGGCCAAAGGAAATATCCTCCGATAACAAAGAGAAAGAAGCTTTCTGAGAAACTTCTTTGTGTTCTGTGAAATCATCTCACAGAGTTACAGCTTTCCCCTGAAGAAGCCTTTCGCTAAGACAGTTCTTGTGGAATTGGCAAAGTGATATTTGGAAGCCCATAGAGGGCTCTGGTGAAAAAGGAAATATCCTCAGATGAAATCTGGAAAGAAGCTTTCTGCGAAACTGCTTAGTGTTCTGTTAATTCATCTCACAGAGTTACATGTGCATTTCGAGGATCTCTTTGCTAGCCCTATTTCTGTGAAATCTGAGAACAGATATTTCGGATCCCTTTAAAGACTATAGGGCCAAAGGAAATATCCTCCGATAACAAAGAGAAAGAAGCTTTCTGAGAAGCTTCTTTGTGTTCTGTGAAATCATCTCACAGAGTTACAGCTTTCCCCTGAAGAAGCCTTTCGCTAAGACAGTTCTTGTGGAATTGGCAAAGTGATATTTGGAAGCCCATAGAGGGCTATGGTGAAAAAGGAAATATCCTCAGATGAAATCTGGAAAGAAGCTTTCTGAGAAACTGCTTAGTGTTCTGTTAATTCATCTCACAGAGTTACATGTGTATTTCGAGTATCTCTTTGCTAGCCCTATTTCTGTGAAATCTGAGAACAGATATTTCGGATCCCTTTGAAGTCTATAGGGCCAAAGGAAATATCCTCCGATAACAAAGAGAAAGAAGCTTTCTGAGAAACTTCTTTGTGTTCTGTGAAATCATCTCACCGAGTTACAGCTTTCCCCTCAAGAAGCCTTTCGCTAAGACAGTTCTTGTGGAATTGGCAAAGTGATATTTGGAAGCCCTAAGAGGGCTATGGTGAAAAAGTAAATATCATCTGATGAAATCTGGAAAGAAGCTTTCTGAGAAACTGCTTAGTGTTCTGTGAATTCATCTCAGAGACTTACATGTGTATTTCGAGGATCTCTTTGCTAGCCTTCTTTCTGTGGAATCTGAGAACAGATATTTCGGTTCCCTTTGAAGAGTATAGGGCCAAAGGAAATATCCTCCGATAACAAAGAGAAAGAAGCTTTCTGAGAAACTTCTTTGTGTTCTGTGAAATCATCTCACAGAGTTACAGCTTTCCCCTGAAGAAGCCTTTCGCTAAGACAGTTCCTGTGGAATTGGCAAAATGATATTTGGAAGCCCATAGAGGGCTATGGTGAAAAAGGAAATATCCTCAGATTAAATCTGGAAAGAAGCTTTCTGAGAAACTGCTTAGTGTTCTGTTAATTCATCTCACAGAGTTACATGTGTATTTCTTGGATTTCTTTGCTAGCCTTCTTTCTGTGGAATCTGAGAACAGATATTTCGGATCCCGTTGAAGACTATAGGGCCAAAGGAAATATCCACCGATAACAAAGAGAAAGAAGCCTTCTGAGAAACTTCTTTGTGTTCTATTTAATCATCTCACAGAGTTACAGCTTTCCCCTGAAGAAGCCTTTCTCTGAGACAGGTCTTGTGGAATTGGCAAAGTGATATTTGTAAGCCCATAGAAGGCTATGGTGAAAAAGGAAATATCCCCAAATGAAATCTGGAAAGAAGCTTTCTGAGAAACTGCTTAGTGTTCTGTTAATTCATCTCACAGAGTTACATGTGTATTTCGAGGATCTCTTTGCTAGCCTTATTTCTGTGGAATCTGAGAACAGATATTTCGGATCCCTTTGAGGACTATAGGGCCAAAGGAATTATCCTCCGATAACAAAGAGAAAGAAGCTTTCTGAGAAACTTCTTTGTGTTCTGTGAAATCATCTCACAGAGTTACAGCTTTCCCCTGAAGAAGACTTTCGCTAAGACAGTTCTTGTGGAATTGGCAAAGTGATATTTGGAAGCCCATAGAGGGCTATGGTGAAAAAGGAAATAACCTCAGATGAAATCTGGAAAGAAGCTTTCTGAGAAACTGCTTAGTGTTCTGTGAATTCATCTCACAGAGTTACATGTGTATTTCGAGGATCTCTTTGCTAGTCTTCTTTCTGTGGAATCTGAGAACATATATTTCGGATCCCTTTGAAGACTATAGGGCCAAAGGAAATATCCTCCGATAACAAAGAGAAAGAAGCTTTCTGAGAAACTTCTTTGTGTTCTGTGAAATCATCTCACAGATTTACAGCTTTCCCCTGGAGAAGGCTTTCGCTAAAACAGTTCTTTTGGAACTGGCAAAGTGATATTTGGAAGCTCATAGAGGGCTATGGTGAAAAAGGAAATATCCTCAGATGGAATCTGGAAAGAAGCTTTCTGAGAAACTGCTTACTGTTCTGTTAATTCATCTCACAGAGTTACATGTGTATTTCGAGGATCTCTTTGCTAGCCCTATTTCTGTGAAATCTGAGAACAGATATTTCGGATCCCTTTGAAGACTATAGGGCCAAAGGAAGTATCCTCCGATAACAAAGAGAAAGAAGCTTTCTGAGAAACTTCTTTGTGTTCTGTGAAATCATCTCACAGAGATACAGCTTTCCCCTGAAGAAGCCTTTCGCTAAGCAGGTCTTGTGGAATTGGCAAGGTGATATTTGGAAGCCCATAGAGGGCTATGGTGAAAAAGGAAATATCCTCAGATGAAATCTGGAAAGAAGCTTTCTGCGAAACTGCTTAGTGTTCTGTGAATTCATCTCACAGAGTTACATGTGTATTTCGAGGATCTCTTTGCTAGCCCTATTTCTGTGGAATCTGAGAACAGATATTTCGGATCCCTTTGAAGACTATAGGGCCAAAGGAAATATCCTCCGATAACAAAGAGAAAGAAGCTTTCTGAGAAACTTCTTTGTGTTCTGTGAAATCATCTCACAGAGTTACAGCTTTCCCCTGAAGAAGCCTTTCGCTAAGACAGTTCTTGTGGAATTGGCAAAGTGATATTTGGAAGCCCATAGAGGGCTATGGTGAAAAAGGAAATATCCTCAGATGAAATCTGGAAAGAAGCTTTCTGAGAAACTGCTTACTGTTCTGTTAATTCATCTCACAGAGTTACATGTGTATTTCGAGGATCTCTTTGCTAGCCTTCTTTCTGTGGAATCTGAGAACAGATATTTCGGATCCCTTTGAAGACTATAGGGCCAAAGGAAATATCCTCCGATAACAAAGAGAAAGAAGCTTTCTGAGAAACTTCTTTGTGTTCTGTGAAATCATCTCACAGAGTTACAGCTTTCCCCTCAAGAAGCCTTTCGCTAAGACAGTTCTTGTGGATTGGCAAAGTGATATTTGGAAGCCCAGAGAGGGCTATGGTGAAAAAGGAAATAACCTCAGATGAAATCTGGAAAGAAGCTTTCTGAGAAACTGCTTAGTGTTCTGTGAATTCATCTCACAGAGTTACATGTGTATTTCGAGGATCTCTTTGCTAGACTTCTTTCTGTGGAATCTGAGAACAGATATTTCGGATCCCTTTGAAGACTATAGGGCCAAAGGAAATATCCTCCGATAACAAAGAGAAAGAAGCTTCCTGAGAAACTTCTTTGTGTTCTGTGAAATCATCTCACAGAGTTACAGCTTTCCCCTCAAGAAGCCTTTCGCTAAGACAGTTCTTGTGGAATTGGCAAAGTGATATTTGGAAGCCCATAGAGGGCTCTGGTGAAAAAGGAAATATCCTCAGATGAAATCTGGAAAGAAGCTTTCTGAGAAACTGCTTAGTGTTCTGTTAATTCATCTCACAGAGTTACATGTGTATTTCGAGGATCTCTTTGCTAGCCCTATTTCTGTGAAATCTGAGAACAGATATTTCGGATCCCGTTGAAGACTATAGGGCCAAAGGAAATATCCTCCGATAACAAAGAGAAAGAAGCTTTCTGAGAAACTTCTTTGTGTTCTGTGAAATCATCTCACAGAGTTACAGCTTTCCCCTCAAGAAACCTTTCGCGAAGACAGTTCTTGTGGAATTGGCAAAGTGATATTTGTAAGCCCATAAAGGGCTATGGTGAAAAAGGAAATATCCTCAGATGAAATCTGGAAAGAAGATTTCTGAGAAACTGCTTAGTGTTCTGTTAATTCATGTCACAGAGTTACATGTGTATTTCGAGGATCTCTTTGCTAGCCTTCTTTCTCTGGAATCTGGGAACAGTTATTTCGGTTCACTTTGAAGACTATAGGGCCAAAGGAAACATCCTCCGACAACAAAGAGAAAGAAGCTTTCTGAGAAACTTCTTTGTGTTCTGTGAAATCATCTCACAGAGTTACAGCTTTCCCCTCAAGAAGTCTTTGGCTAAGACAGTTCTTGTGGAATTGGCAAAGTGATATTTGGAAGCCCATAGAGGGCTCTGGGGAAAAAGGAAATATCCTCAGATGAAATCTGGAAAGAAGCTTTCTGAGAAACTGCTTAGTGTTCTGTGAATTCATCTCACAGAGTTACATGTGTATTTCGAGGATCTCTTTGCTAGCCTTATTTCTGTGGAATCTGAGAACAGATATTTCGGATCCCTTTGAAGACTATAGGGCCAAAGGAAATATCCTCCGATAACAAAGAGAAAGAAGCTTTCTGAGAAACTTCTTTGTGTTCTGTGAAATCATCTCACAGAGTTACAGCTTTCCCCTGAAGAAGCCTTTCGCTAAGACAGTTCTTGTGGAATTGGCAAAATGATATTTGGAAGCCCATAGAGGGCTATGGTGAAAAAGGAAATATCCTTAGATAAAAACTGGAAAGAAGCTTTCTGAGAAACTGCTTAGTGTTCTGTGAATTCATCTCACAGAGTTACATGTGTATTTCGAGGATCTCTTTGGTAGCCTTCTTTCTGTGGAATCTGAGAACAGATATTTCGGATCCCTCTGAAGACTATAGGGCCAAAGGAAATATCCTCCGATAACAAAGAGAAAGAAGCTTTCTGAGAAACTTCTTTGTGTTCTGTGAAATCATCTCACAGAGTTACAGCTTTCCCCTCAAGAAGTCTTTGGCTAAGACAGTTCTTGTGGAATTGGCAAAGTGATATTTGGAAGCCCATAGAGGGCTATGGTGAAAAAGGAAATATCCTCAGACTAAATCTGGAAAGAAGCTTTCTGAGAAACTGCTTAGTGTTCTGTTAATTCATCTCAAAGAGTTACATGTGTATTTCGAAGATCTCTTTGCTAGTCTTCTTTCTGTGGAATCTGAGAACAGATATTTCGGATCCCTTTGAAGACTATAGGGCCAAAGGAAATATCCTCCGATAACAAAGAGAAAGAAGCTTTCTGAGACACTTCTTTGTGTTCTGTGAAATCATCTCACAGAGTTACAGCTTTCCCCTCAAGAAGCCTTTCGCTAAGAGAGTTCTTGTGGAATTGGCAAAGTGATATTTGGAAGCCCATAGAGGGCTATGGTGAAAAAGGAAATATCCTCAGATGAAATCTGGAAAGAAGCTTTCTGAGAAACTGCTTAGTGTTCTGTTAATTCATCTCACAGAGTTACATGTGTATTTCAAGGATCTCTTTGCTAGCCTTCTTTCTGTGGAATCTGAGAACAGATATTTCGGATCCCTTTGAAGACTACAGTGCCAAAGGAAATATCCTCCAATAACAAAGAGAAAGAAGCTTTCTGAGAAACTTCTTTGTGTTCTGTGAAATCATCTCACAGAGTTACAGCTTTCCCCTGAAGAAGACTTTCGCTAAGACAGTTCTTGTGGAATTGGCAAAGTGATATTTGGAAGCCCATAGAGGGCTATGGTGAAAA
Source organism: Macaca nemestrina (assembly GCF_043159975.1). NCBI lineage: Eukaryota > Metazoa > Chordata > Mammalia > Primates > Cercopithecidae > Macaca > Macaca nemestrina. The sequence continues at coordinate 32,482,041 of NC_092135.1, read as the reverse complement.
AGGAAATAACCTCAGATGAAATCTGGAAAGAAGCTTTCTGAGAAACTGCTTAGTGTTCTGTGAATTCATCTCACAGAGTTACATGTGTATTTCGAGGATCTCTTTGCTAGCCTTCTTTCTGTGGAATCTGAGAACATATATTTCGGATCCCTTTGAAGACTATAGGGCCAAAGGAAATATCCTCCGATAACAAAGAGAAAGAAGCTTTCTGAGAAACTTCTTTGTGTTCTGTGAAATCATCTCACAGATTTACAGCTTTCCCCTGGAGAAGCCTTTCGCTAAAACAGTTCTTGTGGAACTGGCAAAGTGATATTTGGAAGCCCATAGAGGGCTATGGTGAAAAAGGAAATATCCTCAGATGAAATCTGGAAAGAAGCTTTCTGAGAAACTGCTTACTGTTCTGTTAATTCATCTCACAGAGTTACATGTGTATTTCGAGGATCTCTTTGCTAGCCCTATTTCTGTGAAATCTGAGAACAGATATTTCGGATCCCTTTGAAGACTATAGGGCCAAAGGAAATATCCTCCGATAACAAAGAGAAAGAAGCTTTCTGAGAAACTTCTTTGTGTTCTGTGAAATCATCTCACAGAGATACAGCTTTCCCCTGAAGAAGCCTTTCGCTAAGACAGGTCTTGTGGAATTGGCAAAGTGATATTTGGAAGCCCATAGAGTTCTATGGTGAAAAAGGAAATATCCTCAGATGAAATCTGGAAAGAAGCTTTCTGCGAAACTGCTTAGTGTTCTGTTAATTCATCTCACAGAGTTACATGTGCATTTCGAGGATCTCTTTGCTAGCCCTATTTCTGTGAAATCTGAGAACAGATATTTTGGATCCCTTTGAAGACTATAGGGCCAAAGGAAATATCCTCCGATAACAAAGAGAAAGAAGCTTTCTGAGAAACTTCTTTGTGTTCTGTGAAATCATCTCACAGAGTTACAGCTTTCCCCTCAAGAAGCCTTTCGCTAAGACAGTTCTTGTGGAATTGGCAAAGTGATATTTGGAAGCCCATAGAGGGCTACGGTGAAAAAGGAAATATCCTCAGATGAAATCTGGAAAGAAGCTTTCTGAGAAACTGCTTAGTGTTCTGTTAATTCATCTCACAGAGTTACATGTGTATTTCGAGGATCTCTTTGCTAGCCTTCTTTCTGTGGAATCTGAGAACAGATATTTCGGATCCCTTTGAAGACTACAGTGCCAAAGGAAATATCCTCCAATAACAAAGAGAAAGAAGCTTTCTGAGAAACTTCTTTGTGTTCTGAGAAATCATCTCACAGAGTTACAGCTTTCCCCTGAAGAAGACTTTCGCTAAGACAGTTCTTGTGGAATTGGCAAAGTGATATTTGGAAGCCCATAGAGGGCTATGGTGAAAAAGGAAATAACCTCAGATGAAATCTGGAAAGAAGCCTTCTGAGAAACTGCTTAGTGTTCTGTGAATTCATCTCACAGAGTTACATGTGTATTTCGAGGATCTCTTTGCTAGTCTTCTTTCTGTGGAATCTGAGAACATATATTTCGGATCCCTTTGAAGACTATAGGGCCAAAGGAAATATCCTCCGATAACAAAGAGAAAGAAGCTTTCTGAGAAACTTCTTTGTGTTCTTTGAAATCATCTCACAGATTTACAGCTTTCCCCTGGAGAAGCCTTTCGCTAAAACAATTCTTGTGGAACTGGCAAAGTGATATTTGGAAGCCCATAGAGGGCTATGGTGAAAAAGGAAATATCCTCAGATGGAATCTGGAAAGAAGCTTTCTGAGAAACTGCTTACTGTTCTGTTAATTCATCTCACAGAGTTACATGTGTATTTCGAGGATCTCTTTGCTAGCCCTATTTCTGTGAAATCTGAGAACAGATATTTCGGATCCCTTTGAAGACTATAGGGCCAAAGGAAATATCCTCCGATAACAAAGAGAAAGAAGCTTTCTGAGAAACTTCTTTGTGTTCTGTGAAATCATCTCACAGAGATACAGCTTTCCCCTGAAGAAGCCTTTCGCTAAGCAGGTCTTGTGGAATTGGCAAGGTGATATTTGGAAGCCCATAGAGTGCTATGGTGAAAAAGGAAATATCCTCAGATGAAATCTGGAAAGAAGCTTTCTGCGAAACTGCTTAGTGTTCTGTTAATTCATCTCACAGAGTTACATGTGTATTTCGAGGATCTCTTTGCTAGCCCTATTTCTGTGGAATCTGAGAACAGATATTTCGGATCCCTTTGAAGACTATAGGGCCAAAGGAAATATCCTCCGATAACAAAGAGAAAGAAGCATTCTGAGAAACTTCTTTGTGTTCTGTGAAATCATCTCACAGAGTTACAGCTTTCCCCTGAAGAAGCCTTTCGCTAAGACAGTTCTTGTGGAATTGGCAACGTGATATTTGGAAGCCCATAGAGGGCTATGGTGAAAAAGGAAATATCCTCAGATGAAATCTGGAAAGAAGCTTTCTGAGAAACTGCTTAGTGTTCTGTTAATTCATCTCACAGAGTTACATGTGTATTTCGAGGATCTCTTTGCTAGCCTTCTTTCTGTGGAATCTGAGAACAGATATTTCGGATTCCTTTGAAGACTATAGGGCCAAAGGAAATATCCTCCGATAACAAAGAGAAAGAAGCTTTCTGAGAAACTTCTTTGTGTTCTGTGAAATCATCTCACAGAGTTACAGCTTTCCCGTCAAGAAGCCTTTCGCTAAGACAGTTCTTGTGGAATTGGCAAAGTGATATTTGGAAGCCCAGAGAGGGCTATGGTGAAAAAGGAAATAACCTCAGATGAAATCTGGAAAGAAGCTTTCTGAGAAACTGCTTAGTGTTCTGTGAATTCATCTCACAGAATTACATGTGTATTTCGAGGATCTCTTTGCTAGCCTTCTTTCTGTGGAATCTGAGAACAGATATTTCGGATCCCTTTGAGGACTACAGGGCCAAAGGAAATATCCTCCGATAACAAAGAGAAGAAGCTTTCTGAGAAACTTCTTTGTGTTCTGTGAAATCATCTCACAGAGTTACAGCTTTCCCCTGAAGAAGCCTTTCGCTAAGACAGTTCTTGTGGAATTGGCAAAGTGATATTTGGAAGCCCAGAGAGGGCTATGGTGAAAAAGGAAATAACCTCAGATGAAATCTGGAAGGAAGCTTTCTGAGAAACTGCTTAGTGTTCTGTGAATTCATCTCACAGAATTACATGTGTATTTCGAGGATCTCTTTGCTAGCCTTCTTTCTGTGGAATCTGAGAACAGATATTTCGGATCCCTTTGAAGACTACAGGGCCAAAGGAAATATCCTCCGATAACAAAGAGAAAGAAGCTTTCTGAGAAACTTCTTTGTGTTCTGTGAAATCATCTCACAGAGTTACAGCTTTCCCCTGAAGAAGCCTTTCGCTAAGACAGTTCTTGTGGAATTGGCAAAGTGATATTTGGAAGCCCATAGAGGGCTCTGGTGAAAAAGGAAATATCCTCAGATGAAATCTGGAAAGAAGCTTTCTGCGAAACTGCTTAGTGTTCTGTTAATTCATCTCACAGAGTTACATGTGCATTTCGAGGATCTCTTTGCTAGCCCTATTTCTGTGAAATCTGAGAACAGATATTTCGGATCCCTTTAAAGACTATAGGGCCAAAGGAAATATCCTCCGATAACAAAGAGAAAGAAGCTTTCTGAGAAGCTTCTTTGTGTTCTGTGAAATCATCTCACAGAGTTACAGCTTTCCCCTGAAGAAGCCTTTCGCTAAGACAGTTCTTGTGGAATTGGCAAAGTGATATTTGGAAGCCCATAGAGGGCTATGGTGAAAAAGGAAATATCCTCAGATGAAATCTGGAAAGAAGCTTTCTGAGAAACTGCTTAGTGTTCTGTTAATTCATCTCACAGAGTTACATGTGTATTTCGAGTATCTCTTTGCTAGCCCTATTTCTGTGAAATCTGAGAACAGATATTTCGGATCCCTTTGAAGTCTATAGGGCCAAAGGAAATATCCTCCGATAACAAAGAGAAAGAAGCTTTCTGAGAAACTTCTTTGTGTTCTGTGAAATCATCTCACCGAGTTACAGCTTTCCCCTCAAGAAGCCTTTCGCTAAGACAGTTCTTGTGGAATTGGCAAAGTGATATTTGGAAGCCCTAAGAGGGCTATGGTGAAAAAGTAAATATCATCTGATGAAATCTGGAAAGAAGCTTTCTGAGAAACTGCTTAGTGTTCTGTGAATTCATCTCAGAGACTTACATGTGTATTTCGAGGATCTCTTTGCTAGCCTTCTTTCTGTGGAATCTGAGAACAGATATTTCGGTTCCCTTTGAAGAGTATAGGGCCAAAGGAAATATCCTCCGATAACAAAGAGAAAGAAGCTTTCTGAGAAACTTCTTTGTGTTCTGTGAAATCATCTCACAGAGTTACAGCTTTCCCCTGAAGAAGCCTTTCGCTAAGACAGTTCCTGTGGAATTGGCAAAATGATATTTGGAAGCCCATAGAGGGCTATGGTGAAAAAGGAAATATCCTCAGATTAAATCTGGAAAGAAGCTTTCTGAGAAACTGCTTAGTGTTCTGTTAATTCATCTCACAGAGTTACATGTGTATTTCTTGGATTTCTTTGCTAGCCTTCTTTCTGTGGAATCTGAGAACAGATATTTCGGATCCCGTTGAAGACTATAGGGCCAAAGGAAATATCCACCGATAACAAAGAGAAAGAAGCCTTCTGAGAAACTTCTTTGTGTTCTATTTAATCATCTCACAGAGTTACAGCTTTCCCCTGAAGAAGCCTTTCTCTGAGACAGGTCTTGTGGAATTGGCAAAGTGATATTTGTAAGCCCATAGAAGGCTATGGTGAAAAAGGAAATATCCCCAAATGAAATCTGGAAAGAAGCTTTCTGAGAAACTGCTTAGTGTTCTGTTAATTCATCTCACAGAGTTACATGTGTATTTCGAGGATCTCTTTGCTAGCCTTATTTCTGTGGAATCTGAGAACAGATATTTCGGATCCCTTTGAGGACTATAGGGCCAAAGGAATTATCCTCCGATAACAAAGAGAAAGAAGCTTTCTGAGAAACTTCTTTGTGTTCTGTGAAATCATCTCACAGAGTTACAGCTTTCCCCTGAAGAAGACTTTCGCTAAGACAGTTCTTGTGGAATTGGCAAAGTGATATTTGGAAGCCCATAGAGGGCTATGGTGAAAAAGGAAATAACCTCAGATGAAATCTGGAAAGAAGCTTTCTGAGAAACTGCTTAGTGTTCTGTGAATTCATCTCACAGAGTTACATGTGTATTTCGAGGATCTCTTTGCTAGTCTTCTTTCTGTGGAATCTGAGAACATATATTTCGGATCCCTTTGAAGACTATAGGGCCAAAGGAAATATCCTCCGATAACAAAGAGAAAGAAGCTTTCTGAGAAACTTCTTTGTGTTCTGTGAAATCATCTCACAGATTTACAGCTTTCCCCTGGAGAAGGCTTTCGCTAAAACAGTTCTTTTGGAACTGGCAAAGTGATATTTGGAAGCTCATAGAGGGCTATGGTGAAAAAGGAAATATCCTCAGATGGAATCTGGAAAGAAGCTTTCTGAGAAACTGCTTACTGTTCTGTTAATTCATCTCACAGAGTTACATGTGTATTTCGAGGATCTCTTTGCTAGCCCTATTTCTGTGAAATCTGAGAACAGATATTTCGGATCCCTTTGAAGACTATAGGGCCAAAGGAAGTATCCTCCGATAACAAAGAGAAAGAAGCTTTCTGAGAAACTTCTTTGTGTTCTGTGAAATCATCTCACAGAGATACAGCTTTCCCCTGAAGAAGCCTTTCGCTAAGCAGGTCTTGTGGAATTGGCAAGGTGATATTTGGAAGCCCATAGAGGGCTATGGTGAAAAAGGAAATATCCTCAGATGAAATCTGGAAAGAAGCTTTCTGCGAAACTGCTTAGTGTTCTGTGAATTCATCTCACAGAGTTACATGTGTATTTCGAGGATCTCTTTGCTAGCCCTATTTCTGTGGAATCTGAGAACAGATATTTCGGATCCCTTTGAAGACTATAGGGCCAAAGGAAATATCCTCCGATAACAAAGAGAAAGAAGCTTTCTGAGAAACTTCTTTGTGTTCTGTGAAATCATCTCACAGAGTTACAGCTTTCCCCTGAAGAAGCCTTTCGCTAAGACAGTTCTTGTGGAATTGGCAAAGTGATATTTGGAAGCCCATAGAGGGCTATGGTGAAAAAGGAAATATCCTCAGATGAAATCTGGAAAGAAGCTTTCTGAGAAACTGCTTACTGTTCTGTTAATTCATCTCACAGAGTTACATGTGTATTTCGAGGATCTCTTTGCTAGCCTTCTTTCTGTGGAATCTGAGAACAGATATTTCGGATCCCTTTGAAGACTATAGGGCCAAAGGAAATATCCTCCGATAACAAAGAGAAAGAAGCTTTCTGAGAAACTTCTTTGTGTTCTGTGAAATCATCTCACAGAGTTACAGCTTTCCCCTCAAGAAGCCTTTCGCTAAGACAGTTCTTGTGGATTGGCAAAGTGATATTTGGAAGCCCAGAGAGGGCTATGGTGAAAAAGGAAATAACCTCAGATGAAATCTGGAAAGAAGCTTTCTGAGAAACTGCTTAGTGTTCTGTGAATTCATCTCACAGAGTTACATGTGTATTTCGAGGATCTCTTTGCTAGACTTCTTTCTGTGGAATCTGAGAACAGATATTTCGGATCCCTTTGAAGACTATAGGGCCAAAGGAAATATCCTCCGATAACAAAGAGAAAGAAGCTTTCTGAGAAACTTCTTTGTGTTCTGTGAAATCATCTCACAGAGTTACAGCTTTCCCCTCAAGAAGCCTTTCGCTAAGACAGTTCTTGTGGAATTGGCAAAGTGATATTTGGAAGCCCATAGAGGTCTATGGTGAAAAAGGAAATAACCTCAGATGAAATCTGGAAAGAAGCTTTCTGAGAAACTGCTTAGTGTTCTGTGAATTCATCTCACAGAATTACATGTGTATTTCGAGGATCTCTTTGCTAGCCTTCTTTCTGTGGAATCTGAGATCAGATATTTCGGATCCCTTTGACGACTACAGGGTCAAAGGAAATATCCTCCGATAACAAAGAGAAAGAAGCTTTCTGAGAAACTTCTTTGTGTTCTGTGAAATCATCTCACAGAGTTACAGCTTTCCCCTCAAGAAGCCTTTCGCTAAGACAGTTCTTGTGGAATTGGCAAAGTGATATTTGGAAGCCCAGAGAGGGCTATGGTGAAAAAGGAAATATCGTCAGATGAAAACTGGAAAGAAGCTTTCTGAGAAACTGCTCAGTGTTCTGTTAATTCATCTCACAGAGTTACATGTGTATTTCGAGGATCTCTTTGCTAGCCCTATTTCTGTGAAATCTGAGAACAGATATTTCGGATCCCTTTGAAGACTATAGGGCCAAAGGAAATATCCTCCGATAACAAAGAGAAAGAAGCTTCCTGAGAAACTTCTTTGTGTTCTGTGAAATCATCTCACAGAGTTACAGCTTTCCCCTCAAGAAGCCTTTCGCTAAGACAGTTCTTGTGGAATTGGCAAAGTGATATTTGGAAGCCCATAGAGGGCTCTGGTGAAAAAGGAAATATCCTCAGATGAAATCCGGAAAGAAGCATTCTGAGAAACTGCTTAGTGTTCTGTTAATTCATCTCACAGAGTTACATGTGTATTTCGAGAATCTCTTTGCTAGCCCTATTTCTGTGAAATCTGAGAACAGATATTTCGGATCCCTTTGAAGACTATAGGGCCAAAGGAAATATCCTCCGATAACAAAGAGAAAGAAGCTTTCTGAGAAACTTCTTTGTGTTCTGTGAAATCATCTCACAGAGTTACAGCTTTCCCCTCAAGAAGCCTTTCGCTAAGACAGTTCTTGTGGAATTGGCAAAGTGATATTTGGAAGCCCATAGAGGGCTAAGGTGAAAAAGTAAATATCATCGGATGAAATCTGGAAAGAAGCTTTCTGAGAAACTGCTTAGTGTTCTGTTAATTCATCTCACAGAGTTACATGTGTATTTAGAGGATCTCTTCGCTAGCCTTCTTTCTCTGGAATCTGAGAACAGATAGATCGGTTTCCTTTGAAGACCATAGGGCCAAAGGAAATATCCTCCGATAACAAAGAGAAAGAAGCTTTCTAAGAAACTTCTTTGTGTTCTGTGAAATCATCTCACAGAGTTACAGCTTTCCCCTGAAGAAGCCTTTCGCTAAGACAGTTCTTGTGGAATTGGCAAAATGATATTTGGAAGCCCATAGAGGGCTATGGTGAAAAAGGAAATAACCTCAGATGAAATCTGGAAGGAAGCTTTCTGAGAAACTGCTTAGTGTTCTGTGAATTCATCTCACAGAATTACATGTGTATTTCGAGGATCTCTTTGCTAGCCTTCTTTCTGTGGAATCTGAGAACAGATATTTCGGATCCCTTTGAAGACTACAGGGCCAAAGGAAATATCCTCCGATAACAAAGAGAAAGAAGCTTTCTGAGAAACTTCTTTGTGTTCTGTGAAATCATCTCACAGAGTTACAGCTTTCCCCTGAAGAAGCCTTTCGCTAAGACAGTTCTTGTGGAATTGGCAAAGTGATATTTGGAAGCCCATAGAGGGCTCTGGTGAAAAAGGAAATATCCTCAGATGAAATCTGGAAAGAAGCTTTCTGCGAAACTGCTTAGTGTTCTGTTAATTCATCTCACAGAGTTACATGTGCATTTCGAGGATCTCTTTGCTAGCCCTATTTCTGTGAAATCTGAGAACAGATATTTCGGATCCCTTTAAAGACTATAGGGCCAAAGGAAATATCCTCCGATAACAAAGAGAAAGAAGCTTTCTGAGAAGCTTCTTTGTGTTCTGTGAAATCATCTCACAGAGTTACAGCTTTCCCCTCAAGAAGCCTTTCGCTAAGACAGTTCTTGTGGAATTGGCAAAGTGATATTTGGAAGCCCATAGAGGGCTATGGTGAAAAAGGAAATATCCTCAGATGAAATCTGGAAAGAAGCTTTCTGAGAAACTGCTTAGTGTTCTGTTAATTCATCTCACAGAGTTACATGTGTATTTCGAGTATCTCTTTGCTAGCCCTATTTCTGTGAAATCTGAGAACAGATATTTCGGATCCCTTTGAAGTCTATAGGGCCAAAGGAAATATCCTCCGATAACAAAGAGAAAGAAGCTTTCTGAGAAACTTCTTTGTGTTCTGTGAAATCATCTCACCGAGTTACAGCTTTCCCCTCAAGAAGCCTTTCGCTAAGACAGTTCTTGTGGAATTGGCAAAGTGATATTTGGAAGCCCTAAGAGGGCTATGGTGAAAAAGTAAATATCATCTGATGAAATCTGGAAAGAAGCTTTCTGAGAAACTGCTTAGTGTTCTGTGAATTCATCTCACAGACTTACATGTGTATTTCGAGGATCTCTTTGCTAGCCTTCTTTCTGTGGAATCTGAGAACAGATATTTCGGTTCCCTTTGAAGAGTATAGGGCCAAAGGAAATATCCTCCGATAACAAAGAGAAAGAAGCTTTCTGAGAAACTTCTTTGTGTTCTGTGAAATCATCTCACAGAGTTACAGCTTTCCCCTGAAGAAGCCTTTCGCTAAGACAGTTCCTGTGGAATTGGCAAAATGATATTTGGAAGCCCATAGAGGGCTATGGTGAAAAAGGAAATATCCTCAGATTAAATCTGGAAAGAAGCTTTCTGAGAAACTGCTTAGTGTTCTGTTAATTCATCTCACAGAGTTACATGTGTATTTCTTGGATTTCTTTGCTAGCCTTCTTTCTGTGGAATCTGAGAACAGATATTTCGGATCCCGTTGAAGACTATAGGGCCAAAGGAAATATCCACCGATAACAAAGAGAAAGAAGCCTTCTGAGAAACTTCTTTGTGTTCTATTTAATCATCTCACAGAGTTACAGCTTTCCCCTGAAGAAGCCTTTCTCTGAGACAGGTCTTGTGGAATTGGCAAAGTGATATTTGTAAGCCCATAGAAGGCTATGGTGAAAAAGGAAATATCCCCAAATGAAATCTGGAAAGAAGCTTTCTGAGAAACTGCTTAGTGTTCTGTTAATTCATCTCACAGAGTTACATGTGTATTTCGAGGATCTCTTTGCTAGCCTTATTTCTGTGGAATCTGAGAACAGATATTTCGGATCCCTTTGAGGACTATAGGGCCAAAGGAATTATCCTCCGATAACAAAGAGAAAGAAGCTTTCTGAGAAACTTCTTTGTGTTCTGTGAAATCATCTCACAGAGTTACAGCTTTCCCCTGAAGAAGACTTTCGCTAAGACAGTTCTTGTGGAATTGGCAAAGTGATATTTGGAAGCCCATAGAGGGCTATGGTGAAAAAGGAAATAACCTCAGATGAAATCTGGAAAGAAGCTTTCTGAGAAACTGCTTAGTGTTCTGTGAATTCATCTCACAGAGTTACATGTGTATTTCGAGGATCTCTTTGCTAGTCTTCTTTCTGTGGAATCTGAGAACATATATTTCGGATCCCTTTGAAGACTATAGGGCCAAAGGAAATATCCTCCGATAACAAAGAGAAAGAAGCTTTCTGAGAAACTTCTTTGTGTTCTGTGAAATCATCTCACAGATTTACAGCTTTCCCCTGGAGAAGCCTTTCGCTAAAACAGTTCTTTTGGAACTGGCAAAGTGATATTTGGAAGCTCATAGAGGGCTATGGTGAAAAAGGAAATATCCTCAGATGGAATCTGGAAAGAAGCTTTCTGAGAAACTGCTTACTGTTCTGTTAATTCATCTCACAGAGTTACATGTGTATTTCGAGGATCTCTTTGCTAGCCCTATTTCTGTGAAATCTGAGAACAGATATTTCGGATCCCTTTGAAGACTATAGGGCCAAAGGAAGTATCCTCCGATAACAAAGAGAAAGAAGCTTTCTGAGAAACTTCTTTGTGTTCTGTGAAATCATCTCACAGAGATACAGCTTTCCCCTGAAGAAGCCTTTCGCTAAGCAGGTCTTGTGGAATTGGCAAGGTGATATTTGGAAGCCCATAGAGGGCTATGGTGAAAAAGGAAATATCCTCAGATGAAATCTGGAAAGAAGCTTTCTGCGAAACTGCTTAGTGTTCTGTGAATTCATCTCACAGAGTTACATGTGTATTTCGAGGATCTCTTTGCTAGCCCTATTTCTGTGGAATCTGAGAACAGATATTTCGGATCCCTTTGAAGACTATAGGGCCAAAGGAAATATCCTCCGATAACAAAGAGAAAGAAGCTTTCTGAGAAACTTCTTTGTGTTCTGTGAAATCATCTCACAGAGTTACAGCTTTCCCCTGAAGAAGCCTTTCGCTAAGACAGTTCTTGTGGAATTGGCAAAGTGATATTTGGAAGCCCATAGAGGGCTATGGTGAAAAAGGAAATATCCTCAGATGAAATCTGGAAAGAAGCTTTCTGAGAAACTGCTTACTGTTCTGTTAATTCATCTCACAGAGTTACATGTGTATTTCGAGGATCTCTTTGCTAGCCTTCTTTCTGTGGAATCTGAGAACAGATATTTCGGATCCCTTTGAAGACTATAGGGCCAAAGGAAATATCCTCCGATAACAAAGAGAAAGAAGCTTTCTGAGAAACTTCTTTGTGTTCTGTGAAATCATCTCACAGAGTTACAGCTTTCCCCTCAAGAAGCCTTTCGCTAAGACAGTTCTTGTGGATTGGCAAAGTGATATTTGGAAGCCCAGAGAGGGCTATGGTGAAAAAGGAAATAACCTCAGATGAAATCTGGAAAGAAGCTTTCTGAGAAACTGCTTAGTGTTCTGTGAATTCATCTCACAGAGTTACATGTGTATTTCGAGGATCTCTTTGCTAGACTTCTTTCTGTGGAATCTGAGAACAGATATTTCGGATCCCTTTGAAGACTATAGGGCCAAAGGAAATATCCTCCGATAACAAAGAGAAAGAAGCTTTCTGAGAAACTTCTTTGTGTTCTGTGAAATCATCTCACAGAGTTACAGCTTTCCCCTCAAGAAGCCTTTCGCTAAGACAGTTCTTGTGGAATTGGCAAAGTGATATTTGGAAGCCCATAGAGGTCTATGGTGAAAAAGGAAATAACCTCAGATGAAATCTGGAAAGAAGCTTTCTGAGAAACTGCTTAGTGTTCTGTGAATTCATCTCACAGAATTACATGTGTATTTCGAGGATCTCTTTGCTAGCCTTCTTTCTGTGGAATCTGAGATCAGATATTTCGGATCCCTTTGACGACTACAGGGTCAAAGGAAATATCCTCCGATAACAAAGAGAAAGAAGCTTTCTGAGAAACTTCTTTGTGTTCTGTGAAATCATCTCACAGAGTTACAGCTTTCCCCTCAAGAAGCCTTTCGCTAAGACAGTTCTTGTGGAATTGGCAAAGTGATATTTGGAAGCCCAGAGAGGGCTATGGTGAAAAAGGAAATATCGTCAGATGAAAACTGGAAAGAAGCTTTCTGAGAAACTGCTCAGTGTTCTGTTAATTCATCTCACAGAGTTACATGTGTATTTCGAGGATCTCTTTGCTAGCCCTATTTCTGTGAAATCTGAGAACAGATATTTCGGATCCCTTTGAAGACTATAGGGCCAAAGGAAATATCCTCCGATAACAAAGAGAAAGAAGCTTCCTGAGAAACTTCTTTGTGTTCTGTGAAATCATCTCACAGAGTTACAGCTTTCCCCTCAAGAAGCCTTTCGCTAAGACAGTTCTTGTGGAATTGGCAAAGTGATATTTGGAAGCCCATAGAGGGCTCTGGTGAAAAAGGAAATATCCTCAGATGAAATCCGGAAAGAAGCTTTCTGAGAAACTGCTTAGTGTTCTGTTAATTCATCTCACAGAGTTACATGTGTATTTCGAGAATCTCTTTGCTAGCCCTATTTCTGTGAAATCTGAGAACAGATATTTCGGATCCCTTTGAAGACTATAGGGCCAAAGGAAATATCCTCCGATAACAAAGAGAAAGAAGCTTTCTGAGAAACTTCTTTGTGTTCTGTGAAATCATCTCACAGAGTTACAGCTTTCCCCTCAAGAAGCCTTTCGCTAAGACAGTTCTTGTGGAATTGGCAAAGTGATATTTGGAAGCCCATAGAGGGCTAAGGTGAAAAAGTAAATATCATCAGATGAAATCTGGAAAGAAGCTTTCTGAGAAACTGCTTAGTGTTCTGTTAATTCATCTCACAGAGTTACATGTGTATTTAGAGGATCTCTTCGCTAGCCTTCTTTCTCTGGAATCTGAGAACAGATAGATCGGTTTCCTTTGAAGACCATAGGGCCAAAGGAAATATCCTCCGATAACAAAGAGAAAGAAGCTTTCTAAGAAACTTCTTTGTGTTCTGTGAAATCATCTCACAGAGTTACAGCTTTCCCCTGAAGAAGCCTTTCGCTAAGACAGTTCTTGTGGAATTGGCAAAATGATATTTGGAAGCCCATAGAGGGCTATGGTGAAAAAGGAAATATCCTTAGATAAAATCTGGAAAGAAGCTTTCTGAGAAACTGCTTAGTGTTCTGTGAATTCATCTCACAGAGTTACATGTGTATTTCGAGGATCTCTTTGCTAGCCTTCTTTCTGTGGAATCTGAGAACAGATATTTCGGATCCCTCTGAAGACTATAGGGCCAAAGGAAATATCCTCCGATAACAAAGAGAAAGAAGCTTTCTGAGAAACTTCTTTGTGTTCTGTGAAATCATCTGACAGAGTTACAGCTTTCCCCTCAAGAAGCCTTTCGCTAAGACAGTTCTTGAGGAATTGGCAAAGTGATATTTGGAAGCCCATAGAGGACTAGGGTGAAAAAGGAAATATCGTCAGATGAAATCTGGAAAGAAGCTTTCTGCGAAACTGCTTAGTGTTCTGTTAATTCATCTCACAGAGATACATGTGTATTTCGAGGATCTCTTTGCTAGCCTTATTTCTGTGGAATCTGAGAACAGATATTTCGGATCCCTTTGAGGACTATAGGGCCAAAGGAATTATCCTCCGATAACAAAGAGAAAGAAGCTTTCTGAGAAACTTCTTTGTGTTCTGTGAAATCATCTCACAGAGTTACAGCTTTCCCCTGAAGAAGACTTTCGCTAAGACAGTTCTTGTGGAATTGGCAAAGTGATATTTGGAAGCCCATAGAGGGCTATGGTGAAAAAGGAAATAACCTCAGATGAAATCTGGAAAGAAGCTTTCTGAGAAACTGCTTAGTGTTCTGTGAATTCATCTCACAGAGTTACATGTGTATTTCGAGGATCTCTTTGCTAGTCTTCTTTCTGTGGAATCTGAGAACATATATTTCGGATCCCTTTGAAGACTATAGGGCCAAAGGAAATATCCTCCGATAACAAAGAGAAAGAAGCTTTCTGAGAAACTTCTTTGTGTTCTGTTAAATCATCTCACAGATTTACAGCTTTCCCCTGGAGAAGCCTTTCGCTAAAACAGTTCTTTTGGAACTGGCAAAGTGATATTTGGAAGCTCATAGAGGGCTATGGTGAAAAAGGAAATATCCTCAGATGGAATCTGGAAAGAAGCTTTCTGAGAAACTGCTTACTGTTCTGTTAATTCATCTCACAGAGTTACATGTGTATTTCGAGGATCCCTTTGCTAGCCCTATTTCTGTGAAATCTGAGAACAGATATTTCGGATCCCTTTGAAGACTATAGGGCCAAAGGAAATATCCTCCGATAACAAAGAGAAAGAAGCTTTCTGAGAAACTTCTTTGTGTTCTGTGAAATCATCTCACAGAGATACAGCTTTCCCCTGAAGAAGCCTTTCGCTAAGCAGGTCTTGTGGAATTGGCAAGGTGATATTTGGAAGCCCATAGAGGGCTATGGTGAAAAAGGAAATATCCTCAGATGAAATCTGGAAAGAAGCTTTCTGCGAAACTGCTTAGTGTTCTGTGAATTCATCTCACAGAGTTACATGTGTATTTCGAGGATCTCTTTGCTAGCCCTATTTCTGTGGAATCTGAGAACAGATATTTCGGATCCCTTTGAAGACTATAGGGCCAAAGGAAATATCCTCAGATAACAAAGAGAAAGAAGCTTTCTGAGAAACTTCTTTGTGTTCTGTGAAATCATCTCACAGAGTTACAGCTTTCCCCTGAAGAAGCCTTTCGCTAAGACAGTTCTTGTGGAATTGGCAAAGTGATATTTGGAAGCCCATAGAGGGCTATGGTGAAAAAGGAAATATCCTCAGATGAAATCTGGAAAGAAGCTTTCTGAGAAACTGCTTACTGTTCTGTTAATTCATCTCACAGAGTTACATGTGTATTTCGAGGATCTCTTTGCTAGCCTTCTTTCTGTGGAATCTGAGAACAGATATTTCGGATCCCTTTGAAGACTATAGGGCCAAAGGAAATATCCTCCGATAACAAAGAGAAAGAAGCTTTCTGAGAAACTTCTTTGTGTTCTGTGAAATCATCTCACAGAGTTACAGCTTTCCCCTCAAGAAGCCTTTCGCTAAGACAGTTCTTGTGGAATTGGCAAAGTGATATTTGGAAGCCCAGAGAGGGCTATGGTGAAAAAGGAAATAACCTCAGATGAAATCTGGAAAGAAGCTTTCTGAGAAACTGCTTAGTGTTCTGTGAATTCATCTCACAGAATTACATGTGTATTTCGAGGATCTCTTTGCTAGCCTTCTTTCTGTGGAATCTGAGATCAGATATTTCGGATCCCTTTGACGACTACAGGGCCAAAGGAAATATCCTCCGATAACAAAGAGAAAGAAGCTTTCTGAGAAACTTCTTTGTGTTCTGTGAAATCATCTCACAGAGTTACAGCTTTCCCCTCAAGAAGCCTTTCGCTAAGACAGTTCTTGTGGAATTGGCAAAGTGATATTTGGAAGCCCAGAGAGGGCTATGGTGAAAAAGGAAATATCGTCAGATGAAAACTGGAAAGAAGCTTTCTGAGAAACTGCTCAGTGTTCTGTTAATTCATCTCACAGAGTTACATGTGTATTTCGAGGATCTCTTTGCTAGCCCTATTTCTGTGAAATCTGAGAACAGATATTTCGGATCCCTTTGAAGACTATAGGGCCAAAGGAAATATCCTCCGATAACAAAGAGAAAGAAGCTTCCTGAGAAACTTCTTTGTGTTCTGTGAAATCATCTCACAGAGTTACAGCTTTCCCCTCAAGAAGCCTTTCGCTAAGACAGTTCTTGTGGAATTGGCAAAGTGATATTTGGAAGCCCATAGAGGGCTCTGGTGAAAAAGGAAATATCCTCAGATGAAATCCGGAAAGAAGCTTTCTGAGAAACTGCTTAGTGTTCTGTTAATTCATCTCACAGAGTTACATGTGTATTTCGAGAATCTCTTTGCTAGCACTATTTCTGTGAAATCTGAGAACAGATATTTCGGATCCCTTTGAAGACTATAGGGCCAAAGGAAATATCCTCCGATAACAAAGAGAAAGAAGCTTTCTGAGAAACTTCTTTGTGTTCTGTGAAATCATCTCACAGAGTTACAGCTTTCCCCTCAAGAAGCCTTTCGCTAAGACAGTTCTTGTGGAATTGGCAAAGTGATATTTGGAAGCCCATAGAGGGCTAAGGTGAAAAAGTAAATATCATCAGATGAAATCTGGAAAGAAGCTTTCTGAGAAACTGCTTAGTGTTCTGTTAATTCATCTCACAGAGTTACATGTGTATTTAGAGGATCTCTTCGCTAGCCTTCTTTCTCTGGAATCTGAGAACAGATAGATCGGTTTCCTTTGAAGACCATAGGGCCAAAGGAAATATCCTCCGATAACAAAGAGAAAGAAGCTTTCTAAGAAACTTCTTTGTGTTCTGTGAAATCATCTCACAGAGATACAGCTTTCCTCTGAAGAAGCCTTTCGCTAAGCAGGTCTTGTGGAATTGGCAAGGTGATATTTGGAAGCCCATAGAGGGCTATGGTGAAAAAGGAAATATCCTCAGATGAAATCTGGAAAGAAGCTTTCTGCGAAACTGCTTAGTGTTCTGTGAATTCATCTCACAGAGTTACATGTGTATTTCGAGGATCTCTTTGCTAGCCCTATTTCTGTGGAATCTGAGAACAGATATTTCGGATCCCTTTGAAGACTATAGGGCCAAAGGAAATATCCTCCGATAACAAAGAGAAAGAAGCTTTCTGAGAAACTTCTTTGTGTTCTGTGAAATCATCTCACAGAGTTACAGCTTTCCCCTGAAGAAGCCTTTCGCTAAGACAGTTCTTGTGGAATTGGCAAAGTGATATTTGGAAGCCCATAGAGGGCTATGGTGAAAAAGGAAATATCCTCAGATGAAATCTGGAAAGAAGCTTTCTGAGAAACTGCTTACTGTTCTGTTAATTCATCTCACAGAGTTACATGTGTATTTCGAGGATCTCTTTGCTAGCCTTCTTTCTGTGGAATCTGAGAACAGATATTTCGGATCCCTTTGAAGACTATAGGGCCAAAGGAAATATCCTCCGATAACAAAGAGAAAGAAGCTTTCTGAGAAACTTCTTTGTGTTCTGTGAAATCATCTCACAGAGTTACAGCTTTCCCCTCAAGAAGCCTTTCGCTAAGACAGTTCTTGTGGAATTGGCAAAGTGATATTTGGAAGCCCAGAGAGGGCTATGGTGAAAAAGGAAATAACCTCAGATGAAATCTGGAAAGAAGCTTTCTGAGAAACTGCTTAGTGTTCTGTGAATTCATCTCACAGAATTACATGTGTATTTCGAGGATCTCTTTGCTAGCCTTCTTTCTGTGGAATCTGAGATCAGATATTTCGGATCCCTTTGACGACTACAGGGCCAAAGGAAATATCCTCCGATAACAAAGAGAAAGAAGCTTTCTGAGAAACTTCTTTGTGTTCTGTGAAATCATCTCACAGAGTTACAGCTTTCCCCTCAAGAAGCCTTTCGCTAAGACAGTTCTTGTGGAATTGGCAAAGTGATATTTGGAAGCCCAGAGAGGGCTATGGTGAAAAAGGAAATATCGTCAGATGAAAACTGGAAAGAAGCTTTCTGAGAAACTGCTCAGTGTTCTGTTAATTCATCTCACAGAGTTACATGTGTATTTCGAGGATCTCTTTGCTAGCCCTATTTCTGTGAAATCTGAGAACAGATATTTCGGATCCCTTTGAAGACTATAGGGCCAAAGGAAATATCCTCCGATAACAAAGAGAAAGAAGCTTCCTGAGAAACTTCTTTGTGTTCTGTGAAATCATCTCACAGAGTTACAGCTTTCCCCTCAAGAAGCCTTTCGCTAAGACAGTTCTTGTGGAATTGGCAAAGTGATATTTGGAAGCCCATAGAGGGCTCTGGTGAAAAAGGAAATATCCTCAGATGAAATCCGGAAAGAAGCTTTCTGAGAAACTGCTTAGTGTTCTGTTAATTCATCTCACAGAGTTACATGTGTATTTCGAGAATCTCTTTGCTAGCCCTATTTCTGTGAAATCTGAGAACAGATATTTCGGATCCCTTTGAAGACTATAGGGCCAAAGGAAATATCCTCCGATAACAAAGAGAAAGAAGCTTTCTGAGAAACTTCTTTGTGTTCTGTGAAATCATCTCACAGAGTTACAGCTTTCCCCTCAAGAAGCCTTTCGCTAAGACAGTTCTTGTGGAATTGGCAAAGTGATATTTGGAAGCCCATAGAGGGCTAAGGTGAAAAAGTAAATATCATCAGATGAAATCTGGAAAGAAGCTTTCTGAGAAACTGCTTAGTGTTCTGTTAATTCATCTCACAGAGTTACATGTGTATTTAGAGGATCTCTTCGCTAGCCTTCTTTCTCTGGAATCTGAGAACAGATAGATCGGTTTCCTTTGAAGACCATAGGGCCAAAGGAAATATCCTCCGATAACAAAGAGAAAGAAGCTTTCTAAGAAACTTCTTTGTGTTCTGTGAAATCATCTCACAGAGTTACAGCTTTCCCCTGAAGAAGCCTTTCGCTAAGACAGTTCTTGTGGAATTGGCAAAATGATATTTGGAAGCCCATAGAGGGCTATGGTGAAAAAGGAAATATCCTTAGATAAAATCTGGAAAGAAGCTTTCTGAGAAACTGCTTAGTGTTCTGTGAATTCATCTCACAGAGTTACATGTGTATTTCGAGGATCTCTTTGCTAGCCTTCTTTCTGTGGAATCTGAGAACAGATATTTCGGATCCCTCTGAAGACTATAGGGCCAAAGGAAATATCCTCCGATAACAAAGAGAAAGAAGCTTTCTGAGAAACTTCTTTGTGTTCTGTGAAATCATCTGACAGAGTTACAGCTTTCCCCTCAAGAAGCCTTTCGCTAAGACAGTTCTTGAGGAATTGGCAAAGTGATATTTGGAAGCCCATAGAGGACTAGGGTGAAAAAGGAAATATCGTCAGATGAAATCTGGAAAGAAGCTTTCTGCGAAACTGCTTAGTGTTCTGTTAATTCATCTCACAGAGATACATGTGTATTTCGAGGATCTCTTTGATAGCACTATTTCTGTGGAATCTGAGAACAGATATTTTGGATCCCTTTGAAGGATATAGGGCCAAAGGAAATATCCTCGAATAACAAAGAGAAAGAAGCTTTCTGAGAAATTTCTTTGTGTTCTGTGAAATCATCTCACAGAGTTACAGCTTTCCCCTCAAGAAGCCTTTCCCTAAGACAGTTCTTGTGGAATTGGCAAAGTGATATTTGGAAGCCCATAGAGGGCTATGGTGAAAAAGGAAATATCCTCAGATGAAATCTGGAAAGAAGCTTTCTGAGAAACTGCTTAGTGTTCTGTTAATTCATCTCACAGAGTTACATGTGTATTTAGGGGATCTCTTCGCTAGCCTTCTTTCTCTGGAATCTGAGAACAGATATTTCGGTTTCCTTTGAAGACCATAGGGCCAAAGGAAATATCCTCCGATAACAAAGAGAAGGAAGCTTTCTAAGAAACTTCTTTGTGTTCTGTGAAATCATCTTACAGAGTTACAGCTTTCCCCTGAAGAAGCCTTTCGCTAAGACAGTTCTTGTGGAATTGGCAAAATGATATTTGGAAGCCCATAGAGGGCTATGGTGAAAAAGGAAATATCCTTAGATAAAATCTGGAAAGAAGCTTTCTGAGAAACTGCTTAGTGTTCTGTTAATTCATCTCACAGAGTTACATGTGCATTTCGAGGATCTCTTTGCTAGCCTTCTTTCTGTGGAATCTGAGAACAGATATTTCGGATCCCTTTGAAGACTATAGGGCCAAAGGAAATATCCTCCAATAACAAAGAGAAAGAAGCTTTCTGAGAAACTTCTTTGTGTTCTGTGAAATCATCTCACAGAGTTACAGCTTTGCCCTCAAGAAGCCTTTCGCTAAGACAGTTCTTGTGGAATTGGCAAAGTGATATTTGGTAGCCCATAGAGGGCTATGGTGAAAAAGGAAATATCGTCAGATGAAATCTGGAAAGAAGCTTTCTGCGAAACTGCTTAGTGTTCTGTTAATTCATCTCACAGAGTTACATGTGTATTTCGAGGATCTCTTTGCTAGCACTATTTCTGTGGAATCTGAGAACAGATATTTTGGATCCCTTTGAAGGCTATAGGGCCAAAGGAAATATCCTCCGATAACAAAGAGAAAGAAGCCTTCTGAGAAACTTCTTTGTGTTCTATTTAATCATCACACAGAGTTACAGCTTTCCCCTGAAGAAGACTTTCTCTGAGACAGGTCTTGTGGAATTGGCAAAGTGATATTTCTAAGCCCATAGAGGGCTATGGTGAAAAAGGAAATATCCCCAGATGAAATCTGGAAAGAAGCTTTCTGAGAAACTGCTTAGTGTTCTGTTAATTCATCTCACAGAATTACATGTGTATTTCGAGTATCTCTTTGCTAGCCTTCTTTCTCTGGAAACTGAGAACAGTTATTTCGGTTCCCTTTGAAGACTATAAGGCCAAAGGAAATATCTTCCGATAACAAAGAGAAAGAAACTTTCTGAGAAACTTCTTTGTGTTCTGTGAAATCATCTCACAGAGTTACAGCTTTGCCCTCAAGAAGCCTTTTGCTAAGACAGTTCTTGTGGAATTGGCAAAGTGATATTTGGAAGCCCATAGAGGGCTATGGTGAAAAAGGAAATATCCTCAGTTGAAATCTGGAAAGAAGCTTTCTGAGAAACTGCTTAGTGTTCTGTTAATTCATCTCACAGAGTTACATGTGTATTTCGAGGATCTCTTTGCTAGCCTTCTTTCTGTGGAATCTGAGAACAGATATTTCGGATCTCTTTGAAGTCTATAGGGCCAAAGGAAATATCCTCCGATAACAAAGAGAAAGAAGCTTTCTGAGAAACTTCTTTGTGTTCTGTGAAATCATCTCACAGAGTTACAGCTTTCACCTCAAGAAGCCTTTCGCTAAGGCAGTTCTTGTGGGATTGGCAAAGTGATATTTGGAAGCCCATAGAGGGCTCAGGTGAAAAAGGAAATATCCTCAGATGAAATATGGAAAGAAGCTTTCTGAGAAACTAGTTAGTGTTCTGTTAATTCATCTCACAGAGTTACATGTATATTTCGAGGATCTCTTTGCTAGCCCTATTTCTGTGCAATCTGAGAACAGATATTTCGGATCCCTTTGAAGACTAAAGCGCCAAAGGAAATATCCTACGATAACAATTAGAAAGAAGCTTTCTGAGAAGCTTCTTTGTGTTCTGTGAAATCATCTCACAGAGTTACAGCATTCCCCTGAAGAAGCCTTTTTCTAAGACAGTTCTTGTGGAATTGGAAAAGTGATATTTGGAAGCCCATAGAGGGCTCTGGTGAAAAAGGAAATATCCTCAGATGAAATCTGGAAAGAAGCTTTGTGAGAAACTGCTTAGTGTCCTGTTAATTCATCTCACAGAGTTACATGTGTATTTCGAGGATCTCTTTGCTAGCCCTATTTCTGTAGAATCTGAGAACAGATATTTCGGATCCCTTTGAAGACTATAGGGCCAAAGGAAATATCCTCCGATAACAAAGAGAAAGAAGCTTTCTGAGAAAATTCTTTGTGTTCTGTGAAATCATCTCACAGAGTTACACCTTTCCTCTCAAGAAGCCTTTCGCTAAGACAGTTCTTGTGGAATTGGCAAAGTGATATTGGGAAGCCCATAGAGGGCTATGGTGAAAAAGTAAATATCATCAGATGAAATCTGGAAAGAAGCTTTCTGAGAAACTGCTTAGTGTTCTGTGAATTCATCTCACAGACTTACATGTGTATTTCGAGGATCTCTTTGCTAGCCTTCTTTCTGTGGAATCTGAGAACAGATATTTCGGTTCCCTTTGAAGAGTATAGGGCCAAAGGAAATATCCTCCGATAACAAAGAGAAAGAAGCTTTCTGAGAAACTTCTTTGTGTTCTGTGAAATCATCTCACAGAGTTACAGCTTTCCCCTCAGGAAGCTTTTCGCTAAGACAGTTCCTGTGGAATTGGCAAAATGATATTTGGAAGCCCATAGAGGGCTACGGTGAAAAAGGAAATATCCTTACATAAAATCTGGAAAGAAGCTTTCTGAGAAACTGCTTAGTGTTCTGTTAATTCATCTCACAGAGTTACATGTGTATTTCCAGGATCTCTTTGCTAGCCTTCTTTCTGTGGAATCTGAGAACAGATATTTCGGATCCCTTTGAAGACTATAGGGCCAAAGGAAATATCATCCGATAACAAAGAGAAAGAAGATTTCTGAGAAACTTCTTTGTGTTCTGTGAAATCATCTCACAGAGTTACAGCTTTCCCCTCAAGAAGCCTTTCGCTAAGACAGTTCTTGTGGAATTGGCAAAGTGATATTTGGAAGCCCATAGAGGGCTATGGTGAAAAAGGAAATATCCTCAGATGAAATCTGGAAAGAAGCTTTCTGAGAAACTGCTTAGTGTTCTGTTAATTCATGTCACAGAGTTACATGTGTATTTCTTGGATTTCTTTGCTAGCCTTCTTTCTGTGGAATCTGAGAACAGATATTTCGGATCCCGTTGAAGACTATAGGGCCAAAGGAAATATCCTCCGATAACAAAGAGAAAGAAGCCTTCTGAGAAACTTCTTTGTGTTCTATTTAATCAACTCACAGAGTTACAGCTTTCCCCTGAAGAAGCCTTTCTCTGAGACAGGTCTTGTGGAATTGGCAAAGTGATATTTGGAAGCCCATAGAGGGCTATGGTGAAAAAGGAAATATCCTCAGATGAAATCTGGAAAGAAGCTTTCTGAGAAACTGCTTAGTGTTCTATTAATTCATCTCACAGAGTTACATGTGTATTTCGAGGATCTCTTTGCTAGCCTTATTTCTGTGGAATCTGAGAACAGATATTTCGGATCCCTTTGAGGACTATAGGGCCAAAGGAATTATCCTCCGATAACAAAGAGAAAGAAGCTTTCTGAGAAACCTCTTTGTGTTCTGTGAAATCATCTCACAGAGTTACAGCTTTCCCCTGAAGAAGCCTTTCGCTAAGACAGTTCTTGTGGAATTGGCAAAGTGTTATTTGGAAGCCCATAGAGGGCTATGGTGAAAAAGGAAATATCGTCAGATGAAAACTGGAAAGAAGCTCTCTGAGAAACTGCTTAGTGTTCTGTTAATTCATCTCACAGAGTTTCATGTGTATTTCGAGGATCTCTTTGCTAGCCCTATTTCTGTGAAATCTGAGAACAGATATTTCGGATCCCTTTGAAGACTATAGGGCCAAAGGAAATATCCTCCGATAACAAAGAGAAAGAAGCTTCCTGAGAAACTTCTTTGTGTTCTGTTAAATCATCTCACAGAGCTACAGCTTTCCCCTCAAGAAGCCTTTCGCTAAGACAGTTCTTGTGGAATTGGCAAAGTGATATTTGGAAGCCCATAGAGGGCTCTGGTAAAAAAGGAAATATCCTCAGATGAAACCTGGAAAGAAGCTTTCTTAGAAACTGCTTAGTGTTCTGTTAATTCATCTCACAGAGTTACATGTGTATTTCGAGGATCTCTTTGATAGCCCTATTTCTGTGAAATCTGAGAACAGATATTTCGGATCCCTTTGAAGACTATAGGGCCAAAGGAAATATCCTCCGATAACAAAGAGAAAGAAGCTTTCTGAGAAACTTCTTTGTGTTGTGTGAAATCATCTCACAGAGTTACAGCTTTTCCCTCAAGAAGCCTTTCGCTAAGACAGTTCTTGTGGAATTGGCAAAGTGATATTTGGAAGCCCATAGAGGGCTGAGGTGAAAAAGTAAATATCATCAGATGAAATCTGGAAAGAAGCTTTCTGCGAAACTGCTTAGTGTTCTGTTAATTCATCTCACAGAATTACATGTGTATTTCGAGGATCTCTTTGCTAGCCTTCTTTCTGTGGAATCTGAGAACAGATATTTCGGTTCCCTTTGAAGACCATAGGGCCACAGGAAATATCCTCCGATAACAAAGAGAAAGAAGCTTTCTAAGAAACTTCTTTGTGTTCTGTGAAATCATCTCACAGATTTACAGCTTTCCCCTCAAGAAGCCTTTCGCTAAGACAGTTCTTGTGGAATTGGCGAAATGATATTTGGAAGCCCATAGAGGGCTATGGTGAAAAAGGAAATATCCTTAGATAAAATCTGGAAAGAAGCTTTCTGAGAAACTGCTTAGTGTTCTGTGAATTCATCTCACAGAGTTACATGTGTATTTCGAGGATCTCTTTGCTAGCCTTCTTTCTGTGGAATCTGAGAACAGATATTTCGGATCCCTTAGAAGACTATAGGGCCAAAGGAAATATCCTCCGATAACAAAGAGAAAGAAGCTTTCTGAGAAACTTCTTTGTGTTCTGTGAAATCATGTCACAGAGTTACAGCTTTGCCCTCAAGAAGCCTTTCGCTAAGACAGTTCTTGTGGAATTGGCAAAGTGATATTTGGAAGCCCATAGAGGGCTATGGTGAAAAAGGAAATATCGTCAGATGAAATCTGGAAAGAAGCTTTCTGCGAAACTGCTTAGTGTTCTGTTAATTCATCTCACAGAGTTACATGTGTATTTCGAGGATCTCTTTGCTAGCACTATTTCTGTGGAATCTGAGAACAGATATTTTGGATCCCTTTGAAGGCTATAGGGCCAAAGGAAATATCCTCGAATAACAAAGAGAAAGAAGCTTTCGGAGAAACTTCTTTGTGTTCTGTGAAATCATCTCACAGAGTTACAGCTTTCCCCTCAAGAAGCCTTTCACTAAGACAGTTCTTGTGGAATTGGCAAAGTGATATTTGGAAGCCCATAGAGGGCTCTGGTGAAAAAGGAAATATCCTCAGATGAAATCTGGAAAGAAGCTTTCTGAGAAACTGCTTAGTGTTCTGTTAATTCATGTCACAGAGTTACATGTGTATTTCGAGGATCTCTTTGCTAGCCTTCTTTCTCTGGAATCTGAGAACAGTTATTTCGGTTCCCTTTGAAGACTATAGGGCCAAAGGAAATATCCTCCGATAACAAAGAGAAAGAAGCTTTCTGAGAAACTTCTTTGTGTTCTGTGAAATCATCTCACAGAGTTACAGCTTTCCCCTCAAGAAGCCTTTGGCTAAAACAGTTCTTGTGGAATAGGCAAAGTGATATTTGGAAGCCCATAGAGGGCTCTGGTGAAAAAGGAATTATCCTCAGATGAAATCTGGAAAGAAGCTTTCTGAGAAACTGCTTAGTGTTCTGTGAATTCATCTCACAGAGTTACATGTGTATTTCGAGGATCTCTTTGCTAGCCTTCTTTCTGTGGAATCTGAGAACAGATATTTCGGATCCCTTTGAAGACTATAGGGCCAAAGGAAATATCCTCCAATAACAAAGAGAAAGAAGCTTTCTGAGAAACTTCTTTGTGTTCTGTGAATTCATCTCACAGAGTTACAGCTTTCCCCTCAAGAAGCCTTTCGCTAAGACAGTTCTTGTGGAATTGGCAAAGTGATATTTGGAAGCACATAGAGGGCTATGGTGAAAAAGGAAATATCGTCAGATGAAAACTGGAAAGAAGCTTTCTGAGAAACTGCTTAGTGTTCTCTTAATTCATCTCACAGAGTTACGTGTGTATTTCGAGGATCTCTTTGCTAGCCCTATTTCTGTGAAATCTGAGAACAGATATTTCGGATCCCTTTGAAGACTGTAGGGCCAAAGGAAATATCCTCCGATAACAAAGAGAAAGAAGCTTTCTGAGAAACTTCTTTGTGTTCTGTGAAATCATCTCACAGAGTTACAGCTTTCCCCTCAAGAAGCCTTTCGCTAAGACAGTTCTTGTGGAATTGGCAAAGTGATATTTGGAAGCCCATAGAGGGCTCTGGTGAAAAAGGAAATATCCTCAGATGAAATCTGGAAAGAAGCTTTCTGAGAAACTGCTTAGTGTTCTGTGAATTCATCTCACAGAGTTACATGTGTATTTCGAGGATCTCTTTGCTAGCCTTCTTTCTCTGGAATCTGAGAACAGATATTTCGGTTCCCTTTGAAGACCATAGGGCCAAAGGAAATATCCTCCGATAACAAAGAGAAAGAAACTTTCTAAGAAACTTCTTTGTGTTTTGTGAAATCATCTCACAGAGTTACAGCTTTCCCCTGAAGAAGCCTTTCGCGAAGACAGTTCTTGTGGAATTGGCAAAATGATATTTGGAAGCCCATAGAGGGCTATGGTGAAAAAGGAAATATCCTTAGATAAAATCTGGAAAGAAGCTTTCTGAGAAACTGCTTAGTGTTCTGTGAATTCATCTCACAGAGTTACATGTGTATTTCGAGGATCTCTTTGCTAGCCTTCTTTCTGTGGAATCTGAGAACAGATATTTCGGATCCCTTTGAAGACTGTAGGGCCAAATGAAATATCCTCCGATAACAAAGAGAAAGAAGCTTTCTGAGAAACTTCTTTGTGTTCTGTGAAATCATCTCACAGAGTTACAGCTTTGCCCTCAAGAAGCCTTTCGCTAAGACAGTTCTTGTGGAATTGGCAAAGTGATATTTGGAAGCCCATAGAGGGCTATGGTGAAAAAGGAAATATCCTCAGATGAAATCTGGAAAGAAGCTTTCTGCGAAACTGCTTAGTGTTCTGTTAATTCATCTCACAGAGTTACATGTGTATTTCGAGGATCTCTTTGCTAGCACTATTTCTGTGGAATCTGAGAACAGATATTTTGGATCCCTTTGAAGGCTATAGGGCCAAAGGAAATAACTCGAATAACAAAGAGAAAGAAGCTTTCGGAGAAACTTCTTTGTGTTCTGTGAAATCATCTCACAGAGTTACAGCTTTCCCCTCAAGAAGACGTTCGCTAAGACAGTTCTTGTGGAATTGGCAAAGTGATATTTGGAAGCCCCTAGAGGGCTATGGTGAAAAAGGAAATATCCTCAGATGAAATCTGGAAAGAAGCTTTCTGAGAAACTGCTTAGTGTTCTGTGAATTTATCTCACAGAATTACATGTGTATTTCGAGGATGTCTTTGCTAGCCCTATTTCTGTGAAATCTGAGAACAGATATTTCGGATCCCTTTGAAGACTATAGGGGCAAAGAAATATCCTCCGATAACAAAGAGAAAGAAGCTTTGTGAGAAACTTCTTTGTGTTCTGTGAAATCATCTCACAGATTTACAGCTTTCCCCTCAAGAAGCCTTTCGCTAAGACAGTTCTTCTGGATTTGGCATAGTGATATTTTGAAGCCCATTGAGGGCTATGGTGAAAAAGGAAATAACCTCAGATGAAATCTGGAAAGAAGCTTTCTGAGAAACTGCTTAGTGTTCTGTGAATTCATCTCACAGAGTTACATGTGTATTTCGAGGATCTCTTTGATAGCCTTCTTTCTGTGGAATCTGAGAACAGATATTTCGGATCCCTTTGAAGACAATAGGGCCAAAGGAAATATCCTCCGATAACAAAGAGAAAGAAGCTTTCTGAGAAACTTCTTTGTGTTCTGTGAAATCATCTCACAGAGTTACAGCTTTCCCCTCAAAAAGCCTTTCGCTAAGACAGTTCTTGTGGAATTGGCAAAGTGATATTTGGAACCCCTAGAGGGCTCTGGTGAAAAAGGAAATATCCTCGGATGAAATCTGGAAAGAAGCTTTCTGAGAAACTGCTTAGTGTTCTGTGAATTCATCTCCCAGAGTTACATGTGTATTTCGAGGATATCTTTGCTAGCCTTCTTTCTGTGGAATCTGAGAACAGATATTTCGGTTCCCTTTGAAGACTATAGGGCCAAAGGAAATATCCTCCGATAACAAAGAGAAAGAAGCTTTCTGAGAAACTTCTTTGTGTTCTGTGAAATCATCTCACAGAGTTACAGATTTCCCCTCAGGAAGCCTTTCGCTAAGACAGTTCTTGTGGAATTCGCAAAGTGATATTTGGAAGCCCATAGAGGGCTCTGGTGAAAAAGGAAATATTCTCAGATGAAATATGGAAAGAAGATTTCTGGAAACTGCTTAGTGTTCTGTTAATTCATCTCACAGAGTTACATGTGTATTTCGAGGATCTCTTTAGTAGCCCTATTTCTGTGGAATCTGAGAACAGATATTTCAGATCCCTTTGAAGACTATAGGGCCAACGGAAATATCCTCCGATAACAAAGAGAAAGAAGCTTTCTGAGAAACTTCTTTGTGTTCTATGAAATCATCTCACAGAGTTACAGCTTTGCCCTCAAGAAGCCTTTCGCTAAGACAGTTCTTGAGGAATTGGCAAAGTGATATTTGGAAGCCCATAGAGCGCTATGTTGAAAAAGGAAATATCCTCAGATGAATCTGGAAAGAAGCTTTCTGAGAAACTGCTTAGTGTTCTGTGAATTCATCTCACAGAGTTACATGTGTATTTCGAGGATCTCTTTGCTAGCCTTCTCTCTCTGAAATCTGAGAACAGTTATTTCGGTTCCCTTTAAAGACTATAGGGCCAAAGGAAATATCCTCCGATAACAAAGAGAAAGAAGCTTTCTGAGAAACTTCTTTGTGTTCTGTGAAATCATCTCACAGAGTTACAGCTTTCCCCTCAAGAAGCCTTTCGCTAAGACAGTTCTTGTGGAATTGGCAAAGTTATATTTGGAAGCCCATAGAGGGCTATGGTGAAAAAGGAAATATCCTCAGATGAAATCTGGAAAGAAGCTTTCTGAGAAACTGCTTAGTGTTCTGTTAATTCATCTCACAGAGTTACATGTGTATTTCGAGGATCTCTTTGCTAGCCTTCTTTCTGTGGAATCTGAGAACAGATATTTCGGATCCCTTTGAAGACAATAGGGCCAAAGGAAATATCCTCCGATAACAAAGAGAAAGAAGCTTTCTGAGAAACTTCTTTGTGTTCTGTGAAATCATCTCACAGAGTTACAGCTTTCCCCTCAAGAAGCCTTTCGCTAAGACAGTTCTTGTGGAATTGGCAAAGTGATATTTGGAAGCCCATAGAGGGCTCTGGTGAAAAAGGAAATATCCTCAGATGAAATCTGGAAAGAAGCTTTCTGAGAAACTGCTTAGTGTTCTGTGAATTTATCTCACAGAATTACATGTGTATTTCGAGGATGTCTTTGCTAGCCCTATTTCTGTGAAATCTGAGAACAGATATTTCGGATCCCTTTGAAGACTATAGGGGCAAAGAAATATCCTCCGATAACAAAGAGAAAGAAGCTTTGTGAGAAACTTCTTTGTGTTCTGTGAAATCATCTCACAGATTTACAGCTTTCCCCTCAAGAAGCCTTTCGCTAAGACAGTTCTTCTGGATTTGGCATAGTGATATTTGGAAGCCCATAGAGGGCTATGGTGAAAAAGGAAATAACCTCAGATGAAATCTGGAAAGAAGCTTTCTGAGAAACTGCTTAGTGTTCTGTGAATTCATCTCACAGAGTTACATGTGTATTTCGAGGATCTCTTTGTTAGCCTTCTTTCTGTGGAATCTGAGAACAGATATTTCGGATCCCTTTGAAGACAATAGGGCCAAAGGAAATATCCTCCGATAACAAAGAGAAAGAAGCTTTCTGAGAAACTTCTTTGTGTTCTGTGAAATCATCTCACAGAGTTACAGCTTTCCCCTCAAGAAGCCTTTCGCTAAGACAGTTCTTGTGGAATTGGAAAAGTGATATTTGGAAGCCCATAGAGCGCTATGTTGAAAAAGGAAATATCCTCAGATGAAATCTGGAAAGAAGCTTTCTGAGAAACTGCTTAGTGTTCTGTGAATTCATCTCAAAGAGTTACATGTGTATTTCGAGGATCTCTTTGCTAGCCTTCTTTCTCTGAAATCTGAGAACAGTTATTTCGGTTCCCTTTGAACACTATAGGGCCAAAGGAAATATCCTCCGATAAAAAAGAGAAAGAAGCTTTCTGAGAAACTTCTTTGTGTTCTGTGAAATCATCTCACAGAGTTACAGCTTTCCCCTCAAGAAGCCTTTCGCTACGACAGTTCTTGTGGAATTGGCAAAGTGATATTTGGAAGCCCATAGAGGGCTATGGTGAAAAAGGAAATATCCTCAGATGAAATCTGGAAAGAAGCTTTCTGAGAAACTGCTTAGTGTTCTGTTAATTCGTCTCACAGAGTTACATGTGTATTTCGAGGATCTCTTTGGTAGCCCTATTTTTGTGGAATCTGAGAACAGATATTTCGGATCCCTTTGAAGACTGTAGGGCCAAAGGAAATATCCTCAGATAACAAAGAGAAAGAAGCTTTCTGAGAAACTTCTTTGTGTTCTGTGAAATCATCTCACAGAGTTACAGCTTTCCCCTCAAGAAGCCTTTCGCTACGACAGTTCTTGTGGAATTGGCAAAGTGATATTTGGAAGCCCATAGAGGGCTATGGTGAAAAAGGAAATATCCTCAGATGAAATCTGGAAAGAAGCTTTCTGAGAAACTGCTTAGTGTTCCGTTAATTCATCTCACAGAGTTACATGTGTATTTCGAGGATCTCTTTGCTAGCCCTATTTCTGTGAAATCTGAGAACAGATATTTCGGATCCGTTTGAAGACTATAGGGGCAAAGGAAATATTCTCCGATAACAAAGAGAAAGAAGCTTTCTGAGAAACTCTTTTTTTTAAATGAAATCATCTCAGAGAGCTACAGCTTTCCCCTGAAGAAGCCTTTCGCTAAGACAGTTCTTGTGGAATTGGCAAAATGATATTTGGAAGCCCATTGAGGGCTATGTTGAAAAAGGAAATATCCTCAGATAAAATCTGGAAAGAAGCTTTCTGAGAAACTGCTTAGTGTTCTGTTAATTGATCTCACAGAGTTACATGTGTATTTCGAGGATCTCTTTGCTAGCCCTATTTCTGTGGAATCTGAGAACAGATATTTCGGATCCCTTTGAAGACTATAGGGCCAAAGGAAATA
This sequence comes from Macaca nemestrina, assembly GCF_043159975.1. Lineage (NCBI taxonomy): Eukaryota > Metazoa > Chordata > Mammalia > Primates > Cercopithecidae > Macaca > Macaca nemestrina. The sequence goes on along the minus strand of NC_092135.1, from coordinate 32,451,007 downwards.
GCATCCGATAACATAGAGAAACAGCTTTCTGAGAAACTTCTTTGTGTTCTGTGAAATCATCTCACAGAGTTACAGCTTTCCCCTCAAGAAGCCTTTCGCTAAGACAGTTCTTGTGGAATTGGCAAAGTGATATTTGGAAGCCCATAGAGGGCTATGGTGAAAAAGGAAATATCCTCAGATGAAATCTGGAAAGAAGGTTTCTGAGAAACTGCTTAGTGTTCTGTGAATTCATCTCACAGAGTTACATGTGTATTTCGAGGATCTCTTTGCTAGCCCTATTTCTGTGCAATCTGAGAACAGATATTTCGGATCCCTTTGAAGACTATAGGGCCTAAGGAAATATCTTCTGATAACAAAGAGAAAGAAGCTTTCTGAGAAGCTTCTTTGTGTTCTGTGAAATCATCTCACAGAGTTACAGCTTTCCCCTCAGAAGCCTTTCGCTAAGACAGTTCTTGTGGAATTGGCAAAGTGATATTTGGAAGCCCATAGAGGGCTATGGTGAAAAAGGAAATATCCTCAGATGAAATCTGGAAAGAAGCTTTCTGAGAAACTGCTTAGTGTTCTGTGAATTCATCTCACAGAGTTACATGTGTATTTCGAGGATCTCTTTGCTAGCCTTCTTTCTGTGGAATCTGAGAAGAGATATTTCGGATCCCTTTGAAGACTATAGGGCCAAAGGAAATATCCTCCGATAACAAAGAGAAAGAAGCTTTCTGAGAAACTTCTTTGTGTTCTGTGAAATCATCTCACAGAGTTACAGCTTTCCCCTCAAGAAGCCTTTCGCTAAGACAGTTCTTTTGGAATTGGCAAAGTGATATTTGGAAGCCCATAGAGGGCTATGGTGAAAAAGGAAATATCCTCAGATGAAATCTGGAAAGAAGCTTTCTGAGAAACTGCTTAGTGTTCTGTTAATTCATCTCACAGAGTTACATGTGTATTTCGAGGATCTCTTTGCTAGCCCTATTTCTGTGAAATCTGAGAACAGATATTTCGGATCCCTTTGAAGACTATAGGGTCAAAGGAAATATCCTCCGATAACAAAGAGAAAGAAGCTTTCTGAGAAACTTCTTTGTGTTCTGTGAAATCATCTCACAGAGTTACAGCTTTCCCCTCAAGAAGACTTTCGCTAAGACAGTTCTTGTGGAATTGGCAAAGTGATATTTGGAAGCCCATAGAGGGCTATGGTGAAAAAGGAAATAACCTCAGATGAAATCTGGAAAGAAGCTTTCTGAGAAACTGCTTAGTGTTCTGTGAATTCATCTCACAGTGTTACATGTGTATTTCGAGGATCTCTTTGATAGCCTTCTTTCTGTGGAATCTGAGAACAGATATTTCGGATCCCTTTGAAGACTATAGGGCCAAAGGAAATATCCTCCGATAACAAAGAGAAAGAAGCTTTCTGAGAAACTTCTTTGTGTTCTGTGAAATCATCTCACAGAGTTACAGCTTTCCCCTCAAGAAGCCTTTCGCTAAGACAGTTCTTGTGGAATTGGCAAAGTGATATTTGGAAGCCCATAGAGGGCTCTGGTGAAAAATGAAATATCCTCAGATGAAATCTGGAAAGAAGCTTTCTGAGAAACTGCTTAGTGTTCTGTGAATTCATCTCACAGAGTTACATGTGTATTTCGAGGATCTCTTTGCTAGCCTTCTTTCTGTGGAATCTGAGAACAGATATTTCGCTTCCCTTTGAAGACTATAGGGCCAAAGGAAATATCCTCCGATAACAAAGAGAAAGAAGCTTTCTGAGAAACTTCTTTGTGTTCTGTAAAATCATCTCACAGAGTTACAGCATTCCCCTCAGGAAGCCTTTCGCTAAGACAGTTCTTGTGGAATTGGCAAAGTGATATTTGGAAGCCCATAGAGGGCTCTGGTGAAAAAGGAAATATCCTCAGATGAAATATGGAAAGAAGATTTCTGGAAACTGCTTAGTGTTCTGTTAATTCATCTCACAGAGTTACATGTGTATTTCGAGGATCTCTTTGCTAGCCTTATTTCTGTGGAATCTGAGAACAGATATTTCGGATCCCTTTGAAGACTATAGGGCCAAAGGAAATATCCTCCGATAACAAAGAGAAAGAAGCTTTCTGAGAAACTTCTTTGTGTTCTGTGAAATCATCTCAAAGAGTTACAGCTTTCCCCTCAAGAAGCCTTTCGCTAAGACAGTTCTTGTGGAGTTGGCAAAGTGATATTTGGAAGCCCTTAGAGGGCTATGTTGAAAAAGGAAATATCCTCAGATGAAATCTGGAAAGAAGCTTTCTGAGAAACTGCTTAGTGTTCTGTGAATTCATCTCACAGAGTTACATGTGTATTTCGAGGATCTCTTTGCTAGCCTTCTTTCTGTGGAATATGAGAACAGATAATTCGGATCCCTTTGAAGACTATAGGGCCAAAGGAAATATCCTCCGATAACAAAGAGAAAGAAGCTTTCTGAGAAGCTTCTTTGTGTTCTGTGAAATCATCTCACAGAGTTACAGCTTTCCCCTCAAGAAGCCTTTCGCTAAGACAGTTCTTGTGGAATTGGCAAAGTGATATTTGAAAGCCCAGAGAGGGCTATGGTGAAAAAGGAAATATCCTCAGATGAAATCTGGAAAGAAGCTTTCTGAGAAACTGCTTAGTGTTCTGTGAATTCATCTCACTGAGTTACGTGTGTATTTCGAGGATCTCTTTGATAGCCTTCTTTCTCTGAAATCTGAGAACAGTTATTTCGGTTCCCTTTGAAGACTATAGGGCCAAAGGAAATATCCTCCGATAACAAAGAGAAAGAAGCTTTCTGAGAAACTTCTTTGTGTTCTGTGAAATCATCTCACAGAGTTACAGCTTTCCCCTCAAGAAGCCTTTCCCTAAGACAGTTCTTGTGGAATTGGCAAAGTGATATTTGGAAGCCCATAGAGGGCTATGGTGAAAAAGGAAATATCCTCAGATGAAATCTGGAAAGAAGCTTTCTGAGAAACTGCTTAGTGTTCTGTTAATTCGTCTCACAGAGTTACATGTGTATTTCGAGGATCTCTTTGGTAGCCCTATTTTTGTGGAATCTGAGAACAGATATTTCGGATCCCTTTGAAGACTATAGGGCCAAAGGAAATATCCTCCGATAACAAAGAGAAAGAAGCTTTCTGAGAAACTTCTTTGTGTTCTGTGAAATCATCTCACAGAGTTACAGCTTTCCCCTCAAGAAGCCTTTCGCTAAGACAGTTCTTGTGGAATTGGCAAAGTGATATTTGGAAGCCCATAGAGGGCTATGGTGAAAAAGGAAATATCCGCAGATGAAATCTGGAAAGACGCTTTCTGAGAAACTGCTTAGTGTTCTGTGAATTCATCTCACAGAATTACATGTGTATTTCGAGGATCTCTTTGCTAGCCTTCTTTCTGTGGAATCTGAGAACAGATATTTCGGATCCCTTTGAAGACTATAGGGCCAAAGGAAATATCCTCCGATAACAAAGAGAAAGAAGCTTTCTGAGAAACTTCTTTGTGTTCTGTGAAATCATCTCACAGAGTTACAGCTTTCCCCTCAAGAAGCCTTTCGCTAAGACAGTTCTTGTGGAATTGGCAAAATTATATTTGGAAGCCCTTAGAGGGCTATGGTGAAAAAGGAAATAACCTCAGATGAAATCTGGAAAGAAGCTTTCTGAGAAACTGCTTAGTGTTCTGTGAATTCATCTCACAGAGTTACATGTGTATTTCGAGGATCTCTTTGCTAGCCCTATTTCTGTGAAATCTGAGAACAGATATTTCGGATCCCTTTGAAGACTATAGGGGCAAAGGAAATATTCTCCGATAACAAAGAGAAAGAAGCTTTCTGAGAAACTTCTTTGTGTTAAGTGAAATCATCTCAGAGAGCTACAGCTTTCCCCTGAAGAAGCCTTTCGCTAAGGCTGTTCTTGTGGAATTGGCAAAATGATATTTGGAAGCCCATTGAGGGCTATGTTGAAAAAGGAAATATCCTCAGATAAAATCTGGAAAGAAGCTTTCTGAGAAACTGCTTAGTGTTCTGTTAATTGATCTCACAGAGTTACATGTGTATTTCGAGGATCTCTTTGCTAGCCCTATTTCTGTGGAATCTGAGAACAGATATTTCGGATCCCTTTGAAGACTATAGGGCCAAAGGAAATATCCTCCGATAACAAAGAGAAAGAAGCTTTCTGAGAAACTTCTTTGTGTTCTGTGAAATCATCTCACAGAGTTACAGCTTTCCCCTAAAGAAGCCTTTCGCTAAGACAGTTCTTGTGGAATTGGCAAAGTGATATTTGGAAGCCCATAGAGGGCTGTGGTGAAAAATGAAATATCCTCAGATGAAATCTGGAAAGAAGCTTTCTGAGAAACTGCTTAGTGTTCTTTGAGTTCATCTCACAGAGTTACATGTGTATTTCGAGGATCTCTTTGCTAGCCTTCTTTCTGTGGAATCTGAGAACAGATATTTCGCTTCCCTTTGAAGACTATAGGGCCAAAGGAAATATCCTCCGATAACAAAGAGAAAGAAGCTTTCTGAGAAACTTCTTTGTGTTCTGTAAAATCATCTCACAGAGTTACAGCATTCCCCTCAGGAAGCCTTTCGCTAAGACAGTTCTTGTGGAATTGGCAAAGTGATATTTGGAAGCCCATAGAGGGCTCTGGTGAAAAAGGAAATATCCTCAGATGAAATATGGAAAGAAGATTTCTGGAAACTGCTTAGTGTTCTGTCAATTCATCTCACAGAGTTACATGTGTTTCGAGGATCTCTTTGCTAGCCTTCTTTCTGTGGAATCTGAGAACAGATATTTCGGATCCCTTTGAAGACTATAGGGCCAAAGGAAATATCCTCCGATAACAAAGAGAAAGAAGCTTTCTGAGAAACTTCTTTGTGTTCTGTGAAATCATCTCAAAGAGTTACAGCTTTCCCCTCAAGAAGCCTTTCGCTAAGACAGTTCTTGTGGAATTGGCAAAGTGATATTTGGAAGCCCTTAGAGGGCTATGTTGAAAAAGGAAATATCCTCAGATGAAATCTGGAAAGAAGCTTTCTGAGAAACTGCTTAGTGTTCTGTGAATTCATCTCACAGAGTTACATGTGTATTTCGAGGATCTCTTTGCTAGCCTTCTTTCTGTGGAATATGAGAACAGATAATTCGGATCCTTTGAAGACTATAGGGCCAAAGGAAATATCCTCCGATAACAAAGAGAAAGAAGCTTTCTGAGAAACTTCTTTGTGTTCTGTGAAATCATCTCACAGAGTTACAGCTTTCCCCTCAAGAAGCCTTTGGCTAAGACAGTTCTTGTGGAATTGGCAAAGTGATATTTGGAAGCCCATAGAGGGCTATGGTGAAAAAGGAAATATCCTCAGATGAAATCTGGAAAGAAGCTTTCTGAGAAACTGCTTAGTGTTCTGTTAATTGATCTCACAGAGTTACATGTGTATTTCGAGGATCTCTTTGCTACCCCTATTTCTGTGAAATCTGAGAACAGATATTTCGGATCCCTTTGAAGACTATAGGGTCAAAGGAAATATCCTATGATAACAAAGAGAAAGAAGCTTTCTGAGAAACTTCTTTGTGTTCTGTGAAATCATCTCACAGAGTTACAGCTTTCCCTTCAAGAAGCCTTTCGCTAAGACAGTTCTTCTGGAATTGGCAAAGTGATATTTGGAAGCCCATAGTGGGCTATGTTGAAAAAGGAAATATCCTCAGATGAAATCTGGAAAGAAGCTTTCTGAGAAACTGCTTAGTGTTCTGTGAATTCATCTCACTGAGTTACATGTGTATTTCGAGGATCTCTTTGATAGCCTTCTTTCTCTGAAATCTGAGAACAGTTATTTCGGTTCCCTTTGAAGACTATAGGGCCAAAGGAAATATCCTCCGATAACAAAGAGAAAGAAGCTTTCTGAGAAACTTCTTTGTGTTCTGTGAAATCATCTCACAGAGTTACAGCTTTCCCCTCAAGAAGCCTTTCGCTACGTCAGTTCTTGTGGAATTGGCAAAGTGATATTTGGAAGCCCATAGAGGGCTATGGTGAAAAAGGAAATATCCTCAGATGAAATCTGGAAAGAAGCTTTCTGAGAAACTGCTTAGTGTTCTGTTAATTCGTCTCACAGAGTTACATGTGTATTTCGAGGATCTCTTTGGTAGCCCTATTTTTGTGGAATCTGAGAACAGATATTTCGGATCCCTTTGAAGACTATAGGGCCAAAGGAAATATCCTCAGATAACAAAGAGAAAGAAGCTTTCTGAGAAACTTCTTTGTGTTCTGTGAAATCATCTCACAGAGTTACAGCTTTCCCCTCAAGAAGCCTTTCGCTAAGACAGTTCTTGTGGAATTGGCAAAGTGATATTTGGAAGCCCATAGAGGGCTATGGTGAAAAAGGAAATATCCGCAGATGAAATCTGGAAAGACGCTTTCTGAGAAACTGCTTAGTGTTCTGTGAATTCATCTCACAGAATTACATGTGTATTTCGAGGATCTCTTTGCTAGCCTTCTTTCTGTGGAATCTGAGAACAGATATTTCGGATCCCTTTGAAGACTACAGGGCCAAAGGAAATATCCTCCGATAACAAAGAGAAAGAAGCTTTCTGAGAAACTTCTTTGTGTTCTGTGAAATCATCTCACAGAGTTACAGCTTTCCCCTCAAGAAGCCTTTCGCTAAGACAGTTCTTGTGGAATTGGCAAAATTATATTTGGAAGCCCTTAGAGGGCTATGGTGAAAAAGGAAATAACCTCAGATGAAATCTGGAAAGAAGCTTTCTGAGAAACTGCTTAGTGTTCTGTGAATTCATCTCACAGAGTTACATGTGTATTTCGAGGATCTCTTTGCTAGCCCTATTTCTGTGAAATCTGAGAACAGATATTTCGGATCCCTTTGAAGACTATAGGTGCAAAGGAAATATTCTCCGATAACAAAGAGAAAGAAGCTTTCTGAGAAGCTTCTTTGTGTTCCGTGAAATCATCTCACAGAGTTAAAGCTTTCCCCTCCAGAAGCCTTTCGCTGAGACAGTTCTTGTGGAATTGGCAAAGTGATATTTGGAAGCCCATAGAGGGCTATGGTGAAAAAGGAAATATCCTCAGATGAAATCTGGAAAGAAGCTTTCTGAGAAACTGCTTAGTGTTCTGTGAATTCATCTCACAGAGTTACATGTGTATTTCGAGGATCTCTTTGCTAGCCTTCTTTCTGTGGAATCTGAGAACAGATATTTCGGATCCCTTTGAAGACTATAGGGCCAAAGGAAATATCCTCCGATAACAAAGAGAAAGAAGCTTTCTGAGAAACTTCTTTGTGTTCTGTGAAATCATCTCACAGAGTTACAGCTTTCCCCTCAAGAAGCCTTTCGCTAAGACAGTTCTTGTGGAATTGGCAAAGTGATATTTGGAAGCCCATAGAGGGCTATGGTGAAAAAGTAAATATCATCAGATGAAATCTGGAAAGAAGCTTTCTGAGAAACTGCTTAGTGTTCTGTGAATTCATCTCACAGAGTTACATGTGTATTTCGAGGATCTCTTTGCTAGCCTTCTTTCTGTGGAATCTGAGAACAGATATTTCGGTTCCCTTTGAAGACTATATTGCCAAAGGAAATATCCTCCGATAACAAAGAGAAAGAAGCTTTCTGAGAAACTTCTTTGTGTTCTGTGAAATAATCTCACAGAGCCACAGCTTTCCCCTGAAGAAGCCTTTCGCTAAGACAGTTCTTTTTGAATTGTCAAAATGATATTTGGAAGGCCATAGAGGGCTCTGGTGAAAAAGGATATATCCTCAGATGAAATCTGGAAAGAAGCTTTCTGAGAAACTGCTTAGTGTTCTGTGAATTCATCTCACAGAGTTACATGTGTATTTCGAGGATCTCTTTGCTAGCCCTATTTCTGTGAAATCTGAGAACAGATATTTCGGATCCCTTTGAAGACTATAGGGCCAAAGGAAATATCCTCCGATAACAAAGAGAAAGAAGCTTTCTGAGAAACTTCTTTGTGTTCTGTGAAATCATCTCACAGAGTTACAGCTTTCCCCTCAATAAGCCTTTCGCTAAGATAGTTCTTGTGGAATTGGCAAAGTGATATTTGAAAGCCCATAGAGGACTATGGTGAAAAAGGAAATATCGTCAGATGAAATCTGGAAAGAAGCTTTCTGCGAAACTGCTTAGTGTTCTGTTAATTCATCTCACAGAGTTACATGTGTATTTCGAGGATCTCTTGCTAGCACTATTTCTGTGGAAAATGAGACAGATATTTTGGATCCCTTTGAAGGCTATAGGGCCAAAGGAAATATCCTCGAATAACAAAGAGAAAGAAGCTTTCTGAGAAACTTCTTTGTGTTCTGTGAAATCATCTCACAGAGTTACAGCTTTCCCCTCAAGAAGCCTTTCGCTAAGACAGTTCTTGTGGAATTGGCAAAGTGATATTTGGAAGCCCATAGAGGGCTCTGGTGAAAAAGGAAACATCCTCAGATTAAATCTGGAAAGAAGGTTTCTGAGAAACTGCTTAGTGTTCTGTGAATTCATCTCACATAGTTACATGTGTATTTCGAGGATCTCTTTGCTAGCCCTATTTCTATGCAATCTGAGAACAGATATTTCGGATCCCTTTGAAGACTATAGGGCCAAAAGAAATATCCTCCGATAACAAAGAGAAAGAAGCTTTCTGAGAAGCTTCTTTGTGTTCTGTGAAATAATCTCACAGAGCTACAGCTTTCCCCTGAAGAAGCCTTTCGCTAAGACAGTTCTTGATGAATTGGCAAAATGATATTTGGAAGGCCATGGAGGGCTATGGTGAAAAAGGAAATATCCTCAGATAAAATCTGGAAAGAAGCTTTCTGAGAAACTGCTTAGTGTTCTGTGCATTCATCTCACAGAGTTACATGTGTATTTCGAGTATCTCTTTGCTATCCTTCTTTCTGTGGAATCTGAGAACAGATATTTCGGTTCCCTTTGAAGACTACAGGGCCAAAGGAAATATCCTCCGATAAAAATGAGAAAGAAGCTTTCTGAGAAACTTCTTTGTGTTCTGTGAAATCATCTCACAGAGCTACAGCTTTCCCCTGAAGAAGCCTTTCGCTAAGACAGTTCTTGTGGAATTGGCAAAATGATATTTGGAAGACCATGGAGGGCTATGGTGAAAAAGGAAACATCCTCAGATAAAATCTGGAAAGAAGCTTTCTGAGAAACTGCTTAGTGTTCTGTTAATTCATCTCACAGAGTTACATGTGTATTTCGAGGATCTCTTTGCTAGCCTTCTTTCTGTGGAATCTGAGAACAGATATTTCGGTTCCCTTTGAAGACTATAGGGCCAAAGGAAATATCCTCCGATAACAAAGAGAAAGAAGCTTTCTGAGAAACTTCTTTGTGTTCTGTAAAATCATCTCACAGAGTTACAGCTTTCCCCTCAGGAAGCCTTTCGCTAAGACAGTTCTTGTGGAATTGGCAAAGTGATATTTGGAAGCCCATAGAGGGCTCTGGTGAAAAAGGAAATATCCTCAGATGAAATATGGAAAGAAGATTTCTGGAAACTGCTTAGTGTTCTGTTAATTCATCTCACAGAGTTACATGTGTATTTCGAGGATCTCTTTGCTAGCCTTATTTCTGTGGAATCTGAGAACAGATATTTCGGATCCCTTTGAAGACTATAGGGCCAAAGGAAATATCCTCCGATATCAAAGAGAAAGAAGCTTTCTGAGAAACTTCTTTGTGTTCTGTGAAATCATCTCACAGAGTTACAGCTTTCCCCTCAAGAAGCCTTTGGCTAAGACAGTTTTTGTGGAATTGGCAAAGTGATATTTGGAAGCCCATAGAGGGCTATGGTGAAAAAGGAAATATCCTCAGATGAAATCTGGAAAGAAGCTTTCTGAGAAACTGCTTAGTGTTCTGTTAATTGATCTCACAGAGTTACATGTGTATTTCGAGGATCTCTTTGCTAGCCCTATTTCTGTGAAATCTGAGAACAGATATTTCGGATCCCTTTGAAGACTATAGGGTCAAAGGATATATCCTACGATAACAAAGAGAAAGAAGCTTTCTGAGAAACTTCTTTGTGTTCTGTGAAATCATCTCACAGAGCTACAGCTTTCCCCTGAAGAAGCCTTTCGCTAAGACAGTTCTTGTGGAATTGGCAAAATGATATTTGGAAGCCCATGGAGGGCTATGGTGAAAAAGGAAATATCCTCAGATAAAATCTGGAAAGAAGCTTTCTGAGAAACTGCTTAGTGTTCTGTTAATTGATCTCACAGAGTTACATGTGTATTTCGAGGATCTCTTTGCTAGCCTTCTTTCAGTGGAATATGAGAACAGATAATTCGGATCCCTTTGAAGACTATAGGGCCAAAGGAAATATCCTCCGATAACATAGAGAAACAGCTTTCTGAGAAACTTCTTTGTGTTCTGTGAAATCATCTCACAGAGTTACAGCTTTCCCCTCAAGAAGCCTTTCGCTAAGACAGTTCTTGTGGAATTGGCAAAGTGATATTTGGAAGCCCATAGAGGGCTCTGGTGAAAAAGGAAACATCCTCAGATTAAATCTGGAAAGAAGGTTTCTGAGAAACTGCTTAGTGTTCTGTGAATTCATCTCACATAGTTACATGTGTATTTCGAGGATCTCTTTGCTAGCCCTATTTCTGTGCAATCTGAGAACAGATATTTCGGATCCCTTTGAAGACTATAGGGCCAAAAGAAATATCCTCCGATAACAAAGAGAAAGAAGCTTTCTGAGAAGCTTCTTTGTGTTCTGTGAAATAATCTCACAGAGCTACAGCTTTCCCCTGAAGAAGCCTTTCGCTAAGACAGTTCTTGATGAATTGGCAAAATGATATTTGGAAGGCCATGGAGGGCTATGGTGAAAAAGGAAATATCCTCAGATAAAATCTGGAAAGAAGCTTTCTGAGAAACTGCTTAGTGTTCTGTGCATTCATCTCACAGAGTTACATGTGTATTTCGAGTATCTCTTTGCTATCCTTCTTTCTGTGGAATCTGAGAACAGATATTTCGGTTCCCTTTGAAGACTACAGGGCCAAAGGAAATATCCTCCGATAAAAATGAGAAAGAAGCTTTCTGAGAAACTTCTTTGTGTTCTGTGAAATCATCTCACAGAGCTACAGCTTTCCCCTGAAGAAGCCTTTCGCTAAGACAGTTCTTGTGGAATTGGCAAAATGATATTTGGAAGACCATGGAGGGCTATGGTGAAAAAGGAAATATCCTCAGATAAAATCTGGAAAGAAGCTTTCTGAGAAACTGCTTAGTGTTCTGTTAATTCATCTCACAGAGTTACATGTGTATTTCGAGGATCTCTTTGCTAGCCTTCTTTCTGTGGAATCTGAGAACAGATATTTCGGTTCCCTTTGAAGACTATAGGGCCAAAGGAAATATCCTCCGATAACAAAGAGAAAGAAGCTTTCTGAGAAACTTCTTTGTGTTCTGTAAAATCATCTCACAGAGTTACAGCTTTCCCCTCAGGAAGCCTTTCGCTAAGACAGTTCTTGTGGAATTGGCAAAGTGATATTTGGAAGCCCATAGAGGGCTCTGGTGAAAAAGGAAATATCCTCAGATGAAATATGGAAAGAAGATTTCTGGAAACTGCTTAGTGTTCTGTTAATTCATCTCACAGAGTTACATGTGTATTTCGAGGATCTCTTTGCTAGCCTTATTTCTGTGGAATCTGAGAACAGATATTTCGGATCCCTTTGAAGACTATAGGGCCAAAGGAAATATCCTCCGATATCAAAGAGAAAGAAGCTTTCTGAGAAACTTCTTTGTGTTCTGTGAAATCATCTCACAGAGTTACAGCTTTCCCCTCAAGAAGCCTTTGGCTAAGACAGTTTTTGTGGAATTGGGAAAGTGATATTTGGAAGCCCATAGAGGGCTATGGTGAAAAAGGAAATATCCTCAGATGAAATCTGGAAAGAAGCTTTCTGAGAAACTGCTTAGTGTTCTGGTAATTGATCTCACAGAGTTACATGTGTATTTCGAGGATCTCTTTGCTAGCCCTATTTCTGTGAAATCTGAGAACAGATATTTCGGATCCCTTTGAAGACTATAGGGTCAAAGGATATATCCTACGATAACAAAGAGAAAGAAGCTTTCTGAAAAACTTCTTTGTGTTCTGTGAAATCATCTCACAGAGTTACAGCTTTCCCCTCAAGAAGCCTTTCGCTAAGACAGTTCTTCTGGAATTGGCAAAGTGATATTTGGAAGCCCATAGAGGGCTATGGTGAAAAAGGAAATAAACTCAGATGAAATCGGGAAAGAAGCTTTCTGAGAAACTGCTTAGTGTTCTGTGAATTCATCTCACAGTGTTACATGTGTATTTCGAGGATCTCTTTGATAGCCTTCTTTCTGTGGAATCTGAGAACAGATATTTCGGATCCCTTTGAAGACTATAGGGCCAAAGGAAATATCCTCCGATAACAAAGAGAAAGAAGCTTTCTGAGAAACTTCTTTGTGTTCTGTTAAATCATTTCACAGAGTTACAGCTTTCCCCTCAAGAAGCCTTTCGCTAAGACAGTTCTTGTGGAATTGGCAAAGTGATATTTGGAAGCCCATAGAGGGCTCTGGTGAAAAATGAAATATCCTGAGATGAAATCTGGAAAGAAGCTTTCTGAGAAACTGCTTAGTGTTCTGTGAATTCATCACACAGAGTTACATGTGTATTTCGAGGATCTCTTTGCTAGCCTTCTTTCTGTGGAATCTGATAACAGATATTTCGGTTCCCTTTGAAGACTATAGGGCCAAAGGAAATATCCTCCGATAACAAAGAGAAAGAAGCTTTCTGAGAAAATTCTTTGTGTTCTGTAAAATCATCTCACAGAGTTACAGCATTCCCCTCAGGAAGCCTTTCGCTAAGACAGTTCTTGTGGAATTGGCAAAGTGATATTTGGAAGCCCATAGAGGGCTCTGGTGAAAAAGGAAATATCCTCAGATGAAATATGGAAAGAAGATTTCTGGAAACTGCTTAGTGTTCTGTTAATTCATCTCACAGAGTTACATGTGTATTTCGAGGATCTCTTTGCTAGCCTTATTTCTGTGGAATCTGAGAACAGATATTTCGGATCCCTTTGAAGACTATAGGGCCAAAGGAAATATCCTCCGATAACAAAGAGAAAGAAGCTTTCTGAGAAACTTCTTTGTGGTCTGTGAAATCATCTCACAGAGTTACAGCTTTCCCCTCAAGAAGCCTTTCGCTAAGACAGTTCTTGTGGAATTGGCAAAGTGATATTTGGAAGCCCTTAGAGGGCTATGTTGAAAAAGGAAATATCCTCAGATGAAATCTGGAAAGAAGCTTTCTGAGAAACTGCTTAGTGTTCTGTGAATTCATCTCACAGAGTTACATGTGTATTTCGAGGATCTCTTTGCTAGCCTTCTTTCTGTGGAATCTGAGAACAGATAATTCGGATCCCTTTGAAGACTATAGGGCCAAAGAAAATATCCTCCGATAACAAAGAGAAAGAAGCTTTCTGAGAAACTTCTTTGTGTTCTGTGAAATCATCTCACAGAGTTACAGCTTTCCCCTCAAGAAGCCTTTGGCTAAGACAGTTCTTCTGGGATTGGCAAAGTGATATTTGGAAGCCCATAGAGGGCTATGGTGAAAAAGGAAATATCCTCAGATGAAATCTGGAAAGAAGCATTCTGAGAAACTGCTTAGTGTTCTGTTAATTGATCTCACAGAGTTACATGTGTATTTCGAGGATCTCTTTGCTAGCCCTATTTCTGTGGAATCTGAGAACAGATATTTCGGATCCCTTTGAAGACTATAGGGTCAAAGGAAATATCCTACGATAACAAAGAGAAAGAAGCTTTCTGAGAAACTTCTTTGTGTTCTGTGAAATCATCTCACAGAGTTACAGCTTTCCCTTAAAGAAGCCTTTCGCTAAGACAGTTCTTGTGGAATTGGCAAAGTGATATTTGGAAGCCCATAGTGGGCTATGGTGAAAAAGGAAATAACCTCAGATGAAATCTGGAAAGAAGCTTTCTGAGAAACTGCTTAGTGTTCTGTGAATTCATCTCACAGTGTTACATGTGTATTTCGAGGATCTCTTTGATAGCCTTCTTTCTGTGGAATCTGAGAACAGATATTTCGGATCCCTTTGAAGACTATAGGGCCAAAGGAAATATCCTCCGATAACAAAGAGAAAGAAGCTTTCTGAGAAACTTCTTTGTCTTCTGTGAAATCATCTCACAGAGTTACAGCTTTCCCCTCAAGAAGCCTTTCGCTAAGACAGTTCTTGTGGAATTGGCAAAGTGATATTTGGAAGCCCATAGAGGGCTCTGGTGAAAAATGAAATATCCTGAGATGAAATCTGGAAAGAAGCTTTCTGAGAAACTGCTTAGTGTTCTGTGAATTCATCACACAGAGTTACATGTGTATTTCGAGGATCTCTTTGCTAGCCTTCTTTCTGTGGAATCTGATAACAGATATTTCGGTTCCCTTTGAAGACTATAGGGCCAAAGGAAATATCCTCCGATAACAAAGAGAAAGAAGCTTTCTGAGAAAATTCTTTGTGTTCTGTAAAATCATCTCACAGAGTTACAGCATTCCCCTCAGGAAGCCTTTCGCTAAGACAGTTCTTGTGGAATTGGCAAAGTGATATTTGGAAGCCCATAGAGGGCTCTGGTGAAAAAGGAAATATCCTCAGATGAAATATGGAAAGAAGATTTCTGGAAACTGCTTAGTGTTCTGTTAATTCATCTCACAGAGTTACATGTGTATTTCGAGGATCTCTTTGCTAGCCTTATTTCTGTGGAATCTGAGAACAGATATTTCGGATCCCTTTGAAGACTATAGGGCCAAAGGAAATATCCTCCGATAACAAAGAGAAAGAAGCTTTCTGAGAAACTTCTTTGTGTTCTGTGAAATCATCTCAAAGAGTTACAGCTTTCCCCTCAAGAAGCCTTTCGCTAAGACAGTTCTTGTGGAATTGGCAAAGTGATATTTGGAAGCCCTTAGAGGGCTATGTTGAAAAAGGAAATATCCTCAGATGAAATCTGGAAAGAAGCTTTCTGAGAAACTGCTTAGTGTTCTGTGAATTCATCTCACAGAGTTACATGTGTATTTCGAGGATCTCTTTGCTAGCCTTCTTTCTGTGGAATATGAGAACAGATAATTCGGATCCCTTTGAAGACTATAGGGCCAAAGGAAATATCCTCCGATAACAAAGAGAAAGAAGCTTTCTGAGAAACTTCTTTGTGTTCTGTGAAATCATCTCACAGAGTTACAGCTTTCCCCTCAAGAAGCCTTTCGCTAAGACAGTTCTTGTGGAATTGGCAAAGTGATATTTGGAAGCCCATAGAGGGCTATGGTGAAAAAGGAAATATCCTCAGATGAAATCTGGAAAGAAGCTTTCTGAGAAACTGCTTAGTGTTCTGTTAATTGATCTCACAGAGTTACATGTGTATTTCGAGGATCTCTTTGCTAGCCCTATTTCTGTGAAATCTGAGAACAGATATTTCGGATCCCTTTGAAGACTATAGGGTCAAAGGAAATATCCTATGATAACAAAGAGAAAGAAGCTTTCTGAGAAACTTCTTTGTGTTCTGTGAAATCATCTCACAGAGTTACAGCTTTCCCTTCAAGAAGCCTTTCGCTAAGACAGTTCTTCTGGAATTGGCAAAGTGATATTTGGAAGCCCATAGTGGGCTATGTTGAAAAAGGAAATATCCTCAGATGAAATCTGGAAAGAAGCTTTCTGAGAAACTGCTTAGTGTTCTGTGAATTCATCTCACTGAGTTACGTGTGTATTTCGAGGATCTCTTTGATAGCCTTCTTTCTCTGAAATCTGAGAACAGTTATTTCGGTTCCCTTTGAAGACTATAGGGCCAAAGGAAATTTCCTCCGATAACAAAGAGAAAGAAGCTTTCTGAGAAACTTCTTTGTGTTCTGTGAAATCATCTCACAGAGTTACAGCTTTCCCCTCAAGAAGCCTTTCCCTAAGACAGTTCTTGTGGAAGTGGCAAAGTGATATTTGGAAGCCCATAGAGGGCTATGGTGAAAAAGGAAATATCCTCAGATGAAATCTGGAAAGAAGCTTTCTGAGAAACTGCTTAGTGTTCTGTTAATTCGTCTCACAGAGTTACATGTGTATTTCGAGGATCTCTTTGGTAGCCCTATTTTTGTGGAATCTGAGAACAGATATTTCGGATCCCTTTGAAGACTATAGGGCCAAAGGAAATATCCTCCGATAACAAAGAGAAAGAACCTTTCTGAGAACCTTCTTTGTGTTCTGCGAAATCATCTCACAGAGTTACAGCTTTCACCTCAAGAAGCCTTTCGCTAAGACAGTTCTTGTGGATTTGGCAAAGTGATATTTGGAAGCCCAGAGAGGGCTATGTTGAAAAAGGAAATATCCGCAGATGAAATCTGGAAAGACGCTTTCTGAGAAACTGCTTAGTGTTCTGTGAATTCATCTCACAGAATTACATGTGTATTTCGAGGATCTCTTTGCTAGCCTTCTTTCTGTGGAATCTGAGAACAGATATTTCGGATCCCTTTGAAGACTATAGGGCCAAAGGAAATATCCTCCGATAACAAAGAGAAAGAAGCTTTCTGAGAAACTTCTTTGTGTTCTGTGAAATCATCTCACAGAGTTACAGCTTTCCCCTCAAGAAGCCTTTCGCTAAGACAGTTCTTGTGGAATTGGCAAAATTATATTTGGAAGCCCTTAGAGGGCTATGGTGAAAAAGGAAATAACCTCAGATGAAATCTGGAAAGAAGCTTTCTGAGAAACTGCTTAGTGTTCTGTGAATTCATCTCACAGAGTTACATGTGTATTTCGAGGATCTCTTTGCTAGCCCTATTTCTGTGAAATCTGAGAACAGATATTTCGGATCCCTTTGAAGACTATAGGGGCAAAGGAAATATTCTCCGATAACAAAGAGAAAGAAGCTTTCTGAGAAACTTCTTTGTGTTAAGTGAAATCATCTCAGAGAGCTACAGCTTTCCCCTGAAGAAGCCTTTCGCTAAGGCAGTTCTTGTGGAATTGGCAAAATGATATTTGGAAGCCCATTGAGGGCTATGTTGAAAAAGGAAATATCCTCAGATAAAATCTGGAAAGAAGCTTTCTGAGAAACTGCTTAGTGTTCTGTTAATTGATCTCACAGAGTTACATGTGTATTTCGAGGATCTCTTTGCTAGCCCTATTTCTGTGGAATCTGAGAACAGATATTTCGGATCCCTTTGAAGACTATAGGGCCAAAGGAAATATCCTCCGATAACAAAGAGAAAGAAGCTTTCTGAGAAACTTCTTTGTGTTCTGTGAAATCATCTCACAGAGTTACAGCTTTCCCCTCAAGAAGCCTTTCGCTAAGACAGTTCTTGTGGAATTGGCAAAGTGATATTTGGAAGCCCATAGAGGGCTCTGGTGAAAAATGAAATATCCTCAGATGAAATCTGGAAAGAAGCTTTCTGAGAAACTGCTTAGTGTTCTTTGAGTTCATCTCACAGAGTTACATGTGTATTTCGAGGATCTCTTTGCTAGCCTTCTTTCTGTGGAATCTGAGAACAGATATTTCGCTTCCCTTTGAAGACTATAGGGCCAAAGGAAATATCCTCCGATAACAAAGAGAAAGAAGCTTTCTGAGAAACTTCTTTGTGTTCTGTAAAATCATCTCACAGAGTTACAGCATTCCCCTCAGGAAGCCTTTCGCTAAGACAGTTCTTGTGGAATTGGCAAAGTGATATTTGGAAGCCCATAGAGGGCTCTGGTGAAAAAGGAAATATCCTCAGATGAAATATGGAAAGAAGATTTCTGGAAACTGCTTAGTGTTCTGTTAATTCATCTCACAGAGTTACATGTGTATTTCGAGGATCTCTTTGCTAGCCTTCTTTCTGTGGAATCTGAGAACAGATATTTCGGATCCCTTTGAAGACTATAGGGCCAAAGGAAATATCCTCCGATAACAAAGAGAAAGAAGCTTTCTGAGAAACTTCTTTGTGTTCTGTGAAATCATCTCAAAGAGTTACAGCTTTCCCCTCAAGAAGCCTTTCGCTAAGACAGTTCTTGTGGAATTGGCAAAGTGATATTTGGAAGCCCTTAGAGGGCTATGTTGAAAAAGGAAATATCCTCAGATGAAATCTGGAAAGAAGCTTTCTGAGAAACTGCTTAGTGTTCTGTGAATTCATCTCACAGAGTTACATGTGTATTTCGAGGATCTCTTTGCTAGCCTTCTTTCTGTGGAATATGAGAACAGATAATTCGGATCCCTTTGAAGACTATAGGGCCAAAGGAAATATCCTCCGATAACAAAGAGAAAGAAGCTTTCTGAGAAACTTCTTTGTGTTCTGTGAAATCATCTCACAGAGTTACAGCTTTCCCCTCAAGAAGCCTTTGGCTAAGACAGTTCTTGTGGAATTGGCAAAGTGATATTTGGAAGCCCATAGAGGGCTATGGTGAAAAAGGAAATATCCTCAGATGAAATCTGGAAAGAAGCTTTCTGAGAAACTGCTTAGTGTTCTGTTAATTGATCTCACAGAGTTACATGTGTATTTCGAGGATCTCTTTGCTACCCCTATTTCTGTGAAATCTGAGAACAGATATTTCGGATCCCTTTGAAGACTATAGGGTCAAAGGAAATATCCTATGATAACAAAGAGAAAGAAGCTTTCTGAGAAACTTCTTTGTGTTCTGTGAAATCATCTCACAGAGTTACAGCTTTCCCTTCAAGAAGCCTTTCGCTAAGACAGTTCTTGTGGAATTGGCAAAGTGATATTTGGAAGCCCATAGTGGGCTATGTTGAAAAAGGAAATATCCTCAGATGAAATCTGGAAAGAAGCTTTCTGAGAAACTGCTTAGTGTTCTGTGAATTCATCTCACTGAGTTACATGTGTATTTCGAGGATCTCTTTGATAGCCTTCTTTCTCTGAAATCTGAGAACAGTTATTTCGGTTCCCTTTGAAGACTATAGGGCCAAAGGAAATATCCTCCGATAACAAAGAGAAAGAAGCTTTCTGAGAAACTTCTTTGTGTTCTGTGAAATCATCTCACAGAGTTACAGCTTTCCCCTCAAGAAGCCTTTCGCTACGTCAGTTCTTGTGGAATTGGCAAAGTGATATTTGGAAGCCCATAGAGGGCTATGGTGAAAAAGGAAATATCCTCAGATGAAATCTGGAAAGAAGCTTTCTGAGAAACTGCTTAGTGTTCTGTTAATTCGTCTCACAGAGTTACATGTGTATTTCGAGGATCTCTTTGGTAGCCCTATTTTTGTGGAATCTGAGAACAGATATTTCGGATCCCTTTGAAGACTATAGGGCCAAAGGAAATATCCTCAGATAACAAAGAGAAAGAAGCTTTCTGAGAAACTTCTTTGTGTTCTGTGAAATCATCTCACAGAGTTACAGCTTTCCCCTCAAGAAGCCTTTCGCTAAGACAGTTCTTGTGGAATTGGCAAAGTGATATTTGGAAGCCCATAGAGGGCTATGGTGAAAAAGGAAATATCCGCAGATGAAATCTGGAAAGACGCTTTCTGAGAAACTGCTTAGTGTTCTGTGAATTCATCTCACAGAATTACATATGTATTTCGAGGATCTCTTTGCTAGCCTTCTTTCTGTGGAATCTGAGAACAGATATTTCGGATCCCTTTGAAGACTATAGGGCCAAAGGAAATATCCTCCGATAACAAAGAGAAAGAAGCTTTCTGAGAAACTTCTTTGTGTTCTGTGAAATCATCTCACAGAGTTACAGCTTTCCCCTCAAGAAGCCTTTCGCTAAGACAGTTCTTGTGGAATTGGCAAAATTATATTTGGAAGCCCTTAGAGGGCTATGGTGAAAAAGGAAATAACCTCAGATGAAATCTGGAAAGAAGCTTTCTGAGAAACTGCTTAGTGTTCTGTGAATTCATCTCACAGAGTTACATGTGTATTTCGAGGATCTCTTTGCTAGCCCTATTTCTGTGAAATCTGAGAACAGATATTTCGGATCCCTTTGAAGACTATAGGGGCAAAGGAAATATTCTCCGATAACAAAGAGAAAGAAGCTTTCTGAGAAGCTTCTTTGTGTTCCGTGAAATCATCTCACAGAGTTACAGCTTTCCCCTCTAGAAGCCTTTCGCTGAGACAGTTCTTGTGGAATTGGCAAAGTGATATTTGGAAGCCCATAGAGGGCTATGGTGAAAAAGGAAATATCCTCAGATGAAATCTGGAAAGAAGCTTTCTGAGAAACTGCTTAGTGTTCTGTGAATTCATCTCACAGAGTTACATGTGTATTTCGAGGATCTCTTTGCTAGCCTTCTTTCTGTGGAATCTGAGAACAGATATTTCGGATCCCTTTGAAGACTATAGGGTCAAAGGAAATATCCTATGATAACAAAGAGAAAGAAGCTTTCTGAGAAACTTCTTTGTGTTCTGTGAAATCATCTCACAGAGTTACAGCTTTCCCTTCAAGAAGCCTTTCGCTAAGACAGTTCTTCTGGAATTGGCAAAGTGATATTTGGAAGCCCATAGTGGGCTATGTTGAAAAAGGAAATATCCTCAGATGAAATCTGGAAAGAAGCTTTCTGAGAAACTGCTTAGTGTTCTGTGAATTCATCTCACTGAGTTACGTGTGTATTTCGAGGATCTCTTTGATAGCCTTCTTTCTCTGAAATCTGAGAACAGTTATTTCGGTTCCCTTTGAAGACTATAGGGCCAAAGGAAATATCCTCCGATAACAAAGAGAAAGAAGCTTTCTGAGAAACTTCTTTGTGTTCTGTGAAATCATCTCACAGAGTTACAGCTTTCCCCTCAAGAAGCCTTTCCCTAAGACAGTTCTTGTGGAATTGGCAAAGTGATATTTGGAAGCCCATAGAGGGCTATGGTGAAAAAGGAAATATCCTCAGATGAAATCTGGAAAGAAGCTTTCTGAGAAACTGCTTAGTGTTCTGTTAATTCGTCTCACAGAGTTACATGTGTATTTCGAGGATCTCTTTGGTAGCCCTATTTTTGTGGAATCTGAGAACAGATATTTCGGATCCCTTTGAAGACTATAGGGCCAAAGGAAATATCCTCAGATAACAAAGAGAAAGAAGCTTTCTGAGAAACTTCTTTGTGTTCTGTGAAATCATCTCACAGAGTTACAGCTTTCCCCTCAAGAAGCCTTTCGCTAAGACAGTTCTTGTGGAATTGGCAAAGTGATATTTGGAAGCCCATAGAGGGCTATGGTGAAAAAGGAAATATCCGCAGATGAAATCTGGAAAGACGCTTTCTGAGAAACTGCTTATTGTTCTGTGAATTCATCTCACAGAATTACATGTGTATTTCGAGGATCTCTTTGCTAGCCTTCTTTCTGTGGAATCTGAGAACAGATATTTCGGATCCCTTTGAAGACTATAGGGCCAAAGGAAATATCCTCCGATAACAAAGAGAAAGAAGCTTTCTGAGAAACTTCTTTGTGTTCTGTGAAATCATCTCACAGAGTTACAGCTTTCCCCTCAAGAAGCCTTTCGCTAAGACAGTTCTTGTGGAATTGGCAAAATTATATTTGGAAGCCCTTAGAGGGCTATGGTGAAAAAGGAAATAACCTCAGATGAAATCTGGAAAGAAGCTTTCTGAGAAACTGCTTAGTGTTCTGTGAATTCATCTCACAGAGTTACATGTGTATTTCGAGGATCTCTTTGCTAGCCCTATTTCTGTGAAATCTGAGAACAGATATTTCGGATCCCTTTGAAGACTATAGGGGCAAAGGAAATATTCTCCGATAACAAAGAGAAAGAAGCTTTCTGAGAAGCTTCTTTGTGTTCCGTGAAATCATCTCACAGAGTTACAGCTTTCCCCTCCAGAAGCCTTTCGCTGAGACAGTTCTTGTGGAATTGGCAAAGTGATATTTGGAAGCCCATAGAGGGCTATGGTGAAAAAGGAAATATCCTCAGATGAAATCTGGAAAGAAGCTTTCTGAGAAACTGCTTAGTGTTCTGTGAATTCATCTCACAGAGTTACATGTGTATTTCGAGGATCTCTTTGCTAGCCTTCTTTCTGTGGAATCTGAGAACAGATATTTCGGATCCCTTTGAAGACTATAGGGCCAAAGGAAATATCCTCCGATAACAAAGAGAAAGAAGCTTTCTGAGAAACTTCTTTGTGTTCTGTGAAATCATCTCACAGAGTTACAGCTTTCCCCTCAAGAAGCCTTTCGCTAAGACAGTTCTTGTGGAATTGGCAAAGTGATATTTGGAAGCCCATAGAGGGCTATGGTGAAAAAGTAAATATCATCAGATGAAATCTGGAAAGAAGCTTTCTGAGAAACTGCTTAGTGTTCTGTGAATTCATCTCACAGAGTTACATGTGTATTTCGAGGATCTCTTTGCTAGCCTTCTTTCTGTGGAATCTGAGAACAGATATTTCTGTTCCCTTTGAAGACTATAGGGCCAAAGGAAATATCCTCCGATAACAAAGAGAAAGAAGCTTTCTGAGAAACTTCTTTGTGTTCTGTGTAATAATCTCACAGAGCTACAGCTTTCCCCTGAAGAAGCCTTTCGCTAAGACAGTTCTTTTTGAATTGTCAAAATGATATTTGGAAGGCCATGGAGGGCTATGGTGAAAAAGGAAATATCCTCATATAAAATCTGGAAAGAAGCTTTCTGAGAAACTGCTTAGTGTTCTGTGCATTCATCTCACAGAGTTACATGTGTATTTCGAGTATCTCTTTTCTATCCTTCTTTCTGTGGAATCTGAGAACAGATATTTCGGTTCCCTTTGAAGACTACAGGGCCAAAGGAAATATCCTCCGATAAAAATGAGAAAGAAGCTTTCTGAGAAACTTCTTTGTGTTCTGTGAAATCATCTCACAGAGCTACAGCTTTCCCCTGAAGAAGCCTTTCGCTAAGACAGTTCTTGTGGAATTGGCAAAATGATATTTGGAAGCCCATGGAGGGCTATGGTGAAAAAGGAAATATCCTCAGATAAAATCTGGAAAGAAGCTTTCTGAGAAACTGCTTAGTGTTCTGTTAATTGATCTCACAGAGTTACATGTGTATTTCGAGGATCTCTTTGCTAGCCTTCTTTCAGTGGAATATGAGAACAGATAATTCGGATCCCTTTGAAGACTATAGGGCCAAAGGAAATATCCTCCGATAACATAGAGAAACAGCTTTCTGAGAAACTTCTTTGTGTTCTGTGAAATCATCTCACAGAGTTACAGCTTTCCCCTCAAGAAGCCTTTCGCTAAGACAGTTCTTGTGGAATTGGCAAAGTGATATTTGGAAGCCCATAGAGGGCTCTGGTGAAAAAGGAAACATCCTCAGATTAAATCTGGAAAGAAGGTTTCTGAGAAACTGCTTAGTGTTCTGTGAATTCATCTCACATAGTTACATGTGTATTTCGAGGATCTCTTTGCTAGCCCTATTTCTGTGCAATCTGAGAACAGATATTTCGGATCCCTTTGAAGACTATAGGGCCAAAAGAAATATCCTCCGATAACAAAGAGAAAGAAGCTTTCTGAGAAGCTTCTTTGTGTTCTGTGAAATAATCTCACAGAGCTACAGCTTTCCCCTGAAGAAGCCTTTCGCTAAGACAGTTCTTGATGAATTGGCAAAATGATATTTGGAAGGCCATGGAGGGCTATGGTGAAAAAGGAAATATCCTCAGATAAAATCTGGAAAGAAGCTTTCTGAGAAACTGCTTAGTGTTCTGTGCATTCATCTCACAGAGTTACATGTGTATTTCGAGTATCTCTTTGCTATCCTTCTTTCTGTGGAATCTGAGAACAGATATTTCGGTTCCCTTTGAAGACTACAGGGCCAAAGGAAATATCCTTCGATAAAAATGAGAAAGAAGCTTTCTGAGAAACTTCTTTGTGTTCTGTGAAATCATCTCACAGAGCTACAGCTTTCCCCTGAAGAAGCCTTTCGCTAAGACAGTTCTTGTGGAATTGGCAAAATGATATTTGGAAGACCATGGAGGGCTATGGTGAAAAAGGAAATATCCTCAGATAAAATCTGGAAAGAAGCTTTCTGAGAAACTGCTTAGTGTTCTGTTAATTCATCTCACAGAGTTACATGTGTATTTCGAGGATCTCTTTGCTAGCCTTCTTTCTGTGGAATCTGAGAACAGATATTTCGGTTCCCTTTGAAGACTATAGGGCCAAAGGAAATATCCTCCGATAACAAAGAGAAAGAAGCTTTCTGAGAAACTTCTTTGTGTTCTGTAAAATCATCTCACAGAGTTACAGCTTTCCCCTCAGGAAGCCTTTCGCTAAGACAGTTCTTGTGGAATTGGCAAAGTGATATTTGGAAGCCCATAGAGGGCTCTGGTGAAAAAGGAAATATCCTCAGATGAAATATGGAAAGAAGATTTCTGGAAACTGCTTAGTGTTCTGTTAATTCATCTCACAGAGTTACATGTGTATTTCGAGGATCTCTTTGCTAGCCTTATTTCTGTGGAATCTGAGAACAGATATTTCGGATCCCTTTGAAGACTATAGGGCCAAAGGAAATATCCTCCGATATCAAAGAGAAAGAAGCTTTCTGAGAAACTTCTCTGTGTTCTGTGAAATCATCTCACAGAGTTACAGCTTTCCCCTCAAGAAGCCTTTGGCTAAGACAGTTCTTGTGGAATTGGCAAAGTGATATTTGGAAGCCCATAGAGGGCTATGGTGAAAAAGGAAATATCCTCAGATGAAATCTGGAAAGAAGCTTTCTGAGAAACTGCTTAGTGTTCTGTGAATTCATCTCACAGAGTTACATGTGTATTTCGAGGATCTCTTTGCTAGCCTTCTTTCTGTGGAATATGAGAACAGATAATTCGGATCCCTTTGAAGACTATAGGGCCAAAGAAAATATCCTCCGATAACAAAGAGAAAGAAGCTTTCTGAGAAACTTCTTTGTGTTCTGTGAAATCATCTCACAGAGTTACAGCTTTCCCCTCAAGAAGCCTTTGGCTAAGACAGTTCTTCTGGAATTGGCAAAGTGATATTTGGAAGCCCATAGAGGGCTATGGTGAAAAAGGAAATATCCTCAGATGAAATCTGGAAAGAAGCTTTCTGAGAAACTGCTTAGTGTTCTGTTAATTGATCTCACAGAGTTACATGTGTATTTCGAGGATCTCTTTGCTAGCCCTATTTCTGTGGAATCTGAGAACAGATATTTCGGATCCCTTTGAAGACTATAGGGTCAAAGGAAATATCCTACGATAACAAAGAGAAAGAAGCTTTCTGAGAAACTTCTTTGTGTTCTGTGAAATCATCTCACAGAGTTACAGCTTTCCCTTCAAGAAGCCTTTCGCTAAGACAGTTCTTGTGGAATTGGCAAAGTGATATTTGGAAGCCCATAGTGGGCTATGGTGAAAAAGGAAATATCCTCAGATGAAATCTGGAAAGAAGCTTTCTGAGAAACTGCTTAGTGTTCTGTGAATTCATCTCACAGTGTTACATGTGTATTTCGAGGATCTCTTTGATAGCCTTCTTTCTGTGGAATCTGAGAACAGATATTTCGGATCCCTTTGAAGACTATAGGGCCAAAGGAAATATCCTCCGATAACAAAGAGAAAGAAGCTTTCTGAGAAACTTCTTTGTGTTCTGTGAAATCATCTCACAGAGTTACAGCTTTACCCTCAAGAAGCCTTTCGCTAAGACAGTTCTTGTGGAATTGGCAAAATTATATTTGGAAGCCCATAGAGGGCTATGGTGAAAAAGGAAATAACCACAGATGAAATCTGGAAAGAAGTTTCTGAGAAACTGCTTAGTGTTCTGTGAATTCATCTCACAGAGTTACATGTGTATTTCGAAGATCTCTTTGCTAGCCCTATTTCTGTGAAATCTGAGAACAGATATTTCGGATCCCTTTGAAGACTATAGGGGCAAAGGAAATATTCTCCGATAACAAAGAGAAAGAAGCTTTCTGAGAAACTTCTTTGTGTTAAGTGAAATCATCTCAGAGAGCTACAGCTTTCCCCTGAAGAAGCCTTTCACTAAGACAGTTCTTGTGGAATTGACAAAATGATATTTGGAAGCCCATTGAGGGCTATGGTGAAAAAGGAAATATCCTCAGATAAAATCTGGAAAGAAGCTTTCTGAGAAACTGCTTAGTGTTCTGTTAATTGATCTCACAGAGTTACATGTGTATTTCGAGGATCTCTTTGCTAGCCCTATTTCTGTGGAATCTGAGAACAGATATTTCGGATCCCTTTGAAGACTATAGGGCCAAAGGAAATATCCTCCGATAACATAGAGAAACAGCTTTCTGAGAAACTTCTTTGTGTTCTGTGAAATCATCTCGCAGAGTTACAGCTTTCCCCTCAAGAAGCCTTTCGCTAAGACAGTTCTTGTGGAATTGGAAAAGTGATATTTGGAAGCCCTTAGAGGGCTATGTTGAAAAAGGAAATATCCTCAGATGAAATCTGGAAAGAAGCTTTCTGAGAAACTGCTTAGTGTTCTGTGAATTCATCTCACAGAGTTACATGTGTATTTCGAGGATCTCTTTGCTAGCCTTCTTTCTGTGGAATATGAGAACAGATAATTCGGATCCCTTTGAAGACTATAGGGCGAAAGGAAATATCCTCCGATAACAAAGAGAAAGAAGCTTTCTGAGAATCTTCTTTGTGTTCTGTGAAATCATCTCACAGAGTTACAGCTTTCCCCTCAAGAAGCCTTTGGCTAAGACAGTTCTTCTGGAATTGGCAAAGTGATATTTGGAAGCCCATAGAGGGCTATGGTGAAAAAGGAAATATCCTCAGATGAAATCTGGAAAGAAGCTTTCTGAGAAACTGCTTAGTGTTCTGTAAATTGATCTCACAGAGTTACATGTGTATTTCGAGGATCTCTTTGCTAGCCCTATTTCTGTGAAATCTGAGGACATTTATTTCGGATCCCTTTGAAGACTATAGGGTCAAAGGAAATATCCTCCGATAACAAAGAGAAAGAAGCTTTCTGAGAAACTTCTTTGTGTTCTGTGAAATCATCTCACAGAGTTACAGCTTTCCCCTCAAGACGCCTTTCGCTAAGACAGTTCTTCTGGAATTGGCAAAGTGATATTTGGAAGCCCATAGAGGGCTATGGTGAAAAAGGAAATAACCTCAGATGAAATCTGGAAAGAAGCTTTCTGAGAAACCGCTTAGTGTTCTGTGAATTCATCTCACAGTGTTACATGTGTATTTCGAGGATCTCTTTGCTAGCCTTATTTCTGTGGAATGTGAGAACAGATATTTCGGATCCCTTTGAAGACTATAGGGCCAAAGGAAATATCCTCCGATAACAAAGAGAAAGACGCTTTCTGAGAAACTTCTTTGTGTTCTGTGAAATCATCTCACAGAGTTACAGCTTTCCCCTCAAGAAGCCTTTCGCTAAGACAGTTCTTGTGGAATTGGGAAAGTGATATTTGGTAGCCCATAGAGGGCTCTGGTGAAAAATGAAATATCCTCAGATGAAATCTGGAAAGAAGCTTTCTGAGAAACTGCTTAGTGTTCTGTGAATTCATCTCACAGAGTTACATGTGTATTTCGAGGATCTCTTTGCTAGGCTTCTTTCTGTGGAATATGAGAACAGATAATTCGGATCCCTTTGAAGACTATAGGGACAAAGGAAATATCCTCCGATAACAAAGAGAAAGAAGCTTTCTGAGAAACTTCTTTGTGTTCTGTGAAATCATCTCACAGAGTTACAGCTTTCCCCTCAAGAAGCCTTTCGCTAAGACAGTTCTTGTGGAATTGGCAAAGTGATATTTGGAAGCCCATAGAGGGCTCTGGTGAAAAAGGAAATATCCTCAGATGAAATCTGGAAAGAAGCTTTCTGAGAAACTGCTTAGTGTTCTGTGAATTCATCTCACAGAGTTACGTGTGTATTTCGAGTATCTCTTTGCTAGCCCTATTTCTGTGGAATCTGAGAACTGATATTTCGGTTCCCTTTGAAGACTATAGGGCCAAAGGAAATATCCTCCGATAACAAAGAGAAAGAATCTTTCTGAGAAGCTTCTTTGTGTTCTGTGAAATCATCTCACAGAGTTACAGCTTTCCCCTCAAGAAGCCTTTCGCTAAGACAGTTCTTGTGGAATTTGCAAAGTGATATTTGGAAGCCCATAGAGGGCTATGGTGAAAAAGGAAATATCCTCAGATGAAATCTGGAAAGAAGTTTTCTGAGAAACTGCTTAGTGTTCTGTTAATTCGTCTCACAGAGTTACATGTGTATTTCGAGGATCTCTTTGGTAGCCCTATTTCTGTGGAATCTGAGAACAGATATTTCGGATCCCTTTGAAGACTATAGGGCCAAAGGAAATATCCTCCGATAACAAAGAGAAAGAAGCTTTCTGAGAAACTTCTTTGTGTTCTGTGAAATCATCTCACAGAGTTACAGCTTTCCCCTCAAGAAGCCTTTCGCTAAGACAGTTCTTGTGGAATTGGCAAAGTGATATTTGGAAGCCCATAGAGGGCTATGGTGAAAAAGGAAATATCCTCAGATGAAATCTGGAAAGAAGCTTTCTGAGAAACTGCTTAGTGTTCTGTGAATTCATCTCACAGAATTACATGTGTATTTCGAGGATCTCTTTGCTAGCCTTCTTTCTTTGGAATCTGAGAACAGATACTTCGTATCCCTTTGAAGACTATAGGGCCAAAGGAAATATCCTCCGATAACAAAGAGAAAGAAGCTTTCTGAGAAACTTCTTTGTGTTCTGTGAAATCATCTCACAGAGTTACAGCTTCCCCCTCAAGAAGCCTTTCGCTAAGACAGTTCTTGTGGAATTGGCAAAGTGATATTTGGAAGCCCATAGAGGGCTATGGTGAAAAAGGAAATAACCTCAGATGAAATCTGGAAAGAAGCTTTCTGAGAAACTGCTTAGTGTTCTGTGAATTCATCTCACAGAGTTACATGTGTAATTCGAGGATCTCTTTGCTAGCCTTCTTTCTGTGGAATCTGAGAACATATATTTCGAATCCCTTTGAAGACTATAGGGCCAAAGGAAATATCCTCCGATAACAAAGAGAAAGAAGCTTTCTGAGAAACTTCTTTGTGTTCTGTGAAATCATCTCACAGATTTACAGCTTTCCCCTGAAGAAGCCTTTCGCTAAAACAGTTCTTGTGGAACTGGCAAAGTGATATTTGGAAGCCCATAGAGGGCTATGGTGAAAAAGGAAATATCCTCAGATGGAATCTGGAAAGAAGCTTTCTGAGAAACTGCTTACTGTTCTGTTAATTCATCTCACAGAGTTACATGTGTATTTCGAGGATCTCTTTGCTATCCCTATTTCTGTGAAATCTGAGAACAGATATTTCGGATCCCTTTGAAGACTATAGGGCCAAAGGAAATATCCTTCGATAACAAAGAGAAAGAAGCTTTCTGAGAAACTTCTTTGTGTTCTGGGAAATCATCTCACAGAGATACAGCTTTCCCCTGAAGAAGCCTTTCGCTAAGACAGGTCTTGTGGAATTGGCAAAGTGATATTTGGAAGCCCATAGAGGGCTATGGTGAAAAAGGAAATATCCTTAGATGAAATCTGGAAAGAAGCTTTCTGCGAAACTGCTTAGTGTTCTGTGAATTCATCTCACAGAGATACATGTGTATTTCGAGGATCTCTTTGCTAGCCCTATTTCTGTGGAATCTGAGAACAGATATTTTGGATCCCTTTGAAGGCTATAGGGCCAAAGGAAATATCCTCGAATAACAAAGAGAAAGAAGCTTTCTGAGAAACTTCTTTGTGTTCTGTGAAATCATCTCACAGAAGTACAGCTTTCCCCTCAAGAAGCCTTTCGCTAAGACAGTTCTTGTGGAATTGGCGAAGTGATATTTGGAGGCCCATAGAGGGCTATGGTGAAAAAGGAAATATCCTCAGATGAAATCTGGAAAGAAGTTTTCTGAGAAACTGCTTAGTGTTCTGTTAATTCAGGTCATAGAGTTACATGTGTATTTCGAGGATCTCCTTGCTAGCCTTCTTTCTGTGGAATCTGAGAACAGATATTTCGGATCCCGTTGAAGACTATAGGGCCAAAGCAAATATCCTCCGATAACAAAGAGAAAGAAGCTTTCTGAGAAACTTCTTTGTGTTCTATTTAATCATCTCACAGAGTTACAGCTTTCCCCTGAAGAAGCCTTTCGCAAAGACAGTTCTTGTGGAATTGGCAAAGTGATATTTGGAAGCCCCTAGAGGGCTATGTTGAAAAAGGAAATATCCTCAGATGAAATCTGCAAAGAAGCTTTCTGAGAAACTTGTTGGTGTTCTGTGAATTCATCTCACAGAGTTACATGTGTATTTCGAGGATCTCTTTGCTAGCCTTCTTTCTCTGGAATCTGAGAACAGTTATTTCGGTTCCCTTCGAAGACTATAGGGCCAAAGGAAATATCCTCCGATAACAAAGAGAAAGAAGCTTTCTGAGAAACTTCTTTGTGTTCTGTGAAATCATCTCACAGAGTTACAGCTTTCTCCTCAAGAAGCCTTTCGCTAAGACAGGTCTTGTGGAATTGGCAAAGTGATATTTGGAAGCCCGTAGAGGGCTATGGTGAAAAAGGAAATATCCTCAGATGGAATCTGGCAAGAAGCTTTCTGAGAAACTGCTTAGTGTTCTGTGAATTCATCTCACAGAATTACATGTGTATTTCGAGTATCTCTTTGCTAGCCTTCTTTCTGTGGAATCTGAGAACAGATATTTCGGTTCCCTGTGAAGAGTATAGGGCAAAAGGAAATATCCTCCGATAACAAAGAGAAAGAAGCTTTCTGAGAAACTTCTTTGTGTTCTGTGAAATCATTTCACAGAGTTACAGCTTTCCCCTCAAGAAACCTTTCGCTAAGACAGTTCTTGTGGAATTGGCAAAGTGATATTTGGAAGCCCATAGAGGGCTATGGTGAAAAAGGAAATATCCTCAGTTGAAATATGGAAAGAAGCTTTCTGAGAAACTGCTTAGTGTTCTGTTAATTCATCTCACAGTGTTACATGTGTATTTCGAGGATCTCTTTGCTAGCCTTCTTTCTGTGGAATCTGAGAACAGATATTTCGGATCTCTTTGAAGTCTATAGGGCCAAAGGAAATATCCTCCGATAACAAAGAGAAAGAAGCTTTCTGAGAAACTTCTTTGTGTTCTGTGAAATCATCTCACAGAGTTACAGCTTTCCCCTCAAGAAGCCTTTCGCTAAGACAGTTCTTGTGGAATTGGCAAAGTGATATTTGGAAGCCCATAGAGGGCTCTGGTGAAAAAGGAAATATCCTCAGATGAAATATGGAAAGAAGCTTTCTGAGAAACTAGTTAGTGTTCTGTTAATTCATCTCACAGAGTTACATGTGTATTTCGAGAATCTCTTTGCTAGCCCTATTTCTGTGCAATCTGAGAACAGATATTTCGGATCCCTTTGAAGACTAAAGCGCCAAAGGAAATATCCTCCGATAACAAAGAGAAAGAAGCTTTCTGAGAAGCTTCTTTGTGTTCTGTGAAATCATCTCACAGAGTTACAGCTTTCCCCTCAAGAAGCCTTTCGCTAAGACAGTTCTTGTGGAATTGGCAAAGTGATATTGGGAAGCCCATGGAGGGCTATGGTGAAAAAGGAAATATCCTCAGATGAAATCTGGAAAGAAGGTTTCTGAGAAACTGCTTAGTGTTCTGTTAATTCATCTCACAGAGTTACATGTGTATTTCGAGGATCTCTTTGCTAGCCTTCTTTCTGTGGAATCTGAGAACAGATATTTCGGTTCCCTTTGAAGACTATAGGGCCAAAGGAAATATCCTCCGATAACAAAGAGAAAGAAGATTTCTGAGAAACTTCGTTGTGTTCTGTGAAATCATCTCACAGAGTTACAGCTTTCCCCTGAAGTAGCCTTTCGCTAAGACAGTTCTTGTGGAATTGGCAAAGTGATATTTGGAAGCCCATAGAGGGCTATGGTGAAAAAGGAAATATCCTCAGATAAAATCTGAAAAGAAGCTTTCTGAGAAACTGCTTAGTGTTCTGTGAATTTATCTCACAGAGTTACATGTGTATTTCGAGGATCTCTTTGCTAGCCTTCTTTCTGTGGAATCTGAGAACAGATATTTCGGATCCCTTTGAAGACTATAGGGCCAAGGGAAATATCCTCCGATAACAAAGAGAAAGAAGCTTTCTGAGAAACTTCTTTGTGTTCTGTGAAATCATCTCACAGAGTTACAGCTTTCCCCTCAGGAAGCCTTTCGCTAAGACAGTTCTTGTGGAATTGGCAAAGTGATATTTGGAAGCCCATATAGGGCTCTGGTGAAAAAGGAAATATCCTCAGATGAAATATGGAAAGAAGATTTCTGGAAACTGCTTAGTGTTCTGTTAATTCATCTCACAGAGTTACATGTGTATTTCGAGGATCTCTTTGCTAGCCCTATTTCTGTGGAATCTGAGAACAGATATTTCGGATCCCTTTGAAGACTATAGGGCCAAAGGAAATATCTTCCGATAACAAAGAGAAAGAAGCTTTCTGAGAAACTTCTTTGTGTTCTGTGAAATCATGTCACAGAGTTACAGCGTTCCCCTCAAGAAGCCGTTCGCTAAGACAGTTCTTGTGGAATTGGCAAAGTGATATTTGGCAGCCCTTAGAGGGCTATTGTGAAAAAGGAAATATCCTCAGATGAAATCTGGAAAGAAGCTTTCTGAGAAACTGCTTAGTGTTCTGTGAATTCATCTCACATAGTTACATGTGTATTTCGAGGATCTCTTTGCTAGCCTTCTTTCTCTGGAATCTGAGAACAGTTATATCGGAACCCTTTGAAGACTATAGGGCCAAAGGAAATATCCTCCGATAACAAAGAGAAAGAAGCTTTTTGAGAAAATTCTTTGTGTTCTGTGAAATCATCTCACAGAGTTACAGCTTTCCCCTCAAGAAGCCTTTCGCTAAGACAGTTCTTGTGGAATTGGCAAAGTGATATTTGGAAGCCCCTATAGGGCTATGGTGAAAAAGGAAATATCCTCAGATGAAATCTGGAAAGAAGCTTTCTGAGAAACTGCTTAGTGTTCTGTGAATTCATCTCACAGAGTTACATGTGTATTTCGAGGATCTCTTTGCTAGCCTTCTTTCTGTGGAATCTGAGAACAGATATTTCGGATCCCTTTGAAGACTATAGGGCCAAAGGAAATATCCTCCGATAACAAAGAGAAAGAAGCTTTCTGAGAAACTTCTTTGTGTTCTGTGAAATCATCTCACAGAGTTACAGCTTTCCCCTCAAGAAGCCGTTCGCTAAGACAGTTCTTGTGGAATTGGCAAAGTGATATTTGGCAGCCCTTAGAGGGCTATTGTGAAAAAGGAAATATCCTCAGATGAAATCTGGAAAGAAGCTTTCTGAGAAACTGCTTAGTGTTCTGTGAATTCATCTCACAGAGTTACAGCTTTCCCCTCAAGAAGCCTTTCGCTAAGACAGTTCTTGTGGAATTGGCAAAGTGATATTTGGAAGCCCATAGAGGGCTCTGGTGAAAAAGGAAATATCCTCAGATGAAATCTGGAAAGAAGCTTTCTGAGAAACTGCTTAGTGTTCTGTGAATTCATCTCACAGAGTTACAAGTGTATTTCGAGGATCTCTTTGCTAGCCTTATTTCTGTGGAATCTGAGAACAGATATTTCGGATAACTTTGAAGACTATAGGGCCAAAGGAAATATCCTCCGATAACAAAGAGAAAGAAGCTTTCTGAGAAACTTCTTTGTGTTCTGTGAAATCATCTCACAGAGTTACAGCTTTCCCCTCAAGAAGCCTTTCGCTAAGACAGTTCTTGTGGAATTGGCAAAGTGATATTTGCAAGCCCATAGAGGGCTATGGGGAAAAAGGAAATATCGTCAGATGAAAACTGGAAAGAAGCTTTCTTAGAAACGGCTTAGTGTTCTCTTAATTCATCTCACAGAGTTACATGTGTATTTCGAGGATCTCTTTGCTAGCCCTATTTCTGTGAAATCTGAGAACAGATATTTCGGATCCCTTTGAAGACTATAGGGCAAAAGGAAATATCCTCCGATAACAAAGAGAAAGAAGCTTTCTGAGAAACTTCTTTGTGTTCTGTGAAATCATCTCACAGAGTTACAGCTTTCCCCTCAAGAAGCCTTTCGCTAAGACAGTTCTTGTGGAATTGGCAAAGTGATATTTGGAAGCCCATAGAGGGCCATGGTGAAAAAGGAAATATCGTCAGATGAAATCTGGAAAGAAGCTTTCTGCGAAACTGCTTAGTGTTCTGTTAATTCATCTCACAGAGTTACATGTGTATTTCGAGGATCTCTTTGATAGCACTATTTCTGTGGAATCTGGGAACAGATATTTTGGATCCCTTTGAAGGCTATAGGGCCAAAGGAAATATCCTCCGATAACAAAGAGAAAGAAGCTTTCTGAGAAACTTCTTTGTGTTCTGTGAAATCATCTCACAGAGTTACAGCTTTGTCCTCAAGAAGCCTTTCGCTAAGAAAGTTCTTGTGGAATTGGCAAAGTGATATTTGGAAGCCCATAGAGGGCTATGGTGAAAAAGGAAATATCGTCAGATGAAATCTGGAAAGAAGCTTTCTGCGAAACTGCTTAGTGTTCTGTTAATTCATCTCACAGAGTTACATGTGTATTTCGAGGATCTCTTTGATAGCACTATTTCTGTGGAATATGAGAACAGATATTTTGGATCCCTTTGAAGGCTATAGGGCCAAAGGAAATATCCTCGAATAACGAGAGAAAGAAGCTTTCTGAGAAACTTCTTTGTGTTCTGTGAAATCATCTCACAGAGTTACAGCTTTCCCCTCAAGAAGCCTTTCGCTAAGACAGTTCTTTTGGAATTGGCAAAGTGATATTTGGAAGCCCATAGAGGGCTATGGTGAAAAAGGAAATATCCTCAGATGAAATCTGGAAAGAAGCTTTCTGAGAAACTGCTTAGTGTTCTGTGAATTCATCTCACAGAGTTACATGTGTATTTCGAGGATCTCTTTGCTAGCCCTATTTCTGTGAAATCTGAGAACAGATATTTCGGATCCCTTTGAAGACTATAGGGCCAAAGGAAATATCCTCCGATAACAAAGAGAAAGAAGCTTCCTGAGAAACTTCTTTGTGTTCTGTGAAATCATCTCACAGAGTTACAGCTTTCCGCTCAAGAAGCTTTTCGCTAAGACAGTTCTTGTGGAATTGGCAAAGTGATATTTGAAAGCCCATAGAGGGCTCTGGTGATAAAGGAAATATCCTCAGATGAAATCTGGAAAGAAGCTTTCTGAGAAACTGCTTAATGTTCTGTTAATTCATCTCACAGAGTTACGTGTGTATTTCGAGGATCTCTTTGCTAGCCTTCTTTCTGTGAAATCTGAGAACAGATATTTCGGATCCCTTTGAAGACTATAGGGCCAAAGGAAATATCCTCTGATAACAAAGAGAAAGAAGCCTTCTGAGAAACTTCTTTGTGTTCTGTGAAATCATCTCACAGAGTTACAGCTTTTCCCTCAAGAAGCCTTTCGCTAAGACAGTTCTTGTGGAATTGGCAAAATGATATTTGGAAGCCCATAGAGGGC
The DNA here is from genome assembly GCF_043159975.1 of Macaca nemestrina. Lineage (NCBI taxonomy): Eukaryota > Metazoa > Chordata > Mammalia > Primates > Cercopithecidae > Macaca > Macaca nemestrina. The sequence goes on along the minus strand of NC_092135.1, from coordinate 32,415,717 downwards.
TAAGGTGAAAAAGTAAATATCATCAGATGAAATCTGGAAAGAAGCTTTCTGAGAAACTGCTTAGTGTTCTGTTAATTCATCTCACAGAGTTACATGTGTATTTCGAGGATCTCTTTGCTAGCCTTCTTTCTGTGGAATCTGAGAACAGATATTTCGGTTCCCTTTGAAGACCATAGGGCCAAAGGAAATATCCTCCGATAACAAAGAGAAAGAAGCTTTCTAAGAAACTTCTTTGTGTTCTGTGAAATCATCTCACAGAGTTACAGCTTTCCCCTGAAGAAGACTTTCGCTAAGACAGTTCTTGTGGAATTGGCGAAATGATATTTGGAAGCCCATAGAGGGCTATGGTGAAAAAGGAAATATCCTCAGATGAAATCTGGAAAGAAGCTTTCTGAGAAACTGCTTAGTGTTCTGTGAATTCATCTCACAGAGTTACATGTGTATTTCGAGGATCTCTTTGCTAGCCCTATTTCTGTGGAATCCAAGAACAGATATTTCGGATCCCTTTGAAGACTATAGGGCCAAAGGAAATCTCCTCCGATAACAAAGAGAAAGAAGCTTTCTGAGAAACTTCTTTGTGTTCTGTGAAATCATCTCACAGAGTTACAGCTTTGTCCTCAAGAAGCCTTTCGCTAAGACAGTTCTTGTGGAATTGGCAAAGTGATATTTGGAAGCCCATAGAGGGCTATGGTGAAAAAGGAAATATCGTCAGATGAAATGTGGAAAGAAGCTTTCTGCGAAACTGCTTAGTGTTCTGTTAATTCATCTCACAGAGTTACATGTGTATTTCGAGGATCTCTTTGATAGCACTATTTCTGTGGAATCTGAGAACAGATATTTTGGATCCCTTTGAAGGCTATAGGGCCAAAGGAAATATCCTCGAATAACAAAGAGAAAGAAGCTTTCTGAGAAACTTCTTTGTGTTCTGTGAAATCATCTCACAGAGTTACAGCTTTCCCCTCAAGAAGCCTTTCGCTAAGACAGTTCTTGTGGAATTGGCAAAGTGATATTTGGAAGCCCATAGAGGGCTATGGTGAAAAAGGAAATATCCTCAGATGAAATCTGGAAAGAAGCTTTCTGAGAAACTGCTTAGTGTTCTGTGAATTCATCTCACAGAGTTACATGTGTATTTCGAGGATCTCTTTGCTAGCCTTATTTCTGTGGAATCTGAGAACAGATATTTCGGATCCCTTTGAAGACTATAGGGCCAAAGGAAATATCCTCCGATAACAAAGAGAAAGAAGCTTTCTGAGAAACTTCTTTGTGTTCTGTGAAATCATCTCACAGAGTTACAGCTTTCCCCTCAAGAAGCCTTTCGCTAAGACAGTTCTTGTGGAATTGGCAAAGTGATATATGGAAGCCCATAGAGGGCTATGGTGAAAAAGGAATTATCGTCAGATGAAAACTGGAAAGAAGCTTTCTGAGAAACTGCTTAGTGTTCTCTTAATTCATCTCACCGAGTTACATGTGTATTTCGAGGATCTCTTTGCTAGCCCTATTTCTGTGAAATCTGAGAACAGATATTTCGGATCCCTTTGAAGACTATAGGGCCAAAGGAAATATCCTCCGATAACAAAGAGAAAGAAGCTTTCTGAGAAACTTCTTTGTGTTCTGTGAAATCATCTCACAGAGTTACAGCTTTCCCCTCAAGAAGCCTTTCGCTAAGACAGTTCTTGTGGAATTGGCAAAGTGATATTTGGAAGTCCATAGAGGGCTAAGGTGAAAAAGTAAATATCATCAGATGAAATCTGGAAAGAAGCTTTCTGAGAAACTGCTTAGTGTTCTGTGAATTCATCTCACAGAGTTACATGTGTATTTCGAGGATCTCTTTGCTAGCCTTCTCTCTCTGGAATCTGAGAACAGATATTTCGGTTCCCTTTGGAGACCATAGGGCCAAAGGAAATATCCTCCGATAACAAAGAGAAAGAAGCTTTCTAAGAAACTTCTTTGTGTTCTGTGAAATCATCTCACAGAGTTACAGCTTTTCCCTCAAGAAGCCTTTCGCTAAGACAGTTCTTGTGGAGTTGGCAAAGTGATATTTGGAAGCCCATAGAGGGCTATGGTGAAAAAGGAAATATCCTTAGATAAAATCTGGAAAGAAGCTTTCTGAGATACTGCTTAGTGTTCTGTGAATTCATCTCACAGAGTTACATGTGTATTTCGAGGATCTCTTTGCTAGCCTTCTTTCTGTGGAATCTGAGAACAGATATTTCGGATCCCTCTGAAGACTATAGGGCCAAAGGAAATATCCTCCGATAACAAAGAGAAAGAAGCTTTCTGAGAAACTTCTTTGTATTCTGTGAAATCATCTCACAGAGTTACAGCTTTCCCCTCAAGAAGCCTTTCGCTAAGACAGTTCTTGTGGAATTCGCAAAGTGATATTTGGAACCCCTAGAGGGCTATGGTGAAAAAGGAAATATCGTCAGATGAAATTTGGAAAGAAGCTTTTTGCGAAACTGCTTAGTGTTCTGTTAATTCATCTCACAGAGTTACATGTGTATTTCGAGGATCTCTTTGATAGCACTATTTCTGTGGAATCTGAGAACAGATATTTTGGATCCCTTTGAAGGCTATAGGGCCAAGGAAATATCCTCGAATAACAAAGAGAAAGAAGCTTTCTGAGAAATTTCTTTGTGTTCTGTGAAATCATCTCACAGAGTTACAGCTTTCCCCTCAAGAAGCCTTTCGCTACGTCAGTTCTTGTGGAATTGGCAAAGTGATATTTGGAAGCCCATAGAGGGCTATGGTGAAAAAGGAAATATCCTCAGATGAAATCTGGAAAGAAGCTTTCTGAGAAACTGCTTAGTGTTCTGTTAATTCGTCTCACAGAGTTACATGTGTATTTCGAGGATCTCTTTGGTAGCCCTATTTTTGTGGAATCTGAGAACAGATATTTCGGATCCCTTTGAAGACTATAGGGCCAAAGGAAATATCCTCAGATAACAAAGAGAAAGAAGCTTTCTGAGAAACTTCTTTGTGTTCTGTGAAATCATCTCACAGAGTTACAGCTTTCCCCTCAAGAAGCCTTTCGCTAAGACAGTTCTTGTGGAATTGGCAAAGTGATATTTGGAAGCCCATAGAGGGCTATGGTGAAAAAGGAAATATCCGCAGATGAAATCTGGAGAGACGCTTTCTGAGAAACTGCTTATTGTTCTGTGAATTCATCTCACAGAATTACATGTGTATTTCGAGGATCTCTTTGCTAGCCTTCTTTCTGTGGAATCTGAGAACAGATATTTCGGATCCCTTTGAAGACTATAGGGCCAAAGGAAATATCCTCCGATAACAAAGAGAAAGAAGCTTTCTGAGAAACTTCTTTGTGTTCTGTGAAATCATCTCACAGAGTTACAGCTTTCCCCTCAAGAAGCCTTTCGCTAAGACAGTTCTTGTGGAATTGGCAAAATTATATTTGGAAGCCCTTAGAGGGCTATGGTGAAAAAGGAAATAACCTCAGATGAAATCTGGAAAGAAGCTTTCTGAGAAACTGCTTAGTGTTCTGTGAATTCATCTCACAGAGTTACATGTGTATTTCGAGGATCTCTTTGCTAGCCCTATTTCTGTGAAATCTGAGAACAGATATTTCGGATCCCTTTGAAGACTATAGGGGCAAAGGAAATATTCTCCGATAACAAAGAGAAAGAAGCTTTCTGAGAAACTTCTTTGTGTTCCGTGAAATCATCTCACAGAGTTACAGCTTTCCCCTCCAGAAGCCTTTCGCTGAGACAGTTCTTGTGGAATTGGCAAAGTGATATTTGGAAGCCCATAGAGGGCTATGGTGAAAAAGGAAATATCCTCAGATGAAATCTGGAAAGAAGCTTTCTGAGAAACTGCTTAGTGTTCTGTGAATTCATCTCACAGAGTTACATGTGTATTTCGAGGATCTCTTTGCTAGCCTTCTTTCTGTGGAATCTGAGAACAGATATTTCGGATCCCTTTGAAGACTATAGGGCCAAAGGAAATATCCTCCGATAACAAAGAGAAAGAAGCTTTCTGAGAAACTTCTTTGTGTTCTGTGAAATCATCTCACAGAGTTACAGCTTTCCCCTCAAGAAGCCTTTCGCTAAGACAGTTCTTGTGGAATTGGCAAAGTGATATTTGGAAGCCCATAGAGGGCTATGGTGAAAAAGTAAATATCATCAGATGAAATGTGGAAAGAAGCTTTCTGAGAAACTGCTTAGTGTTCTGTGAATTCATCTCACAGAGTTACATGTGTATTTCGAGGATCTCTTTGCTAGCCTTCTTTCTGTGGAATCTGAGAACAGATATTTCTGTTCCCTTTGAAGACTATAGGGCCAAAGGAAATATCCTCCGATAACAAAGAGAAAGAAGCTTTCTGAGAAACTTCTTTGTGTTCTGTGAAATAATCTCACAGAGCTACAGCTTTCCCCTGAAGAAGCCTTTCGCTAAGACAGTTCTTTTTGAATTGTCAAAATGATATTTGGAAGGCCATGGAGGGCTATGGTGAAAAAGGAAATATCCTCATATAAAATCTGGAAAGAAGCTTTCTGAGAAACTGCTTAGTGTTCTGTGCATTCATCTCACAGAGTTACATGTGTATTTCGAGTATCTCTTTTCTATCCTTCTTTCTGTGGAATCTGAGAACAGATATTTCGGTTCCCTTTGAAGACTACAGGGCCAAAGGAAATATCCTCCGATAAAAATGAGAAAGAAGCTTTCTGAGAAACTTCTTTGTGTTCTGTGAAATCATCTCACAGAGCTACAGCTTTCCCCTGAAGAAGCCTTTCGCTAAGACAGTTCTTGTGGAATTGGCAAAATGATATTTGGAAGCCCATGGAGGGCTATGGTGAAAAAGGAAATATCCTCAGATAAAATCTGGAAAGAAGCTTTCTGAGAAACTGCTTAGTGTTCTGTTAATTGATCTCACAGAGTTACATGTGTATTTCGAGGATCTCTTTGCTAGCCTTCTTTCAGTGGAATATGAGAACAGATAATTCGGATCCCTTTGAAGACTATAGGGCCAAAGGAAATATCCTCCGATAACATAGAGAAACAGCTTTCTGAGAAACTTCTTTGTGTTCTGTGAAATCATCTCACAGAGTTACAGCTTTCCCCTCAAGAAGCCTTTCGCTAAGACAGTTCTTGTGGAATTGGCAAAGTGATATTTGGAAGCCCATAGAGGGCTCTGGTGAAAAAGGAAACATCCTCAGATTAAATCTGGAAAGAAGGTTTCTGAGAAACTGCTTAGTGTTCTGTGAATTCATCTCACATAGTTACATGTGTATTTCGAGGATCTCTTTGCTAGCCCTATTTCTGTGCAATCTGAGAACAGATATTTCGGATCCCTTTGAAGACTATAGGGCCAAAAGAAATATCCTCCGATAACAAAGAGAAAGAAGCTTTCTGAGAAGCTTCTTTGTGTTCTGTGAAATAATCTCACAGAGCTACAGCTTTCCCCTGAAGAAGCCTTTCGCTAAGACAGTTCTTGATGAATTGGCAAAATGATATTTGGAAGGCCATGGAGGGCTATGGTGAAAAAGGAAATATCCTCAGATAAAATCTGGAAAGAAGCTTTCTGAGAAACTGCTTAGTGTTCTGTGCATTCATCTCACAGAGTTACATGTGTATTTCGAGTATCTCTTTGCTATCCTTCTTTCTGTGGAATCTGAGAACAGATATTTCGGTTCCCTTTGAAGACTACAGGGCCAAAGGAAATATCCTCCGATAAAAATGAGAAAGAAGCTTTCTGAGAAACTTCTTTGTGTTCTGTGAAATCATCTCACAGAGCTACAGCTTTCCCCTGAAGAAGCCTTTCGCTAAGACAGTTCTTGTGGAATTGGCAAAATGATATTTGGAAGACCATGGAGGGCTATGGTGAAAAAGGAAATATCCTCAGATAAAATCTGGAAAGAAGCTTTCTGAGAAACTGCTTAGTGTTCTGTTAATTCATCTCACAGAGTTACATGTGTATTTCGAGGATCTCTTTGCTAGCCTTCTTTCTGTGGAATCTGAGAACAGATATTTCGGTTCCCTTTGAAGACTATAGGGCCAAAGGAAATATCCTCCGATAACAAAGAGAAAGAAGCTTTCTGAGAAACTTCTTTGTGTTCTGTAAAATCATCTCACAGAGTTACAGCTTTCCCCTCAGGAAGCCTTTCGCTAAGACAGTTCTTGTGGAATTGGCAAAGTGATATTTGGAAGCCCATAGAGGGCTCTGGTGAAAAAGGAAATATCCTCAGATGAAATATGGAAAGAAGATTTCTGGAAACTGCTTAGTGTTCTGTTAATTCATCTCACAGAGTTACATGTGTATTTCGAGGATCTCTTTGCTAGCCTTATTTCTGTGGAATCTGAGAACAGATATTTCGGATCCCTTTGAAGACTATAGGGCCAAAGGAAATATCCTCCGATATCAAAGAGAAAGAAGCTTTCTGAGAAACTTCTTTGTGTTCTGTGAAATCATCTCACAGAGTTACAGCTTTCCCCTCAAGAAGCCTTTGGCTAAGACAGTTCTTGTGGAATTGGCAAAGTGATATTTGGAAGCCCATAGAGGGCTATGGTGAAAAAGGAAATATCCTCAGATGAAATCTGGAAAGAAGCTTTCTGAGAAACTGCTTAGTGTTCTGTGAATTCATCTCACAGAGTTACATGTGTATTTCGAGGATCTCTTTGCTAGCCTTCTTTCTGTGGAATATGAGAACAGATAATTCGGATCCCTTTGAAGACTATAGGGCCAAAGAAAATATCCTCCGATAACAAAGAGAAAGAAGCTTTCTGAGAAACTTCTTTGTGTTCTGTGAAATCATCTCACAGAGTTACAGCTTTCCCCTCAAGAAGCCTTTGGCTAAGACAGTTCTTCTGGAATTGGCAAAGTGATATTTGGAAGCCCATAGAGGGCTATGGTGAAAAAGGAAATATCCTCAGATGAAATCTGGAAAGAAGCTTTCTGAGAAACTGCTTAGTGTTCTGTTAATTGATCTCACAGAGTTACATGTGTATTTCGAGGATCTCTTTGCTAGCCCTATTTCTGTGGAATCTGAGAACAGATATTTCGGATCCCTTTGAAGACTATAGGGTCAAAGGAAATATCCTACGATAACAAAGAGAAAGAAGCTTTCTGAGAAACTTCTTTGTGTTCTGTGAAATCATCTCACAGAGTTACAGCTTTCCCTTCAAGAAGCCTTTCGCTAAGACAGTTCTTGTGGAATTGGCAAAGTGATATTTGGAAGCCCATAGTGGGCTATGGTGAAAAAGGAAATATCCTCAGATGAAATCTGGAAAGAAGCTTTCTGACAAACTGCTTAGTGTTCTGTGAATTCATCTCACAGTGTTACATGTGTATTTCGAGGATCTCTTTGATAGCCTTCTTTCTGTGGAATCTGAGAACAGATATTTCGGATCCCTTTGAAGACTATAGGGCCAAAGGAAATATCCTCCGATAACAAAGAGAAAGAAGCTTTCTGAGAAACTTCTTTGTGTTCTGTGAAATCATCTCACAGAGTTACAGCTTTCCCCTCAAGAAGCCTTTCGCTAAGACAGTTCTTGTGGAATTGGCAAAATTATATTTGGAAGCCCATAGAGGGCTATGGTGAAAAAGGAAATAACCACAGATGAAATCTGGAAAGAAGCTTTCTGAGAAACTGCTTAGTGTTCTGTGAATTCATCTCACAGAGTTACATGTGTATTTCGAAGATCTCTTTGCTAGCCCTATTTCTGTGAAATCTGAGAACAGATATTTCGGATCCCTTTGAAGACTATAGGGGCAAAGGAAATATTCTCCGATAACAAAGAGAAAGAAGCTTTCTGAGAAACTTCTTTGTGTTAAGTGAAATCATCTCAGAGAGCTACAGCTTTCCCCTGAAGAAGCCTTTCGCTAAGACAGTTCTTGTGGAATTGACAAAATGATATTTGGAAGCCCATTGAGGGCTATGGTGAAAAAGGAAATATCCTCAGATAAAATCTGGAAAGAAGCTTTCTGAGAAACTGCTTAGTGTTCTGTTAATTGATCTCACAGAGTTACATGTGTATTTCGAGGATCTCTTTGCTAGCCCTATTTCTGTGGAATCTGAGAACAGATATTTCGGATCCCTTTGAAGACTATAGGGCCAAAGGAAATATCCTCCGATAACATAGAGAAACAGCTTTCTGAGAAACTTCTTTGTGTTCTGTGAAATCATCTCGCAGAGTTACAGCTTTCCCCTCAAGAAGCCTTTCGCTAAGACAGTTCTTGTGGAATTGGAAAAGTGATATTTGGAAGCCCTTAGAGGGCTATGTTGAAAAAGGAAATATCCTCAGATGAAATCTGGAAAGAAGCTTTCTGAGAAACTGCTTAGTGTTCTGTGAATTCATCTCACAGAGTTACATGTGTATTTCGAGGATCTCTTTGCTAGCCTTCTTTCTGTGGAATATGAGAACAGATAATTCGGATCCCTTTGAAGACTATAGGGCGAAAGGAAATATCCTCCGATAACAAAGAGAAAGAAGCTTTCTGAGAAACTTCTTTGTGTTCTGTGAAATCATCTCACAGAGTTACAGCTTTCCCCTCAAGAAGCCTTTGGCTAAGACAGTTCTTCTGGAATTGGCAAAGTGATATTTGGAAGCCCATAGAGGGCTATGGTGAAAAAGGAAATATCCTCAGATGAAATCTGGAAAGAAGCTTTCTGAGAAACTGCTTAGTGTTCTGTAAATTGATCTCACAGAGTTACATGTGTATTTCGAGGATCTCTTTGCTAGCCCTATTTCTGTGAAATCTGAGGACAGATATTTCGGATCCCTTTGAAGACTATAGGGTCAAAGGAAATATCCTCCGATAACAAAGAGAAAGAAGCTTTCTGAGAAACTTCTTTGTGTTCTGTGAAATCATCTCACAGAGTTACAGCTTTCCCCTCAAGACGCCTTTCGCTAAGACAGTTCTTCTGGAATTGGCAAAGTGATATTTGGAAGCCCATAGAGGGCTATGGTGAAAAAGGAAATAACCTCAGATGAAATCTGGAAAGAAGCTTTCTGAGAAACCGCTTAGTGTTCTGTGAATTCATCTCACAGTGTTACATGTGTATTTCGAGGATCTCTTTGCTAGCCTTATTTCTGTGGAATGTGAGAACAGATATTTCGGATCCCTTTGAAGACTATAGGGCCAAAGGAAATATCCTCCGATAACAAAGAGAAAGAAGCTTTCTGAGAAACTTCTTTGTGTTCTGTGAAATCATCTCACAGAGTTACAGCTTTCCCCTCAAGAAGCCTTTCGCTAAGACAGTTCTTGTGGAATTGGGAAAGTGATATTTGGTAGCCCATAGAGGGCTCTGGTGAAAAATGAAATATCCTCAGATGAAATCTGGAAAGAAGCTTTCTGAGAAACTGCTTAGTGTTCTGTGAATTCATCTCACAGAGTTACATGTGTATTTCGAGGATCTCTTTGCTAGGCTTCTTTCTGTGGAATATGAGAACAGATAATTCGGATCCCTTTGAAGACTATAGGGACAAAGGAAATATCCTCCGATAACAAAGAGAAAGAAGCTTTCTGAGAAACTTCTTTGTGTTCTGTGAAATCATCTCACAGAGTTACAGCTTTCCCCTCAAGAAGCCTTTCGCTAAGACAGTTCTTGTGGAATTGGCAAAGTGATATTTGGAAGCCCATAGAGGGCTCTGGTGAAAAAGGAAATATCCTCAGATGAAATCTGGAAAGAAGCTTTCTGAGAAACTGCTTAGTGTTCTGTGAATTCATCTCACAGAGTTACGTGTGTATTTCGAGTATCTCTTTGCTAGCCCTATTTCTATGGAATCTGAGAACTGATATTTCGGTTCCCTTTGAAGACTATAGGGCCAAAGGAAATATCCTCCGATAACAAAGAGAAAGAATCTTTCTGAGAAGCTTCTTTGTGTTCTGTGAAATCATCTCAGAGAGCTACAGCTTTCCCCTAAAGAAGCCTTTCGCTAAGACAGTTCTTGTGGAATTTGCAAAGTGATATTTGGAAGCCCATAGAGGGCTATGGTGAAAAAGGAAATATCCTCAGATGAAATCTGGAAAGAAGTTTTCTGAGAAACTGCTTAGTGTTCTGTTAATTCGTCTCACAGAGTTACATGTGTATTTCGAGGATCTCTTTGGTAGCCCTATTTCTGTGGAATCTGAGAACAGATATTTCGGATCCCTTTGAAGACTATAGGGCCAAAGGAAATATCCTCCGATAACAAAGAGAAAGAAGCTTTCTGAGAAACTTCTTTGTGTTCTGTGAAATCATCTCACAGAGTTACAGCTTTCCCCTCAAGAAGCCTTTCGCTAAGACAGTTCTTGTGGAATTGGCAAAGTGATATTTGGAAGCCCATAGAGGGCTATGGTGAAAAAGGAAATATCCTCAGATGAAATCTGGAAAGAAGCTTTCTGAGAAACTGCTTAGTGTTCTGTGAATTCATCTCACAGAATTACATGTGTATTTCGAGGATCTCTTTGCTAGCCTTCTTTCTTTGGAATCTGAGAACAGATACTTCGTATCCCTTTGAAGACTATAGGGCCAAAGGAAATATCCTCCGATAACAAAGAGAAAGAAGCTTTCTGAGAAACTTCTTTGTGTTCTGTGAAATCATCTCACAGAGTTACAGCTTCCCCCTCAAGAAGCCTTTCGCTAAGACAGTTCTTGTGGAATTGGCAAAGTGATATTTGGAAGCCCATAGAGGGCTATGGTGAAAAAGGAAATAACCTCAGATGAAATCTGGAAAGAAGGTTTCTGAGAAACTGCTTAGTGTTCTGTGAATTCATCTCACAGAGTTACATGTGTAATTCGAGGATCTCTTTGCTAGCCTTCTTTCTGTGGAATCTGAGAACTTATATTTCGAATCCCTTTGAAGACTATAGGGCCAAAGGAAATATCCTCCGATAACAAAGAGAAAGAAGCTTTCTGAGAAACTTCTTTGTGTTCTGTGAAATCATCTCACAGATTTACAGCTTTCCCCTGAAGAAGCCTTTCGCTAAAACAGTTCTTGTGGAACTGGCAAACTGATATTTGGAAGCCCATAGAGGGCTATGGTGAAAAAGGAAATATCCTCAGATGGAATCTGGAAAGAAGTTTTCTGAGAAACTGCTTACTGTTCTGTTAATTCATCTCACAGAGTTACATGTGTATTTCGAGGATCTCTTTGCTAGCCCTATTTCTGTGAAATCTGAGAACAGATATTTCGGATCCCTTTGAAGACTATAGGGCCAAAGGAAATATCCTTCGATAACAAAGAGAAAGAAGCTTTCTGAGAAACTTCTTTGTGTTCTGGGAAATCATCTCACAGAGATACAGCTTTCCCCTGAAGAAGCCTTTCGCTAAGACAGGTCTTGTGGAATTGGCAAAGTGATATTTGGAAGCCCATAGAGGGCTATGGTGAAAAAGGAAATATCCTTAGATGAAATCTGGAAAGAAGCTTTCTGCGAAACTGCTTAGTGTTCTGTGAATTCATCTCACAGAGATACATGTGTATTTCGAGGATCTCTTTGCTAGCCCTATTTCTGTGGAATCTGAGAACAGATATTTTGGATCCCTTTGAAGGCTATAGGGCCAAAGGAAATATCCTCGAATAACAAAGAGAAAGAAGCTTTCTGAGAAACTTCTTTGTGTTCTGTGAAATCATCTCACAGAGGTACAGCTTTCCCCTCAAGAAGCCTTTCGCTAAGACAGTTCTTGTGGAATTGGCGAAGTGATATTTGGAGGCCCATAGAGGGCTATGGTGAAAAAGGAAATATCCTCAGGTGAAATCTGGAAAGAAGTTTTCTGAGAAACTGCTTAGTGTTCTGTTAATTCAGGTCATAGAGTTACATGTGTATTTCGAGGATCTCCTTGCTAGCCTTCTTTCTGTGGAATCTGAGAACAGATATTTCGGATCCCGTTGAAGACTATAGGGCCAAAGCAAATATCCTCCGATAACAAAGAGAAAGAAGCTTTCTGAGAAACTTCTTTGTGTTCTATTTAATCATCCCACAGAGTACAGCTTTCCCCTGAAGAAGCCTTTCGCAAAGACAGTTCTTGTGGAATTGGCAAAGTGATATTTGGAAGCCCCTAGAGGGCTATGTTGAAAAAGGAAATATCCTCAGATGAAATCTGCAAAGAAGCTTTCTGAGAAACTTGTTGGTGTTCTGTGAATTCATCTCACAGAGTTACATGTGTATTTCGAGGATCTCTTTGCTAGCCTTCTTTCTGTGGAATCTGAGAACAGATATTTCGGATCTCTTTGAAGTCTATAGGGCCAAAGGAAATATCCTCCGATAACAAAGAGAAAGAAGCTTTCTGAGAAACTTCTTTGTGTTCTGTGAAATCATCTCACAGAGTTACAGCTTTCCCCTCAAGAAGCCTTTCGCTAAGACAGTTCTTGTGGAATTGGCAAAGTGATATTTGGAAGCCCATAGAGGGCTCTGGTGAAAAAGGAAATATCCTCAGATGAAATATGGAAAGAAGCTTTCTGAGAAACTAGTTAGTGTTCTGTTAATTCATCTCACAGAGTTACATGTGTATTTCGAGAATCTCTTTGCTAGCCCTATTTCTGTGCAATCTGAGAACAGATATTTCGGATCCCTTTGAAGACTAAAGCGCCAAAGGAAATATCCTCCGATAACAAAGAGAAAGAAGCTTTCTGAGAAGCTTCTTTGTGTTCTGTGAAATCATCTCACAGAGTTACAGCTTTCCCCTCAAGAAGCCTTTCGCTAAGACAGTTCTTGTGGAATTGGCAAAGTGATATTGGGAAGCCCTTAGAGGGCTATGGTGAAAAAGGAAATATCCTCAGATGAAATCTGGAAAGAAGGTTTCTGAGAAACTGCTTAGTGTTCTGTTAATTCATCTCACAGAGTTACATGTGTATTTCGAGGATCTCTTTGCTAGCCTTCTTTCTGTGGAATCTGAGAACAGATATTTCGGTTCCCTTTGAAGACTATAGGGCCAAAGGAAATATCCTCCGATAACAAAGAGAAAGAAGATTTCTGAGAAACTTCGTTGTGTTCTGTGAAATCATCTCACAGAGTTACAGCTTTCCCCTGAAGTAGCCTTTCGCTAAGAGAGTTCTTGTGGAATTGGCAAAGTGATATTTGGAAGCCCATAGAGGGCTATGGTGAAAAAGGAAATATCCTCAGATAAAATCTGAAAAGAAGCTTTCTGAGAAACTGCTTAGTGTTCTGTGAATTTATCTCACAGAGTTACATGTGTATTTCGAGGATCTCTTTGCTAGCCTTCTTTCTGTGGAATCTGAGAACAGATATTTCGGATCCCTTTGAAGACTATAGGGCCAAGGGAAATATCCTCCGATAACAAAGAGAAAGAAGCTTTCTGAGAAACTTCTTTGTGTTCTGTGAAATCATCTCACAGAGTTACAGCTTTCCCCTCAGGAAGCCTTTCGCTAAGACAGTTCTTGTGGAATTGGCAAAGTGATATTTGGAAGCCCATATAGGGCTCTGGTGAAAAAGGAAATATCCTCAGATGAAATATGGAAAGAAGATTTCTGGAAACTGCTTAGTGTTCTGTTAATTCATCTCACAGAGTTACATGTGTATTTCGAGGATCTCTTTGCTAGCCCTATTTCTGTGGAATCTGAGAACAGATATTTCGGATCCCTTTGAAGACTATAGGGCCAAAGGAAATATCTTCCGATAACAAAGAGAAAGAAGCTTTCTGAGAAACTTCTTTGTGTTCTGTGAAATCATCTCACAGAGTTACAGCGTTCCCCTCAAGAAGCCGTTCGCTAAGACAGTTCTTGTGGAATTGGCAAAGTGATATTTGGCAGCCCTTAGAGGGCTATTGTGAAAAAGGAAATATCCTCAGATGAAATCTGGAAAGAAGCTTTCTGAGAAACTGCTTAGTGTTCTGTGAATTCATCTCACATAGTTACATGTGTATTTCGAGGATCTCTTTGCTAGCCTTCTTTCTCTGGAATCTGAGAACAGTTATATCGGAACCCTTTGAAGACTATAGGGCCAAAGGAAATATCCTCCGATAACAAAGAGAAAGAAGCTTTTTGAGAAAATTCTTTGTGTTCTGTGAAATCATCTCACAGAGTTACAGCTTTCCCCTCAAGAAGCCTTTCGCTAAGACAGTTCTTGTGGAATTGGCAAAGTGATATTTGGAAGCCCCTATAGGGCTATGGTGAAAAAGGAAATATCCTCAGATGAAATCTGGAAAGAAGCTTTCTGAGAAACTGCTTAGTGTTCTGTGAATTCATCTCACAGAGTTACATGTGTATTTCGAGGATCTCTTTGCTAGCCTTCTTTCTGTGGAATCTGAGAACAGATATTTCGGATCCCTTTGAAGACTATAGGGCCAAAGGAAATATCCTCCGATAACAAAGAGAAAGAAGCTTTCTGAGAAACTTCTTTGTGTTCTGTGAAATCATCTCACAGAGTTACAGCTTTCCCCTCAAGAAGCCGTTCGCTAAGACAGTTCTTGTGGAATTGGCAAAGTGATATTTGGCAGCCCTTAGAGGGCTATTGTGAAAAAGGAAATATCCTCAGATGAAATCTGGAAAGAAGCTTTCTGAGAAACTGCTTAGTGTTCTGTGAATTCATCTCACATAGTTACATGTGTATTTTGAGGATCTCTTTGCTAGCCTTCTTTCTCTGGAATCTGAGAACAGTTATTTCGGAACCCTTTGAAGACTATAGGGCCAAAGGAAATATCCTCCGATAACAAAGAGAAAGAAGCTTTTTGAGAAAATTCTTTGTGTTCTGTGAAATCATCTCACAGAGTTACAGCTTTCCCCTAAAGAAGTCTTTCGCTAAGACAGTTCTTGTGGAATTGGCAAAGTGATATTTGGAAGCACCTATAGGGCTATGGTGAAAAAGGAAATATCCTCAGATGAAATCTGGAAAGAAGCTTTCTGAGAAACTGCTTAGTGTTCTGTGAATTCATCTCACAGAGTTACATGTGTATTTCGAGGATCTCTTTGCTAGCCTTCTTTCTGTGGAATCTGAGAACAGATATTTCGGATCCCTTTGAAGACTATAGGGCCAAAGGAAATATCCTCCGATAACGAAGAGAAAGAAGCTTTCTGAGAAACTTCTTTGTGTTCTGTGAAATCATCTCACAGAGTTACAGCTTTGTCATCAAGAAGCCTTTCGCTAAGACAGTTCTTGTGGAATTGGCAAAGTGATATTTGGAAGCACAAAGAGGGCTATGGTGAAAAAGGAAATATCGTCAGATGAAATCTGGAAAGAAGCTTTCTGCGAAACTGCTTAGTGTTCTGTTAATTCATCTCACAGAGTTACATGTGTATTTCGAGGATCTCTTTGATAGTACTATTTCTGTGGAATCTGAGAACAGATATTTTGGATCCCTTTGAAGGCTAGAGGGCCAAAGGAAATATCCTCGAATAACAAAGAGAAAGAAGCTTTCTGAGAAACTTCTTTGTGTTCTGTGAAATCATCTCACAGAGTTACAGCTTTCGCCTGAAGAAGCCTTTCGCTAAGACAGTTCTTGTGGAATTGGCAAAGTGATATTTGGAAGCCCATAGAGGGCTCTGGTGAAAAAGGAAATATCCTCAGATGAAATCTGGAAAGAAGCTTTCTGAGAAACTGCTTAGTGTTCTGTTAATTCATGTCACAGAGTTACATGTGTGTTTCGAGGATCTCTTTGCTAGCCTTCTTTCTCTGGAATCTGAGAACAGTTATTTCGGTTCCCTTTGAAGACTATAGGGCCAAAGGAAATATCCTCCGATAACAAAGAGAAAGAAGATTTCTGAGAAACTGCTTTGTTTTCTGTGAAATCATCTCACAGAGTTACAGCTTTCCCCTCAAGAAGCCTTTCGCTAAGACAGTTCTTGTGGAATTGGCAAAGTGATATTTGGAAGCCCATAGAGGGCTCTGGTGAAAAAGGAAATATCCTCAGATGAAATCTGGAAAGAAGCTTTCTGAGAAACTGCTTAGTGTTCTGTGAATTCATCTCACAGAGTTACATGTGTATTTCGAGGATCTCTTTGCTAGCCTTATTTCTGTGGAATCTGAGAACAGATATTTCGGATAACTTTGAAGACTATAGGGCCAAAGGAAATATCCTCCGATAACAAAGAGAAAGAAGCTTTCTGAGAAACTTCTTTGTGTTCTGTGAAATCATCTCACAGAGTTACAGCTTTCCCCTCAAGAAGCCTTTCGCTAAGACAGTTCTTGTGGAATTGGCAAAGTGATATTTGCAAGCCCATAGAGGGCTATGGGGAAAAAGGAAATATCGTCAGATGAAAACTGGAAAGAAGCTTTCTTAGAAACGGCTTAGTGTTCTCTTAATTCATCTCACAGAGTTACATGTGTATTTCGAGGATCTCTTTGCTAGCCCTATTTCTGTGAAATCTGAGAACAGATATTTCGGATCCCTTTGAAGACTATAGGGCAAAAGGAAATATCCTCCGATAACAAAGAGAAAGAAGCTTTCTGAGAAACTTCTTTGTGTTCTGTGAAATCATCTCACAGAGTTACAGCTTTCCCCTCAAGAAGCCTTTCGCTAAGACAGTTCTTGTGGAATTGGCAAAGTGATATTTGGAAGCCCATAGAGGGCCATGGTGAAAAAGGAAATATCGTCAGATGAAATCTGGAAAGAAGCTTTCTGCGAAACTGCTTAGTGTTCTGTTAATTCATCTCACAGAGTTACATGTGTATTTCGAGGATCTCTTTGATAGCACTATTTCTGTGGAATCTGGGAACAGATATTTTGGATCCCTTTGAAGGCTATAGGGCCAAAGGAAATATCCTCCGATAACAAAGAGAAAGAAGCTTTCTGAGAAACTTCTTTGTGTTCTGTGAAATCATCTCACAGAGTTACAGCTTTGTCCTCAAGAAGCCTTTCGCTAAGAAAGTTCTTGTGGAATTGGCAAAGTGATATTTGGAAGCCCATAGAGGGCTATGGTGAAAAAGGAAATATCGTCAGATGAAATCTGGAAAGAAGCTTTCTGCGAAACTGCTTAGTGTTCTGTTAATTCATCTCACAGAGTTACATGTGTATTTCGAGGATCTCTTTGATAGCACTATTTCTGTGGAATATGAGAACAGATATTTTGGATCCCTTTGAAGGCTATAGGGCCAAAGGAAATATCCTCGAATAACGAGAGAAAGAAGCTTTCTGAGAAACTTCTTTGTGTTCTGTGAAATCATCTCACAGAGTTACAGCTTTCCCCTCAAGAAGCCTTTCGCTAAGACAGTTCTTTTGGAATTGGCAAAGTGATATTTGGAAGCCCATAGAGGGCTATGGTGAAAAAGGAAATATCCTCAGATGAAATCTGGAAAGAAGCTTTCTGAGAAACTGCTTAGTGTTCTGTGAATTCATCTCACAGAGTTACATGTGTATTTCGAGGATCTCTTTGCTAGCCCTATTTCTGTGAAATCTGAGAACAGATATTTCGGATCCCTTTGAAGACTATAGGGCCAAAGGAAATATCCTCCGATAACAAAGAGAAAGAAGCTTCCTGAGAAACTTCTTTGTGTTCTGTGAAATCATCTCACAGAGTTACAGCTTTCCGCTCAAGAAGCTTTTCGCTAAGACAGTTCTTGTGGAATTGGCAAAGTGATATTTGAAAGCCCATAGAGGGCTATGGTGAAAAAGGAATTATCGTCAGATGAAAACTGGAAAGAAGCTTTCTGAGAAACTGCTTAGTGTTCTCTTAATTCATCTCACCGAGTTACATGTGTATTTCGAGGATCTCTTTGCTAGCCCTATTTCTGTGAAATCTGAGAACAGATATTTCGGATCCCTTTGAAGACTATAGGGCCAAAGGAAATATCCTCCGATAACAAAGAGAAAGAAGCTTTCTGAGAAACTTCTTTGTGTTCTGTGAAATCATCTCACAGAGTTACAGCTTTCCCCTCAAGAAGCCTTTCGCTAAGACAGTTCTTGTGGAATTGGCAAAGTGATATTTGGAAGTCCATAGAGGGCTAAGGCGAAAAAGTAAATATCATCAGATGAAATCTGGAAAGAAGCTTTCTGAGAAACTGCTTAGTGTTCTGTGAATTCATCTCACAGAGTTACATGTGTATTTCGAGGATCTCTTTGCTAGCCTTCTCTCTCTGGAATCTGAGAACAGATATTTCGGTTCCCTTTGGAGACCATAGGGCCAAAGGAAATATCCTCCGATAACAAAGAGAAAGAAGCTTTCTAAGAAACTTCTTTGTGTTCTGTGAAATCATCTCACAGAGTTACAGCTTTTCCCTCAAGAAGCCTTTCGCTAAGACAGTTCTTGTGGAGTTGGCAAAATGATATTTGGAAGCCCATAGAGGGCTATGGTGAAAAAGGAAATATCCTTAGATAAAATCTGGAAAGAAGCTTTCTGAGATACTGCTTAGTGTTCTGTGAATTCATCTCACAGAGTTACATGTGTATTTCGAGGATCTCTTTGCTAGCCTTCTTTCTGTGGAATCTGAGAACAGATATTTCGGATCCCTCTGAAGACTATAGGGCCAAAGGAAATATCCTCCGATAACAAAGAGAAAGAAGCTTTCTGAGAAACTTCTTTGTATTCTGTGAAATCATCTCACAGAGTTACAGCTTTCCCCTGAAGAAGCCTTTCGCTAAGACAGTTCTTGTGGAATTCGCAAAGTGATATTTGGAACCCCTAGAGGGCTATGGTGAAAAAGGAAATATCCTCAGTTGAAATCTGGAAAGAAGCTTTCTGAGAAACTGCTTAGTGTTCTGTTAATTCATCTCACAGAGTTACATGTGTATTTCGAGGATCTCTTTGCTAGCCTTCTCTCTGTGGAATCTGAGAACAGATATTTCGGATCTCTTTGAAGTCTATAGGGCCAAAGGAAATATCCTCCGATAACAAAGAGAAAGAAGCTTTCTGAGAAACTTCTTTGTGTTCTGTGAAATCATCTCACAGAGTTACAGCTTTCCCCTCAAGAAGCCTTTCGCTAAGACAGTTCTTGTGGAATTGGCAAAGTGATATTTGGAAGCCCGTAGAGGGCTCTGGTGAAAAAGGAAATATCCTCAGATGAAATATGGAAAGAAGCTTTCTGAGAAACTAGTTAGTGTTCTGTTAATTCATCTCACAGAGTTACATGTGTATTTCGAGAATCTCTTTGCTAGCCCTATTTCTGTGCAATCTGAGAACAGATATTTCGGATCCCTTTGAAGACTAAAGCGCCAAAGGAAATATCCTCCGATAACAAAGAGAAAGAAGCTTTCTGAGAAGCTTCTTTGTGTTCTGTGAAATCATCTCACCGAGTTACAGCTTTCCCCTCAAGAAGCCTTTGGCTAAGACAGTTCTTGTGGAATTGGCAAAGTGATATTTGGAAGCCCATAGAGGGCTATGGTGAAAAAGGAAATATCCTCAGATGAAAACTGGAAAGAAGGTTTCTGAGAAACTGCTTAGTGTTCTGTTAATTCATCTCACAGAGTTACATGTGTATTTCGAGGATCTCTTTGCTAGCCTTCTTTCTGTGGAATGAGAACAGATATTTCGGTTCCCTTTGAAGACTATAGGGCCAAAGGAAATATCCTCCGATAACAAAGAGAAAGAAGATTTCTGAGAAACTTCTTTGTGTTCTGTGAAATCATCTCACAGAGTTACAGCTTTCCCCTCAGGAAGCCTTTCGGTAAGACAGTTCTTGTGGAATTGGCAAAGTGATATTTGGAAGCCCATATAGGGCTCTGGTGAAAAAGGAAATATCCTCAGATGAAATATGGAAAGAAGATTTCTGGAAACTGCTTAGTGTTCTGTTAATTCATCTCACAGAGTTACATGTGTATTTCCAGGATCTCTTTGCTAGCCCTATTTCTGTGGAATCTGAGAACAGATATTTCGGATCCCTTTGAAGACTATAGGGCCAAAGGAAATATCCTCCGATAACAAAGAGAAAGAAGCTTTCTGAGAAACTTCTTTGTGTTCTGTGAAATCATCTCACAGAGTTACAGCTTTGTCCTCAAGAAGCCTTTCGCTAAGACAGTTCTTGTGGAATTGGCAAAGTGATATTTGGAAGCCCATAGAGGGCTATGGTGAAAAAGGAAATATCGTCAGATGAAATCTGGAAAGAAGCTTTCTGCGAAACTGCTTAGTGTTCTGTTAATTCATCTCACAGAGTTACATGTGTATTTCGAGGATCTCTTTGATAGCACTATTTCTGTGGAATCTGAGAACAGATATTTTGGATCCCTTTGAAGGCTATAGGGCCAAAGGAAATATCCTCGAATAACAAAGAGAAAGAAGCTTTCTGAGAAACTTCTTTGTGTTCTGGGAATTCATCTCACAGAGTTACAGCTTTCCCCTCAAGAAGCCTTTCGCTAAGACAGTTCTTGTGGAATTGGCAAAGTGATATTTGGAAGCCCATAGAGGGCTATTGTGAAAAAGTAAATATCATCAGATGAAATCTGGAAAGAAGCTTTCTGAGAAACTGCTTAGTGTTCTGTTAATTCATCTCACAGAGTTACATGTGTATTTCGAGGATCTCTTTGCTAGCCTTCTTTCTGTGGAATCTGAGAACAGATATTTCGGTTCCCTTTGAAGACCATAGGACCAAAGGAAATATCCTCCGATAACAAAGAGAAAGAAGCTTTCTAAGAAACTTCTTTGTGTTCTGTGAAATCATCTCACAGAGTTACAGCTTTCCCCTGAAGAAGACTTTCGCTAAGACAGTTCTTGTGGAATTGACGAAATGATATTTGGAAGCCCATAGAGGGCTCTGGTGAAAAAGGAAATATCCTCAGATGAAATATGGAAAGAAGCTTTCTGAGAAACTAGTTAGTGTTCTGTTAATTCATCTCACAGAGTTACATGTGTATTTCGAGAATCTCTTTGCTAGCCCTATTTCTGTGCAATCTGAGAACAGATATTTCGGATCCCTTTGAAGACTATACGGCCAAAGGAAATATCCTCCGATAACAAAGAGACAGAAGCTTTCTGAGAAGCTTCTTTGTGTTCTGTGAAATCATCTCACAGAGTTACAGCTTTCCCCTCAAGAAGCCTTTCGCTAAGACAGTTCTTGTGGAATTGGCTAAGTGATATTTGGAAGCCCTTAGAGGGCTATGGTGAAAAAGGAAATATCCTCAGATGAAAT
Organism: Macaca nemestrina; assembly: GCF_043159975.1. Taxonomy (NCBI): domain Eukaryota; kingdom Metazoa; phylum Chordata; class Mammalia; order Primates; family Cercopithecidae; genus Macaca; species Macaca nemestrina. The sequence goes on along the minus strand of NC_092135.1, from coordinate 32,394,773 downwards.
CTGGAAAGAAGGTTTCTGAGAAACTGCTTAGTGTTCTGTTAATTCATCTCACAGAGTTACATGTGTATTTCGAGGATCTCTTTGCTAGCCTTCTCTCTGTGGAATCTGAGAACAGATATTTCGGTTCCCTTTGAAGACTATAGGGCCAAAGGAAATATCCTCCGATAACAAAGAGAAAGAAGATTTCTGAGAAACTTCTTTGTGTTCTGTGAAATCATCTCACAGAGTTACAGCTTTCCCCTGAAGAAGCCGTTCGCTAAGACAGTTCTTGTGGAATTGGCAAAGTGATATTTGGAAGCCCATAGAGGGCTATGGTGCAAAAGGAAATATCCTCAGATAAAATCTGGAAAGAAGCTTTCTGAGAAACTGCTTAGTGTTCTGTGAATTCATCTCACAGAGTTACATGTGTATTTCGAGGATCTCTTTGCTAGCCTTCTTTCAGTGGAATCTGAGAAGAGATATTTCGGATCCCTTTGAAGACTATAGGGCCAAGGGAAATATCCTCCGATAACAAAGAGAAAGAAGCTTTCTGAGAAACTTCTTTGTGTTCTGTGAAATCATCTCACAGAGTTACAGCTTTCCCCTCAGGAAGCCTTTCGCTAAGACAGTTCTTGTGGAATTGGCAAAGTGATATTTGGAAGCCCATATAGGGCTCTGGTGAAAAAGGAAATATCCTCAGATGAAATATGGAAAGAAGATTTCTGGAAAGTGCTTAGTGTTCTGTTAATTCATCTCACAGAGTTACATGTGTATTTCGAGGATCTCTTTGCTAGCCCTATTTCTGTGGAATCTGAGAACAGATATTTCGGATCCCTTTGAAGACTATAGGGCCAAAGGAAATATCCTCCGATAACAAAGAGAAAGAAGCTTTCTGAGAAACTTCTTTGTGTTCTGTGAAATCATCTCACAGAGTTACAGCTTTCCCCTCGAGAAGCCGTTCGCTAAGACAGTTCTTGTGGAATTGGCAAAGTGATATTTGGCAGCCCTTAGAGGGCTATTGTGAAAAAGGAAATATCCTCAGATGAAATCTGGAAAGAAGCTTTCTGAGAAACTGCTTAGTGTTCTGTGAGTTCATCTCACATAGTTACATGTGTATTTCGAGGATCTCTTTGCTAGCCTTCTTTCTCTGGAATCAGAGAACAGTTATTTCGGACCCCTTTGAAGACTATAGGGCCAAAGGAAATATCCTCCGATAACAAAGAGAAAGAAGCTTTTTGAGAAAATTCTTTGTGTTCTGTGAAATCATCTCACAGAGTTACAGCTTTCCCCTCAAGAAGTCTTTCGCTAAGACAGTTCTTGTGGAATTGGCAAAGTGATATTTGGAAGCCCCTATAGGGCTATGGTGAAAAAGGAAATATCCTCAGAGGAAATCTGGAAAGAAGCTTTCTGAGAAACTGCTTAGTGTTCTGTGAATTCATCTCACCGAGTTACATGTGTATTTCGAAGATCTCTTTGCTAGCCTTCTTTCTGTGGAATCTGAGAACAGATATTTCGGATCCCTTTGAAGACTATAGGGCCAAAGGAAATATCCTCCGATAACAAAGAGAAAGAAGCTTTCTGAGAAACTTCTTTGTGTTCTGTGAAATCATCTCACAGAGTTACAGCTTTGTCATCAAGAAGCCTTTCGCTAAGACAGTTCTTGTGGAATTTGCAAAGTGATATTTGGAAGCCCATAGAGGGCTATGGTGAAAAAGGAAATATCCTCAGATGAAATCAGGAAAGAAGCTTTCTGAGAAACTGCTTAGTGTTCTGTTAATTCATGTTACAGAGTTACATGTTTATTTCGGGGATCTCTTTGCTAGCCTTCTTTCTCTGGAATCTGAGAACAGTTATTTCGGTTCCCTTTGAAGACTATAGGGCCAAAGGAAATATCCTCCGATAACAAAGAGAAAGAAGCTTTCTGAGAAACTTCTTTGTGTTCTGTGAAATCATCTCACAGAGTTACAGCTTTCCCCTCAAGAAGCCTTTCGATAAGACAGTTCTTGTGGAATTGGCAAAGTGATATTTGGAAGCCCATAGAGGGCTACGGTGAAAAAGGAAATAACCTCAGATGAAATCTGGAAAGAAGCTTTCTGAGAAACTGCTTAGTGTTCTGTTATTTCATGTCACAGAGTTACATGTGTATTTCGAGGATCTCTTTGCTAGCCTTCTTTCTGTGGAATCTGAGAACAGATATTTCGGATCTCTTTGAAGTCTATAGGGCCAAAGGAAATATCCTCCGATAACAAAGAGAAAGAAGCTTTCTGAGAAACTTCTTTGTGTTCTGTGAATTCATCTCACAGAGTTACAGCTTTCCCCTCAAGAAGTCTTTCGCTAAGACAGTTCTTGTGGAATTGGCAAAGTGATATTTGGAAGCCCATAGAGGGCTACGGTGAAAAAGGAAATAACCTCAGATGAAATCTGGAAAGAAGCTTTCTGAGAAACTGCTTAGTGTTCTGTTAATTCATCTCACAGAGTTACATGTGTATTTCGAGGATCTCTTTGTTGGCCTTCTTTCTGTGGAATCTGAGAACAGATATTTCGGATCTCTTTGAAGTCTATAGGGCCAAAGGAAATATCCTCCGATAACAAAGAGAAATTAGCTTTCTGAGAAACTTCTTTGTGTTCTGTGAAATCATCTCACAGAGTTACAGCTTTCCCCTGAAGAAGCCTTTCGCTAAGACAGTTCTTGTGGAATTCGCAAAGTGATATTTGGAAGCCCATAGAGGGCTATGGGGAAAAAGGAAATATCGTCAGATGAAAACTGGAAAGAAGCTTTGTTAGAAACGGCTTAGTGTTCTCTTAATTCATCTCACAGAGTTACATGTGTATTTCGAGGATCTCTTTGCTAGCCCTATTTCTGTGAAATCTGAGAACAGATATTTCGGATCCCTTTGAAGACTATAGGGCCAAAGGAAATATCCTCCGATAACAAAGAGAAAGAAGCTTTCTGAGAAACTTCTTTGTGTTCTGTGAAATCATCTCACAGAGTTACAGCTTTCCCCTCAAGAAGCCTTTCGCTAAGACAGTTCTTGTGGAATTGGCAAAGTGATATTTGGAAGCCCATAGAGGACTCTGGTGAAAAAGGAAATATCCTCAGATGAAATCTGGAAAGAAGCTTTCTGAGAAACTGCTTAGTGTTCTGTTAATTCATCTCACATAGTCACATGTGTATTTCGAGGAACTCTTTGCTAGCCCTATTTCTGTGAAATCTGAGAACAGATATTTCGGATCCCTTTGAAGACTATAGTGCCAAAGGAAATATCCTCCGATAACAAAGAAAAAGAAGCTTTCTGAGAAACTTCTTTGTGTTCTGTGAAATCATCTCACAAAGTTACAGCTTTCCCCTCAAGAAGCCTTTCGCTAAGACAGTTCTTGTGGAATTGGCATAGTGATATTTGGAAGCCCATAGAGGGCTAAGGTGAAAAAGTAAATATCATCAGATGAAATCTGGAAAGAAGCTTTCTGAGAAACTGCTTAGTGTTCTGTGAATTCATCTCACAGAGTTACATGTGTATTTCGAGGATCTCTTTGCTAGCCTTCTTTCTCTGGAATCTGAGAACAGATATTTCGGTTCCCTTTGAAGACCATAGGGCCAAAGGAAATATCCTCCGATAACAAAGAGAAAGAAGCTATCTAAGAAACTTCTTTGTGTTCTGTGAAATCATCTCACAGAGTTACAGCTTTCCCCTCAAGAAGCCTTTCGCTAAGACAGTTCTTGTGGAATTGGCAAAATGATATTTGGAAGCCCATAGAGGGCTATGGTGAAAAAGGAAATATCCTTAGATAAAATCTGGAAAGAAGCTTTCTGAGAAACTGCTTAGTGTTCTGTGAATTCATCTCAGAGAGTTACATGTGTATTTCGAGGATCTCTTTGCTAGCCTTCTTTCTGTGGAATCTGAGAACAGATATTTCGGATCCCTCTGAAGACTATAGGGCCAAAGGAAATATCCTCCGATAACAAAGAGAAAGAAGCTTTCTGAGAAACTTCTTTGTGTTCTGTGAAATCATCTCACAGAGTTACAGCTTTCCCCTAAAGAAGCCTTTCGCTAAGACAGTTCTTGTGGAATTGGCAAAGTGATATTTGGAACCCCTAGAGGGCTATGGTGAAAAAGGAAATATCGTCAGATGAAATCTGGAAAGAAGCTTTCTTCGAAACTTCTTAGTGTTCTGCTAATTCATCTCACAGAGTTACATGTGTATTTCGAGGATCTCTTTGATAGCACTATTTCTGTTTAACCTGAGAACAGATATTTTGGATCCCTTTGAAGGCTATAGGGCCAAGGGAAATATCCTCGAATAACAAAGAGAAAGAAGCTTTCTGAGAAACTTCTTTGTGTTCTGTGAAATCATCTCACAGAGTTACAGCTTTCCACACAAGAAGCCTTTGGTAAGACAGTTCTTGTGGAATTGGCAAAGTGATATTTGGAAGCCCATAGAGGGCTCTGGTGAAAAAGGAAATATCCTCAGATGAAATCTGGAAAGAAGCTTTCTGAGAAACTGCTTAGTGTTCTGTTAATTGATCTCACAGAGTTACATGTGTATTTCGAGGATCTCTTTGCTAGCCCTATTTCTGTGAAATCTGAGAACAGATATTTCGGATCCCTTTGAAGACTATAGGGGCAAAGGAAATATAATCCGATAACAAAGAGAAAGAAGCATTCTGAGAAACTTCTTTGTGTTCTGTGAAATCATCTCACAGAGTTACAGCTTTCCCCTCAAGAAGCCTTTCGCTAAGACAGTTCTTCTGGAATTGGCAAAGTGATATTTGGGAGCCCATAGAGGGCTATGGGGAAAAAGGAAATAACCTCAGATGAAATCTGGAAAGAAGCTTTCTGAGAAACTGCTTAGTGTTCTGTGAATTCATCTCACAGAGTTACATGTGTATTTCGAGGATCTCTTTGATAGCCTTATTTCTGTGTAATCTGAGAACACATATTTCGGATCCCTTTGAAGACTATAGGGCCAAAGGAACTATCCTCCGATAACAAAGAGAAAGAAGCTTTCTGAGAAACTTCTTTGTGTTCTGTGAAATCATCTCACAGAGTTACAGTTTTCCCCTCAAAAAGCCTTTCGCTAAGACAGTTCTTGTGGAATTGGCAAAGTGATATTTGGAAGCCCATAGAGGGCTCTGGTGAAAAAGGAAATATCCTCAGATGAAATCTGGAAAGAAGCTTTCTGAGAAACTGCTTAGTGTTCTGTGAATTCATCTCACAGAATTACATGTGTATTTCGAGGATCTCTTTGCTAGCCTTCTTTCTCTGAAATCTGAGAACAGTTATTTCGGTTCCCTTTGAAGACTATAGGGCCAAAGGAAATATCCTCCGATAACAAAGAGAAAGAAGCTTTCTGAGAAACTTCTTTGTGTTCTGTGAAATCATCTCACAGAGTTACAGCTTTCCCCTCAAGAAACCTTTCGCTAAGTCAGTTCTTGTGGAATTGGCAAAGTGATATTTGGAAGACCATAGAGGGCTATGGTGAAAAAGGAAATATCCTCAGATGAAATCTGGAAAGAAGCTTTCTGAGAAACTGCTTAGTGTTCTGTGAATTCATCTCACAGAGATACATGCGTATTTCGAGGATCTCTTTGATAGCCTTCTTTCTGTGGAATCTGAGAACAGATATTTCGGATCCCTTTGAAGACTATAGGGCCAAAGGAAATATCCTCCGATAACAAAGAGAAAGAAGCTTTCTGAGAAACTTCTTTGTGTTCTGTGAAATCATCTCACAGAGTTACAGCTTTGTCATCAAGAAGCCTTTCGCTAAGACAGTTCTTGTGGAATTTGCAAAGTGATATTTGGAAGCCCATAGAGGGCTATGGTGAAAAAGGAAATATCCTCAGATGAAATCAGGAAAGAAGCTTTCTGAGAAACTGCTTAGTGTTCTGTTAATTCATGTTACAGAGTTACATGTTTATTTCGGGGATCTCTTTGCTAGCCTTCTTTCTCTGGAATCTGAGAACAGTTATTTCGGTTCCCTTTGAAGACTATAGGGCCAAAGGAAATATCCTCCGATAACAAAGAGAAAGAAGCTTTCTGAGAAACTTCTTTGTGTTCTGTGAAATCATCTCACAGAGTTACAGCTTTCCCCTCAAGAAGCCTTTCGATAAGACAGTTCTTGTGGAATTGGCAAAGTGATATTTGGAAGCCCATAGAGGGCTACGGTGAAAAAGGAAATAACCTCAGATGAAATCTGGAAAGAAGCTTTCTGAGAAACTGCTTAGTGTTCTGTTATTTCATGTCACAGAGTTACATGTGTATTTCGAGGATCTCTTTGCTAGCCTTCTTTCTGTGGAATCTGAGAACAGATATTTCGGATCTCTTTGAAGTCTATAGGGCCAAAGGAAATATCCTCCGATAACAAAGAGAAAGAAGCTTTCTGAGAAACTTCTTTGTGTTCTGTGAATTCATCTCACAGAGTTACAGCTTTCCCCTCAAGAAGTCTTTCGCTAAGACAGTTCTTGTGGAATTGGCAAAGTGATATTTGGAAGCCCATAGAGGGCTACGGTGAAAAAGGAAATAACCTCAGATGAAATCTGGAAAGAAGCTTTCTGAGAAACTGCTTAGTGTTCTGTTAATTCATCTCACAGAGTTACATGTGTATTTCGAGGATCTCTTTGTTGGCCTTCTTTCTGTGGAATCTGAGAACAGATATTTCGGATCTCTTTGAAGTCTATAGGGCCAAAGGAAATATCCTCCGATAACAAAGAGAAATTAGCTTTCTGAGAAACTTCTTTGTGTTCTGTGAAATCATCTCACAGAGTTACAGCTTTCCCCTGAAGAAGCCTTTCGCTAAGACAGTTCTTGTGGAATTCGCAAAGTGATATTTGGAAGCCCATAGAGGGCTATGGGGAAAAAGGAAATATCGTCAGATGAAAACTGGAAAGAAGCTTTGTTAGAAACGGCTTAGTGTTCTCTTAATTCATCTCACAGAGTTACATGTGTATTTCGAGGATCTCTTTGCTAGCCCTATTTCTGTGAAATCTGAGAACAGATATTTCGGATCCCTTTGAAGACTATAGGGCCAAAGGAAATATCCTCCGATAACAAAGAGAAAGAAGCTTTCTGAGAAACTTCTTTGTGTTCTGTGAAATCATCTCACAGAGTTACAGCTTTCCCCTCAAGAAGCCTTTCGCTAAGACAGTTCTTGTGGAATTGGCAAAGTGATATTTGGAAGCCCATAGAGGACTCTGGTGAAAAAGGAAATATCCTCAGATGAAATCTGGAAAGAAGCTTTCTGAGAAACTGCTTAGTGTTCTGTTAATTCATCTCACATAGTCACATGTGTATTTCGAGGATCTCTTTGCTAGCCCTATTTCTGTGAAATCTGAGAACAGATATTTCGGATCCCTTTGAAGACTATAGTGCCAAAGGAAATATCCTCCGATAACAAAGAAAAAGAAGCTTTCTGAGAAACTTCTTTGTGTTCTGTGAAATCATCTCACAAAGTTACAGCTTTCCCCTCAAGAAGCCTTTCGCTAAGACAGTTCTTGTGGAATTGGCATAGTGATATTTGGAAGCCCATAGAGGGCTAAGGTGAAAAAGTAAATATCATCAGATGAAATCTGGAAAGAAGCTTTCTGAGAAACTGCTTAGTGTTCTGTGAATTCATCTCACAGAGTTACATGTGTATTTCGAGGATCTCTTTGCTAGCCTTCTTTCTCTGGAATCTGAGAACAGATATTTCGGTTCCCTTTGAAGACCATAGGGCCAAAGGAAATATCCTCCGATAACAAAGAGAAAGAAGCTATCTAAGAAACTTCTTTGTGTTCTGTGAAATCATCTCACAGAGTTACAGCTTTCCCCTCAAGAAGCCTTTCGCTAAGACAGTTCTTGTGGAATTGGCAAAATGATATTTGGAAGCCCATAGAGGGCTATGGTGAAAAAGGAAATATCCTTAGATAAAATCTGGAAAGAAGCTTTCTGAGAAACTGCTTAGTGTTCTGTGAATTCATCTCAGAGAGTTACATGTGTATTTCGAGGATCTCTTTGCTAGCCTTCTTTCTGTGGAATCTGAGAACAGATATTTCGGATCCCTCTGAAGACTATAGGGCCAAAGGAAATATCCTCCGATAACAAAGAGAAAGAAGCTTTCTGAGAAACTTCTTTGTGTTCTGTGAAATCATCTCACAGAGTTACAGCTTTCCCCTAAAGAAGCCTTTCGCTAAGACAGTTCTTGTGGAATTGGCAAAGTGATATTTGGAACCCCTAGAGGGCTATGGTGAAAAAGGAAATATCGTCAGATGAAATCTGGAAAGAAGCTTTCTTCGAAACTTCTTAGTGTTCTGCTAATTCATCTCACAGAGTTACATGTGTATTTCGAGGATCTCTTTGATAGCACTATTTCTGTTTAACCTGAGAACAGATATTTTGGATCCCTTTGAAGGCTATAGGGCCAAGGGAAATATCCTCGAATAACAAAGAGAAAGAAGCTTTCTGAGAAACTTCTTTGTGTTCTGTGAAATCATCTCACAGAGTTACAGCTTTCCACACAAGAAGCCTTTGGTAAGACAGTTCTTGTGGAATTGGCAAAGTGATATTTGGAAGCCCATAGAGGGCTCTGGTGAAAAAGGAAATATCCTCAGATGAAATCTGGAAAGAAGCTTTCTGAGAAACTGCTTAGTGTTCTGTTAATTGATCTCACAGAGTTACATGTGTATTTCGAGGATCTCTTTGCTAGCCCTATTTCTGTGAAATCTGAGAACAGATATTTCGGATCCCTTTGAAGACTATAGGGGCAAAGGAAATATAATCCGATAACAAAGAGAAAGAAGCATTCTGAGAAACTTCTTTGTGTTCTGTGAAATCATCTCACAGAGTTACAGCTTTCCCCTCAAGAAGCCTTTCGCTAAGACAGTTCTTCTGGAATTGGCAAAGTGATATTTGGGAGCCCATAGAGGGCTATGGGGAAAAAGGAAATAACCTCAGATGAAATCTGGAAAGAAGCTTTCTGAGAAACTGCTTAGTGTTCTGTGAATTCATCTCACAGAGTTACATGTGTATTTCGAGGATCTCTTTGATAGCCTTATTTCTGTGTAATCTGAGAACACATATTTCGGATCCCTTTGAAGACTATAGGGCCAAAGGAACTATCCTCCGATAACAAAGAGAAAGAAGCTTTCTGAGAAACTTCTTTGTGTTCTATGAAATCATCTCACAGAGTTACAGTTTTCCCCTCAAAAAGCCTTTCGCTAAGACAGTTCTTGTGGAATTGGCAAAGTGATATTTGGAAGCCCATAGAGGGCTCTGGTGAAAAAGGAAATATCCTCAGATGAAATCTGGAAAGAAGCTTTCTGAGAAACTGCTTAGTGTTCTGTGAATTCATCTCACAGAATTACATGTGTATTTCGAGGATCTCTTTGCTAGCCTTCTTTCTCTGAAATCTGAGAACAGTTATTTCGGTTCCCTTTGAAGACTATAGGGCCAAAGGAAATATCCTCCGATAACAAAGAGAAAGAAGCTTTCTGAGAAACTTCTTTGTGTTCTGTGAAATCATCTCACAGAGTTACAGCTTTCCCCTCAAGAAACCTTTCGCTAAGTCAGTTCTTGTGGAATTGGCAAAGTGATATTTGGAAGACCATAGAGGGCTATGGTGAAAAAGGAAATATCCTCAGATGAAATCTGGAAAGAAGCTTTCTGAGAAACTGCTTAGTGTTCTGTGAATTCATCTCACAGAGATACATGCGTATTTCGAGGATCTCTTTGATAGCCTTCTTTCTGTGGAATCTGAGAACAGATATTTCGGATCCCTTTGAAGACTATAGGGCCAAAGGAAATATCCTCCGATTACAAAGAAAAAGAAGCTTTCTGAGAAACTTCTTTGTGTTCTGTGAAATCATCTCACAGAGTTACAGCTTTCCCCTGAAGAAGCCTTTCGCTAAGACAGTTCTTGTGGAATTGGGAAAGTGATATTTGGAAGCCCATAGAGGGCTATGGTGAAGGAGGAAGTAACCTCAGATGAAATCTGGAAAGAAGCTTTCTAAGAAACTGCCTAGTGTTCTGTGAATTCATCTCACAGAGTTACATGTGTGTTTTGAGGATCTCTTTGCTAGCCTTCTTTCTGTGGAATCTGAGAACAGATATTTCGGTTCCCTTTGAAGACTATAGGGCCAAAGGAAATATCCTCCAATAACAAAGAGAAAGAAGCTTTCTGAGAAACTTATTTGTGTTCTGTGAAATCATCTCACAGAGTTATAGCTTTCCCCTGAAGAAGCCTTTCGCTAAGACAGTTCTTGTGGAATTGGCAAAGTGATATTTGGAAGCCCATAGAGGGCTATGTTGAAAAACGAAATATCCTCAGATGAAATCTGGAAAGAAGCTTTCTGCGAAACTGTTTAGTGTTCTGTGAATTCATCTCACAGAGTTACATGTGTATTTCGAGGACCTCTTTGCTAGCCTTCTTTCTCTGGAATCTGAGAACAGTTATTTCGGTTCCCTTTGAAGACTATAGGGCCAAAGGAAATATCCTCCGATAACAAAGAGAAAGAAGCTTTCTGAGATACTTCTTTGTGTTCTGTGAAATCATCTCATAGAGTTACAGCTTTCCACTCAAGAAGCCTTTGGCTAAGACAGTTCTTGTGGAATTGGCAAAGTGATATTTGGAAGCCCATAGAGGGCTCCGGTGAAAAAGGAAATATCCTCAGATGAAATCTGGAAAGAAGCTTTCTGAGAAACTGCTTAGTGTTCTGTTAAATGATCTCACAGAGTTACATGTGTATTTCGAGGATCTCTTTGCTAGCCCTATTTCTGTGAAATCTGAGAACAGATATTTCGGATCCCTTTGAAGGCTATAGGGGCAAAGGAAATATAATCCGATAACAAAGAGAAAGAAGGTTTCTGAGAAACTTCTTTGTGTTCTGTGAAATCATCTCACAGAGTTACAGCTTTCCCCTGAAGAAGCCTTTCGCTAAGACAGTTCTTCTGGAATTGGCAAAGTGATATTTGGAAGCCCATAGAGGGCTATGGGGAAAAAGGAAATAACTTCAGATGAAATCTGGAAAGAAGCTTTCTGAGAAACTGCTTAGTGTTCTGTGAATTCATCTCACAGAGTTACATGTGTATTTCGAGGATCTCTTTGATAGCCTTCTTTCTGTGTAATCTGAGAACACATATTTCGGATCCCTTTGAAGACTATAGGGCCAAAGGAAATATCCTCCGATAACAAAGAGAAAGAAGCTTTCTGAGCAACTTCTTTGTGTTCTGTGAAATCATATCACAGAGTTACAGCTTTCCCCTCAAAAAGCCTTTCGCTAAGACAGTTCTTGTGGAATTGGCAAAGTGATATTTGGAAGCCCATAGAGGGCTCTGGTGAAAAAGGAAATATCCTCAGATGAAATCTGGAAAGAAGCTTTCTGAGAAACTGCTTAGTGTTCTGTGAATTCATCTCACAGAATTACATGTGTATTTCGAGGATCTCTTTGCTAGCCTTCTTTCTCTGGAATCTGAGAACAGTTATTTCTGTTCCCTTTGAAGACTATAGGGCCAAAGGAAATATCCTCCGATAAAAAAGAGAAAGAAGCTTTCTGAGAAACTTCTTTGTGCTCTGTGAAATCATCTCACAGAGTTACAGCTTTCCCCTCAAGAAACCTTTCGCTAAGACAGTTCTTGTGGAATTGGCAAAGTGATATTTGGAAGCCCATAGAGGGCTATGGTGAAAAAGGAAATATCCTCAGATGAAATCTGGAAAGAAGCTTTCTGAGAAACTGCTTAGTGTTCTGTGAATTCATCTCACAGAGTTACATGCGTATTTCGAGGATCTCTTTGATAGCCTTCTTTCTGTGGAATCTGAGAACAGATATTTTGGATCCCTTTGAAGACTATAGGGCCAAAGGAAATATCCTCCGATTACAAAGAAAAAGAAGCTTTCTGAGAAACTTCTTTGTGTTCTGTGAAATCATCTCACAGAGTTACAGCTTTCCCCTGAAGAAGCCTTTCGCTAAGACAGTTCTTGTGGAATTGGCAAAGTGATATTTGGAAGCCCATAGAGGGCTATGGTGAAAGAGGAAGTAACCTCAGATGAAATCTGGAAAGAAGCTTTCTGAGAAACTGCCTAGTGTTCTGTGAATTCATCTCACAGAGTTACATGTGTGTTTTGAGGATCTCTTTGCTAGCCTTCTTTCTGTGGAATCTGAGAACAGATATTTCGGTTCCCTTTGAATAGTATAGGGCCAAAGGAAATATCCTCCGATAACAAGGAGAAAGAAGCTTTCTGAGAAACTTCTTTGTGTTCTGTGAAATCATCTCACAGAGTTACAGCTTTCCCCTCAAGAAGCCTTTCGCTAAGACAGTTCTTGTGGAATTGGCAAAGTGATATTTGGAAGCCCATAGAGGGCTATGGTGAAAAAGGAAATATCCTCAGATGAAATCTGGAAAGAAGCTTTCTGAGAAACTGCTTAGTGTTCTGTGAATTCATCTCACAGAGATACATGCGTATTTCGAGGATCTCTTTGATAGCCTTCTTTCTGTGGAATCTGAGAACAGATATTTCGGATCCCTTTGAAGACTATAGGGCCAAAGGAAATATCCTCCGATTACAGAGAAAAAGAAGCTTTCTGAGAAACTTCTTTGTGTTCTGTGAAATCATCTCACAGAGTTACAGCTTTCCCTTGAAGAAGCCTTTCGCTAAGACAGTTCTTGTGGAATTGGCAAAGTGATATTTGGAAGCCCATAGAGGGCTATGGTGAAAGAGGAAGTAACCTCAGATGAAATCTGGAAAGAAGCTTTCTAAGAAACTGCCTAGTGTTCTGTGAATTCATCTCACAGAGTTACATGTGTGTTTTGAGGATCTCTTTGCTAGCCTTCTTTCTGTGGAATCTGAGAACAGATATTTCGGTTCCCTTTGAAGACTATAGGGCCAAAGGAAATATCCTCCGATAACAAAGAGAAAGAAGCTTTCTGAGAAACTTCTTTGTGTTCTGTGAAATCATCTCACCGAGTTACAGCTTTCCCCTGAAGAAGCCTTTCGCTAAGACAGTTCTTGTGGAATTGGCAAAGTGATATTTGGAAGCCCTAGAGGGCTATGGTGAAAAAGGAAATATCCTCAGATAAAATCTGGAAAGAAGCTTTCTGAGAAACTGCTTAGTGTTCTGTGATTTTATCTCACAGAGTTACATGTGTATTTCCAGGATCTCTTTGCTAGCCTTCTTTCTCTGGAATCTTAGAAGAGATATTTCGGATCCCTTTGAAGACTATAGGGCCAAAGGAAATATCCTCCGTTAACAAAGAGAAAGAAGCTTTCTGAGAAACTTCTTTGTGTTCTGTGAAATCATATCACAGAGTTACAGCTTTCCCCTCAGGAAGCCTTTCGCTAAGACAGTTCTTGTGGAATTGGCAAAGTGATATTTGAAAGCCCATAGAGGGCTCTGGTGAAAAAGGAAATATCCTCAGATGAAATATGGAAAGAAGATTTCTGGAAACTGCTTAGTGTTCTGTTAATTCATCTCACAGAGTTACATGTGTATTTCGAGGATCTCTTTGCTAGCCCTATTTTTGTGGAATCTGAGAACAGATATTTCGGATCCCTTTGAAGACTATAGGGCCAAAGGAAATATCCTCCGATAACAAAGAGAAAGAAGCTTTCTGAGAAACTTCTTTGTGTTCTGTGAAATCATCTCACAGAGTTACAGCTTTCCCCTCAAGAAGCCTTTGGCTAAGACAGTTCTTGTGGAATTGGCAAAGTGATATTTGGAAGCCCATAGAGGGCTTTGGTGAAAAAGGAAATATCCTCAGATGAAATCTGGAAAGAAGCTTTCTGAGAAACTGCTTAGTGTTCTGTTAATTCAACTCACAGAGTTACATGTGTATTTCGAGGATCTCTTTGCTAGCCTTCTTTCTGTGGAATCTGAGAACAGATATTTCGGATCCCTTTGAAGACTATAGAGCCAAAGGAAATATCCTCCGATAACAAAGAGAAAGAAGCTTTCTGAGAAACTTCTTTGTGTTCTGTGAAATCATCTCACAGAGTCACAGCTTTCCACTCAAGAAGTCTTTGGCTAAGACAGTTCTTGTGTAATTGGCAAAGTGATATTTGGAAGCCCATAGAGGGCTCTGGTGAAAAAGGAAATATCCTCAGATGAAATCTGGAAAGAAGCTTTCTGAGAAACTGCTTAGTGTTCTGTTAATTGATCTCACAGAGTTACATGTGTATTTCGAGGATCTCTTTGCTAGCCCTATTTCTGTGAAATCTGAGAACAGATATTTCGGATCCCTTTGAAGACTATAGGGGCAAAGGAAATATAATCCGATAACAAAGAGAAAGAAGCTTTCTGAGAAACTTCTTTGTATTCTGTGAAATCATCTCACAGAGTTACAGCTTTCCCCTCAAGAAGCCTTTCGCTAAGACACTTCTTCTGGAATTGGCAAAGTGATATTTGGAAGCCCATAGAGGGCTATGGGGAAAAAGGAAATAACCTCAGATGAAATCTGGAAAGAAGCTTTCTGAGAAACTGCTTAGTGTTCTGTGAATTCATCTCACAGAGTTACATGTGTATTTCGAGGATCTCTTTGATAGCCTTCTTTCTGTGTAATCTGAGAACACATATTTCGGATCCCTTTGAAGACTATAGGGCCAAAGGAAATATCCTCCGATAACAAAGAGAAAGAAGCTTTCTGAGAAACTTCTTTGTGTTCTGTGAAATCATCTCACAGAGTTACAGCTTTCCCCTCAAAAAGCCTTTCGCTAAGACAGTTCTTGTGGAATTGGCAAAGTGATATTTGGAAGCCCATAGAGGGCTCTGGTGAAAAAGGAAATATCCTCAGATGAAATCTGGAAAGAAGCTTTCTGAGAAACTGCTTAGTGTTCTGTGAATTCATCTCACAGAGTTACATGTGTATTTCGAGGATCCCTTTGCTAGCCTTCTTTCTCTGAAATCTGAGAACAGTTATTTCGGTTCCCTTTGAAGACTATAGGGCCAAAGGAAATATCCTCCGATAACAAAGAGAAAGAAGCTTTCTGAGAAACTTCTTTGTGTTCTGTGAAATCATCTCACAGAGTTACAGCTTTCCCCTCAAGAAACCTTTCGCTAAGACAGTTCTTATGGAATTGGCAAAGTGATATTTGGAAGCCCATAGAGGGCTATGGTGAAAAAGGAAATATCCTCAGATGAAATCTGGAAAGAAGCTTTCTGAGAAACTGCTTAGTGTTCCGTGAATTCATCTCACAGAGTTACATGCGTATTTCGAGGATCTCTTTGATAGCCTTCTTTCTGTGGAATCTGAGAACAGATATTTCGGATCCCTTTGAAGACAATAGGGCCAAAGGAAATATCCTCCGATAAAAAAGAGAAAGAAGCTTTCTGAGAAACTTCTTTGTGTTCTGTGAAATCATCTCACAGAGTTACAGCTTTACCCTGAAGAAGCCTTTCGCTAAGACAGTTCTTGTGGAATTGGCAAAGTGATATTTGGAAGCACATAGAGGGCTATGGTTAAAGAGGAAATAACCTCAGATGAAATCTGGAAAGAAGCTTTCTGAGAAACTGCTTAGTGTTCTGTGAATTCATATCACAGAGTTACATGTGTGTTTCGAGGATCTCTTTGCTAGCCTTCTTTCTGTGGAATCTGAGAACAGATATTTCGGTTCCCTTTGAAGACTATAGGGCCAAAGGAAATATCCTCCGATAACAAAGAGAAAGAAGCTTTCTGAGAAACTTCTTTGTGTTCTGTGAAATCATCTCACAGAGTTACAGCTTTCCCCTCAGGAAGCCTTTCGCTAAGACAGTTCTTGTGGAATTGGCAAAGTGATATTTGGAAGCCCATAGAGGGCTCTGGTGAAAAAGGAAATATCCTCAGATGAAATATGGAAAGAAGATTTCTGGAAACTGCTTAGTGTTCTGTTAATTCATCTCACAGAGTTACATGTGTATTTCGAGGATCTCTTTGCTAGCCCTATTTCTGTGGAATCTGAGAACAGATATTTCGGATCCCTTTGAAGAATATAGGGCCAAAGGAAATATCCTCCGATAACAAAGAGAAAGAAGCTTTCTGAGAAACTTCTTTGTGTTCTGTGAAATCATCTCACAGAGTTACAGCTTTCCCCTCAAGAAGCCTTTCGCTAAGACAGTTCTTGTGGAATTGGCAAAGTGATATTTGGAAGCCCATAGAGGGCTATGGTGAAAAAGGAAATATCCTCAGATGAAATCTGGAAAGAAGCTTTCTGAGAAACTGCTTAGTGTTCTGTGAATTCATCTCACAGAGTTACATGTGTATTTCGAGGATCTCTTTGCTAGCCTTCTTTCTCTGAAATCTGAGAACAGTTATTTCGGTTCCCTTTGAAGACTATAGGGCCAAAGGAAATATCCTCCGATAACAAAGAGAAAGAAGCTTTCTGAGAAACTTCTTTGTGTTCTGTGAAATCATCTCACAGAGTTACAGCTTTCCCCTCAAGAAACCTTTCGCTAAGACAGTTCTTATGGAATTGGCAAAGTGATATTTGGAAGCCCATAGAGGGCTATGGTGAAAAAGGAAATATCCTCAGATGAAATCTGGAAAGAAGCTTTCTGAGAAACTGCTTAGTGTTCCGTGAATTCATCTCACAGAGTTACATGCGTATTTCGAGGATCTCTTTGATAGCCTTCTTTCTGTGGAATCTGAGAACAGATATTTCGGATCCCTTTGAAGACAATAGGGCCAAAGGAAATATCCTCCGATAAAAAAGAGAAAGAAGCTTTCTGAGAAACTTCTTTGTGTTCTGTGAAATCATCTCACAGAGTTACAGCTTTACCCTGAAGAAGCCTTTCGCTAAGACAGTTCTTGTGGAATTGGCAAAGTGATATTTGGAAGCCCATAGAGGGCTATGGTTAAAGAGGAAATAACCTCAGATGAAATCTGGAAAGAAGCTTTCTGAGAAACTGCTTAGTGTTCTGTGAATTCATATCACAGAGTTACATGTGTGTTTCGAGGATCTCTTTGCTAGCCTTCTTTCTGTGGAATCTGAGAACAGATATTTCGGTTCCCTTTGAAGACTATAGGGCCAAAGGAAATATCCTCCGATAACAAAGAGAAAGAAGCTTTCTGAGAAACTTCTTTGTGTTCTGTGAAATCATCTCACAGAGTTACAGCTTTCCCCTCAGGAAGCCTTTCGCTAAGACAGTTCTTGTGGAATTGGCAAAGTGATATTTGGAAGCCCATAGAGGGCTCTGGTGAAAAAGGAAATATCCTCAGATGAAATATGGAAAGAAGATTTCTGGAAACTGCTTAGTGTTCTGTTAATTCATCTCACAGAGTTACATGTGTATTTCGAGGATCTCTTTGCTAGCCCTATTTCTGTGGAATCTGAGAACAGATATTTCGGATCCCTTTGAAGACTATAGGGCCAAAGGAAATATCCTCCGATAACAAAGAGAAAGAAGCTTTCTGAGAAACTTCTTTGTGTTCTGTGAAATCATCTCACAGAGTTACAGCTTTCCCCTCAAGAAGCCTTTCGCTAAGACAGTTCTTGTGGAATTGGCAAAGTGATATTTGGAAGCCCATAGAGGGCTATGGTGAAAAAGGAAATATCCTCAGATGAAATCTGGAAAGAAGCTTTCTGAGAAACTGCTTAGTGTTCTGTGAATTCAACTCACAGAGTTACATGTGTATTTCGAGGATTTCTTTGCTAGCCTTCTTTCTGTGGAATCTGAGAACAGATATTTCGGATCCCTTTGAAGACTATAGGGCCAAAGGAAATATCCTCCGATAACAAAGAGAAAGAAGCTTTCTGAGAAACTTCTTTGTGTTCTGTGAAATCATCTCACAGAGTCACAGCTTTCCACTCAAGAAGCCTTTGGCTAAGACAGTTCTTGTGTAATTGGCAAAGTGATATTTGGAAGCCCATAGAGGGCTCTGGTGAAAAAGGAAATATCCTCAGATGAAATCTGGAAAGAAGGTTTCTGAGAAACTGCTTAGTGTTCTGTTAATTGATCTCACAGAGTTACATGTGTATTTCGAGGATCTCTTTGCTAGCCCTATTTCTGTGAAATCTGAGAACAGATATTTCGGATCCCTTTGAAGACTATAGGGGCAAAGGAAATATAATCCGATAACAAAGAGAAAGAAGCTTTCTGAGAAACTTCTTTGTATTCTGTGAAATCATCTCACAGAGTTACAGCTTTCCCCTCAAGAAGCCTTTCGCTAAGACAGTTCTTCTGGAATTGGCAAAGTGATATTTGGAAGCCCATAGAGGGCTATGGGGAAAAAGGAAATAACCTCAGATGAAATCTGGAAAGAAGCTTTCTGAGAAACTGCTTAGTGTTCTGTGAATTCATCTCACAGAGTTACATGTGTATTTCGAGGATCTCTTTGATAGCCTTCTTTCTGTGTAATCTGAGAACACATATTTCGGATCCCTTTGAAGACTATAGGGCCAAAGGAAATATCCTCCGATAACAAAGAGAAAGAAGCTTTCTGAGAAACTTCTTTGTGTTCTGTGAAATCATCTCACAGAGTTACAGCTTTCCCCTCAAAAAGCCTTTCGCTAAGACAGTTCTTGTGGAATTGGCAAAGTGATATTTGGAAGCCCATAGAGGGCTCTGGTGAAAAAGGAAATATCCTCAGATGAAATCTGGAAAGAAGCTTTCTGAGAAACTGCTTAGTGTTCTGTGAATTCATCTCACAGAGTTACATGTGTATTTCGAGGATCTCTTTGCTAGCCTTCTTTCTCTGAAATCTGAGAACAGTTATTTCGGTTCCCTTTGAAGACTATAGGGCCAAAGGAAATATCCTCCGATAACAAAGAGAAAGAAGCTTTCTGAGAAACTTCTTTGTGTTCTGTGAAATCATCTCACAGAGTTACAGCTTTCCCCTCAAGAAACCTTTCGCTAAGACAGTTCTTATGGAATTGGCAAAGTGATATTTGGAAGCCCATAGAGGGCTATGGTGAAAAAGGAAATATCCTCAGATGAAATCTGGAAAGAAGCTTTCTGAGAAACTGCTTAGTGTTCCGTGAATTCATCTCACAGAGTTACATGCGTATTTCGAGGATCTCTTTGATAGCCTTCTTTCTGTGGAATCTGAGAACAGATATTTCGGATCCCTTTGAAGACAATAGGGCCAAAGGAAATATCCTCCGATAAAAAAGAGAAAGAAGCTTTCTGAGAAACTTCTTTGTGTTCTGTGAAATCATCTCACAGAGTTACAGCTTTACCCTGAAGAAGCCTTTCGCTAAGACAGTTCTTGTGGAATTGGCAAAGTGATATTTGGAAGCCCATAGAGGGCTATGGTTAAAGAGGAAATAACCTCAGATGAAATCTGGAAAGAAGCTTTCTGAGAAACTGCTTAGTGTTCTGTGAATTCATCTCACAGAGTTACATGTGTGTTTCGAGGATCTCTTTGCTAGCCTTCTTTCTGTGGAATCTGAGAACAGATATTTCGGTTCCCTTTGAAGACTATAGGGACAAAGGAAATATCCTCCGATAACAAAGAGAAAGAAGCTTTCTGAGAAACTTCTTTGTGTTCTGTGAAATCATCTCACAGAGTTACAGCTTTCCCCTCAGGAAGCCTTTCGCTAAGACAGTTCTTGTGGAATTGGCAAAGTGATATTTGGAAGCCCATAGAGGGCTCTGGTGAAAAAGGAAATATCCTCAGATGAAATATGGAAAGAAGATTTCTGGAAACTGCTTAGTGTTCTGTTAATTCATCTCACAGAGTTACATGTGTATTTCGAGGATCTCTTTGCTAGCCCTATTTCTGTGGAATCTGAGAACAGATATTTCGGATCCCTTTGAAGACTATAGGGCCAAAGGAAATATCCTCCGATAACAAAGAGAAAGAAGCTTTCTGAGAAACTTCTTTGTGTTCTGTGAAATCATCTCACAGAGTTACAGCTTTCCCCTCAAGAAGCCTTTCGCTAAGACAGTTCTTGTGGAATTGGCAAAGTGATATTTGGAAGCCCATAGAGGGCTATGGTGAAAAAGGAAATATCCTCAGATGAAATCTGGAAAGAAGCTTTCTGAGAAACTGCTTAGTGTTCTGTGAATTCATCTCACAGAGTTACATGCGTATTTCGAGGATCTCTTTGATAGCCTTCTTTCTGTGGAATCTGAGAACAGATATTTCGGATCCCTTTGAAGACTATAGGGCCAAAGGAAATATCCTCCGATTACAAAGAAAAAGAAGCTTTCTGAGAAACTTCTTTGTGTTCTGTGAAATCATCTCACAGAGTTACAGCTTTACCCTCAAGAAGCCTTTCGCTAAGACAGTTCTTGTGGAATTGGCAAAGTGATATTTGGAAGCCCATAGAGGGCTATGGTGAAAGAGGAAGTAACCTCAGATGAAATCTGGAAAGAAGCTTTCTGAGAAACTGCCCAGTGTTCTGTGAATTCATCTCACAGAGTTACATGTGTGTTTTGAGGATCTCTTTGCTAGCCTTCTTTCTGTGGAATCTGAGAACAGATATTTCGGTTCCCTTTGAAGACTATAGGGCCAAAGGAAATATCCTCCGATAACAAAGAGAAAGAAGCTTTCTGAGAAACTTCTTTGTGTTCTGTGAAATCATCTCACAGAGTTACAGCTTTCCCCTCAAGAAGCCTTTCGCTAAGACAGTTTTTGTGGAATTGGCAAAGTGATATATGGAAGCCATAGAGGGCTATGGTGAAAAAGGAAATATCCTCAGATAAAATCTGGAAAGAAGCTTTCTGAGAAACTGCTTAGTGTTCTGTGAATTTATCTCACAGAGTTACATGTGTATTTCGAGGATCTCTTTGCTAGCCTTCTTTCTGTGGAATCTTAGAATTGATATTTCGGATCCCTTTGAAGACTATAGGGCCAAAGGAAATATCCTCCGATAACAAAGAGAAAGAAGATTTCTGAGAAACTTCTTTGTGTTCTGTGAAATCATATCACAGAGTTACAGCTTTCCCCTCAGGAAGCCTTTCGCTAAGACAGTTCTTGTGGAATTGGCAAAGTGATATTTGGAAGCCCATAGAGGGCTCTGGTGAAAAAGGAAATATCCTCAGATGAAATATGGAAAGAAGATTTCTGGAAACTGCTTAGTGTTCTGTTAATTCATCTCACAGAGTTACATGTGTATTTCGAGGATCTCTTTGCTAGCCTTCTTTCTGTGGAATCTGAGAACAGATATTTCGGATCCCTTTGAAGACTATAGGGCCAAAGGAAATATCCTCCGATAACAAAGAGAAAGAAGCTTTCTGAGATACTTCTTTGTGTTCTGTGAAATCATCTCACAGAGTTACAGATTTCCCCTCAAGAAGCCTTTCGCTAAAACAGTTCTTGTGGAATTGGCAAAGTGATATTTGGAAGCCCATAGAGGGCTATGGTGAAAAAGGAAATATCCTCAGATGAAATCTGGAAAGAAGTTTTCTGAGAAACTGCTTAGTGTTATTTTAATTCATCTCACAGAGTTACATGTGTATTTCGAGGATCTCTTTGCTAGCCTTCTTTCTGTGGAATCTGAGAACAGATATTTCGAATCCCTTTGAAGACTATAGGGCCAAAGGAAATATCCTCCGATAACAAAGAGAAAGAAGCTTTCTGAGAAACTTCTTTGTGTTCGGTGAAATCATCTCACAGAGTTACAGCTTTCGACTAAAGAAGCCTTTGGCTAAGACAGTTCTTGTGGAATTGGCAAAGTGATATTTGGAAGCCCATAGAGGGCTCTGGTGAAAAAGGAAATATCCTCAGATGAAATCTGGAAAGAAGCTTTCTGAGAAACTGCTTAGTGTTCTGTGAATTCATCTCACAGAGTTACATGTGTATTTCGAGGATCTTTTTGATAGCCTTCTTTCTGTGGAATCTGAGAACAGATATTTCGGATGCCATTGAAGACTATAGGGCCAAAGGAAATATCCTCCGATAACAAAGAGAAAGAAGCTTTCTGAGAAACTTCTTTGTGTTCTGTGAAATCATCTCACAGAGTTACAGCTTTCCCCTCAAGAAGCCTTTCCCTAAGACAGTTCTTGTGGAATTGGCAAAGTGATATTTGGAAGCCCATAGAGGGCTATGGTGAAAAACGAAATATCCTCAGATGAAATCTGGAAAGAAGCTTTCTGAGAAACTGCTTAGTGTTCTGTTAATTGATCTCACAGAGTTACATGTGTATTTCGAGGATCTCTTTGCTAGCCCTATGTCTGTGAAATCTCAGAACAGATATTTCGGATCCCTTTGAAGACTATAGGGGCAAAGGAAATATCCTCCGATAACAAAGAGAAAGAAGCTTTCTGAGAAACTTCTTTGTGTTCTGTGAAATCATCTCAGAGAGCTACAGCTTTCCCCTGAAGAAGCCTTTCGCTAAGACAGTTCTTGTGGAATTGGCAAAATGATATTTGGAAGCCCATGGAGGGCTATGGTGAAAAAGGAAATATCCTCAGATAAAATCTGGAAAGAAGCTTTCTGAGAAACTGCTTAGTGTTCTGTGAATTCATCTCACAGAGTTACATGTGTATTTCGAGGATCTCTTTGCTAGCCCTATTTCTGTGGAATCTGAGAACAGATATTTCGGATCCCTTTGAAGACTATAGGGCCAAAGGAAATATCCTCCGATAACATAGAGAAACAGCTTTCTGAGAAACTTCTTTGTGTTCTGTGAAATCATCTCACAGAGTTACAGCTTTCCCCACAAGAAGCCTTTCGCTAAGACAGTTCTTGTGGAATTGGCAAAATGATATTTGGAAGCCCATAGAGGGCTCTGGTGAAAAAGGAAATATCCTCAGATGAAATCTGGAAAGAAGGTTTCTGAGAAACTGCTTAGTGTTCTGTGAATTCATCTCACAGAGTTACATGTGTATTTCGAGGATCTCTTTGCTAGCCCTATTTCTGTGCAATCTGAGAACAGATATTTCGGATCCCTTTGAAGACTATAGGGCCAAAGGAAATATCCTCCGATAACAAAGAGAAAGAAGCTTTCTGAGAAGCTTCTTTGTGTTCTGTGAATTCATCTCACCGAGTTACAGCTTTCCCCTGAAGAAGCCTTTCGCTAAGACAGTTCTTGTGGAATTGGCAAAGTGATATTTGGAAGCCCATAGAGGGCTATGGTGAAAAAGGAAATATCCTCAGATGAAATCTGGAAAGAAGCTTTCTGAGAAACTGCTTAGTGTTCTGTGAATTCATCTCACAGAATTACATGTGTATTTCGAGGATCTCTTTGCTAGCCTTCTTTCTCTGAAATCTGAGAACAGTTATTTCGGTTCCCTTTGAAGACTATAGGGCCAAAGGAAATATCCTCCGATAACAAAGAGAAAGAAGCTTTCTGAGAAACTTCTTTGTGTTCTGTGAAATCATCTCACAGAGTTACAGCTTTCCCCTCAAGAAACCTTTCGCTAAGACAGTTCTTATGGAATTGGCAAAGTGATATTTGGAAGCCCATAGAGGGCTATGGTGAAAAAGGAAATATCCTCAGATGAAATCTGGAAAGAAGCTTTCTGAGAAACTGCTTAGTGTTCCGTGAATTCATCTCACAGAGTTACATGCGTATTTCGAGGATGTCTTTGATAGCCTTCTTTCTGTGGAATCTGAGAACAGATATTTCGGATCCCTTTGAAGACAATAGGGCCAAAGGAAATATCCTCCGATAAAAAAGAGAAAGAAGCTTTCTGAGAAACTTCTTTGTGTTCTGTGAAATCATCTCACAGAGTTACAGCTTTACCCTGAAGAAGCCTTTCGCTAAGACAGTTCTTGTGGAATTGGCAAAGTGATATTTGGAAGCCCATAGAGGGCTATGGTTAAAGAGGAAATAACCTCAGATGAAATCTGGAAAGAAGCTTTCTGAGAAACTGCTTAGTGTTCTGTGAATTCATCTCACAGAGTTACATGTGTGTTTCGAGGATCTCTTTGCTAGCCTTCTTTCTGTGGAATCTGAGAACAGATATTTCGGTTCCCTTTGAAGACTATAGGGACAAAGGAAATATCCTCCGATAACAAAGAGAAAGAAGCTTTCTGAGAAACTTCTTTGTGTTCTGTGAAATCATCTCACAGAGTTACAGCTTTCCCCTCAGGAAGCCTTTCGCTAAGACAGTTCTTGTGGAATTGGCAAAGTGATATTTGGAAGCCCATAGAGGGCTCTGGTGAAAAAGGAAATATCCTCAGATGAAATATGGAAAGAAGATTTCTGGAAACTGCTTAGTGTTCTGTTAATTCATCTCACAGAGTTACATGTGTATTTCGAGGATCTCTTTGCTAGCCCTATTTCTGTGGAATCTGAGAACAGATATTTCGGATCCCTTTGAAGACTATAGGGCCAAAGGAAATATCCTCCGATAACAAAGAGAAAGAAGCTTTCTGAGAAACTTCTTTGTGTTCTGTGAAATCATCTCACAGAGTTACAGCTTTCCCCTCAAGAAGCCTTTCGCTAAGACAGTTCTTGTGGAATTGGCAAAGTGATATTTGGAAGCCCATAGAGGGCTATGGTGAAAAAGGAAATATCCTCAGATGAAATCTGGAAAGAAGCTTTCTGAGAAACTGCTTAGTGTTCTGTGGATTCATCTCACAGAGTTACATGCGTATTTCGAGGATCTCTTTGATAGCCTTCTTTCTGTGGAATCTGAGAACAGATATTTCGGATCCCTTTGAAGACTATAGGGCCAAAGGAAATATCCTCCGATTACAAAGAAAAAGAAGCTTTCTGAGAAACTTCTTTGTGTTCTGTGAAATCATCTCACAGAGTTACAGCTTTACCCTCAAGAAGCCTTTCGCTAAGACAGTTCTTGTGGAATTGGCAAAGTGATATTTGGAAGCCCATAGAGGGCTATGGTGAAAGAGGAAGTAACCTCAGATGAAATCTGGAAAGAAGCTTTCTGAGAAACTGCCCAGTGTTCTGTGAATTCATCTCACAGAGTTACATGTGTGTTTTGAGGATCTCTTTGCTAGCCTTCTTTCTGTGGAATCTGAGAACAGATATTTCGGTTCCCTTTGAAGACTATAGGGCCAAAGGAAATATCCTCCGATAACAAAGAGAAAGAAGCTTTCTGAGAAACTTCTTTGTGTTCTGTGAAATCATATCACAGAGTTACAGCTTTCCCCTCAGGAAGCCTTTCGCTAAGACAGTTCTTGTGGAATTGGCAAAGTGATATTTGGAAGCCCATAGAGGGCTCTGGTGAAAAAGGAAATATCCTCAGATGAAATATGGAAAGAAGATTTCTGGAAACTGCTTAGTGTTCTGTTAATTCATCTCACAGAGTTACATGTGTATTTCGAGGATCTCTTTGATAGCCTTCTTTCTGTGGAATCTGAGAACAGATATTTCGGATCCCTTTGAAGACTATAGGGCCAAAGGAAATATCCTCCGATAACAAAGAGAAAGAAGCTTTCTGAGATACTTCTTTGTGTTCTGTGAAATCATCTCACAGAGTTACAGATTTCCCCTCAAGAAGCCTTTCGCTAAAACAGTTCTTGTGGAATTGGCAGAGTGATATTTGGAAGCCCATAGAGGGCTATGGTGAAAAAGGAAATATCCTCAGATGAAATCTGGAAAGAAGTTTTCTGAGGAACTGCTTAGTGTTATTTTAATTCATCTCACAGAGTTACATGTGTATTTCGAGGATCTCTTTGCTAGCCTTCTTTCTGTGGAATCTGAGAACAGATATTTCGAATCCCTTTGAAGACTATAGGGCCAAAGGAAATATCCTCCGATAACAAAGAGAAAGAAGCTTTCTGAGAAACTTCTTTGTGTTCGGTGAAATCATCTCACAGAGTTACAGCTTTCGACTAAAGAAGCCTTTGGCTAAGACAGTTCTTGTGGAATTGGCAAAGTGATATTTGGAAGCCCATAGAGGGCTCTGGTGAAAAAGGAAATATCCTCAGATGAAATCTGGAAAGAAGCTTTCTGAGAAACTGCTTAGTGTTCTGTGAATTCATCTCACAGAGTTACATGTGTATTTCGAGGATCTTTTTGATAGCCTTCTTTCTGTGGAATCTGAGAACAGATATTTCGGATGCCATTGAAGACTATAGGGCCAAAGGAAATATCCTCCGATAACAAAGAGAAAGAAGCTTTCTGAGAAACTTCTTTGTGTTCTGTGAAATCATCTCACAGAGTTACAGCTTTCCCCTCAAGAAGCCTTTCCCTAAGACAGTTCTTGTGGAATTGGCAAAGTGATATTTGGAAGCCCATAGAGGGCTATGGTGAAAAACGAAATATCCTCAGATGAAATCTGGAAAGAAGCTTTCTGAGAAACTGCTTAGTGTTCTGTTAATTGATCTCACAGAGTTACATGTGTATTTCGAGGATCTCTTTGCTAGCCCTATGTCTGTGAAATCTGAGAACAGATATTTCGGATCCCTTTGAAGACTATAGGGGCAAAGGAAATATCCTCCGATAACAAAGAGAAAGAAGCTTTCTGAGAAACTTCTTTGTGTTCTGTGAAATCATCTCAGAGAGCTACAGCTTTCCCCTGAAGAAGCCTTTCGCTAAGACAGTTCTTGTGGAATTGGCAAAATGATATTTGGAAGCCCATGGAGGGCTATGGTGAAAAAGGAAATATCCTCAGATAAAATCTGGAAAGAAGCTTTCTGAGAAACTGCTTAGTGTTCTGTGAATTCATCTCACAGAGTTACATGTGTATTTCGAGGATCTCTTTGCTAGCCCTATTTCTGTGGAATCTGAGAACAGATATTTCGGATCCCTTTGAAGACTATAGGGCCAAAGGAAATATCCTCCGATAACATAGAGAAACAGCTTTCTGAGAAACTTCTTTGTGTTCTGTGAAATCATCTCACAGAGTTACAGCTTTCCCCACAAGAAGCCTTTCGCTAAGACAGTTCTTGTGGAATTGGCAAAATGATATTTGGAAGCCCATAGAGGGCTCTGGTGAAAAAGGAAATATCCTCAGATGAAATCTGGAAAGAAGGTTTCTGAGAAACTGCTTAGTGTTCTGTGAATTCATCTCACAGAGTTACATGTGTATTTCGAGGATCTCTTTGCTAGCCCTATTTCTGTGCAATCTGAGAACAGATATTTCGGATCCCTTTGAAGACTATAGGGCCAAAGGAAATATCCTCCGATAACAAAGAGAAAGAAGCTTTCTGAGAAGCTTCTTTGTGTTCTGTGAAATCATCTCACCGAGTTACAGCTTTCCCCTGAAGAAGCCTTTCGCTAAGACAGTTCTTGTGGAATTGGCAAATTGATATTTGGAAGCCCATAGAGGGCTATGGTGAAAAAGGAAATATCCTCAGATGAAATCTGGAAAGAAGCTTTCTGAGAAACTGCTTAGTGTTCTGTGAATTCATCTCACAGAGTTACATGTGTATTTCGAGGATCTCTTTGCTAGCCTTCTTTCTGTGGAATCTGAGAACAGATATTTCGGATCCCTTTGAAGACTATAGGGCCAAAGGAAATATCCTCCGATAACAAAGAGAAAGAAGCTTTCTGAGAAACTTCTTTGTGTTCTGTGAAATCATCTCACAGAGTTACAGCTTTCCCCTGAAGAAGCCTTTCGCTAAGACAGTTCTTGTCGAATTGGCAAAGTGATATTTGGAAGCCCATAGAGGGCTATGGTGAAAAAGGAAATATCATCAGATGAAATCTGGAAAGAAGCTTTCTGAGAAACTGCTTAGTGTTCTGTGTATTCATCTCACAGAGTTACATGTGTATTTCGAGGATCTCTTTTCTAGCCTTCTTTCTGTGGAATCTGAGAACAGATATTTCGGTTCCCTTTGAAGACTATAGGGCCAAAGGAAATACCCTCCGATAACAAAGAGAAAGAAGCTTTCTGAGAAACTTCTTTGTGTTCTGTGAAATAATCTCACAGAGCTACAGCTTTCCCCTGAAGAAGCCTTTCGCTAAGACAGTTCTTGTTGAATTGGCAAAATGATATTTGGAAGGCCATGGAGGGCTATGGTGAAAAAGGAAATATCCTCAGATAAAATCTGGAAAGAAGCTTTCTGAGAAACTGCTTAGTGTTCTGTGCATTCATCTCACAGAGTTACATGTGTATTTCGAGTATCTCTTTGCTAGCCTTCTTTCTGTGGAATCTGAGAACAGATATTTCGGTTCCCTTTGAAGACTACAGGGCCAAAGGAAATATCCTCCGATAAAAAAGAGAAAGAAGCTTTCTGAGAAACTTCTTTGTGTTCTGTGAAATCATCTCACAGAGCTACAGCTTTCTCCTGAAGAAGCCTTTCGCTAAGACAGTTCTTGTGGAATTGGCAAAATGATATTTGGAAGCCCATGGAGGGCTATGGTGAAAAAGGAAATATCCTCAGAAAAAATCTGGAAAGAAGCTTTCTGAGAAACTGCTTAGTGTTCTGTTAATTCATCTCACAGAGTTACATGTATATTTCGAGGATCTCTTTGCTAGCCTTCTTTCTGTGGAATATGAGAACAGATAATTCGGATCCCTTTGAAGACTATAGGGCCAAAGGAAATATCCTCCGATAACAAAGAGAAAGAAGCTTTCTGAGAAACTTCTTTGTGTTCTGTGAAATCATCTCACAGAGTTACAGCTTTCCCCTCAAGAAGCCTTTCGCTAAGACAGTTCTTGTGGAATTGGCAAAGTGATATTTGGAAGCCCATATAGGGCTATGGTGAAAATGGAAATAACCTCAGATGAAATCTGGAAAGAAGCTTTCTGAGAAACTGCTTAGTGTTCTGTGAATTCATCTCACAGTGTTACATGTGTATTTCGAGGATCTCTTTGATAGCCTTCTTTCTGTGGAATCTGAGAACAGATATTTCGGATCCCTTTGAAGACTATAGGGCCAAAGGAAATATCCTCCGATAACAAAGAGAAAGAAGCTTTCTGAGAAACTTCTTTGTGTTCTGTGAAATCATCTCACCGAGTTACAGCTTTCCCCTGAAGAAGCCTTTCGCTAAGACAGTTCTTGTGGAATTGGCAAAGTGTTATTTGGAAGCCCATAGAGGGCTCTGGTGAAAAAGGAAATATCATCAGATGAAATATGGGAAGAAGATTTCTGGAAACTGCTTAGTGTTCTGTTAATTCATCTCACAGAGTTACATGTGTATTTCGAGGATCTCTTTGCTAGCCTTATTTCTGTGGAATCTGAGAACAGATATTTCGGATCCCTTTGAAGACTATAGGGCCAAAGGAAATATCCTCCGATAACAAAGAGAAAGAAGCTTTCTGAGAAACTTCTTTGTGGTCTGTGAAATCATCTCAGAGAGCTACAGCTTTCCCCTAAAGAAGCCTTTCGCTAAGACAGTTCTTGTGGAATTGGCAAAATGATATTTGGAAGCCCATGGAGGGCTATGGTGAAAAAGGAAATATCCTCAGATAAAATCTGGAAAGAAGCTTTCTGAGAAACTGCTTAGTGTTCTGTTAATTCATCTCACGGAATTACATGTGTATTTCGAGGATCTCTTTGCTAGCCCTATTTCTGTGGAATCTGAGAACAGATATTTCAATCCCTTTGAAGACTATAGGGCCAAAGGAAATATCCTCCGATAACAAAGAGAAAGAAGCTTTCTGAGAAGCTTCTTTGTGTTCTGTGAAATCATCTCACAGAGTTACAGCTTTCCCCTGAAGAAGTCTTTCGCTAAGACAGTTCTTGTGGAATTGGCAAAGTGATATTTGGAAGCCCATAGAGGGCTATGGTGAAAAAGGAAATATCCTCAGATGAAATCTGGAAAGAAGCTTTCTGAGAAACTGCTTAGTGTTCTGTGAATTCATCTCACAGAGTTACATGTGTATTTCGAGGATCTCTTTGCTAGCCTTCTTTCTGTGGAATATGAGAACAGATAATTCGGATCCCTTTGAAGACTATAGGGCCAAAGGAAATATCCTCCGATAACAAAGAGAAAGAAGCTTTCTGAGAAACTTCTTTGTGTTCTGTGAAATCATCTCACAGAGTTACAGCTTTCCCCTCAAGAAGCCTTTCGCTAAGACAGTTCTTGTGGAATTGGCAAAGTGATATTTGGAAGCCCATAGAGGGCTCTGGTGAAAAAGGAAATATCCTCAGATGAAATCTGGAAAGAAGCTTTCTGAGAAACTGCTTAGTGTTCTGTGAATTCATCTCACAGAGTTACATGTGTATTTCGAGGATCTCTTTGCTAGCCCTATTTCTGTGCAATCTGAGAACAGATATTTCGGATTCCTTTGAAGACTATAGGGCCAAAGGAAATATCCTCCGATAACAAAGAGAAAGAAGCTTTCTGAGAAGCTTCTCTGTGTTCTGTGAAATCATCTCACAGAGTTACAGCTTTCCCCTCAAGAAGCCTTTGGCTAAGACAGTTCTTGTGGAATTGGCAAAGTGATATTTGGAAGCCCATAGAGGGCTATGGTGAAAAAGGAAATATCCTCAGATGAAATCTGGAAAGAAGCTTTCTGAGAAACTACTTAGTGTTCTGTTAATTCATCTCACAGAGTTACATGTGTATTTCGAGGATCTCTTTGGTAGCCCTATTTCTGTGGAATCTGAGAACAGATATTTCGGATCCCTTTGAAGACTATAGGGCCAAAGGAAATATCCTCCGATAACAAAAAGAAAGAAGCTTTCTGAGAAACTTCTTTGTGTTCTGTGAAATCATCTCACAGAGTTACAGCTTTCCCCTGAAGAAGCCTTTCGCTAAGACAGTTCTTGTGGAATTGGCAAAGTGATATTTGGAAGCCCATGGAGGGCTATGGTGAAAAAGGAAATATCCTCAGATAAAATCTGGAAAGAAGCTTTCTGAGAAACTGCTTAGTGTTCTGTGAATTCATCTCACTGAGTTACATGTGTATTTCGAGGATCTCTTTGCTAGCCCTATTTCTGTGGAATCTGAGAACAGATATTTCGGATCCCTTTGAAGACTATAGGGCCAAAGGAAATATCCTCCGATAACATACAGAAACAGCTTTCTGAGAAACTTCTTTGTGTTCTGTGAAATCATCTCACAGAGTTACAGCTTTTCCCTCAAGAAGCCTTTCGCTAAGACAGTTCTTGTAGAATTGGCAAAGTGATATTTGGAAGCCCATGGAGGGCTATGGTGAAAAAGTAAATATCATCAGATGAAATCTGGAAAGAAGCTTTCTGCGAAACTGCTTAGTGTTCTGTGAATTCATCTCACAGAGTTACATGTGTATTTCGAGGATCTCTTTGATAGCCTTCTTTCTCTGGAATCTGAGAACAATTATTTCGGTTCCCTTTGAAGACTATAGCGCCAAAGGAAATATCCTCCGATAACAAATAGAAAGAAGCTTTCTGAGAAACTTCTTTGTGTTCTGTGAAATCATCTCGCAGAGTTACAACTTTCCCCTGAAGAAGCCTTTCGCTAAGACAGTACTTGTGGAATTTGCAAAGTGATATTTGGAAGCCCATAGAGGGCTATGGTGAAAAAGGAAATATCCTCAGATGAAATCTGGAAAGAAGCTTTCTGAGAAACTGCTTAGTGTTCTGTGAATTCATCTCACACAGTTACATGTGTATTTCGAGGATCTCTTTGCTAGCCTTCTTTCTGTGGAATCTGAGAACAATTATTTCGGTTCCCTTTGAAGACTATAGGGCAAAAGGAAATATCCTCCGATAACAAAGAGAAAGAAGCTTTCTGAGAAACTTCTTTGTGTTCTGTGAAATCATCTCACAGAGTTACAGCTTTCCCCTCAAGAAACCTTTCGCTAAGACAGTTCTTGTGGAATTGGCAAAGTGATATTTGGAAGCCCATAGAGGGCTATGGTGAAAAAGGAAATATCCTCAGATGAAATCTGGAAAGAAGCTTTCTGAGAAACTGCTTAGTGTTCTGTGAATTCATCTCACAGGGTTACATGCGTATTTCGAGGATCTCTTTGCTAGCCTTCTTTCTGTGGAATCTGAGAACAGATATTTTGGATCCCTTTGAAGACTATAGGGCCAAAGGAAATATCCTCCGATAACAAAGAGAAAGAAGCTTTCTGAGAAACTTCTTTGTGTTCTGTGAAATCATATCACAGAGTTACAGCTTTCCCCTCAGGAAGACTTTCGCTAAGACAGTTCTTGTGGAATTGGCAAAGTGATATTTGGAAGCCCATAGAGGGCTCTGGTGAAAAAGGAAATATCCTCAGATGAAATATGGAAAGAAGATTTCTGGAAACTGCTTAGTGTTCTGTTAATTCATCTCACAGAGTTACATGTGTATTTCGAGGATCTCTTTGCTAGCCCTATTTTTGTGGAATCTGAGAACAGATATTTCGGATCCCTTTGAAGACTATAGGGCCAAAGGAAATATCCTCCGATAACAAAGAGAAAGAAGCTTTCTGAGAAACTGCTTTGTGTTCTGTGAAATCATCTCACAGAGTTACAGCTTTCCCCTCAAGAAGCCTTTCGCTAAGACAGTTCTTGTGGAATGGCAAAGTGATATTTGGAAGCCCATAGAGGGCTATGGTGAAAAAGGAAATATCCTCAGATGAAATCTGGAAAGAAGCTTTCTGAGAAACTGCTTAGTGTTCTGTTAATTCAACTCACAGAGTTACATGTGTATTTCGAGGATCTCTTTGCTAGCCTTCTTTCTGTGGAATCTGAGAACAGATATTTCGGATCCCTTTGAAGACTATAGGGCCAAAGGAAATATACTCCGATAACAAAGAGAAAGAAGCTTTCTGAGAAACTTCTTTGTGTTCTGTGAAATCATCTCACAGAGTTACAGCTTTCCACTCAAGAAGCCTTTCGCTAAGACAGTTCTTGTGTAATTGGCAAAGTGATATTTGGAAGCCCATAGAGGGCTCTGGTGAAAAAGGAAATATCCTCAGATGAAATCTGGAAAGAAGCTTTCTGAGAAACTGCTTAGTGTTCTGTTAATTGATCTCACAGAGTTACATGTGTATTTCGAGGATCTCTTTGATAGCCCTATTTCTGTGAAATCTGAGAACAGATATTTCGGATCCCTTTGAAGACTATAGGGGCAAAGGAAATATAATCCGATAACAAAGAGAAAGAAGCTTTCTGAGAAACTTCTTTGTGTTCTGTGAAATCATCTCACAGAGTTACAGCTTTCCCCTCAAGAAGCCTTTCGCTAAGACAGTTCTTCTGGAATTGGCAAAGTGATATTTGGAAGCCCATAGAGGGCTATGAGGAAAAAGGAAATAACCTCAGATGAAATCTGGAAAGAAGCTTTCTGAGAAACTGATTAGTGTTCTGTGAATTCATCTCACAGAGTTACATGTGTATTTCAAGGATCTCTTTGATAGCCTTCTTTCTGTGTAATCTGAGAACACATATTTCAGATCCCTTTGAAGACTATAGGGCCAAAGGAAATATCCTACGATAACAAAGAGAAAGAAGCTTTCTGAGAAACTTCTTTGTGTTCTGTGAAATCATCTCAGAGAGTTACAGCTTTCCACTCAGGAAGCCTTTCGCTAAGACAGTTCTTGTGGAATTGGCAAAGTGATATTTGGAAGCCCATAGAGGGCTCTGGTGAAAAAGGAAATATCCTCAGATGAAATATGGAAAGAAGATTTCTGGAAACTGCTTAGTGTTCTGTTAATTCGTCTCACAGAGTTACATGTGTATTTCGAGGATCTCTTTGCTAGCCCTATTTCTGTGGAATCTGAGAACAGATATTTCGGATCCCTTTGAAGACTATAGGGCCAAGGGAAATATCCTCCGATTACAAAGAGAAAGAAGCTTTCTGAGAAACTTCTTAGTGTTCTGTGAAATCATCTCACAGAGTTATAGATTTCCCCTCAAGAAGCCTTTCTCTAAGACAGTTCTTGTGGAATTGGCAAAGTGATATTTGGAAGCCCATAGAGGGCTATGTTGAAAAAGAAAATATCCTCAGATGAAATCTGGAAAGAAGCTTTCTGCGAAACTGTTTAGTGTTCTGTGAATTCATCTCACAGAGTTACATGTGTATTTCGAGGATCTCTTTGCTAGCCTTCTTTCTCTGGAATCTGAGAACAGTTATTTCGGTTCCCTTTGAAGACTATAGGGCCAAAGGAAATATCCTCCGATAACAAAGAGAAAGAAGCTTTCTGAGATACTTCTTTGTGTTCTGTGAAATCATCTCACAGAGTTACAGATTTCCCCTCTAGAAGCCTTTCGCTAAAACAGTTCTTGTGGAATTGGCAAAGTGATATTTGGAAGCCCATAGAGGGCTATGGTGAAAAAGGAAATATCCTCAGATGAAATCTGGAAAGAAGTTTTCTGAGAAACTGCTTAGTGTTCTTTTAATTCATCTCACAGAGTTACATGTGTATTTCGAGGATCTCTTTGCTAGCCTTCTTTCTGTGGAATCTGAGAACAGATATTTCGGATCCCTTTGAAGACTATAGGGCCAAAGGAAATATCCTCCGATAACAAAGAGAAAGAAGCTTTCTGAGAAACTTCTTTGTGGTCTGTGAAATCATCTCAGAGAGCTACAGCTTTCCCCTAAAGAAGCCTTTCGCTAAGACAGTTCTTGTGGAATTGGCAAAATGATATTTGGAAGCCCATGGAGGGCTATGGTGAAAAAGGAAATATCCTCAGATAAAATCTGGAAAGAAGCTTTCTGAGAAACTGCTTAGTGTTCTGTTAATTCATCTCACGGAATTACATGTGTATTTCGAGGATCTCTTTGCTAGCCCTATTTCTGAGGAATCTGAGAACAGATATTTCAAATCCCTTTGAAGACTATAGGGCCAAAGGAAATATCCTCCGATAACAAAGAGAAAGAAGCTTTCTGAGAAGCTTCTTTGTGTTCTGTGAAATCATCTCACAGAGTTACAGCTTTCCCCTGAAGAAGCCTTTCGCTAAGACAGTTCTTGTGGAATTGGCAAAGTGATATTTGGAAGCCCATAGAGGGCTATGGTGAAAAAGGAAATATCCTCAGATGAAATCTGGAAAGAAGCTTTCTGAGAAACTGCTTAGTGTTCTGTGAATTCATCTCACAGAGTTACATGTGTATTTCGAGGATCTCTTTGCTAGCCTTCTTTCTGTGGAATATGAGAACAGATAATTCGGATCCCTTTGAAGACTATAGGGCCAAAGGAAATATCCTCCGATAACAAAGAGAAAGAAGCTTTCTGAGAAACTTCTTTGTGTTCTGTGAAATCATCTCACAGAGTTACAGCTTTCCCCTCAAGAAGCCTTTCGCTAAGACAGTTCTTGTGGAATTGGCAAAGTGATATTTGGAAGCCCATAGAGGGCTCTGGTGAAAAAGGAAATATCCTCAGATGAAATCTGGAAAGAAGCTTTCTGAGAAACTGCTTAGTGTTCTGTGAATTCATCTCACAGAGTTACATGTGTATTTCGAGGATCTCTTTGCTAGCCCTATTTCTGTGCAATCTGAGAACAGATATTTCGGATTCCTTTGAAGACTATAGGGCCAAAGGAAATATCCTCCGATAACAAAGAGAAAGAAGCTTTCTGAGAAGCTTCTCTGTGTTCTGTGAAATCATCTCACAGAGTTACAGCTTTCCCCTCAAGAAGCCTTTGGCTAAGACAGTTCTTGTGGAATTGGCAAAGTGATATTTGGAAGCCCATAGAGGGCTATGGTGAAAAAGGAAATATCCTCAGATGAAATCTGGAAAGAAGCTTTCTGAGAAACTACTTAGTGTTCTGTTAATTCATCTCACAGAGTTACATGTGTATTTCGAGGATCTCTTTGGTAGCCCTATTTTTGTGGAATCTGAGAACAGATATTTCGGATCCCTTTGAAGACTATAGGGCCAAAGGAAATATCCTCCGATAACAAAGAGAAAGAAGCTTTCTGAGAAACTTCTTTGTGTTCTGTGAAATCATCTCACAGAGTTACAGCTTTCCCCTGAAGAAGCCTTTCGCTAAGACAGTTCTTGTGGAATTGGCAAAGTGATATTTGGAAGCCCATGGAGGGCTATGGTGAAAAAGGAAATATCCTCAGATAAAATCTGGAAAGAAGCTTTCTGAGAAACTGCTTAGTGTTCTGTGAATTCATCTCACTGAGTTACATGTGTATTTCGAGGATCTCTTTGCTAGCCCTATTTCTGTGGAATCTGAGAACAGATATTTCGGATCCCTTTGAAGACTATAGGGCCAAAGGAAATATCCTCCGATAACATACAGAAACAGCTTTCTGAGAAACTTCTTTGTGTTCTGTGAAATCATCTCACAGAGTTACAGCTTTTCCCTCAAGAAGCCTTTCGCTAAGACAGTTCTTGTAGAATTGGCAAAGTGATATTTGGAAGCCCATGGAGGGCTATGGTGAAAAAGAAAATATCATCAGATGAAATCTGGAAAGAAGCTTTCTGCGAAACTGCTTAGTGTTCTGTGAATTCATCTCACAGATTTACATGTGAATTTCGAGGATCTCTTTGCTAGCCTTCTTTCTCTGGAATCTGAGAACAATTATTTCGGTTCCCTTTGAAGACTATAGCGCCAAAGGAAATATCCTCCGATAACAAATAGAAAGAAGCTTTCTGAGAAACTTCTTTGTGTTCTGTGAAATCATCTCGCAGAGTTACAACTTTCCCCTGAAGAAGCCTTTCGCTAAGACAGTACTTGTGGAATTTGCAAAGTGATATTTGGAAGCCCATAGAGGGCTATGGTGAAAAAGGAAATATCCTCAGATGAAATCTGGAAAGAAGCTTTCTGAGAAACTGCTTAGTGTTCTGTGAATTCATCTCACACAGTTACATGTGTATTTCGAGGATCTCTTTGCTAGCCTTCTTTCTGTGGAATCTGAGAACAATTATTTCGGTTCCCTTTGAAGACTATAGGGCAAAAGGAAATATCCTCGGATAACAAAGAGAAAGAAGCTTTCTGAGAAACTTCTTTGTGTTCTGTGAAATCATCTCACAGAGTTACAGCTTTCCCCTCAAGAAACCTTTCGCTAAGACAGTTCTTGTGGAATTGGCAAAGTGATATTTGGAAGCCCATAGAGGGCTATGGTGAAAAAGGAAATATCCTCAGATGAAATCTGGAAAGAAGCTTTCTGAGAAACTGCTTAGTGTTCTGTGAATTCATCTCACAGAGTTACATGCGTATTTCGAGGATCTCTTTGCTAGCCTTCTTTCTGTGGAATCTGAGAACAGATAATTTGGATCCCTTTGAAGACTATAGGGCCAAAGGAAATATCCTCCGATAACAAAGAGAAAGAAGCTTTCTGAGAAACTTCTTTGTGTTCTGTGAAATCATATCACAGAGTTACAGCTTTCCCCTCAGGAAGCCTTTCGCTAAGACAGTTCTTGTGGAATTGGCAAAGTGATATTTGGAAGCCCATAGAGGGCTCTGGTAAAAAAGGAAATATCCTCAGATGAAATATGGAAAGAAGATTTCTGGAAACTGCTTAGTGTTCTGTTAATTCATCTCACAGAGTTACATGTGTATTTCGAGGATCTCTTTGCTAGCCCTATTTTTGTGGAATCTGAGAACAGATATTTCGGATCCCTTTGAAGACTATAGGGCCAAAGGAAATATCCTCCGATAACAAAGAGAAAGAAGCTTTCTGAGAAACTTCTTTGTGTTCTGTGAAATCATCTCACAGAGTTACAGGTTTCCCCTCAAGAAGCTTTTCGCTAAGACAGTTCTTGTGGAATGGCAAAGTGATATTTGGAAGCCCATAGAGGGCTATGGTGAAAAAGGAAATATCCTCAGATGAAATCTGGAAAGAAGCTTTCTGAGAAACTGCTTAGTGTTCTGTTAATTCAACTCACAGAGTTACATGTGTATTTCGAGGATCTCTTTGCTAGCCTTCTTTCTGTGGAATCTGAGAACAGATATTTCGGATCCCTTTGAAGACTATAGGGCCAAAGGAAATATACTCCGATAACAAAGAGAAAGAAGCTTTCTGAGAAACTTCTTTGTGTTCTGTGAAATCATCTCACAGAGTTACAGCTTTCCACTCAAGAAGCCTTTCGCTAAGACAGTTCTTGTGTAATTGGCAAAGTGATATTTGGAAGCCCATAGAGGGCTCTGGTGAAAAAGGAAATATCCTCAGATGAAATCTGGAAAGAAGCTTTCTGAGAAACTGCTTAGTGTTCTGTTAATTGATCTCACAGAGTTACATGTGTATTTCGAGGATCTCTTTGATAGCCCTATTTCTGTGAAATCTGAGAACAGATATTTCGGATCCCTTTGAAGACTATAGGGGCAAAGGAAATATAATCCGATAACAAAGAGAAAGAAGCTTTCTGAGAAACTTCTTTGTGTTCTGTGAAATCATCTCACAGAGTTACAGCTTTCCCCTCAAGAAGCCTTTCGCTAAGACAGTTCTTCTGGAATTGGCAAAGTGATATTTGGAAGCCCATAGAGGGCTATGAGGAAAAAGGAAATAACCTCAGATGAAATCTGGAAAGAAGCTTTCTGAGAAACTGATTAGTGTTCTGTGAATTCATCTCACAGAGTTACATGTGTATTTCAAGGATCTCTTTGATAGCCTTCTTTCTGTGTAATCTGAGAACACATATTTCAGATCCCTTTGAAGACTATAGGGCCAAAGGAAATATCCTACGATAACAAAGAGAAAGAAGCTTTCTGAGAAACTTCTTTGTGTTCTGTGAAATCATCTCAGAGAGTTACAGCTTTCCACTCAGGAAGCCTTTCGCTAAGACAGTTCTTGTGGAATTGGCAAAGTGATATTTGGAAGCCCATAGAGGGCTCTGGTGAAAAAGGAAATATCCTCAGATGAAATATGGAAAGAAGATTTCTGGAAACTGCTTAGTGTTCTGTTAATTCGTCTCACAGAGTTACATGTGTATTTCGAGGATCTCTTTGCTAGCCCTATTTCTGTGGAATCTGAGAACAGATATTTCGGATCCCTTTGAAGACTATAGGGCCAAAGGAAATATCCTCCGATTACAAAGAGAAAGAAGCTTTCTGAGAAACTTCTTAGTGTTCTGTGAAATCATCTCACAGAGTTATAGATTTCCCCTCAAGAAGCCTTTCTCTAAGACAGTTCTTGTGGAATTGGCAAAGTGATATTTGGAAGCCCATAGAGGGCTATGTTGAAAAAGAAAATATCCTCAGATGAAATCTGGAAAGAAGCTTTCTGCGAAACTGTTTAGTGTTCTGTGAATTCATCTCACAGAGTTACATGTGTATTTCGAGGATCTCTTCGCTAGCCTTCTTTCTCTGGAATCTGAGAACAGTTATTTCGGTTCCCTTTGAAGACTATAGGGCCAAAGGAAATATCCTCCGATAACAAAGAGAAAGAAGCTTTCTGAGATACTTCTTTGTGTTCTGTGAAATCATCTCACAGAGTTACAGATTTCCCCTCCAGAAGCCTTTCGCTAAAACAGTTCTTGTGGAATTGGCAAAGTGATATTTGGAAGCCCATAGAGGGCTATGGTGAAAAAGGAAATATCCTCAGATGAAATCTGGAAAGAAATTTTCTGAGAAACTGCTTAGTGTTCTTTTAATTCATCTCACAGAGTTACATGTGTATTTCGAGGATCTCTTTGCTAGCCTTCTTTCTGTGGAATCTGAGAACAGATATTTCGAATCCCTTTGAAGACTATAGGGCCAAAGGAAATATCCTCCGATAACAAAGAGAAAGAAGCTTTCTGAGAAACTTCTTTGTGTTCGGTGAAATCATCTCACAGAGTTACAGCTTTCGACTAAAGAAGCCTTTGGCTAAGACAGTTCTTGTGGAATTGGCAAAGTGATATTTGGAAGCCCATAGAGGGCTCTGGTGAAAAAGGAAATAACCTCAGATGAAATCTGGAAAGAAGCTTTCTGAAAAACTGCTTAGTGTTCTGTTAATTGATCTCACAGAGTTACATGTGTATTTCGAGGATCTCTTTGCAAGCCCTATTTCTGTGAAATCTGAGAACAGATATTTCGGATCCCCTTGAAGACTATAGGGGCAAAGGAAATATCCTCCGATAACAAAGAGAAAGAAGCTTTCTGAGAAACTTCTTTGTGTTCTGTGAAATCATCTCACAGAGTTACAGCTTTCCCCTCAAGAAGCCTTTCGCTAAGACAGTTCTTGTGGAATTGGCAAAGTGATATTTGGAAGCCCAGAGAGGGCTCTGGTGAAAAAGGAAATAACCTCAGATGAAATCTGGAAAGAAGCTTTCTGAGAAACTGCTTAGTGTTCTTTGAATTCATCTCACAGAGTTACATGTGTATTTCGAGGATCTTTTTGATAGCCTTCTTTCTGTGGAATCTGAGAACAGATATTTCGGATGCCATTGAAGACTATAGGGCCAAAGGAAATATCCTCCGATAACAAAGAGAAAGAAGCTTTCTGAGAAACTTCTTTGTGTTCTGGGAAATCATCTCACAGAGTTACAGCTTTCCCCTCAAGAAGCCTTTCCCTAAGACAGTTCTTGTGGAATTGGCAAAGTGATATTTGGAAGCCCATAGAGGGCTATGGTGAAAAACGAAATATCCTCAGATGAAATCTGGAAAGAAGCTTTCTGAGAAACTGCTTAGTGTTCTGTTAATTGATCTCACAGAGTTACATGTGTATTTCGAGGATCTCTTTGCTAGCCCTATGTCTGTGAAATCTGAGAACAGATATTTCGGATCCCTTTGAAGACTATAGGGGCAAAGGAAATATCCTCCGATAACAAAGAGAAAGAAGCTTTCTGAGAAACTTCTTTGTGTTCTGTGAAATCATCTCAGAGAGCTACAGCTTTCCCCTGAAGAAGCCTTTCGCTAAGACAGTTCTTGTGGAATTGGCAAAATGATATTTGGAAGCCCATGGAGGGCTATGGTGAAAAAGGAAATATCCTCAGATAAAATCTGGAAAGAAGGTTTCTGAGAAACTGCTTAGTGTTCTGTGAATTCATCTCACAGAGTTACATGTGTATTTCGAGGATCTCTTTGCTAGCCCTATTTCTGTGGAATCTGAGAACAGATATTTCGGATCCCTTTGAAGACTATAGGGCCAAAGGAAATATCCTCCGATAACATAGAGAAACAGCTTTCTGAGAAACTTCTTTGTGTTCTGTGAAATCATCTCACAGAGTTACAGCTTTCCCCACAAGAAGCCTTTCGCTAAGACAGTTCTTGTGGAATTGGCAAAATGATATTTGGAAGCCCATAGAGGGCTCTGGTGAAAAAGGAAATATCCTCAGATGAAATCTGGAAAGAAGGTTTCTGAGAAACTGCTTAGTGTTCTGTGAATTCATCTCACAGAGTTACATGTGTATTTCGAGGATCTCTTTGCTAGCCCTATTTCTGTGCAATCTGAGAACAGATATTTCGGATCCCTTTGAAGACTATAGGGCCAAAGGAAATATCCTCCGATAACAAAGAGAAAGAAGCTTTCTGAGAAGCTTCTTTGTGTTCTGTGAAATCATCTCACCGAGTTACAGCTTTCCCCTGAAGAAGCCTTTCGCTAAGACAGTTCTTGTGGAATTGGCAAAGTGATATTTGGAAGCCCATAGAGGGCTATGGTGAAAAAGGAAATATCCTCAGATGAAATCTGGAAAGAAGCTTTCTGAGAAACTGCTTAGTGTTCTGTGAATTCACCTCACAGAGTTACATGTGTATTTCGAGGATCTCTTTGCTAGCCTTCTTTCTGTGGAATCTGAGAACAGATATTTCGGATCCCTTTGAAGACTATAGGGCCAAAGGAAATATCCTCCGATAACAAAGAGAAAGAAGCTTTCGGAGAAACTTCTTTGTGTTCTGTGAAATCATCTCACAGAGTTACAGCTTTCCCCTGAAGAAGCCTTTCGCTAAGACAGTTCTTGTCGAATTGGCAAAGTGATATTTGGAAGCCCATAGAGGGCTATGGTGAAAAAGGAAATATCATCAGATGAAATCTGGAAAGAAGCTTTCTGAGAAACTGCTTAGTGTTCTGTGTATTCATCTCACAGAGTTACATGTGTATTTCGAGTATCTCTTTTCTAGCCTTCTTTCTGTGGAATCTGAGAACAGATATTTCGGTTCCCTTTGAAGACTATAGGGCCAAAGGAAATACCCTCCGATAACAAAGAGAAAGAAGCTTTCTGAGAAACTTCTTTGTGTTCTGTGAAATAATCTCACAGAGCTACAGCTTTCCCCTGAAGAAGCCTTTCGCTAAGACAGTTCTTGTTGAATTGGCAAAATGATATTTGGAAGGCCATGGAGGGCTATGGTGAAAAAGGAAATATCCTCAGATAAAATCTGGAAAGAAGCTTTCTGAGAAACTGCTTAGTGTTCTGTGCATTCATCTCACAGAGTTACATGTGTATTTCGAGTATCTCTTTGCTAGCCTTCTTTCTGTGGAATCTGAGAACAGATATTTCGGTTCCCTTTGAAGACTACAGGGCCAAAGGAAATATCCTCCGATAAAAAAGAGAAAGAAGCTTTCTGAGAAACTTCTTTGTGTTCTGTGAAATCATCTCACAGAGCTACAGCTTTCCCCTGAAGAAGCCTTTCGCTAAGACAGTTCTTGTGGAATTGGCAAAATGATATTTGGAAGCCCATGGAGGGCTATGGTGAAAAAGGAAATATCCTCAGAAAAAATCTGGAAAGAAGCTTTCTGAGAAACTGCTTAGTGTTCTGTTAATTCATCTCACAGAGTTACATGTGTATTTCGAGGATCTCTTTGCTAGCCTTCTTTCTGTGGAATATGAGAACAGATAATTCGGATCCCTTTGAAGACTATAGGGCCAAAGGAAATATCCTCCGATAACAAAGAGAAAGAAGCTTTCTGAGAAACTTCTTTGTGTTCTGTGAAATCATCTCACAGAGTTACAGCTTTCCCCTCAAGAAGCCTTTCGCTAAGACAGTTCTTGTGGAATTGGCAAAGTGATATTTGGAAGCCCATATAGGGCTATGGTGAAAATGGAAATAACCTCAGATGAAATCTGGAAAGAAGCTTTCCGAGAAACTGCTTAGTGTTCTGTGAATTCATCTCACAGTGTTACATGTGTATTTCGAGGATCTCTTTGATAGCCTTCTTTCTGTGGAATCTGAGAACAGATATTTCGGATCCCTTTGAAGACTATAGGGCCAAAGGAAATATCCTCCGATAACAAAGAGAAAGAAGCTTTCTGAGAAACTTCTTTGTGTTCTGTGAAATCATCTCACAGAGTTACAGCTTTCCCCTCAAGAAGCCTTTCGCTAAGACAGTTCTTGTGGAATTGGCAAAGTGATATTTGGAAGCCCATAGAGGGCTCTGGTGAAAAAGGAAATATCCTCAGATGAAATATGGAAAGAAGATTTCTGGAAACTGCTTAGTGTTCTGTTAATTCATCTCACAGAGTTACATGTGTATTTCGAGGATCTCTTTGCTAGCCTTATTTCTGTGGAATCTGAGAACAGATATTTCGGATCCCTTTGAAGACTATAGGGCCAAAGGAAATATCCTCCGATAACAAAGAGAAAGAAGCTTTCTGAGAAACTTCTTTGTGGTCTGTGAAATCATCTCAGAGAGCTACAGCTTTCCCCTAAAGAAGCCTTTCGCTAAGACAGTTCTTGTGGAATTGGCAAAATGATATTTGGAAGCCCTTGGAGGGCTATGGTGAAAAAGGAAATATCCTCAGATAAAATCTGGAAAGAAGCTTTCTGAGAAACTGCTTAGTGTTCTGTTAATTCATCTCACGGAATTACATGTGTATTTCGAGGATCTCTTTGCTAGCCCTATTTCTGTGGAATCTGAGAACAGATATTTCAAATCCCTTTGAAGACTATAGGGCCAAAGGAAATATCCTCCGATAACAAAGAGAAAGAAGCTTTCTGAGAAGCTTCTTTGTGTTCTGTGAAATCATCTCACAGAGTTACAGCTTTCCCCTGAAGAAGCCTTTCGCTAAGACAGTTCTTGTGGAATTGGCAAAGTGATATTTGGAAGCCCATAGAGGGCTATGGTGAAAAAGGAAATATCCTCAGATGAAATCTGGAAAGAAGCTTTCTGAGAAACTGCTTAGTGTTCTGTTAATTCATCTCACAGAGTTACATGTGTATTTCGAGGATCTCTTTGCTAGCCTTCTTTCTGTGGAATATGAGAACAGATAATTCGGATCCCTTTGAAGACTATAGGGCCAAAGGAAATATCCTCCGATAACAAAGAGAAAGAAGCTTTCTGAGAAACTTCTTTGTGTTCTGTGAAATCATCTCACAGAGTTACAGCTTTCCCCTCAAGAAGCCTTTCGCTAAGACAGTTCTTGTGGAATTGGCAAAGTGATATTTGGAAGCCCATAGAGGGCTCTGGTGAAAAAGGAAATATCCTCAGATGAAATCTGGAAAGAAGCTTTCTGAGAAACTGCTTAGTGTTCTGTGAATTCATCTCACAGAGTTACATGTGTATTTCGAGGATTTCTTTGCTAGCCCTATTTCTGTGCAATCTGAGAACAGATATTTCGGATTCCTTTGAAGACTATAGGGCCAAAGGAAATATCCTCCGATAACAAAGAGAAAGAAGCTTTCTGAGAAGCTTCTCTGTGTTCTGTGAAATCATCTCACAGAGTTACA
This sequence comes from Macaca nemestrina, assembly GCF_043159975.1. Classification (NCBI taxonomy): domain Eukaryota; kingdom Metazoa; phylum Chordata; class Mammalia; order Primates; family Cercopithecidae; genus Macaca; species Macaca nemestrina. The sequence goes on along the minus strand of NC_092135.1, from coordinate 32,350,665 downwards.
GCTTTCCCCTCAAGAAGCCTTTCGCTAAGACAGTTCTTGTGGAATTGGCAAAGTGATATTTGGAAGCCCATAGAGGGCTCTGGTGAAAAAGGAAATATCCTCAGATGAAATCTGGAAAGAAGCTTTCTGAGAAACTACTTAGTGTTCTGTTAATTCATCTCACAGAGTTACATGTGTATTTCGAGGATCTCTTTGGTAGCCCTATTTCTGTGGAATCTGAGAACAGATATTTCGGATCCCTTTGAAGACTATAGGGCCAAAGGAAATATCCTCCGATAACAAAGAGAAAGAAGCTTTCTGAGAAACTTCTTTGTGTTCTGTGAAATCATCTCACAGAGTTACAGCTTTCCCCTGAAGAAGCCTTTCGCTAAGACAGTTCTTGTGGAATTGGCAAAGTGATATTTGGAAGCCCATGGAGGGCTATGGTGAAAAAGGAAATATCCTCAGATAAAATTTGGAAAGAAGCTTTCTGAGAAACTGCTTAGTGTTCTGTGAATTCATCTCACTGAGTTACATGTGTATTTCGAGGATCTCTTTGCTAGCCCTATTTCTGTGGAATCTGAGAACAGATATTTCGGATCCCTTTGAAGACTATAGGGCCAAAGGAAATATCCTCCGATAACATACAGAAACAGCTTTCTGAGAAACTTCTTTGTGTTCTGTGAAATCATCTCACAGAGTTACAGCTTTCCCCTCAAGAAGCCTTTCGCTAAGACAGTTCTTGTGGAATTGGCAAAGTGATATTTGGATCCCCATAGAGGGCTCTGGTGAAAAAGGAAATATCCTCAGATGAAATCTGGAAAGAAGCTTTCTGAGAAACTGCTTAGTGTTCTGTGAATTCATCTCACAGAGTTACATGTGTATTTCGAGGATCTCTTTGCTAGCCCTATTTCTGTGCAATCTGAGAACAGATATTTCGGATTCCTTTGAAGACTACAGAGCCAAAGGAAATATCCTCCGATAACAAAGAGAAAGAAGCTTTCTGAGAAGCTTCTCTGTGTTCTGTGAAATCATCTCACAGAGTTACAGCTTTCCCCTCAAGAAGCCTTTGGCTAAGACAGTTCTTGTGGAATTGGCAAAATGATATTTTAAGCCCATGGAGGGCTATGGTGAAAAAGGAAATCTCCTCAGATAAAATCTGGAAAGAAGCTTTCTGAGAAACTGCTTAGTGTTCTGTTAATTCATCTCACAGAGTTACATGTGTATTTCGAGGATCTCTTTGCTAGCCTTCTTTCTGTGGAATATGAGAACAGATAATTCGGATCCCTTTGAAGACTATAGGGCCAAAGGAAATATCCTCCGATAACAAAGAGAAAGAAGCTTTCTGAGAAACTTCTTTGTGTTCTGTTAAATCATCTCACAGAGTTACAGCTTTCCCCTCAAGAAGTCTTTGGCTGAGACAGTTCTTGTAGAATTCGCAAAGTGATATTTGGAAGTCCATAGAGGGCTATGGTGAAAAAGGAAATATCCTCAGATGAAATCTGGAAAGATGCTTTCTGAGAAACTGCTTAGTGTTCTGTTAATTGATCTCACAGAGTTACATGTGTATTTCGAGGATCTCTTTGCTAGCCCTATTTCTGTGAAATCTGAGAACAGATATTTCGGATCCCTTTGAAGACTATAGGGTCAAAGGAAATATCCTCCTATAACAAAGAGAAAGAAGCTTTCTGAGAAACTTCTTTGTGTTCTGTGAAATCATCTCACAGGGTTACAGCTTTCCCTTCAAGAAGCCTTTCGCTAAGACAGTTCTTCTGGAATTGGCAAAGTGATATTTGGAAGCCCATAGAGGGCTGTGGTGAAAAAAGAAATAACCTCAGATGAAATCTGGAAAGAAGCTTTCTGAGAAACTGCTTAGTGTTCTGTGAATTCATTTCACAGTGTTACATGTGTATTTCGAGGATCTCTTTGATAGCCTTCTTTCTGTGGAATCTGAGAACAGATATTTCGGATCCCTTTGAAGACTATAGGGCCAAAGGAAATATCCTCCGATAACAAAGAGAAAGAAGCTTTCTGAGAAACTTCTTTGTGTTCTGTGAAATCATCTCACAGAGTTACAGCTTTCCCCTCAAGAAGCCTTTCGCTAAGACAGTTCTTGTGGAATTGGCAAAGTGATATTTGGAAGCCCATAGAGGGCTCTGTTGAAAAATGAAATATCCTCAGATGAAATCTGGAAAGAAGCTTTCTGAGAAACTGCTTAGTGTTCTGTGAATTCATCTCACAGAGTTACATGTGTATTTCGAGGATCTCTTTGCTAGCCTTCTTTCTGTGGAATCTGAGAACAGATATTTCGGTTCCCTTTGAAGACTATAGGGCCAAAGGAAATATCCTTTGATAACAAAGAGAAAGAAGCTTTCTGAGAAACTTCTTTGTGTTCTGTGAAATCATCTCACAGAGTTACAGCTTTCCCCTCAAGAAGCCTTTCGCTAAGACAGTTCTTGTGGAATTGGCAAAGTGATATTTGGAAGCCCATAGAGGGCTCTGGTGAAAAAGGAAATATCCTCAGATGAAATATGGAAAGAAGATTTCTGGAAACTGCTTAGTGTTCTGTTAATTCATCTCACAGAGTTACATGTGTATTTCGAGGATCTCTTTGATAGCCTTATTTCTGTGGAATCTGAGAACAGATATTTCGGATCCCTTTGAAGACTATAGGGCCAAAGGAAATATCCTCCGATAACAAAGAGAAAGAAGCTTTCTGAGAAACTTCTTTGTGTTCTGTGAAATCATCTCACAGAGTTACAGCTTTCCCCTCAAGAAGACTTTCGCTAAGACAGTTCTTGTGGAATTGGCAATGTGATATTTGGAAGCCCTTAGAGGGCTATGTTGAAAAAGGAAATATCCTCAGATGAAATCTGGAAAGAAGCTTTCTGCGAAACTGCTTAGTGTTCTGTGAATTCATCTCACAGAGTTACATGTGTATTTCGAGGATCTCTTTGCTACCCTTCTTTCTCTGGAATCTGAGAACAATTATTTCGGTTCCCTTTGAAGACTATAGGGCCAAAGGAAATATCCTCCGATAACAAAGAGAAAGAAGCTTTCTGAGAAACTTCTTTGTGTTCTGTGAAATCATCTCACAGAGTTACAGCTTTCCCCTCAAGAAGCCTTTGGCTAAGACAGTTCTTGTGGAATTGGCAAAGTGATATTTGGAAGCCCATAGAGGGCTATGGTGAAAAAGGAAATATCCGCAGATGAAATCTGGAAAGAAGCTTTCTGAGAAACTGCTTAGTGTTCTGTTAATTCATCTCACAGAGTTACATGTGTATTTCGAGGATCTCTTTGCTAGCACTATTTCTGTGGAATCTGAGAACAGATATTTCGGATCCCTTTGAAGACTATAGGGCCAAAGGAAATATCCTCCGATATCAAAGAGAAAGAAGCTTTCTGAGAAGCTTCTTTGTGTTCTGTGAAATCATCTCACAGAGTTACAGCTTTCCACGCAAGAAGCCTTTCACTAAGACAGTTCTTGTGGAATTGGCAAAATGATATTTAGAAGCCCATGGAGGGCTATGGTGAAAAAGGAAATATCCTCAGATGAAATCTGGAAAGAAGCTTTCTGAGAAACTGCTTAGTGTTCCGTGAATTCATCTCACAGAGTTACATGCGTATTTCGAGGATCTCTTTGATAGCCTTCTGTCTGTGGAATCTGAGAACAGATATTTCGGATCCCTTTGAAGACAATAGGGCCAAAGGAAATATCCTCCGATAAAAAAGAGAAAGAAGCTTTCTGAGAAACTTCTTTGTGTTCTGTGAAATCATCTCACAGAGTTACAGCTTTACCCTGAAGAAGTCTTTCGCTAAGACAGTTCTTGTGGAATTGGCAAAGTGATATTTGGAAGCCCATAGAGGGCTATGGTTAAAGAGGAAATAACCTCAGATGAAATCTGGAAAGAAGCTTTCTGAGAAACTGATTAGTGTTCTGTGAATTCATCTCACAGAGTTACATGTGTGTTTCGAGGATCTCTTTGCTAGCCTTCTTTCTGTGGAATCTGAGAACAGATATTTCGGTTCCCTTTGAAGACTATAGGTCCAAAGGAAATATCCTCCGATAACAAAGAGAAAGAAGCTTTCTGAGAAACTTCTTTGTGTTCTGTGAAATCATCTCACAGAGTTACAGATTTCCCCTCAAGAAGCCTTTCGCTAAGACAGTTCTTGTGGAATTGGCAAAGTGATATTTGGAAGCCCATAGAGGGCTATGGAGAAAAAGGAAATATCCTCAGATGAAATCTGGAAAGAAGCTTTCTGAGAAACTGCTTAGTGTTCTGTGAATTTATCTCACAGAGTTACATGTGTATTTCGAGGATCTGTTTGCTAGCCTTCTTTCTGTGGAATCTGAGAACAGATATTTCGGATCCCTTTGAAGATTATAGGGCCAAAGGAAATATCCTCCGATAACAAAGAGAAAGAAGCTTTCTGAGAAACTTCTTTGTGTTCTGTGAAATCATCTCACAGAGTTATAGCTTTCCCATCAGGAAGCCTTTCGCTAAGACAGTTCTTGTGGAATTGGCAAAGTGGTATTTGGAAGCCCATAGAGGGCTCTGGTGAAAAAGGAAATATCCTCAGATGAAATATGGAAAGAAGATTTCTGGAAACTGCTTAGTGTTCTGTGAATTCATCTCACAGAGTTACATGTGTATTTCGAGGATCTCTTTGATAGCCTTCTTTCTGTGGAATCTGAGAACAGGTATTTCGGATGCCATTGAAGACTATAGGGCCAAAGGAAATATCCTCCGATAACAAAGAGAAAGAAGCTTTTTGAGAAACTTCTTTGTGTTCTGTGAAATCATCTCACAGAGTTACAGCTTTCCCCTCAAGAAGCCTTTCGCTAAGACAGTTCTTGTGGAATTGGCAAAGTGATATTTGGAAGCCCATAGAGGGCTATGTTGAAAAAGGAAATATCCTCAGATGAAATCTGGAAAGAAGGTTTCTGCGAAACTGCTTAGTGTTCTGTGAATTCATCTCACAGAGTTACATGTGTATTTCGAGGATCTCTTTGCTAGCCTTCTTTCTCTGGAATCTGAGAACAGATATTTCGGTTCCCTTTGAAGACCATAGGGCCAAAGGAAATATCCTCCGATAACAAAGAGAAAGAAGCTTTCTGAGAAACTTCTTTGTGTTCTGTGAAATCATCTCACAGAGTTACAGCTTTCCCCTGAAGAAGCCTTTCGCTAAGACAGTTCTTGTGGAATTGGCAAAGTGATATTTGGAAGCCCATAGAGGGCTCTGGTGAAAAGGGAAATATCCTCAGATGAAATCTGGAAAGAAGCTTTCTGAGAAACTTCTTAGTGTTCTGTTAATTCATCTCACAGAGTTACATGTGTATTTCGAGGATCTCTTTGCTAGCCTTCTTTCTGTGGAATCTGAGAACAGATATTTCGGACCCCTTTGAAGACTATAGGGCCAAAGGAAATATCCTCCGATAACAAAGAGAAAGAAGCTTTCTGAGAAACTTCTTTGTGTTCTGTGAAATCATCTCACAGAGTTACAGCTTTCCCCTCAAGAAGCCTTTCGCTAAGACAGTTCTTGTGGAATTGGCATAGTGATATTTGGAAGCCCATAGAGGGCTATGGTGAAAAAGGAAATATCCTCAGATAAAATCTGGAAAGAAGGTTTCTGAGAAACTGCTTAGTGTTCTGTGAATTCCTCTCACAGAGTTACATGTGTATTTCGAGGATCTCTTTGCTAGCCTTCTTTCTGAGGAATATGAGAACAGATAATTCGGATCCCTTTGAAGACTATAGGGCCAAAGGAAATATCCTCCGATAACAAAGAGAAAGAAGCTTTCTGAGAAACTTCTTTGTGTTCTGTGAAATCATCTCACAGAGTTACAGCTTTCCCCTCAAGAAGCCTTTCGCTAAGACAGTTCTTGTGGAATTGGCAAAGTGATATTTGGAAGCCCATAGAGGGCTCTGGTGAAAAAGGAAATATCCTCAGATGAAATCTGGAAAGAAGCTTTCTGAGAAACTGCTTAGTGTTCTGTGAATTCATCTCACAGAGTTACATGTGTATTTCGAGGATCTCTTTGCTAGCCCTATTTCTGTGCAATCTGAGAACAGATATTTCGGATCCCTTTGAAGACTATAGGGCCAAAGGAAATATCCTCCGATAACAAAGAGAAAGAAGCTTTCTGAGAAGCTTCTCTGTGTTCCGTGAAATCATCTCACAGAGTTACAGCTTTCCCCTCAAGACGCCTTTCGCTAAGACAGTTCTTGTGGAATTGGCAAAGTGATATTTGGAAGCCCATAGAGGGCTATGGTGAAAAAGGAAATATCCTCAGATGAAATCTGGAAAGAAGCTTTCTGAGAAACTGCTTAGTGTTCTGTGAATTCATCTCACAGTGTTACATGTGTATTTCGAGGATCTCTTTGGTAGCCCTATTTCTATGGAATCTGAGAACAGATATTTCGGATCCCTTTGAAGACTATAGGGCCAAAGGAAATATCCTCCGATAACAAAGAGAAAGAAGCTTTCTGAGAAGCTTCTTTGTGTTCTGTGAAATCATCTCACAGAGTTACAGCTTTCCCCTGAAGAAGCCTTTCGCTAAGACAGTTCTTGTGGAATTGGCAAACTGATATTTGGAAGCCCATAGAGGGCTATGGTGAAAAAGGAAATATCCGCAGATGAAATCTGGAAAGAAGCTTTCTGAGAAACTGCTTAGTGTTCTGTTAATTCATCTCACAGAGTTACATGTGTATTTCGAGGATCTCTTTGCTAGCCCTATTTCTGTGGAATCTGAGAACAGATATTTCGGATCCCTTTGAAGACTATAGGGCCAAAGGAAATATCCTCCGATAACATACAGAAACAGCTTTCTGAGTAACTTCTTTGTGTTCTGTGAAATCATCTCACAGAGTTACAGCTTTCCCATCAAGAAGCCTTTCGCTAAGACAGTTCTTGTAGAATTGGCAAATTGATATTTGGAAGCCCATAGAGGGCTCTGGTGAAAAAGGAAATATCCTCAGATGAAATCTGGAAAGAAGGTTTCTGAGAAACTGCTTAGTGTTCTGTGAATTCATCTCACAGAGTTGCATGTGTATTTCGAGGATCTCTTTGCTAGCCCTATTTCTGTGGAATCTGAGAACAGATATTTCGGATCCCTTTGAAGACTACAGGGCCAAAGGAAATATCCTCCGATAACAAAGAGAAAGAAGCTTTCTGAGAAACTTCTTTGTGTTCTGTGAAATCATCTCACAGAGCTACAGCTTTCCCCTGAAGAAGCCTTTCGCTAAGACAGTTCTTGTTGAATTGGCAAAATGATATTTGGAAGGCCACGGAGGGCTATGGTGAAAAAGGAAATATCCTCAGATAAAATCTGGAAAGAAGCTTTCTGAGAAACTGCTTAGTGTTCTGTGCATTCATCTCACAGAGTTACATGTGTATTTCGAGTATCTCTTTGCTAGCCTTCTTTCTGTAGAATCTGAGAACAGATATTTCGGTTCCCTTTGAAGACTACGGGGCCAAAGGAAATATCCTCCGATAAAAAAGAGAAAGAAGCTTTCTGAGAAACTTCTTTGTGTTCTGTGAAATCATCTCAGAGACCTACAGCTTTCCCCTGAAGAAGCCTTTCGCTAAGACAGTTCTTGTGGAATTGGCAAAATGATATTTGGAAGCCCATGGAGGGCTATGGTGAAAAAGGAAATATCCTCAGATAAAATCTGGAAAGAAGCTTTCTGAGAAACTGCTTAGTGTTCTGTTAATTCATCTCACAGAGTTACATGTGTATTTGGAGGATCTCTTTGCTAGCCTTCTTTCTGTGGAATATGAGAACAGATAATTCGGATCCCTTTGAAGACTATAGGGCCAAAGGAAATATCCTCCGATAACAAAGAGAAAGAAGCTTTCTGAGAAAATTCTTTGTGTTCTGTGAAATCATCTCACAGAGTTACAGCTTTCCCCTCAAGAAGCCTTTGGCTAAGACAGTTCTTGTGGAATTCGCAAAGTGATATTTGGAAGCCCATAGAGGGCTATGGTGAAAAAGGAAATATCCTCAGATGAAATCTGGAAAGAAGCTTTCTGAGAAACTGCTTAGTGTTCTGTTAATTGATCTCACAGAGTTACATGTGTATTTCGAGGATCTCTTTGCTAGACCTATTTCTGTGAAATCTGAGAACAGATATTTCGGATCCCTTTGAAGACTATAGGGTCAAAGGAAATATCCTCCGATAACAAAGAGAAAGAAGCTTTCTGAGAAACTTCTTTGTGTTCTGTGAAATCATCTCACAGTGCTACAGCTTTCCCCTGAAGAAGCCTTTCGCTAAGACAGTTCTTGTTGAATTGGCAAAATGATATTTGGAAGGCCACGGAGGGCTATGGTGAAAAAGGAAATATCCTCAGATAAAATCTGGAAAGAAGCTTTCTGAGAAACTGCTTAGTGTTCTGTGCATTCATCTCACAGAGTTACATGTGTATTTCGAGTATCTCTTTGCTAGCCTTCTTTCTGTAGAATCTGAGAACAGATATTTCGGTTCCCTTTGAAGACTACGGGGCCAAAGGAAATATCCTCCGATAAAAAAGAGAAAGAAGCTTTCTGAGAAACTTCTTTGTGTTCTGTGAAATCATCTCAGAGACCTACAGCTTTCCCCTGAAGAAGCCTTTCGCTAAGACAGTTCTTGTGGAATTGGCAAAGTGATATTTGGAAGCCCATAGAGGGCTATGGTTAAAGAGGAAATAACCTCAGATGAAATCTGGAAAGAAGCTTTCTGAGAAACTGATTAGTGTTCTGTGAATTCACCTCACAGAGTTACATGTGTGTTTCGAGGATCTCTTTGCTAGCCTTCTTTCTGTGGAATCTGAGAACAGATATTTCGGTTCCCTTTGAAGACTATAGGTCCAAAGGAAATATCCTCCGATAACAAAGAGAAAGAAGCTTTCTGAGAAACTTCTTTGTGTTCTGTGAAATCATCTCACAGAGTTACAGATTTCCCCTCAAGAAGCCTTTCGCTAAGACAGTTCTTGTGGAATTGGCAAAGTGATATTTGGAAGCCCATAGAGGGCTATGGAGAAAAAGGAAATATCCTCAGATGAAATCTGGAAAGAAGCTTTCTGAGAAACTGCTTAGTGTTCTGTGAATTTATCTCACAGAGTTACATGTGTATTTCGAGGATCTGTTTGCTAGCCTTCTTTCTGTGGAATCTGAGAACAGATATTTCGGATCCCTTTGAAGATTATAGGGCCAAAGGAAATATCCTCCGATAACAAAGAGAAAGAAGCTTTCTGAGAAACTTCTTTGTGTTCTGTGAAATCATCTCACAGAGTTATAGCTTTCCCATCAGGAAGCCTTTCGCTAAGACAGTTCTTGTGGAATTGGCAAAGTGGTATTTGGAAGCCCATAGAGGGCTCCGGTGAAAAAGGAAATATCCTCAGATGAAATATGGAAAGAAGATTTCTGGAAACTGCTTAGTGTTCTGTGAATTCATCTCACAGAGTTACATGTGTATTTCGAGGATCTCTTTGATAGCCTTCTTTCTGTGGAATCTGAGAACAGGTATTTCGGATGCCATTGAAGACTATAGGGCCAAAGGAAATATCCTCCGATAACAAAGAGAAAGAAGCTTTTTGAGAAACTTCTTTGTGTTCTGTGAAATCATCTCACAGAGTTACAGCTTTCCCCTCAAGAAGCCTTTCGCTAAGACAGTTCTTGTGGAATTGGCAAAGTGATATTTGGAAGCCCATAGAGGGCTATGTTGAAAAAGGAAATATCCTCAGATGAAATCTGGAAAGAAGGTTCCTGCGAAACTGCTTAGTGTTCTGTGAATTCATCTCACAGAGTTACATGTGTATTTCGAGGATCTCTTTGCTAGCCTTCTTTCTCTGGAATCTGAGAACAGATATTTCGGTTCCCTTTGAAGACCATAGGGCCAAAGGAAATATCCTCCGATAACAAAGAGAAAGAAGCTTTCTGAGAAACTTCTTTGTGTTCTGTGAAATCATCTCACAGAGTTACAGCTTTCCCCTCAGGAAGCCTTTCGCTAAGACAGTTCTTGTGGAATTGGCAAAGTGATATTGGGAAGCCCATAGAGGGCTCTGGTGAAAAGGGAAATATCCTCAGATGAAATCTGGAAAGAAGCTTTGTGAGAAACTTCTTAGTGTTCTGTTAATTCATCTCACAGAGTTACATGTGTATTTCGAGGATCTCTTTGCTAGCCTTCTTTCTGTGGAATCTGAGAACAGATATTTCGGACCCCTTTGAAGACTATAGGGCCAAAGGAAATATCCTCCGATAACAAAGAGAAAGAAGCTTTCTGAGAAACTTCTTTGTGTTCTGTGAAATCATCTCACAGAGTTACAGCTTTCCCCTGAAGAAGCCTTTCGCTAAGACAGTTCTTGTGGAATTGGCAAAGTGATATTTGGAAGCCCATAGAGGGCTATGGTGAAAAAGGAAATATCCTCAGATAAAATCTGGAAAGAAGGTTTCTGAGAAACTGCTTAGTGTTCTGTGAATTCATCTCACAGAGTTACATGTGTATTTCGAGGATCTCTTTGCTAGCCTTCTTTCTGAGGAATATGAGAACAGATAATTCGGATCCCTTTGAAGACTATAGGGCCAAAGGAAATATCCTCCGATAACAAAGAGAAAGAAGCTTTCTGAGAAACTTCTTTGTGTTCTGTGAAATCATCTCACAGAGTTACAGCTTTCCCCTCAAGAAGCCTTTCGCTAAGACAGTTCTTGTGGAATTGGCAAAGTGATATTTGGAAGCCCATAGAGGGCTCTGGTGAAAAAGGAAATATCCTCAGATGAAATCTGGAAAGAAGCTTTCTGAGAAACTGCTTAGTGTTCTGTGAATTCATCTCACAGAGTTACATGTGTATTTCGAGGATCTCTTTGCTAGCCCTATTTCTGTGCAATCTGAGAACAGATATTTCGGATCCCTTTGAAGACTATAGGGCCAAAGGAAATATCCTCCGATAACAAAGAGAAAGAAGCTTTCTGAGAAGCTTCTCTGTGTTCCGTGAAATCATCTCACAGAGTTACAGCTTTCCCCTCAAGACGCCTTTCGCTAAGACAGTTCTTGTGGAATTGGCAAAGTGATATTTGGAAGCCCATAGAGGGCTATGGTGAAAAAGGAAATATCCTCAGATGAAATCTGGAAAGAAGCTTTCTGAGAAACTGCTTAGTGTTCTGTTAATTCATCTCACAGTGTTACATGTGTATTTCGAGGATCTCTTTGGTAGCCCTATTTCTATGGAATCTGAGAACAGATATTTCGGATCCCTTTGAAGACTATAGGGCCAAAGGAAATATCCTCCGATAACAAAGAGAAAGAAGGTTTCTGAGAAACTTCTTTGTGTTCTGTGAAATCATCTCACAGAGTTACAGCTTTCCCCTGAAGAAGCCTTTCGCTAAGACAGTTCTTGTGGAATTGGCAAAGTGATATTTGGAAGCCCATAGAGGGCTATGGTGAAAAAGGAAATATCCGCAGATGAAATCTGGAAAGAAGCTTTCTGAGAAACTGCTTAGTGTTCTGTTAATTCATCTCACAGAGTTACATGTGTATTTCGAGGATCTCTGCTAGCCCTATTTCTGTGGAATCTGAGAACAGATATTTCGGATCCCTTTGAAGACTATAGGGCCAAAGGAAATATCCTCCGATAACATACAGAAACAGCGTTCTGAGTAACTTCTTTGTGTTCTGTGAAATCATCTCACAGAGTTACAGCTTTCCCCTCAAGAAGCCTTTCGCTAAGACAGTTCTTGTAGAATTGGCAAATTGATATTTGGAAGCCCATAGAGGGCTATGGTGAAAAAGGAAATATCCTCAGATGAAATCTGGAAAGAAGGTTTCTGAGAAACTGCTTAGTGTTCTGTGAATTCATCTCACAGAGTTGCATGTGTATTTCGAGGATCTCTTTGCTAGCCCTATTTCTGTGCAATCTGAGAACAGATATTTCGGATCCCTTTGAAGACTATAGGGCCAAAGGAAATATCCTCCGATAACAAAGAGAAAGAAGCTTTCTGAGAAGCTTCTTTGTGTTCTGTGAAATCATCTCACAGAGTTACAGCTTCCCCCTGAAGAAGCCTTTCGCTAAGACAGTTCTTGCGGAATTGGCAAAGCGATATTTGGAAGCCCATAGAGGGCTATGGTGAAAAAGGAAATATCCTCAGATGAAATCTGGAAAGAATCTTTCTGAGAAACTGCTTAGTGTTCTGTGAATTCATCTCACATAGATACATGTGTATTTCGAGGATCTCTTTGCTAGCCTTCTTTCTGTGGAATCTGAGAACAGATATTTCGGATCCCTTTGAAGACTATAGGGCCAAAGGAAATATCCTCTGATAACAAAGAGAAAGAAGCTTTCTGAGAAACTTCTTTGTGTTCTGTGAAATCATCTCGCAGAGTTACAGCTTTCCCCTTAAGAAGCCTTTCGCTAAGACAGTTCTTGTGGAATAGGCAAAGTGATATTTGGAAGCCCATAGAGGGCTTTGGTGAAAAAGTAAATATCATCAGATAAAATCTGGAAAGAAGCTTTCTGAGAAACTGCTTAGTGTTCTGTGAATTCATCTCACAGAGTTACATGTGTATTTCGAGGATCTCTTTGCTAGCCTTCTTTCTGTGGAATCTGAGAACAGATATTTCGGTTCCCTTTGAAGACTACAGGGCCAAAGGAAATATCCTCCGATAACAAACAGAAAGAAGCTTTCTGAGAAACTTCTTTGTGTTCTGTGAAATCATCTCACAGAGCTACAGCTTTCCCCTGAAGAAGCCTTTCGCTAAGACAGTTCTTGTTGAATTGGCAAAATGATATTTGGAAGGCCATGGAGGGCTATGGTGAAAAAGGAAATATCCTCAGATAAAATCTGGAAAGAAGCTTTCTGAGAAACTGCTTAGTGTTCTGTGCATTCATCTCACAGAGTTACATGTGTATTTCGAGTATCTCTTTGCTAGCCTTCTTTCTGTAGAATCTGAGAACAGATATTTCGGTTCCCTTTGAAGACTACAGGGCCAAAGGAAATATCCTCCGATAAAAAAGAGAAAGAAGCTTTCTGAGAAACTTCTTTGTGTTCTGTGAAATCATCTCACAGAGCTACAGCTTTCCCCTGAAGAAGCCTTTCGCTAAGACAGTTCTTGTGGAATTGGCAAAATGATATTTGGAAGCCCATGGAGGGCTATGGTGAAAAAGGAAATATCCTCAGATAAAATCTGGAAAGAAGCTTTCTGAGAAACTGCTTAGTGTTCTGTTAATTCATCTCACAGAATTACATGTGTATTTCGAGGATCTCTTTGCTAGCCTTCTTTCTGAGGAATATGAGAACAGATAATTCTGATCCCTTTGAAGACTATAGGGCCAAAGGAAATATCCTCCGATAACAAAGAGAAAGAAGCTTTCTGAGAAACTTCTTTGTGTTCTGTGAAATCATCTCACAGAGTTACAGCTTTCCCCTCAAGAAACCTTTCGCTAAGACAGTTCTTGTGGAATTGGCAAAGTGATATTTGGAAGCCCATAGAGGGCTATGGTGAAAAAGGAAATATCCTCAGATGAAATCTGGAAAGAAGCTTTCTGAGAAACTGCTTAGTGTTCTGTGAATTCATCTCACAGAGTTACATGCGTATTTCGAGGATCTCTTTGCTAGCCTTCTTTCTGTGGAATCTGAGAACAGATATTTTGGATCCCTTTGAAGACTATAGGGCCAAAGGAAATATCCTCCGATAACAAAGAGAAAGAAGCTTTCTGAGAAACTTCTTTGTGTTCTGTGAAATCATATCACAGAGTTACAGCTTTCCCCTCAGGAAGCCTTTCGCTAAGACAGTTCTTGTGGAATTGGCAAAGTGATATTTGGAAGCCCATAGAGGGCTCTGGTGAAAAAGGAAATATCCTCAGATGAAATATGGAAAGAAGATTTCTGGAAACTGCTTAGTGTTCTGTTAATTCATCTCACAGAGTTACATGTGTATTTCGAGGATCTCTTTGCTAGCCCTATTTTTGTGGAATCTGAGAACAGATATTTCGGATCCCTTTGAAGACTATAGGGCCAAAGGAAATATCCTCCGATAACAAAGAGAAAGAAGCTTTCTGAGAAACTTCTTTGTGTTCTGTGAAATCATCTCACAGAGTTACAGCTTTCCCCTCAAGAAGCCTTTCGCTAAGACAGTTCTTGTGGAATGGCAAAGTGATATTTGGAAGCCCATAGAGGGCTATGGTGAAAAAGGAAATATCCTCAGATGAAATCTGGAAAGAAGCTTTCTGAGAAACTGCTTAGCGTTCTGTTAATTCAACTCACAGAGTTACATGTGTATTTCGAGGATCTCTTTGCTAGCCTTCTTTCTGTGGAATCTGAGAACAGATATTTCGGATCCCTTTGAAGACTATAGGGCCAAAGGAAATATACTCCGATAACAAAGAGAAAGAAGCTTTCTGAGAAACTTCTTTGTGTTCTGTGAAATCATCTCACAGAGTTACAGCTTTCCACTCAAGAAGCCTTTCGCTAAGACAGTTCTTGTGTAATTGGCAAAGTGATATTTGGAAGCCCATAGAGGGCTCTGGTGAAAAAGGAAATATCCTCAGATGAAATCTGGAAAGAAGCTTTCTGAGAAACTGCTTAGTGTTCTGTTAATTGATCTCACAGAGTTACATGTGTATTTCGAGGATCTCTTTGATAGCCCTATTTCTGTGAAATCTGAGAACAGATATTTCGGATCCCTTTGAAGACTATAGGGGCAAAGGAAATATAATCCGATAACAAAGAGAAAGAAGCTTTCTGAGAAACTTCTTTGTGTTCTGTGAAATCATCTCACAGAGTTACAGCTTTCCCCTCAAGAAGCCTTTCGCTAAGACAGTTCTTCTGGAATTGGCAAAGTGATATTTGGAAGCCCATAGAGGGCTATGAGGAAAAAGGAAATAACCTCAGATGAAATCTGGAAAGAAGCTTTCTGAGAAACTGATTAGTGTTCTGTGAATTCATCTCACAGAGTTACATGTGTATTTCAAGGATCTCTTTGATAGCCTTCTTTCTGTGTAATCTGAGAACACATATTTCAGATCCCTTTGAAGACTATAGGGCCAAAGGAAATATCCTACGATAACAAAGAGAAAGAAGCTTTCTGAGAAACTTCTTTGTGTTCTGTGAAATCATCTCAGAGAGTTACAGCTTTCCACTCAGGAAGCCTTTCGCTAAGACAGTTCTTGTGGAATTGGCAAAGTGATATTTGGAAGCCCATAGAGGGCTCTGGTGAAAAAGGAAATATCCTCAGATGAAATATGGAAAGAAGATTTCTGGAAACTGCTTAGTGTTCTGTTAATTCGTCTCACAGAGTTACATGTGTATTTCGAGGATCTCTTTGCTAGCCCTATTTCTGTGGAATCTGAGAACAGATATTTCGGATCCCTTTGAAGACTATAGGGCCAAAGGAAATATCCTCCGATTACAAAGAGAAAGAAGCTTTCTGAGAAACTTCTTAGTGTTCTGTGAAATCATCTCACAGAGTTATAGATTTCCCCTCAAGAAGCCTTTCTCTAAGACAGTTCTTGTGGAATTGGCAAAGTGATATTTGGAAGCCCATAGAGGGCTATGTTGAAAAAGAAAATATCCTCAGATGAAATCTGGAAAGAAGCTTTCTGCGAAACTGTTTAGTGTTCTGTGAATTCATCTCACAGAGTTACATGTGTATTTCGAGGATCTCTTTGCTAGCCTTCTTTCTCTGGAATCTGAGAACAGTTATTTCGGTTCCCTTTGAAGACTATAGGGCCAAAGGAAATATCCTCCAATAACAAAGAGAAAGAAGCTTTCTGAGATACTTCTTTGTGTTCTGTGAAATCATCTCACAGAGTTACAGATTTCCCCTCCAGAAGCCTTTCGCTAAAACAGTTCTTGTGGAATTGGCAAAGTGATATTTGGAAGCCCATAGAGGGCTATGGTGAAAAAGGAAATATCCTCAGATGAAATCTGGAAAGAAGTTTTCTGAGAAACTGCTTAGTGTTCTTTTAATTCATCTCACAGAGTTACATGTGTATTTCGAGGATAACTTTGCTAGCCTTCTTTCTGTGGAATCTGAGAACAGATATTTCGAATCCCTTTGAAGACTATAGGGCCAAAGGAAATATCCTCCGATAACAAAGAGAAAGAAGCTTTCTGAGAAACTTCTTTGTGTTCGGTGAAATCATCTCACAGAGTTACAGCTTTCGACTAAAGAAGCCTTTGGCTAAGACAGTTCTTGTGGAATTGGCAAAGTGATATTTGGAAGCCCATAGAGGGCTCTGGTGAAAAAGGAAATAACCTCAGATGAAATCTGGAAAGAAGCTTTCTGAAAAACTGCTTCGTGTTCTGTTAATTGATCTCACAGAGTTACATGTGTATTTCGAGGATCTCTTTGCAAGCCCTATTTCTGTGAAATCTGAGAACAGATATTTCGGATCCCCTTGAAGACTATAGGGGCAAAGGAAATATCCTGCGATAACAAAGAGAAAGAAGCTTTGTGAGAAACTTCTTTGTGTTCTGTGAAATCATCTCACAGAGTTACAGCTTTCCCCTCAAGAAGCCTTTCGCTAAGACAGTTCTTGTGGAATTGGCAAAGTGATATTTGGAAGCCCAGAGAGGGCTCTGGTGAAAAAGGAAATAACCTCAGATGAAATCTGGAAAGAAGCTTTCTGAGAAACTGCTTAGTGTTCTTTGAATTCATCTCACAGAGTTACATGTGTATTTCGAGGATCTTTTTGATAGCCTTCTTTCTGTGGAATCTGAGAACAGATATTTCGGATGCCATTGAAGACTATAGGGCCAAAGGAAATATCCTCCGATAACAAAGAGAAAGAAGCTTTCTGAGAAACTTCTTTGTGTTCTGTGAAATCATCTCACAGAGTTACAGCTTTCCCCTCAAGAAGCCTTTCCCTAAGACAGTTCTTGTGGAATTGGCAAAGTGATATTTGGAAGCCCATAGAGGGCTATGGTGAAAAACGAAATATCCTCAGATGAAATCTGGAAAGAAGCTTTCTGAGAAACTGCTTAGTGTTCTGTTAATTGATCTCACAGAGTTACATGTGTATTTCGAGGATCTCTTTGCTAGCCCTATGTCTGTGAAATCTGAGAACAGATATTTCGGATCCCTTTGAAGACTATAGGGGCAAAGGAAATATCCTCCGATAACAAAGAGAAAGAAGCTTTCTGAGAAACTTCTTTGTGTTCTGTGAAATCATCTCAGAGAGCTACAGCTTTCCCCTGAAGAAGCCTTTCGCTAAGACAGTTCTTGTGGAATTGGCAAAATGATATTTGGAAGCCCATGGAGGGCTATGGTGAAAAAGGAAATATCCTCAGATAAAATCTGGAAAGAAGCTTTCTGAGAAACTGCTTAGTGTTCTGTGAATTCATCTCACAGAGTTACATGTGTATTTCGAGGATCTCTTTGCTAGCCCTATTTCTGTGGAATCTGAGAACAGATATTTCGGATCCCTTTGAAGACTATAGGGCCAAAGGAAATATCCTCCGATAACATAGAGAAACAGCTTTCTGAGAAACTTCTTTGTGTTCTGTGAAATCATCTCACAGAGTTACAGCTTTCCCCACAAGAAGCCTTTCGCTAAGACAGTTCTTGTGGAATTGGCAAAATGATATTTGGAAGCCCACAGAGGGCTCTGGTGAAAAAGGAAATATCCTCAGATGAAATCTGGAAAGAAGGTTTCTGAGAAACTGCTTAGTGTTCTGTGAATTCATCTCACAGAGTTACATGTGTATTTCGAGGATCTCTTTGCTAGCCCTATTTCTGTGCAATCTGAGAACAGATATTTCGGATCCCTTTGAAGACTATAGGGCCAAAGGAAATATCCTCCGATAACAAAGAGAAAGAAGCTTTCTGAGAAGCTTCTTTGTGTTCTCTGAAATCATCTCACCGAGTTACAGCTTTCCCCTGAAGAAGCCTTTCGCTAAGACAGTTCTTGTGGAATTGGCAAAGTGATATTTGGAAGCCCATAGAGGGCTATGGTGAAAAAGGAAATATCCTCAGATGAAATCTGGAAAGAAGCTTTCTGAGAAACTGCTTAGTGTTCTGTGAATTCATCTCACAGAGTTACATGTGTATTTCGAGGATCTCTTTGCTAGCCTTCTTTCTGTGGAATCTGAGAACAGATATTTCGGATCCCTTTGAAGACTATAGGGCCAAAGGAAATATCCTCCGATAACAAAGAGAAAGAAGCTTTCGGAGAAACTTCTTTGTGTTCTGTGAAATCATCTCACAGAGTTACAGCTTTCCCCTGAAGAAGCCTTTCGCTAAGACAGTTCTTGTCGAATTGGCAAAGTGATATTTGGAAGCCCATAGAGGGCTATGGTGAAAAAGGAAATATCATCAGATGAAATCTGGAAAGAAGCTTTCTGAGAAACTGCTTAGTGTTCTGTGAATTCATCTCACTGAGTTACATGTGTATTTCGAGGATTTCTTTGCTAGCCCTATTTCTGTGCAATCTGAGAACAGATATTTCGGATTCCTTTGAAGACTATAGGGCCAAAGGAAATATCCTCCGATAACAAAGAGAAAGAAGCTTTCTGAGAAGCTTCTCTGTGTTCTGTGAAATCATCTCACAGAGTTACAGCTTTCCCCTCAAGAAGCCTTTGGCTAAGACAGTTCTTGTGGAATTGGCAAAGTGATATTTGGAAGCCCATAGAGGGCTATGGTGAAAAAGGAAATATCCTCAGATGAAATCTGGAAAGAAGCTTTCTGAGAAACTACTTAGTGTTCTGTTAATTCATCTCACAGAGTTACATGTGTATTTCGAGGATCTCTTTGGTAGCCCTATTTCTGTGGAATCTGAGAACAGATATTTCGGATCCCTTTGAAGACTATAGGGCCAAAGGAAATATCCTCCGATAACAAAGAGAAAGAAGCTTTCTGAGAAACTTCTTTGTGTTCTGTGAAATCATCTCACAGAGTTACAGCTTTCCCCTGAAGAAGCCTTTCGCTAAGACAGTTCTTGTGGAATTGGCAAAGTGATATTTGGAAGCCCATGGAGGGCTATGGTGAAAAAGGAAATATCCTCAGATAAAATCTGGAAAGAAGCTTTCTGAGAAACTGCTTAGTGTTCTGTGAATTCATCTCACTGAGTTACATGTGTATTTCGAGGATCTCTTTGCTAGCCCTATTTCTGTGGAATCTGAGAACAGATATTTCGGATCCCTTTGAAGACTATAGGGCCAAAGGAAATATCCTCCGATAACATACAGAAACAGCTTTCTGAGAAACTTCTTTGTGTTCTGTGAAATCATCTCACAGAGTTACAGCTTTTCCCTCAAGAAGCCTTTCGCTAAGACAGTTCTTGTAGAATTGGCAAAGTGATATTTGGAAGCCCATGGAGGGCTATGGTGAAAAAGTAAATATCATCAGATGAAATCTGGAAAGAAGCTTTCTGCGAAACTGCTTAGTGTTCTGTGAATTCATCTCACAGAGTTACATGTGTATTTCGAGGATCTCTTTGCTAGCCTTCTTTCTTTGGAATCTGAGAACAATTATTTCGGTTCCCTTTGAAGACTATAGCGCCAAAGGAAATATCCTCCGATAACAAATAGAAAGAAGCTTTCTGAGAAACTTCTTTGTGTTCTGTGAAATCATCTCGCAGAGTTACAGCTTTCCCCTCAAGAAGCCTTTCGCTAAGACAGTACTTGTGGAATTTGCAAAGTGATATTTGGAAGCCCATAGAGGGCTATGGTGAAAAAGGAAATATCCTCAGATGAAATCTGGAAAGAAGCTTTCTGAGAAACTGCTTAGTGTTCTGTGAATTCATCTCACAGAGTTACATGTGTATTTCGAGGATCTCTTTGCTAGCCTTCTTTCTGTGGAATCTGAGAACAGATATTTCGGATCCCTTTGAAGACTATAGGGCCAAAGGAAATATCCTCCGATAACAAAGAGAAAGAAGCTTTCTGAGAAACTTCTTTGTGTTCTGTGAAATCATCTCACAGAGTTACAGCTTTCCCCTCAAGAAGCCTTTGGCTAAGACAGTTCTTGTGGAATTGGCAAAGTGATATTTGGAAGCCCATAGAGGGCTATGGTGAAAAAGGAAATATCCTCAGATGAAATCTGGAAAGAAGCTTTCTGAGAAACTGCTTAGTGTTCTGTGAATTCAACTCACAGAGTTACATGTGTATTTCGAGGATCTCTTTGCTAGCCTTCTTTCTGTGGAATCTGAGAACAGATATGTCGGTTCCCTTTGAAGTCTATAGGGCCAAAGGAAATATCCTCCGATAACAAAGAGAAAGAAGCTTTCTGAGAAATTTCTTTGTGTTCTGTGAAATCATCTCAGAGAGCTACAGCTTTCCCCTGAAGAAGCCTTTCGCTAAGACCGTTCTTGTGGAATTGACAAAATGATATTTGGAAGCCCATGGAGGGCTATGGTGAAAAAGGAAATATCCTCAGATAAAATCTGGAAAGAAGCTTTCTGAGAAACTGCTTAGTGTTCTGATAATTCATCTCACAGAGTTACATGTGTATTTCGAGGATCTCTTTGCTAGCCCTATTTCTGTGGAATCTGAGAACAGATATTTCTGATCCCTTTGAAGACTATAGGGCCAAAGGAAATATCCTCCGATAACATAGAGAAAAAGCTTTCTGAGAAACTTCTTTGTGTTCTGTGAAATCATCTCACAGAGTTACAGCTTTCCCCTCAAGAATCCTTCGCTAAGACAGTTCTTGTGGAATTGGCGAAGTGATATTTGGAAGCCCATAGAGGGCTCTGGTGAAAAAGGAAATATTCTCAGATGAAATCTGAAAAGAAGGTTTCTGAGAAACTGCTTAGTGTTCTGTGAATGCATCTCACAGAGTTACATGTGTATTTCGAGGATCTCTTTGCTAGCCCTATTTCTGTGCAATCTGAGAACAGATATTTCGGATCCCTTTGAAGACTATAGGGCCAAAGGAAATATCCTCCGATAACAAAGAGAAAGAAGCTTTCTGAGAAGCTTCTCTGTGTTCTGTGAAATCATCTCACAGAGTTACAGCTTTCCCCTGAAGCAGCCTTTCGCTAAGACCGTTCTTGTGGAATTGGAAAAGTGATATTTGGAAGCCCATAGAGGTCTATGGTGAAAAAGGAAATATCCTCAGATGAAATCTGGAAAGAAGCTTTCTGAGAAACTGCTTAGTGTTCTGTGAATTCATCTCACAGAGTTACATGTGTATTTCGAGGATCTCTTTGCTAGCCTTCTTTCTGCGGAATATGAGAACAGATAACTCGGATCCCTTTGAAGACTATAGGGCCAAAGGAAATATCCTCCGATAACAAAGAGAAAGAAGCATTCTGAGAAACTTCTTTGTGTTCTGTGAAATCATCTCACAGAGTTACAGCTTTCCCCTCAAGAAGCCTTTCGCTAAGACAGTTCTTGTGGAATTGGCAAAGTGATATTTGGATGCCCATAGAGGGCTCTGGTGAAAAAGGAAATATCCTCAGATGAAATCTGGAAAGAAGCTTTCTGAGAAACTGCTTAGTGTTCTGTGAATTCATCTCACAGAGTTACATGTGTATTTCGAGGATCTCTTTGCTAGCCCTATTTCTGTGCAATCTGAGAACAGATATTTCGGATTCCTTTGAAGACTACAGAGCCAAAGGAAATATCCTCCGATAACAAAGAGAAAGAAGCTTTCTGAGAAGCTTCTCTGTGTTCTGTGAA
This sequence comes from Macaca nemestrina, assembly GCF_043159975.1. Taxonomy (NCBI): domain Eukaryota; kingdom Metazoa; phylum Chordata; class Mammalia; order Primates; family Cercopithecidae; genus Macaca; species Macaca nemestrina. The sequence continues at coordinate 32,329,091 of NC_092135.1, read as the reverse complement.
ATCATCTCACAGAGTTACAGCTTTCCCCTCAAGAAGCCTTTGGCTAAGACAGTTCTTGTGGAATTGGCAAAGTGATATTTGGAAGCCCATAGAGGGCTATGGTGAAAAAGGAAATATCCTCAGATGAAATCTGGAAAGAAGCTTTCTGAGAAACTACTTAGTGTTCTGTTAATTCATCTCACAGAGTTACATGTGTATTTCGAGGATCTCTTTGGTAGCCCTATTTCTGTGGAATCTGAGAACAGATATTTCGGATCCCTTTGAAGACTATAGGGCCAAAGGAAATATCCTCCGATAACAAAGAGAAAGAAGCTTTCTGAGAAACTTCTTTGTGTTCTGTGAAATCATCTCACAGAGTTACAGCTTTCCCCTGAAGAAGCCTTTGGCTAAGACAGTTCTTGTGGAATTGGCAAAGTGATATTTGGAAGCCCATAGAGGGCTATGGTGAAAAAGGAAATATCCTCAGATGAAATCTGGAAAGAAGCTTTCTGAGAAACTGCTTAGTGTTATGTTAATTGATCTCACAGAGTTACATGTGTATTTCGAGGATCTCTTTGCTAGCCCTATTTCTGTGAAATCTGAGAACAGATATTTCGGATCCCTTTGAAGACTATAGGGTCAAAGGAAATATCCTCCTATAACAAAGAGAAAGAAGCTTTCTGAGAAACTTCTTTGTGTTCTGTGAAATCATCTCACAGGGTTACAGCTTTCCCATCAAGAAGCCTTTCGCTAAGACAGTTCTTCTGGAATTGGCAAAGTGATATTTGGAAGCCCATAGAGGGCTGTGGCGAAAAAAGAAATAACCTCAGATTAAATCTGGAAAGAAGCTTTCTGAGAAACTGCTTAGTGTTCTGTGAATTCATTTCACAGTGTTACATGTGTATTTCGAGGATCTCTTTGATAGCCTTCTTTCTGTGGAATCTGAGAACAGATATTTCGGATCCCTTTGAAGACTATAGGGCCAAAGGAAATATCCTCCGATAACAAAGAGAAAGAAGCTTTCTGAGAAACTTCTTTGTGTTCTGTGAAATCATCTCACAGAGTTACAGCTTTCCCCTCAAGAAGCCTTTGGCTAAGACAGTTCTTGTGGAATTGGCAAAGTGATATTTGGAAGCCCATAGAGGGCTATGGTGAAAAAGGAAATATCCTCAGATGAAATCTGGAAAGAAGCTTTCTGAGAAACTGCTTAGTGTTCTGTGAATTCAACTCACAGAGTTACATGTGTATTTCGAGGATCTCTTTGCTAGCCTTCTTTCTGTGGAATCTGAGAACAGATATGTCGGTTCCCTTTGAAGTCTATAGGGCCAAAGGAAATATCCTCCGATAACAAAGAGAAAGAAGCTTTCTGAGAAATTTCTTTGTGTTCTGTGAAATCATCTCAGAGAGCTACAGCTTTCCCCTGAAGAAGCCTTTCGCTAAGACCGTTCTTGTGGAATTGACAAAATGATATTTGGAAGCCCATGGAGGGCTAATGTGAAAAAGGAAATCTCCTCAGATAAAATCTGGAAAGAAGCTTTCTGAGAAACTGCTTAGTGTTCTGTTAATTCATCTCACAGAGTTACATGTGTATTTCGAGGATCTCTTTGCTAGCCTTCTTTCTGTGGAATATGAGAACAGATAATTCGGATCCCTTTGAAGACTATAGGGCCAAAGGAAATATCCTCCGATAACAAAGAGAAAGAAGCTTTCTGAGAAACTTCTTTGTGTTCTGTTAAATCATCTCACAGAGTTACAGCTTTCCCCTCAAGAGCCTTTGGCTAAGACAGTTCTTGTGGAATTCGCAAAGTGATATTTGGAAGCCCATAGAGGGCTATGGTGAAAAAGGAAATATCCTCAGATGAAATATGGAAAGATGCTTTCTGAGAAACTGCTTAGTGTTCTGTTAATTGATCTCACAGAGTTACATGTGTATTTCGAGGATCTCTTTGCTAGCCCTATTTCTGTGAAATCTGAGAACAGATATTTCGGATCCCTTTGAAGACTATAGGGCCAAAGGAAATATCCTCCTATAACAAAGAGAAAGAAGCTTTCTGAGAAACTTCTTTGTGTTCTGTGAAATCATCTCACAGGGTTACAGCTTTCCCCTCAAGAAGCCTTTCGCTAAGACAGTTCTTGTGGAATTGGCAAAGTGATATTTGGAAGCCCATAGAGGGCTCTGGTGAAAAATGAAATATCCTCAGATGAAATCTGGAAAGAAGCTTTCTGAGAAACTGCTTAGTGTTCTGTGAATTCATCTCACAGAGTTACATGTGTATTTCGAGGATCTCTTTGCTAGCCTTCTTTCTGTGGAATCTGAGAACAGATATTTCGGTTCCCTTTGAAGACTATAGGGCCAAAGGAAATATCCTTTGATAACAAAGAGAAAGAAGCTTTCTGAGAAACTTCTTTGTGTTCTGTGAAATCATCACACAGAGTTACAGCTTTCCCCTCAAGAAGCCTTTCGCTAAGACAGTTCTTGTGGAATTGGCAAAGTGATATTTGGAAGCCCATAGAGGGCTCTGGTGAAAAAGGAAATATCCTCAGATGAAATATGGAAAGAAGATTTCTGGAAACTGCTTAGTGTTCTGTTAATTCATCTCACAGAGTTACATGTGTATTTCGAGGATCTCTTTGATAGCCTTATTTCTGTGGAATCTGAGAACAGATATTTCGGATCCCTTTGAAGAATATAGGGCCAAAGGAAATATCCTCCGATAACAAAGAGAAAGAAGCTTTCTGAGAAACTTCTTTGTGTTCTGTGAAATCATCTCACAGAGTTACAGCTTTCCCCTCAAGAAGACTTTCGCTAAGACAGTTCTTGTGGAATTGGCAATGTGATATTTGGAAGCCCTTAGAGGGCTATGTTGAAAAAGGAAATATCCTCAGATGAAATCTGGAAAGAAGCTTTCTGCGAAACTGCTTAGTGTTCTGTGAATTCATCTCACAGAGTTACATGTGTATTTCGAGGATCTCTTTGCTACCCTTCTTTCTCTGGAATCTGAGAACAATTATTTCGGTTCCCTTTGAAGACTATAGGGCCAAAGGAAATATCCTCCGATAACAAAGAGAAAGAAGCTTTCTGAGAAACTTCTTTGTGTTCTGTGAAATCATCTCACAGAGTTACAGCTTTCCCCTCAAGAAGCCTTTGGCTAAGACAGTTCTTGTGGAATTGGCAAAGTGATATTTGGAAGCCCATAGAGGGCTATGGTGAAAAAGGAAATATCCGCAGATGAAATCTGGAAAGAAGCTTTCTGAGAAACTGCTTAGTGTTCTGTGAATTCATCTCACAGAGTTACATGTGTATTTCGAGGATCTCTTTGCTAGCCCTATTTCTGTGGAATCTGAGAACAGATATTTCGGATCCCTTTGAAGACTATAGGGCCAAAGGAAATATCCTCCGATATCAAAGAGAAAGAAGCTTTCTGAGAAGCTTCTTTGTGTTCTGTGAAATCATCTCACAGAGTTACAGCTTTCCACGCAAGAAGCCTTTCACTAAGACAGTTCTTGTGGAATTGGCAAAATGATATTTGGAAGCCCATGGAGGGCTATGGTGAAAAAGGAAATATCCTCAGTTGAAATCTGGAAAGAAGCTTTCTGAGAAACTGCTTAGTGTTCCGTGAATTCATCTCACAGAGTTACATGCGTATTTCGAAGATCTCTTTGATAGCCTTCTGTCTGTGGAATCTGAGAACAGATATTTCGGATCCCTTTGAAGACAATAGGGCCAAAGGAAATATCCTCCGATAAAAAAGAGAAAGAAGCTTTCTGAGAAACTTCTTTGTGTTCTGTGAAATCATCTCACAGAGTTACAGCTTTACCCTGAAGAAGTCTTTCGCTAAGACAGTTCTTGTGGAATTGGCAAAGTGATATTTGGAAGCCCATAGAGGGCTATGGTTAAAGAGGAAATAACCTCAGATGAAATCTGGAAAGAAGCTTTCTGAGAAACTGATTAGTGTTCTGTGAATTCATCTCACAGAGTTACATGTGTGTTTCGAGGATCTCTTTGCTAGCCTTCTTTCTGTGGAATCTGAGAACAGATGTTTCGGTTCCCTTTGAAGACTATAGGTCCAAAGGAAATATCCTCCGATAACAAAGAGAAAGAAGCTTTCTGAGAAACTTCTTTGTGTTCTGTGAAATCATCTCACAGAGTTACAGATTTCCCCTCAAGAAGCCTTTCGCTAAGACAGTTTTTGTGGAATTGGCAAAGTGATATTTGGAAGCCCATAGAGGGCTATGGAGAAAAAGGAAATATCCTCAGATGAAATCTGGAAAGAAGGTTTCTGAGAAACTGCTTAGTGTTCTGTGAATTCATCTCACAGAGTTGCATGTGTATTTCGAGGATCTCTTTGCTAGCCCTATTTCTGTGCAATCTGAGAACAGATATTTCGGATCCCTTTGAAGACTATAGGGCCAAAGGAAATATCCTCCGATAACAAAGAGAAAGAAGCATTCTGAGAAGCTTCTTTGTGTTCTGTGAAATCATCTCACAGAGTTACAGCTTTCCCCTGAAGAAGCCTTTCGCTAAGACAGTTCTTGCGGAATTGGCAAAGCGATATTTGGAAGCCCATAGAGGGCTATGGTGAAAAAGGAAATATTCTCAGATGAAATCTGGAAAGAATCTTTCTGAGAAACTGCTTAGTGTTCTGTGAATTCATCTCACATAGATACATGTGTATTTCGAGGATCTCTTTGCTAGCCTTCTTTCTGTGGAATCTGAGAACAGATATTTCGGATCCCTTTGAAGACTATAGGGCCAAAGGAAATATCCTCTGATAACAAAGAGAAAGAAGCTTTCTGAGAAACTTCTTTGTGTTCTGTGAAATCATCTCGCAGAGTTACAGCTTTCCCCTTAAGAAGCCTTTCGCTAAGACAGTTCTTGTGGAATAGGCAAAGTGATATTTGGAAGCCCATAGAGGGCTTTGGTGAAAAAGTAAATATCATCAGATAAAATCTGGAAAGAAGCTTTCTGAGAAACTGCTTAGTGTTCTGTGAATTCATCTCACAGAGTTACATGTGTATTTCGAGGATCTCTTTGCTAGCCTTCTTTCTGTGGAATCTGAGAACAGATATTTCGGTTCCCTTTGAAGACTACAGGGCCAAAGGAAATATCCTCCGATAACAAAGAGAAAGAAGCTTTCTGAGAAACTTCTTTGTGTTCTGTGAAATCATCTCACAGAGCTACAGCTTTCCCCTGAAGAAGCCTTTCGCTAAGACAGTTCTTGTTGAATTGGCAAAATGATATTTGGAAGGCCATGGAGGGCTATGGTGAAAAAGGAAATATCCTCAGATAAAATCTGGAAAGAAGCTTTCTGAGAAACTGCTTAGTGTTCTGTGCATTCATCTCACAGAGTTACATGTGTATTTCGAGTATCTCTTTGCTAGCCTTCTTTCTGTAGAATCTGAGAACAGATATTTCGGTTCCCTTTGAAGACTACAGGGCCAAAGGAAATATCCTCCGATAAAATAGAGAAAGAAGCTTTCTGAGAAATTTCTTTGTGTTCTGTGAAATCATCTCACAGAGCTACAGCTTTCCCCTGAAGAAGCCTTTCGCTAAGACAGTTCTTGTGGAATTGGCAAAATGATATTTGGAAGCCCATGGAGGGCTATGGTGAAAAAGGAAATATCCTCAGATAAAATCTGGAAAGAAGCTTTCTGAGAAACTGCTTAGTGTTCTGTTAATTCATCTCACAGAGTTACATGTGTATTTCGGGGATCTCTTTGCTAGCCTTCTTTCTGAGGAATATGAGAACAGATAATTCTGATCCCTTTGAAGACTATAGGGCCAAAGGAAATATCCTCCGATAACAAAGAGAAAGAAGCTTTCTGAGAAACTTCTTTGTGTTCTGTGAAATCATCTCACAGAGTTACAGCTTTCCCCTCAAGAAGCCTTTCGCTAAGACAGTTCTTGTGGAATTGGCAAAGTGATATTTGGAAGCCCATAGAGGGCTCTGGTGAAAAAGGAAATATCCTCAGATGAAATCTGGAAAGAAGCTTTCTGAGAAACTGCTTAGTGTTCTGTGAATTCATCTCACAGAGTTACATGTGTATTTCGAGGATCTCTTTGCTAGCCCTATTTCTGTGCAATCTGAGAACAGATATTTCGGATCCCTTTGAAGACTATAGGGCCAAAGGAAATATCCTCCGATAACAAAGAGAAAGAAGCTTTCTGATAAGCTTCTCTGTGTTCCGTGAAATCATCTCACAGAGTTACAGCTTTCCCCTCAAGACGCCTTTCGCTAAGACAGTTCTTGTGGAATTGGCAAAGTGATATTTGGAAGCCCATAGAGGGCTATGGTGAAAAAGGAAATATCCTCAGATGAAATCTGGAAAGAAGCTTTCTGAGAAACTGCTTAGTGTTCTGTGAATTCATCTCACAGAGTTACATGTGTATTTCGAGGATCTCTTTGCTAGCCTTCTGTCTGTGGAATCTGAGAACAGATATTTCGGATCCCTTTGAAGACTATAGGGCCAAAGGAAATATCCTCCGATAACAAAGAGAAAGAAGCTTTCTGAGAAACTTCTTTGTGTTCTGTGAAATCATCTCACAGAGTTACAGCTTTCCCCTGAAGAAGCCTTTCGCTAAGACAGTTCTTGTGGAATTGGCAAAGTGATATTTGGAAGCCCATAGAGGGCTATGGTGAAAAAGGAAATATCCGCAGATGAAATCTGGAAAGAAGCTTTCTGAGAAACTGCTTAGTGTTCTGTTAATTCATCTCACAGAGTTACATGTGTATTTCGAGGATCTCTTTGCTAGCCCTATTTCTGTGGAATCTGAGAACAGATATTTCGGATCCCTTTGAAGACTATAGGGCCAAAGGAAATATCCTCCGATAACATACAGAAACAGCTTTCTGAGTAACTTCTTTGTGTTCTGTGAAATCATCTCACAGAGTTACAGCTTTCCCATCAAGAAGCCTTTCGCTAAGACAGTTCTTGTAGAATTGGCAAATTGATATTTGGAAGCCCAGAGAGGGCTCTGGTGAAAAAGGAAATATCCTCAGATGAAATCTGGAAAGAAGGTTTCTGAGAAACTGCTTAGTGTTCTGTGAATTCATCTCACAGAGTTGCATGTGTATTTCGAGGATCTCTTTGCTAGCCCTATTTCTGTGGAATCTGAGAACAGATATTTCGGATCCCTTTGAAGACTACAGGGCCAAAGGAAATATCCTCCGATAACAAAGAGAAAGAAGCTTTCTGAGAAACTTCTTTGTGTTCTGTGAAATCATCTCACAGAGCTACAGCTTTCCCCTGAAGAAGCCTTTCGCTAAGACAGTTCTTGTTCAATTGGCAAAATGATATTTGGAAGGCCATGGAGGGCTATGGTGAAAAAGGAAATATCCTCAGATAAAATCTGGAAAGAAGCTTTCTGAGAAACTGCTTAGTGTTCTGTGCATTCATCTCACAGAGTTACATGTGTATTTCGAGTATCTCTTTGCTAGCCTTCTGTCTGTGGAATCTGAGAACAGATATTTCGGATCCCTTTGAAGACAATAGGGCCAAAGGAAATATCCTCCGATAAAAAAGAGAAAGAAGCTTTCTGAGAAACTTCTTTGTGTTCTGTGAAATCATCTCACAGAGTTACAGCTTTACCCTGAAGAAGTCTTTCGCTAAGACAGTTCTTGTGGAATTGGCAAAGTGATATTTGGAAGCCCATAGAGGGCTATGGTTAAAGAGGAAATAACCTCAGATGAAATCTGGAAAGAAGCTTTCTGAGAAACTGATTAGTGTTCTGTGAATTCATCTCACAGAGTTACATGTGTGTTTCGAGGATCTCTTTGCTAGCCTTCTTTCTGTGGAATCTGAGAACAGATATTTCGGTTCCCTTTGAAGACTATAGGTCCAAAGGAAATATCCTCCGATAACAAAGAGAAAGAAGCTTTCTGAGAAACTTCTTTGTGTTCTGTGAAATCATCTCACAGAGTTACAGATTTCCCCTCAAGAAGCCTTTCGCTAAGACAGTTCTTGTGGAATTGGCAAAGTGATATTTGGAAGCCCATAGAGGGCTATGGAGAAAAAGGAAATATCCTCAGATGAAATCTGGAAAGAAGCTTTCTGAGAAACTGCTTAGTGTTCTGTGAATTTATCTCACAGAGTTACATGTGTATTTCGAGGATCTGTTTGCTAGCCTTCTTTCTGTGGAATCTGAGAACAGATATTTCGGATCCCTTTGAAGATTATAGGGCCAAAGGAAATATCCTCCGATAACAAAGAGAAAGAAGCTTTCTGAGAAACTTCTTTGTGTTCTGTGAAATCGTCTCACAGAGTTATAGCTTTCCCATCAGGAAGCCTTTCGCTAAGACAGTTCTTGTGGAATTGGCAAAGTGGTATTTGGAAGCCCATAGAGGGCTCTGGTGAAAAAGGAAATATCCTCAGATGAAATATGGAAAGAAGATTTCTGGAAACTGCTTAGTGTTCTGTGAATTCATCTCACAGAGTTACATGTGTATTTCGAGGATCTCTTTGATAGCCTTCTTTCTGTGGAATCTGAGAACAGGTATTTCGGATGCCATTGAAGACTATAGGGCCAAAGGAAATATCCTCCGATAACAAAGAGAAAGAAGCTTTTTGAGAAACTACTTTGTGTTCTGTGAAATCATCTCACAGAGTTACAGCTTTCCCCTCAAGAAGCCTTTCGCTAAGACATTTCTTGTGGAATTGGCAAAGTGATATTTGGAAGCCCATAGAGGGCTATGTTGAAAAAGGAAATATCCTCAGATGAAATCTGGAAAGAAGGTTTCTGCGAAACTGCTTAGTGTTCTGTGAATTCATCTCACAGAGTTACATGTGTATTTCGAGGATCTCTTTGCTAGCCTTCTTTCTCTGGAATCTGAGAACAGATATTTCGGTTCCCTTTGAAGACCATAGGGCCAAAGGAAATATCCTCCGATAACAAAGAGAAAGAAGCTTTCTGAGAAACTTCTTTGTGTTCTGTGAAATCATCTCACAGAGTTACAGCTTTCCCCTCAGGAAGCCTTTCGCTAAGACAGTTCTTGTGGAATTGGCAAAGTGATATTTGGAAGCCCATAGAGGGCTCTGGTGAAAAGGGAAATATCCTCAGATGAAATCTGGAAAGAAGCTTTCTGAGAAACTTCTTAGTGTTCTGTTAATTCATCTCACAGAGTTACATGTGTATTTCGAGGATCTCTTTGCTAGCCTTCTTTCTGTGGAATCTGAGAACAGATATTTCGGACCCCTTTGAAGACTATAGGGCCAAAGGAAATATCCTCCGATAACAAAGAGAAAGAAGCTTTCTGAGAAACTTCTTTGTGTTCTGTGAAATCATCTCACAGAGTTACAGCTTTCCCCTGAAGAAGCCTTTCGCTAAGACAGTTCTTGTGGAATTGGCAAAGTGATATTTGGAAGCCCATAGAGGGCTATGGTGAAAAAGGAAATATCCTCAGATAAAATCTGGAAAGAAGGTTTCTGAGAAACTGCTTAGTGTTCTGTGAATTCATCTCACAGAGTTACATGTGTATTTCGAGGATCTCTTTGCTAGCCTTCTTTCTGAGGAATATGAGAACAGATAATTCGGATCCCTTTGAAGACTATAGGGCCAAAGGAAATATCCTCCGATAACAAAGAGAAAGAAGCTTTCTGAGAAACTTCTTTGTGTTCTGTGAAATCATCTCACAGAGTTACAGCTTTCCCCTCAAGAAGCCTTTCGCTAAGACAGTTCTTGTGGAATTGGCAAAGTGATATTTGGAAGCCCATAGAGGGCTCTGGTGAAAAAGGAAATATCCTCAGATGAAATCTGGAAAGAAGCTTTCTGAGAAACTGCTTAGTGTTCTGTGAATTCATCTCACAGAGTTACATGTGTATTTCGAGGATCTCTTTGCTAGCCCTATTTCTGTGCAATCTGAGAACAGATATTTCGGATCCCTTTGAAGACTATAGGGCCAAAGGAAATATCCTCCGATAACAAAGAGAAAGAAGCTTTCTGAGAAGCTTCTCTGTGTTCCGTGAAATCATCTCACAGAGTTACAGCTTTCCCCTCAAGACGCCTTTCGCTAAGACAGTTCTTGTGGAATTGGCAAAGTGATATTTGGAAGCCCATAGAGGGCTATGGTGAAAAAGGAAATATCCTCAGATGAAATCTGGAAAGAAGCTTTCTGGGAAACTGCTTAGTGTTCTGTTAATTCATCTCACAGTGTTACATGTGTATTTCGAGGATCTCTTTGGTAGCCCTATTTCTATGGAATCTGAGAACAGATATTTCGGATCCCTTTGAAGACTATAGGGCCAAAGGAAATATCCTCCGATAACAAAGAGAAAGAAGCTTTCTGAGAAACTTGTTTGTGTTCTGTGAAATCATCTCACAGAGTTACAGCTTTCCCCTGAAGAAGCCTTTCGCTAAGACAGTTCTTGTGGAATTGGCAAAGTGATATTTGGAAGCCCATAGAGGGCTATGGTGAAAAAGGAAATATCCGCAGATGAAATCTGGAAAGAAGCTTTCTGAGAAACTGCTTAGTGTTCTGTTAATTCATCTCACAGAGTTACATGTGTATTTCGAGGATCTCTTTGCTAGCCCTATTTCTGTGGAATCTGAGAACAGATATTTCGGATCCCTTTGAAGACTATAGGGCCAAAGGAAATATCCTCCGATAACATACAGAAACAGCGTTCTGAGTAACTTCTTTGTGTTCTGTGAAATCATCTCACAGAGTTACAGCTTTCCCCTCAAGAAGCCTTTCGCTAAGACAGTTCTTGTAGAATTGGCAAATTGATATTTGGAAGCCCATAGAGGGCTATGGTGAAAAAGGAAATATCCTCAGATGAAATCTGGAAAGAAGGTTTCTGAGAAACTGCTTAGTGTTCTGTGAATTCATCTCACAGAGTTGCATGTGTATTTCGAGGATCTCTTTGCTAGCCCTATTTCTGTGCAATCTGAGAACAGATATTTCGGATCCCTTTGAAGACTATAGGGCCAAAGGAAATATCCTCCGATAACAAAGAGAAAGAAGCTTTCTGAGAAGCTTCTTTGTGTTCTGTGAAATCATCTCACAGAGTTACAGCTTTCCCCTGAAGAAGCCTTTCGCTAAGACAGTTCTTGCGGAATTGGCAAAGCGATATTTGGAAGCCCATAGAGGGCTATGGTGAAAAAGGAAATATCCTCAGATGAAATCTGGAAAGAATCTTTCTAAGAAACTGCTTAGTGTTCTGTGAATTCATCTCACATAGATACATGTGTATTTCGAGGATCTCTTTGCTAGCCTTCTTTCTGTGGAATCTGAGAACAGATATTTCGGATCCCTTTGAAGACTATAGGGCCAAAGGAAATATCCTCTGATAACAAAGAGAAAGAAGCTTTCTGAGAAACTTCTTTGTGTTCTGTGAAATCATCTCGCAGAGTTACAGCTTTCCCTTCAAGAAGCCTTTCGCTAAGACAGTTCTTGTGGAATAGGCAAAGTGATATTTGGAAGCCCATAGAGGGCTTTGGTGAAAAAGTAAATATCATCAGATAAAATCTGGAAAGAAGCTTTCTGAGAAACTGCTTAGTGTTCTGTGAATTCATCTCACAGAGTTACATGTGTATTTCGAGGATCTCTTTGCTAGCCTTCTTTCTGTGGAATCTGAGAACAGATATTTCGGTTCCCTTTGAAGACTACAGGGCCAAAGGAAATATCCTCCGATAACAAAGAGAAAGAAGCTTTCTGAGAAACTTCTTTGTGTTCTGTGAAATCATCTCACAGAGCTACAGCTTTCCCCTGAAGAAGCCTTTCGCTAAGACAGTTCTTGTTGAATTGGCAAAATGATATTTGGAAGGCCATGGAGGGCTATGGTGAAAAAGGAAATATCCTCAGATAAAATCTGGAAAGAAGCTTTCTGAGAAACTGCTTAGTGTTCTGTGCATTCATCTCACAGAGTTACATGTGTATTTCGAGTATCTCTTTGCTAGCCTTCTTTCTGTAGAATCTGAGAACAGATATTTCGGTTCCCTTTGAAGACTACAGGGCCAAAGGAAATATCCTCCGATAAAAAAGAGAAAGAAGCTTTCTGAGAAACTTCTTTGTGTTCTGTGAAATCATCTCACAGAGCTACAGCTTTCCCCTGAAGAAGCCTTTCGCTAAGACAGTTCTTGTGGAATTGGCAAAATGATATTTGGAAGCCCATGGAGGGCTATGGTGAAAAAGGAAATATCCTCAGATAAAATCTGGAAAGAAGCTTTCTGAGAAACTGCTTAGTGTTCTGTTAATTCATCTCACAGAGTTACATGTGTATTTCGAGGATCTCTTTGCTAGCCTTCTTTCTGAGGAATATGAGAACAGATAATTCTGATCCCTTTGAAGACTATAGGGCCAAAGGAAATATCCTCCGATAACAAAGAGAAAGAAGCTTTCTGAGAAACTTCTTTGTGTTCTGTGAAATCATCTCACAGAGTTACAGCTTTCCCTTCAAGAAGCCTTTCGCTAAGACAGTTCTTGTGGAATTGGCAAAGTGATATTTGGAAGCCCATAGAGGGCTCTGGTGAAAAAGGAAATATCCTCAGATGAAATCTGGAAAGAAGCTTTCTGAGAAACTGCTTAGTGTTCTGTGAATTCATCTCACGGAGTTACATGTGTATTTCGAGGATCTCTTTGCTAGCCCTATTTCTGTGCAATCTGAGAACAGATATTTCGGATCCCTTTGAAGACTATAGGGCCAAAGGAAATATCCTCCGATAACAAAGAGAAAGAAGCTTTCTGAGAAGCTTCTCTGTGTTCCGTGAAATCATCTCACAGAGTTACAGCTTTCCCCTCAAGACGCCTTTCGCTAAGACAGTTCTTGTGGAATTGGCAAAGTGATATTTGGAAGCCCATAGAGGGCTATGGTGAAAATGGAAATATCCTCAGATGAAATCTGGAAAGAAGCTTTCTGAGAAACTGCTTAGTGTTCTGTAAATTCATCTCACAGTGTTACATGTGTATTTCGAGGATCTCTTTGGTAGCCCTATTTCTATGGAATCTGAGAACAGATATTTCGGATCCCTTTGAAGACTATAGGGCCAAAGGAAATATCCTCCGATAACAAAGAGAAAGAAGCTTTCTGAGAAACTTCTTTGTGTTCTGTGAAATCATCTCACAGAGTTACAGCTTTCCCCTGAAGAAGCCTTGCGCTAAGACAGTTCTTGTGGAATTGGCAAAGTGATATTTGGAAGCCCATAGAGGGCTATGGTGAAAAAGGAAATATCCGCAGATGAAATCTGGAAAGAAGCTTTCTGAGAAACTGCTTAGTGTTCTGTTAATTCATCTCACAGAGTTACATGTGTATTTCGAGGATCTCTTTGCTAGCCCTATTTCTGTGGAATCTGAGAACAGATATTTCGGATCCCTTTGAAGACTATAGGGCCAAAGGAAATATCCTCCGATAACATACAGAAACAGCGTTCTGAGTAACTTCTTTGTGTTCTGTGAAATCATCTCACAGAGTTACAGCTTTCCCCTCAAGAAGCCTTTCGCTAAGACAGTTCTTGTAGAATTGGCAAATTGATATTTGGAAGCCCATAGAGGGCTATGGTGAAAAAGGAAATATCCTCAGATGAAATCTGGAAAGAAGGTTTCTGAGAAACTGCTTAGTGTTCTGTGAATTCATCTCACAGAGTTGCATGTGTATTTCGAGGAGCTCTTTGCTAGCCCTATTTCTGTGCAATCTGAGAACAGATATTTCGGATCCCTTTGAAGACTATAGGGCCAAAGGAAATATCCTCCGATAACAAAGAGAAAGAAGCTTTCTGAGAAGCTTCTTTGTGTTCTGTGAAATCATCTCACAGAGTTACAGCTTTCCCCTGAAGAAGCCTTTCGCTAAGACAGTTCTTGCGGAATTGGCAAAGCGATATTTGGAAGCCCATAGAGGGCTATGGTGAAAAAGGAAATATCCTCAGATGAAATCTGGAAGGAATCTTTCTGAGAAACTGCTTAGTGTTCTGTGAATTCATCTCACATAGATACATGTGTATTTCGAGGATCTCTTTGCTAGCCTTCTTTCTGTGGAATCTGAGAACAGATATTTTGGATCCCTTTGAAGACTATAGGGCCAAAGGAAATATCCTCTTATAACAAAGAGAAAGAAGCTTTCTGAGAAACTTCTTTGTGTTCTGTGAAATCATCTCGCAGAGTTACAGCTTTCCCCTCAAGAAGCCTTTCGCTAAGACAGTTCTTGTGGAATAGGCAAAGTGATATTTGGAAGCCCATAGAGGGCTTTGGTGAAAAAGTAAATATCATCAGATAAAATCTGGAAAGAAGCTTTCTGAGAAACTGCTTAGTGTTCTGTGAATTCATCTCACAGAGTTACATGTGTATTTCGAGGATCTCTTTGCTAGCCTTCTTTCTGTGGAATCTGAGAACAGATATTTCGGTTCCCTTTGAAGACTACAGGGCCAAAGGAAATATCCTCCGATAACAAAGAGAAAGAAGCTTTCTGAGAAACTTCTTTGTGTTCTGTGAAATCATCTCACAGAGCTACAGCTTTCCCCTGAAGAAGCCTTTCGCTAAGACAGTTCTTGTTGAATTGGCAAAATGATATTTGGAAGGCCATGGAGGGCTATGGTGAAAAAGGAAATATCCTCAGATAAAATCTGGAAAGAAGCTTTCTGAGAAACTGCTTAGTGTTCTGTGCATTCATCTCACAGAGTTACATGTGTATTTCGAGTATCTCTTTGCTAGCCTTCTTTCTGTAGAATCTGAGAACAGATATTTCGGTTCCCTTTGAAGACTACAGGGCCAAAGGAAATATCCTCCGATAAAAAAGAGAAAGAAGCTTTCTGAGAAACTTCTTTGTGTTCTGTGAAATCATCTCACAGAGCTACAGCTTTCCCCTGAAGAAGCCTTTCGCTAAGACAGTTCTTGTGGAATTGGCAAAGTGATATTTGGAAGCCCATAGAGGGCTCTGGTGAAAAAGGAAATATCCTCAGATGAAATCTGGAAAGAAGCTTTCTGAGAAACTGCTTAGTGTTCTGTGAATTCATCTCACAGAGTTACATGTGTATTTCGAGGATCTCTTTGTTAGCCCTATTTCTGTGCAATCTGAGAACAGATATTTCGGATCCCTTTGAAGACTATAGGGTCAAAGGAAATATCCTCCGATAACAAAGAGAAAGAAGCTTTCTGATAAGCTTCTCTGTGTTCCGTGAAATCATCTCACAGAGTTACAGCTTTCCCCTCAAGACGCCTTTCGCTAAGACAGTTCTTGTGGAATTGGCAAAGTGATATTTGGAAGCCCATAGAGGGCTATGGTGAAAAAGGAAATATCCGCAGATGAAATCTGGAAAGAAGCTTTCTGAGAAAGTGCTTAGTGTTCTGTTAATTCATCTCACAGAGTTACATGTGTATTTCGAGGATCTCTTTGCTAGCCCTATTTCTGTGGAATCTGAGAACAGATATTTCGGATCCCTTTGAAGACTATAGGGCCAAAGGAAATATCCTCCGATAACATACAGAAACAGCTTTCTGAGTAACTTCTTTGTGTTCTGTGAAATCATCTCACAGAGTTACAGCTTTCCCATCAAGAAGCCTTTCGCTAAGACAGTTCTTGTAGAATTGGCAAATTGATATTTGGAAGCCCATAGAGGGCTCTGGTGAAAAAGGAAATATCCTCAGATGAAATCTGGAAAGAAGGTTTCTGAGAAACTGCTTAGTGTTCTGTGAATTCATCTCACAGAGTTGCATGTGTATTTCGAGGATCTCTTTGCTAGCCCTATTTCTGTGGAATCTGAGAACAGATATTTCGGATCCCTTTGAAGACTACAGGGCCAAAGGAAATATCCTCCGATAACAAAGAGAAAGAAGCTTTCTGAGAAACTTCTTTGTGTTCTGTGAAATCATCTCACAGAGCTACAGCTTTCCCCTGAAGAAGCCTTTCGCTAAGACAGTTCTTGTTGAATTGGCAAAATGATATTTGGAAGGCCACGGAGGGCTATGGTGAAAAAGGAAATATCCTCAGATAAAATCTGGAAAGAAGCTTTCTGAGAAACTGCTTAGTGTTCTGTGCATTCATCTCACAGAGTTACATGTGTATTTCGAGTATCTCTTTGCTAGCCTTCTTTCTGTAGAATCTGAGAACAGATATTTCGGTTCCCTTTGAAGACTACGGGGCCAAAGGAAATATCCTCCGATAACAAAGAGAAAGAAGCTTTCTGAGAAACTTCTTTGTGTTCTGTGAAATCATCTCAGAGACCTACAGCTTTCCCCTGAAGAAGCCTTTCGCTAAGACAGTTCTTGTGGAATTGGCAAAATGATATTTGGAAGCCCATGGAGGGCTATGGTGAAAAAGGAAATATCCTCAGATAAAATCTGGAAAGAAGCTTTCTGAGAAACTGCTTAGTGTTCTGTTAATTCATCTCACAGAGTTACATGTGTATTTGGAGGATCTCTTTGCTAGCCTTCTTTCTGTGGAATATGAGAACAGATAATTCGGATCCCTTTGAAGACTATAGGGCCAAAGGAAATATCCTCCGATAACAAAGAGAAAGAAGCTTTCTGAGAAAATTCTTTGTGTTCTGTGAAATCATCTCACAGAGTTACAGCTTTCCCCTCAAGAAGCCTTTGGCTAAGATAGTTCTTGTGGAATTCGCAAAGTGATATTTGGAAGCCCATAGAGGGCTATGGTGAAAAAGGAAATATCCTCAGATGAAATCTGGAAAGAAGCTTTCTGAGAAACTGCTTAGTGTTCTGTTAATTGATCTCACAGAGTTACATGTGTATTTCGAGGATCTCTTTGCTAGACCTATTTCTGTGAAATCTGAGAACAGATATTTCGGATCCCTTTGAAGACTATAGGGTCAAAGGAAATATCCTCCGATAACAAAGAGAAAGAAGCTTTCTGAGAAACTTCTTTGTGTTCTGTGAAATCATTTCACAGGGTTACAGCTTTCCCCTCAAGAAGCCTTTCGCTAAGACAGTTCTTCTGGAATTGGCAAAGTGATATTTGGAAGCCCATAGAGGGCTGTGGTGAAAAAGGAAATAACCTCAGATGAAATCTGGAAAGAAGCTTTCTGAGAAACTGCTTAGTGTTCTGTGAATTCATCTCACAGTGTTACATGTGTATTTGGAGGATCTCTTTGCTAGCCTTCTTTCTGTGGAATATGAGAACAGATAATTCGGATCCCTTTGAAAACTATAGGGCCAAAGGAAATATCCTCCGATAACAAAGAGAAAGAAGCTTTCTGAGAAAATTCTTTGTGTTCTGTGAAATCATCTCACAGAGTTACAGCTTTCCCCTCAAGAAGCCTTTGGCTAAGACAGTTCTTGTGGAATTCGCAAAGTGATATTTGGAAGCCCATAGAGGGCTATGGTGAAAAAGGAAATATCCTCAGATGAAATCTGGAAAGAAGCTTTCTGAGAAACTGCTTAGTGTTCTGTTAATTGATCTCACAGAGTTACATGTGTATTTCGAGGATCTCTTTGCTAGACCTATTTCTGTGAAATCTGAGAACAGATATTTCGGATCCCTTTGAAGACTATAGGGTCAAAGGAAATATCCTCCGATAACAAAGAGAAAGAAGCTTTCTGAGAAACTTCTTTGTGTTCTGTGAAATCATTTCACAGGGTTACAGCTTTCCCCTCAAGAAGCCTTTCGCTAAGACAGTTCTTCTGGAATTGGCAAAGTGATATTTGGAAGCCCATAGAGGGCTGTGGTGAAAAAGGAAATAACCTCAGATGAAATCTGGAAAGAAGCTTTCTGAGAAACTGCTTAGTGTTCTGTGAATTCATCTCACAGTGTTACATGTGTATTTCGAGGATCTCTTTGATAGCCTTCTTTCTGTGGAATCTGAGAACAGATATTTCGGATCCCTTTGAAGACTATAGGGCCAAAGGAAATATCCTCCGATAACAAAGAGAAAGAAGCTTTCTGAGAAACTTCTTTGTGTTCTGTGAAATCATCTCACAGAGCTACAGCTTTCCCCTGAAGAAGCCTTTCGCTAAGACAGTTCTTGTGGAATTGGCAAAATGATATTTGGAAGCCCATGGAGGGCTATGGTGAAAAAGGAAATATCCTCAGATAAAATCTGGAAAGAAGCTTTCTGAGAAACTGCTTAGTGTTCTGTTAATTCATCGCACAGAGTTACATGTGTATTTCGAGGATCTCTTTGCTAGCCTTCTTTCTGAGGAATATGAGAACAGATAATTCTGATCCCTTTGAAGACTATAGGGCCAAAGGAAATATCCTCCGATAACAAAGAGAAAGAAGCTTTCTGAGAAACTTCTTTGTGTTCTGTGAAATCATCTCACAGAGTTACAGCTTTCCCCTCAAGAAGCCTTTCGCTAAGACAGTTCTTGTGGAATTGGCAAAGTGATATTTGGAAGCCCATAGAGGGCTCTGGTGAAAAAGGAAATATCCTCAGATGAAATCTGGAAAGAAGCTTTCTGAGAAACTGCTTAGTGTTCTGTGAATTCATCTCACAGAGTTACATGTGTATTTCGAGGATCTCTTTGCTAGCCCTATTTCTGTGCAATCTGAGAACAGATATTTCGGATCCCTTTGAAGACTATAGGGTCAAAGGAAATATCCTCCGATAACAAAGAGAAAGAAGCTTTCTGATAAGCTTCTCTGTGTTCCGTGAAATCATCTCACAGAGTTACAGCTTTCCCCTCAAGACGCCTTTCGCTAAGACAGTTCTTGTGGAATTGGCAAAGTGATATTTGGAAGCCCATAGAGGGCTATGGTGAAAAAGGAAATATCCGCAGATGAAATCTGGAAAGAAGCTTTCTGAGAAACTGCTTAGTGTTCTGTTAATTCATCTCACAGAGTTACATGTGTATTTCGAGGATCTCTTTGCTAGCCTTATTTCTGTGGAATCTGAGAACAGATATTTCGGATCCCTTTGAAGACTATAGGGCCAAAGGAAATATCCTCCGATAACATACAGAAACAGCTTTCTGAGAAACTTCTTTGTGTTCTGTGAAATCATCTCACAGAGTTACAGCTTTCCCATCAAGAAGCCTTTCGCTAAGACAGTTCTTGTAGAATTGGCAAATTGATATTTGGAAGCCCATAGAGGGCTCTGGTGAAAAAGGAAATATCCTCAGATGAAATCTGGAAAGAAGGTTTCTGAGAAACTGCTTAGTGTTCTGTGAATTCATCTCACAGAGTTGCATGTGTATTTCGAGGATCTCTTTGCTAGCCCTATTTCTGTGGAATCTGAGAACAGATATTTCGGATCCCTTTGAAGACTACAGGGCCAAAGGAAATATCCTCCGATAACAAAGAGAAAGAAGCTTTCTGAGAAACTTCTTTGTGTTCTGTGAAATCATCTCACAGAGCTACAGCTTTCCCCTGAAGAAGCCTTTCGCTAAGACAGTTCTTGTTGAATTGGCAAAATGATATTTGGAAGGCCACGGAGGGCTATGGTGAAAAAGGAAATATCCTCAGATAAAATCTGGAAAGAAGCTTTCTGAGAAACTGCTTAGTGTTCTGTGCATTCATCTCACAGAGTTACATGTGTATTTCGAGTATCTCTTTGCTAGCCTTCTTTCTGTAGAATCTGAGAACAGATATTTCGGTTCCCTTTGAAGACTACGGGGCCAAAGGAAATATCCTCCGATAAAAAAGAGAAAGAAGCTTTCTGAGAAACTTCTTTGTGTTCTGTGAAATCATCTCAGAGACCTACAGCTTTCCCCTGAAGAAGCCTTTCGCTAAGACAGTTCTTGTGGAATTGGCAAAATGATATTTGGAAGCCCATGGAGGGCTATGGTGAAAAAGGAAATATCCTCAGATAAAATCTGGAAAGAAGCTTTCTGAGAAACTGCTTAGTGTTCTGTTAATTCATCTCACTGAGTTACATGTGTATTTGGAGGATCTCTTTGCTAGCCTTCTTTCTGTGGAATATGAGAACAGATAATTCGGATCCCTTTGAAGACTATAGGGCCAAAGGAAATATCCTCCGATAACAAAGAGAAAGAAGCTTTCTGAGAAAATTCTTTGTGTTCTGTGAAATCATCTCACAGAGTTACAGCTTTCCCCTCAAGAAGCCTTTGGCTAAGACAGTTCTTGTGGAATTCGCAAAGTGATATTTGGAAGCCCATAGAGGGCTATGGTGAAAAAGGAAATATCCTCAGATGAAATCTGGAAAGAAGCTTTCTGAGAAACTGCTTAGTGTTCTGTTAATTGATCTCACAGAGTTACATGTGTATTTCGAGGATCTCTTTGCTAGACCTATTTCTGTGAAATCTGAGAACAGATATTTCGGATCCCTTTGAAGACTATAGGGTCAAAGGAAATATCCTCCGATAACAAAGAGAAAGAAGCTTTCTGAGAAACTTCTTTGTGTTCTGTGAAATCATTTCACAGGGTTACAGCTTTCCCCTCAAGAAGCCTTTCGCTAAGACAGTTCTTCTGGAATTGGCAAAGTGATATTTGGAAGCCCATAGAGGGCTGTGGTGAAAAAGGAAATAACCTCAGATGAAATCTGGAAAGAAGCTTTCTGAGAAACTGCTTAGTGTTCTGTGAATTCATCTCACAGTGTTACATGTGTATTTGGAGGATCTCTTTGCTAGCCTTCTTTCTGTGGAATATGAGAACAGATAATTCGGATCCCTTTGAAGACTATAGGGCCAAAGGAAATATCCTCCGATAACAAAGAGAAAGAAGCATTCTGAGAAAATTCTTTGTGTTCTGTGAAATCATCTCACAGAGTTACAGCTTTCCCCTCAAGAAGCCTTTGGCTAAGACAGTTCTTGTGGAATTCGCAAAGTGATATTTGGAAGCCCATAGAGGGCTATGGTGAAAAAGGAAATATCCTCAGATGAAATCTGGAAAGAAGCTTTCTGAGAAACTGCTTAGTGTTCTGTGAATTCATTTCACAGTGTTACATGTGTATTTCGAGGAACTCTTTGATAGCCTTCTTTCTGTGGAATCTGAGAACAGATATTTCGGATCCCTTTGAAGACTATAGGGCCAAAGGAAATATCCTCCGATAACAAAGAGAAAGAAGCTTTCTGAGAAACTTCTTTGTGTTCTGTGAAATCATCTCACAGAGTTACAGCTTTCCCATCAAGAAGCCTTTCGCTAAGACAGTTCTTGTGGAATAGGCAAAGTGATATTTGGAAGCCCATAGAGGGCTATGGTGAAAAAGTAAATATCATCAGATAAAATCTGGAAAGAAGCTTTCTGAGAAACTGCTTAGTGTTCTGTGAATTCATCTCACAGAGTTACATGTGTATTTCGAGGATCTCTTTGCTAGCCTTATTTCTGTGGAATCTGAGAACAGATATTTCTGTTCCCTTTGAAGACTACAGGGCCAAAGGAAATATCCTCCGATAACAAAGAGAAAGAAGCTTTCTGAGAAACTTCTTTGTGTTCTGTGAAATAATCTCACAGAGCTACAGCTTTCCCCTGAAGAAACCTTTCGCTAAGACAGTTCTTGTTGAATTGGCAAAATGATATTTGGAAGGCCATGGAGGGCTATGGTGAAAAAGGAAATATCCTCAGATAAAATCTGCAAAGAAGCTTTCTGAGAAACTGCTTAGTGTTCTGTGCATTCATCTCACAGAGTTACATGTGTATTTCGAGTATCTCTTTGCTAGCCTTCTTTCTGTGGAATCTGAGAACAGATATTTCGGTTCCCTTTGAAGACTACAGGGCCAAAGGAAATATCCTCCGATAAAAAAGAGAAAGAAGCTTTCTGAGAAACTTCTTTGTGTTCTGTGAAATCATCTCACAGAGCTACAGCTTTCCCCTGAAGAAGCCTTTCGCTAAGACAGTTCTTGTGGAATTGGCAAAATGATATTTGGAAGCCCATGGAGGTCTATGGTGAAAAAGGAAATATCCTCAGATAAAATCTGGAAAGAAGCTTTCTGAGAAACTGCTTAGTGTTCTGTGAATTCATCTCACAGAGTTACATGTGTATTTCGAGGATCTCTTTGCTAGCCTTCTTTCTGTGGAATATGAGAACAGATAATTCGGATCCCTTTGAAGACTATAGGGCCAAAGGAAATATCCTCCGATAACAAAGAGAAAGAAGCTTTCTGAGAAAATTCTTTGTGTTCTGTGAAATCATCTGACAGAGTTACAGCTTTCTCCTCAAGAAGCCTTTGGCTAAGACAGTTCTTGTGGAATTCGCAAAGTGATATTTGGAAGCCCTTAGAGGGCTATGGTGAAAAAGGAAATATCCTCAGATGAAATCTGGAAAGAAGCTTTCTGAGAAACTGCTTAGTGTTCTGTTAATTGATCTCACAGAGTTACATGTGTATTTCGAGGATCTCTTTGCTAGCCTTATTTCTGTGGAATCTGAGAACAGATATTTCGGATCCCTTTGAAGACTATAGGGCCAAAGGAAATATCCTCCGATAACAAAGAGAAAGAAGCTTTCTGAGAAACTTCTTTGTGTTCTGTGAAATCATCTCGCAGAGTTACAGCTTTCCCCTGAAGAAGCCTTTCGCTAAGACAGTACTTGTGGAATTGGCAAAGTGATATTTGGAAGCCCATAGAGGGCCATGCTGAAAAAGGAAATATCCTCAGATGAAATATGGAAAGAAGCTTTCTGAGAAACTGCTTAGGGTTCTGTTAATTCATCTCACAGAGTTACATGTGTATTTCGAGGATCTCTTTGCTAGCCTTCTTTCTGTGGAATCTGAGAACAGATATTTCGGATCCCTTTGAAGACTATAGGGCCAAAGGAAATATCCTCCGATAACAAAGAGAAAAAAGCTCTCTGAGAAACTTCTTTGTGTTCTGTGAAATCATCTCACAGAGTTACAGCTTTCCCCTCAAGAAGCCTTTCGCTAAGACAGTTCTTGTGGAATTGGCAAAGTGATATTTGGAAGCCCATAGAGGGCTATGGTGAAAAAGGAAATATCCGCAGATGAAATCTGGAAAGAAGCTTTCTGAGAAACTGCTTAGTGTTCTGTTAATTCATCTCACAGAGTTACATGTGTATTTCGAGGATCTCTTTGCTAGCCCTATTTCTGTGGAATCTGAGAACAGATATTTCGGATCCCTTTGAAGACTATAGGGCCAAAGGAAATATCCTCCGATAACATACAGAAACAGCGTTCTGAGTAACTTCTTTGTGTTCTGTGAAATCATCTCACAGAGTTACAGCTTTCCCCTCAAGAAGCCTTTCGCTAAGACAGTTCTTGTAGAATTGGCAAATTGATATTTGGAAGCCCATAGAGGGCTATGGTGAAAAAGGAAATATCCTCAGATGAAATCTGGAAAGAAGGTTTCTGAGAAACTGCTTAGTGTTCTGTGAATTCATCTCACAGAGTTGCATGTGTATTTCGAGGAGCTCTTTGCTAGCCCTATTTCTGTGCAATCTGAGAACAGATATTTCGGATCCCTTTGAAGACTATAGGGCCAAAGGAAATATCCTCCGATAACAAAGAGAAAGAAGCTTTCTGAGAAGCTTCTTTGTGTTCTGTGAAATCATCTCACAGAGTTACAGCTTTCCCCTGAAGAAGCCTTTCGCTAAGACAGTTCTTGCGGAATTGGCAAAGCGATATTTGGAAGCCCATAGAGGGCTATGGTGAAAAAGGAAATATCCTCAGATGAAATCTGGAAAGAATCTTTCTGAGAAACTGCTTAGTGTTCTGTGAATTCATCTCACATAGATACATGTGTATTTCGAGGATCTCTTTGCTAGCCTTCTTTCTGTGGAATCTGAGAACAGATATTTTGGATCCCTTTGAAGACTATAGGGCCAAAGGAAATATCCTCTTATAACAAAGAGAAAGAAGCTTTCTGAGAAACTTCTTTGTGTTCTGTGAAATCATCTCGCAGAGTTACAGCTTTCCCCTCAAGAAGCCTTTCGCTAAGACAGTTCTTGTGGAATAGGCAAAGTGATATTTGGAAGCCCATAGAGGGCTTTGGTGAAAAAGTAAATATCATCAGATAAAATCTGGAAAGAAGCTTTCTGAGAAACTGCTTAGTGTTCTGTGAATTCATCTCACAGAGTTACATGTGTATTTCGAGGATCTCTTTGCTAGCCTTCTTTCTGTGGAATCTGAGAACAGATATTTCGGTTCCCTTTGAAGACTACAGGGCCAAAGGAAATATCCTCCGATAACAAAGAGAAAGAAGCTTTCTGAGAAACTTCTTTGTGTTCTGTGAAATCATCTCACAGAGCTACAGCTTTCCCCTGAAGAAGCCTTTCGCTAAGACAGTTCTTGTTGAATTGGCAAAATGATATTTGGAAGGCCATGGAGGGCTATGGTGAAAAAGGAAATATCCTCAGATAAAATCTGGAAAGAAGCTTTCTGAGAAACTGCTTAGTGTTCTGTGCATTCATCTCACAGAGTTACATGTGTATTTCGAGTATCTCTTTGCTAGCCTTCTTTCTGTAGAATCTGAGAACAGATATTTCGGTTCCCTTTGAAGACTACAGGGCCAAAGGAAATATCCTCCGATAAAAAAGAGAAAGAAGCATTCTGAGAAACTTCTTTGTGTTCTGTGAAATCATCTCACAGAGCTACAGCTTTCCCCTGAAGAAGCCTTTCGCTAAGACAGTTCTTGTGGAATTGGCAAAGTGATATTTGGAAGCCCATAGAGGGCTCTGGTGAAAAAGGAAATATCCTCAGATGAAATCTGGAAAGAAGCTTTCTGAGAAACTGCTTAGTGTTCTGTGAATTCATCTCACAGAGTTACATGTGTATTTCGAGGATCTCTTTGTTAGCCCTATTTCTGTGCAATCTGAGAACAGATATTTCGGATCCCTTTGAAGACTATAGGGTCAAAGGAAATATCCTCCGATAACAAAGAGAAAGAAGCTTTCTGATAAGCTTCTCTGTGTTCCGTGAAATCATCTCACAGAGTTACAGCTTTCCCCTCAAGACGCCTTTCGCTAAGACAGTTCTTGTGGAATTGGCAAAGTGATATTTGGAAGCCCATAGAGGGCTATGGTGAAAAAGGAAATATCCGCAGATGAAATCTGGAAAGAAGCTTTCTGAGAAACTGCTTAGTGTTCTGTTAATTCATCTCACAGAGTTACATGTGTATTTCGAGGATCTCTTTGCTAGCCCTATTTCTGTGGAATCTGAGAACAGATATTTCGGATCCCTTTGAAGACTATAGGGCCAAAGGAAATATCCTCCGATAACATACAGAAACAGCTTTCTGAGTAACTTCTTTGTGTTCTGTGAAATCATCTCACAGAGTTACAGCTTTCCCATCAAGAAGCCTTTCGCTAAGACAGTTCTTGTAGAATTGGCAAATTGATATTTGGAAGCCCATAGAGGGCTCTGGTGAAAAAGGAAATATCCTCAGATGAAATCTGGAAAGAAGGTTTCTGAGAAACTGCTTAGTGTTCTGTGAATTCATCTCACAGAGTTGCATGTGTATTTCGAGGATCTCTTTGCTAGCCCTATTTCTGTGGAATCTGAGAACAGATATTTCGGATCCCTTTGAAGACTACAGGGCCAAAGGAAATATCCTCCGATAACAAAGAGAAAGAAGCTTTCTGAGAAACTTCTTTGTGTTCTGTGAAATCATCTCACAGAGCTACAGCTTTCCCCTGAAGAAGCCTTTCGCTAAGACAGTTCTTGTTGAATTGGCAAAATGATATTTGGAAGGCCACGGAGGGCTATGGTGAAAAAGGAAATATCCTCAGATAAAATCTGGAAAGAAGCTTTCTGAGAAACTGCTTAGTGTTCTGTGCATTCATCTCACAGAGTTACATGTGTATTTCGAGTATCTCTTTGCTAGCCTTCTTTCTGTAGAATCTGAGAACAGATATTTCGGTTCCCTTTGAAGACTACGGGGCCAAAGGAAATATCCTCCGATAACAAAGAGAAAGAAGCTTTCTGAGAAACTTCTTTGTGTTCTGTGAAATCATCTCAGAGACCTACAGCTTTCCCCTGAAGAAGCCTTTCGCTAAGACAGTTCTTGTGGAATTGGCAAAATGATATTTGGAAGCCCATGGAGGGCTATGGTGAAAAAGGAAATATCCTCAGATAAAATCTGGAAAGAAGCTTTCTGAGAAACTGCTTAGTGTTCTGTTAATTCATCTCACAGAGTTACATGTGTATTTGGAGGATCTCTTTGCTAGCCTTCTTTCTGTGGAATATGAGAACAGATAATTCGGATCCCTTTGAAGACTATAGGGCCAAAGGAAATATCCTCCGATAACAAAGAGAAAGAAGCTTTCTGAGAAAATTCTTTGTGTTCTGTGAAATCATCTCACAGAGTTACAGCTTTCCCCTCAAGAAGCCTTTGGCTAAGATAGTTCTTGTGGAATTCGCAAAGTGATATTTGGAAGCCCATAGAGGGCTATGGTGAAAAAGGAAATATCCTCAGATGAAATCTGGAAAGAAGCTTTCTGAGAAACTGCTTAGTGTTCTGTTAATTGATCTCACAGAGTTACATGTGTATTTCGAGGATCTCTTTGCTAGACCTATTTCTGTGAAATCTGAGAACAGATATTTCGGATCCCTTTGAAGACTATAGGGTCAAAGGAAATATCCTCCGATAACAAAGAGAAAGAAGCTTTCTGAGAAACTTCTTTGTGTTCTGTGAAATCATTTCACAGGGTTACAGCTTTCCCCTCAAGAAGCCTTTCGCTAAGACAGTTCTTCTGGAATTGGCAAAGTGATATTTGGAAGCCCATAGAGGGCTGTGGTGAAAAAGGAAATAACCTCAGATGAAATCTGGAAAGAAGCTTTCTGAGAAACTGCTTAGTGTTCTGTGAATTCATCTCACAGTGTTACATGTGTATTTGGAGGATCTCTTTGCTAGCCTTCTTTCTGTGGAATATGAGAACAGATAATTCGGATCCCTTTGAAAACTATAGGGCCAAAGGAAATATCCTCCGATAACAAAGAGAAAGAAGCTTTCTGAGAAAATTCTTTGTGTTCTGTGAAATCATCTCACAGAGTTACAGCTTTCCCCTCAAGAAGCCTTTGGCTAAGACAGTTCTTGTGGAATTCGCAAAGTGATATTTGGAAGCCCATAGAGGGCTATGGTGAAAAAGGAAATATCCTCAGATGAAATCTGGAAAGAAGCTTTCTGAGAAACTGCTTAGTGTTCTGTTAATTGATCTCACAGAGTTACATGTGTATTTCGAGGATCTCTTTGCTAGACCTATTTCTGTGAAATCTGAGAACAGATATTTCGGATCCCTTTGAAGACTATAGGGTCAAAGGAAATATCCTCCGATAACAAAGAGAAAGAAGCTTTCTGAGAAACTTCTTTGTGTTCTGTGAAATCATTTCACAGGGTTACAGCTTTCCCCTCAAGAAGCCTTTCGCTAAGACAGTTCTTCTGGAATTGGCAAAGTGATATTTGGAAGCCCATAGAGGGCTGTGGTGAAAAAGGAAATAACCTCAGATGAAATCTGGAAAGAAGCTTTCTGAGAAACTGCTTAGTGTTCTGTGAATTCATCTCACAGTGTTACATGTGTATTTCGAGGATCTCTTTGATAGCCTTCTTTCTGTGGAATCTGAGAACAGATATTTCGGATCCCTTTGAAGACTATAGGGCCAAAGGAAATATCCTCCGATAACAAAGAGAAAGAAGCTTTCTGAGAAACTTCTTTGTGTTCTGTGAAATCATCTCACAGAGCTACAGCTTTCCCCTGAAGAAGCCTTTCGCTAAGACAGTTCTTGTGGAATTGGCAAAATGATATTTGGAAGCCCATGGAGGGCTATGGTGAAAAAGGAAATATCCTCAGATAAAATCTGGAAAGAAGCTTTCTGAGAAACTGCTTAGTGTTCTGTTAATTCATCGCACAGAGTTACATGTGTATTTCG
Source organism: Macaca nemestrina (assembly GCF_043159975.1). Classification (NCBI taxonomy): domain Eukaryota; kingdom Metazoa; phylum Chordata; class Mammalia; order Primates; family Cercopithecidae; genus Macaca; species Macaca nemestrina. Next base: position 32,301,459 of record NC_092135.1, on the reverse strand, counting down.
AGGATCTCTTTGCTAGCCTTCTTTCTGAGGAATATGAGAACAGATAATTCTGATCCCTTTGAAGACTATAGGGCCAAAGGAAATATCCTCCGATAACAAAGAGAAAGAAGCTTTCTGAGAAACTTCTTTGTGTTCTGTGAAATCATCTCACAGAGTTACAGCTTTCCCCTCAAGAAGCCTTTCGCTAAGACAGTTCTTGTGGAATTGGCAAAGTGATATTTGGAAGCCCATAGAGGGCTCTGGTGAAAAAGGAAATATCCTCAGATGAAATCTGGAAAGAAGCTTTCTGAGAAACTGCTTAGTGTTCTGTGAATTCATCTCACAGAGTTACATGTGTATTTCGAGGATCTCTTTGCTAGCCCTATTTCTGTGCAATCTGAGAACAGATATTTCGGATCCCTTTGAAGACTATAGGGTCAAAGGAAATATCCTCCGATAACAAAGAGAAAGAAGCTTTCTGATAAGCTTCTCTGTGTTCCGTGAAATCATCTCACAGAGTTACAGCTTTCCCCTCAAGACGCCTTTCGCTAAGACAGTTCTTGTGGAATTGGCAAAGTGATATTTGGAAGCCCATAGAGGGCTATGGTGAAAAAGGAAATATCCGCAGATGAAATCTGGAAAGAAGCTTTCTGAGAAACTGCTTAGTGTTCTGTTAATTCATCTCACAGAGTTACATGTGTATTTCGAGGATCTCTTTGCTAGCCCTATTTCTGTGGAATCTGAGAACAGATATTTCGGATCCCTTTGAAGACTATAGGGCCAAAGGAAATATCCTCCGATAACATACAGAAACAGCTTTCTGAGAAACTTCTTTGTGTTCTGTGAAATCATCTCACAGAGTTACAGCTTTCCCATCAAGAAGCCTTTCGCTAAGACAGTTCTTGTAGAATTGGCAAATTGATATTTGGAAGCCCATAGAGGGCTCTGGTGAAAAAGGAAATATCCTCAGATGAAATCTGGAAAGAAGGTTTCTGAGAAACTGCTTAGTGTTCTGTGAATTCATCTCACAGAGTTGCATGTGTATTTCGAGGATCTCTTTGCTAGCCCTATTTCTGTGGAATCTGAGAACAGATATTTCGGATCCCTTTGAAGACTACAGGGCCAAAGGAAATATCCTCCGATAACAAAGAGAAAGAAGCTTTCTGAGAAACTTCTTTGTGTTCTGTGAAATCATCTCACAGAGCTACAGCTTTCCCCTGAAGAAGCCTTTCGCTAAGACAGTTCTTGTTGAATTGGCAAAATGATATTTGGAAGGCCACGGAGGGCTATGGTGAAAAAGGAAATATCCTCAGATAAAATCTGGAAAGAAGCTTTCTGAGAAACTGCTTAGTGTTCTGTGCATTCATCTCACAGAGTTACATGTGTATTTCGAGTATCTCTTTGCTAGCCTTCTTTCTGTAGAATCTGAGAACAGATATTTCGGTTCCCTTTGAAGACTACGGGGCCAAAGGAAATATCCTCCGATAAAAAAGAGAAAGAAGCTTTCTGAGAAACTTCTTTGTGTTCTGTGAAATCATCTCAGAGACCTACAGCTTTCCCCTGAAGAAGCCTTTCGCTAAGACAGTTCTTGTGGAATTGGCAAAATGATATTTGGAAGCCCATGGAGGGCTATGGTGAAAAAGGAAATATCCTCAGATAAAATCTGGAAAGAAGCTTTCTGAGAAACTGCTTAGTGTTCTGTTAATTCATCTCACTGAGTTACATGTGTATTTGGAGGATCTCTTTGCTAGCCTTCTTTCTGTGGAATATGAGAACAGATAATTCGGATCCCTTTGAAGACTATAGGGCCAAAGGAAATATCCTCCGATAACAAAGAGAAAGAAGCTTTCTGAGAAAATTCTTTGTGTTCTGTGAAATCATCTCACAGAGTTACAGCTTTCCCCTCAAGAAGCCTTTGGCTAAGACAGTTCTTGTGGAATTCGCAAAGTGATATTTGGAAGCCCATAGAGGGCTATGGTGAAAAAGGAAATATCCTCAGATGAAATCTGGAAAGAAGCTTTCTGAGAAACTGCTTAGTGTTCTGTTAATTGATCTCACAGAGTTACATGTGTATTTCGAGGATCTCTTTGCTAGACCTATTTCTGTGAAATCTGAGAACAGATATTTCGGATCCCTTTGAAGACTATAGGGTCAAAGGAAATATCCTCCGATAACAAAGAGAAAGAAGCTTTCTGAGAAACTTCTTTGTGTTCTGTGAAATCATTTCACAGGGTTACAGCTTTCCCCTCAAGAAGCCTTTCGCTAAGACAGTTCTTCTGGAATTGGCAAAGTGATATTTGGAAGCCCATAGAGGGCTGTGGTGAAAAAGGAAATAACCTCAGATGAAATCTGGAAAGAAGCTTTCTGAGAAACTGCTTAGTGTTCTGTGAATTCATCTCACAGTGTTACATGTGTATTTGGAGGATCTCTTTGCTAGCCTTCTTTCTGTGGAATATGAGAACAGATAATTCGGATCCCTTTGAAGACTATAGGGCCAAAGGAAATATCCTCCGATAACAAAGAGAAAGAAGCATTCTGAGAAAATTCTTTGTGTTCTGTGAAATCATCTCACAGAGTTACAGCTTTCCCCTCAAGAAGCCTTTGGCTAAGACAGTTCTTGTGGAATTCGCAAAGTGATATTTGGAAGCCCATAGAGGGCTATGGTGAAAAAGGAAATATCCTCAGATGAAATCTGGAAAGAAGCTTTCTGAGAAACTGCTTAGTGTTCTGTGAATTCATCTCACAGTGTTACATGTGTATTTCGAGGAACTCTTTGATAGCCTTCTTTCTGTGGAATCTGAGAACAGATATTTCGGATCCCTTTGAAGACTATAGGGCCAAAGGAAATATCCTCCGATAACAAAGAGAAAGAAGCTTTCTGAGAAACTTCTTTGTGTTCTGTGAAATCATCTCACAGAGTTACAGCTTTCCCCTCAAGAAGCCTTTCGCTAAGACAGTTCTTGTGGAATAGGCAAAGTGATATTTGGAAGCCCATAGAGGGCTATGGTGAAAAAGTAAATATCATCAGATAAAATCTGGAAAGAAGCTTTCTGAGAAACTGCTTAGTGTTCTGTGAATTCATCTCACAGAGTTACATGTGTATTTCGAGGATCTCTTTGCTAGCCTTATTTCTGTGGAATCTGAGAACAGATATTTCTGTTCCCTTTGAAGACTACAGGGCCAAAGGAAATATCCTCCGATAACAAAGAGAAAGAAGCTTTCTGAGAAACTTCTTTGTGTTCTGTGAAATAATCTCACAGAGCTACAGCTTTCCCCTGAAGAAGCCTTTCGCTAAGACAGTTCTTGTTGAATTGGCAAAATGATATTTGGAAGGCCATGGAGGGCTATGGTGAAAAAGGAAATATCCTCAGATAAAATCTGCAAAGAAGCTTTCTGAGAAACTGCTTAGTGTTCTGTGCATTCATCTCACAGAGTTACATGTGTATTTCGAGTATCTCTTTGCTAGCCTTCTTTCTGTGGAATCTGAGAACAGATATTTCGGTTCCCTTTGAAGACTACAGGGCCAAAGGAAATATCCTCCGATAAAAAAGAGAAAGAAGCTTTCTGAGAAACTTCTTTGTGTTCTGTGAAATCATCTCACAGAGCTACAGCTTTCCCCTGAAGAAGCCTTTCGCTAAGACAGTTCTTGTGGAATTGGCAAAATGATATTTGGAAGCCCATGGAGGTCTATGGTGAAAAAGGAAATATCCTCAGATAAAATCTGGAAAGAAGCTTTCTGAGAAACTGCTTAGTGTTCTGTGAATTCATCTCACAGAGTTACATGTGTATTTCGAGGATCTCTTTGCTAGCCTTCTTTCTGTGGAATATGAGAACAGATAATTCGGATCCCTTTGAAGACTATAGGGCCAAAGGAAATATCCTCCGATAACAAAGAGAAAGAAGCTTTCTGAGAAAATTCTTTGTGTTCTGTGAAATCATCTGACAGAGTTACAGCTTTCTCCTCAAGAAGCCTTTGGCTAAGACAGTTCTTGTGGAATTCGCAAAGTGATATTTGGAAGCCCTTAGAGGGCTATGGTGAAAAAGGAAATATCCTCAGATGAAATCTGGAAAGAAGCTTTCTGAGAAACTGCTTAGTGTTCTGTTAATTGATCTCACAGAGTTACATGTGTATTTCGAGGATCTCTTTGCTAGCCTTATTTCTGTGGAATCTGAGAACAGATATTTCGGATCCCTTTGAAGACTATAGGGCCAAAGGAAATATCCTCCGATAACAAAGAGAAAGAAGCTTTCTGAGAAACTTCTTTGTGTTCTGTGAAATCATCTCGCAGAGTTACAGCTTTCCCCTGAAGAAGCCTTTCGCTAAGACAGTACTTGTGGAATTGGCAAAGTGATATTTGGAAGCCCATAGAGGGCCATGCTGAAAAAGGAAATATCCTCAGATGAAATATGGAAAGAAGCTTTCTGAGAAACTGCTTAGGGTTCTGTTAATTCATCTCACAGAGTTACATGTGTATTTCGAGGATCTCTTTGCTAGCCTTCTTTCTGTGGAATCTGAGAACAGATATTTCGGATCCCTTTGAAGACTATAGGGCCAAAGGAAATATCCTCCGATAACAAAGAGAAAAAAGCTCTCTGAGAAACTTCTTTGTGTTCTGTGAAATCATCTCACAGAGTTACAGCTTTCCCCTCAAGAAGCCTTTCGCTAAGACAGTTCTTGTGGAATTGGCAAAGTTATATTTGGAAGTCCATAGAGGGCTATGGTGAAAAAGGAAATATCCTCAGATGAAATCTGGAAAGAAGCTTTCTGAGAAACTGCTTAGTGTTCTGTTAATTGATCTCACAGAGTTACATGTGTATTTCGAGGATCTCTTTGCTAGCCCTATTTCTGTGAAATCTGAGAACAGATATTTCGGATCCCTTTGAAGACTATAGGGGCAAAGGAAATATCCTCCCATAACAAAGAGAAAGAAGCTTTCTGAGAAACTTCTTTGTGTTCTGTGAAATCATCTCACAGAGTTACAGCTTACCCCTCAGGAAGCCTTTCGCTAAGACAGTTCTTGTGGAATAGGCAAAGTGATATTTGGAAGCCCATAGAGGGCTATGGTGAAAAAGTAAATATCATCAGATAAAATCTGGAAAGAAGCTTTCTGAGAAACTGCTTAGTGTTCTGTGAATTCATCTCACAGAGTTACATGTGTATTTCGAGGATCTCTTTGCTAGCCTTATTTCTGTGGAATCTGAGAACAGATATTTCTGTTCCCTTTGAAGACTACAGGGCCAAAGGAAATATCCTCCAATAACAAAGAGAAAGAAGCTTTCTGAGAAACTTCTTTGTGTTCTGTGAAATAATCTCACAGAGCTACAGCTTTCCCCTGAAGAAGCCTTTCGCTAAGACAGTTCTTGTTGAATTGGCAAAATGATATTTGGAAGGCCATGGAGGGCTATGGTGAAAAAGGAAATATCCTCAGATAAAATCTGGAAAGAAGCTTTCTGAGAAACTGCTTAGTGTTCTGTGCATTCATCTCACAGAGTTACATGTGTATTTCGAGTATCTCTTTGCTAGCCTTCTTTCTGTGGAATCTGAGAACAGATATTTCGGTTCCCTTTGAAGACTACAGGGCCAAAGGAAATATCCTCCGATAAAAAAGAGAAAGAAGCTTTCTGAGAAACTTCTTTGTGTTCTGTGAAATCATCTCACAGAGCTACAGCTTTCCCCTGAAGAAGCCTTTCGCTAAGACAGTTCTTGTGGAATTGGCAAAGTGATATTTGGAAGCCCATGGAGGGCTATGGTGAAAAAGGAAATATCCTCAGATAAAATCTGGAAAGAAGCTTTCTGAGAAACTGCTTAGTGTTCTGTGAATTCATCTCACAGAGTTACATGTGTATTTCGAGGATCTCTTTGCTAGCCTTCTTTCTGTGGAATATGAGAACAGATAATTCGGATCCCTTTGAAGACTATAGGGCCAAAGGAAATATCCTCCGATAACAAAGAGAAAGAAGCTTTCTGAGAAAATTCTTTGTGTTCTGTGAAATCATATGACAGAGTTACAGCTTTCTCCTCAAGAAGCCTTTGGCTAAGACAGTTCTTGTGGAATTCGCAAAGTGATATTTGGAAGCCCTTAGAGGGCTATGGTGAAAAAGGAAATATCCTCAGATGAAATCTGGAAAGAAGCTTTCTGAGAAACTGCTTAGTGTTCTGTTAATTGATCTCACAGAGTTACATGTGTATTTCGAGGATCTCTTTGCTAGCCTTATTTCTGTGGAATCTGAGAACAGATATTTCGGATCCCTTTGAAGACTATAGGGCCAAAGGAAATATCCTCCGATAACAAAGAGAAAGGAGCTTTCTGAGAAACTTCTTTGTGTTCTGTGAAATCATCTCACAGAGTTACAGCTTTCCCCTGAAGAAGCCTTTCGCTAAGACAGTACTTGTGGAATTGGCAAAGTGATATTTGGAAGCCCATAGAGGGCCATGCTGAAAAAGGAAATATCCTCAGATGAAATCTGGAAAGAAGCTTTCTGAGAAACTGCTTAGGGTTCTGTTAATTCATCTCACAGAGTTACATGTGTATTTCGAGGATCTCTTTGCTAGCCTTCTTTCTGTGGAATCTGAGAACAGATATTTCGGATCCCTTTGAAGACTATAGGGCCAAAGGAAATATCCTCCGATAACAAAGAGAAAGAAGCTCTCTGAGAAACTTCTTTGTGTTCTGTGAAATCATCTCACAGAGTTACAGCTTTCCCCTCAAGAAGCCTTTCGCTAAGACAGTTCTTGTGGAATTGGCAAAGTTATATTTGGAAGTCCATAGAGGGCTATGGTGAAAAAGGAAATATCCTCAGATGAAATCTGGAAAGAAGCTTTCTGAGAAACTGCTTAGTGTTCTGTTAATTGATCTCACAGAGTTACATGTGTATTTCGAGGATCTCTTTGCTAGCCCTATTTCTGTGAAATCTGAGAACAGATATTTCGGATCCCTTTGAAGACTATAGGGGCAAAGGAAATATCCTCCGATAACAAAGAGAAAGAAGCTTTCTGAGAAACTTCTTTGTGTTCTGTGAAATCATCTCACAGAGTTACAGCATTCCACTGAAGAAGCCTTTCGCTAAGACAGTTCTTGTGGAATTGGCAAAGTGATATTTGGAAGCCCATAGAGGGCTATGGTGAAAAAGGAAATATCCTCAGATGAAATCTGGAAGGAAGCTTTCTGAGAAACTGCTTAGTGTTCTGTGAATTCATCTCACAGTGTTACATGTGTATTTCGAGGATCTCTTTGCTAGCCTTCTTTCAGTGGAATCTGAGAAGAGATATTTCGGATCCCTTTGAAGACTATAGGGCCAAAGGAAATATCCTCCGATAACAAAGAGAAAGAAGCTTTTTGAGAAACTTCTTAGTGTTCTGTTAAATCATCTCACAGAGTTACAGCTTTCCCCTCAAGAAGCCTTTCGCTAAGACAGTTCTTTTGGAATTGGCAAAGTGATATTTGGAAGCCCATAGAGGGCTATGGTGAAAAAGTAAATATCATCAGATGAAATCTGGAAAGAAGCTTTCTGAGAAACTGCTTAGTGTTCTGTTAATTCAACTCACAGAGTTACATGTGTATTTCGAGGATCTCTTTGCTATCCTTCTTTCTGTGGAATCTGAGAACAGATATTTCGGTTCCCTTTGAAGTTTATAGGGCCAAAGGAAATATCCTCCGATAACAAAGAGAAAGAAGCTTTCTGAGAAACTTCTTTGTGTTCTGTGAAATCATCTCAGAGAGCTACAGCTTTCCCCTGAAGAAGCCTTTCGCTAAGACAGTTCTTGTGGAATTGGCAAAATAATATTTGGAAGCCCATGGAGGGCTATGGTGAAAAAGGAAATATTCTCAGATAAAATCTGGAAAGAAGCTTTCTGAGAAACTGCTTAGTGTTCTGTTAATTCATCTCACAGAGTTACATGTGTATTTCGAGGATCTCTTTGCTAGCCCTATTTCTGTGGAATCTGAGAACAGATATTTCGGATCCCTTTGAAGACTATAGGGCCAAAGGAAATATCCTCCGATAACATAGAGAAAAAGCTTTCTGAGAAACTTCTTTGTGTTCTGTGAAATCATCTCACAGAGTTACAGCTTTCCCCTGAAGAAGCCTTTCGCTAAGACAGTTCTTGTGGAATTGGCAAAGTGATATTTGGAAGCCCATAGAGGGCTATGGTGAAAAAGGAAATATCCTCAGATGAAATCTGGAAAGAAGCTTTCTGAGAAACTGCTTAGTGTTCTGTGAATTCATCTCACAGAGTTACATGTGTATTTCGAGGATCTCTTTGCTAGCCCTATTTCTGTGGAATCTGAGAACAGATATTTCGGATCCCTTTGAAGACTATAGGGCCAAAGGAAATATCCTCCGATAACAAAGAGAAAGAAGCTTTCTGAGAAGCTTCTTTGTGTTCTGTGAAATCATCTCACAGAGTTACAGCTTTCCCCTCAAGAAGCCGTTCGCTAAGACAGTTCTTGTGGAATTGGCAAAGTGATATTTGGAAGCCCATAGAGGGCTATGGTGAAAAAGGAAATATCCTCAGATGAAATCTGGAAAGAAGCTTTCTGAGAACCTGCTTAGTGTTCTGTTAATTCATCTCACAGAGTTACATGTGTATTTCGAGGATCTCTTTGGTAGCCTTATTTCTGTGGAATCTGAGAACAGATATTTCGGATCCCTTTGAAGACTATAGGGCCAAAGGAAATATCCTCCGATAACAAAGAGAAAGAAGCTTTCTGAGAAACTTCTTTGTGTTCTGTGAAATCATCTCACAGAGTTTCAGCTTTCCCCGCAAGAAGCCTTTCGCTAAGACAGTTCTTGTGGAATTGGCAAAGTGATATTTGGAAGCCCATAGAGGGCTATGGTGAAAAAGGAAATAACCTCAGATGAAATCTGGAAGGAAGCTTTCTTAGAAACTGCTTAGTGTTCTGTGAATTCATCTCACAGAGTTACATGTGTATTTCGAGGATCTCTTTGCTAGCCTTCTTTCTGTGGAATCTGAGAACAGATATTTCGGATCCCTTTGAAGACTATAGGGCCAAAGGAAATATCCTCCGATAACAAAGAGAAAGAAGCTTTCTGAGAAGCTTCTTTGTGTTCTGTGAAATCATCTCACAGAGTTACAGCTTTCCCCTCAAGAAGCCTTTCGCTAAGACAGTTCTTGTGGAAATGGCAAAGTGATATTTGGAAGCCCATAGAGGGCTCTGGTGAAAAAGGAAATATCCTCAGATGAAATCTGGAAAGAAGCTTTCTGAGAAACTGCTTAGTGTTCTGTGAATTCATCTCACAGAGTTACATGTGTATTTTGAGGATCTCTTTGCTAGCCCAATTTCTGTGAAATCAGAGAACAGGTATTTCGGATCCCTTTGAAGTGTATAGGGCCAAAGGAAATATCCTCCGATAACAAAGAGAAAGAAGCTTTCTGAGAAACTTCTTTGTGTTCTGTGAAATCACCTCACAGAGTTACAGCTTTCCCCTCAAGAAGCCTTTCGCTAAGTCAGTTCTTGTGGAATTGGCAAAGTGATATTTGGAGGCCCATAGAGGGCTATGGTGAAAAAGGAAATAAACTCAGATGAAACCTGGAAAGAAGCTTTGTGAGAAACTGCTTAGTGTTCTGTGAATTCATCTCACAGAGTTACATGTGTATTTCGAGGTTCTCTTTGCTATCCTTCTTTCTCTGGAAATGAGAACAGATATTTTGGATCCCTTTGAAGACTATAGGGCCAAAGGAAATATCCCCCGATAACAAAGAGAAAGAAGCTCTCTGAGAAACGTCTTTGTGTTCTGTGAAATCATCTCACAGAGTTACAGCTTTCCCCTCAAGAAGCCTTTCGCTAAGACAGTTCTTGTGGAATTGGCAAAGTTATATTTGGAAGTCCATAGAGGGCTATGGTGAAAAAGGAAATATCCTCAGATGAAATCTGGAAAGAAGCTTTCTGAGAAACTGCTTAGTGTTCTGTTAATTGATCTCACAGAGTTACATGTGTATTTCGAGGATCTCTTTGCTAGCCCTATTTCTGTGAAATCTGAGAACAGATATTTCGGATCCCTTTGAAGACTATAGGGGCAAAGGAAATATCCTCCGATAACAAAGAGAAAGAAGCTTTCTGAGAAACTTCTTTGTGTTCTGTGAAATCATCTCACAGAGTTACAGCTTTCCCCTCAAGAAGCCTTTCGCTAAGACAGTTCTTGTGGAATAGGCAAAGTGATATTTGGAAGCCCATAGAGGGCTATGGTGAAAAAGTAAATATCATCAGATAAAATCTGGAAAGAAGCTTTCTGAGAAACTGCTTAGTGTTCTGTGAATTCATCTCACAGAGTTACATGTGTATTTCGAGGATCTCTTTGCTAGCCTTATTTCTGTGGAATCTGAGAACAGATATTTCTGTTCCCTTTGAAGACTACAGGGCCAAAGGAAATATCCTCCGATAACAAAGAGAAAGAAGCTTTCTGAGAAACTTCTTTGTGTTCTGTGAAATAATCTCACAGAGCTACAGCTTTCCCCTGAAGAAGCCTTTCGCTAAGACAGTTCTTGTTGAATTGGCAAAATGATATTTGGAAGGCCATGGAGGGCTATGGTGAAAAAGGAAATATCCTCAGATAAAATCTGGAAAGAAGCTTTCTGAGAAACTGCTTAGTGTTCTGTGCATTCATCTCACAGAGTTACATGTGTATTTCGAGTATCTCTTTGCTAGCCTTCTTTCTGTGGAATCTGAGAACAGATATTTCGGTTCCCTTTGAAGACTACAGGGCCAAAGGAAATATCCTCCGATAAAAAAGAGAAAGAAGCTTTCTGAGAAACTTCTTTGTGTTCTGTGAAATCATCTCACAGAGCTACAGCTTTCCCCTGAAGAAGCCTTTCGCTAAGACAGTTCTTGTGGAATTGGCAAAGTGATATTTGGAAGCCCATGGAGGGCTATGGTGAAAAAGGAAATATCCTCAGATAAAATCTGGAAAGAAGCTTTCTGAGAAACTGCTTAGTGTTCTGTGAATTCATCTCACAGAGTTACATGTGTATTTCGAGGATCTCTTTGCTAGCCTTCTTTCTGTGGAATATGAGAACAGATAATTCGGATCCCTTTGAAGACTATAGGGCCAAAGGAAATATCCTCCGATAACAAAGAGAAAGAAGCTTTCTGAGAAAATTCTTTGTGTTCTGTGAAATCATATGACAGAGTTACAGCTTTCTCCTCAAGAAGCCTTTGGCTAAGACAGTTCTTGTGGAATTCGCAAAGTGATATTTGGAAGCCCTTAGAGGGCTATGGTGAAAAAGGAAATATCCTCAGATGAAATCTGGAAAGAAGCTTTCTGAGAAACTGCTTAGTGTTCTGTTAATTGATCTCACAGAGTTACATGTGTATTTCGAGGATCTCTTTGCTAGCCTTATTTCTGTGGAATCTGAGAACAGATATTTCGGATCCCTTTGAAGACTATAGGGCCAAAGGAAATATCCTCCGATAACAAAGAGAAAGGAGCTTTCTGAGAAACTTCTTTGTGTTCTGTGAAATCATCTCGCAGAGTTACAGCTTTCCCTTGAAGAAGCCTTTCGCTAAGACAGTACTTGTGGAATTGGCAAAGTGATATTTGGAAGCCCATAGAGGGCCATGCTGAAAAAGGAAATATCCTCAGATGAAATCTGGAAAGAAGCTTTCTGAGAAACTGCTTAGGGTTCTGTTAATTCATCTCACAGAGTTACATGTGTATTTCGAGGATCTCTTTGCTAGCCTTCTTTCTGTGGAATCTGAGAACAGATATTTCGGATCCCTTTGAAGACTATAGGGCCAAAGGAAATATCCTCCGATAACAAAGAGAAAGAAGCTCTCTGAGAAACTTCTTTGTGTTCTGTGATATCATCTCACAGAGTTACAGCTTTCCCCTCAAGAAGCCTTTCGCTAAGACAGTTCTTGTGGAATTGGCAAAGTTATATTTGGAAGTCCATAGAGGGCTATGGTGAAAAAGGAAATATCCTCAGATGAAATCTGGAAAGAAGCTTTCTGAGAAACTGCTTAGTGTTCTGTTAATTGATCTCACAGAGTTACATGTGTATTTCGAGGATCTCTTTGCTAGCCCTATTTCTGTGAAATCTGAGAACAGATATTTCGGATCCCTTTGAAGACTATAGGGGCAAAGGAAATATCCTCCGATAACAAAGAGAAAGAAGCTTTCTGAGAAACTTCTTTGTGTTCTGTGAAATCATCTCACAGAGTTACAGCATTCCACTGAAGAAGCCTTTCGCTAAGACAGTTCTTGTGGAATTGGCAAAGTGATATTTGGAAGCCCATAGAGGGCTATGGTGAAAAAGGAAATATCCTCAGAAGAAATCTGGAAGGAAGCTTTCTGAGAAACTGCTTAGTGTTCTGTGAATTCATCTCACAGTGTTACATGTGTATTTCGAGGATCTCTTTGCTAGCCTTCTTTCAGTGGAATCTGAGAAGAGATATTTCGGATCCCTTTGAAGACTATAGGGCCAAAGGAAATATCCTCCGATAACAAAGAGAAAGAAGCTTTTTGAGAAACTTCTTAGTGTTCTGTTAAATCATCTCACAGAGTTACAGCTTTCCCCTCAAGAAGCCTTTCGCTAAGACAGTTCTTTTGGAATTGGCAAAGTGATATTTGGAAGCCCATAGAGGGCTATGGTGAAAAAGTAAATATCATCAGATGAAATCTGGAAAGAAGCTTTCTGAGAAACTGCTTAGTGTTCTGTTAATTCAACTCACAGAGTTACATGTGTATTTCGAGGAACTCTTTGCTAGCCTTCTTTCTGTGGAATCTGAGAACAGATATTTCGGTTCCCTTTGAAGTTTATAGGGCCAAAGGAAATATCCTCCGATAACAAAGAGAAAGAAGCTTTCTGAGAAACTTCTTTGTGTTCTGTGAAATCATCTCAGAGAGCTACAGCTTTCCCCTGAAGAAGCCTTTCGCTAAGACAGTTCTTGTGGAATTGGCAAAATAATATTTGGAAGCCCATGGAGGGCTATGGTGAAAAAGGAAATATCCTCAGATAAAATCTGGAAAGAAGCTTTCTGAGAAACTGCTTAGTGTTCTGTTAATTCATCTCACAGAGTTACATGTGTATTTCGAGGATCTCTTTGCTAGCCCTATTTCTGTGGAATCTGAGAACAGATATTTCGGATCCCTTTGAAGACTATAGGGCCAAAGGAAATATCCTCCGATAACATAGAGAAAAAGCTTTCTGAGAAACTTCTTTGTGTTCTGTGAAATCATCTCACAGAGTTACAGCTTTCCCCTGAAGAAGCCTTTCGCTAAGACAGTTCTTGTGGAATTGGCAAAGTGATATTTGGAAGCCCATAGAGGGCTATGGTGAAAAAGGAAATATCCTCAGATGAAATCTGGAAAGAAGCTTTCTGAGAAACTGCTTAGTGTTCTGTTAATTCATCTCACAGAGTTACATGTGTATTTCGAGGATCTCTTTGCTAGCCTTCTTTCTGTGGAATATGAGAACAGATAATTCGGATCCCTTTGAAGACTATAGGGCCAAAGGAAATATCCTCTGATAACAAAGAGAAAGAAGCATTCTGAGAAACTTCTTTGTTTTCTGTGAAATCATCTCACAGAGTTACAGCTTTCCCCTCAAGAAGCCTTTCGCTAAGACAGTTCTTGTGGAATTGGCAAAGTGATATTTGGAAGCCCATAGAGGGCTCTGGTGAAAAAGGAAATATCCTCAGATGAAATCTGGAAAGAAGCTTTCTGAGAAACTGCTTAGTGTTCTGTGAATTCATCTCACAGAGTTACATGTGTATTTCGAGGATCTCTTTGCTAGCCCTATTTCTGTGGAATCTGAGAACAGATATTTCGGATCCCTTTGAAGACTATAGGGCCAAAGGAAATATCCTCCGATAACAAAGAGAAAGAAGCTTTCTGAGAAGCTTCTTTGTGTTCTGTGAAATCATCTCACAGAGTTACAGCTTTCCCCTCAAGAAGCCGTTCGCTAAGACAGTTCTTGTGGAATTGGCAAAGTGATATTTGGAAGCCCATAGAGGGCTATGGTGAAAAAGGAAATATCCTCAGATGAAATCTGGAAAGAAGCTTTCTGAGAACCTGCTTAGTGTTCTGTTAATTCATCTCACAGAGTTACATGTGTATTTCGAGGATCTCTTTGGTAGCCTTATTTCTGTGGAATCTGAGAACAGATATTTCGGATCCCTTTGAAGACTATAGGGCCAAAGGAAATATCCTCCGATAACAAAGAGAAAGAAGCTTTCTGAGAAACTTCTTTGTGTTCTGTGAAATCATCTCACAGAGTTTCAGCTTTCCCCGCAAGAAGCCTTTCGCTAAGACAGTTCTTGTGGAATTGGCAAAGTGATATTTGGAAGCCCATAGAGGGCTATGGTGAAAAAGGAAATAACCTCAGATGAAATCTGGAAGGAAGCTTTCTTAGAAACTGCTTAGTGTTCTGTGAATTCATCTCACAGAGTTACATGTGTATTTCGAGGATCTCTTTGCTAGCCTTCTTTCTGTGGAATCTGAGAACAGATATTTCGGATCCCTTTGAAGACTATAGGGCCAAAGGAAATATCCTCCGATAACAAAGAGAAAGAAGCTTTCTGAGAAGCTTCTTTGTGTTCTGTGAAATCATCTCACAGAGTTACAGCTTTCCCCTCAAGAAGCCTTTCGCTAAGACAGTTCTTGTGGAAATGGCAAAGTGATATTTGGAAGCCCATAGAGGGCTCTGGTGAAAAAGGAAATATCCTCAGATGAAATCTGGAAAGAAGCTTTCTGAGAAACTGCTTAGTGTTCTGTGAATTCATCTCACAGAGTTACATGTGTATTTTGAGGATCTCTTTGCTAGCCCAATTTCTGTGAAATCAGAGAACAGGTATTTCGGATCCCTTTGAAGTGTATAGGGCCAAAGGAAATATCCTCCGATAACAAAGAGAAAGAAGCTTTCTGAGAAACTTCTTTGTGTTCTGTGAAATCACCTCACAGAGTTACAGCTTTCCCCTCAAGAAGCCTTTCGCTAAGTCAGTTCTTGTGGAATTGGCAAAGTGATATTTGGAGGCCCATAGAGGGCTATGGTGAAAAAGGAAATAAACTCAGATGAAACCTGGAAAGAAGCTTTGTGAGAAACTGCTTAGTGTTCTGTGAATTCATCTCACAGAGTTACATGTGTATTTCGAGGTTCTCTTTGCTATCCTTCTTTCTCTGGAATCTGAGAACAGATATTTTGGATCCCTTTGAAGACTATAGGGCCAAAGGAAATATCCTCCGATAACAAAGAGAAAGAAGCTTTCTGAGAAATTTCTTTGTGTTCTGTGAAATCATCTCAAAGAGTTACAGCTTTCCCCTCAAGAAGCCTTTCGCTAAGACAGTTCTTGTGGAATTGGCAAAGTGATATTTGGAAGCCCATAGAGGGCTATGGGGAAAAATGAAATATCCTCAGATGAAATCTGGAAAGAAGCTTTCTGAGAAACTGCTTAGTGTTCTGTTAATTCATCTCACAGAGTTACATGTGTATTTCGAGGATCTCTTTGCTAGCCTTCTTTCTGTGGAATCTGAGAACAGATATTTCGGATCCATGTGAAGACTATAGGGCCAAAGGAAATATCCTCCGATAACAAAGAGAAAGAAGCTTTCTGAGAAACTTCTTTGTGTTCTGTTAAATTATCTCACAGAGTTACAGCTTTCCCCTCAAGAAGCCTTTCGCTAAGACAGTTCTTGTGGAATTGGCAAAGTGATATTTGGAAGCCCATAGAGGGCTATGGTGAAAAAGTAAATATCATCAGATGAAATCTGGAAAGAAGCTTTCAGAGAAACTGCTTAGTGTTCTGTGAATTCATCTCACAGAGTTACATGTGTATTTCGAGGATCTCTTTGCTAGCCTTCTTTCTGTGGAATCTGAGAACAGATATTTCGGTTCCCGTTGAAGACTATAGGGCCAAAGGAAATATCCTCCGATAACAAAGAGAAAGAAGCTTTCTGAGAAACTTCTTTGTGTTCTGTGAAATCATCTCACAGAGCTACAGCTTTACCCTGAAGATGCCTTTCGCTAAGACAGTTCTTGTGGAATTGGCAAAATGATCTTTGGAAGCCCTTAGAGGGCTATGGTGAAAAAGGAAATATCCTCAGATAAAATCTGGAAAGAAGCTTTCTGAGAAACTGCTTAGTGTATTGTTAATTGATCTCACAGAGTTACATGTGTATTTCGAGGATCTCTTTGCTAGCCCTATTTCTGTGCAATCTGAGAACAGATATTTCGGATCCCTTTGAAGACTATAGGGCCAAAGGAAATATCCTCCGATAACAAAGAGAAAGAAGCTTTCTGAGAAGCTTCTTTGTGTTCTGTGAAATCATCTCACAGAGTTACAGCTTTCCCCTCAAGAAGCCTTTCGCTAAGACAGTTCTTGTGGAATTTGCAAATTGATATTTGGAAGCCCATAGAGGGCTATGGTGAAAAAGGAAATATCCTCAGATGAAATCTGGAAAGAAGCTTTCTGAGAAACTGCTTAGTGTTCTGTGAATTCATCTCACAGAGTTACATGTGTATTTCGAGGATCTCTTTGCTAGCCTTCTCTCTGTGGAATCTGAGAACAGATATTTCGGATCCCTTTGAAGACTATGGGGCCGAAGGAAATATCCTCCGATAACAAAGAGAAAGAAGCTTTCTGAGAAACTTCTTTGTGTTCTGTGAAATCATCTCACAGAGTTACAGCTTTCCCCTCAAGAAGCCTTTCGCTAAGACAGTTCTTGTGGAAATGGCAAAGTGATATTTGGAAGCCCATAGAGGGCTCTGGTGAAAAAGGAAATATCCTCAGATGAAATCTGGAAAGAAGCTTTCTGAGAAACTGCTTAGTGTTCTGTTAATTCATCTCACAGAGTTACATGTGTATTTTGAGGATCTCTTTGCTAGCCCAATTTCTGTGAAATCAGAGAACAGGTATTTCGGATCCCTTTGAAGTCTATAGGGCCAAAGGAAATATCCTCCGATAACAAAGAGAAAGAAGCTTTCTGAGAAACTTCTTTGTGTTCTGTGAAATCACCTCACAGAGTTACAGCTTTCCCCTCAAGAAGCCTTTCGCTAAGTCAGTTCTTGTGGAATTGGCAAAGTGATATTTGGAGGCCCATAGAGGGCTATGGTGAAAAAGGAAATAAACTCAGATGAAACCTGGAAAGAAGCTTTGTGAGAAACTGCTTAGTGTTCTGTGAATTCAGCTCACAGAGTTACATGTGTATTTCGAGTTTCTCTTTGCTATCCTTCTTTCTCTGGAATCTGAGAACAGATATTTTGGATCCCTTTGAAGACTATAGGGCCAAAGGAAATATCCTCCGATAACAAAGAGAAAGAAGCTTTCTGAGAAATTTCTTTGTGTTCTGTGAAATCATCTCACAGAGTTACAGCTTTCCCCTCAAGAAGCCTTTCGCTAAGACAGTTCTTGTGGAATTGGCAAAGTGATATTTGGAAGCCCATAGAGGGCTATGGGGAAAAATGAAATATCCTCAGATGAAATCTGGAAAGAAGCTTTCTGAGAAACTGCTTAGTGTTCTGTTAATTCATCTCACAGAGTTACATGTGTATTTCGAGGATCTCTTTGCTAGCCTTCTTTCTGTGGAATCTGAGAACAGATATTTCGGATCCCTTTGAAGACTATAGGGCCAAAGGAAATATCCTCCGATAACAAAGAGAAAGAAGCTTTCTGAGAAACTTCTTTGTGTTCTGTTAAATTATCTCACAGAGTTACAGCTTTCCCCTCAAGAAGCCTTTCGCTAAGACAGTTCTTGTGGAATAGGCAAAGTGATATTTGGAAGCCCATAGAGGGCTTTGGTGAAAAAGTAAATATCATCAGATAAAATCTGGAAAGAAGCTTTCAGAGAAACTGCTTAGTGTTCTGTGAATTCATCTCACAGAGTTACATGTGTATTTCGAGGATCTCTTTGCTAGCCTTCTTTCTGTGGAATCTGAGAACAGATATTTCGGTTCCCTTTGAAGACTACAGGGCCAAAGGAAATATCCTCCGATAACAAAGAGAAAGAAGCTTTCTGAGAAACTTCTTTGTGTACTGTGAAATCATCTCACAGAGCTACAGCTTTCCCCTGAAAATGCCTTTCGCTAAGACAGTTGTTGTGGAATTGGCAAAATGCTATTTGGAAGCCCTTAGAGGGCTATGGTGAAAAAGGAAATATCCTCAGATAAAATCTGGAAAGAAGCTTTCTGAGAAACTGCTTAGTGTATTGTTAATTGATCTCACAGAGTTACATGTGTATTTCGAGGATCTCTTTGCTAGCCCTATTTCTGTGCAATCTGAGAACAGATATTTCGGATCCCTTTGAAGACTATAGGGCCAAAGGAAATATCCTCCGATAACAAAGAGAAAGAAGCTTTCTGAGAAGCTTCTTTGTGTTCTGTGAAATCATCTCACAGAGTTACAGCTTTCCCCTCAAGAAGCCTTTCGCTAAGACAGTTCTTGTGGAATTTGCAAATTGATATTTGGAAGCCCATAGAGGGCTATGGTGAAAAAGGAAATATCCTCAGATGAAATCTGGAAAGAAGCTTTCTGAGAAACTGCTTAGTGTTCTGTGAATTCATCTCACAGAGTTACATGTGTATTTCGAGGATCTCTTTGCTAGCCTTCTCTCTGTGGAATCTGAGAACAGATATTTCGGATCCCTTTGAAGACTATGGGGCCGAAGGAAATATCCTCCGATAACAAAGAGAAAGAAGCTTTCTGAGAAACTTCTTTGTGTTCTGTGAAATCATCTCACAGAGTTACAGCTTTCCCCTCAAGAAGCCTTTCGCTAAGACAGTTCTTGTGGAATTGGAAAAGTGATATTTGGAAGCCCATAGAGGGCTATGGTGAAAAAGGAAATATCCTCAGATGAAATCTGGAAAGAAGCTTTCTGAGAAACTGCTTAGTGTTCTGTGAATTCATCTCACAGAGTTACATGTGTATATCGAGGATCTCTTTGCTAGCCTTCTTTCTGTGGAATCTGAGAACAGATATTTCGGATCCCATTGAAGACTATAGGGCCAAAGGAAATACCCTCCGATAACAAAGAGAAAGAAGCTTTCTGAGAAACTTCTTTGTGTTCTGTGAAATCATCTCACAGAGTTACAGCTTTCCCCTCAAGAAGCCTTTCGCTAAGACAGTTCTTGTGGAATTGGCAAAGTGATATTTGGAAGCCCATAGAGGGCTATGGTGAAAAAGGAAATATCCTCAGTTGAAATCTGGAAAGAAGCTTTCTGAGAAACTGCTTAGTGTTCTGTTAATTCATCTCACAGAGTTACATGTGTATTTCGAGGTTATCTTTGCTAGCCCTATTTCTGTGAAATCTGAGAACAGATATTTCGGATCCCTTTGAAGACTATAGGGCCAAAGGAAATATCCTCTGATAACATAGAGAAAGAAGCTTTCTGAGAAACTTTTTTGTGTTCTGTGAAATCATCTCACAGAGTTACAGCTTTCCCCTCAAGAAGCCTTTCGCTAAGACAGTTCTTGTGGAATTGGCAAAGTGATATTTGGAAGCCCATAGAGGGCTATGGTGAAAAAGGAAATAACCTCAGATGAAATCTGGAAAGAAGCTTTCTGAGAAACTGCTTAGTGTTCTGTGAATTCATCTCACAGAGTTACATGTGTATTTCGAGGATATCTTTGCTAGCCCTATTTCTGTGAAATCTGAGAACAGATATTTCGGATCCCTTTGAAGACTATAGGGCC
Organism: Macaca nemestrina; assembly: GCF_043159975.1. Lineage (NCBI taxonomy): Eukaryota > Metazoa > Chordata > Mammalia > Primates > Cercopithecidae > Macaca > Macaca nemestrina. The sequence goes on along the minus strand of NC_092135.1, from coordinate 32,281,837 downwards.
AAAGTAAATATCCTCCGATAACAAAGAGAAAGAAGCTTTCTGAGAAACTTCTTTGTGTTCTGTGAAATCATCTCACAGAGTTCCAGCTTTCACCTGAAAAAGCCTTTCGCTAAGACAGTTCCTGTGGAATTGGCAAAGTGATATTTGGAATCCCATGGAGGGCTATGGTGAAAAAGGAAATATCCTCAGATGAAATCTGGAAAGAAGCTTTCTGCGAAACTGCTTAGTGTTCTGTGAATTCATCTCACAGAGTTACATGGGTATTTCGAGGATCTCTTTGCTATCCTTCTTTCTGTGGAATCTGAGAACAGATATTTCGGATCCCTTTGAAGAATATAGGGAGAAAGGAAATATTCTCCGATAACAAAGAGAAAGAAGCTTTCTGAGAAACTTCTTTGTGTTCTGTGAAATCATCTCACAGAGTTACAGCTTTCCCCTCAAGAAGCCTTTCGCTAAGACAGTTCTTGTGGAATTGGCAAAATGATATTTGGAAGCCCATGGAGGGCTATGGTGAAAAAGAAAATATCCTCAGATAAAATCTGGAAAGAAGTTTTCTGAGAAACTGCTTAGTGTTCTGTGAATTCATCTCACAGAGTTACATGTGTATTTCGAGGATCTCTTTGCTAGCCTTCTTTCTGTGGAATCTGAGAACAGATATTTCGGATCCCTTTGAAGACTATAGGGCCAAAGGAAATCTCCTCCGATAACAAAGAGAAAGAAGCTTTCTGGGAAACTTCTTTGTGTTCTGTGAAATCATCTCACAGAGTTACAGCTTTCCCCTGAAGAAGCCTTTCGCTAAGACAGTCTTGTGGAATTGGCAAAGTGATATTTGGAAGCCCCTAGAGGGCTATGGTGAAAAAGTAAATATCATCAGATGAAATCTTGAAAGAAGCTTTCTGAGAAACTGCTTTGTGTTCTGTGAATTCATCTCACAGAGTTACATGTGTATTTCGAGGATTTCTTTGCTAGCCTTCTTTCTGTGGAATCTGAGAACAGATATTTCGGTTCCCTGTGAAGACTATAGGGCCAAAGGAAATCTCCTCCGATAACAAAGAGAAAGAAGCTTTCTGAGAAACTTCTTTGTGTTCTGAGAAATCATCTCACAGAGTTACAGCTTTCCCCTCAAGAAGCCTTTCGCTAAGACAGTTCTTGTGGAATTGGCAAAGTGATATTTGGAAGCCCATAGTGGGCTCTGGTGAAAAAGGAAATATCCTCAGATGAAATCTGGAAAGAAGTTTTCTGAGAAACTGCTTAGTGTTCTGTTAATTCATCTCACAGAGTTACATGTGTATTTCGAGGATCTCTTTGCTAGCCTTCTTTCTGTGGAATCTGAGAACAGATATTTCGGATCCCTTTGAAGACTATAGGGCCAAAGGAAATATCCTCCGATAACAAAGAGAAAGAAGCTTTCTGAGAAGCTTCTTTGTGTTCTGTGAAATCATCTCACAGAGTTACAGCTTTCCCCTCAAGAAGCCTTTCGCTAAGACAGTTATTGTGGAATTGGCAAAGTGATATTTGGAAGCCCATAGAGGGCTATGGTGAAAAAGGAAATATCCTCATATGAAATCTGGAAAGAAGCTTTCTGAGAAACTGCTTAGTGTTCTGTTAATTCATCTCACAGAGTTACGTGAGTATTTCGAGGATCTCTTTGCTAGCCTTCTTTCTGTGGAATCTGAGAACAGATATTTCGGATGCCTTTGAAGACTATATGGCCAAAGGAAATATCCTCCGATAACAAAGAGAAAGAAGCTTTCTGAGGAACTTCTTTGTGTTCTGTGAAATCATCTCACAGAGTTACAGCTTTCCCCTCCAGAAGCCTTTCGCTAAGACAGTTCTTGTGGAATTGCAAAGTGATATTTGGAAGCCCATAGAGGGCTATCGTGAAAAAGGAAATATCCTCAGATGAAATCTGGAAAGAAGCTTTGTGAGAAACTGCTTAGTGTTCTGAGAATTCATCTCACAGAGTTACATGTGTATTTCGAGGATCTCTTTGCTAGCCTTCTTTCTGTGGAATCTGAGAACAGATATTTCGGATCCCTTTGAAGACTATAGGGCCAAAGGAAATATCCTCCGATAACAAAGAGAAAGAAGCTTTCTGAGAAACTTCTTTGTGTTCTGTTAAATCATCTCACAGAGTTACAGCTTTCCCCTCAAGAAGCCTTTCGCTAAGACAGTTCTTGTGGAATAGGAAAAGTGATATTTGGAAGCCCATAGAGGACTCTGGTGAAAAAGGAAATATCCTCAGATGAAATCTGGAAAGAAGCTTTCTGAGAAAGTGCTTAGTGTTCTGTTAATTCATCTCACAGTGTTACATGTGTATATCAAGGATCTCTTTGCTAGCCTTCTTTCTGTGGAATCTGAGAACAGATATTTCGGATCCCTTTGAAGACTATAGGGCCAAAGGAAATACCCTCCCATAACAAAGAGAAAGAAGTTGTCTGCGAAACTTCTTTGTGTTCTGTGAAATCATCTCACAGAGTTACAGCTTTCCCCTCAAGAAGCCTTTCGCTAAGACAGTTCTTGTGGAATTGGCAAAGTGATATTTGGAAGCCCATAGAGGGCTATGGTGAAAAAGGAAATATCCTCAGTTGAAATCTGGAAAGAAGCTTTCTGAGAAACTGCTTAGTGTTCTGCTAATTCATCTCACAGAGTTACATGTGTATTTCGAGGATCTCTTTGCTAGCCCTATTTCTGTGGAATATGAGAACAGATATTTCGGATCCCTTTGAAGACTATAGGGCCAAAGGAAATATCCTCCGATAACAAAGAGAAAGAAGCTTTCTGAGAAACTTCTTTGTGTTCTGTGAAATCATCTCACAGAGTTACAGCTTTCCCCTGAAGAAGCCTTTCGCTAAGACAGTTCTTGTGGAATTGGCAAAGTGATATTTGGAAGCCCTTAGAGGGCTATCGTGAAAAAGGAAATATCCTCAGATGAAATCTGGAAGGAAGCTTTCTGAAAAACTGCTTAGTGTTCTGTCAATTCATCTCACAGAGTTACAAGTGTATTTCGAGGATCTCTTTGCTAGCCCTATTTCTTTCGAATCTGAGAACAGATATTTCGGATCTGTTTGAAGACTATAGGGCCAAAGGAAATATCCTCCGATAACAAAGAGAAAGAAGCTTTCTGAGAAACTTCTTTGTGTTCTGTGAAATCATCTCACAGAGTTACAGCTTTCCCCTGAAAAAGCCTTTCGCTAAGACAGTTCTTGTGGAATTGGAAAAGTGATATTTGGAAGCCTATGGAGGGCTATGTTGAAAAAGGAAATATCCTCAGATGAAATCTGGAAAGAAGCTTTCTGAGAAACTGCTTAGTGTTCTGTGAATTCATCTCACAGAGTTACATGTGTATTTCGAGGATCTCTTTGCTAGCCTTCTTTCTGTGGAATCTGAGAACAGATATTTCGGATCCCTTTGAAGACTATAGGGCCAAAGGAAATCTCCTCCGATAACAAAGAGAAAGAAGCTTTCTGAGAAACTTCTTTGTGTTCTGTGAAATCATCTCACAGAGTTACAGCTTTCCCCTCAAGAAGCCTTTCGCTAAGACAGTTCTTGTGGAATTTGCAAATTGATATTTGGAAGCCCATAGAGGGCTATGGTGAAAAAGGAAATATCCTCAGATGAAATCTGGAAAGAAGCTTTCTGAGAAACTGCTTAGTGTTCTGTGAATTCATCTCACAGAGTTACATGTGTATTTCGAGGATCTCTTTGCTAGCCTTCTCTCTGTGGAATCTGAGAACAGATATTTCAGATCCCTTTGAAGACTATGGGGCCGAAGGAAATATCCTCCGATAACAAAGAGAAAGAAGCTTTCTGAGAAACTTCTTTGTGTTCTGTGAAATCATCTCACAGAGTTACAGCTTTCCCCTCAAGAAGCCTTTCGCTAAGACAGTTCTTGTGGAATTGGAAAAGTGATATTTGGAAGCCCATAGAGGGCTATGGTGAAAAAGGAAATATCCTCAGATGAAATCTGGAAAGAAGCTTTCTGAGAAACTGCTTAGTGTTCTGTTAATTCATCTCACAGAGTTACATGTGTATATCGAGGATCTCTTTGCTCGCCTTCTTTCTGTGGAATCTGAGAACATATATTTCGGATCCCATTGAAGACTATAGGGCCAAAGGAAATACCCTCCGATAACAAAGAGAAAGAAGCTTTCTGAGAAACTTCTTTGTGTTCTGTGAAATCATCTCACAGAGTTACAGCTTTCCCCTAAAGAAGCCTTTGGCTAAGACAGTTCTTGTGGAATTGGCAAAGTGATATTTGGAAGCCCAGAGAGGGCTATGGTGAAAAAGGAAATATCCTCAGTTGAAATCTGGAAAGAAGCTTTCTGAGAAACTGCTTAGTGTTCTGTTAATTCATCTCACAGAGTTACATGTGTATTTCGAGGTTATCTTTGCTAGCCCTATTTCTGTGAAATCTGAGAACAGATATTTCGGATCCCTTTGAAGACTATAGGGCCAAAGGAAATATCCTCTGATAACATAGAGAAAGAAGCTTTCTGAGAAACTTTTTTGTGTTCTGTGAAATCATCTCACAGAGTTACAGCTTTCCCCTCAAGAAGCCTTTCGCTAAGACAGTTCTTGTGGAATTGGCAAAGTGATATTTGGAAGCCCATAGAGGGCTATGGTGAAAAAGGAAATAACCTCAGATGAAATCTGGAAAGAAGCTTTCTGAGAAACTGCTTAGTGTTCTGTGAATTCATCTCACAGAGTTACATGTGTATTTCGAGGATATCTTTGCTAGCCCTATTTCTGTGAAATCTGAGAACAGATATTTCGGATCCCTTTGAAGACTATAGGGCCAAAGTAAATATCCTCCGATAACAAAGAGAAAGAAGCTTTCTGAGAAACTTCTTTGTGTTCTGTGAAATCATCTCACAGAGTTCCAGCTTTCACCTGAAAAAGCCTTTCGCTAAGACAGTTCCTGTGGAATTGGCAAAGTGATATTTGGAATCCCATAGAGGGCTATGGTGAAAAAGGAAATATCCTCAGATGAAATCTGGAAAGAAGCTTTCTGCGAAACTGCTTAGTGTTCTGTGAATTCATCTCACAGAGTTACATGGGTATTTCGAGGATCTCTTTGCTATCCTTCTTTCTGTGGAATCTGAGAACAGATATTTCGGATCCCTTTGAAGAATATAGGGAGAAAGGAAATATTCTCCGATAACAAAGAGAAAGAAGCTTTCTGAGAAACTTCTTTGTGTTCTGTGAAATCATCTCACAGAGTTACAGCTTTCCCCTCAAGAAGCCTTTCGCTAAGACAGTTCTTGTGGAATTGGCAAAATGATATTTGGAAGCCCATGGAGGGCTATGGTGAAAAAGAAAATATCCTCAGATAAAATCTGGAAAGAAGTTTTCTGAGAAACTGCTTAGTGTTCTGTGAATTCATCTCACAGAGTTACATGTGTATTTCGAGGATCTCTTTGCTAGCCTTCTTTCTGTGGAATCTGAGAACAGATATTTCGGATCCCTTTGAAGACTATAGGGCCAAAGGAAATCTCCTCCGATAACAAAGAGAAAGAAGCTTTCTGAGAAACTTCTTTGTGTTCTGTGAAATCATCTCACAGAGTTACAGCTTTCCCCTGAAGAAGCCTTTCGCTAAGACAGTTCTTGTGGAATTGGAAAAGTGATATTTGGAAGCCCCTAGAGGGCTATGGTGAAAAAGTAAATATCATCAGATGAAATCTTGAAAGAAGCTTTCTGAGAAACTGCTTTGTGTTCTGTGAATTCATCTCACAGAGTTACATGTGTATTTCGAGGATTTCTTTGCTAGCCTTCTTTCTGTGGAATCTGAGAACAGATATTTCGGTTCCCTGTGAAGACTATAGGGCCAAAGGAAATCTCCTCCGATAACAAAGAGAAAGAAGCTTTCTGAGAAACTTCTTTGTGTTCTGAGAAATCATCTCACAGAGTTACAGCTTTCACCTCAAGAAGCCTTTCGCTAAGACAGTTCTTGTGGAATTGGCAAAGTGATATTTGGAAGCCCATAGTGGGCTCTGGTGAAAAAGGAAATATCCTCAGATGAAATCTGGAAAGAAGTTTTCTGAGAAACTGCTTAGTGTTCTGTTAATTCATCTCACAGAGTTACATGTGTATTTCGAGGATCTCTTTGCTAGCCTTCTTTCTGTGGAATCTGAGAACAGATATTTCGGATCCCTTTGAAGACTATAGGGCCAAAGGAAATATCCTCCGATAACAAAGAGAAAGAAGCTTTCTGAGAAGCTTCTTTGTGTTCTGTGAAATCATCTCACAGAGTTACAGCTTTCCCCTCAAGAAGCCTTTCGCTAAGACAGTTATTGTGGAATTGGCAAAGTGATATTTGGAAGCCCATAGAGGGCTATGGTGAAAAAGGAAATATCCTCATATGAAATCTGGAAAGAAGCTTTCTGAGAAACTGCTTAGTGTTCTGTTAATTCATCTCACAGAGTTACGTGAGTATTTCGAGGATCTCTTTGCTAGCCTTCTTTCTGTGGAATCTGAGAACAGATATTTCGGATGCCTTTGAAGACTATAGGGCCAAAGGAAATATCCTCCGATAACAAAGAGAAAGAAGCTTTCTGAGGAACTTCTTTGTGTTCTGTGAAATCATCTCACAGAGTTACAGCTTTCCCCTCCAGAAGCCTTTCGCTAAGACAGTTCTTGTGGAATTGCAAAGTGATATTTGGAAGCCCATAGAGGGCTATCGTGAAAAAGGAAATATCCTCAGATGAAATCTGGAAAGAAGCTTTGTGAGAAACTGCTTAGTGTTCTGAGAATTCATCTCACAGAGTTACATGTGTATTTCGAGGATCTCTTTGCTAGCCTTCTTTCTGTGGAATATGAGAACAGATATTTCGGATCCCTTTGAAGACTATAGGGCCAAAGGAAATATCCTCCGATAACAAAGAGAAAGAAGCTTTCTGAGAAACTTCTTTGTGTTCTGTGAAATCATCTCACAGAGTTACAGCTTTCCCCTGAAGAAGCCTTTCGCTAAGACAGTTCTTGTGGAATTGGCAAAGTGATATTTGGAAGCCCTTAGAGGGCTATCGTGAAAAAGGAAATATCCTCAGATGAAATCTGGAAGGAAGCTTTCTGAAAAACTGCTTAGTGTTCTGTCAATTCATCTCACAGAGTTACAAGTGTATTTCGAGGATCTCTTTGCTAGCCCTATTTCTTTCGAATCTGAGAACAGATATTTCGGATCTGTTTGAAGACTATAGGGCCAAAGGAAATATCCTCCGATAACAAAGAGAAAGAAGCTTTCTGAGAAACTTCTTTGTGTTCTGTGAAATCATCTCACAGAGTTACAGCTTTCCCCTGAAAAAGCCTTTCGCTAAGACAGTTCTTGTGGAATTGGAAAAGTGATATTTGGAAGCCTATGGAGGGCTATGTTGAAAAAGGAAATATCCTCAGATGAAATCTGGAAAGAAGCTTTCTGAGAAACTGCTTAGTGTTCTGTGAATTCATCTCACAGAGTTACATGTGTATTTCGAGGATCTCTTTGCTAGCCTTCTTTCTGTGGAATCTAAGAACAGATATTTCGGATCCCTTTGAAGACTATAGGGCCAAAGGAAATCTCCTCCGATAACAAAGAGAAAGAAGCTTTCTGAGAAACTTCTTTGTGTTCTGTGAAATCATCTCACAGAGTTACAGCTTTCCCCTCAAGAAGCCTTTCGCTAAGACAGTTCTTGTGGAATTTGCAAATTGATATTTGGAAGCCCATAGAGGGCTATGGTGAAAAAGGAAATATCCTCAGATGAAATCTGGAAAGAAGCTTTCTGAGAAACTGCTTAGTGTTCTGTGAATTCATCTCACAGAGTTACATGTGTATTTCGAGGATCTCTTTGCTAGCCTTCTCTCTGTGGAATCTGAGAACAGATATTTCAGATCCCTTTGAAGACTATGGGGCCGAAGGAAATATCCTCCGATAACAAAGAGAAAGAAGCTTTCTGAGAAACTTCTTTGTGTTCTGTGAAATCATCTCACAGAGTTACAGCTTTCCCCTCAAGAAGCCTTTCGCTAAGACAGTTCTTGTGGAATTGGAAAAGTGATATTTGGAAGCCCATAGAGGGCTATGGTGAAAAAGGAAATATCCTCAGATGAAATCTGGAAAGAAGCTTTCTGAGAAACTGCTTAGTGTTCTGTTAATTCATCTCACAGAGTTACATGTGTATATCGAGGATCTCTTTGCTAGCCTTCTTTCTGTGGAATCTGAGAACAGATATTTCGGATCCCATTGAAGACTATAGGGCCAAAGGAAATACCCTCCGATAACAAAGAGAAAGAAGCTTTCTGAGAAACTTCTTTGTGTTCTGTGAAATCATCTCACAGAGTTACAGCTTTCCCCTAAAGAAGCCTTTGGCTAAGACAGTTCTTGTGGAATTGGCAAAGTGATATTTGGAAGCCCATAGAGGGCTATGGTGAAAAAGGAAATATCCTCAGTTGAAATCTGGAAAGAAGCTTTCTGAGAAACTGCTTAGTGTTCTGTTAATTCATCTCACAGAGTTACATGTGTATTTCGAGGATCTCTTTGCTAGCCCTATTTCTGTGAAATCTGAGAACAGATATTTCGGATCTGTTTGAAGACTACAGGGCCAAAGGAAATATCCTCCGATAACAAAGAGAAAGAAGCTTTCTGAGAAACTTCTTTGTGTTCTGTGAAATCATCTCACAGAGTTACAGCTTTCCCCTGAAAAAGCCTTTCGCTAAGACAGTTCTTGTGGAATTGGAAAAGTGATATTTTGAAGCCTATGGAGGGCTATGTTGAAAAAGGAAATATCCTCAGATGAAATCTGGAAAGAAGCTTTCTGAGAAACTGCTTAGTGTTCTGTGAATTCATCTCACAGAGTTACATGTGTATTTCGAGGATCTCTTTGCTAGCCTTCCTTCTGTGGAATCTGAGAACAGATATTTCGGATCCCTTTGAAGACTATAGGGCCAAAGGAAATCTCCTCCGATAACAAAGAGAAAAAAGCTTTCTGAGAAACTTCTTTGTGTTCTGTGAAATCATCTCACAGACTTACAGCTTTCCCCTCAAGAAGCCTTTCGCTAAGACAGTTCTTGTGGAATTGGAAAAGTGATATTTGGAAGCCCATAGAGGGCTACAGTGAAAAAGGAAATATCCTCAGATGAAATCTGGAAAGAAGCTTTCTGAGAAACTGCTTAGTGTTCTGTGAATTCATCTCACAGAGTTACATGTGTATTTCGAGGATCTCTTTGCTAGCCCTATTTCTGTGGAATCTGAGAACAGATATTTCGGATCCCTTTGAAGACTATAGGGCCAAAGGAAATATCCTCCGATAACAAAGAGAAAGAAGTTTTCTGAGAAACTTCTTTGTGTTCTGTGAAATCATCTCACAGAGTTACAGCTTTCCCCTGAAAAAGCCTTTCGCTAAGACAGTTCTTGTGGAATTGGAAAAGTGATATTTTGAAGCCTATGGAGGGCTATGTTGAAAAAGGAAATATCCTCAGATGAAATCTGGAAAGAAGCTTTCTGAGAAACTGCTTAGTGTTCTGTGAATTCATCTCACAGAGTTACATGTGTATTTCGAGGATCTCTTTGCTAGCCTTCCTTCTGTGGAATCTGAGAACAGATATTTCGGATCCCTTTGAAGACTATAGGGCCAAAGGAAATCTCCTCCGATAACAAAGAGAAAAAAGCTTTCTGAGAAACTTCTTTGTGTTCTGTGAAATCATCTCACAGACTTACAGCTTTCCCCTCAAGAAGCCTTTCGCTAAGACAGTTCTTGTGGAATTGGAAAAGTGATATTTGGAAGCCCATAGAGGGCTACAGTGAAAAAGGAAATATCCTCAGATGAAATCTGGAAAGAAGCTTTCTGAGAAACTGCTTAGTGTTCTGTGAATTCATCTCACAGAGTTACATGTGTATTTCGAGGATCTCTTTGCTAGCCCTATTTCTGTGGAATCTGAGAACAGATATTTCGGATCCCTTTGAAGACTATAGGGCCAAAGGAAATATCCTCCGATAACAAAGAGAAAGAAGTTTTCTGAGAAACTTCTTTGTGTTCTGTGAAATCATCTCACAGAGTTACAGCTTTCCCCTGAAGAAGCCTTTCGCTAAGACAGTTCTTGTGGAATTGGCAAAGTGATATTTGGAAGCCCCTAGAGGGCTATGGTGAAAAAGTAAATATCATCAGATGAAATCTTGAAAGAAGCTTTCTGAGAAACTGCTTTGTGTTCTGAGAATTCATCTCACGGAGTTACATGTGTATTTCGAGGATCTCTTTGCTAGCCTTCTTTCTGTGGAATCTGAGAACAGATATTTCGGTTCCCGTTGAAGACTATAGGGCCAAAGGAAATATCCTCCGATAACAAAGAGAAAGAAGCTTTCTGAGAAACTTCTTTGTGTTCTGTGAAATCATCTCACAGAGCTACAGCTTTCCCCTGAAGATGCCTTTCGCTAAGACAGTTCTTGTGGAATTGGCAAAATGCTATTTGGAAGCCCTTAGAGGGCTATGGTGAAAAAGGAAATATCCTCAGATAAAATCTGGAAAGAAGCTTTCTGAGAAACTGCTTAGTGTATTGTTAATTGATCTCACAGAGTTACATGTGTATTTCGAGGATCTCTTTGCTAGCCCTATTTCTGTGCAATCTGAGAACAGATATTTCGGATCCCTTTGAAGACTATAGGGCCAAAGGAAATATCCTCCGATAACAAAGAGAAAGAAGCTTTCTGAGAAGCTTCTTTGTGTTCTGTGAAATCATCTCACAGAGTTACAGCTTTCCCCTCAAGAAGCCTTTCGCTAAGACAGTTCTTGTGGAATTTGCAAATTGATATTTGGAAGCCCATAGAGGGCTATGGTGAAAAAGGAAATATCCTCAGATGAAATCTGGAAAGAAGCTTTCTGAGAAACTGCTTAGTGTTCTGTGAATTCATCTCACAGAGTTACATGTGTATTTCGAGGATCTCTTTGCTAGCCTTCTCTCTGTGGAATCTGAGAACAGATATTTCGGATCCCTTTGAAGACTATGGGGCCGAAGGAAATATCCTCCGATAACAAAGAGAAATAAGCTTTCTGAGAAACTTCTTTGTGTTCTGTGAAATCATCTCACAGAGTTACAGCTTTCCCCTCAAGAAGCCTTTCGCTAAGACAGTTCTTGTGGAAATGGCAAAGTGATATTTGGAGGCCCATAGAGGGCTATGGTGAAAAAGGAAATAAACTCAGATGAAACCTGGAAAGAAGCTTTGTGAGAAACTGCTTAGTGTTCTGTGAATTCAGCTCACAGAGTTACATGTGTATTTCGAGTTTCTCTTTGCTATCCTTCTTTCTCTGGAATCTGAGAACAGATATTTTGGATCCCTTTGAAGACTATAGGGCCAAAGGAAATATCCTCCGATAACAAAGAGAAAGAAGCTTTCTGAGAAATTTCTTTGTGTTCTGTGAAATCATCTCACAGAGTTACAGCTTTCCCCTCAAGAAGCCTTTCGCTAAGACAGTTCTTGTGGAATTGGCAAAGTGATATTTGGAAGCCCATAGAGGGCTATGGTGAAAAAGGAAATAACCTCAGATGAAATCTGGAAAGAAGCTTTCTGAGAAACTGCTTAGTGTTCTGTGAATTCATCTCACAGAGTTACATGTGTATTTGGAGGATATCTTTGCTAGCCCTATTTCTGTGAAATCTGAGAACAGATATTTCGGATCCCTTTGAAGACTATAGGGCCAAAGTAAATATCCTCCGATAACAAAGAGAAAGAAGCTTTCTGAGAAACTTCTTTGTGTTCTGTGAAATCATCTCACAGAGTTCCAGCTTTCACCTGAAAAAGCCTTTCGCTAAGACAGTTCCTGTGGAATTGGCAAAGTGATATTTGGAATCCCATGGAGGGCTATGGTGAAAAAGGAAATATCCTCAGATGAAATCTGGAAAGAAGCTTTCTGCGAAACTGCTTAGTGTTCTGTGAATTCATCTCACAGAGTTACATGGGTATTTCGAGGATCTCTTTGCTATCCTTCTTTCTGTGGAATTTGAGAACAGATATTTCGGATCCCTTTGAAGAATATAGGGAGAAAGGAAATATTCTCCGATAACAAAGAGAAAGAAGCTTTCTGAGAAACTTCTTTGTGTTCTGTGAAATCATCTCACAGAGTTACAGCTTTCCCCTCAAGAAGCCTTTCGCTAAGACAGTTCTTGTGGAATTGGCAAAATGATATTTGGAAGCCCATGGAGGGCTATGGTGAAAAAGAAAATATCCTCAGATAAAATCTGGAAAGAAGTTTTCTGAGAAACTGCTTAGTGTTCTGTGAATTCATCTCACAGAGTTACATGTGTATTTCGAGGATCTCTTTGCTAGCCTTCTTTCTGTGGAATCTGAGAACAGATATTTCGGATCCCTTTGAAGACTATAGGGCCAAAGGAAATCTCCTCCGATAACAAAGAGAAAGAAGCTTTCTGAGAAACTTCTTTGTGTTCTGTGAAATCATCTCACAGAGTTACAGCTTTCCCCTGAAGAAGCCTTTCGCTAAGACAGTTCTTGTGGAATTGGCAAAGTGATATTTGGAAGCCCCTAGAGGGCTATGGTGAAAAAGTAAATATCATCAGATGAAATCTTGAAAGAAGCTTTCTGAGAAACTGCTTTGTGTTCTGTGAATTCATCTCACAGAGTTACATGTGTATTTCGAGGATTTCTTTGCTAGCCTTCTTTCTGTGGAATCTGAGAACAGATATTTCGGTTCCCTGTGAAGACTATAGGGCCAAAGGAAATCTCCTCCGATAACAAAGAGAAAGAAGCTTTCTGAGAAACTTCTTTGTGTTCTGAGAAATCATCTCACAGAGTTACAGCTTTCCCCTCAAGAAGCCTTTCGCTAAGACAGTTCTTGTGGAATTGGCAAAGTGATATTTGGAAGCCCTTAGAGGGCTATGGTGAAAAAGGAAATATCCTCAGATGAAATCTGGAAAGAAGCTTTCTGAGAAACTGCTTAGTGTTCTGTGAATTCATCTCACAGAGTTACATGTGTATTTCGAGGGTCTCTTTGCTAGCCCTATTTCTGTGGATTCTGAGAACAGATATTTCGGATCCCTTTGAAGACTATAGGGCCAAAGGAAATATTCTCCGATAACAAAGAGAAAGAAGCTTTCTGAGAAACTTCTTTGTGTTTCGTGAAATCATCTCACAGAGTTACAGCTTTCCCCTAAAGAAGCCTTTCGCTAAGAGAGTTCTTGTGGAATTGGCAAAGTGATATTTGGAAGCCCCTAGAGGGCTATGGTGAAAAAGTAAATATCATCAGATGAAATCTTGAAAGAAGCTTTCTGAGAAACTGCTTTGTGTTCTGTGAATTCATCTCACAGAGTTACATGTGTATTTCGAGGATCTCTTTGCTAGCCTTTTTCTGTGGAATCTGAGAACAGATATTTCGGTTCCCTTTGAAGACTATAGGGCCAAAGGAAATCTCCTCCGATAACAAAGAGAAAGAAGCTTTCTGAGAATCTTCTTTGTGTTCTGAGAAATCATCTCACAGAGTTACAGCTTTCCCCTCAAGAAGCCTTTCGCTAAGACAGTTCTTGTGGAATTGGCAAAGTGATATTTGGAAGCCCATAGTGGGCTCTGGTGAAAAAGGAAATATCCTCAGATGAAATCTGGAAAGAAGCTTTCTGCGAAACTGCTTAGTGTCCTGTGAATTCATCTCACAGAGTTACATGTGTATTTCGAGGATCTCTTTGCTAGGCCTATTTCTGTGAAATCTGAGAATAGATATTTCGGATCCCTTTGAAGACTATAGGGCCAAAGGAAATATCCTCCGATAACAAAGAGAAAGAAGCTTTCTGAGAAACTTCTTTGTGTTCTGTGAAATCGTCTCACAGAGTTACAGCTTTTCCCTCAAGAAGCCTTTCGCTAAGACAGTTCTTGTGGAATTGGCAAAATGATATTTGGAAGCCCATGGAGGGCTATGGTGAAAAAGTAAATATCCTCAGATAAAATCTGGAAAGAAGTTTTCTGAGAAACTGCTTAGTGTTCTGTGAATTCATCTCACAGTGTTACATGTGTATTTCGAGGATATCTTTGCTAGCCTTCTTTCTGTGGAATCTGAGAACAGATATTTCGGATCCCTTTGAAGACAGTAGGGCCAAAGGAAATATCCTCCGATAACAAAGAGAAAGAAGCTTTCTGAGAAACTTCTTTGTGTTCTGTGAAATCATCTCACAGAGTTACAGCTTTCCCCTCAAGAAGCCTTTCGCTAAGACAGTTCTTGTGGAATTGGAAAAGTGATATTTGGAAGCCCATAGAGGACTCTGGTGAAAAAGGAAATATCCTCAGGTGAAATCTGGAAAGAAGCTTTCTGAGAAACTGCTTAGTGTTCTGTTAATTCATCTCACAGAGTTACATGAGTATTTCGAGGATCTCTTTGCTAGCCTTCTTTCTGTGGAATCTGAGAACAGATATTTCTGATCCCTTTGAAGACTATAGGGCCAAAGGAAATATCCTCCGATAACAAAGAGAAAGAAGCTTTCTGAGGAACTTCTTTGTGTTCTGTGAAATCATCTCACAGAGTTACAGATTTCCCCTCCAGAAGCCTTTCGCTAAGACAGTTCTTGTGGAATTGCAAAGTGATATTTGGAAGCCCATAGAGGGCTATCGTGAAAAAGGAAATATCCTCAGATGAAATCTGGAAAGAAGCTTTCTGAGAAACGGCTTAGTGTTCTGTGAATTCATCTCACAGAGTTACATGTGTATTTCGAGGATCTCTTTGCTAGCCTTATTTCTGTGGAATCTGAGAACAGATATTTTGGATCCTTTTAAGACTATAGGGCCAAAGGAAATATCCTCCGATAACAAAGAGAAAGAAGCTTTCTGAGAAACTTCTTTGTGTTCTGTGAAATCATCTCACAGAGTTACAGCTTTCCCCTCAAGAAGCCTTTCGCTAAGACAGTTCTTGTGGAATAGGAAAAGTGATATTTGGAAGCCCATAGAGGGCTCTGGTGAAAAAGGAAATATCCTCAGATGAAATCTGGAAAGAAGCTTTCTGAGAAAGTGCTTAGTGTTCTGTTAATTCATCTCACAGTGTTACATGTTTATATGAAGGATCTCTTTGCTAGCCTTCTTTCTGTGGAATCTGAGAACAGTTATTTCGGATCCCTTTGAAGACTATAGGGCCAAAGTAAATATCCTCCGATAACAAAGAGAAAGAAGCTTTCTGAGAAACTTCTTTGTGTTCTGTGAAATCATCTCCCAGAGTTACAGCTTTCCCCTGAAGAAGCCTTTCGCTAAGACAGTTCTTGTGGAATTGGCAAAGTGATATTTGGAAGCCCATAGAGGGCTATGGTGAAAAAGGAAATATCCTCAAATGAAATCTGGAAAGAAGCTTTCTGAGAAACTGCTTAGTGTTCTGTGAATTCATCTCACAGAGTTACAAGTGTATTTCGAGGATCTCTTTGCTAGCCCTATTTCTTTCGAATCTGAGAACAGATATTTCGGATCTGTGTGAAGACTATAGGGCCAAAGGAAATATCCTCCGATCACAAAGAGAAAGAAGCTTTCTGAGAAACTTCTTTGTATTCTGTGAAATCATCTCACAGAGTTACAGCTTTCCCCTCAAGAAGCCTTTCGCTAAGGCAGTTCTTGTGGAATTGGCAAAGTGATATTTGGAAGCCCATAGAGGGCTCTGGTGAAAAAGGAAATATCCTCAGATGAAATCTGGAAAGAAGCTTTCTGAGAAACTGCTTAGTGTTCTGTTAATTCATCTCACAGAGTTACATGTGTATTTCGAGGATCTCTTTGCTAGCCCTATTTCTGTGAAATCTGAGAATAGATATTTCGGATCCCTTTGAAGACTATAGGGCCAAAGGAAATATCCTCCGATAACAAAGAGAAAGAAGCTTTCTGAGAAACTTCTTTGTGTTCTGTGAAATCATCTCACAGAGTTACAGCTTTCCCCTCAAGAAGCCTTGCGCTAAGACAGTTCTTGTGGAATTGGCAAAATGATATTTGGAAGCCCATGGAGGGCTATGGTGAAAAAGAAAATATCCTCAGATAAAATCTGGAAAGAAGTTTTCTGAGAAACTGCTTAGTGTTCTGTGAATTCATCTCACAGTGTTACATGTGTATTTCGAGGATCTCTTTGCTAGCCTTCTTTCTGTGGAATCTGAGAACAGATATTTCGGATCCCTTTGAAGACTATAGGGCCAAAGGAAATATCCTACGATAACAAAGAGAAAGAAGCTTTCCGAGAAACTACTTTGTGTTCTGTGAAATCATCTCACAGAGTTACAGCTTTCCTCTCAAGAAGCCTTTCGCTAATACAGTTCTTGTGGAATTGGCAAAGTGATATTTCGAAGCCCCTAGAGGGCTATGGTGAAAAAGGAAATAACCTCAGATGAAATCTGGAAAGAAGCTTTGTGAGAAACTGCTTAGTGTTCTGTGAATTCATCTCACAGAGTTACATGTGTATTCCGAGGATCTCTTTGCTAGCCTTCTTTCTGTGGAATCTGAGAACAGATATTTCGGATCCCTTTGAAGACTATAGGGCCAAAGGAAATATCCTCCGATAACAAAGAGAAAGAAGCTTTCTGAGAAACTTCTTTGTGTTCTGTGAAATCATCTCACAGAGTTACAGCTTTCCCCTCAAGAAGCCTTTCGCTAAGACAGTTCTTCTGGAATTGGCAAAGTGATATTTGGAAGCTCAGAGAGGGCTATGGTGAAAAAGGAAATATCCTCAGATGAAAACTGGAAAGAAGCTTTCTGAGAAACTGCTTTGTGTTCTGTGAATTCACCTCACAGAGTTACATGTGTATATCGAGGATCTCTTTGCTAGCCCTATTTCTGTGGAATCTGAGAACAGATATTTCGGATCCCTTTGAAGACTATAGGGCCAAAGGAAATATCCTCCGATAGCAAAGAGAAAGAAGCTTTCTGAGAAGCTTCTTTGTGTTCTGTGAAATCATCTCACAGAGTTACAGCTTACCCCTCAAGAAGCCTTTCGCTAAGACAGTTCTTGTGGAAATAGCAAAGTGATATTTGGAAGCCCATAGAGGACTCTGGTGAAAAAGGAAATATCCTCAGATGAAATCTGGAAAGAAGCTTTCTGAGAAACTGCTTAGTGTTCTGTTAATTCATCTCACACAGTTACATGTGTATTTCGAGGATCTCTTTGCTAGCCTTCTTTCTGTGGAATCTGAGAAACGATATCTCGGATCCCTTTGAAGACTATAGGGCCAAAGGAAATATCCTCCGATAACAAAGAGAAAGAAGCTTTCTGAGAAACTTCTTTGTGTTCTGTGAAATCATCTCACAGAGTTACAGCTTTCCCCTCAAAAGCCTTTCGCTAAAACAGGTCTTGTGGAATAGGAAAAGTGATATTTGTAAGCCCATAGAGGGCTATGGTGAAAAAGGAAATATCCTCAGATGAAATCTGGAAAGAAGCTTTCTGCGAAACTGCTTAGTGTTCTGTGAATTCATCTCACAGAGTTACATGGGTATTTCGAGGATCTCTTTGCTATCCTTCTTTCTGTGGAATCTGAGAACAGATATTTCGGATCCCTTTGAAGAATATAGGGCCAAAGGAAATATCCTCCGATAACAAAGAGAAAGAAGCTTTCTGATAAACGTCTTTGTGTTCTGTGAAATCATCTCACAGAGTTACAGATTTCCCCTCAAGAAGCCTTTCGCTAAGACAGTTCTTGTGGAATTGGAAAAATGATATTTGGAAGCCCATGGAGGGCTTTGGTGAAAAAGAAAATATCCTCAGATGAAATCTGGAAAGAAGCTTTCTGAGAAACTGCTTTGTGTTCTGTGAATTCATCTCACAGAGTTACATGTGTATTTCGAGGATCTCTTTGCTAGCCTTCTTTCTGTGGAATCTGAGAACAGATATTTCGGTTCCCTTTGAAGACTATAGGGCCAAAGGAAATCTCCTCCGATAACAAAGAGAAAGAAGCTTTCTGAGAAACTTCTTTGTGTTCTGAGAAATCATCTCACAGAGTTACAGCTTTCCCCTCCAGAAGCCTTTCGCTAAGACAGTTCTTGTGGAATTGGCAAAGTGATATTTGGAAGCCCATAGTGGTCTCTGGTGAGAAAGGAAATATCCTCAGATGAAATCTGGAAAGAAGCTTTCTGCGAAACTGCTTAGTGTTCTGTGAATTCATCTCACAGAGTTACATGTGTATTTCGAGGATCTCTTTGCTAGCCTTCTTTCTGTGGAATCTGAGAACAGATATTTCGGATCCCTTTGAAGACTATAGGGCCAAAGGAAATATCCTCCGATGACAAAGAGAAAGAAGCTTTCCGAGAAACTACTTTGTGTTCTGTGAAATCATCTCACAGAGTTACAGCTTTCCTCTCAAGAAGCCTTTCGCTAATACAGTTCTTGTGGAATTGGCAAAGTGATATTTCGAAGCCCCTAGAGGGCTATGGTGAAAAAGGAAATAACCTCAGATGAAATCTGGAAAGAAGCTTTCTGAGAAACTGCTTAGTGTTCTGTGAATTCATCTCACAGAGTTACATGTGTATTCCGAGGATCTCTTTGCTAGCCTTCTTTCTGTGGAATCTGAGAACAGATATTTCGGATCCCTTTGAAGACTATAGGGCCAAAGGAAATATCCTCCGATAACAAAGAGAAAGAAGCTTTCTGAGAAACTTCTTTGTGTTCTGTGAAATCATCTCACAGAGTTACAGCTTTCCCCTCAAGAAGCCTTTCGCTAAGACAGTTCTTCTGGAATTGGAAAAGTGATATTTGGAAGCTCAGAGAGGGCTATGGTGAAAAAGGAAATATCCTCAGATGAAAACTGGAAAGAAGCTTTCTGAGAAACTTCTTTGTGTTCTGTGAATTCATCTCACAGAGTTACATGTGTATTTCGAGGATCTCTTTACTAGCCCTATTTCTGTGGAATCTGAGAACAGATATTTCGGATCCCTTTGAAGACTATAGGGCGAAAGGAAATATCCTCCGATAACAAAGAGAAAGAAGCTTTCTGAGAAGCTTCTTTGTGTTCTGTGAAATCATCTCCCAGAGTTACAGCTTTCCCCTGAAAAAGCCTGTCGCTAAGACAGTTCTTATGGAATTGGCAAAGTGATATTTGGAAGCCCATAGAGGGCTATGGTGAAAAAGGAAATATCCTCAGATGAAATCTGGAAAGAAGCTTTCTGAGAAACTGCTTAGTGTTCTGTTAATTCATCTAACAGAGTTACATGTGTATTTCGAGGATCTCTTTGCTAGCCTTCTTTCTGTGGAATCTGAGAACAGATATTTCTGATCCCTTTGAAGACTATAGGGCCAAAGGAAATATCCTCCGATAACAAAGAGAAAGAAGCTTTCTGATGATCTTCTTTGTGTTCTGTGAAATCATCTCACAGAGTTACAGCTTTCCCCTCCAGAAGCCTTTCGCTAAGACAGTTCTTGTGGAATTGCAAAGTGATATTTGGAAGCCCATAGTGGGCTCTGGTGAAAAAGGAAATATCCTCAGATGAAATCTGGAAAGAAGCTTTCTGAGAAACTGCTTAGTGTTCTGTGAATTCATCTCACAGAGTTACATGTGTATTTCGAGGATCTCTTTGCTAGCCTTCTTTCTGTGGAATCTGAGAACAGATATTTCGGATCCCTTTGAAGACTATAGGGCCAAAGGAACTATCCTCCGATAACAAAGAGAAAGAAGCTTTCTGAGAAGCTTCTTTGTGTTCTGTGAAATCATCTCACAGAGTTACAGCTTTCCCCTCAAGAAGCCTTTCGCTAAGACAGTTCTTGTGGAAATAGCAAAGTGATATTTGGAAGCCCATAGAGGACTCTGGTGAAAAAGGAAATATCCTCAGATGAAATCCTGAAAGAAGCTTTCTGAGAAACTGCTTAGTGTTCTGTTAATTCATCTCACACAGTTACATGTGTATTTCGAGGATCTCTTTGCTAGCCTTCTTTCTGTGGAATCTGAGAACAGATATTTCGGATCCCTTTGAAGACTATAGGGCCAAAGGAAATATCCTCCGATAACAAAGAGAAAGAAGCTTTCTGAGGAACTTCTTTGTGTTCTGTGAAATCATCTCACAGAGTTACAGCTTTCCCCTCAAGAAGCCTTTCGCTAAAACAGGTCTTGTGGAATAGGAAAAGTGATATTTGTAAGCCCATAGAGGGCTATGGTGAAAAAGGAAATATCCTCAGATGAAATCTGGAAAGAAGCTTTCTGCGAAACTGCTTAGTGTTCTTTGAATTCATCTCACAGAGTTACATGGGTATTTCGAGGATCTCTTTGCTATCCTTCTTTTGTGGAATCTGAGAACAGATATTCCGGATCCCTTTGAAGAATATAGGGCCAAAGGAAATCTCCTCCGATAACAAAGAGAAAGAAGCTTTCTGAGAAACTTCTTTGTGTTCTGAGAAATCATCTCACAGAGTTACAGCTTTCCCCTCAACAAGCCTTTCGCTAAGACAGTTCTTGTGGAATTGGCAAAGTGATATTTGGAAGCCCATAGTGGGCTCTGGTGAAAAAGGAAATATCCTCAGATGAAATCTGGAAAGAAGCTTTCTGCGAAACTGCTTAGTGTTCTGTGAATTCATCTCACAGAGTTACATGTGTATTTCGAGGATCTCTTTGCTAGCCTTCTTTCTGTGGAATCTGAGAACAGATATTTCGGATCCCTTTGAAGACTATAGGGCCAAAGGAAATATCCTCCGATAACAAAGAGAAAGAAGCTTTCCGAGAAACTACTTTGTGTTCTGTGAAATCATCTCACAGAGTTACAGCTTTCCTCTCAAGAAGCCTTTCGCTAATACAGTTCTTGTGGAATTGGCAAAGTGATATTTCGAAGCCCCTAGAGGGCTATGGTGAAAAAGGAAAAAACCTCAGATGAAATCTGGAAAGAAGCTTTCTGAGAAACTGCTTAGTGTTCTGTGAATTCATCTCACAGAGTTACATGTGTATTGCGAGGATCTCTTTGCTATCCTTATTTCTGTGGAATCTGAGAACAGATATTTCGGATCCCTTTGAAGACTATAGGGCCAAAGGAAATATCCTCCGATAACAAAGAGAAAGAAGCTTTCTGAGACACTTCTTTGTGTTCTGTGAAATCATCTCACAGAGTTACAGCTTTCCCCTCAAGAAGCCTTTCGCTAAGACAGTTCTTCTGGAATTGGCAAAGTGATATTTGGAAGCTCAGAGAGGGCTATGGTGAAAAAGGAAATATCCTCTGATGAAAACTGGAAAGAAGCTTTCTGAGAAACTGCTTAGTGTTCTGTGAATTCATCTCACAGAGTTACATATGTATTTCGAGGATCTCTTTGCTAGCCCTATTTCTGTGGAATCTGAGAACAGATATTTCGGATCCCTTTGAAGACTATAGGGCCAAAGGAAATATCCTCCGATAACAAAGAGAAAGAAGCTTTCTGAGAAGCTTCTTTGTGTTCTGTGAAATCATCTCCCAGAGTTACAGCTTTCCCCTCAAGAAGCCTTTCACTAAGACAGTTCTTGTGGAATTGGGAAAGTGATATTTGGAAGCCCATAGAGGGCTATGGTGAAAAAGGAAATATCCTCAGATGAAATCTGGAAAGAAGCTTTCTGAGAAAGTGCTTAGTGTTCTGTCAATTCATCTCACAGAGTTAAAAGTGTATTTCGAGGATCTCTTTGCTAGCCCTATTTCTTTCGAATCTGAGAACAGATATTTCGGATCCCTTTGAAGACTATAGGGCCAAAGGAAATATCCTCCGATAACAAAGAGAAAGAAGCTTTCTGAGAAACTTCTTTGTGTTCTGTGAAATCATCTCACAGAGTTACAGCTTTCCCCTGAAAAAGCCTTTCGCTAAGACAGTTCTTGTGGAATTGGCAAAGTGATATTTGGAAGCCTATGGAGGGCTATGTTGAAAAAGGAAATATCCTCAGATGAAATCTGGAAAGAAGCTTTCTGAGAAACTGCTTAGTGTTCTGTGAATTCATCTCACAGAGTTACATGTTTATTTCGAGGATCTCTTTGCTAGCCTTCTCTCTCTGGAATCTGAGAACAGATATTTCGGATCCCTTTGAAGACTATAGGGCCAAAGGAAATATCCTCCGATAACAAAGAGAAAGAAGCTTTCTGAGAAACTTCTTTGTGTTCTGTGAAATCATCTCACAGAGTTACAGCTTTACCCTCAAGAAGCCTTTCGCTAAAACAGGTCTTGTGGAATTGGCAAAGTGATATTTGGAAGCCGATAGAGGACTCTGGTGAAAAAGGAAATATCGTCAGATGAAATCTGGAAAGAAGCTTTCTGCGAAACTGCTTAGTGTTCTGTGAATTCATCTCACAGAGTTACATGTGTATTTCGAGGATCTCTTTGCTATCCTTCTTTCTGTGGAATCTGAGAACAGATATTTCGGATCTCTTTGAAGAATATAGGGCCAAAGGAAATATCCTCCGATAAAAAAGAGAAAGAAGCTTTCTGAGAAAATTCTTTGTGTTCTGTGAAATCATCTCACAGAGTTACAGGTTTCCCCTCAAGAAGCCTTTCGCTAAGTCAGTTCTTGTGGAATTGGCAAAATGATATTTGGAAGCCCATAGAGGGCTATGGTGAAAAAGAAAATATCCTCAGATGAAATCTGGAAAGAAGCTTTCTGAGAAACTGCTTTGTGTTCTGTGATTTCATCTCACAGAGTTACATGTGTATTTCGAGGATCTCTTTGCTACCCTTCTTTCTGTGGAATCTGAGAACAGATATTTCGGATCCCTTTGAAGACTATAGGGCCAAAGGAAATATCCTCCGATAACAAAGAGAAAGAAGCTTTCTGAGAAACTTCTTTGTGTTCTGTTAAATCATCTCACAGAGTTACAGCTTTCCCCTCAAGAAGCCTTTCGCTAAGACAGTTCTTGTGGAATTGGCAAAGTGATATTTGGAAGCCAATAGGGGGCTCTGATGAAAAAGGAAATATCCTCAGATGAAATCTGGAAAGAAGCTTTCTGCGAAACTGCTTAGTGTTCTGTGAATTCATCTCACAGAGTTACATGTGTATTTCGAGGATCTCTTTGCTAGCCTTCTTTCTGTGGAGTCTCAGAACAGATATTTCGGATCCCTTTGAAGACTATAGGGCCAAAGGAAATATCCTCCGATAACAAAGAGAAAGAAGCTTTCTGAGAAACTTCTTTGTGTTCTGTGAAATCATCTCACAGAGTTACAGCTTTCCCCTCAAGAAGCCTTTCGCTAAGACAGTTCTTCTGGAATTGGAAAAGTGATATTTGGAAGCTCAGAGAGGGCTATGGTGAAAAAGGAAATATCCTCAGATGAAAACTGGAAAGAAGCTTTCTGAGAAACTTCTTTGTGTTCTGTGAATTCATCTCACAGAGTTACATGTGTATTTCCAGGATCTCGTTACTAGCCCTATTTCTGTGGAATCTGAGAACAGATATTTCGGATCCCTTTGAAGACTATAGGGCGAAAGGAAATATCCTCCGATAACAAAGAGAAAGAAGCTTTCTGAGAAGCTTCTTTGTGTTCTGTGAAATCATCTCCCAGAGTTACAGCTTTCCCCTGAAAAAGCCTGTCGCTAAGACAGTTCTTGTGGAATTGGCAAAGTGATATTTGGAAGCCCATAGAGGGCTATGGTGAAAAAGGAAATATCCTCAGATGAAATCTGGAAAGAAGCTTTCTGAGAAACTGCTTAGTGTTCTGTTAATTCATCTAACAGAGTTACATGTGTATTTCGAGGATCTCTTTGCTAGCCTTCTTTCTGTGGAATCTGAGAACAGATATTTCTGATCCCTTTGAAGACTATAGGGCCAAAGGAAATATCCTCCGATAACAAAGAGAAAGAAGATTTCTGATGATCTTCTTTGTGTTCTGTGAAATCATCTCCCAGAGTTACAGCTTTCCCCTCCAGAAGCCTTTCGCTAAGACAGTTCTTGTGGAATTGCAAAGTGATATTTGGAAGCCCATAGTGGGCTCTGGTGAAAAAGGAAATATCCTCAGATGAAATCTGGAAAGAAGCTTTCTGAGAAACTGCTTAGTATTCTGTGAATTCATCTGACAGAGTTACATGTGTATTTCGAGGATCTCTTTGCTAGCCTTCTTTCTGTGGAATCTGAGAACAGATATTTCGGATCCCTTTGAAGACTATAGGGCCAAAGGAACTATCCTCCGATAACAAAGAGAAAGAAGCTTTCTGAGAAGCTTCTTTGTGTTCTGTGAAATCATCTCACAGAGTTACAGCTTTCCCCTCAAGAAGCCTTTCGCTAAGACAGTTCTTGTGGAAATAGCAAAGTGATATTTGGAAGCCCATAGAGGACTCTGGTGAAAAAGGAAATATCCTCAGATGAAATCCTGAAAGAAGCTTTCTGAGAAACTGCTTAGTGTTCTGTTAATTCATCTCACACAGTTACATGTGTATTTCGAGGATCTCTTTGCTAGCCTTCTTTCTGTGGAATCTGAGAACAGATATTTCGGATCCCTTTGAAGACTATAGGGCCAAAGGAAATATCCTCCGATAACAAAGAGAAAGAAGCTTTCTGAGGAACTTCTTTGTGTTCTGTGAAATCATCTCACAGAGTTACAGCTTTCCCCTCAAGAAGCCTTTCGCTAAAACAGGTCTTGTGGAATAGGAAAAGTGATATTTGTAAGCCCATAGAGGGCTATGGTGAAAAAGGAAATATCCTCAGATGAAATCTGGAAAGAAGCTTTCTGCGAAACTGCTTAGTGTTCTTTGAATTCATCTCACAGAGTTACATGGGTATTTCGAGGATCTCTTTGCTATCCTTCTTTTGTGGAATCTGAGAACAGATATTCCGGATCCCTTTGAAGAATATAGGGCCAAAGGAAATCTCCTCCGATAACAAAGAGAAAGAAGCTTTCTGAGAAACTTCTTTGTGTTCTGAGAAATCATCTCACAGAGTTACAGCTTTCCCCTCAACAAGCCTTTCGCTAAGACAGTTCTTGTGGAATTGGCAAAGTGATATTTGGAAGCCCATAGTGGGCTCTGGTGAAAAAGGAAATATCCTCAGATGAAATCTGGAAAGAAGCTTTCTGCGAAACTGCTTAGTGTTCTGTGAATTCATCTCACAGAGTTACATGTGTATTTCGAGGATCTCTTTGCTAGCCTTCTTTCTGTGGAATCTGAGAACAGATATTTCGGATCCCTTTGAAGACTATAGGGCCAAAGGAAATATCCTCCGATAACAAAGAGAAAGAAGCTTTCCGAGAAACTACTTTGTGTTCTGTGAAATCATCTCACAGAGTTACAGCTTTCCTCTCAAGAAGCTTTTCGCTAATACAGTTCTTGTGGAATTGGCAAAGTGATATTTCGAAGCCCCTAGAGGGCTATGGTGAAAAAGGAAAAAACCTCAGATGAAATCTGGAAAGAAGCTTTCTGAGAAACTGCTTAGTGTTCTGTGAATTCATCTCACAGAGTTACATGTGTATTCCGAGGATCTCTTTGCTATCCTTATTTCTGTGGAATCTGAGAACAGATATTTCGGATCCCTTTGAAGACTATAGGGCCAAAGGAAATATCCTCCGATAACAAAGAGAAAGAAGCTTTCTGAGAAACTTCTTTGTGTTCTGTGAAATCATCTCACAGAGTTACAGCTTTCCCCTCAAGAAGCCTTTCGCTAAGACAGTTCTTCTGGAATTGGCAAAGTGATATTTGGAAGCTCAGAGAGGGCTATGGTGAAAAAGGAAATATCCTCTGATGAAAACTGGAAAGAAGCTTTCTGAGAAACTGCTTAGGGTTCTGTGAATTCATCTCACAGAGTTACATATGTATTTCGAGGATCTCTTTGCTAGCCCTATTTCTGTGGAATCTGAGAACAGATATTTCGGATCCCTTTGAAGACTATAGGGCCAAAGGAAATATCCTCCGATAACAAAGAGAAAGAAGCTTTCTGAGAAGCTTCTTTGTGTTCTGTGAAATCATCTCCCAGAGTTACAGCTTTCCCCTGAAGAAGCCTTTCACTAAGACAGTTCTTGTGGAATTGGGAAAGTGATATTTGGAAGCCCATAGAGGGCTATGGTGAAAAAGGAAATATCCTCAGATGAAATCTGGAAAGAAGCTTTCTGAGAAAGTGCTTAGTGTTCTGTCAATTCATCTCACAGAGTTAAAAGTGTATTTCGAGGATCTCTTTGCTAGCCCTATTTCTTTCGAATCTGAGAACAGATATTTCGGATCCCTTTGAAGACTATAGGGCCAAAGGAAATATCCTCCGATAACAAAGAGAAAGAAGCTTTCTGAGAAACTTCTTTGTGTTCTGTGAAATCATCTCACAGAGTTACAGCTTTCCCCTGAAAAAGCCTTTCGCTAAGACATTTCTTGTGGAATTGGCAAAGTGATATTTGGAAGCCAATGGAGGGCTATGTTGAAAAAGGAAATATCCTCAGATGAAATCTGGAAAGAAGCTTTCTGAGAAACTGCTTAGTGTTCTGTGAATTCATCTCACAGAGTTACATGTTTATTTCGAGGATCTCTTTGCTAGCCTTCTCTCTCTGGAATCTGAGAACAGATATTTCGGATCCCTTTGAAGACTATAGGGCCAAAGGAAATATCCTCCGATAACAAAGAGAAAGAAGCTTTCTGAGAAACTTCTTTGTGTTCTGTGAAATCATCTCACAGAGTTACAGCTTTACCCTCAAGAAGCCTTTCGCTAAAACAGGTCTTGTGGAATTGGCAAAGTGATATTTGGAAGCCCATAGAGGACTCTGGTGAAAAAGGAAATATCCTCAGATGAAATCTGGAAAGAAGCTTTCTGCGAAACTGCTTAGTGTTCTGTGAATTCATCTCACAGAGTTACATGGGTATTTCGAGGATCTCTTTGCTATCCTTCTTTCTGTGGAATCTGAGAACAGATATTTCGGATCTCTTTGAAGAATATAGGGCCAAAGGAAATATCCTCCGATAAAAAAGAGAAAGAAGCTTTCTGAGAAAATTCTTTGTGTTCTGTGAAATCATCTCACAGAGTTACAGGTTTCCCCTCAAGAAGCCTTTCGCTAAGACAGTTCTTGTGGAATTGGCAAAATGATATTTGGAAGCCCATAGAGGGCTATGGTGAAAAAGAAAATATCCTCAGATGAAATCTGGAAAGAAGCTTTCTGAGAAACTGCTTTGTGTTCTGTGATTTCATCTCACAGAGTTACATGTGTATTTCGAGGATCTCTTTGCTACCCTTCTTTCTGTGGAATCTGAGAACAGATATTTCGGATCCCTTTGAAGACTATAGGGCCAAAGGAAATATCCTCCGATAACAAAGAGAAAGAAGCTTTCTGAGAAACTTCTTTGTGTTCTGTGAAATCATCTCACAGAGTTACAGCTTTCCCCTCAAGAAGCCTTTCGCTAAAACAGTTCTTGTGGAATTGGCAAAGTGATATTTGGAAGCCCATAGGGGGCTCTGATGAAAAAGGAAATATCCTCAGATGAAATCTGGAAAGAAGCTTTCTGCGAAACTGCTTAGTGTTCTGTGAATTCATCTCACAGAGTTACATGTGTATTTCGAGGATCTCTTTGCTAGCCTTCTTTCTCTGGAGTCTCAGAACAGATATTTCGGATCCCTTTGAAGACTATAGGGCCAAAGGAAATATCCTCCGATAACAAAGAGAAAGAAGCTTTCCGAGAAACTACTTTGTGTTCTGTGAAATCATCTCACAGAGTTACAGCTTTCCTCTCAAGAATCCTTTCGCTAATACAGTTCTTGTGGAATTGGCAAAGTGATATTTCGAAGCCCCTAGAGGGCTATGGTGAAAAAGGAAATAACCTCAGATGAAATCTGGAAAGAAGCTTTCTGAGAAAATGCTTAGTGATCTGTGAATTCATCTCACAGAGTTACATGTGTATTCCGAGGATCTCTTTGCTAGCCTTCTTTCTGTGGAATCTGAGAACAGATATTTAGGATCCCTTTGAAGACTATAGGGCCAAAGGAAATATCCTCCGATAACAAAGAGAAAGAAGCTTTCTGAGGAACTTCTTTGTGTTCTGTGAAATCATCTCACAGAGTTACAGCTTTCCGCTCAAGAAGCCTTTCGCTAAGACAGTTCTTGTGGAATTGGCAAAGTGATATTTGGAATCCCCTAGAGGGCTATAATGAAAAAGTAAATATCATCAGATGAAATCTTGAAAGAAGCTTTCAGAGAAACTGCTTTGTGTTCTGTGAATTCATCTCACAGAGTTACATGTGTATTTCGAGGATCTCTTTGCTAGCCTTCTGTCTGTGGAATCTGAGAACAGATATTTCGGTTCCCTTTGAAGACTATAGGGCCAAAGGAAATATCCTCCGATAACAAAGAGAAAGAAGCTTTCTGAGAAACTTCTTTGTGTTCTGAGAAATCATCTCACAGAGTTACACCTTTCCCCTCAAGAAGCCTGTCGCTAAGACAGTTCTTGTGGAATTGGCAAAGTGATATTTGGAAGCCCATAGTGGGCTCTGGTGAAAAAGGAAATATCCTCAGATGAAATCTGGAAAGAAGCTTTCTGCGAAACTGCTTAGTGTTCTGTGAATTCATCTCACAGAGTTACATGTGTATTTCGAGGATCTCTTTGCTAGCCTTCTTTCTGTGGAATCTGAGAACAGATATTTCGGATCCCTTTGAAGACTATAGGGCCAAAGGAAATATCCTCCGATAACAAAGAGAAAGAAGCTTTCTGAGGAACTTCTTTGTGTTCTGTGAAATCATCTCACAGAGTTACAGCTTTCCCCTCCAGAAGCCTTTCGCTAAGACAGTTCTTGTGGAATAGCAAAGTGATATTTGGAAGCCCATAGAGGGCTATCGTGAAAAAGGAAATATCCTCAGATGAAATGTGGAAAGAAGCTTTCTGAGAAACTGCTTAGTGTTCTGTGAATTCATCTCACAGAGTTACATGTGTATTTCGAGGATCTCTTTGCTAGCCTTCTTTCTGTGGAATCTGAGAAAAGATATCTCGGATCCCTTTGAAGACTATAGGGCCAAAGGAAATATCCTCCGATAACAAAGAGAAAGAAGCTTTCTGAGAAACTTCTTTGTGTTCTGTGAAATCATCTCACAGAGTTACAGCTTTCCCCTCAAGAAGCCTTTCGCTAAAACAGGTCTTGTGGAATAGGAAAAGTGATATTTGTAAGCCCATAGAGGGCTATGGTGAAAAAGGAAATATCCTCAGATGAAATCTGGAAAGAAGCTTTCTGCGAAACTGCTTAGTGTTCTGTGAATTCATCTCACAGAGTTACATGGGTATTTCGAGGATCTCTTTGCTATCCTTCTTTCTGTGGAATCTGAGAACAGATATTTCGGATCCCTTTGAAGAATATAGGGCCAAAGGAAATATCCTCCGATAACAAAGAGAAAGAAGCTTTCTGAGAAACTTCTTTGTGTTCTGTGAAATCATCTCACAGAGTTACAGTTTTCCCCTCAAGAAGCCTTTCGCTAAGACAGTTCTTGTGGAATTGGCAAAATGATATTTGGAAGCCCATGGAGGGCTATGGTGACAAAGAAAATATCCTCAGATGAAATCTGGAAAGAAACATTCTCAGAAACTGCTTTGTGTTCTGTGAATTCATCTCACAGAGTTACATGTGTATTTCGAGGATCTCTTTGCTAGCCTTCTTTCTGTGGAATCTGAGAACAGATATTTCGGTTCCCTTTGAAGACTATAGGGCCAAAGGAAATCTCCTCCGATTACAAAGAGAAAGAAGCTTTCTGAGAAACTTCTTTGTGTTCTGAGAAATCATCTCACAGAGTTATAGCTTTCCCCTGAAGAAGCCTTTCGCTAAGACAGTTCTTGTGGAATTGGCAAAGTGATATTTGGAAGCCCTTAGAGGGCTATGGTGAAAAAGGAAATATCCTCAGATAAAATCTGGAAAGAAGCTTTCTGAGAAACTGCTTAGTGTTCTGTGAATTCATCTCACAGAGTTACATGTGTATTTCGAGGGTCTCTTTGCTAGCCCTATTTCTGTGGATTCTGAGAACAGATATTTCGGATCCCTTTGAAGACTATAGGGCCAAAGGAAATATTCTCCGATAACAAAGAAAAGAAGCTTTCTGAGAAACTTCTTTGTGTTTCGTGAAATCATCTCACAGAGTTACAGCTTTCCCCTAAAGAAGCCTTTCGCTAAGAGAGTTCTTGTGGAATTGGCAAAGTGATATTTGGAAGCCCCTAGAGGGCTATGGTGAAAAAGTAAATATCATCAGATGAAATCTTGAAAGAAGCTTTCTGAGAAACTGCTTTGTGTTCTGTGAATTCATCTCACAGAGTTACATGTGTATTTCTAGGATCTCTTTGCTAGCCTTTTTCTGTGGAATCTGAGAACAGATATTTCAGTTCCCTTTGAAGACTATAGGGCCAAAGGAAATCTCCTCCGATAACAAAGAGAAAGAAGCTTTCTGAGAATCTTCTTTGTGTTCTGAGAAATCATCTCACAGAGTTACAGCTTTCCCCTCAAGAAGCCTTTCGCTAAGACAGGTCTTGTGGAATTGGCAAAGTGATATTTGGAAGCCCATAGTGGGCTATGGTGAAAAAGGAAATATCCTCAGATGAAATCTGGAAAGAAGCTTTCTGCGAAACTGCTTAGTATTCTGTGAATTCATCTCACAGAGTTACATGTGTATTTCGAGGATCTCTTTGCTAGGCCTATTTCTGTGAAATCTGAGAATAGATATTTCGGATCCCTTTGAAGACTATAGGGCCAAAGGAAATATCCTCCGATAACAAAGAGAAAGAAGCTTTCTGAGAAACTTCTTTGTGTTCTGTGAAATCATCTCACAGAGTTACAGCTTTCCCCTCAAGAAGCCTTTCGCTAAGACAGTTCTTGTGGAATTCGCAAAATGATATTTGGAAGCCCATGGAGGGCTATGGTGAAAAAGTAAATATCCTCAGATAAAATCTGGAAAGAAGTTTTCTGAGAAACTGCTTAGTGTTCTGTGAATTCATCTCACAGTGTTACATGTGCATTTCGAGGATATCTTTGCTAGCCTTCTTTCAGTGGAATCTGAGAACAGATATTTCGGATCCCTTTGAAGACAGTAGGGCCAAAGGAAATATCCTCCGATAACAAAGAGAAAGAAGCTTTCTGAGAAACTTCTTTGTGTTCTGTGAAATCATCTCACAGAGTTACAGCTTTCCCCTCAAGAAGCCTTTCGCTAAGACAGTTCTTGTGGAATTGGAAAAGTGATATTTGGAAGCCCATAGAGGACTCTGGTGAAAAAGGAAATATCCTCAGGTGAAATCTGGAAAGAAGCTTTCTGAGAAACTGCTTAGTGTTCTGTTAATTCATCTCACAGAGTTACATGAGTATTTCGAGGATCTCTTTGCTAGCCTTCTTTCTGTGGAATCTGAGAACAGATATTTCGGATCCCTTTGAAGACTGTAGGGCCAAAGGAAATATCCTTCGATAACAAAGAGAAAGAAGCTTTCTGAGGAACTTCTTTGTGTTCTGTGAAATCATCTCACAGAGTTACAGATTTCCCCTCCAGAAGCCTTTCGCTAAGACAGTTCTTGTGGAATTGCAAAGTGATATTTGGAAGCCCATAGAGGGCTATCGTGAAAAAGGAAATATCCTCAGATGAAATCTGGAAAGAAGCTTTCTGAGAAACGGCTTAGTGTTCTGTGAATTCATCTCACAGAGTTACATGTGTATTTCGAGGATCTCTTTGCTAGCCTTATTTCTGTGGAATCTGAGAACAGATATTTCGGATCCTTTTAAGACTATAGGGACAAAGGAAATATCCTCCGATAACAAAGAGAAAGAAGCTTTCTGAGAAACTTCTTTGTGTTCTGTGAAATCATCTCACAGAGTTACAGCTTTCCCCTCAAGAAGCCTTTCGCTAAGACAGTTCTTGTGGAATAGGAAAAGTGATATTTGGAAGCCCATAGAGGGCTCTGGTGAAAAAGGAAATATCCTCAGATGAAATCTGGAAAGAAGCTTTCTGAGAAAGTGCTTAGTGTTCTGTTAATTCATCTCACAGTGTTACATGTTTATATGAAGGATCTCTTTGCTAGCCTTCTTTCTGTGGAATCTGAGAACAGATATTTCGGATCCCTTTGAAGACTATAGGGCCAAAGTAAATATCCTCCGATAACAAAGAGAAAGAAGCTTTCTGAGAAACTTCTTTGTGTTCTGTGAAATCATCTCCCAGAGTTACAGCTTTCCCATGAAGAAGCCTTTCGCTAAGACAGTTCTTGTGGAATTGGCAAAGTGATATTTGGAAGCCCATAGAGGGCTATGGTGAAAAAGGAAATATCCTCAGATGAAATCTGGAAAGAAGCTTTCTGAGAAACTGCTTAGTGTTCTGTGAATTCATCTCACAGAGTTACATGTGTATTTCGAGGATCTCTTTGCTAGGCCTATTTCTGTGAAATCTGAGAATAGATATTTCGGATCCCTTTGAAGACTATAGGGCCAAAGGAAATATCCTCCAATAACAAAGAGAAAGAAGCTTTCTGAGAAACTTCTTTGTGTTCTGTGAAATCATCTCACAGAGTTACAGCTTTCCCCTCAAGAAGCCTTGCGCTAAGACAGTTCTTGTGGAATTGGCAAAATGATATTTGGAAGCCCATGGAGGGCTATGGTGAAAAAGAAAATATCCTCAGATGAAATCTGGAAAGAAGTTTTCTGAGAAACTGCTTAGTGTTCTGTGAATTCATCTCACAGTGTTACATGTGTATTTCGAGGATATATCTGCTAGCCTTCTTTCTGTGGAATCTGAGAACAGATATTTCGGTTCCCTTTGAAGAATATAGGGCCAAAGGAAATCTCCACCGATAACAAAGAGAAAGAAGCTTTCTGAGAAACTTCTTTGTGTTCTGAGAAATCATCTCACAGAGTTACAGCTTTCCCCTGAAGAAGCCTTTCGCTAAGACAGTTCTTGTGGAATTGGCAAAGTGATATTTGGAAGCCCATAGTGGGCTCTGGTGAAAAAGGAAATATCCTCAGATGAAATCTGGAAAGAAGCTTTCTGCGAAACTGCTTAGTGTTTTGTGAATTCATCTCACAGAGTTACATGTGTATTTCGAGGATCTCTTTGCTAGCCTTCTTTCTGTGGAATCTGAGAACAGATATTTCGGATCCCTTTGAAGACTATAGGGCCAAAGGAAATATCCTCCGATAACAAAGAGAAAGAAGCTTTCCGAGAAACTACTTTGTGTTCTGTGAAATCATCTCACAGAGTTACAGCTTTCCTCTCAAGAAGCCTTTCGCTAATACAGTTCTTGTGGAATTGGCAAAGTGATATTTCGAAGCCCCTAGAGGGCTATGGTGAAAAAGGAAATAACCTCAGATGAAATCTGGAAAGAAGCTTTGTGAGAAACTGCTTAGTGTTCTGTGAATTCATCTCACAGAGTTACATGTGTATTCCGAGGATCTCTTTGCTAGCCTTCTTTCTGTGGAATCTGAGAACAGATATTTCGGATCCCTTTGAAGACTATAGGGCCAAAGGAAATATCCTCCGATAACAAAGAGAAAGAAGCTTTCTGAGAAACTTCTTTGTGTTCTGTGAAATCATCTCACAGAGTTACAGCTTTCCCCTCAAGAAGCCTTTCGCTAAGACAGTTCTTCTGGAATTGGCAAAGTGATATTTGGAAGCTCAGAGAGGGCTATGGTGAAAAAGGAAATATCCTCAGATGAAAATAGGAAAGAAGCTTTCTGAGAAACTGCTTTGTGTTCTGTGAATTCATCTCACAGAGTTACATGTGTATATCGAGGATCTCTTTGCTAGCCCTATTCCTGTGGAATCTGAGAACAGATATTTCGGATCCCTTTGAAGACTATAGGGCCAAAGGAAATATCCTCCGATAGCAAAGAGAAAGAAGCTTTCTGAGAAGCTTCTTTGTGTTCTGTGAAATCATCTCCCAGAGATACAGCTTTCCCCTGAAGAAGCCTTTCGCTAAGACAGTTCTTGTGGAATTGGCAAAGTGATATTTGGAAGCCCATAGAGGGCTATGGTGAAAAAGGAAATATCCTCAGATGAAATCTGGAAAGAAGCTTTCTGAGAAACTGCTTAGTGTTCTGTGAATTCATCTCACAGAGTTACATGTGTATTTCGAGGATCTCTTTGCTAGCCTTCTTTCTGTGGAATCTGAGAACAGATATTTTGGATCCCTTTGAAGACTATAGGGCCAAAGGAAATATCCTCCGATAACAAAGAGAAAGAAGCTTTCTGAGAAGCTTCATTGTGTTCTGTGAAATCATCTCACAGAGTTACAGCTTACCCCTCAAGAAGCCTTTCGCTAAGACAGTTCTTGTGGAAATAGCAAAGTGATATTTGGAAGCCCATAGAGGACTCTGGTGAAAAAGGAAATATCCTCAGATGAAATCTGGAAAGAAGCTTTCTGAGAAACTGCTTAGTGTTCTGTTAATTCATCTCACACAGTTACATGTGTATTTCGAGGATCTCTTTGCTAGCCTTCTTTCTGTGGAATCTGAGAACAGATATTTCGGATCCCTTTGAAGACTATAAGGCCAAAGGAAATATCCTCCGATAACAAAGAGAAAGAAGCTTTCTGAGGAACTTCTTTGTGTTCTGTGAAATCATCTCACAGAGTTACAGCTTTCCCCTCCAGAAGCCTTTCGCTAAGACAGTTCTTTTGGAATTGCAAAGTGATATTTGGAAGCCCATAGAGGGCTATCATGAAAAAGGAAATATCCTCAGATGAAATGTGGAAAGAAGCTTTCTGAGAAACTGCTTAGTGTTCTGTGAATTCATCTCACAGAGTTACATGTGTATTTCGAGGATCTCTTTGCTAGCCTTCTTTCTGTGGAATCTGAGAAAAGATATCTCGGATCCCTTTGAAGACTATAGGGCCAAAGGAAATATCCTCCGATAACAAAGAGAAAGAAGCTTTCTGAGAAACTTCTTTGTGTTCTGTGAAATCATCTCACAGAGTTACAGCTTTCCCCTCAAAAGCCTTTCGCTAAAACAGGTCTTGTGGAATAGGAAAAGTGATATTTGTAAGCCCATAGAGGGCTAT
Organism: Macaca nemestrina; assembly: GCF_043159975.1. NCBI lineage: Eukaryota > Metazoa > Chordata > Mammalia > Primates > Cercopithecidae > Macaca > Macaca nemestrina. The sequence continues at coordinate 32,247,046 of NC_092135.1, read as the reverse complement.
GGTGAAAAAGGAAATATCCTCAGATGAAATCTGGAAAGAAGCTTTCTGCGAAACTGCTTAGTGTTCTGTGAATTCATCTCACAGAGTTACATGGGTATTTCGAGGATCTCTTTGCTATCCTTCTTTCTGTGGAATCTGAGAACAGATATTTCAGATCCCTTTGAAGAATATAGGGCCAAAGGAAATATCCTCCGATAACAAAGAGAAAGAAGCTTTCTGAGAAACTTCTTTGTGTTCTGTGAAATCATCTCACAGAGTTACAGATTTCACCTCAAGAAGCCTTTCGCTAAGACAGTTCTTGTGGAATTGGAAAAATGATATTTGGAAGCCCATGGAGGGCTTTGGTGAAAAAGAAAATATCCTCAGATGAAATCTGGAAAGAAGCTTTCTGAGAAACTGCTTTGTGTTCTGTGAATTCATCTCACAGAGTTACATGTGTATTTCGAGGATCTCTTTGCTAGCCTTCTTTCTGTGGAATCTGAGAACAGATATTTCGGTTCCCTTTGAAGACTATAGGGCCAAAGGAAATCTCCTCCGATAACAAAGAGAAAGAAGCTTTCTGAGAAACTTCTTTGTGTTCTGAGAAATCATCTCACAGAGTTACAGCTTTCCCCTCCAGAAGCCTTTCGCTAAGACAGTTCTTGTGGAATTGGCAAAGTGATATTTGGAAGCCCATAGTGGGCTCTGGTGAAAAAGGAAATATCCTCAGATGAAATCTGGAAAGAAGCTTTCTGCGAAACTGCTTAGTGTTCTGTGAATTCATCTCACAGAGTTACATGTGTTTTTCGAGGATCTCTTTGCTAGCCTACTTTCTGTGGAATCTGAGAACAGATATTTCGGATCCCTTTGAAGACTATAGGGCCAAAGGAAATATCCTCCGATAACAAAGAGAAAGAAGCTTTCTGAGAAACTTCTTTGTGTTCTGTGAAATCATCTCCCAGAGTTACAGCTTTCCCCTCAAGAAGCCTTTCGCTAAGACAGTTCTTCTGGAATTGGAAAAGTGATATTTGGAAGCTCAGAGAGGGCTATGGTGAAAAAGGAAATATCCTCAGATGAAAACTGGAAAGAAGCTTTCTGAGAAACTTCTTTGTGTTCTGTGAATTCATCTCACAGAGTTACATGTGTATTTCGAGGATCTCTTTACTAGCCCTATTTCTGTGGAATCTGAGAACAGATATTTCGGATCCCTTTGAAGACTATAGGGCCAAAGTAAATATCCTCCGATAACAAAGAGAAAGAAGCTTTCTGAGAAACTTCTTTGTGTTCTGTGAAATCATCTCACAGAGTTACAGCTTTCCCGTCAAGAAGCCTTTAGCTAAGACAGTTCTTGTGGAATTGGCAAAGTGATATTTGGAAGCCCATAGAGGGCTATGATGAAAAAGGAAATATCCTCAGATAAAATCTGGAAAGAAGCTTTCTGAGAAACTGCTTAGTGTTCTGTGAATTTATCTCACAGAGTTACATGTGTATTTCGAGGATCTCTTTGCTAGCCTTCTTTCTGTGTAATCTGAGAACAGATATTTCGGATCCCTTTGAAGACTATAGGGCCAAAGGAAATATCCTCCGATAAGAAAGAGAAAGAATCTTTCTGAGAAACTTCTTTGTGTTCTGTGAAATCATCTCACAGAGTTACAGCTTTCCCCTGAAGAAGCCTTTCGCTCAGCAGTTCTTGTGGAATTGGCAAAGTGATATTTGGAAGCCCATAGAGGGCTCTGGTGAAAAAGGAAATATCCTCAGATGAAATCTGGAAAGAAGCTTTCTGAGAAACTGCTTAGTGTTCTGTTAATTCATGTCACAGATTTACATGTGTACTTCGAGGATCTCTTTGCTAGCCTTCTTTCTATGGAATCTGAGAACAGATATTTCGGATCCCGTTGAAGACTATAGGGCCAAAGGAAATGTCCTCCGATAACAAAGAGAAAGAAGCTTTCTGAGAAACTTCTTTGTGTTCTATTTAATCATCTCACAGAGTTACAGCTTCCCCTCAAGAAGCCTTTCGCTAAGACAGTTCTTGTGGAATTGGCAAAGTGATATTTGGAAGCCCATAGAGGGCTATGTTGAAAAAGGAAATATCCTCAGATGAAATCTGTAAAGAAGCTTTCTGAGAAACTGCTTAGTGTTCTGTTACTTCATCTCACAGAGTTACATGTGTATTTCAAGGATCTCTTTGCTAGCCTTCTTTCTCTGGAATCTGAGAACAGTTATTTCGATTCCCATTGAAGATTATAGGGCCAAAGGAAATATCCTCCGATAACAAAGAGAAAGAAGCTTTCTGAGAAACTTCTTTGTGTTCTGTGAAATCATCTCACAGAGTTACAGCTTTCCCGTCAAGAAGCCTTTCGCTAAGACAGTTCTTGTTGAATTTGCAAAGTGATATTTGGAAGCCCATAGAGGGCTATGATGAAAAAGGAAATATCCTCAGATAAAATTTGGAAAGAAGCTTTCTGAGAAACTGCTTAGTGTTCTGTGAATTTATCTCACAGAGTTACATGTCTATTTCGAGGATCTCTTTGCTAGCCATCTTTCTGTGGAATCTGAGAACAGATATTTCGGATCCCTTTGAAGACTATAGAGCCAAAGGAAATATCCTCCGATAACAAAGAGAAAGAAGCTTTCTGAGAAACTTCTTTGTGTTCTGTGAAATCATCTCACAGAGTTACAGCTTTCCCCTGAAGAAGCCTTTCGCTAAGACAGTTCTTGTGGAATTGGCAAAGTGATATTTGGAAGCCCATAGAGGGCTCTGGTGAAAAAGGAAATATCCTCAGATGAAATCTGGAAAGAAGCTTTCTGAGATACTGCTTAGTGTTCTGTCAATTCATCTCACAGAGTTGCATGTGTATTTCGACGATCTCTTTGCTAGCCCTATTTCTGTGGAATCTGAGAACAGATATTTCGGATCCCTTTGAAGACTATAGGGCCAAAGGAAATCTCCTCCGATAACAAAGAGAAAGAAGCTTTCTGAGAAACTTCTTTGTGTTCTGTGAAATCATCTCACAGAGTTATAGCTTTCCCCTCAAGAAGCCTTTCGCTAAGACAGTTCTTGTGGAATTGGCAAAGTGATATTTGGAAACCCATAGAGAGCTATGGTGAAAAAGTAAATATCCTCAGATGAAATCTGGAAAGAAGCTTTGTGAGAAACTGCTTAGTGTTCTGTGAATTCATCTCACAGAGTTACATGTGTATTTCGAGGATCTCTTTGCTAGCCTTCTTTCTGTGGAATCTGAGAACAGATATTTCGGTTCCCTTTGAAGAGTATAGAGCCAAGGGAAATATCCTCCGATAACAAAGAGAAAGAAGCTTTCTGAGAAACTTCTTTGTGTTCTGTGAAATCATCTCACAGAGTTACAGCTTTCCCCTGAAGAAGCCTTTTGCTAAGACAGTTCTTGTGGAATTGGCAAAATGATATTTGGAAGCCCATAGAGGGCTATGGTGAAAAAGAAAATATCCTTAGATAAAATCTGGAAAGAAGCTTTCTGAGAAATTGCTTAGTGTTCTGTGAATTCATCTCACAGAGTTACATGTGTATTTCGAGGATCTCTTTACTAGCCTTATTTCTGTGGAATCTGAGAACAGATATTTCGGATCCCTTTGAAGACTATAGGGCCAAAGGAAATATCCTCCGATAACAAAGAGAAAGAAGCTTTCTGAGAAACTTCTTTGTGTTCTGTGAAATCATCTCACAGAGTAACAGCTTTCCCCTGAAGAAGCCTTTTGCTAAGACAGTCCTTGGGGAATTGAAAAAGTGGTATTTTGAAGCCCATAGAGGGCTCTGGTGAAAAAGGAAATATCCTCAGATGAAATCTGGAAAGAAGCTTTCTGACAAAGTGCTTAGTGTTCTGTTAATTCATCTCACATTGTTACCTGTGTATTTCGAGGATCTCTTTGCTAGCCCTATTTCTGTGGAATCTGAGAACAGATATTTCGGATCCCTTTGAAGACTATAGGGCCAAAGGAAATATCCCCAGATAACAAAGAGAAAGAAGCTTTCTGAGAAACTTCTTTGTGTTCTGTGAAATCATCTCACAGAGTTACAGCTTTCCCCTGAAGAAGCCTTTCGCTAAGACAGTTCTTGTGGAATTGGCAAAGTGATATTTGGAAGCCCATAGAGGTCTATGGTGAGAAAGGAAATATCCTCAGATGAAATCTGGAAAGAAGCTTTCTGAGAAACTGCTTAGTGTTCTGTTAATTCATCTCACAGAGTTACATGTGTATTTCGAGATCTCTTTGCTAGCCCTATTTCTTTGGAATCTGAGAACAGATATTTCGGATCCCTTTGAAGACTATAGGGTCAAAGGAAATATCCTCCGATAACAAAGAGAAAGAAGCTTTCTGAGAAACTTCTTTATGTTCTGTGAAATCATCTCACAGAGTTACAGCTTTCCCCTGAAGAAGCTTTTCGCTAAGACAGTTCTTGTGGAATTGGCAAAATGATCTTTGGAATCCCATAGAAGGCTATGGTGAAAAAGGAAATATCCTTAGATGAAATCTGGAAAGAAGCTTTCTGAGAAACTCCTTAGTGTTCTGTGAATTCATCTCAAAGAGTTACATGTGTATTTCGAGGATGTCTTTGCTAGCCTTCTTTCTGTGGAATCTGAGAACAGATATTTCGGATCCCTTTGATGTCTATAGGGCCAAAGGAAATATCCTCCGATAACAAAGAGAAAGAAACTTTCTGAGAAACTTCTTTGTGTTCTGTGAAATCATCTGACAGAGTTTCAGCTTTCCCCTCAAGACGCCTTTCGCTAAGACAGTTCTTGTGGAATTGGCAAAGTGATATTTGGAAGCCCATAGAGGGCTATGGTGAAAAAGGAAATATCGTCAAATGAAATCTGGAAAGAAGCTTTCTGCGAAACTGCTTAGTGTTCTGTTAATTCATCTCACAGAGTTACATGTGTATTTCGAGGATGTCTTTGCTAGCCCTATTTCTGTGGAATCTGAGAACAGATATTTCGGATCCCTTTGAAGGCTATAGGGCCAAAGGAAATATCCTCGGATAACAAAGAGAAAGAAGCTTTCTGAGAAACTTCTTTGTGTTCTGTGAAATCATCTCACAGAGTTACAGCTTTCCCCTCAAGAAGCCTTTCGCTAAGACAGTTCTTGTGGAATTGGCAAAGTGATATTTGGAAGCCCATGGAGGGCTATGGTGAAAAAGAAAATATCCTCAGATGAAATCTGGAAAGAAGCTTTCTGAGAAACTGCTTAGTGTTCTGTGAATTCATCTCACAGACTTACATGTGTATTTCGAGTATCTCTTTGCTAGCCTTCTTTCTGTGGAATCTGAGAACAGATATTTCGGTTCCCTTTGAAGACTATAGGGCCAAAGGAAATTATCTCCGATAACAAAGAGAAAGAAACTTTCTGAGAAACTTCTTTGTGTTCTGTGAAATCATCTAACAGAGTTACAGCTTTCCCCTGAAGAAGCCTTTCGCTAAGATAGTTCTTGTGGAATTGGTAAAGTGATATTTGGAAGCCCATAGAGGGCTATGGTGAAAAAGGAAATAACCTCAGATGAAATCTGGAAAGAAGCTTTCTGAGAAACTGCTTAGTGTTCTGTGAATTCATCTCACAGGGATACATGTGTATTTCGAGGATCTCTTTGCTAGCCTTCTTTCTGTGGAATCTGAGAATAGATATTTCGGATCCCTTTGAAGACTATAGGGTCAAAGGAAATATCCTCGGATAACAAAGAGAAAGAAGCTTTCTGAGAAACTTCTTTGTGTTCTGTGAAATCATCTCACAGAGTTACAGCTTTCCCCTCAAGAAGCCTTTCGCTAAGACAGTTCTTGTGGAATTGGGAAAGTGATATTTGGAAGCCCATAGAGGGCTCTGGTGAAAAAGGAAATATCCTCAGATGAAATCTGGAAAGAAGCTTTCTGAGAAACTGCTTAGTGTTCTGTTAATTCATCTCACAGAGTTACATGTGTATTTTGAGGATCTCTTTGCTAGCCTTCTTTCTGTGGAATCTGAGAACAGATATTTCGGATCCCTTTGAAGACTATAGGGCCAAAGGAAATATCCTCCGATAACTAAGAGAAAGAAGCTTTCTGAGAAACTTCTTTGTGTTCTGTGAAATCATCTCACAGAGTTACAGCTTTCCCCTCAAGAAGCCTTTCGCTAAGACAGTTCTTGTGGAATTGGCAAAATGATATTTGGAAGCCCATAGAGGGCTCTGGTGAAAAAGGAAATATCCTCAGATGAAATCTGGAAAGAAGCTTTCTGCGAAACTGCTTAGTGTTCTGTGAATTCATCTCACAGAGTTACATGTGTATTTCGTGGATCTCTTTGTTAGCCTTCTTTCTGTGGAATCTGAGAACAGATATTTCGGATCCCTTTGAAGACTATAGGGCCAAAGGAAATATCCTCCGATAACAAAGAGAAAGAAGCTTCTGAGAAACTTCTTTGTGTTCTGTGAAATCATCTCACAGAGTTACAGCTTTCCCCTGAAGAAGCCTTTCGCTAAGACAGTTCTTGTGGAATTGGCAAAGTGATATTTGGAAGCCCATAGAGGGCTATGGTGAAAAAGGAAATATCCTCAGATAAAATCTGGAAAGAAGCTTTCTGAGAAACTGCTTAGTGTTCTGTGAATTTATCTCACAGAGTTACATGTGTATTTCGAGGATCTCTTTGCTAGCCCTATTTCTGTTTAATCTGAAACCAGATATTTTGGATCCCTTTGAAGGCTATAGGGCCAAAGGAAATATCCTCCGATAACAAAGAGAAAGAAGCTTTCTGAGAAACTTCTTTGTGTTCTGTGAAATCATCTCACAGAGTTACAGCTTTCCCCTGAAGAAGCCTTTCGCTAAGACAGTTCTTGTGGAATTGGCAAAGTGATATTTGGAAGCCCATAGAGGTCTATGGTGAGAAAGGAAATATCCTCAGATGAAATCTGGAAAGAAGCTTTCTGAGAAACTGCTTAGTGTTCTGTTAATTCATCTCACAGACTTACATGTGTATTTCGAGGATCTCTTTGCTAGCCCTATTTCTTTGGAATCTCAGAACAGATATTTCGGATCCCTTTGAAGACTATAGGGCCAAAGGAAATATCCTCCGATAACAAAGAGAAAGAAGCTTTCTGAGAAACTTGTTTGTGTTCTGTGAAATCATCTCACAGTGTTACAGCTTTCCCCCGAAGAAGCTTTTCGCTAAGACAGTTCTTGTGGAATTGGCAAAATGATATTTGGAATCCCATAGAAGGCTATGGTGAAAAAGGAAATATCCTTAGATGAAATCTGGAAAGAAGCTTTCTGAGAAACTGCTTAGTGTTCTGTTAATTTATCTCACAGAGTTACATGTGTATTTCGAGGATCTCTTTGCTAGCCCTATTTCTGTTTAATCTGAAACCAGATATTTTGGATCCCTTTGAAGGCTATAGGGCCAAAGGAAATATCCTCGGATAACAAAGAAAAAGAAGCTTTCTGAGAAACTTCTTTGTGTTCTCTGAAATCATCTCACAGAGTTACAGCTTTCCCCTCAAGAAGCCTTTCGCTAAGACAGTTCTTGTGGAATTGGCAAAGAGATATTTGGAAGCCCATAGAGGGCTATGGTGAAAAAGAAATTATCGTCAGATGAAATCTGGAAAGAAGCTTTCTGCGAAACTGCTTAGTGTTCTGTGAATTCATCTCACAGAATTACATGTGTATTTCGAGGATCTCTTTGCTAGCCTTCTTTCTGTGGAATCTGAGAACAGATATTTCGGTTCCCTTTGAAGACTATAGGGCCAAAGGAAATATCCTCCGATAACAAAGAGAAAGAATCTCTCTCAGAAACTTCTTTGTGTTCTGTGAAATCATCTCACAGAGTTACACCTTTCCCCTGAAGAAGTCTTTCGCTAAGACAGTTCTTGTGGAATTGGCAAAATGATATTTGGAAGTCCATAGAGGGCTATGGTGAAAAAGGAAATATCCTTAGATAAAATCTGGAAAGAAGCTTTCTGAGAAACTGCTTAGTGTTCTGTTAATTCATGTCACAGAGTTACACGTGTATTTCGAGGATCTCTTTGCTAGCCTTCTTTTTGTGGAATCTGAGAACAGATATTTCGGATCCCGTTGAAGACTATAGGGCCAAAGGAAATATCCTCCGATAACAAAGAGAAAGAAGCTTTCTGAGAAACTTCTTTGTGTTCTATGAAATCATCTCCCAGAGTTACAGCTTTCTCCTCAAGAAGCCTTTCGCTAAGACAGGTCTTGTGGAATTGGCAAAGTTATATTTGAAAGCCCATAGAGGGCTATGGTGAAAAAGGAATTATTCTCAGATGAAATCTGAAAGAGGCTTTCTGAGAAACTGCTTAGTGTTCTGTGAATTCATCTCACAGAGTTACATGTGTATTTCGAGGATCTCTTTGCTAGCCTTCTTTCTGTGGAATCTGAGAACAGATATTTCGGATCCCTTTGAAGATTATAGGGCCAAAGGAAATATCCTCCGATAACAAAGAGAAAGAAGCTTTCTGAGAAACTTCTTTGTGTTCTGTGAAATCATCTCACAGAGTTACAGCTTTCCCCTGAAGAAGCCTTTCGCTAAGACAGTTCTTGTGGAATTGGCAAAGTGATATTTGGAAGCCCATAGAGGTCTATGGTGAGAAAGGAAATATCCTCAGATGAAATCTGGAAAGAAGCTTTCTGAGAAACTGCTTAGTGTTCTGTTAATTCATCTCACAGACTTACATGTGTATTTCGAGGATCTCTTTGCTAGCCCTATTTCTTTGGAATCTCAGAACAGATATTTCGGATCCCTTTGAAGACTATAGGGCCAAAGGAAATATCCTCCGATAACAAAGAGAAAGAAGCTTTCTGAGAAACTTGTTTGTGTTCTGTGAAATCATCTCACAGTGTTACAGCTTTCCCCCGAAGAAGCTTTTCGCTAAGACAGTTCTTGTGGAATTGGCAAAATGATATTTGGAATCCCATAGAAGGCTATGGTGAAAAAGGAAATATCCTTAGATGAAATCTGGAAAGAAGCTTTCTGAGAAACTGCTTAGTGTTCTGTTAATTCATCTCACAGAGTTACACGTGTATTTCGAGGATCTCTTTGCTGGCCTTCTTTCTGTGGAATCTGAGAACAGATATTTCGGATGCCTTTGAAGACTATAGGGCCAAAGGAAATATCCTCCGATAACAAAGAGAAAGAAGCTTTCTGAGAAACTTCTTTGTGTTCTGTGAAATCATCTCTCAGAATTACAGCTTTCCCCTCAAGAAGCCTTTCGCTAAGACAGTTCTTGTGGAATTGGCAAAGTGATATTTGGAAGCCCATAGGGGGCTATGGTGAAAAAGGAAATATCCTCAGATGAAATCTGGAAAGAAGCTTTCTGAGAAACTGCTTAGTGTTCTGTTAACTCACCTCACAGAGTTACATGTGTATTTCGAAGATCTCTTTGCTAGCCCTATTTCTGTGGAATCTGAGAACAGATATTTTGGATCCCTTTGAAGGCTATAGGGCCAAAGGAAATATCCTCGGATAACAAAGAAAAAGAAGCCTTCTGAGAAACTTCTTTGTGTTCTCTGAAATCATCTCACAGAGTTACAGCTTTCCCCTCAAGAAGCCTTTCGCTAAGACAGTTCTTGTGGAATTGGCAAAGAGATATTTGGAAGCCCATAGAGGGCTATGGTGAAAAAGAAAATATCGTCAGATGAAATCTGGAAAGAAGCTTTCTGCGAAACTGCTTAGTGTTCTGTGAATTCATCTCACAGAATTACCTGTGTATTTCGAGGATCTCTTTGCTAGCCTTCTTTCTGTGGAATCTGAGAACAGATATTTCGGTTCCCTTTGAAGACTATAGGGCCAAAGGAAATATCCTCCGATAACAAAGAGAAAGAAGCTTTCTGAGAAACTTCTTTGTGTTCTACGAAATCATCTCCCAGAGTTACAACTTTCCCCTCAAGAAGCCTTTCGCTAAGACAGGTCTTGTGGAATTGGCAAAGTGATATTTGGAAGCCCATAGAGGGCTATGGTGAAAAAAGAAATATCCTCAGATGAAATCTGGAAAGAAGCTTTCTGAGAAAGTACTTAGTGTTCTGTTAATTCATCTCACAGAGTTACATGTGTATTTCGAGGATCTCTTTGCTAGCCTTCTTTCTGTGGAATCTGAGAACAGATATTTCGGATCCGTTTGAAGACTTTAGGGCCAAAGGAAATATCCTCCGATAACAAAGAGAAAGAAGCTTTCTGAGAAACTTCTTTGTGTTCTGTGAAATTATCTCACAGAGTTACAGCTTTCCCCTGAAGAAGCCTTTCGCTAAGACAGTTCTTGTGGAATTGGCAAAGTGATATTTGGAAGCCCATAGAGGGCTATGGTGAAAAAGGAAATATCGTCAGATGAAATCTGGAAAGAAGCTTTCTGCGAAACTGCTTAGTGTTCTGTTAATTCATCTCACAGAGTTACATGTGTATTTCGAGGATGTCTTTGCTAGCCCTATTTCTGTGGAATCTGAGAACAGATATTTTGGATCCCTTTGAAGGCTATAGGGCCAAAGGAAATATCCTCGGATAACAAAGAGAAAGAAGCTTTCTGAGAAACTTCTTTGTGTTCTGTGAAATCATCTCACAGAGTTACAGCTTTCCCCTCAAGAAGCCTTTCGCTAAGACAGTTCTTGTGGAATTGGCAAAGTGATATTTGGAAGCCCATGGAGGGCTATGGTGAAAAAGAAAATATCCTCAGATGAAATCTGGAAAGAAGCTTTCTGAGAAACTGCTTAGTGTTCTGTGAATTCATCTCACAGACTTACATGTGTATTTCGAGTATCTCTTTGCTAGCCTTCTTTCTCTGGAATCTGAGAACAGTTATTTCGGTTCCCTTTGAAGACTATTGGGCCAAAGGAAATATCCTCCGATAACAAAGAGAAAGAAGCTTTCTGAGAAACTTCTTTGTGTTCTGTGAAAACATCTCACATTGTTACAGCTTTCCCCTCAAGAAGCCTTTCTCTGTAACAGGTCTTGTGGAATTGGAAAAGTGATATTTGGAAGCCCATAGAGGGCTATGGTGAAAAAGGAAATATCCTCAGATAAAATCTGGAAAGAAGCTTTCTGAGAAACTGCTTAGTGTTCTGTTAATTCATCTCACAGAGTTACATGTGTATTTCGAGGATCTCTTTGCTAGCCCTATTTCTGTGGAATCTGAGAACAGATATTTCGGATCCCTTTGAGGACTATAGGGCCAAAGGAAATATCCTCCGATAACAAAGAGAAAGAAGCTTTCTGAGAAACTTCTTTGTGTTCTGTGAAATCATCTCACAGAGTTACAGCTTTCCCCTGAAGAAGCCTTTCGCTAAGACAGTTCTTGTGGAATTGGAAAAGTGATATTTGGAAGCCCATAGAGGGCTCTGTTGAAAAAGGAAATATCCTCAGATGAAATCTGGAAAGAAGCTTTCTGCGAAACTGCTTAGTGTTCTGTTAATTCATCTCACAGATTTACATGTGTATTTCGAGGATCTCTTTGCTAGCCTTCTTTCTGTGGAATCTGAGAACAGATATTTCGGATCCCTTTGAAGACTATAGGGCCAAAGGAAATATCCTCCGATAACTAAGAGAAAGAAGCTTTCTGAGAAACTTCTTTGTGTTCTGTGAAATCATCTCACAGAGTTACAGCTTTCCCCTGAAGAAGCCTTTCGCTAAGACAGTTCTTGTGGAATTGGCAAAATGATATTTGGAAGCCCATAGAGGGCTCTGGTGAAAAAGGAAATATCCTCAGATGAAATCTGGAAAGAAGCTTTCTGCGAAACTGCTTAGTGTTCTGTGAATTCATCTCACAGAGTTACATGTGTATTTCGTGGATCTCTTTGTTAGCCTTCTTTCTGTGGAATCTGAGAACAGATATTTCGGATCCCTTTGAAGACTATAGGGCCAAAGGAAATATCCTCCGATAACAAACAGAAAGAAGCTTCTGAGAAACTTCTTTGTGTTCTGTGAAATCATCTCACAGAGTTACAGCTTTCCCCTGAAGAAGCCTTTCGCTAAGACAGTTCTTGTGGAATTGGCAAAGTGATATTTGGAAGCCCATAGAGGGCCATGGTGAAAAAGGAAATATCCTCAGATAAAATCTGGAAAGAAGCTTTCTGAGAAACTGCTTAGTGTTCTGTGAATTTATCTCACAGAGTTACATGTGTATTTCGAGGATCTCTTTGCTAGCCCTATTTCTGTTTAATCTGAAACCAGATATTTTGGATCCCTTTGAAGGCTATAGGGCCAAAGGAAATATCCTCGGATAACAAAGAAAAAGAAGCTTTCTGAGAAACTTCTTTGTGTTCTCTGAAATCATCTCACAGAGTTACAGCTTTCCCCTCAAGAAGCCTTTCGCTAAGACAGTTCTTGTGGAATTGGCAAAGAGATATTTGGAAGCCCATAGAGGGCTATGGTGAAAAAGAAATTATCGTCAGATGAAATCTGGAAAGAAGCTTTCTGCGAAACTGCTTAGTGTTCTGTGAATTCATCTCACAGAATTACATGTGTATTTCGAGGATCTCTTTGCTAGCCTTCTTTCTGTGGAATCTGAGAACAGATATTTCGGTTCCCTTTGAAGACTATAGGGCCAAAGGAAATATCCTCCGATAACAAAGAGAAAGAATCTCTCTCAGAAACTTCTTTGTGTTCTGTGAAATCATCTCACAGATTTACACCTTTCCCCTGAAGAAGTCTTTCGCTAAGACAGTTCTTGTGGAATTGGCAAAATGATATTTGGAAGTCCATAGAGGGCTATGGTGAAAAAGGAAATATCCTTAGATAAAATCTGGAAAGAAGCTTTCTGAGAAACTGCTTAGTGTTCTGTTAATTCATGTCACAGAGTTACACGTGTATTTCGAGGATCTCTTTGCTAGCCTTCTTTTTGTGGAATCTGAGAACAGATATTTCGGATCCCGTTGAAGACTATAGGGCCAAAGGAAATATCCTCCGATAACAAAGAGAAAGAAGCTTTCTGAGAAACTTCTTTGTGTTCTATGAAATCATCTCCCAGAGTTACAGCTTTCCCCTCAAGAAGCCTTTCGCTAAGACAGGTCTTGTGGAATTGGCAAAGTTATATTTGAAAGCCCATAGAGGGCTATGGTGAAAAAGGAATTATTCTCAGATGAAATCTGAAAGAGGCTTTCTGAGAAACTGCTTAGTGTTCTGTGAATTCATCTCACAGAGTTACATGTGTATTTCGAGGATCTCTTTGCTAGCCTTCTTTCTGTGGAATCTGAGAACAGATATTTCGGATCCCTTTGAAGATTATAGGGCCAAAGGAAATATCCTCCGATAACAAAGAGAAAGAAGCTTTCTGAGAAACTTCTTTGTGTTCTGTGAAATCATCTCACAGAGTTACAGCTTTCCCCTGAAGAAGCCTTTCGCTAAGACAGTTCTTGTGGAATTGGCAAAGTGATATTTGGAAGCCCATAGAGGTCTATGGTGAGAAAGGAAATATCCTCAGATGAAATCTGGAAAGAAGCTTTCTGAGAAACTGCTTAGTGTTCTGTTAATTCATCTCACAGACTTACATGTGTGTTTCGAGGATCTCTTTGCTAGCCCTATTTCTTTGGAATCTCAGAACAGATATTTCGGATCCCTTTGAAGACTATAGGGCCAAAGGAAATATCCTCCGATAACAAAGAGAAAGAAGCTTTCTGAGAAACTTGTTTGTGTTCTGTGAAATCATCTCACAGTGTTACAGCTTTCCCCCGAAGAAGCTTTTCGCTAAGACAGTTCTTGTGGAATTGGCAAAATGATATTTGGAATCCCATAGAAGGCTATGGTGAAAAAGGAAATATCCTTAGATGAAATCTGGAAAGAAGCTTTCTGAGAAACTGCTTAGTGTTCTGTTAATTCATCTCACAGAGTTACACGTGTATTTCGAGGATCTCTTTGCTGGCCTTCTTTCTGTGGAATCTGAGAACAGATATTTCGGATGCCTTTGAAGACTATAGGGCCAAAGGAAATATCCTCCGATAACAAAGAGAAAGAAGCTTTCTGAGAAACTTCTTTGTGTTCTGTGAAATCATCTCTCAGAATTACAGCTTTCCCCTCAAGAAGCCTTTCGCTAAGACAGTTCTTGTGGAATTGGCAAAGTGATATTTGGAAGCCCATAGGGGGCTATGGTGAAAAAGGAAATATCCTCAGATGAAATCTGGAAAGAAGCTTTCTGAGAAACTGCTTAGTGTTCTGTTAACTCACCTCACAGAGTTACATGTGTATTTCGAAGATCTCTTTGCTAGCCCTATTTCTGTGGAATCTGAGAACAGATATTTTGGATCCCTTTGAAGGCTATAGGGCCAAAGGAAATATCCTCGGATAACAAAGAAAAAGAAGCCTTCTGAGAAACTTCTTTGTGTTCTCTGAAATCATCTCACAGAGTTACAGCTTTCCCCTCAAGAAGCCTTTCGCTAAGACAGTTCTTGTGGAATTGGCAAAGAGATATTTGGAAGCCCATAGAGGGCTATGGTGAAAAAGAAAATATCGTCAGATGAAATCTGGAAAGAAGCTTTCTGCGAAACTGCTTAGTGTTCTGTGAATTCATCTCACAGAATTACATGTGTATTTCGAGGATCTCTTTGCTAGCCTTCTTTCTGTGGAATCTGAGAACAGATATTTCGGTTCCCTTTGAAGACTATAGGGCCAAAGGAAATATCCTCCGATAACAAAGAGAAAGAAGCTTTCTGAGAAACTTCTTTGTGTTCTACGAAATCATCTCCCAGAGTTACAACTTTCCCCTCAAGAAGCCTTTCGCTAAGACAGGTCTTGTGGAATTGGCAAAGTGATATTTGGAAGCCCATAGAGGGCTATGGTGAAAAAAGAAATATCCTCAGATGAAATCTGGAAAGAAGCTTTCTGAGAAAGTACTTAGTGTTCTGTTAATTCATCTCACAGAGTTACATGTGTATTTCGAGGATCTCTTTGCTAGCCTTCTTTCTGTGGAATCTGAGAACAGATATTTCGGATCCGTTTGAAGAATTTAGGGCCAAAGGAAATATCCTCCGATAACAAAGAGAAAGAAGCTTTCTGAGAAACTTCTTTGTGTTCTGTGAAATTATCTCACAGAGTTACAGCTTTCCCCTGAAGAAGCCTTTCGCTAAGACAGTTCTTGTGGAATTGGCAAAGTGATATTTGGAAGCCCATAGAGGGCTATGGTGAAAAAGGAAATATCCTCAGATGAAATCTGGAAAGAAGCTTTCTGAGAAACTGCTTAGTGTTCTGTTAATTCATCTCACAGACTTACATGTGTATTTCGAGGATCTCTTTGCTAGCCCTATTTCTTTGGAATCTGAGAACAGATATTCCGGATCCCTTTGAAGACTATAGGGCCAAAGGAAATTATCTCCGATAACAAAGAGAAAGAAACTTTCTGAGAAACTTCTTTGTGTTCTGTGAAATCATCTAACAGAGTTACAGCTTTCCCCTGAAGAAGCCTTTCGCTAAGATAGTTCTTGTGGAATTGGTAAAGTGATATTTGGAAGCCCATAGAGGGCTATGGTGAAAAAGGAAATAACCTCAGATGAAATCTGGAAAGAAGCTTTCTGAGAAACTGCTTAGTGTTCTGTGAATTCATCTCACAGGGATACATGTGTATTTCGAGGATCTCTTTGCTAGCCTTCTTTCTGTGGAATCTGAGAATAGATATTTCGGATCCCTTTGAAGACTATAGGGCCAAAGGAAATATCCTCGGATAACAAAGAGAAAGAAGCTTTCTGAGAAACTTCTTTGTGTTCTGTGAAATCATCTCACAGAGTTACAGCTTTCCCCTCAAGAAGCCTTTCGCTAAGACAGGTCTTGTGGAATTGGCAAAGTGATATTTGGAAGCCCATAGAGGGCTATGGTGAAAAAGGAAATATCCTCAGATGAAATCTGGAAAGAAGCTTTCTGAGAAACTGCTTAGTGTTCTGTTAATTCATCTCACAGAGTTACATGTGTATTTTGAGGATCTCTTTGCTAGCCTTCTTTCTGTGGAATCTGAGAACAGATATTTCGGATCCCTTTGAAGACTATAGGGCCAAAGGAAATATCCTCCGATAACTAAGAGAAAGAAGCTTTCTGAGAAACTTCTTTGTGTTCTGTGAAATCATCTCACAGAGTTACAGCTTTCCCCTCAAGAAGCCTTTCGCTAAGACAGTTCTTGTGGAATTGGCAAAATGATATTTGGAAGCCCATAGAGGGCTCTGGTGAAAAAGGAAATATCCTCAGATGAAATCTGGAAAGAAGCTTTCTGCGAAACTGCTTAGTGTTCTGTGAATTCATCTCACAGAGTTACATGTGTATTTCGTGGATCTCTTTGTTAGCCTTCTTTCTGTGGAATCTGAGAACAGATATTTCGGATCCCTTTGAAGACTATAGGGCCAAAGGAAATATCCTCCGATAACAAAGAGAAAGAAGCTTCTGAGAAACTTCTTTGTGTTCTGTGAAATCATCTCACAGAGTTACAGCTTTCCCCTGAAGAAGCCTTTCGCTAAGACAGTTCTTGTGGAATTGGCAAAGTGATATTTGGAAGCCCATAGAGGGCTATGGTGAAAAAGGAAATATCCTCAGATAAAATCTGGAAAGAAGCTTTCTGAGAAACTGCTTAGTGTTCTGTGAATTTATCTCACAGAGTTACATGTGTATTTCGAGGATCTCTTTGCTAGCCCTATTTCTGTTTAATCTGAAACCAGATATTTTGGATCCCTTTGAAGGCTATAGGGCCAAAGGAAATATCCTCGGATAAAAAAGAAAAAGAAGCTTTCTGAGAAACTTCTTTGTGTTCTCTGAAATCATCTCACAGAGTTACAGCTTTCCCCTGAAGAAGCCTTTCGCTAAGACAGTTCTTGTGGAATTGGCAAAGTGATATTTGGAAGCCCATAGAGGTCTATGGTGAGAAAGGAAATATCCTCAGATGAAATCTGGAAAGAAGCTTTCTGAGAAACTGCTTACTGTTCTGTTAATTCATCTCACAGACTTACATGTGTATTTCGAAGATCTCTTTGCTAGCCCTATTTCTTTGGAATCTCAGAACAGATATTTCGGATCCCTTCGAAGACTATAGGGCCAAAGGAAATATCCTCCGATAACAAAGAGAAAGAAGCTTTCTGAGAAACTTGTTTGTGTTCTGTGAAATCAACTCACAGTGTTACAGCTTTCCCCCGAAGAAGCTTTTCGCTAAGACAGTTCTTGTGGAATTGGCAAAATGATATTTGGAATCCCATAGAAGGCTATGGTGAAAAAGGAAATATCCTTAGATGAAATCTGGAAAGAAGCTTTCTGAGAAACTGCTTAGTGTTCTGTTAATTCATCTCACAGAGTTACACGTGTATTTCGAGGATCTCTTTGCTAGCCTTCTTTCTGTGGAATCTGAGAACAGATATTTCGGATGCCTTTGAAGACTATAGGGCCAAAGGAAATATCCTCCGATAACAAAAAGAAAGAAGCTTTCTGAGAAACTTCTTTGTGTTCTGTGAAATCATCTCTCAGAATTACAGCTTTCCCCTCAAGAAGCCTTTCGCTAAGACAGTTCTTGTGGAATTGGCAAAGTGATATTTGGAAGCCCATAGGGGGCTATGGTGAAAAAGGAAATATCCTCAGATGAAATCTGGAAAGAAGCTTTCTGAGAAACTGCTTAGTGTTCTGTTAACTCACCTCACAGAGTTACATGTGTATTTCGAAGATCTCTTTGCTAGCCCTATTTCTGTGGAATCTGAGAACAGATATTTTGGATCCCTTTGAAGGCTATAGGGCCAAAGGAAATATCCTCGGATAACAAAGAAAAAGAAGCTTTCTGAGAAACTTCTTTGTGTTCTCTGAAATCATCTCACAGAGTTACAGCTTTCCCCTCAAGAAGCCTTTCGCTAAGACAGTTCTTGTGGAATTGGCAAAGAGATATTTGGAAGCCCATAGAGGGCTATGGTGAAAAAGAAAATATCGTCAGATGAAATCTGGAAAGAAGCTTTCTGCGAAACTGCTTAGTGTTCTGTGAATTCATCTCACAGAATTACATGTGTATTTCGAGGATCTCTTTGCTAGCCTTCTTTCTGTGGAATCTGAGAACAGATATTTCGGTTCCCTTTGAAGACTATAGGGCCAAAGGAAATATCCTCCGATAACAAAGAGAAAGAAGCTTTCTGAGAAACTTCTTTGTGTTCTACGAAATCATCTCCCAGAGTTACAACTTTCCCCTCAAGAAGCCTTTCGCTAAGACAGGTCTTGTGGAATTGGCAAAGTGATATTTGGAAGCCCATAGAGGGCTATGGTGAAAAAAGAAATATCCTCAGATGAAATCTGGAAAGAAGCTTTCTGAGAAAGTACTTAGTGTTCTGTTAATTCATCTCACAGAGTTACATGTGTATTTCGAGGATCTCTTTGCTAGCCTTCTTTCTGTGGAATCTGAGAACAGATATTTCGGATCCGTTTGAAGACTTTAGGGCCAAAGGAAATATCCTCCGATAACAAAGAGAAAGAAGCTTTCTGAGAAACTTCTTTGTGTTCTGTGAAATTATCTCACAGAGTTACAGCTTTCCCCTGAAGAAGCCTTTCGCTAAGACAGTTCTTGTGGAATTGGCAAAGTGATATTTGGAAGCCCATAGAGGGCTATGGTGAAAAAGGAAATATCCTCAGATGAAATCTGGAAAGAAGCTTTCTGAGAAACTGCTTAGTGTTCTGTTAATTCATCTCACAGACTTACATGTGTATTTCGAGGATCTCTTTGCTAGCCCTATTTCTTTGGAATCTGAGAACAGATATTCCGGATCCCTTTGAAGACTATAGGGCCAAAGGAAATTATCTCCGATAACAAAGAGAAAGAAACTTTCTGAGAAACTTCTTTGTGTTCTGTGAAATCATCTAACAGAGTTACAGCTTTCCCCTGAAGAAGCCTTTCGCTAAGATAGTTCTTGTGGAATTGGTAAAGTGATATTTGGAAGCCCATAGAGGGCTATGGTGAAAAAGGAAATAACCTCAGATGAAATCTGGAAAGAAGCTTTCTGAGAAACTGCTTAGTGTTCTGTGAATTCATCTCACAGGGATACATGTGTATTTCGAGGATCTCTTTGCTAGCCTTCTTTCTGTGGAATCTGAGAATAGATATTTCGGATCCCTTTGAAGACTATAGGGCCAAAGGAAATATCCTCGGATAACAAAGAGAAAGAAGCTTTCTGAGAAACTTCTTTGTGTTCTGTGAAATCATCTCACAGAGTTACAGCTTTCCCCTCAAGAAGCCTTTCGCTAAGACAGGTCTTGTGGAATTGGCAAAGTGATATTTGGAAGCCCATAGAGGGCTATGGTGAAAAAGGAATTATTCTCAGATGAAATCTGAAAGAGGCTTTCTGAGAAACTGCTTAGTGTTCTGTGAATTCATCTCACAGAGTTACATGTGTATTTCGAGGATCTCTTTGCTAGCCTTCTTTCTGTGGAATCTGAGAACAGATATTTCGGATCCCTTTGAAGAATATAGGGCCAAAGGAAATATCCTCCGATAACAAAGAGAAAGAAGCTTTCTGAGAAACTTCTTTGTGTTCTGTTAAATCATCTCACAGAGTTCCAGCTTTCCCCTGAAGAAGCCTTTCGCTAAGACAGTTCTTGTGGAATTGGCAAAGTGATATTTGGAAGCCCATAGGGGGCTATGGTGAAAAAGGAAATATCCTCAGATGAAATCTGGAAAGAAGCTTTCTGAGAAACTGCTTAGTGTTCTGTTAACTCACCTCACAGAGTTACATGTGTATTTCGAAGATCTCTTTGCTAGCCCTATTTCTGTGGAATCTGAGAACAGATATTTTGGATCCCTTTGAAGGCTATAGGGCCAAAGGAAATATCCTCGGATAACAAAGAAAAAGAAGCTTTCTGAGAAACTTCTTTGTGTTCTCTGAAATCATCTCACAGAGTTACAGCTTTCCCCTCAAGAAGCCTTTCGCTAAGACAGTTCTTGTGGAATTGGCAAAGAGATATTTGGAAGCCCATAGAGGGCTATGGTGAAAAAGAAAATATCGTCAGATGAAATCTGGAAAGAAGCTTTCTGCGAAACTGCTTAGTGTTCTGTGAATTCATCTCACAGAATTACATGTGTATTTCGAGGATCTCTTTGCTAGCCTTCTTTCTGTGGAATCTGAGAACAGATATTTCGGTTCCCTTTGAAGACTATAGGGCCAAAGGAAATATCCTCCGATAACAAAGAGAAAGAAGCTTTCTGAGAAACTTCTTTGTGTTCTACGAAATCATCTCCCAGAGTTACAACTTTCCCCTCAAGAAGCCTTTCGCTAAGACAGGTCTTGTGGAATTGGCAAAGTGATATTTGGAAGCCCATAGAGGGCTATGGTGAAAAAAGAAATATCCTCAGATGAAATCTGGAAAGAAGCTTTCTGAGAAAGTACTTAGTGTTCTGTTAATTCATCTCACAGAGTTACATGTGTATTTCGAGGATCTCTTTGCTAGCCTTCTTTCTGTGGAATCTGAGAACAGATATTTCGGATCCGTTTGAAGACTTTAGGGCCAAAGGAAATATCCTCCGATAACAAAGAGAAAGAAGCTTTCTGAGAAACTTCTTTGTGTTCTGTGAAATTATCTCACAGAGTTACAGCTTTCCCCTGAAGAAGCCTTTCGCTAAGACAGTTCTTGTGGAATTGGAAAAGTGATATTTGGAAGCCCATAGAGGGCTATGGTGAAAAAGGAAATATCCTCAGATGAAATCTGGAAAGAAGCTTTCTGAGAAACTGCTTAGTGTTCTGTTAATTCATCTCACAGACTTACATGTGTATTTCGAGGATCTCTTTGCTAGCCCTATTTCTTTGGAATCTGAGAACAGATATTCCGGATCCCTTTGAAGACTATAGGGCCAAAGGAAATTATCTCCGATAACAAAGAGAAAGAAACTTTCTGAGAAACTTCTTTGTGTTCTGTGAAATCATCTAACAGAGTTACAGCTTTCCCCTGAAGAAGCCTTTCGCTAAGATAGTTCTTGTGGAATTGGTAAAGTGATATTTGGAAGCCCATAGAGGGCTATGGTGAAAAAGGAAATAACCTCAGATGAAATCTGGAAAGAAGCTTTCTGAGAAACTGCTTAGTGTTCTGTGAATTCATCTCACAGGGATACATGTGTATTTCGAGGATCTCTTTGCTAGCCTTCTTTCTGTGGAATCTGAGAATAGATATTTCGGATCCCTTTGAAGACTATAGGGCCAAAGGAAATATCCTCGGATAACAAAGAGAAAGAAGCTTTCTGAGAAACTTCTTTGTGTTCTGTGAAATCATCTCACAGAGTTACAGCTTTCCCCTCAAGAAGCCTTTCGCTAAGACAGGTCTTGTGGAATTGGCAAAGTGATATTTGGAAGCCCATAGAGGGCTATGGTGAAAAAGGAATTATTCTCAGATGAAATCTGAAAGAGGTTTTCTGAGAAACTGCTTAGTGTTCTGTGAATTCATCTCACAGAGTTACATGTGTATTTCGAGGATCTCTTTGCTAGCCTTCTTTCTGTGGAATCTGAGAACAGATATTTCGGATCCCTTTGAAGAATATAGGGCCAAAGGAAATATCCTCCGATAACAAAGAGAAAGAAGCTTTCTGAGAAACTTCTTTGTGTTCTGTGAAATCATCTCACAGAGTTACAGCTTTCCCCTGAAGAAGCCTTTCGCTAAGACAGTTCTTGTGGAATTGGCAAAGTGATATTTGGAAGCCCATAGAGGTCTATGGTGAGAAAGGAAATATCCTCAGATGAAATCTGGAAAGAAGCTTTCTGAGAAACTGCTTAGTGTTCTGTTAATTCATCTCACAGAGTTACATGTGTATTTCGAGATCTCTTTGCTAGCCCTATTTCTTTGGAATCTGAGAACAGATATTTCGGATCCCTTTGAAGACTATAGGGTCAAAGGAAATATCCTCCGATAACAAAGAGAAAGAAGCTTTCTGAGAAACTTCTTTATGTTCTGTGAAATCATCTCACAGAGTTACAGCTTTCCCCTGAAGAAGCTTTTCGCTAAGACAGTTCTTGTGGAATTGGCAAAATGATCTTTGGAATCCCATAGAAGGCTATGGTGAAAAAGGAAATATCCTTAGATGAAATCTGGAAAGAAGCTTTCTGAGAAACTCCTTAGTGTTCTGTGAATTCATCTCAAAGAGTTACATGTGTATTTCGAGGATGTCTTTGCTAGCCTTCTTTCTGTGGAATCTGAGAACAGATATTTCGGATCCCTTTGATGTCTATAGGGCCAAAGGAAATATCCTCCGATAACAAAGAGAAAGAAACTTTCTGAGAAACTTCTTTGTGTTCTGTGAAATCATCTGACAGAGTTTCAGCTTTCCCCTCAAGACGCCTTTCGCTAAGACAGTTCTTGTGGAATTGGCAAAGTGATATTTGGAAGCCCATAGAGGGCTATGGTGAAAAAGGAAATATCGTCAAATGAAATCTGGAAAGAAGCTTTCTGCGAAACTGCTTAGTGTTCTGTTAATTCATCTCACAGAGTTACATGTGTATTTCGAGGATGTCTTTGCTAGCCCTATTTCTGTGGAATCTGAGAACAGATATTTCGGATCCCTTTGAAGGCTATAGGGCCAAAGGAAATATCCTCGGATAACAAAGAGAAAGAAGCTTTCTGAGAAACTTCTTTGTGTTCTGTGAAATCATCTCACAGAGTTACAGCTTTCCCCTCAAGAAGCCTTTCGCTAAGACAGTTCTTGTGGAATTGGCAAAGTGATATTTGGAAGCCCATGGAGGGCTATGGTGAAAAAGAAAATATCCTCAGATGAAATCTGGAAAGAAGCTTTCTGAGAAACTGCTTAGTGTTCTGTGAATTCATCTCACAGACTTACATGTGTATTTCGAGTATCTCTTTGCTAGCCTTCTTTCTCTGGAATCTGAGAACAGTTATTTCGGTTCCCTTTGAAGACTATTGGGCCAAAGGAAATATCCTCCGATAACAAAGAGAAAGAAGCTTTCTGAGAAACTTCTTTGTGTTCTGTGAAAACATCTCACATTGTTACAGCTTTCCCCTCAAGAAGCCTTTCTCTGTAACAGGTCTTGTGGAATTGGAAAAGTGATATTTGGAAGCCCATAGAGGGCTATGGTGAAAAAGGAAATATCCTCAGATAAAATCTGGAAAGAAGCTTTCTGAGAAACTGCTTAGTGTTCTGTTAATTCATCTCACAGAGTTACATGTGTATTTCGAGGATCTCTTTGCTAGACCTATTTCTGTGGAATCTGAGAACAGATATTTCGGATCCCTTTGAGGACTATAGGGCCAAAGGAAATATCCTCCGATAACAAAGAGAAAGAAGCTTTCTGAGAAACTTCTTTGTGTTCTGTGAAATCATCTCACAGAGTTACAGCTTTCCCCTGAAGAAGCCTTTCGCTAAGACAGTTCTTGTGGAATTGGCAAAGTGATATTTGGAAGCCCATAGAGGGCTCTGGTGAAAAAGGAAATATCCTCAGATGAAATCTGGAAAGAAGCTTTCTGAGAAACTGCTTAGTGTTCTGTTAATTCATCTCACAGAGTTACATGTGTATTTCGAGGATCTCTTTGCTAGCCTTCTTTCTGTGGAATCTGAGAACAGATATTTCGGATCCCTTTGAAGACTATAGGGCCAAAGGAAATATCCTCCGATAACTAAGAGAAAGAAGCTTTCTGAGAAACTTCTTTGTGTTCTGTGAAATCATCTCACAGAGTTACAGCTTTCCCCTCAAGAAGCCTTTCGCTAAGACAGTTCTTGTGGAATTGGCAAAATGATATTTGGAAGCCCATAGAGGGCTCTGGTGAAAAAGGAAATATCCTCAGATGAAATCTGGAAAGAAGCTTTCTGCGAAACTGCTTAGTGTTCTGTGAATTCATCTCACAGAGTTACATGTGTATTTCGTGGATCTCTTTGTTAGCCTTCTTTCTGTGGAATCTGAGAACAGATATTTCGGATCCCTTTGAAGACTATAGGGCCAAAGGAAATATCCTCCGATAACAAAGAGAAAGAAGCTTCTGAGAAACTTCTTTGTGTTCTGTGAAATCATCTCACAGAGTTACAGCTTTCCCCTGAAGAAGCCTTTCGCTAAGACAGTTCTTGTGGAATTGGCAAAGTGATATTTGGAAGCCCATAGAGGGCTATGGTGAAAAAGGAAATATCCTCAGATAAAATATGGAAAGAAGCTTTCTGAGAAACTGCTTAGTGTTCTGTGAATTTATCTCACAGAGTTACATGTGTATTTCGAGGATCTCTTTGCTAGCCCTATTTCTGTTTAATCTGAAACCAGATATTTTGGATCCCTTTGAAGGCTATAGGGCCAAAGGAAATATCCTCGGATAACAAAGAAAAAGAAGCTTTCTGAGAAACTTCTTTGTGTTCTCTGAAATCATCTCACAGAGTTACAGCTTTCCCCTCAAGAAGCCTTTCGCTAAGACAGTTCTTGTGGAATTGGCAAAGAGATATTTGGAAGCCCATAGAGGGCTATGGTGAAAAAGAAAATATCGTCAGATGAAATCTGGAAAGAAGCTTTCTGCGAAACTCCTTAGTGTTCTGTGAATTCATCTCACAGAATTACATGTGTATTTCGAGGATCTCTTTGCTAGCCTTCTTTCTGTGGAATCTGAGAACAGATATTTCGGTTCCCTTTGAAGACTATAGGGCCAAAGGAAATATCCTCCGATAACAAAGAGAAAGAATCTCTCTCAGAAACTTCTTTGTGTTCTGTGAAATCATCTCACAGAGTTACACCTTTCCCCTGAAGTAGTCTTTCGCTAAGACAGTTCTTGTGGAATTGGCAAAATGATATTTGGAAGTCCATAGAGGGCTATGGTGAAAAAGGAAATATCCTTAGATAAAATCTGGAAAGAAGCTTTCTGAGAAACTGCTTAGTGTTCTGTTAATTCATGTCACAGAGTTACACGTGCATTTCGAGGATCTCTTTGCTAGCCTTCTTTTTGTGGAATCTGAGAACAGATATTTCGGATCCCGTTGAAGATTATAGGGCCAAAGGAAATATCCTCCGATAACAAAGAGAAAGAAGCTTTCTGAGAAACTTCTTTGTGTTCTATGAAATCATCTCCCAGAGTTACAGCTTTCCCCTCAAGAAGCCTTTCGCTAAGACAGGTCTTGTGGAATTGGCAAAGTGATATTTGAAAGCCCATAGAGGGCTATGGTGAAAAAGGAATTATTCTCAGATGAAATCTGAAAGAGGCTTTCTGAGAAACTGCTTAGTGTTCTGTGAATTCATCTCACAGAGTTACATGTGTATTTCGAGGATCTCTTTGCTAGCCTTCTTTCTGTGGAATCTGAGAACAGATATTTCGGATCCCTTTGAAGATTATAGGGCCAAAGGAAATATCCTCCGATAACAAAGAGAAAGAAGCTTTCTGAGAAACTTCTTTGTGT
This sequence comes from Macaca nemestrina, assembly GCF_043159975.1. Lineage (NCBI taxonomy): Eukaryota > Metazoa > Chordata > Mammalia > Primates > Cercopithecidae > Macaca > Macaca nemestrina. The sequence goes on along the minus strand of NC_092135.1, from coordinate 32,221,785 downwards.
TCTGTGAAATCATCTCACAGAGTTACAGCTTTCCCCTGAAGAAGCCTTTCGCTAAGACAGTTCTTGTGGAATTGGCAAAGTGATATTTGGAAGCCCATAGATGTCTATGGTGAGAAAGGAAATATCCTCAGATGAAATCTGGAAAGAAGCTTTCTGAGAAACTGCTTACTGTTCTGTTAATTCATCTCACAGACTTACATGTGTATTTCGAGGATCTCTTTGCTAGCCCTATTTCTTTGGAATCTCAGAACAGAAATTTCGGATCCCTTTGAAGACTATAGGGCCAAAGGAAATATCCTCCGATAACAAAGAGAAAGAAGCTTTCTGAGAAACTTGTTTGTGTTCTGTGAAATCATCTCACAGTGTTACAGCTTTCCCCCGAAGAAGCTTTTCGCTAAGACAGTTCTTGTGGAATTGGCAAAATGATATTTGGAATCCCATAGAAGGCTATGGTGAAAAAGGAAATATCCTTAGATGAAATCTGGAAAGAAGCTTTCTGAGAAACTGCTTAGTGTTCTGTTAATTCATCTCACAGAGTTACACGTGTATTTCGAGGATCTCTTTGCTAGCCTTCTTTCTGTGGAATCTGAGAACAGATATTTTGGATCCCTTTGAAGGCTATAGGGCCAAAGGAAATATCCTCGGATAACAAAGAAAAAGAAGCTTTCTGAGAAACTTCTTTGTGTTCTCTGAAATCATCTCACAGAGTTACAGCTTTCCCCTCAAGAAGCCTTTCGCTAAGACAGTTCTTGTGGAATTGGCAAAGAGATATTTGGAAGCCCATAGAGGGCTATGGTGAAAAAGAAAATATCGTCAGATGAAATCTGGAAAGAAGCTTTCTGCGAAACTGCTTAGTGTTCTGTGAATTCATCTCACAGAATTACATGTGTATTTCGAGGATCTCTTTGCTAGCCTTCTTTCTGTGGAATCTGAGAACAGATATTTCGGTTCCCTTTGAAGACTATAGGGCCAAAGGAAGTATCCTCCGATAACAAAGAGAAAGAAGCTTTCTGAGAAACTTCTTTGTGTTCTATGAAATCATCTCCCAGAGTTACAGCTTTCCCCTCAAGAAGCCTTTCGCTAAGACAGGTCTTGTGGAATTGGCAAAGTGATATTTGGAAGCCCATAGAGGGCTATGGTGAAAAAAGAAATATCCTCAGATGAAATCTGGAAAGAAGCTTTCTGAGAAACTACTTAGTGTTCTGTTAATTCATCTCACAGAGTTACATGTGTATTTCGAGGATCTCTTTGCTAGCCTTCTTTCTGTGGAATCTGAGAACAGATATTTCGGATCCCTTTGAAGACTATAGGACCAAAGGAAATATCCTCCGATAACAAAGAGAAAGAAGCGTTTTGAGAAGCTTCTTTGTGTTCTCTGAAATCATCTCACAGAGTTACAGCTTTCCCCTAAAGAAGCCTTTCGCTAAGACAGTTCTTGTGGAATTGGCAAAGTGATATTTGGAAGCCCATAGAGGGCTATGGTGAAAAAGGAAATATTCTCAGATGAAATCTGAAGGAGGCTTTCTGAGAAACTGCTTAGTGTTCTGTGAATTCATCTCACAGAGGTACATGTGTATTTCGAGGATCTCCTTGCTAGCCTTCTTTCTGTGGAATCTGAGAACAGATATTTCGGATTCCTTTGAAGACTTTAGGGCCAAAGGAAATATCCTCCGATAACAAAGAGAAAGAAGCTTTCTGAGAAACTTCTTTGTGTTCTGTGAAATTATCTCACAGAGTTACAGCTTTCCCCTGAAGAAGCCTTTCGCTAAGACAGTTCTTGTGGAATTGGCAAAGTGATATTTGGAAGCCCATAGAGGGCTATGGTGAAAAAGGAAATATCCTCAGATGAAATCTGGAAAGAAGCTTTCTGAGAAACTGCTTAGTGTTCTGTTAATTCATCTCACAGACTTACATGTGTATTTCGAGGATCACTTTGCTAGCCCTATTTCTTTGGAATCTGAGAACAGATATTCCGGATCCCTTTGAAGACTATAGGGCCAAAGGAAATTATCTCCGATAACAAAGAGAAAGAAACTTTCTGAGAAACTTCTTTGTGTTCTGTGAAATCATCTAACAGAGTTACAGCTTTCCCCTGAAGAAGCCTTTCGCTAAGATAGTTCTTGTGGAATTGGTAAAGTGATATTTGGAAGCCCATAGAGGGCTATGGTGAAAAAGGAAATAACCTAAGATGAAATCTGGAAAGAAGCTTTCTGAGAAACTGCTTAGTGTTCTGTGAATTCATCTCACAGGGATACATGTGTATTTCGAGGATCTCTTTGCTAGCCTTCTTTCTGTGGAATCTGAGAATAGATATTTCGGATCCCTTTGAAGACTATAGGGCCAAAGGAAATATCCTCGGATAACAAAGAGAAAGAAGCTTTCTGAGAAACTTCTTTGTGTTCTGTGAAATCATCTCACAGAGTTACAGCTTTCCCCTCAAGAAGCCTTTCGCTAAGACAGGTCTTGTGGAATTGGCAAAGTGATATTTGGAAGCCCATAGAGGGCTATGGTGAAAAAGGAATTATTCTCAGATGAAATCTGAAAGTGGCTTTCTGAGAAACTGCTTAGTGTTCTGTGAATTCATCTCACAGAGTTACATGTGTATTTCGAGGATCTCTTTGCTAGCCTTCTTTCTGTGGAATCTGAGAACAGATATTTCGGATCCCTTTGAAGAATATAGGGCCAAAGGAAATATCCTCCGATAACAAAGAGAAAGAAGCTTGCTGAGAAACTTCTTTGTGTTCTGTGAAATCATCTCACAGAGTTACAGCTTTCCCCTGAAGAAGCTTTTCGCTAAGACAGTTCTTGTGGAATTGGCAAAATGATCTTTGGAATCGAATAGAAGGCTATGGTGAAAAAGGAAATATCCTTAGATGAAATCTGGAAAGAAGCTTTCTGAGAAACTGCTTAGTGTTCTGTTAATTCATCTCACAGAGTTACACGTGTATTTCGAGGATCTCTTTGCTAGCCTTCTTTCTGTGGAATCTGAGAACAGATATTTCGGATCCCTTTGAAGACTATAGGGCCAAAGGAAATATCCTCCGATAACAAAGAGAAAGAAGCTTTCTGAGAAACTTCTTTGTGTTCTGTGAAAACATCTCACAGAGTTACAGCTTTCCCCTGAAGGAGCCTTTCGCTAAGACAGTTCTTGTGGAATTGGCAAAGTGATATTTGGAAGCCCATAGAGGGCTAGGGTGAAAAAGGAAATATCCTCAGATGAAATCTGGAAAGAAGCTTTCTGAGAAACTGCTTAGTGTTCTGTGAATTCATCTCACAGAGTTACATGTGTATTTCGAGGATCTCTTTGCTAGCCTTCTTTCTCTGGAATCTGAGAACAGTTATTTCGGTTCCCTTTGAAGACTATAGGGCCAAAGGAAATATCCTCCGATAACAAAGAGAAAGAAGCTTTCTGAGAAACTTCTTTGTGTTCTGTGAAATCATCTCACAGAGTTACAGCTTTCCACTGAAGAAGCCTTTCGCTAAGACAGTTCTTGTGGAATTGGCAAAGTGATATTTGGAAGCCCATAGAGGGCTATGGTGAAAAAGGAAATATCCTCAGATGAAATCTGGAAAAAGCTTTCTGAGAAACTGCTTAGTGTTCTGTTAATTCATCTCACAGAGTTACATGTGTATTTCGAGGATCTCTTTGCTAGCCTTCTTTCTGTGGAATCTGAGAACAGATATTTCGGATCCCTTTGAAGACTATAGGGCCAAAGGAAATATCCTCCGATAACAAAGAGAAAGAAGCTTTCTGAGAAACTTCTTTGTGTTCTATGGAATCATCTCACAGAGTTACAGCTTTCCCCTCAAGAAGCCTTTCACTGAGACAGTTCTTGTGGAATTGGCAAAGTGATATTTGGAAGCCCATAGAGGGCTATGTTGAAAAAGGAAATATCCTGAGATGAAATCTGGAAAGAAGCTTTCTGAGAAACTGCTTAGTGTTCTGTGAATTCATCTAACAGAGTTACATGTGTATTTCGAGGATCTCTTTGCTAGCCTTCTTTCTCTGGAATCTGAGAACAGTTATTTCGGTTCCCTTTGAAGACTATAGGGCCAAAGGAAATATCCTCCGATAACAAAGAGAAAGAAGCTTTCTGAGAAACTTCTTTGTGTTCTGTGAAATCATCTCACAGAGTTACAGCTTTCCCCTGAAGAAGCCTTTCGCTAAGACAGTTCTTGTGGAATTGGTAAAGTGATATTTGGAAGCCCATAGAGGGCTATGGTGAAAAAGGAAATATCCTCAGATGAAATCTGGAAAGAAGCTTTCTGAGAAACTGCTTAGTGTCCTGTTAATTCATCTCACAGAGTTACATGTGTATTTCGAGGATCTCTTTGCTAGCCCTATTTCTGTGGAATCTGAGAACAGATATTTTGGATCCCTTTGAAGACTATAGGGCCAAAGGAAATATCCTCGGATAACAAAGAGAAAGAAGCTTTCTGAGAAACTTCTTTGTGTTCTGTGAAATCATCTCACAGAGTTACAGCTTTCCCCTCAAGAAGCCTTTCGGTAAGACAGTTCTTGTGGAATTGGCAAAGTGATATTTGGAAGCCCATAGAGGGCTATCGTGAAAAAGGAAATATCCTCAGATGAAATCTGGAAAGAAGCTTTCTGAGAAACTGCTTAGTGTTCTGTTAATTCATGTCACAGAGTTACATGTGTATTTCGAGGATCTCTTTGCTAGCCTTCTTCCTGTGGAATCAGAACAGATATTTCAGATCCCGTTGAAGACTATAGGGCCAAAGGAAATATCCTCCGATAACAAAGAGAAAGAAGCTTTCTGAGAAACATCTTTGTGTTCTATTTAATCATCTCACAGAGTTACAGCTTTCTCCTGAAGAAGCCTTTCGCAAAGACAGTTCTTGTGGAATTGGCAAAGTGATATTTGGAAGCCCATAGAGGGCTATGTTGAAAAAGGAAATATCCTCAGATTAAATCTGCAAAGAAGCTTTCTGAGAAACTGCTTGGTGTTCTGTGAATTCATCTCACAGACTTACATGTGTATTTCGAGGATCTCTTTGCTAGCCTTCTTTCTCTGGAATCTGAGAACAGTTATATCGGTTCCCTTTGAAGACTATAGGGCCAAAGGAAATATCCTCCGATAACAAAGAGAAAGAAGCTTTCTGAGAAACTTCTTTGTGTTCTGTCAAATCATCTAACAGAGTTACAGCTTTCCCCTGAAGAAGCCTTTCGCTAAGACAGTTCTTGTGGAATTGGCAAAGTGATATTTGGAAGCCCATAGAGGGCTCTGGTGAAAAAGGAAATATCCTCAGATGAAATCTGCAAAGAAGCTTTCTGAGAAACTGCTTAGTGTTCTGTTAATTCATCTCACAGAGTTACATGTGTATTTCGAGGATCTCTTTGCTAGCCCCATTTCTGTGAAATCTGAGAACAGATATTTCGGATCCCTTTGAAGACTATAGGACCAAAGGAAATATCCTCCGATAACAAAGAGAAAGAAGCTTTCTGAGAAACTTCTTTGTGTTCTGTGAAATCATCTCACAGAGTTACAGCTTTCCCCTGAAGAAGCCTTTCGCTAAGACAGTTCTTGTGGAATTGGCAAAGTGATATTTGGAAGCCCATAGAGGGCTATGGTGAAAAAGGAAATATCCTCAGATGAAATCTGGAAAGAAGCTTTCTGAGAAACTGCTTAGTGTTCTGTTAATTCATCTCACAGAGTTACACGTGTATTTCGAGGATCTCTTTGCTAGCCTTCTTTCTGTGGAATCTGAGAACAGATATTTCGGATCCCTTTGAAGACTATAGGGCCAAAGGAAATATCCTCCGATAACAAAGAGAAAGAAGCTTTCTGAGAAACTTCTTTGTGTTCTGTGAAAACATCTCACAGAGTTACAGCTTTCCCCTGAAGAAGCCTTTCGCTAAGACAGTTCTTGTGGAATTGGCAAAGTGATATTTGGAAGCCCATAGAGGGCTAGGGTGAAAAAGGAAATATCCTCAGATGAAATCTGGAAAGAAGCTTTCTGAGAAACTGCTTAGTGTTCTGTGAATTCATCTCACAGAGTTACATGTGTATTTCGAGGATCTCTTTGCTAGCCTTCTTTCTCTGGAATCTGAGAACAGTTATTTCGGTTCCCTTTGAAGACTATAGGGCCAAAGGAAATATCCTCCGATAACAAAGAGAAAGAAGCTTTCTGAGAAACTTCTTTGTGTTCTGTGAAATCATCTCACAGAGTTACAGCTTTCCACTGAAGAAGCCTTTCGCTAAGACAGTTCTTGTGGAATTGGCAAAGTGATATTTGGAAGCCCATAGAGGGCTATGGTGAAAAAGGAAATATCCTCAGATGAAATCTGGAAAAAGCTTTCTGAGAAACTGCTTAGTGTTCTGTTAATTCATCTCACAGAGTTACATGTGTATTTCGAGGATCTCTTTGCTAGCCTTCTTTCTGTGGAATCTGAGAACAGATATTTCGGATCCCTTTGAAGACTATAGGGCCAAAGGAAATATCCTCCGATAACAAAGAGAAAGAAGCTTTCTGAGAAACTTCTTTGTGTTCTATGGAATCATCTCACAGAGTTACAGCTTTCCCCTCAAGAAGCCTTTCACTGAGACAGTTCTTGTGGAATTGGCAAAGTGATATTTGGAAGCCCATAGAGGGCTATGTTGAAAAAGGAAATATCCTGAGATGAAATCTGGAAAGAAGCTTTCTGAGAAACTGCTTAGTGTTCTGTGAATTCATCTAACAGAGTTACATGTGTATTTCGAGGATCTCTTTGCTAGCCTTCTTTCTCTGGAATCTGAGAACAGTTATTTCGGTTCCCTTTGAAGACTATAGGGCCAAAGGAAATATCCTCCGATAACAAAGAGAAAGAAGCTTTCTGAGAAACTTCTTTGTGTTCTGTGAAATCATCTCACAGAGTTACAGCTTTCCCCTGAAGAAGCCTTTCGCTAAGACAGTTCTTGTGGAATTGGTAAAGTGATATTTGGAAGCCCATAGAGGGCTATGGTGAAAAAGGAAATATCCTCAGATGAAATCTGGAAAGAAGCTTTCTGAGAAACTGCTTAGTGTCCTGTTAATTCATCTCACAGAGTTACATGTGTATTTCGAGGATCTCTTTGCTAGCCCTATTTCTGTGGAATCTGAGAACAGATATTTTGGATCCCTTTGAAGGCTATAGGGCCAAAGGAAATATCCTCGGATAACAAAGAGAAAGAAGCTTTCTGAGAAACTTCTTTGTGTTCTGTGAAATCATCTCACAGAGTTACAGCTTTCCCCTCAAGAAGCCTTTCGCTAAGACAGTTCTTGTGGAATTGGCAAAGTGATATTTGGAAGCCCATAGAGGGCTATCGTGAAAAAGGAAATATCCTCAGATGAAATCTGGAAAGAAGCTTTCTGAGAAACTGCTTAGTGTTCTGTTAATTCATGTCACAGAGTTACATGTGTATTTCGAGGATCTCTTTGCTAGCCTTCTTCCTGTGGAATCAGAACAGATATTTCAGATCCCGTTGAAGACTATAGGGCCAAAGGAAATATCCTCCGATAACAAAGAGAAAGAAGCTTTCTGAGAAACATCTTTGTGTTCTATTTAATCATCTCACAGAGTTACAGCTTTCTCCTGAAGAAGCCTTTCGCAAAGACAGTTCTTGTGGAATTGGCAAAGTGATATTTGGAAGCCCATAGAGGGCTATGTTGAAAAAGGAAATATCCTCAGATTAAATCTGCAAAGAAGCTTTCTGAGAAACTGCTTGGTGTTCTGTGAATTCATCTCACAGACTTACATGTGTATTTCGAGGATCTCTTTGCTAGCCTTCTTTCTCTGGAATCTGAGAACAGTTATATCGGTTCCCTTTGAAGACTATAGGGCCAAAGGAAATATCCTCCGATAACAAAGAGAAAGAAGCTTTCTGAGAAACTTCTTTGTGTTCTGTCAAATCATCTAACAGAGTTACAGCTTTCCCCTGAAGAAGCCTTTCGCTAAGACAGTTCTTGTGGAATTGGCAAAGTGATATTTGGAAGCCCATAGAGGGCTCTGGTGAAAAAGGAAATATCCTCAGATGAAATCTGCAAAGAAGCTTTCTGAGAAACTGCTTAGTGTTCTGTTAATTCATCTCACAGAGTTACATGTGTATTTCGAGGATCTCTTTGCTAGCCCCATTTCTGTGAAATCTGAGAACAGATATTTCGGATCCCTTTGAAGACTATAGGACCAAAGGAAATATCCTCCGATAACAAAGAGAAAGAAGTTTTCTGAGAAACTTCTTTGTGTTCTGTGAAATCATCTCACAGAGTTACAGCTTTCCCCTGAAGAAGCCTTTCGCTAAGACAGTTCTTGTGGAATTGGCAAAGTGATATTTGGAAGCCCATAGAGGGCTATGGTGAAAAAGGAAATATCCTCAGATGAAATCTGGAAAGAAGCTTTCTTAGAAACTGCTTAGTGTCCTGTTAATTCATCTCACAGAGTTACATGTGTATTTCGAGGATCTCTTTGCTAGCCTTCTTTCTGTGGAATCTGAGAACAGATATTTCGGATCCCTTTGAAGACTATAGGGCCAAAGGAAATATCCTCCGATAACAAAGAGAAAGAAGCTTTCTGAGAAACTTCTTTGTGTTCTGTGAAATCATCTCACAGAGTTACAGCTTTCCCCTCAAGAAGCCTTTTGCTAAGACAGTTCTTGTGGAATTGGCAAAGTGATATTTGGAAGCCCATAGAGGGCTATGGTGAAAAAGGAAATAACCTTAGATGAAATCTGATAAGAAGCTTTCTGAGAAACTGCTTAGTATTGTGTTAATTCAACTCATAGAGTTACACGTGTATTTCGAGGATCTCTTTGCTAGCCCTATTTCTGTGGAATCTGAGAACAGATATTTTGGATCCCTTTGAAGGCTATAGGGCCAAAGGAAATATCCTCGGATAACAAAGAGAAAGAAGCTTTCTGAGAAACTTCTTTGTGTTCTGTGAAATCATCTCACAGAGTTACAGCTTTCCCCTCAAGAAGCCTTTCGCTAAGACAGTTCTTGTGGAATTGGCAAAGTGATATTTGGAAGCCCATAGAGGGCTATCGTGAAAAAGGAAATATCCTCAGATGAAATCTGGAAAGAAGCTTTCTGAGAAACTGCTTGGTGTTCTGTTAATTCATGTCACAGAGTTACATGTGTATTTCGAGGATCTCTTTGCTAGCCTTCTTCCTGTGGAATCAGAACAGATATTTCAGATCCCGTTGAAGACTATAGGGCCAAAGGAAATATCCTCCGATAACAAAGAGAAAGAAGCTTTCTGAGAAACATCTTTGTGTTGTATTTAATCATCTCACAGAGTTACAGCTTTCTCCTGAAGAAGCCTTTCGCAAAGACAGTTCTTGTGGAATTGGCAAAGTGATATTTGGAAGCCCATAGAGGGCTATGTTGAAAAAGGAAATATCCTAAGATGAAATCTGCAAAGAAGCTTTCTGAGAAACTGCTTGGTGTTCTGTGAATTCATCTCACTGAGTTACATGTGTATTTCGAGGATCTCTTTGCTAGCCTTCTTTCTCTGGAATCAGAGAACAGTTATATCGGTTCCCTTTGAAGACTATAGGGCCAAAGGAAATATCCTCCGATAACAAAGAGAAAGAAGCTTTCTGAGAAGCTTCTTTGTGTTCTGTGAAATCATCTCACTGAGTTACAGCTTTCCCCTGAAGAAGCCTTTCGCTAAGACAGTTCTTGTGGAATTGGCAAAGTGATATTTGGAAGCCCATAGAGGGCTTTGGTGAAAAAGGAAATATCCTCAGATGAAATCTGCAAAGAAGCTTTCTGAAAAACTGCTTAGTGTTCTGTTAATTCATCTCACAGAGTTACATGTGTATTTCGAGGATCTCTTTGCTAGCCCTATTTCTGTGAAATCTGAGAACAGATATTTCGGATCCCTTTGAAGACTATAGGACCAAAGGAAATATCCTCCGATAACAAAGAGAAAGAAGCTTTCTGAGAAACTTCTTTGTGTTCTGTGAAATCATCTCACAGAGTTACAGCTTTCCCCTGAAGAAGCCTTTCGCTAAGACAGTTCTTGTGGAATTGGCAAAGTGATATTTGGAAGCCCATAGAGGGCTATGGTGAAAAAGGAAATATCCTCAGATGAAATCTGGAAAGAAGCTTTCTTAGAAACTGCTTAGTGTCCTGTTAATTCATCTCACAGAGTTACATGTGTATTTCGAGGATCTCTTTGCTAGCCTTCTTTCTGTGGAATCTGAGAACAGATATTTCGGATCCCTTTGAAGACTATAGGGCCAAAGGAAATATCCTCCGATAACAAAGAGAAAGAAGCTTTCTGAGAAACTTCTTTGTGTTCTGTGAAATCATCTCACAGAGTTACAGCTTTCCCCTCAAGAAGCCTTTTGCTAAGACAGTTCTTGTGGAATTGGCAAAGTGATATTTGGAAGCCCATAGAGGGCTATGGTGAAAAAGGAAATAACCTTAGATGAAATCTGATAAGAAGCTTTCTGAGAAACTGCTTAGTATTCTGTTAATTCAACTCATAGAGTTACACGTGTATTTCGAGGATCTCTTTGCTAGCCCTATTTCTGTGGAATCTGAGAACAGATATTTTGGATCCCTTTGAAGGCTATAGGGCCAAAGGAAATATCCTCGGATAACAAAGAGAAAGAAGCTTTCTGAGAAACTTCTTTGTGTTCTGTGAAATCATCTCACAGAGTTACAGCTTTCCCCTCAAGAAGCCTTTCGCTAAGACAGTTCTTGTGGAATTGGCAAAGTGATATTTGGAAGCCCATAGAGGGCTATCGTGAAAAAGGAAATATCCTCAGATGAAATCTGGAAAGAAGCTTTCTGAGAAACTGCTTAGTGTTCTGTGAATTCATGTCACAGAGTTACATGTGTATTTCGAGGATCTCTTTGCTAGCCTTCTTCCTGTGGAATCAGAACAGATATTTCAGATCCCGTTGAAGACTATAGGGCCAAAGGAAATATCCTCCGATAACAAAGAGAAAGAAGCTTTCTGAGAAACATCTTTGTGTTCTATTTAATCATCTCACAGAGTTACAGCTTTCTCCTGAAGAAGCCTTTCGCAAAGACAGTTCTTGTGGAATTGGCAAAGTGATATTTGGAAGCCCATAGAGGGCTATGTTGAAAAAGGAAATATCCTCAGATTAAATCTGCAAAGAAGCTTTCTGAGAAACTGCTTGGTGTTCTGTGAATTCATCTCACAGACTTACATGTGTATTTCGAGGATCTCTTTGCTAGCCTTCTTTCTCTGGAATCTGAGAACAGTTATATCGGTTCCCTTTGAAGACTATAGGGCCAAAGGAAATATCCTCCGATAACAAAGAGAAAGAAGCTTTCTGAGAAACTTCTTTGTGTTCTGTCAAATCATCTAACAGAGTTACAGCTTTCCCCTGAAGAAGCCTTTCGCTAAGACAGTTCTTGTGGAATTGGCAAAGTGATATTTGGAAGCCCATAGAGGGCTCTGGTGAAAAAGGAAATATCCTCAGATGAAATCTGCAAAGAAGCTTTCTGAGAAACTGCTTAGTGTTCTGTTAATTCATCTCACAGAGTTACATGTGTATTTCGAGGATCTCTTTGCTAGCCCTATTTCTGTGAAATCTGAGAACAGATATTTCGGATCCCTTTGAAGACTATAGGACCAAAGGAAATATCCTCCGATAACAAAGAGAAAGAAGCTTTCTGAGAAACTTCTTTGTGTTCTGTGAAATCATCTCACAGAGTTACAGCTTTCCCCTGAAGAAGCCTTTCGCTAAGACAGTTCTTGTGGAATTGGCAAAGTGATATTTGGAAGCCCATAGAGGGCTATGGTGAAAAAGGAAATATCCTCAGATGAAATCTGGAAAGAAGCTTTCTTAGAAACTGCTTAGTGTCCTGTTAATTCATCTCACAGAGTTACATGTGTATTTCGAGGATCTCTTTGCTAGCCTTCTTTCTGTGGAATCTGAGAACAGATATTTCGGATCCCTTTGAAGACTATAGGGCCAAAGGAAATATCCTCCGATAACAAAGAGAAAGAAGCCTTCTGAGAAACTTCTTTGTGTTCTGTGAAATCATCTCACAGAGTTACAGCTTTCCCCTCAAGAAGCCTTTTGCTAAGACAGTTCTTGTGGAATTGGCAAAGTGATATTTGGAAGCCCATAGAGGGCTATGGTGAAAAAGGAAATAACCTTAGATGAAATCTGATAAGAAGCTTTCTGAGAAACTGCTTAGTATTCTGTTAATTCAACTCATAGAGTTACACGTGTATTTCGAGGATCTCTTTGCTAGCCCTATTTCTGTGGAATCTGAGAACAGATATTTTGGATCCCTTTGAAGGCTATAGGGCCAAAGGAAATATCCTCGGATAACAAAGAGAAAGAAGCTTTCTGAGAAACTTCTTTGTGTTCTGTGAAATCATCTCACAGAGTTACAGCTTTCCCCTCAAGAAGCCTTTCGCTAAGACAGTTCTTGTGGAATTGGCAAAGTGATATTTGGAAGCCCATAGAGGGCTATCGTGAAAAAGGAAATATCCTCAGATGAAATCTGGAAAGAAGCTTTCTGAGAAACTGCTTGGTGTTCTGTTAATTCATGTCACAGAGTTACATGTGTATTTCGAGGATCTCTTTGCTAGCCTTCTTCCTGTGGAATCAGAACAGATATTTCAGATCCCGTTGAAGACTATAGGGCCAAAGGAAATATCCTCCGATAACAAAGAGAAAGAAGCTTTCTGAGAAACATCTTTGTGTTCTATTTAATCATCTCACAGAGTTACAGCTTTCTCCTGAAGAAGCCTTTCGCAAAGACAGTTCTTGTGGAATTGGCAAAGTGATATTTGGAAGCCCATAGAGGGCTATGTTGAAAAAGGAAATATCCTAAGATGAAATCTGTAAAGAAGCTTTCTGAGAAACTGCTTGGTGTTCTGTGAATTCATCTCACAGAGTTACATGTGTATTTCGAGGATCTCTTTGCTAGCCTTCTTTCTCTGGAATCAGAGAACAGTTATATCGGTTCCCTTTGAAGACTATAGGGCCAAAGGAAATATCCTCCGATAACAAAGAGAAAGAAGCTTTCTGAGAAGCTTCTTTGTGTTCTGTGAAATCATCTCACTGAGTTACAGCTTTCCCTTAAAGAAGCCTTTCGCTAAGACAGTTCTTGTGGAATTGGCAAAGTGATATTTGGAAGCCCATAGAGGGCTTTGGTGAAAAAGGAAATATTCTCAGATGAAATCTGGAAAGAAGCTTTCTGAGAAACTAGTTAGTGTTCTGTTAATTCATGTCACAGAGTTACAGGTGTATTTCGAGGATCTCTTTGCTAGCCTTTTTTCTGTGGAATCTGAGAACAGATATTTTGTATGCCTTTGAAGACTATAGGGCCAAAGGAAATATCCTACAATAACAAAGAGAAAGAAGCTTTCTGAGAAACTTCTTTGTGTTCTGTTAAATCATCTCACAGAGTTACAGCTTTCCCCTCAAGAAGCCTTTCGCTAAAACAGTTCTTGTGGAATTGGCAAAGTGATATTTGGAAGCCCATAGAGGGCTATGGAGAAAAAGGAAATATCCTCAGATGAAATCTGGAAAGAAGCTTTCTGAGAAACTGCTTAGTGTTCTGTAAATTCATCTCACAGAGTTACATGTGTATTTCGAGGATCTCTTTGCTAGCCCTATTTCTGTGAAATCTGAGAACAGATATTTCGGATCCCTTTGAAGACTATAGGGCCAAAGGAAATATCCTCCGATAACAAAGAGAAAGAAGCTTTCTGAGAAACTTCTTTGTGTTCTGTGAAATCATCTCACAGAGTTACAGCTTTCCCCTCAAAAAGCCTTTCGCTAAGACAGTTCTTGTGGAATTGGCAAAGTGATATTTGGAAGCCCATAGAGGGCTATGGTGAAAAAGGAAATATCCTCAGATGAATTCTGGAAGGAAGCTTTCTGAGAAACTACTTAGTGTTCTGTTAATTCATCTCACAGAGTTACATGTGTATTTCGAGGATCTCTTTGCTGGCCGTATTTCTGTGGAATCTGAGAACAGATATTTCGGATCCCTTTGAAGACTATAGGGCCAAAGGAAATATCCTCCGATAACAAAGAGAAAGAAGCTTTCTGAGAAGCTTCTTTGTGTTCTGTGAAATCATCCCACTGAGTTACAGCTTTCCCCTAAGAAGCCTTTCGCTAAGACAGTTTTTGTGGAATTGGTAAAGTGATATTTGGAAGCCCATAGAGGGCTTTGGTGAAAAAGGAAATATTCTCAGATGAAATCTGGAAAGAAGCTTTCTGAGAAACTAGTTAGTGTTCTGTTAATTCATCTCACAGAGTTACATGTGTATTTCGAGGATCTCTTTGCTAGCCTTCTTTCTGTGGAATCTGAGAACAGATATTTTGTATGCCTTTGAAGACTATAGGGCCAAAGGAAATATCCTACAATAACAAAGAGAAAGAAGCTTTATGAGAAACTTCTTTGTGTTCTGTTAAATCATCTCACAGAGTTACAGCTTTCCCCTCAAGAAGCCTTTCGCTAACACAGTTCTTGTGGAATTGGCAATGTGATATTTGGAAGCCCATAGAGGTCTACGGTGAAAAAGTAAATATCATCAGATGAAATCTGGAAAGAAGCTTTCTCAGAAACTGCTTAGTGTTGTGTGAATTCATCTCACAGAGTTACATGTGTATTTCCAGGATCTCTTTGCTATCCTTCTTTCTGTGGAGTCTGATAACAGATATTTCGGTTCCCTTTGAAGAGTATAGGGCCAAAGGAAATATCCTCTGATAACAAAGAGAAAGAAGCTTTCTGAGAAACTTCTTTGTGTTCTGTGAAATCATCTCTCAGAGTTACAGCTTTCCCCTCAAGAAGCCTTTCGCTAAGACAGTTGTTGTGGAATTGGCAAAGTGATATTTGGAAGCCCATAGAGGGCTATGGTGAAAAAGGAAATATCCTCAGATAAAATCTGGAAAGAAGCTTTCTGAGAAACTGCTTAGTGTTCTGTGAATTCATCTCACAGAGTTACATGTGTATTTCGAGGATCTCTTTGCTAGCCTTCTTTCTCTGGAATCTGAGAACAGTTATTTCGGTTCCCTTTGAAGACTATAGGGCCAAAGGAAATATCCTCCGATAACAAAGAGAAAGAAACTTTCTGAGAAACTTCTTTGTGTTCTGTGAAATCATCTCACAGAGTTACAGCTTTCCCCTCAAGAAGCCTTTCGCTAAGAGAGTTCTTGTGGAATTGGCAAAGTGATATTTGGAAGCCCATAGAGGGCTATGGTGAAAAAGGAAATATCCTCAGATGAATCCTGGAAAGAAGCTTTCTGAGAAACTACTTAGTGTTCTGTTAATTCATCTCACAGAGTTACATGTGTATTTCGAGGATCTCTTTGCTAGCCTTCTTTCTGTGGAATCTGAGAACAGATATTTTGTATGCCTTTGAAGACTATAGGGCCAAAGGAAATATCCTCCAATAACAAAGAGAAAGAAGCTTTCTGAGAAACTTCTTTGTGTTCTGTTAAATCATCTCACAGAGTTACAGCTTTCCCCTCAAGAAGCCTTTCGCTAACACAGTTCTTGTGGAATTGGCAATGTGATATTTGGAAGCCCATAGAGGGCTACGGTGAAAAAGTAAATATCATCAGATGAAATCTGGAAAGAAGCTTTCTGAGAAACTGCTTAGTGTTGTGTGAATTCATCTCACAGAGTTACATGTGTATTTCCAGGATCTCTTTGCTATCCTTCTTTCTGTGGAGTCTGAGAACAGATATTTCGGTTCCCTTTGAAGAGTATAGGGCCAAAGGAAATATCCTCTGATAACAAAGAGAAAGAAGCTTCCTGAGAAACTTCTTTGTGTTCTGTGAAATCATCTCACTGAGTTACAGCTTTCCCCTCAAGAAGCCTTTCGCTAAGACAGTTGTTGTGGAATTGGCAAAGTGATATTTGGAAGCCCATAGAGGGCTATGGTGAAAAAGGAAATATCCTCAGATGAAATCTGGAAAGAAGCTTTCTGAGAAACTGCTTAGTGTTCTGTGAATTCATCTCACAGAGTTACATGTGTATTTCGATGATCTCTTTGCTAGTCTTCTTTCTCTGGAATCTGAGAACAGTTATTTCGGTTCCCTTTGAAGACTATAGGGCCAAAGGAAATATCCTCCGATAACAAAGAGAAAGAAGCTTTCTGAGAAACTTCTTTGTGTTCTATTTAATCATTTCACAGAGATACAGCTTTCCCGTGAAGAAGCCTTTCGCTAAGAGAGGTCTTGTGGAATTGGCAAAGTGATATTTGGAAGCCCATAGAGGGCTATGGTGAAAAAGGAAATATCCTCAGATGAAATCTGGAAAGAAGCTTTCTGCGAAACTGCTTAGTGTTCTGTGAATTCATCTCACAGAGTTACATGTGTATTTCGAGGATCTCTTTGCTAGCCTTATTTCTGTGGAATCTGAGAACAGATATTTCGGATCCCTTTGAAGACTATAGGGCGAAAGGAAATATCCTCCGATAACAAAAGAGAAAGAAGCTTTCTGAGAAACTTCTTAGTGTTCTGTGAAATCATTTCACAGAGTTACAGCTTTCCCCTCAAGAAGCCTTTCACTAAGACAGTTCTTGTGGAATTGGCAAAGTGATATTTGGAAGGCCATAGAGGGCTATGGTGAAAAAGGAATAATCGTCAGATGAAATCTGGAAAGAAGCTTTCTGCGAAACTGCTTAGTGTTCTGTTAATTCAACTCACAGAGTTACATATGTATTTCGAGGATCTCTTTGCTAGCCCTATTTCTGTGGAATCTGAGAACAGATATTTTGGATCCCTTTGAAGGCAATAGGGCCAAAGGAAATATCCTCGGATAACAAAGAGAAAGAAGCTTTCTGAGAAACTGCTTAGTTTTCTGTTAATTCATCTCACAGAGTTACATGTGTATTTCGAGAATCTCTTTGCTAGCCTTCTTTCTCTGGAATCTGAGAACAGTTATTTCGGTTCCCTTTGAAGACTATAGGGTCAAAGGAAATATCCTCCGATAACAAAGAGAAAGAAGCTTTCTGAGAAACTTCTTTGTGTTCTGTGAAATTATCTCACAGAGATACAGCTTTCCCCTGAAGAAGCCTTTCGCTAAGACAGGTCTTGTGGAATTGGAAAAGTGATATTTGGAAGCCCATAGAGGGCTATGGTGAAAAAGGAAATATCCTCAGATGAAATCTGCAAAGCAGCTTTCTGAGAAACTGCTTAGTGTTCTGTGAATTCATCTCACAGAGTTACATGTGTATTTCGAGGATCTCTTTGCTAGCCTTATTTCTGTGGAATCTGAGTACAGATATTTCCAGTCCCTTTGAAGACTATAGGCGAAAGGAAATATCCTCCGATAACAAAAGAGAAAGAAGCTTTCTGGGAAACTTCTTTGTGTTCTGTGAAATCATCTCACAGAGTTACAGCTTTCCCCTCAAGAAGCCTTTCGCTAATACAGTTCTTGTGGAATTGGCAAAGTGATATTTGGAAGCCCATAGAGGGCTATGGTGAAAAAGGAAATATCGTCAGGTGAAATCTGGAAAGAAGCTTTCTGCGAAACTGCTTAGTGTTCTGTTAATTCAACTCACAGAGTTACATGTGTATTTCGAGGATCTCTTTGCTAGCCCTATTTCTGTGGAATCTGAGAACAGATATTTTGGATCCCTTTGAAGGCAATAGGGCCAAAGGAAACATCCTCGGATAACAAAGAGAAAGAAGCTTTCGGAGAAACTTCTTTGTGTTCTGTGAAATCATCTCACAGAGTTACAGCTTTCCCCTCAATAAGCCTTTCGCTAAGACAGTTCTTGTGGAATTGGCAAAGTGATATTTGGAAGCCCATAGAGGGCTATGGTGAAAAAGGAAATATCCTAAGATGAAATCTGGAAAGAAGCTTTCTGAGAAACTGCTTAGTGTTCTGTTAATTCATGTCACAGAGTTACATGTGTATTTCGAGGATCTCTTTGCTAGCCTTCTTTCTGTGGAATCTGAGAACAGATATTTCGGATCCCGTTGAAGACTATAGGGCCAAAGGAAATATCCTCCGATAACAAAGAGAAAGAAGCTTTCTGAGAAACTTCTTTGTGTTCTATTTAATCATCTCACAGAGTTACAGCTTTCTTCTGAAGAAGCCTTTCGCTAAGACAGTTCTTGTGGAATTGGCAAAGTGATATTTGGAAGCCCATAGAGTTCTATGGTGAAAAAGGAAATATCCTCAGGTGAAATCTGGAAAGAAGCTTTCTGAGAAACTGCTTAGTGTTCTGTTAATTCATCTCACAGAGTTACATGTGCATTTCGAGGATCTCTTTGCTAGCCCTATTTCTGTGAAATCTGAGAAAAGATATTTCGGATCCCTTTGAAGACTATAGGGCCAAAGGAAATATCCTCCGATAACAAAGAGAAAGAAGCTTTCTGAGAAACTTCTTTGTGTTCTGTGAAATCATCTCACAGAGTTACAGCTTTCCCCTGAAGAAGCCTTACGCTAAGACAGTTCTTGTGGAATTGGCAAAGTGATATTTGGAAGCTCATAGAGGGCTATGGTGAAAAAGGAAATATTCTCAGATGAAGTCTGTAAAGAAGCTTTCTGAGAAACTGCTTAGTGTTCTGTGAATTCTTCTCACAGAGTAACATGTGTATTTCGAGGATCTCTTTGCTAGCCTTCTTTCTGTGGAATCTGAGAACAGATATTTCGGATCCCTTTGAAGACTATAGGGCCAAAGGAAATATCCTCCGATAACAAAGAGAAAGAAGCTTTCTGAGAAACTTCTTTGTGTTCTGTGAAATCATCTCACAGAGTTACAGCTTTCCCCTGAAGATGCCTTTTGCTAAGACAGTTCTTGTGGAATTGGTTAAGTGATATTTGGACGCCCATAGAGGGCTACGGTGAAAAAGGAAATATCCTCAGATGAAATCTGGAAAGAAGCTTTCTGAGAAACTGCTTAGTGTTCTGTGAATTCATCTCACAGAGTTACATGTGTATTTCGAGGATCTCTTTGCTAGCCTTCTTTCTGTGGAATCTGAGAACATATATTTCGGATCCCTTTGAAGACTATAGGGCCAAAGGAAATATCCTCCGACAACAATGAGAAAGAAGCTTTCTGAGAAACTTCTTTGTGTTCTGTGAAATCATCTCACAGATTTACAGCTTTCTCCTGAAGAAGCCTTTCGCTAAAACAGTTCTTGTGGAACTGGCATAGTGATATTTGGAAGCCCATAGAGGGCTATGTTGAAAAAGGAAATATCCTCAGATGAAATCTGCAAAGAAGCTTTCTGAGAAACTTCTTGGTGTTCTGTGAATTCATCTCACAGAGTTACATGTGTATTTCCAGGATCTCTTTGCTAGCCTTCTTTCTCTGGAATCTGAGAACAGTTATTTCGGATCCCTTTGAAGACTATAGGGCCAAAGGAAATATCCTCCGACAACAATGAGAAAGAAGCTTTCTGAGAAACTTCTTTGTGTTCTGTGAAATCATCTCACAGAGTTACAGCTTTCCCCTGAAGAAGCCTTTCGCTAAGACAGGTCTTGTGGAATTGGCAAAGTGATATTTGTAAGCCCATAGAGTGCTATGGTGAAAAAGGAAATATCCTCAGATGAAATCTGGCAAGAAGCTTTCTGATAAACTGCTTAGTGTTCTGTTAATTCATCTCACAGAGTTACATGTGTATTTCGAGGATCTCTTTGCTAGCCTTCTTTCTGTGGAATCCGAGAACAGATATTTCGGATGCCTTTGAAGACTACAGGGCCAAAGGAAATATCCTCCGATAACAAAGAGAAAGAAGCTTTCTGAGAAACATCTTTCTGTTCTATTTAATCATCTCAAAGAGTTACAGCTTTCTCCTGAAGAAGCCTTTCGCAAAGACAGTTCTTGTGGAATTGGCAAAGTGATATTTGGAAGCCCATAGAGGGCTATGTTGAAAAAGGAAATATCCTCAGATGAAATCTGCAAAGAAGCTTTCTGAGAAACTGCTTAGTGTTCTGTTAATTCATCTCACAGAGTTACATGTGCATTTCGAGGATCTCTTTGCTAGCCCTATTTCTGTGAAATCTGAGAACAGATATTTCGGATCCCTTTGAAGACTATAGGGCCAAAGGAAATATCCTCCGATAACAAAGAGAAAGAAGCTTTCTGAGAAACTTCTTAGCGTTCTGTGAAATCATCTCACAGAGTTACAGCTTTCCCCTGAAGAAGCCTTTCGCTAAGACAGTTCTTGTGGAATTGGCAAAGTGATATTTAGAAGCTCATAGAGGGCTATGGTGAAAAAGGAAATATCCTCAGATGAAATCTGGAAAGAAGCTTTCTGAGAAACTGCTTAGTGTTCTGTTAATTCATCTCACAGAGTTACATGTGTATTTCGAGGATCTCTTTGGTAGCCTTCTTTCTGTGGAATCTGAGAACAGATATTTCGGATCCCTTTGAAGACTATAGGGCCAAAGGAAATATCCTCCGATAACAAAGAGAAAGAAGTTTTCTGAGAAACTTCTTTGTGTTCTGTGAAATCATCTCACAGAGTTACAGCTTTCCCCTGAAGATGTCTTTTGCTAAGACAGTTCTTGTGGAATTGGTAAAGTGATATTTGGAAGCCCGTAGAGGGCTATGGTGAAAAAGGAAATAACCTCAGATGAAATCTGGAAAGAAGCTTTCTGAGAAACTGCTTAGTGTTCTGTTAATTCATGTCACAGAGTTACATGTGTATTTCGAGGATCTCTTTGCTAGCCTTCTTTCTGTGGAATCTGAGAACAGATATTTCGGATCCCGTTGAAGACTATAGGGCCAAAGGAAATATCCTCCGATAACAAAGAGAAAGAATCTTTCTGAGAAACTTCTTTGTGTTCTATTTAATCGTCTCACAGAGTTACAGCTTTCCCCTGAAGAAGCCTTTCGCAAAGACAGTTCTTGTGGAATTGGCAAAGTGATATTTGGAAGCCCATAGAGGGCTATGCTGAAAAAGGAAATATCCTCAGATGAAATCTGCAAAGAAGCTTTCTGAGAAACTGTTGGTGTTCTGTGAATTCATCTCACAGAGTTACATGTGTATTTCGAGGATCTCTTTGCTAGCCTTCTTTCTCTGGAATCTGAGAACAGTTATTTCGGTTCCCTTTGAAGACTATAGGGCCAAAGGAGATATCCTCCGATAACAAAGAGAAAGAAGCTTTCTGAGAAACTTCTTTGTGTTCTGTGAAATCATCTCACAGAGTTACAGCTTTCCCCTGAAGATGCCTTTTGCTAAGACAGTTCTTGTGGAATTGGTTAAGTGATATTTGGACTCCCATAGAGGGCTACGGTGAAAAAGGAAATATCCTCAGATGAAATCTGGAAAGAAGCTTTCTGAGAAACTGCTTAGTGTTCTGTGAATTCATCTCACAGAGTTACATGTGTATTTCGAGGATCTCTTTGCTAGCCTTCTTTCTGTGTAATCTGAGAACATATATTTCGGATCCCTTTGAAGACTATAGGGCCAAAGGAAATATCCTCCGACAACAATGAGAAAGAAGCTTTCTGAGAAACTTCTTTGTGTTCTGTGAAATCATCTCACAGATTTACAGCTTTCTCCTGAAGAAGCCTTTCGCTAAAACAGTTCTTGTGGAACTGGCAAAGTGATATTTGGAAGCCCATAGAGGGCTATGTTGAAAAAGGAAATATCCTCAGATGAAATCTGCAAAGAAGCTTTCTGAGAAACTTCTTGGTGTTCTGTGAATTCATCTCACAGAGTTACATGTGTATTTCCAGGATCTCTTTGCTAGCCTTCTTTCTCTGGAATCTGAGAACAGTTATTTCGGATCCCTTTGAAGACTATAGGTCCAAAGGAAATATCCTCCGACAACAATGAGAAAGAAGCTTTCTGAGAAACTTCTTTGTGTTCTGTGAAATCATCTCACAGAGTTACAGCTTTCCCCTGAAGAAGCCTTTCGCTAAGACAGGTCTTGTGGAATTGGCAAAGTGATATTTGTAAGCCCATAGAGTGCTATGGTGAAAAAGGAAATATCCTCAGATGAAATCTGGCAACAAGCTTTCTGATAAACTGCTTAGTGTTCTGTTAATTCATCTCACAGAGTTACATGTGTATTTCGAGGATCTCTTTGCTAGCCTTCTTTCTGTGGAATCCGAGAACAGATATTTCGGATGCCTTTGAAGACTACAGGGCCAAAGGAAATATCCTCCGATAACAAAGAGAAAGAAGCTTTCTGAGAAACATCTTTCTGTTCTATTTAATCATCTCAAAGAGTTACAGCTTTCTCCTGAAGAAGCCTTTCGCAAAGACAGTTCTTGTGGAATTGGCAAAGTGATATTTGGAAGCCCATAGAGGGCTATGTTGAAAAAGGAAATATCCTCAGATGAAATCTGCAAAGAAGCTTTCTGAGAAACTGCTTAGTGTTCTGTTAATTCATCTCACAGAGTTACATGTGCATTTCGAGGATCTCTTTGCTAGCCCTATTTCTGTGAAATCTGAGAACAGATATTTCGGATCCCTTTGAAGACTATAGGGCCAAAGGAAATATCCTCCGATAACAAAGAGAAAGAAGCTTTCTGAGAAACTTCTTAGCGTTCTGTGAAATCATCTCACAGAGTTACAGCTTTCCCCTGAAGAAGCCTTTCGCTAAGACAGTTCTTGTGGAATTGGCAAAGTGATATTTAGAAGCTCATAGAGGGCTATGGTGAAAAAGGAAATATCCTCAGATGAAATCTGGAAAGAAGCTTTCTGAGAAACTGCTTAGTGTTCTGTTAATTCATCTCACAGAGTTACATGTGTATTTCGAGGATCTCTTTGGTAGCCTTCTTTCTGTGGAATCTGAGAACAGATATTTCGGATCCCTTTGAAGACTATAGGGCCAAAGGAAATATCCTCCGATAACAAAGAGAAAGAAGCTTTCTGAGAAACTTCTTTGTGTTCTGTGAAATCATCTCACAGAGTTACAGCTTTCCCCTCAAGATGTCTTTTGCTAAGACAGTTCTTGTGGAATTGGTAAAGTGATATTTGGAAGCCCGTAGAGGGCTATGGTGAAAAAGGAAATAACCTCAGATGAAATCTGGAAAGAAGCTTTCTGAGAAACTGCTTAGTGTTCTGTTAATTCATCTCACAGAGTTACATGTGTATTTCGAGGATCTCTTTGCTAGCCTTCTTTCTGTGGAATCTGAGAACAGATATTTCGGATCCCGTTGAAGACTATAGGGCCAAAGGAAATATCCTCCGATAACAAAGAGAAAGAAGCTTTCTGAGAAACTTCTTTGTGTTCTATTTAATCGTCTCACAGAGTTACAGCTTTCCCCTGAAGAAGCCTTTCGCAAAGACAGTTCTTGTGGAATTGGCAAAGTGATATTTGGAAGCCCATAGAGGGCTATGCTGAAAAAGGAAATATCCTCAGATGAAATCTGCAAAGAAGCTTTCTGAGAAACTGCTTGGTGTTCTGTGAATTCATCTCACAGAGTTACATGTGTATTTCGAGGATCTCTTTGCTAGCCTTCTTTCTCTGGAATCTGAGAACAGTTATTTCGGTTCCCTTTGAAGACTATAGGGCCAAAGGAGATATCCTCCGATAACAAAGAGAAAGAAGCTTTCTGAGAAACTTCTTTGTGTTCTGTGAAATCATCTCACAGAGTTACAGCTTTCCCCTCAAGAAGCCTTTCGCTAAGACAGTTCTTGTGGAATTGGCAAAGTGATATTAGGAAGCCCATAGAGGGCTATGGTGAAAAAGGAAATATCCTCAGATGAATTCTGGAAAGAAGCTTTCTGAGAAACTACTTAGTGTTCTGTTAATTCATCTCACAGAGTTACATGTGTATTTCGAGGATCTCTTTGCTAGCCGTATTTCTGTGGAATCTGAGAACAGATATTTCGGATCCCTTTGAAGACTATAGGGCCCAAGGAAATATCCTCCGATAACAAAGAGAAAGAAGCTTTCTGAGAAGCTTCTTTGTGTTCTGTGAAATCATCTCACTGAGTTACAGCTATCCCCTAAAGAAGCCTTTAGCTAAGACAGTTCTTGTGGAATTGGAAAAGTGATATTTGGAAGCCCATAGAGGGCTATGTTGAAAAAGGAAATATCCTCAGATGAAATCTGCAAAGAAGCTTTCTGAGAAACTGCTTAGTGTTCTGTTAATTCATCTCACAGAGTTACATGTGCATTTCGAGGATCTCTTTGCTAGCCCTATTTCTGTGAAATCTGAGAACAGATATTTCGGATCCCTTTGAAGACTATAGGGCCAAAGGAAATATCCTCCGATAACAAAGAGAAAGAAGCTTTCTGAGAAACTTCTTAGCGTTCTGTGAAATCATCTCACAGAGTTACAGCTTTCCCCTGAAGAAGCCTTTCGCTAAGACAGTTCTTGTGGAATTGGCAAAGTGATATTTAGAAGCTCATAGAGGGCTATGGTGAAAAAGGAAATATCCTCAGATGAAATCTGGAAAGAAGCTTTCTGAGAAACTGCTTAGTGTTCTGTTAATTCATCTCACAGAGTTACATGTGTATTTCGAGGATCTCTTTGGTAGCCTTCTTTCTGTGGAATCTGAGAACAGATATTTCGGATCCCTTTGAAGACTATAGGGCCAAAGGAAATATCCTCCGATAACAAAGAGAAAGAAGCTTTCTGAGAAACTTCTTTGTGTTCTGTGAAATCATCTCACAGAGTTACAGCTTTCCCCTGAAGATGTCTTTTGCTAAGACAGTTCTTGTGGAATTGGTAAAGTGATATTTGGAAGCCCGTAGAGGGCTATGGTGAAAAAGGAAATAACCTCAGATGAAATCTGGAAAGAAGCTTTCTGAGAAACTGCTTAGTGTTCTGTTAATTCATGTCACAGAGTTACATGTGTATTTCGAGGATCTCTTTGCTAGCCTTCTTTCTGTGGAATCTGAGAACAGATATTTCGGATCCCGTTGAAGACTATAGGGCCAAAGGAAATATCCTCCGATAACAAAGAGAAAGAAGCTTTCTGAGAAACTTCTTTGTGTTCTATTTAATCGTCTCACAGAGTTACAGCTTTCCCCTGAAGAAGCCTTTCGCAAAGACAGTTCTTGTGGAATTGGCAAAGTGATATTTGGAAGCCCATAGAGGGCTATGCTGAAAAAGGAAATATCCTCAGATGAAATCTGCAAAGAAGCTTTCTGAGAAACTGCTTGGTGTTCTGTGAATTCATCTCACAGAGTTACATGTGTATTTCGAGGATCTCTTTGCTAGCCTTCTTTCTCTGGAATCTGAGAACAGTTATTTCGGTTCCCTTTGAAGACTATAGGGCCAAAGGAGATATCCTCCGATAACAAAGAGAAAGAAGCTTTCTGAGAAACTTCTTTGTGTTCTGTGAAATCATCTCACAGAGTTACAGCTTTCCCCTCAAGAAGCCTTTCGCTAAGACAGTTCTTGTGGAATTGGCAAAGTGATATTAGGAAGCCCATAGAGGGCTATGGTGAAAAAGGAAATATCCTCAGATGAAATCTGGAAAGAAGCTTTCTGAGAAACTACTTAGTGTTCTGTTAATTCATCTCACAGAGTTACATGTGTATTTCGAGGATCTCTTTGCTAGCCGTATTTCTGTGGAATCTGAGAACAGATATTTCGGATCCCTTTGAAGACTATAGGGCCAAAGGAAATATCCTCCGATAACAAAGAGAAAGAAGCTTTCTGAGAAGCTTCTTTGTGTTCTGTGAAATCATCTCACTGAGTTACAGCTTTCCCCTAAAGAAGCCTTTCGCTAAGACAGTTCTTGTGGAATTGGAAAAGTGATATTTGGAAGCCCATAGCGGGCTATGGTGAACAAGGAAATATTCTCAGATGAAATCTGGAAAGAAGCTTCCTGAGAAACTGCTTAGTGTTCTGTTAATTCATCTCACAGAGTTACATGTGTATTTCGAGGATCTCTTTGCTAGCCTTCTTTCTGTGGAATCTGAGAACAGATATTTTGTATGCCTTTGAAGACTATAGGGCCAAAGGAAATATCCTCCAATAACAAAGAGAAAGAAGCTTTCTGAGAAACTTCTTTGTGTTCTGTTAAATCATCTTACAGAGTTACAGCTTTCCCCTCAAGAAGCCTTTCTCTAACACAGTTCTTGTGGAATTGGCAATGTGATATTTGGAAGACCATAGAGGGCTACGGTGAAAAAGTAAATATCATCAGACGAAATCTGGAAAGAAGCTTTCTGAGAAACTGCTTAGTGTTGTGTGAATTCATCTCACAGAGTTACATGTGTATTTCCAGGATCTCTTTGCTATCCTTCTTTCTGTGGAGTCTGAGAACAGATATTTCGGTTCCCTTTGAAGAGTATAGGGGCAAAGGAAATATCCTCTGATAACAAAGAGAAAGAAGCTTTCTGAGAAACTTCTTTGTGTTCTGTGAAATCATCTCACAGAGTTACAGCTTTCCCCTCAAGAAGCCTTTCGCTAAGACAGTTGTTGTGGAATTGGCAAAGTGATATTTGGAAGCCCATAGAGGGCTATGCTGAAAAAGGAAATATCCTCAGATGAAATCTGCAAAGAAGCTTTCTGAGAAATTGCTTAGTGTTCTGTGAATTCATCTCACAGAGTTACATGTGTATTTCGAGGATCTCTTTGCTAGCCTTCTTTCTCTGGAATCTGAGAACAGTTATTTCGGTTCCCTTTGAAGACTATAGGGCCAAAGGAAATATCCTCCGATAACAAAGAGAAAGAAGCTTTCTGAGAAACTTCTTTGTGTTCTATTTAATCATCTCACAGAGATACAGCTTTCCCCTGAAGAAGCCTTTCGCTAAGACAGGTCTTGTGGAATTGGCAAAGTGATATTTGGAAGCCCATAGAGGGCTATGGTGAAAAAGGAAATATCGTCAGATGAAATCTGGAAAGAAGCTTTCTGCGAAACTGCTTAGTGTTCTGTTAATTCAACTCACAGAGTTACATATGTATTTCGAGGATCTCTTTGCTAGCCCTATTTCTGTGGAATCTGAGAACAGATATTTTGGATCCCTTTGAAGGCAATAGGGCCAAAGGAAATATCCTCGGATAACAAAGAGAAAGAGGCTTTCTGAGAAACTTCTTTGTGTTCCGTGAAATCATCTTACAGAGTTACAGCTTTCCCCTCAAGAAGCCTTTCGATAAGACAGTTCTTGTGGAATTGGCAAAGTGATATTTGGAAGCCCATAGAGGGCTATGGTGGAAAAGGAAATATCCTCAGATGAAATCTGGAAAGAAGCCTTCTGAGAAACTGTTTAGTGTTCTGTTAATTCATGTCACAGAGTTACATGTGTATTTCGAGGATCTCTTTGCTAGCCTTCTTTCTGTGGAATCTGAGAACAGATATTTCGGATCCCGTTGAAGACTATAGGGCCAAAGGAAATATCCTCCGATAACAAAGAGAAAGAAGCTTTCTGAGAAACTTCTTTGTGTTCCATTTAATCGTCTCACAGAGTTACAGCTTTCTCCTGAAGAAGCCTTTCGCAAAGACAGTTCTTGTGGAATTGGCAAAGTGATATTTGGAAGCCCATAGAGGGCTATGTTGAAAAAGGAAATATCCTCAGATGAAATCTGCAAAGAAGCTTTCTGAGAAACTGCTTGGTGTTCTGTGAATTCATCTCACAGAGTTACATGTGTATTTCGAGGATCTCTTTGCTAGTCTTCTTTCTCTGGAATCTGAGAACAGTTATTTCGGTTCCCTTTGAAGACTATAGGGCCAAAGGAGATATCCTCCGATAACAAAGAGAAAGAAGCTTTCTGAGAAACTTCTTTGTGTTCTGTGAAATCATCTCACAGAGATACAGCTTTCCCCTGAAGAAGCCTTTCGCTAAGACAGGTCTTGTGGAATTGGCAAAGTGATATTTGGAAGCCCATAGAGGGCTATGGTGAAAAAGGAAATATCCTCAGATGAAATCTGCAAAGCAGCTTTCTGAGAAACTGCTTAGTGTTCTGTGAATTCATCTCACAGAGTTACATGTGTATTTCGAGGATCTCTTTGCTAGCCTTATTTCTGTGGAATCTGAGAACAGATATTTCGGATCCCTTTGAAGACTATAGGCGAAAGGAAATATCCTCCGATAACAAAAGAGAAAGAAGCTTTCTGGGAAACTTCTTTGTGTTCTGTGAAATCATCTCACAGAGTTACAGCTTTCCCCTCAAGAAGCCTTTCGCTAAGACAGTTCTTGTGGAATTGGCAAAGTGATATTTGGAAGCCCATAGAGGGCTATGGTGAAAAAGGAAATATCGTCAGATGAAATCTGGAAAGAAGCTTTCTGCGAAACTGCTTAGTGTTGTGTTAATTCAACTCACAGAGTTACATGTGTATTTCGAGGATCTCTTTGCTAGCCCTATTTCTGTGGAATCTGAGAACAGATATTTTGGATCCCTTTGAAGGCAATAGGGCCAAAGGAAACATCCTCGGATAACAAAGAGAAAGAAGCTTTCGGAGAAACTTCTTTGTGTTCTGTGAAATCATCTCACAGAGTTACAGCTTTCCCCTCAATAAGCCTTTCGCTAAGACAGTTCTTGTGGAATTGGCAAAGTGATATTTGGACGCCCATAGAGGGCTATGGTGAAAAAGGAAATATCCTCAGATGAAATCTGGAAAGAAGCTTTCTGAGAAACTGCTTAGTGTTCTGTTAATTCATCTCACAGAGTTACATGTGTATTTCGAGGATCTCTTTGCTAGCCTTCTTTCTGTGGAATCTGAGAACATATATTTCGGATCCCTTTGAAGACTATAGGGCCAAAGGAAATATCCTCCGACAACAACGAGAAAGAAGCTTTCTGAGAAACTTCTTTGTGTTCTGTGAAATCATCTCACAGATTTACAGCTTTTCCCTGAAGAAGCCTTTCGCTAAAACACTTCTTGTGGAACTGGCAAAGTGATATTTGGAAGCCCATAGAGGGCTATGTTGAAAAAGGAAATATCCTCAGATGAAATCTGCAAAGAAGCTTTCTGAGAAACTTCTTGGTGTTCTGTGAATTCATCTCACAGATTTACATGTGTGTTTCCAGGATCTCTTTGCTAGCCTTCTTTCTCTGGAATCTGAGAACAGTTATTTAGGTTCCCTTTGAAGACTATAGGGCCAAAGGAAATATCCTCCGATAACAAAGAGAAAGAAGCTTTCTGAGAAACTTCTTTGTGTTCTGTGAAATCATCTCACAGAGTTACAGCTTTCCCCTGAAGAAGCCTTTCGCTAAGACAGGTCTTGTGGAATTGGCAAAGAGATATTTGTAAGCCCATAGAGTGCTATGGTGAAAAAGGAAATATCCTCAGATGAAATCTGGCAAGAAGCGTTCTGAGAAACTTCTTAGTGTTCTGTTAATTCATCTCACAGAGTTACATGTGTATTTCGAGGATCTCTTTGCTAGCCTTCTTTCTGTGGAATCCGAGAACAGATATTTCGGATCCCTTTGAAGACTATAGGGCCAAAGGAAATATCCTCCGATAACAAAGAGAAAGAAGCTTTCTGAGAAACTTCTTTGTGTTCTATTTAATCATCTCAAAGAGTTACAGCTTTCTCCTAAAGAAGCCTTTCGCAAAGACAGTTCTTGTGGAATTGGCAAAGTGATATTTGGAAGCCCATAGAGGGCTATGTTGAAAAAGGAAATATCCTCAGATGAAATCTGCAAAGAAGCTTTCTGAGAAACTGCTTAGTGTTCTGTTAATTCATCTCACAGAGTTACATGTGCATTTCGAGGATCTCTTTGCTAGCCCTATTTCTGTGAAATCTGAGAACAGATATTTCGGATCCCTTTGAAGACTATAGGGCCAAAGGAAATATCCTCCGATAACAAAGAGAAAGAAGCTTTCTGAGAAACTTCTTAGCGTTCTGTGAAATCATCTCACAGAGTTACAGCTTTCCCCTGAAGAAGCCTTTCGCTAAGACAGTTCTTGTGGAATTGGCAAAGTGATATTTGGAAGCTCATAGAGGGCTATGGTGAAAAAGGAAATATCCTCAGATGAAATCTGGAAAGAAGCTTTCTGAGAAACTGCTTAGTGTTCTGTGAATTCATCTCACAGAGTTACATGTGTATTTCGAGGATCTCTTTGCTAGCCTTCTTTCTGTGGAATCTGAGAACAGATATTTCGGATCCCTTTGAAGACTATAGGGCCAAAGGAAATATCCTCCGATAACAAAGAGAAAGAAGCTTTCTGAAAAACTTCTTTGTGTTCTGTGAAATCATCTCACAGAGTTACAGCTTTCCCCTGAAGATGCCTTTTGCTAAGACAGTTCTTGTGGAATTGGTAAAGTGATATTTGGAAGCCCGTAGAGGGCTATGGTGAAAAAGGAAATAACCTCAGATGAAATCTGGAAAGAAGCTTTCTGAGAAACTGCTTAGTGTTCTGTTAATTAATGTCACAGAGTTACATGTGTATTTCGAGGATCTCTTTGCTAGCCTTCTTTCTGTGGAATCTGAGAACAGATATTTCAGATCCCGTTGAAGACTATAGGGCCAAAGGAAATATCCTCCGATAACAAAGAGAAAGAAGCTTTCTGAGAACCTTCTTTGTGTTCTATTTAATCGTCTCACAGAGTTACAGCTTTCCCCTGAAGAATCCTTTCGCTAAGACAGTTCTTGTGGAATTGGCAAAGTGATATTTGGAAGCCCATAGAGGGCTATGTTGAAAAAGGAAATATCCTCAGATGAAATCTGCAAAGAAGCTTTCTGAGAAACTGCTTGGTGTTCTGTGAATCCATCTCACAGAGTTACATGTGTATTTCGAGGATCTCTTTGCTAGCCGTATTTCTGTGGAATCTGAGAACAGATATTTCGGATCCCTTTGAAGACTATAGGGCCAAAGGAAATATCCTCCGATAACAAAGAGAAAGAAGCTTTCTGAGAAGCTTCTTTGTGTTCTGTGAAATCATCTCACTGAGTTACAGCTTTCCCCTCAAGAAGCCTTTCGCTAAGACAGTTCTTGTGGAATTGGAAAAGTGATATTTGGAAGACCATAGAGGGCTATGGTGAACAAGGAAATATTCTCAGATGAAATCTGGAAAGAAGCTTTCTGAGAAACTGCTTAGTGTTCTGTTAATTCATCTCACAGAGTTACATGTGTATTTCGAGGATCTCTTTGCTAGCCTTTTTTCTGTGGAATCTGAGAACAGATATTTCGGATGCCTTTGAAGACTATAGAGCCAAAGGAAATATCCTCCAATAACAAAGAGAAAGAAGCTTTCTGAGAAATTTCTTTGTGTTCTGTTAAATCATCTCACAGAGTTACAGATTTCCCCTCAAGAAGTCTTTCGCTAAGACAGTTCTTGTGGAATTGGCAAAGTGATATTTGGAAGCCCATAGAGGGCTACGGTGAAAAAGTAAATATCATCAGATGAAATCTGGAAAGAAGCTTTCTGAGAAACTGCTTACTGTTGTGTGAATTCATCTCACAGAGTTACATGAGTATTTCGAGGATCTCTTTGCTATCCTTCTTTCTGTGGAATCTGAGAACAGATATTTCGGTTCCCTTTGAAGACTATAGGGCCAAAGGAAATATCCTCTGATAACAAAGAGAAAGAAGCTTTCTGAGAAACTTCTTTGTGTTCTGTGAAATCATCTCACAGAGTTACAGCTTTCCCCTGCAGAAGCCTTTCGCTAAGACAGTTCTTGTGGAATTGGCAAAGTGATATTTGGAAGCCCATAGAGGGCTATGGTGAAAAAGGAAATATCCTCAGATGAAATCTGGAAAGAAGCTTTCTGAGAAACTGCTTAGTGTTCTGTGAATTCATCTCACAGAGTTACATGTGTATTTCGAGGATCTCTTTGCTAGCCTTATTTCTGTGGAATCCGAGAACAGATATTTCGGATCCCTTTGAAGACTATAGGGCCAAAGGAAATATCCTCCGATAACAAAGAGAAAGAAGCTTTCTGAGAAACTTCTTTGTGTTCTATTTAATCATCTCAAAGAGTTACAGCTTTCTCCTGAAGAAGCCTTTCGCAAAGACAGTTCTTGTGGAATTGGCAAAGTGATATTTGGAAGCCCATAGAGTGCTATGTTGAAAAAGGAAATATCCTCAGATGAAATCTGCAAAGAAGCTTTCTGAGAAACTGCATGGTGTTCTGTGAATTCATCTCACAGAGTTACATGTGTATTTCGAGGATCTCTTTGCTAGCCTTCTTTCTCTGGAATCTGAGAACAGTTATTTCGATTCCCTTTGAAGACTATAGGGCCAAAGGAAATATCCTGCGATAACAAAGAGAAAGAAGCTTTCTTAGAAACTTCTTTGTGTTCTGTGAAATCACCTCACAGAGTTACAGCTTTCCGCCGAAGAAGCCTTTCGCTAAGACAGGTCTTGTGGAATTGGCAAAGTGATATTTGGAAACCCATAGAGGGCTAGGGTGAAAAAGGAAATATCCTCACATGAAATCTGGCAAGAAGCTTTCTGACAAACTGCTTAGTGTTCTGTTAATTCATCTCACAGAGTTACATGTGTATTTCGAGGATCTCTTTGCTAGCCTTATTTCTGTGGAATCTGAGAACAGATATTTCGGATCCCTTTGAAGACTATAGGGCCAAAGGAAATATCCTCCGATAACAAAGAGAAAGAAGCTTTCTGAGAAACTTCTTTGTGTTCTGTGAAATCATCTCACAGAGTTACAGCTTTCCCCTGAAGAAGCCTTTCGCTAAGACAGTTCTTGTGGAATTGGCAAAGTGATATTTGGTAGCCCATAGAGGGCTATGGTGAAAAAGGAAATATCCTCAGATGAAATCTGGAAAGAAGCTTTCTGAGAAACTGCTTAGTGTTCTGTTAATTCTTCTCACAGAGTTACATGTGTATTTCGAGGATCTCTTTGCTAGCCTTCTTTCTGTGGAATCTGAGAACAGATATTTCAGATCCCTTTGAAGACTATAGGGCCAAAGGAAATATCCTCCGATAACAAAGAGAAAGAAGCTTTCTGAGAAACTTCTTTGTGTTCTGTGAAATCATCTCACAGAGTTACAGCTTTCCCCTCAAGAAGCCTTTCGCTAAGACAGTTCTTGTGGAATTGGCAAAGTGATATTTGGTAGCCCATAGAGGGCTATTGTGAAAAAGGAAATATCCTCAGATGAAATCTGGAAAGAAGCTTTCTGAGAAACTGCTTAGTGTTCTGTTAATTCTTCTCACAGAGTTACATGTGTATTTCCAGGATCTCTTTGCTAGCCTTCTTTCTGTGGAATCTGAGAACAGATATTTCGGATCCCTTTGAAGACTATAGGGCCAAAGGAAATATCCTCCGATAACAAAGAGAAAGAAGCTTTCTGAGAAACTTCTTTGTGTTCTGTGAAATCATCTCACAGAGTTACAGCTTTCCCCTGAAGAAGCCTTTCGCTAAGACAGTTCTTGTGGAATTGGCAAAGTGATATTTGGAAGCCCATAGAGGGCTCTGGTGAAAAAGGAAGTATCCTCAGATGAAATCTGGAAAGAAGCTTTCTGAGAAACTGCTTAGTGTTCTGTTAATTCATCTCACAGAGTTACATGTGCATTTCGAGGATCTCTTTGCTAGCCCTATTTCTGTGAAAACTGAGAACAGATATTTCGGATCCACTTGAAGACTATAGGGCCAAAGGAAATATCCTCCGATAACAAAGAGAAAGAAGCTTTCTGAGAAACTTCTTTGTGTTCTGTGAAATCATCTCACAGAGTTACAGCTTTCCCCTGAAGAAGCCTTTCGCTAAGACAGGTCTTGTGGAATTGGCAAAGTGATATTTGTAAGCCCATAGAGTGCTATCGTGAAAAAGGAAATATCCTCAGATGAAATCTGGCAAGAAGCTTTCTGAGAAACTGCTTTGTGTTCTGTTAATTCATCTCACAGAGTTACATGTGTATTTCGAGGATCTCTTTGCTAGCCTTATTTCTGTGGAATCCGAGAACAGATATTTCGGATCCCTTTGAAGACTATAGGGCCAAAGGAAATATCCTCCGATAACAAAGAGAAAGAAGCTTTCTGAGAAACTTCTTTGTGTTCTATTTAATCATCTCAAAGAGTTACAGCTTTCTCCTGAAGAAGCCTTTCGCAAAGACAGTTCTTGTGGAATTGGCAAAGTGATATTTGGAAGCCCATAGAGGGCTCTGGTGAAAAAGGAAATCTCCTCAGATGAAATCTGGAAAGAAGCTTTCTGAGAAACTGCTTAGTGTTCTGTTAATTCTTCTCACAGACTTACATGTGTATTTCGAGGATCTCTTTGCTAACCTTCTTTCTGTGGAATCTGAGAACAGATATTTCGGATCCCTTTGAAGACTATAGGGCCAAAGGAAATATCCTCCGATAACAAAGAGAAAGAAGCTTTCTGAGAAACTTCTTTGTGTTCTGTGAAATCATCTCACAGAGATACAGCTTTCCCCTGAAGATGCCTTTTGCTAAGACAGTTCTTGTGGAATTGGTAAAGTGATATTTGGAAGCCCATAGAGGGCTATGGTGAAAAAGGAAAAAACCTCAGATGAAATCTGGAAAGAAGCTTTCTGAGAAACTGCTTAGGGTTCTGTGAATTCATCTCACAGAGTTACATGTGTATTTTGAGAATCTCTTTGCTAGCCTTCTTTCTGTGGAATCTGAGAACAGATATTTCGGATCCCTTTGAAGACTATAGGGCCAAAGGAAATATCCTCCGATAACAAAGAGAAAGAAGCTTTCTGAGAAACTTCTTTGTGTTCTGTGAAATCATCTCACAGAGTTACAGCTTTCCCCTCAAGAAGCCTTTCGCTAAGACAGTTCTTGTGGAATTGGCAAAGTGATATTTGGAAGCCCATAGAGGGCTATGGTGGAAAAGGAAATAACCTCAGATGAAATCTGGAAAGAAGTTTTCTGAGAAACTTCTTTGTGTTCTGTGAATTCACCTCACAGAGTTACATGTGTATTTCGAGGATCTCTTTGCTAGCCTTCTTTCTGTGGAATCTGAGAACATATATTTCGGATCCCTTTGAAGACTATAGGGCCAAAGGAAATATCCTCCGACAACAAAGAGAAAGAAGCTTTCTGAGAAACTTCTTTGTGTTCTGTGAAATCATCTCACAGATTTACAGCTTTCCCCTGAAGAAGCCTTTCTCTAAAACAGTTCTTGTGGAACTGGCAAAGTGATATTTGGAAGCCCATAGAGGGCTATGTTGAAAAAGGAAATATCCTCAGATGAAATCTGCAAAGAAGCTTTCTGAGAAACTGCTTAGTGTTCTGTGAATTCATCTCACAGAGTTACATGTGTATTTCCAGGATCACTTTGCTAGCCTTCTTTCTCTGGAATCTGAGAACAGTTATTTAGGTTCCCTTTGAAGACTATAGGGCCAAAGGAAATATCCTCCGATAACAAAGAGAAAGAAGCTTTCTGAGAAACTTCTTTGTGTTCTGTGACATCATCTCACAGAGTTACAGCTTTCCCCTGAAGAAGCCTTTCGCTAAGACAGGTCTTGTGGAAATGGCAAAGTGATATTTGTAAGCCCATAGAGTGCTATGGTGAAAAAGGAAATATCCTCAGATGAAATCTGGCAAGAAGCTTTCTGAGAAACTGCTTAGTGTTCTGTTATTTCATCTCACAGAGTTACATGTGTATTTCGAGGATCTCTTTGCTAGCCTTATTTCTGTGGAATCCGAGAACAGATATTTCGGATCCCTTTGAAGACTATAGGGCCAAAGGAAATATCCTCCGATAACAAAGAGAAAGAAGCTTTCTGAGAAACTTCTTTGTGTTCTATTTAATCATCTCAAAGAGTTACAGCTTTCTCTTGAAGAAGCCTTTCGCAAAGACAGTTCTTGTTGAATTGGCAAAGTGATATTTGGAAGCCCATAGAGGGCTATGTTGAAAAAGGAAATATCCTCAGATGAAATCTGCAAAGACGCTTTCTGAGAAACTGCTTGGTGTTCTGTGAATTCATCTCACAGAGTTACATGTGTATTTCGAGGATCGCTTTGCTAGCCTTCTTTCTCTGGAATCTGAGAACAGTTATTTCGGTTCCCTTTGAAGACTATAGGGCCAAAGGAAATATACTGCGATAACAAAGAGAAAGAAGCTTCCTGAGAAACTTCTTTGTGTTCTGTGAAATCACCTCACAGAGTTACAGCTTTCCCTTGAAGAAGCCTTTCGCTAAGACAGGTCTTGTGGAATTGGCAAAGTGATATTTGGAAGCCCATAGAGGTCTATGGTGAAAAAGGAAATATCATCAGATGAAATCTGGCAAGAAGCTTTCTGAGAAACTGCTTAGTGTTCTTTTAATTCACCTCACAGAGTTACATGTGTATTTCGAGGATCTCTTTGCTAGCCTTATTTCTGTGGAAACTGAGAACAGATATTTCGGATCCCTTTGAAGACTATAGGGCCAAAGGAAATATCCTACGATAACAAAGAGAAAGAAGCTTTCTGAGAAACTTCTTTGTGTTCTGTGAAATCATCTCACAGAGTTACAGCTTTCCCCTGAAGAAGCCTTTCGCTAAGACAGTTCTTGTGGAATTGGCAAAGTGATATTTGGTAGCCCATAGAGGGCTATTGTGAAAAAGGAAATATCCTCAGATGAAATCTGGAAAGGAGCTTTCTGAGAAACTGCTTAGTGTATTGTTAATTCATCTCGCAGAGTTACATGTGTATTTCGAGGATCTCTTTGCTAGCCTTCTTTCTGTGGAATCTGAGAACAGATATTTCGGATCCCTTTGAAGACTATAGGGCCAAAGGAAATATCCTCCGATAACAAAGAGAAAGAAGCTTTCTGAGAAACCTCTTTGTGTTCTGTGAAATCATCTCACAGAGTTACAGCTTTCCCTCAAGAAGCCTTTCGCTAAGACAGTTCTTGTGGAATTGGCAAAGTGATACTTGGAAGCCCATAGAGGGCTCTGGTGAAAAAGGAAATATCCTCAGATGAAATCTGGAAAGAAGCTTTCTGAGAAACTGCTTAGTGTTCTGTTAATTCATCTCACAGAGTTACATGTGCATTTCGAGGATCTCTTTGCTAGCCCTATTTCTGTGAAATCTGAGAACAGATATTTCGGATCCCTTTGAAGACTATAGGGCCAAAGGAAATCTCCTCCGATAACAAAGAGAAAGAAGCTTTCTGAGAAACTTCTTTGTGTTCTGTGAAATCATCTCACAGAGTTACAGCTTTCCCCTCAAGAAGCCTTTCGCTAAGACAGTTCTTGTGGAATTGGCAAAGTGATATTTGGAAGCCCTTAGAGGGCTATGGTGAAAAAGGAAATATCCTCAGATGAAATCTGGAAAGAAGCTTTCTGAGAAACTGCTTAGTGTTCTGGTAATTCATGTCACAGAGTTACATGTGTATTTCGAGGATCTCTTTGCTAGCCTTCTTTCTGTGGAATCTGAGAACAGATATTTCGGATCCCGTTGAAGACTATAGGGCCAAAGGAAATATCCTCCGATAACAAAGAGAAAGAAGCTTTCTGAGAAACTTCTTTGTGTTCTATTTAATCATCTCACAGAGTTACAGCTTTCTTCTGAAGAAGCATTTCGCAAAGACAGTTCTTGTGGAATTGGCAAAGTGATATTTGGAAGCCCATAGAGGGCTATGTTGAAAAAGGAAATATCCTCAGATGAAATCTGCAAAGAAGCTTTCTGAGAAACTGCTTGGTGTTCTGTGAATTCATCTCACAGAGTTTCATGTGTATTTCCAGGATCTCATTGCTAGCCTTCTTTCTCTGGAATCTGAGAACAGTTATTTCGATTCCCTTTGAAGACTATAGGGCCAAAAGGAATATCCTCCGATAACAAAGAGAAAGAAGCTTTCTGAGAAACTTCTTTGTGTTCTGTGAAATCATCTCACAGAGTTACAGCTTTCCCCTGAAGAAGCCTTTCGCTAAGACAGGTCTTGTTGAATTGGCAAAGTGATATTTGGAAGCCCATAGAGGGCTATGGTGAAAAAGGAAATATCCTCAGACGAAATCTGGAAAGATGCTTTCTGAGAAACTGCTTAGTGTTCTGTTAATTCATCTCACAGAGTTACATGTGTATTTCGAGGATCTCTTTGCTAGCCTTATTTCTGTGGAATCCGAGAACAGATATTTCGGATCCCTTTGAAGACTATAGGGCCAAAGGAAATATCCTCCGATAACAAAGAGAAAGAAGCTTTCTGAGAAACTTCTGTGTGTTCTATTTAATCATCTCACAGAGTTACAGCTTTCTCCTGAAGAAGCCTTTCGCAAAGACAGTTCTTGTGGAATTGGCAAAGTGATATTTGGAAGCCCTTAGAGGGCTATGTTGAAAAAGGAAATATCCTCAGATGAAATCTGCAAAGAAGCTTTCTGAGAAACTGCTAGGTGTTCCGTGAATTCATCTCACAGAGTTACATGTGTATTTCGAGGATCTCTTTGCTAGCCTTCTTTCTCTGGAATCTGAGAACAGTTATTTCGGTTCCCTTTGAAGACTACAGGGCCAAAGGAAATATCCTCCAATAACAAAGAGAAAGAAGCTTTCTGAGAAACTTCTTTGTGTTCTGTGAAATCACCTCACAGAGTTACAGTTTTCCCCTGAAGAAGCCTTTCGCTAAGACAGGTCTTGTGGAATTGGCAAAGTGATATTTGGAAGCCCATAGAGGGCTATGTTGAAAAAGGAAATATCCTCAGATGAAATCTGGAAAGAAGCTTTCTGAGAAACTGCTTAGTGTTCTGTTAATTCATCTCACAGAGTTACATGTGTATTTCGAGGATCTCTTTGCTAGCCTTCTTTCTGTAGAATCTGAGAACAGATATTTCGGATCCCTTTGAAGACTATAGGGCCAAAGGAAATATCCTCCGATAACAAAGAGAAAGAAGCTTGCTGAGAAACTTCTTTGTGTTCTGTGAAATCATCTCACAGAGTTACAGCTTTCCCCTGAAGAAGCCTTTCGTTAAGACAGTTCTTGTGGAATTGGTAAAGTGATATTTGGTAGCCCATAGAGGGCTCTGGTGAAAAAGGAAATATCCTCAGATGAAATCTGGAAAGAAGCTTTCTGAGAAACTGCTTAGTGTTCTGTTAATTCATCTCACAGAGTTACATGTGTATTTCGAGGATCTCTTTGCTAGCCTTCTTTCTGTGGAATCTGAGAACAGATATTTCGGATCCCTTTGAAGACTATAGGGCCAAAGGAAATATCCTCCGATAACAAAGAGAAAGAAGCTTTCTGAGAAACTTCTTTGTGTTCTGTGAAATCATCTCACAGAGTTACAGCTTTCCCCTGAAGAAGCCTTTCGTTAAGACAGTTCTTGTGGAATTGGCAAAGTGATATTTGGAAGCCCATAGAGGACTCTGGTGAAAAAGGAAATATCCTCAGATGAAATCTTGAAAGAAGCTTTCTGAGAAACTGCTTAGTGTTCTGTTAATTCATCTCACAGAGTTACATGTGCATTTCGAGGATCTCTTTGCTCGCCTTCTTTCTGTGAAATCTGAGAACAGATATTTCGGATCCCTTTGAAGACTATAGGGCCAAAGGAAATATCCTCCGATAACAAAGAGAAAGAAGCTTTCTGAGAAACTTCTTTGTGTTCTCTGAAATCATCTCACAGAGTTACAGCTTTCCCCTGAAGAAGCCTTTCGCTAAGACAGTTCTTGTGGAATTGGCAAAGTGATATTTGGAAGCCCATAGAGGGCTATGTTGAAAAAGGAAATATCCTCAGATGAAATCTGCGAAGAAGCTTTCTGAGAAACTGCTTGGTGTTCTGTGAATTCATCTCACAGAGTTACATGTGTATTTCCAGGATCTCACTGCTAGCCTTCTTTCTCTGGAATCTGAAAACAGTTATTTCGATTCCCTTTGAAGACTATAGGGCCAAAGGAAATATCCTCCGATAACAAAGAGAAAGAAGCTTTCTGAGAAACTTCTTTGTGTTCTGTGAAATCATCTCACAGAGTTACAGTTTTCCCCTGAAGAAGCCTTTCGCTAAGACAGGTCTTGTGGAATTGGCAAAGTGATATTTGGAAGCCCATAGAGGGCTATGGTGAAAAAGGAAATATCCTCAGATGAAATCTGGAAAGAAGCTTTCTGAGAAACTGCTTAGTGTTCTGTTAATTCATCTCACAGAGTTACATGTGTATTTCGAGGATCTCTTTGCTAGCCTTCTTTCTGTAGAATCTGAGAACAGATATTTCGGATCCCTTTGAAGACTATAGGGCCAAAGGAAATAGCCTCCGATAACAAAGAGAAAGAAGCTTTCTGAGAAACTTCTTTGTGTTCTGTGAAATCATCTCACAGAGTTACAGCTTTCCCCTGAAGAAGCCTTTCGTTAAGACAGTTGTTGTGGAATTGGTAAAGTGATATTTGGTAGCCCATAGAGGGCTCTGGT
Source organism: Macaca nemestrina (assembly GCF_043159975.1). Lineage (NCBI taxonomy): Eukaryota > Metazoa > Chordata > Mammalia > Primates > Cercopithecidae > Macaca > Macaca nemestrina. Next base: position 32,181,731 of record NC_092135.1, on the reverse strand, counting down.
GAAAAAGGAAATATCCTCAGATGAAATCTGGAAAGAAGCTTTCTGAGAAACTGCTTAGTGTTCTGTTAATTCATCTCACAGAGTTACATGTGTATTTCGAGGATCTCTTTGCTAGCCTTCTTTCTGTGGAATCTGAGAACAGATATTTCGGATCCCTTTGAAGACTATAGGGCCAAAGGAAATATCCTCCGATAACAAAGAGAAAGAAGCTTTCTGAGAAACTTCTTTGTGTTCTGTGAAATCATCTCACAGAGTTACAGCTTTCCCCTGAAGAAGCCTTTCGCTAAGACAGTTCTTGTGGAATTGGCAAAGTGATATTTGGAAGCCCATAGAGGGCTCTGGTGAAAAAGGAAATATCCTCAGATGAAATCTGGAAAGAAACTTTCTGAGAAACTGCTTAGTGTTCTGTTAATTCATCTCACAGAGTTACATGTGCATTTCGAGGATCTCTTTGCTAGCCCTATTTCTGTGAAATCTGAGAACAGATATTTCGGATCCCTTTGAAGACTATAGGGCCAAAGGAAATATCCTCCGATAACAAAGAGAAAGAAGCTTTCTGAGAAACTTCTTTGTGTTCTGTGAAATCATCTCACAGAGTTACAGCTTTCCCCTCAAGAAGCCTTTCGCTAAGACAGTTCTTGTGGAATTGGCAAAGTGATATTTGGAAGCCCTTAGAGGGCTATGGTGAAAAAGGAAATATCCTCAGATGAAATCTGGAAAGAAGCTTTCTGAGAAACTGCTTAGTGTTCTGGTAATTCATGTCACAGAGTTACATGTGTATTTCGAGGATCTCTTTGCTAGCCTTCTTTCTGTGGAATCTGAGAACAGATATTTCGGATCCCGTTGAAGACTATAGGGCCAAAGGAAATATCCTCCGATAACAAAGAGAAAGAAGCTTTCTGAGAAACTTCTTTGTGTTCTATTTAATCATCTCACAGAATTACAGCTTTCTTCTGAATAAGCCTTTCGCAAAGACAGTTCTGGTGGAATTGGCAAAGTGATATTTGGAAGCCCATAGAGGGCTATGGTGAAAAAGGAAATATCCTCAGATGAAATCTGCAAAGAAGCTTTCTGAGAAACTGCTTGGTGTTCTGTGAATTCATCTCACAGAGTTACATGTGTATTTCCAGGATCTCATTGCTAGCCTTCTTTCTCTGGAATCTGAGAACAGTTATTTCGATTCCCTTTGAAGACTTTAGGGCCAAAGGAAATATCCTCCGGTAACAAAGAGAAAGAAGCTTTCTGAGAAACTTCTTTGTGTTCTGTGAAATCATCTCACAGAGTTACAGCTTTTCCCTGAAGAAGCCTTTCGCTAAGACAGGTCTTGTTGAATTGGCAAAGTGATATTTGGAAGCCCATAGAGGGCTATGGTGAAAAAGGAAATATCCTCAGACGAAATCTGGAAAGAAGCTTTCTGAGAAACTGCTTAGTGTTCTGTTATTTCATCTCACAGAGTTACATGTGTATTTCGAGGATCTCTTTGCTAGCCTTATTTCTGTGGAATCCGAGAACAGATATTTCGGATCCCTTTGAAGACTATAGGGCCAAAGGAAATATCCTCCGATAACAAAGAGAAAGAAGCTTTCTGAGAAACTTCTGTGTGTTCTATTTAATCATCTCACAGAGTTACAGCTTTCTCCTGAAGAAGCCTTTCGCAAAGACAGTTCTTGTGGAATTGGCAAAGTGATATTCGGAAGCCCTTAGAGGGCTATGTTGAAAAAGGAAATATCCTCAGATGAAATCTGCAAAGAAGCTTTCTGAGAAACTGCTAGGTGTTCCGTGAATTCATCTCACAGAGTTACAGGTGTATTTCGAGGATCTCTTTGCTAGCCTTCTTTCTCTGGAATCTGAGAACTGTTATTTCGGTTCCTTTGAAGACTACAGGGCCAAAGGAAATATCCTCCGATAACAAAGAGAAAGAAGCTTTCTGAGAAACTTCTTTGTGTTCTGTGAAATCACCTCACAGAGTTACAGTTTTCCCCTGAAGAAGCCTTTCGCTAAGACAGGTCTTGTGGAATTGGCAAAATGATATTTGGAAGCCCATAGAGGGCTATGGTGAAAAAGGAAATATCCTCAGATGAAATCTGGCAAGAAGCTTTCTGAGAAACTGCTTAGTGTTCTGTTAATTCATCTCACAGAGTTACATGTGTATTTCGAGGATCTCTTTGCTAGCCTTCTTTCTGTGGAATCTGAGAACAGATATTTCGGATCCCTTTGAAGACTATAGGGCCAAAGGAAATATCCTCCGATAACAAAGAGAAAGAAGCTTTCTGAGAAACTTCTTTGTGTTCTGTGAAATCATCTCACAGAGTTACAGCTTTCCCCTGAAGAAGCCTTTCGTTAAGACAGTTCTTGTGGAATTGGTAAAGTGATATTTGGTAGCCCATAGAGGGCTCTGGTGAAAAAGGAAATATCCTCAGATGAAATCTGGAAAGAAGCTTTCTGAGAAACTGCTTAGTGTTCTGTTAATTCATCTCACAGAGTTACATGTGTATTTCGAGGATCTCTTTGCTAGCCTTCTTTCTGTGGAATCTGAGAACAGATATTTCGGATCCCTTTGAAGACTATAGGGCCAAAGGAAATATCCTCCGATAACAAAGAGAAAGAAGCTTTCTGAGAAACTTCTTTGTGTTCTGTGAAATCATCTCACAGAGTTACAGCTTTCCCCTGAAGAAGCCTTTTGTTAAGACAGTTCTTGTGGAATTGGCAAAGTGATATTTGGAAGCCCATAGAGGACTCTGGTGAAAAAGGAAATATCCTCAGATGAAATCTTGAAAGAAGCTTTCTGAGAAACTGCTTAGTGTTCTGTTAATTCATCTCACAGAGTTACATGTGCATTTCGAGGATCTCTTTGCTCGCCTTCTTTCTGTGAAATCTGAGAACAGATATTTCGGATCCCTTTGAAGACTATAGGGCCAAAGGAAATATCCTCCGATAACAAAGAGAAAGAAGCTTTCTGAGAAACTTCTTTGTGTTCTCTGAAATCATCTCACAGAGTTACAGCTTTCCCCTGAAGAAGCCTTTCGCTAAGACAGTTCTTGTGGAATTGGCAAAGTGATATTTGGAAGCCCATAGAGGGCTATGTTGAAAAAGGAAATATCCTCAGATGAAATCTGCAAAGAAGCTTTCTGAGAAACTGCTTGGTGTTCTGTGAATTCATCTCACAGAGTTACATGTGTATTTCCAGGATCTCACTGCTAGCCTTCTTTCTCTGGAATCTGAAAACAGTTATTTCGATTCCCTTTGAAGACTATAGGGCCAAAGGAAATATCCTCCGATAACAAAGAGAAAGAAGCTTTCTGAGAAACTTCTTTGTGTTCTGTGAAATCATCTCACAGAGTTACAGTTTTCCCCTGAAGAAGCCTTTCGCTAAGACAGGTCTTGTGGAATTGGCAAAGTGATATTTGGAAGCCCATAGAGGGCTATGGTGAAAAAGGAAATATCCTCAGATGAAATCTGGAAAGAAGCTTTCTGAGAAACTGCTTAGTGTTCTGTTAATTCATCTCACAGAATTACATGTGTATTTCGAGGATCTCTTTGCTAGCCTTCTTTCTGTAGAATCTGAGAACAGATATTTCGGATCCCTTTGAAGACTATAGGGCCAAAGGAAATATCCTCCGATAACAAAGAGAAAGAAGCTTTCTGAGAAACTTCTTTGTGTTCTGTGAAATCATCTCACAGAGTTACAGCTTTCCCCTGAAGAAGCCTTTCGTTAAGACAGTTCTTGTGGAATTGGTAAAGTGATATTTGGTAGCCCATAGAGGGCTCTGGTGAAAAAGGAAATATCCTCAGATGAAATCTGGAAAGAAGCTTTCTGAGAAACTGCTTAGTGTTCTGTTAATTCATCTCACAGAGTTACATGTGTATTTCGAGGATCTCTTTGCTAGCCTTCTTTCTGTGGAATCTGAGAACAGATATTTCGGATCCCTTTGAAGACTATAGGGCCAAAGGAAATATCCTCCGATAACAAAGAGAAAGAAGCTTTCTGAGAAACTTCTTTGTGTTCTGTGAAATCATCTCACAGAGTTACAGCTTTCCCCTCAAGAAGCCTTTCGCTAAGACAGTTCTTGTGGAATTGGCAAAGTGATATTTGGAAGCCCTTAGAGGGCTATGGTGAAAAAGGAAATATCCTCAGATGAAATCTGGAAAGAAGCTTTCTGAGAAACTGCTTAGTGTTCTGGTAATTCATGTCACAGAGTTACATGTGTATTTCGAGGATCTCTTTGCTAGCCTTCTTTCTGTGGAATCTGAGAACAGATATTTCGGATCCCGTTGAAGACTATAGGGCCAAAGGAAATATCCTCCGATAACAAAGAGAAAGAAGCTTTCTGAGAAACTTCTTTGTGTTCTATTTAATCATCTCACAGAATTACAGCTTTCTTCTGAATAAGCCTTTCGCAAAGACAGTTCTGGTGGAATTGGCAAAGTGATATTTGGAAGCCCATAAAGGGCTATGGTGAAAAAGGAAATATCCTCAGATGAAATCTGCAAAGAAGCTTTCTGAGAAACTGCTTGGTGTTCTGTGAATTCATCTCACAGAGTTACATGTGTATTTCCAGGATCTCATTGCTAGCCTTCTTTCTCTGGAATCTGAGAACAGTTATTTCGATTCCCTTTGAAGACTATAGGGCCAAAGGAAATATCCTCCGATAACAAAGAGAAAGAAGCTTTCTGAGAAACTTCTTTGTGTTCTGTGAAATCATCTCACAGAGTTACAGCTTTTCCCTGAAGAAGCCTTTCGCTAAGACAGGTCTTGTTGAATTGGCAAAGTGATATTTGGAAGCCCATAGAGGGCTATGGTGAAAAAGGAAATATCCTCAGACGAAATCTGGAAAGAAGCTTTCTGAGAAACTGCTTAGTGTTCTGTGAATTCATCTCACAGAGTTACATGTGTATTTCGAGGATCTCTTTGCTAGCCTTATTTCTGTGGAATCCGAGAACAGATATTTCGGATCCCTTTGAAGACTATAGGGCCAAAGGAAATATCCTCCGATAACAAAGAGAAAGAAGCTTTCTGAGAAACTTCTGTGTGTTCTATTTAATCATCTCACAGAGTTACAGCTTTCTCCTGAAGAAGCCTTTCGCAAAGACAGTTCTTGTGGAATTGGCAAAGTGATATTCGGAAGCCCTTAGAGGGCTATGTTGAAAAAGGAAATATCCTCAGATGAAATCTGCAAAGAAGCTTTCTGAGAAACTGCTAGGTGTTCCGTGAATTCATCTCACAGAGTTACAGGTGTATTTCGAGGATCTCTTTGCTAGCCTTCTTTCTCTGGAATCTGAGAACTGTTATTTCGGTTCCTTTGAAGACTACAGGGCCAAAGGAAATATCCTCCGATAACAAAGAGAAAGAAGCTTTCTGAGAAACTTCTTTGTGTTCTGTGAAATCACCTCACAGAGTTACAGTTTTCCCCTGAAGAAGCCTTTCGCTAAGACAGGTCTTGTGGAATTGGCAAAATGATATTTGGAAGCCCATAGAGGGCTATGGTGAAAAAGGAAATATCCTCAGATGAAATCTGGAAAGAAGCTTTCTGAGAAACTGCTTAGTGTTCTGTTAATTCATCTCACAGAGTTACATGTGTATTTCGAGGATCTCTTTGCTAGCCTTCTTTCTGTGGAATCTGAGAACAGATATTTCGGATCCCTTTGAAGACTATAGGGCCAAAGGAAATATCCTCCGATAACAAAGAGAAAGAAGCTTTCTGAGAAGCTTCTTTGTGTTCTGTGAAATCATCTCACTGAGTTACAGCTTTCCCCTAAAGAAGCCTTTCGCTAAGACAGTTCTTGTGGAATTGGCAAAGTGATATTTGGAAGCCCATAGGGGGCTATGGTGAAAAAGGAAATAACCTCAGATGAAATCTGGAAAGAAGCATTCTGAGAAACTGCTTAGTGTTCTGTGAATTCATCTCACAGAGTTACATGTGTATTTCGAGGATCTCTTTGCTAGCCTTCTTTCTGTGGAATCTGAGAACAGATATTTCGGATCCCTTTGAAGACTATAGGGCCAAAGGAAATATCCTCCGATAACAAAGAGAAAGAAGCTTTCTGAGAAACTTCTTTGTGTTCTGTGAAATCATCTCACAGAGTTACAGCTTTCCCCTCAAGAAGCCTTTCACTAAGACAGTTCTTGTGGAATTGGCAAAGTGCTATTTGGAAGCCCATAGAGGGCTATGGTGGAAAAGGAAATATCCTCAGATGAAATCTGGAAAGAAGCTTTCTGAGAAACTGCTTAGTGTTCTGTGAATTCATCTCACAGAGTTACATGTGTATTTCGAGGATCTCATTGCTAGCCGTATTTCTGTGGAATCTGAGAACATATATTTCGGATCCCTTTGAAGACTATAGGGCCAAAGGAAATATCCTCCGATAACAAAGAGAAAGAAGCTTTCTGAGAAACTTCTTTGTGTTCTGTGAAATCATCTCACAGATTTACAGCTTTCCCCTGAAGAAGCCTTTCGCTAAAACAGTTCTTGTGGAACTGGCAAAGTGATATTTGGAAGCCCATAGAGGGCTATGGTGAAAAAGGAAATATCCTCAGATGAAATCTGGAAAGAAGCTTTCTGAGAAACTGCTTAGTGTTCTGTGAATTCATCTCACAGAGTTACATGTATATTTCGAGGATCTCTTTGCTAGCTCTATTTCTGTGAAATCTGAGAACAGATATTTCGGATCCATTTGAAGACTAGGGGCCAAAGGAAATATCCTCCGATAACAAAGAGAAAGAAGCTTTCTGAGAAACTTCTTTGTGTTCTGTGAAATCATCTCACAGAGTTACAGCTTTCCCCTCAAGAAGCCTTTCGCTAAGACAGTTCTTGTGGAATTGGCAAAGTGATATTTGGAAGCCCATAGAGGGCTATGGTGAAAAAGGAAATATCCTCAGATGAATTCTGGAAAGAAGCTTTCTGAGAAACTACTTAGTGTTCTGTGAATTCATCTCACAGAGTTACATGTGTATTTCGAGGATCTCTTTGCTAGCCGTATTTCTGTGGAATCTGAGAACAGATATTTCGGATCCCTTTGAAGACTATAGGGCCAAAGGAAATATCCTCCGATAACAAAAAGAAAGAAGCTTTCTGAGAAGCTTCTTTGTGTTCTGTGAAATCATCTCACTGAGTTACAGCTTTCCCCTAAAGAAGCCTTTCGCTAAGACAGTTCTTGTGGAATTGGCAAAGTGATATTCGGAAGCCCATAGAGGGCTATGGTGGAAAAGGAAATAACCTCAGATGAAATCTGGAAAGAAGCTTTCTGAGAAACTGCTTAGTGTTCTGTGAATTCATCTCACAGAGTTACATGTGTATTTCGAGGATCTCTTTGCTAGCCTTCTTTCTGTGGAATCTGAGAACATATATTTCGGATCCCTTTGAAGACTATAGGGCCAAAGGAAATATCATCCGATAAGAAACAGAAAGAAGCATTCTGAGAAACTTCTTTGTGTTCTGTGAAATCATCTCACAGATTTACAGCTTTCCCCTGAAGAAGCCTTTCGCTAAAACAGTTCTTGTGGAACTGGCAAAGTGATATTTGGAAGCCCAAAGAGGGCTATGGTGAAAAAGGAAATATCCTCAGATGAAATCTGGAAAGAAGCTTTCTGAGAAACTGCTTAGTGTTCTGTGAATTCATCTCACAGAGTTACATGTGTATTTCGAGGATCTCTTTGCTACCCCTATTTCTGTGAAATCTGAGAACAGATATTTCGGATCCCTTTGAAGTCTATAGGGCCAAAGGAAATATCCTCCGATAACAAAGAGAAAGAAGCTTTCTGAGAAACTTCTTTGTGTTCTGTGAAATCATCTCACAGAGTTACAGCTTTCCCCTCAAGAAGCCTTTCGCTAAGACAGTTCTTGTGGAATTGGCAAAGTGATATTTGGAAGCCCATAGAGGGCTATGGTGGAAAAGGAAATAACCTCAGATGAAATCTGGAAAGAAGCTTTCTGAGAAACTGCTTAGTATTCTGTGAATTCATCTCACAGAGTTTCTTGTGTATTTCGAGGATCTCTTTGCTAGCCGTATTTCTGTGGAATCTGAGAACATATATTTCGGATCCCTTTGAAGACTATAGGGCCAAAGGAAATATCCTCCGATAACAAAGAGAAAGAAGCTTTCTGAGAAACTTCTTTGTGTTCTGTGAAATCATCTCACAGAGTTACAGCTTTCCCCTGAAGAACCCTTTCGCTAAAACAGTTCTTGTGGAACTGGCAAAGTGATATTTGGAAGCCCATAGAGGGCTACGGTGAAAAAGGAAATATTCTCAGATGAAATCTGGAAAGAAGCTTTCTGAGAAACTACTTAGTGTTCTGTTAATTCATCTCACAGAGTTACATGTGTATTTCGAGGATCTCTTTGCTAGCCGTATTTCTGTGGAATCTGAGAACAGATATTTCGGATCTCTTTGAAGACTATAGGGCCAAAGGAAATATCCTCCGATAACAAAGAGAAAGAAGCTTTCTGAGAAGCTTCTTTGTGTTCTGTGAAATCATCTCACAGATTTACAGCTTTCCCGTCAAGAAGCCTTTCGCTAAGACAGTTCTTGTGGAATTGGCAAAGTGATATTTGGAAGACCATAGAGGGCTACGGTGAAAAACTAAATATCATCAGATGAAATCTGGAAAGAAGCTTTCTGAGAAACTGCTTAGTGTTGTGTGAATTCATCTCACAGAGTTACATGTGTATTTCGAGGATCTCTTTGCTATCCTTATTTCTGTGGAATCTGAGAACAGATATTTCGGTTCCCTTTGAAGACTATAGGGCCAAAGGAAATATCCTCTGATAACAAAGAGAAAGAAGCTTTCTGAGAAACTTCTTTGTGTTCTGTGAAATCATCTCACAGAGTTACAGCTTTCCCCAGAAGAAGCCTTTCGCTGAGACAGTTCTTGTGGAATTGGCAAAGTGATATTTGGAAGCCCATAGAGGGCAATGGTGAAAAAGGAAATATACTCAGATGAAATCTGGAAAGAAGCTTTCTGAGAAACTGCTTAGTGTTCTGTGAATTCATCTCACAGTGTTACATGTGTACTTCGAGGATCTCTTTGCTAGCCTTCTTTCTCTGGAATCTGAGAACAGTTATTTCGGTTCCCTTTGAAGACTATAGGGCCAAAGGAAATATCCTCTGATAACAAAGAGAAAGAAGCTTTCTGAGAAACTTCTTTGTGTTCTGTGAAATCATCTCACAGAGTTACAGCTTTCCCCAGAAGAAGCCTTTCGCTGAGACAGTTCTTGTGGAATTGGCAAAGTGATATTTGGAAGCCCATAGAGGGCAATGGTGAAAAAGGAAATATACTCAGATGAAATCTGGAAAGAAGCTTTCTGAGAAACTGCTTAGTGTTCTGTTAATTCATCTCACAGAGTTACATGTGTATTTCGAGGATCTCTTTGCTAGCCTTCTTTCTGTGGAATCTGAGAGCAGATATTTCGGATCCCTTAGAAAAAAACTATAGGGCCAAAGGAAATATCCTCCGATAACAAAGAGAAAGAAGCTTTCTGAGAAACTTCTTTGTGTTCTGTGAAATCATCTCACAGAGATACAGCTTTCCCCTGAAGAAGCCTTTCGCTAAGACAGTTCTTGTGGAATTGGCAAAGTGATATTTGGAAGCCCATAGAGGGCTATGTTGAAAAAGGAAATATCCTCAGATGAAATCTGGAAAGAAGCTTTCTGAGAAACTGCTTAGTGTTCTATTAATTCATCTCACAGAGTTACATGTGTATTTCGAGGATCTCTTTGCTAGCCTTCTTTCTGTGGAATCTGAGAACAGATATTTCGGATCCCTTTGAAGACTATAGGGCCAAAGGAAATATCCTCCGATAACAAAGAGAAAGAAGCTTTCTGAGAAACTTCTTTGTGTTCTGTGAAATCATCTCACAGATTTACAGCTTTCCCCTGAAGAAGCCTTTCGCTAAAACAGTTCTTGTGGAACTGGCAAAGTGATATTTGGAAGCCCATAGAGGGCTATGGTGAAAAAGGAAATATCCTCAGATGAAATCCGGAAAGAAGCTTTCTGAGAAACTGCTTAGTGTTCTGTGAATTCATCTCACAGAGTTACATCTGTATTTCGAGGATCTCTTTGCTAGCCCTATTACTGTGAAATCTGAGAACAGATATTTCGGATCCCTTTGAAGACTATAGGGCCAAAGGAAATATCCTCCGATAACAAAGAGAAAGAAGCTTTCTGAGAAACTTCTTTGTGTTCTGTGAAATCATCTCACAGAGTTACAGCTTTCCCCTCAAGAAGCCTTTCGCTAAGACAGTTCTTGTGGAATTGGCAAAGTGATATTTGGAAGCCCATAGAGGGCTATGGTGGAAAAGGAAATAACCTCAGATGAAATCTGGAAAGAAGCTTTCTGAGAAACTGCTTAGTATTCTGTGAATTCATCTCACAGAGTTTCTTGTGTATTTTGAGGATCTCTTTGCTAGCCGTATTTCTGTGGAATCTGAGAACATATATTTCGGATCCCTTTGAAGACTATAGGGCCAAAGGAAATATCCTCCGATAACAAAGAGAAAGAAGCTTTCTGAGAAACTTCTTTGTGTTCTGTGAAATCATCTCACAGATTTACAGCTTTCCCCTGAAGAACCCTTTCGCTAAAACAGTTCTTGTGGAACTGGCAAAGTGATATTTGGAAGCCCATAGAGGGCTATGTTGAAAAAGGAAATATCCTCAGATGAAATCTGGAAAGAAGCTTTCTGAGAAACTGCTTAGTGTTCTGTGAATTCATCTCACAGAGTTACATGTGTATTTCGAGGATCTCTTTGCTAGCCCTATTTCTGTGAAATCTGAGAACAGATATTTCGGATACCTTTGAAGACTATAGGGCCAAAGGAAATATCCTCCGATAACAAAGAGAAAGAAGCTTTCTGAGAAACTTCTTTGTGTTCTGTGAAATCATCTCACAGAGTTACAGCTTTCCCCTCAAGAAGCCTTTCGCTAAGACAGTTCTTGTGGAATTGGCAAAGTGATATTTGGAAGCCCATAGAGGGCTATGGTGAAAAAGGAAATATCCTCAGATGAATTCTGGGAAGAAGCTTTCTGAGAAACTACTTAGTGTTCTGTTAATTCATCTCACAGAGTTACATGTGTATTTCGAGGATCTCTTTGCTAGCCGTATTTCTGTGGAATCTGAGAACAGATATTTCGGATCCCTTTGAAGACTATAGGGCCAAAGGAAATATCCTCCGATAACAAAGAGAAAGAAGCTTTCTGAGAAGCTTCTTTGTGTTCTGTGAAATCATCTCACTGAGTTACAGCTTTCCCCTAAGAAGCCTTTCGCTAAGACAGTTCTTGTGGAATTGGCAAAGTGATATTTGGAAGCCCATAGAGGGCTACGGTGAAAAAGGAAATATTCTCAGATGAAATCTGGAAAGAAGCTTTCTGAGAAACTGCTTAGTGTTCTGTTAATTCATCTCACAGAGTTACATGTGTATTTCGAGGATCTCTTTGCTAGCCTTCTTTCTGTGGAATCTGAGAACAGATATTTTGGATGCCTTTGAAGACTATAGGGCCAAAGGAAATATCGTCCGATAACAAAGAGAAAGAAGCTTTCTGAGAAACTTCTTTGTGTTCTGTGAAATCATCTCACAGAGTTACAGCTTTCCCCTCAAGAAGCCTTTCGCTAAGACAGTTCTTGTGGAATTGGCAAAGTGATATTTGGAAGACCATAGAGGGCTACGGTGAAAAAGTAAATATCATCAGATGAAATCTGGAAAGAAGCTTTCTGAGAAACTGCTTAGTGTTGTGTGAATTCATCTCACAGAGTTACATGTGTATTTCGAGGATCTCTTTGCTATCCTTATTTCTGTGGAATCTGAGAACAGATATTTCGGTTCCCTTTGAAGACTATAGGGCCAAAGGAAATATCCTCTGATAACAAAGAGAAAGAAGCTTTCTGAGAAACTTCTTTGTGTTCTGTGAAATCATCTCACAGAGTTACAGCTTTCCCCAGAAGAAGCCTTTCGCTGAGACAGTTCTTGTGGAATTGGCAAAGTGATATTTGGAAGCCCATAGAGGGCAATGGTGAAAAAGGAAATATACTCAGATGAAATCTGGAAAGAAGCTTTCTGAGAAACTGCTTAGTGTTCTGTGAATTCATCTCACAGTGTTACATGTGTACTTCGAGGATCTCTTTGCTAGCCTTCTTTCTCTGGAATCTGAGAACAGTTATTTCGGTTCCCTTTGAAGACTATAGGTCCAAAGGAAATATCCTCCGATAACAAAGAGAAAGAAGCTTTCTGAGAAACTTCTTTGTGTTCTGTGAAATCATCTCACAGAGATACAGCTTTCCCCTGAAGAAGCCTTTCGCTAAGACAGTTCTTGTGGAATTGGCAAAGTGATATTTGGAAGCCCATAGAGGGCTATGTTGAAAAAGGAAATATCCTCAGATGAAATCTGGAAAGAAGCTTTCTGAGAAACTGCTTAGTGTTCTGTTAATTCATGTCACAGAGTTACATGTGTATTTCGAGGATCTCTTTGCTAGCCTTCTTTCTGTGGAATCTGAGAACAGATATTTCGGATCCCGTTGAAGACTATAGGGCCAAAGGAGATATCCTCCGATAACAAAGAGAAAGAAGCTTTCTGAGAAACTTCATTGTGTTCTGTGAAATCATCTCACAGAGTTACAGCTTTCCCCTCAAGAAGCCTTTCGCTACGACAGTTCCTGTGGAATTGGCAAAGTGATATTTGGAAGCCCATAGAGGGCTATGGTGAAAAAGGAAATATCCTCAGATGAATTCTGGAAAGAAGCTTTCTGAGAAACTACTTAGTGTTCTGTTAATTCATCTCACAGAGTTACATGTGTATTTCGAGGATCTCTTTGCTAGTCGTATTTCTGTGGAATCTGAGAACAGATATTTCGGATCCCTTTGAAGACTATAGGGCCAAAGGAAATATCCTCGGATAACAAAGAGAAAGAAGCTTTCTGAGAAGCTTCTTTGTGTTCTGTGAAATCATCTCACTGAGTTACAGCTTTCCCCTCAAGAAGCCTTTCGCTAAGACAGTTCTTGTGGAATTGGCAAAGTGATATTTGGAAGCCCATAGAGGGCCATGGTGAACAAGGAAATATCCTCAGATGAAATCTGGAAAGAAGCTTTCTGAGAAACTGATTAGTGTTCTGTTAATTCATCTCACAGAGTTACATGTGTATTTCGAGGATCTCTTTGCTAGCCTTCTTTCTGTGGAATCTGAGAACAGATATTTCGGATGCCTTTGAAGACTATAGGGCCAAAGGAAATATCCTCCAATAACAAAGAGAAAGAAGCTTTCTGAGAAACTTCTTTGTGTTCTGTTAAATCATCTCACAGAGTTACAGCTTTCCCCTCAAGAAGCCTTTCGCTAAGACAGTTCTTGTGGAATTGGCAAAGTGATATTTGGAAGCCCATTGAGGGCTATGGTGAAAAAGGAAATATCCTCAGATGAAATCTGGAAAGAAGCTTTCTGAGAAACTGCTTAGTGTTCTGTGAATTCATCTCACAGAATTACATGTGTATTTCGAAGATCTCTTTGCTAGCCTTCTTTCTGTGGAATCTGAGAACAGATATTTCGGATCCCTTTGAAGACTATAGGGCCAAAGGAAATATCCTCCGATAACAAAGAGAAAGAAGCTTTCTGAGAAACTTCTTTGTGTTCTGTGAAGTCATCTCACAGAGTTACAGCTTTCCCCTGAAGAAGACTTTCGCTAAGACAGTTCTTGTGGAATTGGCAAAGTGATATTTGGAAGCCCATAGAGGGCTATGGTGGAAAAGGAAATAACCTCAGATGAAATCTGGAAAGAAGCTTTCTGAGAAACTGCTTAGTATTCTGTGAATTCATCTCACAGAGTTTCTTGTGTATTTCGAGGATCTCTTTGCTAGCCGTATTTCTGTGGAATCTGAGAACATATATTTCGGATCCCTTTGAAGACTATAGGGCCAAAGGAAATATCCTCCGATAACAAAGAGAAAGAAGCTTTCTGAGAAACTTCTTTGTGTTCTGTGAAATCATCTCACAGATTTACAGCTTTCCCCTGAAGAACCCTTTCGCTAAAACAGTTCTTGTGGAACTGGCAAAGTGATATTTGGAAGCCCATAGAGGGCTATGGTGAAAAAGGAAATATCCTCAGATGAAATCTGGAAAGAAGCTTTCTGAGAAACTGCTTAGTGTTCTGTGAATTCATCTCACAGAGTTACATGTGTATTTCGAGGATCTCTTTGCTAGCCCTATTTCTGTGAAATCTGAGAACAGATATTTCGGATACCTTTGAAGACTATAGGGCCAAAGGAAATATCCTCCGATAACAAAGAGAAAGAAGCTTTCTGAGAAACTTCTTTGTGTTCTGTGAAATCATCTCACAGAGTTACAGCTTTCCCCTCAAGAAGCCTTTCGCTAAGACAGTTCTTGTGGAATTGGCAAAGTGATATTTGGAAGCCCATAGAGGGCTATGGTGAAAAAGGAAATATCCTCAGATGAATTCTGGGAAGAAGCTTTCTGAGAAACTACTTAGTGTTCTGTTAATTCATCTCACAGAGTTACATGTGTATTTCGAGGATCTCTTTGCTAGCCGTATTTCTGTGGAATCTGAGAACAGATATTTCGGATCCCTTTGAAGACTATAGGGCCAAAGGAAATATCCTCCGATAACAAAGAGAAAGAAGCTTTCTGAGAAGCTTCTTTGTGTTCTGTGAAATCATCTCACTGAGTTACAGCTTTCCCCTAAGAAGCCTTTCGCTAAGACAGTTCTTGTGGAATTGGCAAAGTGATATTTGGAAGCCCATAGAGGGCTACGGTGAAAAAGGAAATATTCTCAGATGAAATCTGGAAAGAAGCTTTCTGAGAAACTGCTTAGTGTTCTGTTAATTCATCTCACAGAGTTACATGTGTATTTCGAGGATCTCTTTGCTAGCCTTCTTTCTGTGGAATCTGAGAACAGATATTTTGGATGCCTTTGAAGACTATAGGGCCAAAGGAAATATCGTCCGATAACAAAGAGAAAGAAGCTTTCTGAGAAACTTCTTTGTGTTCTGTGAAATCATCTCACAGAGTTACAGCTTTCCCCTCAAGAAGCCTTTCGCTAAGACAGTTCTTGTGGAATTGGCAAAGTGATATTTGGAAGACCATAGAGGGCTACGGTGAAAAAGTAAATATCATCAGATGAAATCTGGAAAGAAGCTTTCTGAGAAACTGCTTAGTGTTGTGTGAATTCATCTCACAGAGTTACATGTGTATTTCGAGGATCTCTTTGCTATCCTTATTTCTGTGGAATCTGAGAACAGATATTTCGGTTCCCTTTGAAGACTATAGGGCCAAAGGAAATATCCTCTGATAACAAAGAGAAAGAAGCTTTCTGAGAAACTTCTTTGTGTTCTGTGAAATCATCTCACAGAGTTACAGCTTTCCCCAGAAGAAGCCTTTCGCTGAGACAGTTCTTGTGGAATTGGCAAAGTGATATTTGGAAGCCCATAGAGGGCAATGGTGAAAAAGGAAATATACTCAGATGAAATCTGGAAAGAAGCTTTCTGAGAAACTGCTTAGTGTTCTGTTAATTCATCTCACAGTGTTACATGTGTACTTCGAGGATCTCTTTGCTAGCCTTCTTTCTCTGGAATCTGAGAACAGTTATTTCGGATCCCTTTGAAGACTATAGGTCCAAAGGAAATATCCTCCGATAACAAAGAGAAAGAAGCTTTCTGAGAAACTTCTTTGTGTTCTGTGAAATCATCTCACAGAGATACAGCTTTCCCCTGAAGAAGCCTTTCGCTAAGACAGTTCTTGTGGAATTGGCAAAGTGATATTTGGAAGCCCATAGAGGGCTATGTTGAAAAAGGAAATATCCTCAGATGAAATCTGGAAAGAAGCTTTCTGAGAAACTGCTTAGTGTTCTGTTAATTCATGTCACAGAGTTACATGTGTATTTCGAGGATCTCTTTGCTAGCCTTCTTTCTGTGGAATCTGAGAACAGATATTTCGGATCCCGTTGAAGACTATAGGGCCAAAGGAGATATCCTCCGATAACAAAGAGAAAGAAGCTTTCTGAGAAACTTCATTGTGTTCTGTGAAATCATCTCACAGAGTTACAGCTTTCCCCTCAAGAAGCCTTTCGCTACGACAGTTCCTGTGGAATTGGCAAAGTGATATTTGGAAGCCCATAGAGGGCTATGGTGAAAAAGGAAATATCCTCAGATGAATTCTGGAAAGAAGCTTTCTGAGAAACTACTTAGTGTTCTGTTAATTCATCTCACAGAGTTACATGTGTATTTCGAGGATCTCTTTGCTAGTCGTATTTCTGTGGAATCTGAGAACAGATATTTCGGATCCCTTTGAAGACTATAGGGCCAAAGGAAATATCCTCGGATAACAAAGAGAAAGAAGCTTTCTGAGAAGCTTCTTTGTGTTCTGTGAAATCATCTCACTGAGTTACAGCTTTCCCCTCAAGAAGCCTTTCGCTAAGACAGTTCTTGTGGAATTGGCAAAGTGATATTTGGAAGCCCATAGAGGGCAATGGTGAAAAAGGAAATATACTCAGATGAAATCTGGAAAGAAGCTTTCTGAGAAACTGCTTAGTGTTCTGTGAATTCATCTCACAGTGTTACATGTGTACTTCGAGGATCTCTTTGCTAGCCTTCTTTCTCTGAAATC
Organism: Macaca nemestrina; assembly: GCF_043159975.1. Classification (NCBI taxonomy): domain Eukaryota; kingdom Metazoa; phylum Chordata; class Mammalia; order Primates; family Cercopithecidae; genus Macaca; species Macaca nemestrina. The sequence goes on along the minus strand of NC_092135.1, from coordinate 32,165,136 downwards.
TGAGAACAGTTATTTCGGTTCCCTTTGAAGACTATAGGGCCAAAGGAAATATCCTCTGATAACAAAGAGAAAGAAGCTTTCTGAGAAACTTCTTTGTGTTCTGTGAAATCATCTCACAGAGTTACAGCTTTCCCCAGAAGAAGCCTTTCGCTGAGACAGTTCTTGTGGAATTGGCAAAGTGATATTTGGAAGCCCATAGAGGGCAATGGTGAAAAAGGAAATATACTCAGATGAAATCTGGAAAGAAGCTTTCTGAGAAACTGCTTAGTGTTCTGTTAATTCATCTCACAGAGTTACATGTGTATTTCGAGGATCTCTTTGCTAGCCTTCTTTCTGTGGAATCTGAGAGCAGATATTTCGGATCCCTTAGAAAAAAACTATAGGGCCAAAGGAAATATCCTCCGATAACAAAGAGAAAGAAGCTTTCTGAGAAACTTCTTTGTGTTCTGTGAAATCATCTCACAGAGATACAGCTTTCCCCTGAAGAAGCCTTTCGCTAAGACAGTTCTTGTGGAATTGGCAAAGTGATATTTGGAAGCCCATAGAGGGCTATGTTGAAAAAGGAAATATCCTCAGATGAAATCTGGAAAGAAGCTTTCTGAGAAACTGCTTAGTGTTCTATTAATTCATCTCACAGAGTTACATGTGTATTTCGAGGATCTCTTTGCTAGCCTTCTTTCTGTGGAATCTGAGAACAGATATTTCGGATCCCTTTGAAGACTATAGGGCCAAAGGAAATATCCTCCGATAACAAAGAGAAAGAAGCTTTCTGAGAAACTTCTTTGTGTTCTGTGAAATCATCTCACAGATTTACAGCTTTCCCCTGAAGAAGCCTTTCGCTAAAACAGTTCTTGTGGAACTGGCAAAGTGATATTTGGAAGCCCATAGAGGGCTATGGTGAAAAAGGAAATATCCTCAGATGAAATCTGGAAAGAAGCTTTCTGAGAAACTGCTTAGTGTTCTGTGAATTCATCTCACAGAGTTACATCTGTATTTCGAGGATCTCTTTGCTAGCCCTATTACTGTGAAATCTGAGAACAGATATTTCGGATCCCTTTGAAGACTATAGGGCCAAAGGAAATATCCTCCGATAACAAAGAGAAAGAAGCTTTCTGAGAAACTTCTTTGTGTTCTGTGAAATCATCTCACAGAGTTACAGCTTTCCCCTCAAGAAGCCTTTCGCTAAGACAGTTCTTGTGGAATTGGCAAAGTGATATTTGGAAGCCCATAGAGGGCTATGGTGGAAAAGGAAATAACCTCAGATGAAATCTGGAAAGAAGCTTTCTGAGAAACTGCTTAGTATTCTGTGAATTCATCTCACAGAGTTTCTTGTGTATTTTGAGGATCTCTTTGCTAGCCGTATTTCTGTGGAATCTGAGAACATATATTTCGGATCCCTTTGAAGACTATAGGGCCAAAGGAAATATCCTCCGATAACAAAGAGAAAGAAGCTTTCTGAGAAACTTCTTTGTGTTCTGTGAAATCATCTCACAGATTTACAGCTTTCCCCTGAAGAACCCTTTCGCTAAAACAGTTCTTGTGGAACTGGCAAAGTGATATTTGGAAGCCCATAGAGGGCTATGTTGAAAAAGGAAATATCCTCAGATGAAATCTGGAAAGAAGCTTTCTGAGAAACTGCTTAGTGTTCTGTGAATTCATCTCACAGAGTTACATGTGTATTTCGAGGATCTCTTTGCTAGCCCTATTTCTGTGAAATCTGAGAACAGATATTTCGGATACCTTTGAAGACTATAGGGCCAAAGGAAATATCCTCCGATAACAAAGAGAAAGAAGCTTTCTGAGAAACTTCTTTGTGTTCTGTGAAATCATCTCACAGAGTTACAGCTTTCCCCTCAAGAAGCCTTTCGCTAAGACAGTTCTTGTGGAATTGGCAAAGTGATATTTGGAAGCCCATAGAGGGCTATGGTGAAAAAGGAAATATCCTCAGATGAATTCTGGGAAGAAGCTTTCTGAGAAACTACTTAGTGTTCTGTTAATTCATCTCACAGAGTTACATGTGTATTTCGAGGATCTCTTTGCTAGCCGTATTTCTGTGGAATCTGAGAACAGATATTTCGGATCCCTTTGAAGACTATAGGGCCAAAGGAAATATCCTCCGATAACAAAGAGAAAGAAGCTTTCTGAGAAGCTTCTTTGTGTTCTGTGAAATCATCTCACTGAGTTACAGCTTTCCCCTAAGAAGCCTTTCGCTAAGACAGTTCTTGTGGAATTGGCAAAGTGATATTTGGAAGCCCATAGAGGGCTACGGTGAAAAAGGAAATATTCTCAGATGAAATCTGGAAAGAAGCTTTCTGAGAAACTGCTTAGTGTTCTGTTAATTCATCTCACAGAGTTACATGTGTATTTCGAGGATCTCTTTGCTAGCCTTCTTTCTGTGGAATCTGAGAACAGATATTTTGGATGCCTTTGAAGACTATAGGGCCAAAGGAAATATCGTCCGATAACAAAGAGAAAGAAGCTTTCTGAGAAACTTCTTTGTGTTCTGTGAAATCATCTCACAGAGTTACAGCTTTCCCCTCAAGAAGCCTTTCGCTAAGACAGTTCTTGTGGAATTGGCAAAGTGATATTTGGAAGACCATAGAGGGCTACGGTGAAAAAGTAAATATCATCAGATGAAATCTGGAAAGAAGCTTTCTGAGAAACTGCTTAGTGTTGTGTGAATTCATCTCACAGAGTTACATGTGTATTTCGAGGATCTCTTTGCTATCCTTATTTCTGTGGAATCTGAGAACAGATATTTCGGTTCCCTTTGAAGACTATAGGGCCAAAGGAAATATCCTCTGATAACAAAGAGAAAGAAGCTTTCTGAGAAACTTCTTTGTGTTCTGTGAAATCATCTCACAGAGTTACAGCTTTCCCCAGAAGAAGCCTTTCGCTGAGACAGTTCTTGTGGAATTGGCAAAGTGATATTTGGAAGCCCATAGAGGGCAATGGTGAAAAAGGAAATATACTCAGATGAAATCTGGAAAGAAGCTTTCTGAGAAACTGCTTAGTGTTCTGTGAATTCATCTCACAGTGTTACATGTGTACTTCGAGGATCTCTTTGCTAGCCTTCTTTCTCTGGAATCTGAGAACAGTTATTTCGGTTCCCTTTGAAGACTATAGGTCCAAAGGAAATATCCTCCGATAACAAAGAGAAAGAAGCTTTCTGAGAAACTTCTTTGTGTTCTGTGAAATCATCTCACAGAGATACAGCTTTCCCCTGAAGAAGCCTTTCGCTAAGAGAGTTCTTGTGGAATTGGCAAAGTGATATTTGGAAGCCCATAGAGGGCTATGTTGAAAAAGGAAATATCCTCAGATGAAATCTGGAAAGAAGCTTTCTGAGAAAGTGCTTAGTGTTCTGTTAATTCATGTCACAGAGTTACATGTGTATTTCGAGGATCTCTTTGCTAGCCTTCTTTCTGTGGAATCTGAGAACAGATATTTCGGATCCCGTTGAAGACTATAGGGCCAAAGGAGATATCCTCCGATAACAAAGAGAAAGAAGCTTTCTGAGAAACTTCATTGTGTTCTGTGAAATCATCTCACAGAGTTACAGCTTTCCCCTCAAGAAGCCTTTCGCTACGACAGTTCCTGTGGAATTGGCAAAGTGATATTTGGAAGCCCATAGAGGGCTATGGTGAAAAAGGAAATATCCTCAGATGAATTCTGGAAAGAAGCTTTCTGAGAAACTACTTAGTGTTCTGTTAATTCATCTCACAGAGTTACATGTGTATTTCGAGGATCTCTTTGCTAGTCGTATTTCTGTGGAATCTGAGAACAGATATTTCGGATCCCTTTGAAGACTATAGGGCCAAAGGAAATATCCTCGGATAACAAAGAGAAAGAAGCTTTCTGAGAAGCTTCTTTGTGTTCTGTGAAATCATCTCACTGAGTTACAGCTTTCCCCTCAAGAAGCCTTTCGCTAAGACAGTTCTTGTGGAATTGGCAAAGTGATATTTGGAAGCCCATAGAGGGCCATGGTGAACAAGGAAATATCCTCAGATGAAATCTGGAAAGAAGCTTTCTGAGAAACTGATTAGTGTTCTGTTAATTCATCTCACAGAGTTACATGTGTATTTCGAGGATCTCTTTGCTAGCCTTCTTTCTGTGGAATCTGAGAACAGATATTTCGGATGCCTTTGAAGACTATAGGGCCAAAGGAAATATCCTCCAATAACAAAGAGAAAGAAGCTTTCTGAGAAACTTCTTTGTGTTCTGTTAAATCATCTCACAGAGTTACAGCTTTCCCCTCAAGAAGCCTTTCGCTAAGACAGTTCTTGTGGAATTGGCAAAGTGATATTTGGAAGCCCATTGAGGGCTATGGTGAAAAAGGAAATATCCTCAGATGAAATCTGGAAAGAAGCTTTCTGAGAAACTGCTTAGTGTTCTGTGAATTCATCTCACAGAATTACATGTGTATTTCGAAGATCTCTTTGCTAGCCTTCTTTCTGTGGAATCTGAGAACAGATATTTCGGATCCCTTTGAAGACTATAGGGCCAAAGGAAATATCCTCCGATAACAAAGAGAAAGAAGCTTTCTGAGAAACTTCTTTGTGTTCTGTGAAGTCATCTCACAGAGTTACAGCTTTCCCCTGAAGAAGACTTTCGCTAAGACAGTTCTTGTGGAATTGGCAAAGTGATATTTGGAAGCCCATAGAGGGCTATGGTGGAAAAGGAAATAACCTCAGATGAAATCTGGAAAGAAGCTTTCTGAGAAACTGCTTAGTATTCTGTGAATTCATCTCACAGAGTTTCTTGTGTATTTCGAGGATCTCTTTGCTAGCCGTATTTCTGTGGAATCTGAGAACATATATTTCGGATCCCTTTGAAGACTATAGGGCCAAAGGAAATATCCTCCGATAACAAAGAGAAAGAAGCTTTCTGAGAAACTTCTTTGTGTTCTGTGAAATCATCTCACAGATTTACAGCTTTCCCCTGAAGAACCCTTTCGCTAAAACAGTTCTTGTGGAACTGGCAAAGTGATATTTGGAAGCCCATAGAGGGCTATGGTGAAAAAGGAAATATCCTCAGATGAAATCTGGAAAGAAGCTTTCTGAGAAACTGCTTAGTGTTCTGTGAATTCATCTCACAGAGTTACATGTGTATTTCGAGGATCTCTTTGCTAGCCCTATTTCTGTGAAATCTGAGAACAGATATTTCGGATACCTTTGAAGACTATAGGGCCAAAGGAAATATCCTCCGATAACAAAGAGAAAGAAGCTTTCTGAGAAACTTCTTTGTGTTCTGTGAAATCATCTCACAGAGTTACAGCTTTCCCCTCAAGAAGCCTTTCGCTAAGACAGTTCTTGTGGAATTGGCAAAGTGATATTTGGAAGCCCATAGAGGGCTATGGTGAAAAAGGAAATATCCTCAGATGAATTCTGGGAAGAAGCTTTCTGAGAAACTACTTAGTGTTCTGTTAATTCATCTCACAGAGTTACATGTGTATTTCGAGGATCTCTTTGCTAGCCGTATTTCTGTGGAATCTGAGAACAGATATTTCGGATCCCTTTGAAGACTATAGGGCCAAAGGAAATATCCTCCGATAACAAAGAGAAAGAAGCTTTCTGAGAAGCTTCTTTGTGTTCTGTGAAATCATCTCACTGAGTTACAGCTTTCCCCTAAGAAGCCTTTCGCTAAGACAGTTCTTGTGGAATTGGCAAAGTGATATTTGGAAGCCCATAGAGGGCTACGGTGAAAAAGGAAATATTCTCAGATGAAATCTGGAAAGAAGCTTTCTGAGAAACTGCTTAGTGTTCTGTTAATTCATCTCACAGAGTTACATGTGTATTTCGAGGATCTCTTTGCTAGCCTTCTTTCTGTGGAATCTGAGAACAGATATTTTGGATGCCTTTGAAGACTATAGGGCCAAAGGAAATATCGTCCGATAACAAAGAGAAAGAAGCTTTCTGAGAAACTTCTTTGTGTTCTGTGAAATCATCTCACAGAGTTACAGCTTTCCCCTCAAGAAGCCTTTCGCTAAGACAGTTCTTGTGGAATTGGCAAAGTGATATTTGGAAGACCATAGAGGGCTACGGTGAAAAAGTAAATATCATCAGATGAAATCTGGAAAGAAGCTTTCTGAGAAACTGCTTAGTGTTGTGTGAATTCATCTCACAGAGTTACATGTGTATTTCGAGGATCTCTTTGCTATCCTTATTTCTGTGGAATCTGAGAACAGATATTTCGGTTCCCTTTGAAGACTATAGGGCCAAAGGAAATATCCTCTGATAACAAAGAGAAAGAAGCTTTCTGAGAAACTTCTTTGTGTTCTGTGAAATCATCTCACAGAGTTACAGCTTTCCCCAGAAGAAGCCTTTCGCTGAGACAGTTCTTGTGGAATTGGCAAAGTGATATTTGGAAGCCCATAGAGGGCAATGGTGAAAAAGGAAATATACTCAGATGAAATCTGGAAAGAAGCTTTCTGAGAAACTGCTTAGTGTTCTGTTAATTCATCTCACAGTGTTACATGTGTACTTCGAGGATCTCTTTGCTAGCCTTCTTTCTCTGGAATCTGAGAACAGTTATTTCGGTTCCCTTTGAAGACTATAGGTCCAAAGGAAATATCCTCCGATAACAAAGAGAAAGAAGCTTTCTGAGAAACTTCTTTGTGTTCTGTGAAATCATCTCACAGAGATACAGCTTTCCCCTGAAGAAGCCTTTCGCTAAGACAGTTCTTGTGGAATTGGCAAAGTGATATTTGGAAGCCCATAGAGGGCTATGTTGAAAAAGGAAATATCCTCAGATGAAATCTGGAAAGAAGCTTTCTGAGAAACTGCTTAGTGTTCTGTTAATTCATGTCACAGAGTTACATGTGTATTTCGAGGATCTCTTTGCTAGCCTTCTTTCTGTGGAATCTGAGAACAGATATTTCGGATCCCGTTGAAGACTATAGGGCCAAAGGAGATATCCTCCGATAACAAAGAGAAAGAAGCTTTCTGAGAAACTTCATTGTGTTCTGTGAAATCATCTCACAGAGTTACAGCTTTCCCCTCAAGAAGCCTTTCGCTACGACAGTTCCTGTGGAATTGGCAAAGTGATATTTGGAAGCCCATAGAGGGCTATGGTGAAAAAGGAAATATCCTCAGATGAATTCTGGAAAGAAGCTTTCTGAGAAACTACTTAGTGTTCTGTTAATTCATCTCACAGAGTTACATGTGTATTTCGAGGATCTCTTTGCTAGTCGTATTTCTGTGGAATCTGAGAACAGATATTTCGGATCCCTTTGAAGACTATAGGGCCAAAGGAAATATCCTCGGATAACAAAGAGAAAGAAGCTTTCTGAGAAGCTTCTTTGTGTTCTGTGAAATCATCTCACTGAGTTACAGCTTTCCCCTCAAGAAGCCTTTCGCTAAGACAGTTCTTGTGGAATTGGCAAAGTGATATTTGGAAGCCCATAGAGGGCCATGGTGAACAAGGAAATATCCTCAGATGAAATCTGGAAAGAAGCTTTCTGAGAAACTGATTAGTGTTCTGTTAATTCATCTCACAGAGTTACATGTGTATTTCGAGGATCTCTTTGCTAGCCTTCTTTCTGTGGAATCTGAGAACAGATATTTCGGATGCCTTTGAAGACTATAGGGCCAAAGGAAATATCCTCCAATAACAAAGAGAAAGAAGCTTTCTGAGAAACTTCTTTGTGTTCTGTTAAATCATCTCACAGAGTTACAGCTTTCCCCTCAAGAAGCCTTTCGCTAAGACAGTTCTTGTGGAATTGGCAAAGTGATATTTGGAAGCCCATTGAGGGCTATGGTGAAAAAGGAAATATCCTCAGATGAAATCTGGAAAGAAGCTTTCTGAGAAACTGCTTAGTGTTCTGTGAATTCATCTCACAGAATTACATGTGTATTTCGAAGATCTCTTTGCTAGCCTTCTTTCTGTGGAATCTGAGAACAGATATTTCGGATCCCTTTGAAGACTATAGGGCCAAAGGAAATATCCTCCGATAACAAAGAGAAAGAAGCTTTCTGAGAAACTTCTTTGTGTTCTGTGAAGTCATCTCACAGAGTTACAGCTTTCCCCTGAAGAAGACTTTCGCTAAGACAGTTCTTGTGGAATTGGCAAAATGATATTTGGAAGCCCATAGAGGGCTACGGTGAAAAAGGAAATATCCTTAGATAAAATCTGGAAAGAAGCTTTCTGAGAAACTGCTTAGTGTTCTGTGAATTCATCTCACAGAGTTACATGTGTATTTCGAGGATCTCTTTGCTAGCCTTCTTTCTGTGGGATCTGAGAACAGATATTTCGGTTCCCTTTGAAGACTATAGGGCCAAAGGAAATATCCTCCGATAACAAAGAGAAAGAAGCTTTCTGAGAAACTTCTTTGTGTTCTATTTAATCATCTCACAGAGTTACAGCTTTCTCCTGAAGAAGCCTTTCGCAAAGACAGTTCTTGTGGAATTGGCAAAGTGATATTTGGAAGCCCATAGAGGGCTATGTTGAAAAAGGAAATATCCTCAGATGAAATCTGCAAAGAAGCTTTCTGAGAAACTGCTTGGTGTTCTGTGAATTCATCTCACAGAGTTACATGTGTATTTCGAGGATCTCTTTGCTAGCCTTCTTTCTCTGGAATCTGAGAACAGTTACTTCGGTTCCTTTGAAGACTATAGGGCCAAAGGAAATATCCTCCGATAACAAAGAGAAAGAAACTTTCTGAGAAACTTCTTTGTGTTCTGTGAAATCATCTCACAGAGTTACAGCTTTCCCCTGAAGAAGCCTTTCGCTAAGACAGGTCTTGTGGAATTGGCAAAGTGATATTTGGAAGCCCATAGAGGGCTATGGTGAAAAAGGAAATATCCTCAGATGAAATCTGGCAAGCAGCTTTCTGAGAAACTGCTTAGTGTTCTGTTAATTCATCTCACAGAGTTACATGTGTATTTCGAGGATCTCTTTGCTAGCCTTATTTCTGTGGAATTTGATAACAGATATTTCGGATCCCTTTGAAGACTATAGGGCCAAAGAAATATCCTCCGATAACAAAGAGAAAGAAGCTTTCTGAGAAACTTCTTTGTGTTCTGTGAAATCATCTCACTGAGTTACAGCTTTCTCCTGAAGAAGCCTTTTGCCAAGACAGTTCTTGTGGAATTGGCAAAGTGATATTTGGAAGCCCAGAGAGGGCTTTGGTGAAAAAGGAAATATCATCAGATAAAATCTGGAAAGAAGCTTTCTGAGAAACTGCTTAGTGTTCTGTGAATTTATCTCACAGAGTTACATGTGTATTTCGAGGATTTCTTTGCTAGCCTTCTTTCTGTGGAATCTGAGAACAGATATTTCGGATCCCTTTGAAGACCATAGGGCCAAAGGAAATATCCTCCGATAACAAAGGAAAGAAGCTTTCTGAGAAACTTCTTTGTGTTCTGTGAAATCATCTCACAGAGTTACAGCTTTCCCCTGAAGAAGCCTTTCGCTAAGACAGTTCTTGTGGAATTGGCAAAGTGATATTTGGAAGCCCTTAGAGGGTTCTGGTGAAAAAGGAAATATCCTCAGATGAAATCTGCAAAGAAGCTTTCTGAGATACTGCTTAGTGCTCTGTTAAATCATCTCACAGAGTTGCATGTGCATTTCGAGGATCTCTTTGCTAGCCCTATTTCTGTGGAATCTGAGAACAGATATTTGGGATCCCTTTGAAGACTATAGGGCCAAAGGAAATATCCTCCGATAACAAAGAGAAAGAAGCTTTCTGAGAAACTTCTTTGTGTTCTGTGAAATCATCTCACAGAGTTACAGCTTCCCCCTCAAGAAGCCTTTCGCTAAGACAGTTCTTGTGGAATTGGCAAAGTGATATTTGGAAGCCCATAGAGGGCTATGGTGAAAAAGTAAATATCCTCAGATGAAATCTGGAAAGAAGCTTTCTGAGAAACTGCTTAGTGTTCTGTGAATTCATCTCACAGAATTACATGTGTATTTCGAGGATCTCTTTGCTAGCCTTCTTTCTGTGGAATCTGAGAACAGATATTTCGGTTCCCTTTGAAGAGTATAGGGCCAAAGGAAATATCATCCGATAACAAAGAGAAAGAAGCTTTCTGAGAAACTTCTTTGTGTTCTGTGAAATCATCTCACAGAGTTACAGCTTTCCCCTCAAGAAGCCTTTCGCTAACACAGTTCTTGTGGAATTGGCAAAATGATATTTGGAAGCCCATAGAGGGCTATGGTGAAAAAGGAAATGTCCTTAGATAAAATCTGTAAAGAAGCTTTCTGAGAAACTGCTTAGTGTTCTGTGAATTCATCTCACAGAGTTACAGGTGTATTTCGAGGATCTCTTTGCTAGCCTTCTTTCTGTGGAATCTGAGAACAGATATTTCGGATCCCTTTGAAGAATATAGGGCCAAAGGAAATATCCTCCGATAACAAAGAGAAAGAAGCTTTCTGAGAAACTTTTTGTGTTCTGTGAAATCATCTCACAGAGTAACAGCTTTCCCCTGAAGAAGCCTTTTGCTAAGACAGTTCTTGTGGAATTGGAAAAGTGATATTTGGAAGCCCATAGAGGACTCTGGTGGAAAAGGAAATATCCTCAGATGAAATCTGGAAAGAAGCTGTCTGAGAAACTGCTTAGTGTTCTGTTAATTCATCTCACAGAGTTACATGTGTATTTCGAGGATCTCTTTGCTAGCCCTATTTTTGTGGAATCTGAGAACAGATATTTCGGATCCCTTTGAAGAATATAGGGCCAAAGGAAATATCCTCCGATAACAAAGAGAAAGAAGCTTTCTGAGAAACTTCTTTGTGTTCTGTGAAATCATATCACAGAGTTACAGCTTTCCCCTGAAGAAGCCTTTCGCTAAGACAGTTCTTGTGGAATTGGCAAAGTGATATTTGGAAGCCCATAGAGGGCTATGGTGAAAAAGGAAATATCATCTGATGAAATCTGGAAAGAAGCTTTCTGAGAAACTGCTTAGTGTTCTGTGAATTCATCTCACAGACTTACATGTGTATTTCGAGGATCTCTTTGCTAGCCTTCTTTCTGTGGAATCTGAGAACAGATATTTCGGTTCCCTTTGAAGACTACAGGGCCAAAGGAAATATCCTCCGATAACAAAGAGAAAGAAGCTTTCTGAGAAACTTCTTTGTGTTCTGTGAAATCATCTCACAGAGTTACAGCTTTCCCCTGAAGAAGCCTTTCGCTAAGACAGTTCTTGTGGAATTGGAAAAATGATATTTGGAAGCCCTTAGAGGGCTATGGTGAAAAAGGAAATATCCTTAGATAAAATCTGGAAAGAACCTTTCTGAGAAACTGCTTAGTGTTCTGTGAATTCATCTCACAGAGTTACATGTGTATTTCGAGGATCTCTTTGCTAGCCTTCTTCCTGTGGAATCTGAGAACAGATATTTCGGATCCCTTTAAAGACTATAGGGCCAAAGGAAATATCCTCCGATAACAAAGAGAAAGAAGCTTTCTGAGAAACTTCTTTGTGTTCTGTGAAATCATCTCACAGAGTTACAGCTTTCCCCTGAAGAATCCTTTTCCTAAGAGAGTTCTTGTGGAATTGGAAAAGTGATATTTGGAAGCCCATAGAGGGCTATGGTGAAAAAGTAAATATCATCTGATGAAATCTGGAAAGAAGCTTTATGAGAAACTGCTTAGTGTTCTGTGAATTCATCTCACAGACTTACATGTGTATTTCGAGTATCTCTTTGCTAGCCTTCTTTCTGTGGAATCTGAGAACAGATATTTCGGTTCCCTTTGAAGACTATAGGGCCAAAGGAAATATCCTCCGATAACAAAGAGAAAGAAGCTTTCTGAGAAACTTCTTTGTGTTCTATTTAATCATCTCACTGAGTTACAGCTTTCCCCTGAAGAAGCCTTTCTCTGAGACAGGTCTTGTGGAATTGGCAAAGTGATATTTGGAAGCCCATAGAGGGCTATGGTGAAAAAGGAAATATCCTCAGATGAAATCCGGAAAGAAGCTTTCTGAGAAACTGCTTAATGTTCTATTAATTCATCTCACAGAGTTACATGTGCATTTCGAGGATCTCTTTGCTAGCCTTCTTTCTGTGGAATCTGAGAACAGATATTTCGGATCCCTTTGAGGACTATAGGGCCAAAGGAAATATCCTCCGATAACAAAGAGAAAGGAGCTTTCTGAGAAACTTCTTTGTGTTCTGTGAAATCATCTCACAGAGTTACAGCTTTCCCCTCAAGAAGCCTTTCGCTAAGACAGTTCCTGTGGAATTGGTAAAATGATATTTGGAAGCCCACAGAGGGCTACGGTGAAAAAGGAAATATCCTTAGATAAAATCTGGAAAGAAGCTTTCTGAGAAACTGCTTAGTGTTCTGTTAATTCATCTCACAGAGTTACATGTGTATTTCGAGGATCTCTTTGCTAGCCTTCTTTCTGTGGAATCTGAGAACAGATATTTCGGATCCCTTTGAAGACTATAGGGCCAAAGGAAATATCCTGCGATAACAAAGAGAAAGAAGCTTTCTTGGAAACTTCTTTGTGTTCTGTGAAATCATCTCACAGAGTTACAGCTTTCCCCTGAAGAAGCCTTTCGCTAAGACAGTTCTTGTGGAATTGGCAAAGTGATATTTGGAAGCCCATAGAGGGCTATGGTGAAAAAGAAAATATCCTCAGATGAAATCTGGAAAGAAGCTTTCTGAGAAACTGTTTAGTGTTCTGTGAATTCATCTCACAGAGTTTCATGTGTATTTCGAGGATCTCTTTGCTAGCCTTCTTTCTGTGGAATCTGAGAACAGATATTTCGGTTCCCTTTGAAGAGTATAGGGCCAAAGGAAATATCCTCCGATAACAAAGAGAAAGAAGCTTTCTGAGAAACTTCTTTGTGTTCTGTGAAATCATCTCACAGAGTTACAGCTTTCCCCTGAAGAAGCCTTTCGCTAAGACACTTCTTGTGGAATTGGCAAAATGATATTTGGAAGCCCTTAGAGGGCTATGGTGAAAAAGGAAATATCCTTAGATAAAATCTGGAAAGAAGCTTACTGAGAAACTGCTTAGTGTTCTGTGAATTCATCTCACAGAGTTACATGTGTATTTCGAGGATCTCTTTGCTAGCCTTCTTTCTGTGGAATCTGAGAACAGATATTTCGGATCCCTTTGAAGAATATAGGGCCAAAGGAAATATCCTCCGATAACAAAGAGAAAGAAGCTTTCTGAGAAACTTCTTTGTGTTCTGTGAAATCATCTCACAGAGTAACAGCTTTCCCCTAAAGAAGCCTTTTGCTAAGACAGTTCTTGTGGAATTGGAAAAGCGATATTTGGAAGCCCATAGAGGGCTCTGGTGAAAAAGGAAATATCCTCAGATGAAATCTGGAAAGAAGCTTTCAGAGAAACTGCTTAGTGTTCTGTTAATTCATCTCACAGAGTTATATGTGTATTTCGAGGATCTCTTTGCTAGCCGTATTTCTGTGGAATCTGAGAACAGATATTTCGGTTCCCTTTGAAGAGTATAGGGCCAAAGGAAATATCCTCCGATAACAAAGAGAAAGAAGCTTTCTGAGAAACTTCTTTGTGTTCTGTGAAATCATCTCACAGAGTTACAGCTTTCCCTTCAAGAAGCCTTTCGCTAAGTCAGTTCTTGTGGAATTTGCAAAGTGATATTTGGAAGCCCATAGAAGGCTACGGTGAAAAAGGAAATATCCTCAGATGAAATCTGGAAAGAAGCTTTCTGAGAAACTGCTTAGTGTTCTGTTAATTCATGTCACAGAGTTACATGTGTATTTCGAGGATTTCTTTGCTAGCCTTCCTTCTGTGGAATCTGAGAACAGATATTTCGGATCCCTTTGAAGGCTACAGGTCCAAAGGAAATATCCTAGGATAACAAAGAGAAAGAAGCTTTCTGAGAAACTTCTTTGTGTTCTGTGAAATCATCTCACAGAGTTACAGCTTTCCCCTGAAGAAGCCTTTCTCCGAGTCAGGTCTTGGGGAATTGGCAAAGTGATATTTGGAAGCCCATATAGGGCTATGCTGAAAAAGGAAATATCCTCAGATGAAATCTGGAAAGCTTTCTGAGAAACTGCTTAGTGTTCTATTAATTCGTCTCACAGAGTTACATGTGTATTTCGAGGATCTCTTTGCTAGCCTTATTTCTGTGGAATCTGAGAACAGATATTTCGGATCCCTTTGAGGACTATAGGGCCAAAGGAAATATCCTCCGATAACAAAGAGAAAGAAGCTTTCTGAGAAACTTCTTTTTGTTCTGTGAAATCATCTCCCAGAGTTACACCTTTCCTCTCAAGAAGCCTTTCGCTAAGACAGTTCTTGTGGAATTGGCAAAGTGATATTTGGAGGCCCATAGAGGGCTATGGTGAAAAAGGAAATATCGTCAGATGAAATCTGGAAAGAAGCTTTCTGCGAAACTCCTTAGTGTTCTGTTAATTCATCTCACAGAGTTACATGTGTATTTCGAGGATCTCTTTGCTAGCTCTATTTCTGTGGAATCTGAGAACAGATATTTCGGATCCCCTTGAAGACTATAGGGCCAAAGGAAATATCCTCCGATAACAAAGAGAAAGAAGCTTTCTGAGAAACTTCTTTGTGTTCTGTGAAATCATCTCACAGAGTTACAGCTTTCCCCTCAAGAAGCCTTTCGCTAAGACAGTTCTTGTGGAATTGGCAAAGTGATATTTGGAAGCCCATAGAGGGCTATGGTGAAAAAGGAAATATCGTCAGATGAAATCTGGAATGAAGTTTTCTGAGAAACTGCTTAGTGTTTTGTTAATTCATCTCACAGAGTTACATGTGTATTTCGAGGATCTCTTTGCTAGCTCTATTTCTGTGGAATCTGAGAACAGATATTTCGGATCCCTTAGAAGACTATAGGGCCAAAGGAAATATCCTCCGATAACAAAGAGAAAGAAGCTTTCTGAGAAACTTCTTTGTGTTCTGTGAAATCATCTCACACAGTTACAGCTTTCCCCTCAAGAAGCCTTTCGCTAAGACAGTTCTTGTGGAATTGGCAAAGTGATATTTGGAAGCCCATAGAGGGCTATGCTGAAAAAGGAAATATCGTCAGATGAAATCTGGAATGAAGCTTTCTGAGAAACTGCTTAGTGTTCTGTGAATTCATCTCACAGAGTTACATGTGTATTTCGAGGATCTCTTTGCTAGCCCTATTTCTGTGGAATCTGAGAACAGATATTTCGGATCCCTTTGAAGACTATAGGGCCAAAGGAAATATCCTCCGATAACAAAGAGAAAGAAGCTTTATGAGAAACTTCTTTGTGTTCTGTGAAATCATCTCACAGAGTTGCAGCTTTCCTCTCAAGAAGCCTTTCGCTAAGACAGTTCTTGTGGAATTGGCAAAGTGATATTTGGAAGCCCATAGAGGGCTATGGGGAAAAAGGAAATATCGTCAGATGAAATCTGGAAAGAAGCTTTCTGCGAAACTGCTTAGTGTTCTGTTAATTCATCTCACAGAGTTACATGTGTATTTCGAGGATCTCTTTGCTAGCTCTATTTCTGTGGAATCTGAGAACAGATATTTCGGATCCCTTTGAAGACTATAGGGCCAAAGGAAATATCCTCCGATAACAAAGAGAAAGAAGCTTTCTGAGAAACTTCTTTGTGTTCTGTGAAATCATCTCACAGAGTTACAGCTTTCCCCTCAAGAAGCCTTTCGCTAAGACAGTTCTTGTGGAATTGGCAAAGTGATATTTGGAAGCCCATAGAGGGCTATGGTGAAAAAGGAAATATCCTCAGATGAAATCTGGAAAGAAACTTTCTGGGAAACTGCTTAGTGTTCTGTGAATTCATCTCACAGAGTTACATGTGTATTTCGAGGATCTCTTTGCTAGCCCTATTTCTGAGGAATCTGAGAACAGATTTTTCGGATCCCTTTAAAGACTATAGGGCCAAAGGAAATATCCTCCGATAACAAAGAGAAAGAAGCTTTCTGAGAAACTTCTTTTTGTTCTGTGAAATCATCTCCCAGAGTTACACCTTTCCTCTCAAGAAGCCTTTCGCTAAGACAGTTCTTGTGGAATTGGCAAAGTGATATTTGGAGGCCCATAGAGGGCTATGGTGAAAAAGGAAATATCGTCAGATGAAATCTGGAAAGAAGCTTTCTGCGAAACTGCTTAGTGTTCTGTTAATTCATCTCACAGAGTTACATGTGTATTTCGAGGATCTCTTTGCTAGCTCTATTTCTGTGGAATCTGAGAACAGATATTTCGGATCCCTTTGAAGACTATAGGGCCAAAGGAAATATCATCCGATAACAAAGAGAAAGAAGCTTTCTGAGAAACTTCTTTGTGTTCTGTGAAATCATCTCACAGAGTTACAGCTTTCCCCTCAAGAAGCCTTTCGCTAAGACAGTTCTTGTGGAATTGGCAAAGTGATATTTGGAAGCCCATAGAGGGCTATGGTGAAAAAGGAAATATCGTCAGATGAAATCTGGAAAGAAGCTTTCTTAGAAACTGCTTAGTGTTCTGTTAATTCATCTCACAGAGTTACATGTGTATTTCGAGGATCTCTTTGCTAGCCCTATTTCTGTGGAATCTGAGAACAGATATTTCGGATCCCTTTGAAGACTATAGGGCCAAAGGAAATATCCTCCGATAACAAAGAGAAAGAAGCTTTCTGAGAAACTTCTTTGTGTTCTGTGAAATCATCTCACAGAGTTACAGCTTTCCCCTGAAGAAGCCTTTCGCTAAGACAGTTCTTGTGGAATTGGCAAAGTGATATTTGGAAGCCCCTAGAGGGCTATGGTGAAAAAGGAAATATCCTCAGATGAAATCTGGAAAGAAGCTTTCTGAGAAACTGCTTAGTGTTCTGTTAATTCATCTCACAGAGTTACATGTGTATTTCGAGGATCTCTTTGCTAGCCCTATTTCTGAGGAATCTGAGAACAGATATTTCGGATCCCTTTAAAGACTATAGGGCCAAAGGAAATATCCTCCGATAACAAAGAGAAAGAAGCTTTCTGAGAAACTTCTTTTTGTTCTGTGAAATCATCTCCCAGAGTTACACCTTTCCTCTCAAGAAGCCTTTCGCTAAGACAGTTCTTGTGGAATTGCAAAGTGATATTTGGAGGCCCATAGAGGGCTATGGTGAAAAAGGAAATATCGTCAGATGAAATCTGGAAAGAAGCTTTCTGCGAAACTCCTTAGTGTTCTGTTAATTCATCTCACAGAGTTACATGTGTATTTCGAGGATCTCTTTGCTAGCTCTATTTCTGTGGAATCTGAGAACAGATATTTCGGATCCCTTTGAAGACTATAGGGCCAAAGGAAATATCCTCCGATAACAAAGAGAAAGAAGCTTTCTGAGAAACTTCTTTGTGTTCTGTGAAATCATCTCACAGAGTTACAGCTTTCCCCTCAAGAAGCCTTTCGCTAAGACAGTTCTTGTGGAATTGGCAAAGTGATATTTGGAAGCCCATAGAGGGCTATGGTGAAAAAGGAAATATCCTCAGATGAAATCTGGAAAGAAGCTTTCTGAGAAACTGCTTAGTGTTCTGTGAATTCATCTCACAGAGTTACATGTGTATTTCGAGGATCTCTTTGCTAGCCCTATTTCTGTGGAATCTGAGAACAGATATTTCGGATCCCTTTGAAGACTATAGGGCCGAAGGAAATATCCTCCGATAACAAAGAGAAAGAAGCTTTCTGAGAAACTTCTTTGTGTTCTGTGGAATCATCTCACAGAGTTACAGCTTTCCCCTCAAGAAGCCTTTCGCTAAGACAGTTCTTGTGGAATTGGCAAAGTGATATTTGGAAGCCCATAGAGGGCTATGGTGAAAGAGGAAATATCGTCAGAAGAAATCTGGAAAGAAGCTTTCTGCGAAACTGCTTAGTGTTCTGTTAATTCATCTCACAGAGTTACATGTGTATTCCGAGGATCTCTTTGCTAACCCTATTTCTGTGGAAACAGAGAACAGATATTTCGGATCCCTTGGAAGACTATAGGGCAAAAGGAAATATCCTCCGATAACAAAGAGAAAGAAGCTTTCTGAGAAACTTCTTTGTGTTCTGTGAAATCATCTCACAGAGTTACAGCTTTCCCCTCAAGAAGCCTTTCGCTAAGGCAGTTCTTGTGGAATAGGCAAAGTGATATTTGGAACCCCTAGAGGGCTATGGTGAAAAAGGAAATATCCTCAGAGGACATCTGGAAAGAAGCTTTCTGAGAAACTGCTTAGTGTTCTGTGAATTCATCTCACAGAGTTACATGTGTATTTCGAGGATCTCTTTGCTAGCCCTATTTCTGTGCAATCTGAGAACAGATATTTCGGATCCCTTTGAAGACTATAGGGCCAAAGGAAATATCCTCCGATAAAAAAGAGAAAGAACCTTTCTGAGAAACTTCTTTGTGTTCTGTGAAATCATCTCACAGAGTTACAGCTTTCCCCTGAAGAAGTCTTTCGCTAAGACAGTTCTTGTGGAATTGGCAAAGTGATATTTGGAAGCCCATAGAAGGCTATGGTGAAAAAGGAAATATCCTCAGATGAAATCTGGAAAGAAGCTTTCTGCGAAACTGCTTAGTGTTCTGGTAATTCATCTCACAGAGTTACATGTGTATTACGAGGATCTCTTTGCTAGCCCTATTTCTGTGGAATCTGAGAACAGATATTTCGGATCCCTTCGAAGACTATAGGGCCAAAGGAAATATCCTCGGATAACAAAGAGAAAGAAGCTTTCTGAGAAACTTCTTTGTGTTCTGTGAAATCATCTCACAGAGTTACAGCTTTCCCCTCAAGAAGCCTTTCGCTAAGACAGTTCTTGTGTAATTGGCAAAGTGATATTTGGAAGCCCATAGAGGGCTACGGTGAAAAAGGAAATATCCTCAGATGAAATCTAGAAAGAAGCTTTCTGAGAAACTGCTTAGTGTTCTGTTAATTCATCTCACATAGTTACATGTGTATTTCGAGGATCTCTTTGCTAGCCCTATTTCTGAGGAATCTGAGAACAGATATTTCGGATCCCTTTAAAGACTATAGGGCCAAAGGAAATATCCTCCGATAACAAAGAGAAAGAAGCTTTCTGAGAAACTTCTTTTTGTTCTGTGAAATCATCTCCCAGAGTTACACCTTTCCTCTCAAGAAGCCTTTCGCTAAGACAGTTCTTGTGGAATTGGCAAAGTGCTATTTGGAGGCCCATAGAGGGCTATGGTGAAAAAGGAAATATCCTCAGATGAAATCTGGAAAGAAGCTTTCTGAGAAACTGCTTAGTGTTCTGTTAATTCATCTCACAGAGTTACATGTGTATTCCGAGGATCTCTTTGTTAACCCTATTTCTGTGGAAACAGAGAACAGATATTTCGGATCCCTTGGAACACTATAGGGCCAAAGGAAATATCCTCCGATAACAAAGAGAAAGAAGCTTTCTGAGAAACTTCTTTGGGTTCTGTGAAATCATCTCACAGAGTTACAGCTTTCCCCTCAAGAAGCCTTTCGCTAAGACAGTTCTTGTGGAATACGCAAAGTGATATTTGGAAGCCCATAGAGGGCTATGGTGAAAAAGGAAATATCCTCAGAGGAAATCTGGAAAGAAGCTTTCTGAGAAACTGCTTAGTGTTCTGTTAATTCATCTCACAGAGTTACATGTGTATTTCGAGGATCTCTTTGCTAGCCCTATTTCTGTGGAATCTGAGAACAGATATTTCGGATCCCTTTGAAGACTATAGGGCCAAAGGAAATATCCTCCGATAACAAAGAGAAAGAAGCTTTCTGAGAAACTTCTTTGTGTTCTGTGAAATCATCTCACAGAGTTACAGCTTTCCCCTGAAGAAGCCTTTCGCTAAGACAGTTCTTGTGGAATTGGCAAAGTGATATTTGGAAGCCCATAGAGGGCTATGGTGAAAAATGAAATATCCTCAGATGAAATCTGGAAAGAAGCTTTCTGAGAAACTGCTTAGTGTTCTGTTAATTCATCTCACAGAGTTACATGTGTATTTCGAGGATCTCTTTGCTAGCCCTATTTCTGAGGAATCTGAGAACAGATATTTCGGATCCCTTTAAAGACTATAGGGCCAAAGGAAATATCCTCCGATAACAAAGAGAAAGAAGCTTTCTGAGAAACTTCTTTTTGTTTTGTGAAATCATCTCCCAGAGTTACACCTTTCCTCTCAAGAAGCCTTTCGCTAAGACAGTTCTTGTGGAATTGGCAAAGTGATATTTGGAGGCCCATAGAGGGCTATGGTGAAAAAGGAAATATCGTCAGATGAAATCTGGAAAGAAGCTTTCTGCGAAACTGCTTAGTGTTCTGTTAATTCATCTCACAGAGTTACATGTGTATTTCGAGGATCTCTTTGCTAGCTCTATTTCTCTGGAATCTGAGAACAGATATTTCGGATCCCTTTGAAGACTATAGGGCCAAAGGAAATATCATCCGATGACAAAGAGAAAGAAGCTTTCTGAGAAACTTCTTTGTGTTCTGTGAAATCATCTCACAGAGTTACAGCTTTCCCCTCAAGAAGCCTTTCGCTAAGACAGTTCTTGTGGAATTGGCAAAGTGATATTTGGAAGCCCGTAGAGGGCTATGGTGAAAAAGGAAATATCCTCAGATGAAACCCGGAAAGAAGCTTTCTGCGAAACTGCTTAGTGTTCTGGTAATTCATCTCACAGAGTTACATGTGTATTACGAGGATCTCTTTGCTAGCCCTATTTCTGTGGAATCTGAGAACAGATATTTCGGATCCCTTAGAAGACTATAGGGCCAAAGGAAATATCCTCGGATAACAAAGAGAAAGAAGCTTTCTGAGAAACTTCTTTGTGTTCTGTGAAATCATCTCACAGAGTTACAGCTTTCCCCTCAAGAAGCCTTTCGCTAAGACAGTTCTTGTGTAATTGGCAAAGTGATATTTGGAAGCCCATAGAGGGCTATGGTGAAAAAGGAAATATCCTCAGATGAAATCTAGAAAGAAGCTTTCTGAGAAACTGCTTAGTGTTCTGTTAATTCATCTCACAGAGTTACATGTGTATTTCGAGGATCTCATGGCTAGCCCTATTTCTGTGCAATCTGAGAACAGATATTTCGGATCCCTTTAAAGACTATAGGGCCAAAGGAAATATCCTCCGATAACAAAGAGAAAGAAGCTTTCTGAGAAACTTCTTTTTGTTCTGTGAAATCATCTCCCAGAGTTACACCTTTCCTCTCAAGAAGCCTTTCGCTAAGACAGTTCTTGTGGAATTGGCAAAGTGCTATTTGGAGGCCCATAGAGGGCTATGGTGAAAAAGGAAATATCCTCAGATGAAATCTGGAAAGAAGCTTTCTGAGAAACTGCTTAGTGTTCTGTTAATTCATCTCACAGAGTTACCTGTGTATTTCGAGGATCTCTTTGCTAGCCCTATTTCTGTGGAATCTGAGAACAGATATTTCGGATCCCTTTGAAGACTATAGGGCCAAAGGAAATATCCTCCGATAACAAAGAGAAAGAAGCTTTCTGAGAAACTTCTTTGTGTTCTGTGAAATCATCTCACAGAGTTACAGCTTTCCCCTCAAGAAGCCTTTCGCTAAGACAGTTCTTGTGGAATTGGCAAAGTGATATTTGGAGACCCATAGAGGGGTATGGTGAAAAAGGAAATATCGTCAGATGAAATCTGGAAAGAAGCTTTCTGCGAAACTGCTTAGTGTTCTGTTAATTCATCTCACAGAGTTACATGTGTATTCCGAGGATCTCTTTGCTAACCCTATTTCTGTGGAAACAGAGAACAGATATTTCGGATCCCTTGGAAGACTATAGGGCCAAAGGAAATATCCTCCGATAACAAAGAGAAAGAAGCTTTCTGAGAAACTTCTTTGTGTTCTGTGAAATCATCTCACAGAGTTACAGCTTTCCCCTGAAGAAGTCTTTCGCTAAGACAGTTCTTGTGGAATTGGCAAAGTGATATTTGGAAGCCCATAGAGGGCTATGGTGAAAAAGGAAATATCCTCAGAGGAAATCTGGAAAGAAGCTTTCTGAGAAACTGCTTAGTGTTCTGTTAACTCATCTCACAGAGTTACATGTGTATTTCGAGGATCTCTTTGCTAGCCCTATTTCTGTGGAATCTGAGAACAGATATTTCGGATCCTTTGAAGACTATAGGGCCAAAGGAAATATCCTCCGATAACAAAGAGAAAGAAGCTTTCTGAGAAACTTCTTTGTGTTCTGTGAAATCATCTCACAGAGTTACAGCTTTCCCCTGAAGAAGCCTTTCGCTAAGACAGTTCTTGTGGAATTGGCAAAGTGATATTTGGAAGCCCATAGAGGGCTATGGTGAAAAAGGAAATATCCTCAGATGAAATCTGGAAAGAAGCTTTCTGAGAAACTGCTTAGTGTTCTGTCAATTCATCTCACAGAGTTACATGTGTATTTCGAGGATCTCTTTGCTAGCCCTATTTCTGTGCAATCTGAGAACAGATATTTCGGATCCCTTTGAAGACTATAGGGCCAAAGGAAATATCCTCCGATTACAAAGAGAAAGAACCTTTCTGAGAAACTTCTTTGTGTTCTGTGAAATCATCTCACAGAGTTACAGCTTTCCCCTGAAGAAGTCTTTCGCTAAGACAGTTCTTGTGGAATTGGCAAAGTGATATTTGGAAGCCCATAGAGGGCTATGGTGAAAAAGGAATTATCCTCAGATGAAATCTGGAAAGAAGCTTTCTGCGAAACTGCTTAGTGTTCTGGTAATTCATCTCACAGAGTTACATGTGTATTTCGAGGATCTCTTTGCTAGCCCTATTTCTGTGGAATCTGAGAACAGATATTTCGGATCCCTTCGAAGACTATAGGGCGAAAGGAAATATCCTCGGATAACAAAGAGAAAGAAGCTTTCTGAGAAACTTCTTTGTGTTCTGTGAAATCATCTCACAGAGTTACAGCTTTCCCCTCAAGAAGCCTTTCGCTAAGACAGTTCTTGTGGAATTAATTGGCAAAGTGATATTTGGAAGCCCATAGAGGGCTATGGTGAAAAAGGAAATATCGTCTGTTGAAATCTGGAAAGAAGCTTTCTGCGAAACTGCTTAGTGTTCTGTTAATTCATCTCACAGAGATACATGTGTATTTCGAGGATCTCTTTGCGACCTCTATTTCTGTGGAATCTGAGAACAGATATTTCGGATCCCTTTGAAGACTATAGGGCCAAAGGAAATATCCTCCGATAACAAAGAGAAAGAAGGTTTCTGAGAAACTTCTTTGTGTTCTGTGAAATCATCTCACAGAGTTACAGCTTTCCCCTGAAGAAGCCTTTCGCTAAGACAGTTCTTGTGGAATTGGCAAAGTGATATTTGGAAGCCCATAGAGGGCTATGGTGAAAAAGGAAATATCCTCAGATGAAATCTGGAAAGAAGCTTTCTGAGAAACTGCTTAGTGTTCTGTTAATTCATCTCACAGAGTTACATGTGTATTTCGAGGATCTCTTTGCTAGCCCTATTTCTGTGGAATCTGAGAACAGATATTTCGGATCCCTTTGAAGACTATAGGGCCAAAGGAAATATCCTCCGATAACAAAGAGAAAGAAGCTTTCTGAGAAACTTCTTTGTGTTCTGTGAAATCATCTCACAGAGTTACAGCTTTCCCCTCAAGAAGCCTTTCGCTAAGACAGTTCTTGTGGAATTTGAAAAGTGATATTTGGAAGCCCATAGAGGGCTATGGTGAAAAAGGAAATATCGTCAGATGAAATCTGGAAAGAAGCTTTC
Source organism: Macaca nemestrina (assembly GCF_043159975.1). Classification (NCBI taxonomy): domain Eukaryota; kingdom Metazoa; phylum Chordata; class Mammalia; order Primates; family Cercopithecidae; genus Macaca; species Macaca nemestrina. Next base: position 32,141,564 of record NC_092135.1, on the reverse strand, counting down.
TGCGAAACTCCTTAGTTTTCTGTTAATTCATCTCACAGAGTTACATGTGTATTTCGAGGTTCTCTTTGCTAGCCCTATTTCTGTGGAATCTGAGAACAGATATTTCGGATCCCTTCGAAGACTATAGGGCCAAAGGAAATATCCTCCGATAACAAAGAGAAAGAAGCTTTCTGAGAAACTTCTTTGTTTTCTGTGAAATCATCTCACAGAGTTACAGCTTTCCCCTCAAGAAGCCTTTCGCTTAGACAGTTCTTGTGGAATTGGCAAAGTGATATTTGGAAGCCCGTAGAGGGCTATGGTGAAAAAGGAAATATCCTCAGATGAAATCTGGAAAGAAGCTTTCTGAGAAACTGCTTAGTGTTCTGTGAATTCATCTCACAGAGTTACATGTGTATTTCGAGGATCTCTTTGCTACCCCTATTTCTGTGGAATCTGAGAACAGATATTTCGGATCCCTTTGAAGACTATAGGGCCAAAGGAAATATCCTCCGATAACAAAGAGAAAGAAGCTTTCTGAGAAACTTCTTTGTGTTCTGTGAAATCATCTCACAGAGTTACAGCTTTCTTCTCAAGAAGCCTTTCGCTAAGACAGTTCTTGTGGAATTGGCAAAGTGATATTTGGAAGCCCATAGAGGGCTATGGTGAAAAAGGAAATATCGTCAGATGAAATCTGGAAAGAAGCTTTCTGCGAAACTGCTTAGTGTTCTGTTAATTCATCTCACAGAGTTACATGTGTATTTCGAGGATGTCTTTGCTAGCTCTATTTCTGTGGAATCTGAGAACAGATATTTCGGATCCCTTTGAAGACTATAGGGCCAAAGGAAATATCCTCCGATAACAAAGAGAAAGAAGCTTTCTGAGAAACTTCTTTGTGTTCTGTGAAATCATCTCACAGAGTTACAGCTTTCCCCTCAAGAAGCCTTTCGCTAAGACAGTTCTTGTGGAATTGGCAAAGTGATATTTGGAAGCCCATAGAGGGCTATGGTGAAAAAGGAAATATCCTCAGATGAAATCTGGAAAGAAGCTTTCTGAGAAACTGCTTAGTGTTCTGTTAATTCATCTCACAGAGTTACATGTGTATTTCGAGGATCTCTTTGCTAGCCCTATTTCTGTGGAATCTGAGAACAGATATTTCGGATCCCTTTGAAGACTATAGGGCCAAAGGAAATATCCTCCGATAACAAAGAGAAAGAAGCTTTCTGAGAAACTTCTTTGTGTTCTGTGAAATCATCTCACAGAGTTACAGCTTTCCCCTCAAGAAGCCTTTCGCTAAGACAGTTCTTGTGGAATTTGAAAAGTGATATTTGGAAGCCCATAGAGGGCTATGGTGAAAAAGGAAATATCGTCAGATGAAATCTGGAAAGAAGCTTTGTGCGAAACTCCTTAGTTTTCTGTTAATTCATCTCACAGAGTTACATGTGTATTTCGAGGATCTCTTTGCTAGCCCTATTTCTGTGGAATCTGAGAACAGATATTTCGGATCCCTTCGAAGACTATAGGGCCAAAGGAAATATCCTCCGATAACAAAGAGAAAGAAGCTTTCTGAGAAACTTCTTTGTTTTCTGTGAAATCATCTCACAGAGTTACAGCTTTCCCCTCAAGAAGCCTTTCGCTTAGACAGTTCTTGTGGAATTGGCAAAGTGATATTTGGAAGCCCATAGAGGGCTATGGTGAAAAAGGAAATATCCTCAGATGAAATCTGGAAAGAAGCTTTCTGAGAAACTGCTTAGTGTTCTGTTAATTCATCTCACAGAGTTACATGTGTATTTCGAGGATCTCTTTGCTAGCCCTATTTCTGTGGAATCTGAGAAGAGATATTTCGGATCCCTTTGAAGACTATAGGGCCAAAGGAAATATCCTCCGATAACAAAGAGAAAGAAGCTTTCTGAGAAACTTCTTTGTGTTCTGTGAAATCATCTCACAGAGTTACAGCTTTCCCCTCAAGAAGCCTTTCGCTAAGACAGTTCTTGTGGAATTGGCAAAGTGATATTTGGAAGCCCATAGAGGGCTATGGTGAAAAAGGAAATATCCTCAGATGAAATCTGGAAAGAAGCTTTCTGAGAAACTGCTTAGTGTTCTGTTAATTCATCTCACAGAGTTACATGTGTATTTCGAGGATCTCTTTGCTAGCCCTATTTCTGTGGAATCTGAGAACAGATATTTCGGATCCCTTTGAAGACTATAGGGACAAAGGAAATATCCTCCGATAACAAAGAGAAAGAAGCATTCTGAGAAACTTCTTTGTGTTCTGTGAAATCATCTCACAGAGTTACAGCTTTCCCCTCAAGAAGCCTTTCGCTAAGACAGTTCTTTTGAAATTGGCAAAGTGATATTTGGAAGCCCATAGAGCGCTATGGTGAAAAAGGAAATATCCTCAGTTGAAATCTGGAAAGAAGCTTTCTGAGAAACTGCTTAGTGTTCTGTGAATTCATCTCACAGAGTTACATGTGTATTTCGAGAATCTCTTTGCTAGCCCTATTTCTGTGGAAACTGAGAAAAGATATTTCGGATCCCTTTGAAGACTATAGGGCCAAAGGAAATATCCTCCGATAACAAAGAGAAAGAAGCTTTCTGAGAAACTTCTTTGTGTTCTGTGAAATCATCTCACAGAGTTACAGCTTTCCCCTCAAGAAGCCTTTCGCTAAGACAGTTCTTGTGGAATTTGCAAAGTGATATTTGGAAGCCCATAGAAGGCTATGTTGAAAAAGGAAATATCGTCAGATGAAATCTGGAAAGAAGATTTCTGCAAAACTGCTTAGTGTTCTGTTAATTCATCTCACAGAGTTACATGTGTATTTCGAGGATCTCTTTGCTAGCCCTATTTCTGTGGAAACTAAGAAAAGATATAACGGATCCCTTCAAAGACTATAGGGCCAAAGGAAATATCCACGGATAACAAAGAGAAAGAAGCTTTCTGAGAAACTTCCTTGTGTTCTGTGAAATCATCTCACAGAGTTACAGCTTTCCCCTGAAGAAGCCTTTCGCTAAGACAGTTCTTGTGGATTTGGCAAAGTGATATTTGGAAGCCCATAGAGGGCTATGGTGAAAAAGGAATTATCGTCAGATGAAATCTGGAAAGAAGCTTTCTGAGAAACTGCTTAGTGTTCTGTTAATTCATCTCACAGAGTTACATGTGTATTTCGAGGATCTCTTTGCTAGCCCTATTTCTGTGGAAACTGAGAAAAGATATTTCGGATCCCTTTGAAGTCCGTAGGGACAAAGGAAATATCCTCCGATAACAAAGGGAAAGAAGCTTTCTGAGAAACTTCTTTGTGTTCTGTGAAATCATCTCACAGAGTTACATCTTTCCCCTCAAGAAGCCTTTCGCTAAGACAGTTCTTGTGGAATTTGAAAAGTGATATTTGGAAGCCCATAGAGGGCTATGGTGAAAAAGGAAATATCGTCAGATGAAATCTGGAAAGAAGCTTTCTGAGAAACTGCTTAGTGTTCTGTGAATTCATCTCCCAGAGTTACATGTGTATTTCGAGGATCTCTTTGCTACCCCTATTTCTGTGGAAACTAAGAAAAGATATTTCGGATCCCTTTGAAGACTAGAGGGCCAAAGGAAATATCCTCCGATAACAAAGAGAAAGAAGCTTTCTGAGAAACTTCTTTGTGTTCTGTGAAATCATCTCACAGAGTTACAGCTTTCCCCTCAAGAAGCCTTTCGCTAAGACAGTTCTTGTGGAATTTGCAAAGTGATATTTGGAAGCCCATAGAAGGCTATGGTGAAAAAGGAAATATCGTCAGATGAAATCTGGAAAGAAGCTTTCTGCGAAACTGCTTAGTGTTCTGTTAATCCATCTCACAGAGTTACATGTGTATTTCGAGGATCTCTTTGCTAGCCCTATTTCTGTGGAAACTGAGAAAAGATATTTCGGATCCCTTTGAAGTCTATAGGGCCAAAGGAAATATGCTCCGATAACAAAGAGAAAGAAGCTTTCTGAGAAACTTCTTTGTGTTCTGTGAAATCATCTCACAGAGTTACAGCTTTCCCCTCAAGAAACCTTTCGCTAAGACAGTTCTTGTGGAATTGGCAAAGTGATATTTGGAAGCCCAGAGAGGGCTATGGTGAAAAAGGAAATATCGTCAGATGAAATCTGGAAAGAAGCTTTCTGAGAAACTGCTTAGTGTTCTGTGAATTCATCTCACAGAGTTACATGGGTATTTCGAGGATCTCTTTGCTAGCCCTATTTCTGTGGAAACTGAGAAAAGATATTTCGGATCCCTTTGAAGTTTGTAGGGACAAAGGAAATATCTTCCGATAACAAAGAGAAAGAAGCTTTCTGAGAACCTTCTTTGTGTTCTGTGAAATCATCTCACAGAGTTACATCTTTCCCCTCAAGAAGCCTTTCGCTAAGACAGTTCTTGTGGAATTGGCAAAGTGATATTTGGAAGCGCATAGAGGGCTATGGTGAAAAAGGAAATATCGTCAGATGAAATCTGGAAAGAAGCTTTCTGAGAAACTGCTTAGTGTTCTGTTAATTCATCTCACAGAGTTACATGTGTATTTGGAGGATCTCTTTGCTAGTCCTATTTCTGTGGAACCTGAAAACAGATATTTCGGATCCCTTTGAAGACTATAGGGCCAAAGGAAATATCCTCCGATAGCAAAGAGAAAGAAGCTTTCTGAGAAACTTCTTTGTGTTCTGTGAAATCATCTCACAGAGTTACAGTTTTCCCCTCAAGAAGCCTTTCGCTAAGACAGTTCTTGTGGAATAGGCAAAGTGATATTTGGAAGCCCATAGAGGGCTATGGTGAAAAAGGAAATATCCTCAGATGAAATCTGGAAAGAAGCTTTCTGAGAAACTGCTTAGTGTTCTGTTAATTCATCTCACAGAGTTACATGTGTATTTCGAGGATCTCTTTGCTAGCCCTATTTCTGTGGAATCTGAGAACAGATATTTCGGATCCCTTTAAAGACTATAGGGCCAAAGGAAATATCCTCGGATAACAAAGAGAAAGAAGCTTTCTGAGAAACTTCTTTGTGTTCTGTGAAATCATCTCACAGAGTTACAGCTTTCCCCTGAAGAAGCCTTTCGCTAAGACAGTTCTTCTGGATTTGGCAAAGTGATATTTGGAAGCCCATAGAGGGCTATGGTGAAAAAGGAAATATCGTCAGATGAAATCTGGAAAGAAGCTTTCTGAGAAACTGCTTAGTGTTCTGTTAATTCATCTCACAGAGTTACATGTGTATTTCGAGGATCTCTTTGCTAGCCCTATTTCTGTGGAATCTGAGAACAGATATTTCGGATCCCTTTGAAGACTATAGGGCCAAAGGAAATATCCTCCGATAACAAAGAGAAAGATGCTTTCTGAGAAACTTCTTTGTGTTCTGTGAAATCATCTCACAGAGTTACAGCTTTCCTCTCAAGAAGCCTTTCGCTAAGACAGTTCTTGTGGAAAAGGCAAAGTGATATTTGGAAGCCCAGAGAGGGCTATGGTGAAAAAGGAAATATCCTCAGACGAAATCTGGAAAGAAGCTTTCTGAGAAACTGCTTAGTGTTCTGTTAATTCATCTCACAGAGTTACATGTGTATATCGAAGATCTCTTTGCTAGCCCTATTTCTGAGGAATCTGAGAACAGATACTTCGGATCCCTTTGAAGAATATAGGGCCGAAGGAAATATCATCCGATAACAAAGAGAAAGAAGCTTTCTGAGAAACTTCTTTGTGTTCTGTGAAATCATCTCACAGAGTTACAGCTTTCCCCTGAAGAAGCCTTTCGCTAAGACAGTTCTTGTGGAATTGGCAAAGTGATATTTGGAAGCCCATAGAGGGCTATGGTGAAAAAGGAAATATCCTCAGATGAAATCTGGAAAGAAGCTTTCTGAGAAACTGCTTAGTGTTCTGTTAATTCATCTCACAGCGTTACATGTGCATTTCGAGGATCTCTTTGCTAGCCCTATTTCTGTGCAATCTGAGAACAGATATTTCGAATCCCTTTGAAGACTATAGGGCCAAAGGAAATATCCTGCGATTACAAAGAGAAAGAAGCTTTCTGAGAAACTTCTTTGTGTTCTGTGAAATCATCTCACAGAGTTACAGCTTTCCCCTCAAGAAGCCTTTCGCTAAGACAGTTCTTGTGGAATTTGAAAAGTGATATTTGGAAGCCCATAGAGGACTATGGTGAAAAAGGAAATATCCTCAGATGAAATCTGGAAAGAAGCTTTCTGCGAAACTGCTTAGTGTTCTGTTAATTCATCTCACAGAGTTACATGTGTATTTCGAGGATCTCTTTGCTAGCCCTATTTCTGTGGAATCTGAGAACAGATATTTCGGATCCCTTCGAAGACTATAGGGCCAATGGAAATATCCTCCGATAACAAAGAGAAAGAAGCTTTCTGAGAAACTTCTTTGTGTTCTGTGAAATCATCTCACAGAGTTACAGCTTTCCCCTCAAGAAGCCTTTCGCTAAGACAGTTCTTGTGGAATTGGCAAAGTGATATTTGGAAGCCCATAGAGGGCTACGGTGAAAAAGGAAATATCCTCAGATGAAATCTGGAAAGAAGCTTTCTGAGAAACTGCTTAGTGTTCTGTGAATTCATCTCACAGAGTTACATGTGTATTTCGAGGATCTCTTTGCTAGCCCTATTTCTGTGGAATCTGAGAACAGATATTTCGGATCCCTTGGAAGACTATAGGGCCAAAGGAAATATCCTCGGATAACAAAGAGAAAGAAGCTTTCTGAGAAACTTCTTTGTGTTCTGTGAAATCATCTCACAGAGTTACAGCTTTCCCCTGAAGAAGCCTTTCGCTAAGACAGTTCTTCTGGATTTGGCAAAGTGATATTTGGAAGCCCATAGAGGGCTATGGTGAAAAAGGAAATATCGTCAGATGAAATCTGGAAAGAAGCTTTCTGCGAAACTGCTTAGTGTTCTGTTAATTCATCTCACAGAGTTACATGTGTATTTCGAGGATCTCTTTGCTAGCCCTATTTCTGTGGAATCTGAGAACAGATATTTCGGATCCCTTTGAAGACGACAGGGCCAAAGGAAATATCCTCCGATAACAAAGAGAAAGATGCTTTCTGAGAAACTTCTTTGTGTTCTGTGAAATCATCTCACAGAGTTACAGCTTTCCCCTCAAGAAGCCTTTCGCTAAGACAGTTCTTGTGGAAAAGGCAAAGTGATATTTGGAAGCCCAGAGAGGGCTATGGTGAAAAAGGAAATATCCTCAGACGAAATCTGGAAAGAAGCTTTCTGAGAAACTGCTTAGTGTTCTGTTAATTCATCTCACAGAGTTACATGTGTATTTCGAAGATCTCTTTGCTAGCCCTATTTCTGAGGAATCTGAGAACAGATACTTCGGATCCCTTTGAAGAATATAGGGCCGAAGGAAATATCCTCCGATAACAAAGAGAAAGAAGCTTTCTGAGAAACTTCTTTGTGTTCTGTGAAATCATCTCACAGAGTTACAGCTTTCCCTGAAGAAGCCTTTCGCTAAGACAGTTCTTGTGGAATTGGCAAAGTGATATTTGGAAGCCCATAGAGGGCTATGGTGAAAAAGGAAATATCCTCAGATGAAATCTGGAAAGAAGCTTTCTGAGAAACTGCTCAGTGTTCTGTTAATTCATCTCACAGAGTTACATGTGTATTTCGAGGATCTCTTTGCTAGCCCTATTTCTGTGGAATCTGAGAACAGATATTTCGGATCCCTTTGAAGACTATAGGGCCAAAGGAAATATCCTCCGATAACAAAGAGAAAGAAGCTTTCTGAGAAACTTCTTTGTGTTCTGTGAAATCATCTCACAGAGTTACAGCTTTCCCCTCAAGAAGCCTTTCGCTAAGACAGTTCTTGTGGAATTGGCAAAGTGATATTTGGAAGCCCATAGAGGGCTATGGTGAAAAAGGAAATATCCTCAGATGAAATCTGGAAAGAAGCTTTCTGAGAAACTGCTTAGTGTTCTGTTAATTCATCTCACAGAGTTACATGTGCATTTCGAGGATCTCTTTGCTAGCCCTATTTCTGTGCAATCTGAGAACAGATATTTCGGATCCCTTTGAAGACTATAGGGCCAAAGGAAATATCCTGCGATTACAAAGAGAAAGAAGCTTTCTGAGAAACTTCTTTGTGTTCTGTGAAATCATCTCACAGAGTTACAGCTTTCCCCTCAAGAAGCCTTTCGCTAAGACAGTTCTTGTGGAATTTGAAAAGTGATATTTGGAAGCCCATAGAGGACTATGGTGAAAAAGGAAATATCGTCAGATGAAATCTGGAAAGAAGCTTTCTGCGAAACTGCTTAGTGTTCTGTTAATTCATCTCACAGAGTTACATGTGTATTTCGAGGATCTCTTTGCTAGCCCTATTTCTGTGGAATCTGAGAACAGATATTTCGGATCCCTTCGAAGACTATAGGGCCAATGGAAATATCCTCCGATAACAAAGAGAAAGAAGCTTTCTGAGAAACTTTTTGGGTTCTGTGAAATCATCTCACAGAGTTACAGCTTTCCCCTCAAGAAGCCTTTCGCTAAGACAGTTCTTGTGGAATTGGCAAAGTGATATTTGGAAGCCCATAGAGGGCTATGGTGAAAAAGGAAATATCCTCAGATGAAATCTGGAAAGAAGCTTTCTGAGAAACTGCTTAGTGTTCTGTTAATTCATCTCACAGAGTTACATGTGTATTTCGAGGATCTCTTTGCTAGCCCTATTTCTGTGAAATCTGAGAACAGATATTTCGGATCCCTTTGAAGACTATAGGGCCAAAGGAAATATCCTCCGATAACAAAGAGAAAGAAGCTTTCTGAGAAACTTCTTTGTGTTCTGTGAAATCATCTCACAGAGTTACAGCTTTCTTCTCAAGAAGCCTTTCGCTAAGACAGTTCTTGTGGAATTGGCAAAGTGATATTTGGAAGCCCATAGAGGGCTATGGTGAAAAAGGAAATATCGTCAGATGAAATCTGCAAAGAAGCTTTCTGCGAAACTGCTTAGTGTTCTGTTAATTCATCTCACAGAGTTACATGTGTATTTCGAGGATGTCTTTGCTAGCTCTATTTCTGTGGAATCTGAGAACAGATATTTCGGATCCCTTTAAAGACTATAGGGCCAAAGGAAATATCCTCCGATAACAAAGAGAAAGAAGCTTTCTGAGAAACTTCTTTGTGTTCTGTGAAATCATCTCACAGAGTTACAGCTTTCCCCTCAAGAAGCCTTTCGCTAAGACAGTTCTTGTGGAATTGGCAAAGTGATATTTGGAAGCCCATAGAGGGCTATGGTGAAAAAGGAAATATCCTCAGATGAAATCTGGAAAGAAGCTTTCTGAGAAACTGCTTAGTGTTCTGTTAATTCATCTCACAGAGTTACATGTGTATTTCGAGGATCTCTTTGCTAGCCCTATTTCTGTGGAATCTGAGAACAGATATTTCGGATCCCTTTGAAGACTATAGGGCCAAAGGAAATATCCTCCGATAACAAAGAGAAAGAAGCATTCTGAGAAACTTCTTTGTGTTCTGTGAAATCATCTCACAGAGTTACAGCTTTCCCCTCAAGAAGCCTTTCGCTCAGACAGTTCTTGTGGAATTGGCAAAGTGATATTTGGAAGCCCATAGAGGGCTATGGTGGAAAAGGAAATATCGTCAGATGAAATCTGGAAAGAAGCTTTCTGAGAAACTGCTTAGTGTTCTGTTAATTCATCTCACAGAGTTACATGTGTATTTCGAGGATCTCTTTGCGAGCTCTATTTCTGTGGAATCTGAGAACAGATATTTCGGATCCCTCTGAAGACTATAGGGCCAAAGGAAATATCCTCGGATAACAAAGAGAAAGAAGCTTTCTGAGAAACTTCTTTGTGTTCTGTGAAATCATCTCACAGAGTTACAGCTTTCCCCTCAAGAAGCCTTTCGCTAAGACAGTTCTTGTGGAATTGGCAAATTGATATTTGGAAGCCCATAGAGGGCTATGGGGAAAAAGGAAATATCCTCAGATGAAATCTGGAAAGAAGCTTTCTGAGAAACTGCTTAGTGTTCTGTGAATTCATCTCACAGAGTTACATGTGTATTTCGAGGATGTCTTTGCTAGCCCTATTTCTGTGGAATCTGAGACCAGATATTTCGGATCCCTTTGAAGACTATAGGGCCAAAGGAAATATCCTCCGATAACAAAGAGAAAGAAGCTTTCTGAGAAACTTCTTCGTGTTCTGTGAAATCATCTCACAGAGTTACAGCTTTCCCCTCAAGAAGCCTTTCGCTAAGACAGTTCTTTTGAAATTGGCAAAGTAATATTTGGAAGCCCATAGAGGGCTATGGTGAAAAAGGAAATATCCTCAGATGAAATCTAGAAAGAAGCTTTCTGAGAAACTGCTTAGTGTTCTGTCAATTCATCTCACAGAGTTACATGTGTATTTCGAGAATCTCTTTGCTAGCCCTATTTCTGTGGAAACTGAGAAAAGATATTTCGGATCCCTTTGAAGACTATAGGGCCAAAGGAAAAATCCTCCGATAACAAAGAGAAAGAAGCTTTCTGAGATACTTCTTTGTGTTCTGTGAAATCATCTAACAGAGTTACAGCTTTCCCCTCAAGAAGCCTTTCGCTAAGACAGTTCTTGTGGAATTGGCAAAGTGATATTTGGAAGCCCATAGAGGGCTATGGTGAAAAAGGAAATATCGTCAGATGAAATCTGGAAAGAAGCTTTCTGAGAAACTGCTTAGTGTTCTGTTAATTCATCTCACAGAATTACATGTGTATTTCGAGGATCTCTTTGCTAGCCCTATTTCTGTGGAATCTGAGAACAGATATTTCGGATCCCTTTGAAGACTGTAGGGCCAAAGGAAATATCCTCCGATAACAAAGAGAAAGAAGCTTTCTGAGAAACTTCTTTGTGTTCTGTGAAATCATCTCACAGAGTTACAGCTTTCCCCTCAAGAAGCCTTTCGCTAAGACAGTTCTTGCGGAATTGGCAAAGTGATATTTGGAAGCCCATAGAGGGCTATGGTGAAAAAGGAAATATCGTCAGATGAAATCTGGAAAGAAGCTTTCGGCGAAACTGCTTAGTGTTCTGTGAATTCATCTCACAGAGTTACATGTGTATTTCGAGGATCTCCTTGCTATTCCTATTTCTGTGGAATCTGAAATCAGATATTTCGGATCCCTTTGAAGACTATAGGGCCAAAGGAAATATCCTCGGATAACAAAGAGAAGGAAGCTTTCTGAGAAACTTCTTTGTGTTCTGTGAAATCATCTCACAGAGTTACAGCTTTCGCCTCAAGAAGCCTTTCGCTAAGACAGTTCTTGTGGAATTGGCAAAGTGATATTTGGAAGCCCATAGAGGGCTATGGTGAAAAAGAAAATATCGTCAGATGAAATCTGGAAAGAAGCTTTCTGAGAAACTGCTTAGTGTTCTGTTAATTCATCTCACAGAGTTACATGTGTATTTCGAGGATCTCTTTGCTAGCCCTATTTCTGTGGAATCTGAGAACAGATATTTCGGATCCCTTCGAAGACTATAGGGCCATAGGAAATATCCTCGGATAACAAAGAGAAAGAAGCTTTCTGAGAAACTTCTTTGTGTTCTACGAAATCATCTCACAGAGTTACAGCTTTCCCCTCAAGAAGCCTTTCGCTAAGACAATTCTTGTGAAATTGGCAAAGTGATATTTGGAAGCCCATAGAGGGCTATGGTGAAAAAGGAAATATAGTCAGATGAAATCTGGAAAGAAGCTTTCTGAGAAACTGCTTAGTGTTCTGTGAATTCATCTCACAGAGTTACATGTGTATTTCGAGAATCTCTTTGCTAGCCCTATTTCTGTGGAAACTGAGAAAAGATATTTCGGATCCCTTTGAAGACTATAGGGCCAAAGGAAAAATCCTCCGATAACAAAGAGAAAGAAGCTTTCTGAGAAACTTCTTTGTGTTCTGTGAAATCATCTCACAGAGTTACAGCTTTCCCCTCAAGAAGCCTTTCGCTAAGACAGTTCTTGTGGAATTGGCAAAGTGATATTTTGAAGCCCATAGAGGGCTATGGTGAAAAAGGAAATATCGTCAGATGAAATCTGGAAAGAAGCTTTCTGCGAAACTGCTTAGTGTTCTGTTAATTCATCTCACAGAGTTACATGTGTATTTCGAGGATGTCTTTGCTAGCTCTATTTCTGTGGAATCTGAGAACAGATATTTCGGATCCCTTTGAAGACTACAGGGCCAAAGGAAATATCCTCCGATAACAAAGAGAAAGAAGCTTTCTGAGAAACTTCTTTGTGTTCTGTGAAATCATCTCACAGAGTTACAGCTTTCCCCTCAAGAAGCCTTTCACTAAGACAGTTCTTGTGGAATTGGCAAAGTGATATTTGGAAGCCCATAGAGGGCTATGGTGAAAAAGGAAATATCCTCAGATGAAATCTGGAATGAAGCTTTCTGAGAAAATACTTAGTGTTCTGTTAATTCATCTCACAGAGTTACATGTGTATTTCGAGGATCTCTTTGCTAGCCCTATTTCTGTGGAATCTGAGAACAGATATTTCGGATCCCTTTGAAGACTATAGGGCCAAAGGAAATATCCTCCGATAACAAAGAGAAAGAAGCTTTCTGAGAAACTTCTTTGTGTTCTGTGAAATCACCTCACAGAGTTACAGCTTTCCCCTGAAGAAGCCTTTCGTTAAGACAGTTCTTGTGGAATTGGCAAAGTGATATTTGGAAGCCCATAGAGGGCTATGGTGAAAAAGGAAATATCGTCAGATGAAATCTGGAAAGAAGCTTTCTGAGAAACTGCTTAGTGTTCTGTGAATTCATCTCACAGAGTTACATGTGTATTTCGAGGATCTCTTTGCTAGCCCTATTTCTGTGGAAACTAAGAAAAGATATTTCGGATCCCTTTGAAGACTATAGGGCCAAAGCTAATATCCTCCGATAACAAAGAGAAAGAAGCTTTCTGAGAAACTTCTTTGTGTTCTGTGAAATCATCTCACAGAGTTACAGCTTAACCCTCAAGAAGCCTTTCGCTAAGACAGTTCTTGTGGAATTTGCAAAGTGATATTTGGAAGCCCATAGAAGGCTATGGTGAAAAAGGAAATATCGTCAGATGAAATCTGGAAAGAAGCTTTCTGAGAATCTGCTTAGTGTTCTGTTAATTCATCTCACAGAGTTACATGTGTATTTCGAGGATCTCTTTGCTAGCCCTATTTCTGTGGAAACTGAGAAAAGATATTTCGGATCCCTTTGAAGTCTATAGGGCCAAAGGACATATCCTCCGATAACAAAGAGAAAGAAGCTTTCTGAGAAACTTCTTTGTGTTCTGTGAAATCATCTCACAGAGTTACAGCTTTCCCCTCAAGAAACCTTTCGCTAAGACAGTTCTTGTGGAATTGGCAAAGTGATATTTGGAAGCCCCTAGAGGGCTATGGTGAAAAAGGAAATATCCTCAGATGAAATCTGGAAAGAAGCTTTCTCAGAAACTGCTTAGTGTTCTGTGAATTCATCTCACAGAGTTACATGTGTATTTCGAGAATCTCTTTGCTAGCCCTATTTCTGTGGAAACTGAGAAAAGATATTTCGGATCCCTTTGAAGACTATAGGGCCAAAGGAAATATCCTCGATAACAAAGAGAAAGAAGCTTTCTGAGAAACTTCTTTGTGTTCTGTGAAATCATCTCACAGAGTTACAGCTTTCCCCTGAAGAGGCCTTTCGCTAAGACAGTTTTTCTGGATTTGGCAAAGTGATATTTGGAAGCCCATAGAGGGCTATGGTGAAAAACGAAATATCGTCGGATGAAATCTGGAAAGAAGCTTTCTGCGAAACTGCTTAGTGTTCTGTTAATTCATCTCACAGAGTTACATGTGTATTTCGAGGATCTCTTTGCTAGCTCTATTTCTGTGGAATCTGAGAACAGATACTTCGGATCCCTTTGAAGACTATAGGGCCAAAGGAAATATCCTCCGATAACAAAGAGAAAGATGCTTTCTGAGAAACTTCTTTGTGTTCTGTGAAATCATCTCACAGAGTTACAGCTTTCCCCTCAAGAAGCCTTTCGCTAAGACAGTTCTTGTGGAATAGGCAAAGTGATATTTGGAAGCCCAGAGAGGGCTATGGTGAAAAAGGAAATATCGTCAGATGAAATCTGGAAAGAAGCTTTCTGAGAAACTGCTTAGTGTTCTGTGAATTCATCTCACAGAGTTACATGTGTATTTCGAGGATCTCTTTGCTAGCCCTATTTCTGTGGAAACTGAGAAAAGATATTTCGGATCCCTTTGAAGTTTGTAGGGACAAAGGAAATATCTTCCGATAACAAAGAGAAAGAAGCTTTCTGAGAACCTTCTTTGTGTTCTGTGAAATCATCTCACAGAGTTACATCTTTCCCCTCAAGAAGCCTTTCGCTAAGACAGTTCTTGTGGAATTGGCAAAGTGATATTTGGAAGCACATAGAGGGCTATGGTGAAAAAGGAAATATCGTCAGATGAAATCTGGAAAGAAGCTTTCTGAGAAACTGCTTAGTGTTCTGTTAATTCATCTCACAGAGTTACATGTGTATTTGGAGGATCTCTTTGCTAGTCCTATTTCTGTGGAACCTGAAAACAGATATTTCGGATCCCTTTGAAGACTATAGGGCCAAAGGAAATATCCTCCGATAGCAAAGAGAAAGAAGCTTTCTGAGAAACTTCTTTGTGTTCTGTGAAATCATCTCACAGAGTTACAGTTTTCCCCTCAAGAAGCCTTTCGCTAAGACAGTTCTTGTGGAATAGGCAAAGTGATATTTGGAAGCCCATAGAGGGCTATGGTGAAAAAGGAAATATCCTCAGATGAAATCTGGAAAGAAGCTTTCTGAGAAACTGCTTAGTGTTCTGTTAATTCATCTCACAGAGTTACATGTGTATTTCGAGGATCTCTTTGCTAGCCCTATTTCTGTGGAAACTGAGAACAGATATTTCGGATCCCTTTGAAGACTATAGGGCCAAAGGAAATATCCTCCGATAACAAAGAGAAAGAAGCTTTCTGAGAAACTTCTTTGTGTTCTGTGAAATCATCTCACAGAGTTACAGCTTTCCCCTCAAGAAGCCTTTCGCTAAGACAGTTCTTGTGGAATTGGCAAAGTGATATTTGGAAGCCCATAGAGGGCTATGGTGAAAAAGGAAATATCCTCAGATGAAATCTGGAAAGAAGCTTTCTGAGAAACTGCTTAGTGTTCTGTGAATTCATCTCAGAGAATTACATGTGTATTTCGAGGATCTCTTTGCTAGCCCTATTTCTGTGGAATCTGAGAACAGATATTTCGGATCCCTTTGAAGACTATAGGGCCAAAGGAAATATCCTCGGATAACAAAGAGAAAGAAGCTTTCTGAGAAACTTCTTTGTGTTCTGTGAAATCATCTCACAGAGTTACAGCTTTCCCCTGAAGAAGCCTTTCGCTAAGACAGTTCTTCTGGATTTGGCAAAGTGATATTTGGAAGCCCATAGAGGGCTATGGTGAAAAAGGAAATATCGTCAGATGAAATCTGGAAAGAAGATTTCTGCGAAACTGCTTAGTGTTCTGTTAATTCATCACACAGAGTTACATGTGTATTTCGAGGATCTCTTTGCTAGCCCTATTTCTGTGGAATCTGAGAACAGATATTTCGGATCCCTTTGAAGACTATAGGGCCAAAGGAAATATCCTCCGATAACAAAGAGAAAGATGCTTTCTGAGAAACTTCTTTGTGTTCTGTGAAATCATCTCACAGAGTTACAGCTTTCCCCTGAAGAAGCCTTTCGCTAAGACAGTTCTTGTGGAATTGGCAAAGTGATATTTGGAAGCCCAGAGAGGGCTATGGTGAAAAAGGAAATATCCTCAGGCGAAATCTGGAAAGAAGCTTTCTGAGAAACTGCTTAGTGTTCTGTTAATTCATCTCACAGAGTTACATGTGTATTTCGAGGATCTCTTTGCTAGCCCTATTTCTGAGGAATCTGAGAACAGATACTTCGGATCCCTTTGAAGAATATAGGGCCGAAGGAAATATCCTCCGATAACAAAGAGAAAGAAGCTTTCTGAGAAACTTCTTTGTGTTCTGTGAAATCATCTCACAGAGTTACAGCTTTCCCCTGAAGAAGCCTTTCGCTAAGACAGTTCTTGTGGAATTGGCAAAGTGATATTTGGAAGCCCATAGAGGGCTATGGTGAAAAAGGAAATATCCTCAGATGAAATCTGGAAAGAAGCTTTCTGAGAAACTGCTCAGTGTTCTGTTAATTCATCTCACAGAGTTACATGTGTATTTCGAGGATCTCTTTGCTAGCCCTATTTCTGTGGAATCTGAGAACAGATATTTCGGATCCCTTTGAAGACTATAGGGCCAAAGGAAATATCCTCCGATAACAAAGAGAAAGAAGCTTTCTGAGAAACTTCTTTGTGTTCTGTGAAATCATCTCACAGAGTTACAGCTTTCCCCTGAAGAAGCCTTTCGCTAAGACAGTTCTTGTGGAATTGGCAAAGTGATATTTGGAAGCCCATAGAGGGCTATGGTGAAAAAGGAAATATCCTCAGATGAAATCTGGAAAGAAGCTTTCTGAGAAACTGCTTAGTGTTCTGTTAATTCATCTCACAGAGTTACATGTGCATTTCGAGGATCTCTTTGCTAGCCCTATTTCTGTGCAATCTGAGAACAGATATTTCGGATCCCTTTGAAGACTATAGGGCCAAAGGAAATATCCTGCGATTACAAAGAGAAAGAAGCTTTTTGAGAAACTTCTTTGTGTTCTGTGAAATCATCTCACAGAGTTACAGCTTTCCCCTCAAGAAGCCTTTCGCTAAGACAGTTCTTGTGGAATTTGAAAAGTGATATTTGGAAGCCCTTAGAGGACTATGGTGAAAAAGGAAATATCCTCAGATGAAATCTGGAAAGAAGCTTTCTGCGAAACTGCTTAGTGTTCTGTTAATTCATCTCACAGAGTTACATGTGTATTTCGAGGATCTCTTTGCTAGCCCTATTTCTGTGGAATCTGAGAACAGATATTTCGGATCCCTTCGAAGACTATAGGGCCAATGGAAATATCCTCCGATAACGAAGAGAAAGAAGCTTTCTGAGAAACTTCTTTGTGTTCTGTGAAATCATCTCACAGAGTTACAGCTTTCCCCTCAAGAAGCCTTTCGCTAAGACAGTTCTTGTGGAATTGGCAAAGTGATATTTGGAAGCCCATAGAGGGCTATGGTGAAAAAGGAAATATCGTCAGATGAAATCTGGAAAGAAGCTTTCTGCGAAACTGCTTAGTGTTCTGTGAATTCATCTCACAGAGTTACATGTGTATTTCGAGGATGTCTTTGCTAGCTCTATTTCTGTGGAATCTGAGAACAGATATTTCGGATCACTTTAAAGACTATAGGGCCAAAGGAAATATCCTCCGATAACAAAGAGAAAGAAGCTTTCTGAGAAACTTCTTTGTGTTCTGTGAAATCATCTCACAGAGTTACAGCTTTCCCCTCAAGAAGCCTTTCGCTAAGACAGTTCTTGTGGAATTGGCAAAGTGATATTTGGAAGCCCATAGAGGGCTATGGTGAAAAAGGAAATATCCTCAGATGAAATCTGGAAAGAAGCTTTCTGAGAAACTGCTTAGTGTTCTGTTAATTCATCTCACAGAGTTACATGTGTATTTCGAGGATCTCTTTGCTAGCCCTATTTCTGTGGAATCTGAGAACAGATATTTCGGATCCCTTTGAAGACTATAGGGCCAAAGGAAATATCCTCCGATAACAAAGAGAAGCAAGCATTCTGAGAAACTTCTTTGTGTTCTGTGAAATCATCTCACAGAGTTACAGCTTTCCCCTCAAGAAGCCTTTCGCTCAGACAGTTCTTGTGGAATTGGCAAAGTGATATTTGGAAGCCCATAGAGGGCTATGGTGGAAAAGGAAATATCGTCAGATGAAATCTGGAAAGAAGCTTTCTGAGAAACTGCTTAGTGTTCTGTTAATTCATCTCACAGAGTTACATGTGTATTTCCAGGATCTCTTTGCGAGCTCTATTTCTGTGGAATCTGAGAACAGATATATCGGATCCCTTTGAAGACTATAGGGCCAAAGGAAATATCCTCGGATAACAAAGAGAAAGAAGCTTTCTGAGAAACTCCTTTGTGTTCTGTGAAATCATCTCACAGAGTTACAGCTTTCCCCTCAAGAAGCCTTTCGCTAAGACAGTTCTTGTGGAATTGGCAAAGTGATATTTGGAAGCCCATAGAGGGCTATGGTGAAAAAGGAAATATCGTCAGATGAAATCTGGAAAGAAGCTTTCTGCGAAACTGCTTAGTGTTCTGTTAATTCATCTCACAGAGTTACATGTGTATTTCGAGGATGTCTTTGCTAGCTCTATTTCTGTGGAATCTGAGAACAGATATTTCGGATCCCTTTGAAGACTATAGGGCCAAAGGAAATATCCTCGAATAACAAAGAGAAAGAAGCTTTCTGAGAAACTTCTTTGTGTTCTGTGAAATCATCTCACAGAGTTACAGCTTTCCCCTCAAGAAGCCTTTCGCTAAGACAGTTCTTGTGGAATTGGCAAAGTGATATTTGGAAGCCCATAGAGGGCTATGGTGAAAAAGGAAATATCCTCAGATGAAATCTGGAATGAAGCTTTCTGAGAAACTACTTAGTGTTCTGTTAATTCATCTCACAGAGTTACATGTGTATTTCGAGGATCTCTTTGCTAGCCCTATTTTTGTGGAATCTGAGAACAGATATTTCGGATCCCTTTGAAGACTATAGGGCCAAAGGAAATATCCTCCGATAACAAAGAGAAAGAAGCTTTCTGAGAAACTTCTTTGTGTTCTGTGAAATCATCTCACAGAGTTACAGCTTTCCCCTCAAGAAGCCTTTCGCTAAGACAGTTCTTGTGGAATTGGCAAAGTGATATTTGGAAGCCCATAGAGGACTATGGGGAAAAAGGAAGTATCGTCAGATGAAATCTGGAAAGAAGCTCTCTGAGAAACTGCTTACTGTTCTGTGAATTCATCTCACAGAGTTACATGTGTATTTCGAGGATCTCTTTGCTAGCCCTATTTCTGTGGAATCTGAGAACAGATATTTCGGATCCCTTTGAAGACTATAGGGCCTAAGGAAATATCCTACGATAACAAAGAGAAAGAAGCTTTCTGAGAAACTTCTTTGTGTTCTGTGAAATCATCTCACAGAGGTACAGCTTTCACCTCAAGAAGCCTTTCGCTAAGACAGTTCTTGTGGAATTGGCAAAGTGATATTTGGAAGCCCATAGAGGGCTATGGGGAAAAAGGAAATGTCCTCAGATGAAATCTGGAAAGAAGCTTTCTGAGAAACTGCTTAGTGTTCTGTTAATTCATCTCACAGAGTTACATGTGTATTTCGAGGATCTCTTTGCTAGCCCTATTTCTGTGGAATCTGAGAACAGATATTTCGGATCCCTTTGAAGACTGTAGGGCCAAAGGAAATATCCTCCGATAACAAAGAGAAAGAAGCTTTCTGAGAAACTTCTTTGTGTTCTGTGAAATCATCTCACAGAGTTACAGCTTTCCCCTCAAGAAGCCTTTCGCTAAGACAGTTCTTGTGGAATTGGCAAAGTGATATTTGGAAGCCCATAGAGGGCTATGGTGAAAAAGGAAATATCGTCAGATGAAATCTGGAAAGAAGCTTTCGGCGAAACTGCTTAGTGTTCTGTGAATTCATCTCACAGAGTTACATGTGTATTTCGAGGATCTCCTTGCTATTCCTATTTCTGTGGAATCTGAAATCAGATATTTTGGATCCCTTTGAAGACTATAGGGCCAAAGGAAATATCCTCGGATAACAAAGAGAAGGAAGCTTTCTGAGAAACTTCTTTGTGTTCTGTGAAATCATCTCACAGAGTTACAGCTTTTGCCTCAAGAAGCCTTTCGCTAAGACAGTTCTTGTGGAATAGGCAAAGTGATATTTGGAAGCCCATAGAGGGCTATGTTGAAAAAGAAAATATCGTCAGATGAAATCTGGAAAGAAGCTTTCTGCGAAACTGCTTAGTGTTCTGTTAATTCATCTCACAGAGTTCCATGTGTATTTCGAGGATCTCTTTGCTAGCCCTATTTCTGTGGAATCTTAGAACAGATATTTCGGATCCCTTCGAAGACTATAGGGCCATAGGAAATATCCTCCGATAACAAAGAGAAAGAAGCTTTCTGAGAAACTTCTTTGTGTTCTATGAAATCATCTCACAGAGTTACAGCTTTCCCCTCAAGAAGCCTTTCGCTAAGACAATTCTTGTGAAATTGGCAAAGTGATATTTGGAAGCCCATAGAGGGCTATGGTGAAAAAGGAAATATACTCAGATGAAGTCTGGAAAGAAGCTTTCTGAGAAACTGCTTAGTGTTCTGTGAATTCATCTCACAGAGTTACATGTGTATTTCGAGAATCTCTTTGCTAGCCCTATTTCTGTGGAAACTGAGAAAAGATATTTCGGATCCCTTTGAAGACTATAGGGCCAAAGGAAAAATCCTCCGATAACAAAGAGAAAGAAGCTTTCTGAGAAACTTCTTTGTGTTCTGTGAAATCATCTCACAGAGTTACAGCTTTCCCCTCAAGAAGCCTTTCGCTAAGACAGTTCTTGTGGAATTGGCAAAGTGATATTTGGAAGCCCATAGAGGGCTATGGTGAAAAAGGAAATATCGTCAGATGAAATCTGGAAAGAAGCTTTCTGCGAAACTGCTTAGTGTTCTGTTAATTCATCTCACAGAGTTACATGTGTATTTCGAGGATGTCTTTGCTAGCTCTATTTCTGTGGAATCTGAGAACAGATATTTCGGATCCCTTTGAAGACTATAGGGCCAAAGGAAATATCCTCCGATAACAAAGAGAAAGAAGCTTTCTGAGAAACTTCTTTGTGTTCTGTGAAATCATCTCACAGAGTTACAGCTTTCCCCTCAAGAAGCCTTTCACTAAGACAGTTCTTGTGGAATTGGCAAAGTGATATTTGGAAGCCCATAGAGGGCTATGGTGAAAAAGGAAATATCCTCATATGAAATCTGGAATGAAGCTTTCTGAGAAACTACTTAGTGTTCTGTTAATTCATCTCACAGAGTTACATGTGTATTTCGAGGATCTCTATGCTAGCCCTATTTCTGTGGAATCTGAGAACAGATATTTCGGATCCCATTGAAGACTATAGGGCCAAAGGAAATATCCTCCGATAACAAAGAGAAAGAAGCTTTCTGAGAAACTTCTTTGTGTTCTGTGAAATCATCTCACAGAGTTACAGCTTTCCCCTCAAGAAGCCTTTCGCTAAGACAGTTCTTGTGAACTTGGCAAAGTGATATTTGGAAGCCCTTAGAGGGCTATGGGGAAAAAGGAAATATCGTCAGATGAAATCTGGAAAGATGCTCTCTGAGAAACTGCTTAGCGTTCTGTGAATTCATCTCACAGAGTTACATGTGTATTTCGAGGATCTCTTTGCTAGCCCTATTTCTGTGGAATCTGAGAACAGATATTTCGGATCACTTTGAAGACTATAGGGCCTAAGGAAATATCCTCCGATAACAAAGAGAAAGAAGCTTTCTGAGAAACTTCTTTGTGTTCTGTGAAATCATCTCACAGAGTTACAGCTTTCCCCTCAAGAAGCCTTTCGCTAAGACAGTTCTTTTGGAATTGGCAAAGTGATATTTGGAAGCCCATAGAGGGCTATGGGGAAAAAGGAAATATCCTCAGATGAAATCTGGAAAGAAGCTTTCTGAGAAACTGCTTAGTGTTCTGTGAATTCATCTCAGAGAATTACATGTGTATTTCGAGGATCTCTTTGCTATCCCTATTTCTGTGGAATCTGAGAACAGATATTTCGGATCCCTTTGAAGACTGTAGGGCCAAAGGAAATATCCTCAGATAACAAAGAGAAAGAAGCTTTCTGAGAAACTTCTTTGTGTTCTGTGTAATCATCTCACAGAGTTACAGCTTTCCCCTCAATAAGCCTTTCGCTAAGACAGTTCTTGTGGAAATGGCAAAGTGATATTTGGAAGCCCATAGAGGGCTATGGTGAAAAAGGAAATATCGTCAGATGAAATCTGGAAAGAAGTTTTCTGAGAAACTGCTTAGTGTTCTGTTAATTCATCTCACAGAGTTACATGTGTATTTCGAGGATCTCTTTGCTAGCCCTATTTCTGTGGAATCTGAGAACAGATATTTCGGATCCCTTTGAAGACTATAGGTCCAAAGGAAATATCCTCCGATAACAAAGAGAAAGAAGCTTTCTGAGAAACTTCTTTGTGTTCTGTGAAATCATCTCACAGAGTTACAGCTTTCCCCTCAAGAAGCCTTTCGCTAAGACAGTTCTTGTGGAATTGGCAAAGTGATATTTGGAAGCCCATAGAGGGCTATGGGGAAAAAGGAAATATCGTCAGATGAAATATGGAAAGAAGCTTTCTGCGAAACTGCTTAGTGTTCTGTTAAATCTTCTCACAGAGTTACATGTGTATTTCGAGGATCTCTTTGCTAGCTCTATTTCTGTGGAATCTGAGAACAGATATTTCGGATCCCTTTGTAGACTATAGGGCCAAAGGAAATATCCTCCGATAACAAAGAGAAAGAAGCTTTCTGAGAAACTTCTTTGTGTTCTGTGAAATCATCTCACAGAGTTACAGCTTTCCCCTCAAGAAGCCTTTCCTAAGACAGTTCTTGTGGAATTGGCAAAGTGATATTTGGAAGCCGAGAGAGGGCTATGTTGAAAAAGGAAATATCGTCAGATGAAATCTGGAAAGAAGCTTTCTGCGAAACTGCTTAGTGTTCTGTTAATTCATCTCACAGAGTTACATGTGTATTTCGAGGATCTCTTTGCTAGCCCTATTTCTGTGGAATCTGAGAACAGATATTTCGGATCCCTTTGAAGACTATAAGGCCAAAGGAAATATCCTCCGATAACAAAGAGAAAGAAGCTTTCTGAGAAACTTCTTTGTGTTCTGTGAAATCATCTCACAGAGTTACAGCTTTCCCCTCAAGAAGCCTTTCGCTAAGACAGTTCTTGTGGAATTGGCAAAGTGATATTTGGAAGCCCATAGAGGGCTATGGGTTAAAAGGAAATATCGTCAGATGAAATCTGGAAAGAAGCTCTCTGAGAAACTGCTTAGTGTTCTGTGAATTCATCTCACAGAGTTACATGTGTATTTCGAG
The DNA here is from genome assembly GCF_043159975.1 of Macaca nemestrina. Lineage (NCBI taxonomy): Eukaryota > Metazoa > Chordata > Mammalia > Primates > Cercopithecidae > Macaca > Macaca nemestrina. Next base: position 32,118,529 of record NC_092135.1, on the reverse strand, counting down.
GATCTCTTTGCTAGCCCTATTTCTGTGGAATCTGAGAACAGATATTTCGGATCACTTTGAAGACGATAGGGCCTAAGGAAATATCCTCCGATAACAAAGAGAAAGAAGCTTTCTGAGAAACTTCTTTGTGTTCTGTGAAATCATCTCACAGAGTTACAGCTTTCCCCTCAAGAAGCCTTTCGCTAAGACAGTTCTTGTGGAATTGGCAAAGTGATATTTGGAAGCCCATAGAGGGCTATGGTGAAAAAGGAAATATCCTCAGATGAAATATGGAAAGAAGCTTTCTGAGAAACTGCTTAATGTTCTGTGAATTAATCTCACAGAGTTACATGTGTATTTCGAGGATCTCTTTGCTAGCCCTATTTCTGTGGAAACTGAGAAAAGATATTTCGGAACCCTTTGAAGAATATAGGGCCAAAGGAAAAATCCTCCGATAACAAAGAGAAAGAAGCTTTCTGAGAAACTTCTTTGTGTTCTGTGAAATCATCTCACAGAGTTACAGCTTTCCCCTCAAGAAGCCTTTCGCTAAGACAGTTCTTGTGGAATTGGCAAAGTGATATTTGGAATCCCATAGAGGGCTATGGTGAAAAAGGAAATATCGTCCGATGAAATCTGGAAAGAAGCTTTCTGCGAAACTGCTTAGTGTTCTGTGAATTCATCTCACAGAGTTACATGTGTATTTCGAGGATCTCTTTGCTAGTCCTATTTCTGTGGAATCTGAAAGCAGATATTTCGGATCCCTTTGAAGACTGTAGGGCCAAAGGAAATATCCTCGGATAACAAAGAGAAAGAAGCTTTCTGATAAACTTCTTTGTGTTCTGTGAAATCATCTCACAGAGTTACAGCTTTCCCCTCAAGAAGCCTTTCGCTAAGACAGTTCTTGTGGAATTGGCAAAGTGATATTTGGAAGCCCATAGAGGGCTATGGTGAAAAAGAAAATATCGTCAGATGAAATCTGGAAAGAAGCTTTCTGAGAAACTGCTTAGTGTTCTGTTAATTCATCTCACAGAGTTACATGTGTATTTCGAGGATCTCTTTGCTAGCCCTATTTCTGTGCAATCTGAGAACAGATATTTCGGATCCCTTTGAAGACTAAAGGCCAAGGGAAATATCCTCCGATAACAAAGAGAAAGAAGCTTTCTGAGAAACTTCTTTGTGTTCTGTGAAATCATCTCACAGAGTTACAGCTTTCCCCTCAAGAAGCCTTTCGCTAAGACAGTTCTTGTGGAATTGGCAAAGTGATATTTGGAAGCCCATAGAGGGCTATGTTGAAAAAGGAAATATCGTCAGATGAAATCTGGAAAGAAGCTTTCTGCGAAACTGCTTAGTGTTCTGTTAATTCATCTCACAGAATTACATATGTATTTCGAGGATCTCTTTGCTACCCCTATTTCTGTGGAATCTGAGAACAGATATTTCGGATCCCTTTGAGGACTATAGGGCCAAAGGAAATATCCTCCAATAACAAAGAGAAAGAAGCTTTCTGAGAAACTTCTTTGTGTTCTGTGAAATCATCTCACAGAGTTACAGCTTTCCCCTCAAGAAGCCTTTCGCTAAGACAGTTCTTGTGGAATTGGCAAAGTGATATTTGGAAGCCCATAGAGGGCTATGGTGAAAAAGGAAATATCGTCAGATGAAATATGGAAAGAAGCTTTCTGAGAAACTGCTTAATGTTCTGTGAATTAATCTCACAGAGTTACATGTGTATTTCGAGGATCTCTTTGCTAGCGCTATTTCTGTGGAAACTGAGAAAAGATATTTCGGAACCCTTTGAAGAATATAGGGCCAAACGAAAAATCCTCCGATAACAAAGAGAAAGAAGCTTTCTGAGAAACTTCTTTGTGTTCTGTGAAATCATCTCACGGAGTTACAGCTTTCCACTCAAGAAGCCTTTCGCTAAGACAGTTCTTGTGGAATTGGCAAAGTGATATTTGGAATCCCATAGAGGGCTATGGTGAAAAAGGAAATATCGTCAGATGAAATCTGGAAAGAAGCTTTCTGCGAAACTGCTTAGTGTTCTGTGAATTCATCTCACAGAGTTACATGTGTATTTCGAGGATCTCTTTGCTAGTCCTATTTCTGTGGAATCTGAAAGCAGATATTTCGGATCCCTTTGAAGACTATAGGGCCAAAGGAAATATCCTCGGATAACAAAGAGAAAGAAGCTTTCTGAGAAACTTCTTTGTGTTCTGTGAAATCATCTCACAGAGTTACAGCTTTCCCCTCAAGAAGCCTTTCGCTAAGACAGTTCTTGTGGAATTGGCAAAGTGATATTTGGAAGCCCATAGAGGGCTATGGTGAAAAAGAAAATATCGTCAGATGAAATCTGGAAAGAAGCTTTCTGAGAAACTGCTTAGTGTTCTGTTAATTCATCTCACAGAGTTACATGTGTATTTTGAGGATCTCTTTGCTAGCCCTATTTCTTTGCAATCTGAGAACAGATATTTCGGATCCCTTTGAAGACTATAGGGCCAAAGGAAATATCCTCCGATAACAAAGAGAAAGAAGCTTTCTGAGAAACTTCTTTGTGTTCTGTGAAATCATCTCACAGAGTTACAGCTTTCCCCTCAAGAAGCCTTTCGCTAAGACAGTTCTTGTGGAATTGGCAAAGTGATATTTGGAAGCCCATAGAGGGCTATGTTGAAAAAGGAAATATCGACAGATGAAATCTGGAAAGAAGCTTTCTGCGAAACTGCTTAGTGTTCTGTTAATTCATCTCACAGAGTTACATATGTATTTCGAGGATCTCTTTGCTAGCTGTATTTCTGTGGAATCTGAGAGCATATATTTCGGATCCCTTTGAAGACTATAGGGCCAAAGGAAATAACCTCCGATAACAAAGAGAAAGAAGCTTTCTGAGAAACTTCTTTGTGTTCTGTGAAATCATCTCACAGAGTTACAGCTTTCCCCTCAATAAGCCTTTCGCTAGGACAGTTCTTGTGGAATTGGCAAAGTGATATTTGGAAGCCCCTAGAGGGCTATGGTGAAAAAGGAAATATCCTCAGATGAAATCTGGAAAGAAGCTTTCTGAGAAACTGCTTAGTGTTCTGTTAATTCACCTCACTGAGTTACATGTGTATTTCGAGGATCTCTTTGCTAGCCCTATTTCTGTGGAATCTGAGAACAGATATTTCGGATCCCTTTGAGGACTATAGGGCCAAAGGAAATATCCTCCAATAACAAAGAGAAAGAAGCTTTCTGAGAAACTTCTTTGTGTTCTGTGAAATCATCTCACAGAGTTACAGCTTTCCCCTCAAGAAGCCTTTCGCTAAGACAGTTCTTGTGGAATTGGCAAAGTGATATTTGGAAGCCCATAGAGGGCTATGGTGAAAAAGGAAGTATCCTCAGATGAAATATGGAAAGAAGCTTTCTGAGAAACTGCTTAATGTTCTGTGAATTAATCTCACAGAGTTACATGTGTATTTCGAGGATTTCTTTGCTAGCCCTATTTCTGTGGAAACTGAGAAAAGATATTTCGGAACCCTTTGAAGAATATAGGGCCAAAGGAAATATCCTCCGATAACAAAGAGAAAGAATCTTTCTGAGAAACTTCTTTGTGTTCTGTGAAATCATCTCACAGAGTTACAGCTTTCCCCTCAAGAAGCCTTTCGCTAAGACAGTTCTTGTGGAATTGGCAAAGTGATATTTGGAATCCCATAGAGGGCTATGGTGAAAAAGGAAATATCGTCAGATGAAATCTGGAAAGAAGCTTTCTGCGAAACTGCTTAGTGTTCTGTGAATTCATCTCACAGAGTTACATGTGTATTTCGAGGATCTCTTTGCTAGTCCTATTTCTGTGGAATCTGAAAGCAGATATTTCGGATCCCTTTGAAGACTATAGGGCCAAAGGAAATATCCTCGGATAACAAAGAGAAAGAAGCTTTCTGAGAAACTTCTTTGTGTTCTGTGAAATCATCTCACAGAGTTACAGCTTTCCCCTCAAGAAGCCTTTCGCTAAGACAGTTCTTTTGGAATTGGCAAAGTGATATTTGGAAGCCCATAGAGGGCTATGGTGAAAAAGAAAATATCGTCAGATGAAATCTGGAAAGAAGCTTTCTGAGAAACTGCTTAGTGTTCTGTTAATTCATCTCACAGAGTTACATGTGTATTTCGAGGATCTCTTTGCTAGCCCTATTTCTGTGCAATCTGAGAACAGATATTTCGGATCCCTTTGAAGACTATAGGGCCAAAGGAAATATCCTCCGACAACAAAGAGAAAGAAGCTTTCTGAGAAACTTCTTTGTGTTCTGTGAAATCATCTCACAGAGTTACAGCTTTCCCCTCAAGAAGCCTTTCGCTAAGACAGTTCTTTTGGAATTGGCAAAGTGATATTTGGAAGCCCATAGAGGGCTATGTTGAAAAAGGAAATATCGTCAGATGAAATCTGGAAAGAAGCTTTCTGCGAAACTGCTTAGTGTTCTGTTAATTCATCTCACAGAGTTACATATGTATTTCGAGGATCTCTTTGCTAGCTCTATTTCTGTGGAATCTGAGAGCAGATATTTCGGATCCCTTTGAAGACTATAGGGCCTAAGGAAATATCCTCCGATAACAAAGAGAAAGAAGCTTTCTGAGAAACTTCTTTGTGTTCTGTGAAATCATCTCACAGAGTTACAGCTTTCCCCTCAAGAAGCCTTTCCCTAAGACAGTTCTTGTGGACTTGGCAAAGTGATATTTGAAAGCCCATAGAGGGCTATGGGGAAAAAGGAAATATCATCAGATGAAATCTGGAAAGAAGCTCTCTGAGAAACTGCTTAGTGTTCTGTGAATTCATCTCACAGAGTTACATGTGTATTTCCAGGATCTCTTTGCTAGCCCTATTTCTGTGGAATCTGAGAACAGATATTTCGGATCACTTTGAAGACTATAGGGCCTAAGGAAATATCCTCCGATAACAAAGAGAAAGAAGCTTTCTGAGAAACTTCTTTGTGTTCTGTGAAATCATCTCACAGAGTTACAGCTTTCCCCTCAAGAAGCCTTTCGCTAAGACAGTTCTTGTGGAATTGGCAAAGTGATATTTGGAAGCCCATAGAGGGCTATGGGGAAAAAGGAAATATCCTCAGATGAAATATGGAAAGAAGCTTTCTGAGAAACTGCTTAATGTTCTGTGAATTAATCTCACAGAGTTACATGTGTATTTCGAGGACCTCTTTGCTAGCCCTATTTCTGTGGAAACTGAGAAAAGATATTTCGGAACCCTTTGAAGAATATAGGGCCAAAGGAAAAATCCTCCGATAACAAAGAGAAAGAAGCTTTCTGAGAAACTTCTTTGTGTTCTGTGAAATCATCTCACGGAGTTACAGCTTTCCCCTCAAGAAGCCTTTCGCTAAGACAGTTCTTGTGGAATTGGCAAAGTGATATTTGGAATCCCTTAGAGGGCTATGGTGAAAAAGGAAATATCGTCAGATGAAATCTGGAAAGAAGCTTTCTGCGAAACTGCTTAGTGTTCTGTGAATTCATCTCACAGAGTTACATGTGTATTTCGAGGATCTCTTTGTTAGTCCTATTTCTGTGGAATCTGAAAGCAGATATTTCGGATCCCTTTGAAGACTATAGGGCCAAAGGAAATATCCTCGGATAACAAAGAGAAAGAAGCTTTCTGAGAAACTTCTTTGTGTTCTGTGAAATCATCTCACAGAGTTACAGCTTTCCCCTCAAGAAGCCTTTCGCTAAGACAGTTCTTGTGGAATTGGCAAAGTGATATTTGGAAGCCCTTAGAGGGCTATGGTGAAAAAGAAAATATCGTCAGATGAAATCTGGAAAGAAGCTTTCTGAGAAACTGCTTAGTGTTCTGTTAATTCATCTCACAGAGTTACATGTGTATTTCGAGGATCTCTTTGCTAGCCCTATTTCTGTGCAATCTGAGAACAGATATTTCGGATCCCTTTGAAGACTATAGGGCCAAAGGAAATATCCTCCGATAACAAAGAGAAAGAAGCTTTCTGAGAAACTTCTTTGTGTTCTGTGAAATCATCTCACAGAGTTACAGCTTTCCCCTCAAGAAGCCTTTCGCTAAGACAGTTCTTGTGGAATTGGCAAAGTGATATTTGGAAGCCCATAGAGGGCTATGTTGAAAAAGGAAATATCGTCAGATGAAATCTGGAAAGAAGCTTTCTGCGAAACTGCTTAGTGTTCTGTTAATTCATCTCACAGAGTTACATATATATTTCGAGGATCTCTTTGCTAGCTGTATTTCTGTGGAATCTGAGAGCAGATATTTCGGATCCCTTTGAAGACTATAGGGCCAAAGGAAATAACCTCCGATAACAAAGAGAAAGAAGCTTTCTGAGAAACTTCTTTGTGTTCTGTGAAATCATCTCACAGAGTTACAGCTTTCCCCTCAATAAGCCTTTCGCTAGGACAGTTCTTGTGGAATTGGCAAAGTGATATTTGGAAGCCCATAGAGGGCTATGGTGAAAAAGGAAATATCCTCAGATGAAATCTGGAAAGAAGCTTTCTGAGAAACTGCTTAGTGTTCTGTTAATTCACCTCACAGAGTTACATGTGTATTTCGAGGATCTCTTTGCTAGCCCTATTTCTGTGGAATCTGAGAACAGATATTTCGGATCCCTTTGAGGACTATAGGGCCAAAGGAAATATCCTCCAATAACAAAGAGAAAGAAGCTTTCTGAGAAACTTCTTTGTGTTCTGTGAAATCATCTCACAGAGTTACAGCTTTCCCCTCAAGAAGCCTTTCGCTAAGACAGTTCTTGTGGAATTGGCAAAGTGATATTTGGAAGCCCATAGAGGGCTATGTTGAAAAAGGAAATATCGTCAGATGAAATCTGGAAAGAAGCTTTCTGCGAAACTGCTTAGTGTTCTGTTAATTCATCTCACAGAGTTACATATGTATTTCGAGGATCTCTTTGCTAGCTCTATTTCTGTGGAATCTGAGAGCAGATATTTCGGATCCCTTTGAAGACTATAGGGCCAAAGGAAATATCCTCCGATAACAAAGAGAAAGAAGCTTTCTGAGAAACTTCTTTGTGTTCTGTGAAATCATCTCACAGAGTTACAGCTTTCCCCTCAAGAAGCCTTTCGCTAAGATAGTTCTTGTGGAATAGGCAAACTGATATTTGGAAGCCCAGAGAGGGCTATGGTGAAAAAGGAAATATCCTCAGATGAAATCTGGAAAGAAGCTTTCTGAGAAACTGCTTAGTGTTCTGTTAATTCATCTCACAGAGTTACATGTGTATTTCGAGGATCTCTTTGCTAGCCCTATTTCTGTGGAATCTGAGAACAGATATTTCGGATCCCTTTGAAGACTATAGGGCCAAAGGAAATATCCTCCGATAACAAAGAGAAAGAAGCATTCTGAGAAACTTCTTTGTGTTCTGTGAAATCATATCACAGAGTTACAGCTTTCCCCTGAAGAAGCCTTTCGCTCAGACAGTTCTTGTGGAATTGGCAAAGTGATATTTGGAAGCCCATAGAGGGCTATGGGGAAAAAGGAAATATCCTCAGATGAAATCTGGAAAGAAGCTTTCTGAGAAACTGCTTAGTGTTCTGTTAATTCATCTCACAGAATTACATGTGTATTTCGAGTATCTCTTTGCTAGCCCTATTTCTGTGGAATCTGAGAACAGATATTTCGGATCCCTTTGAAGACTGTAGGGCCAAAGGAAATATCCTCCGATTACAAAGAGAAAGAAGCTTTCTGAGAAACTTCTTTGTGTTCTGTGAAATCATCTCACAGAGTTACAGCTTTCCCCTCAAAAAGCCTTTCGCTAAGACAGTTCTTGTGGAATTGGCAAAGTGATATTTGGAATCCCATAGAGGGCTATGGTGAAAAAGGAAATATCGTCAGATGAAATCTGGAAAGAAGCTTTCGGCGAAACTGCTTAGTGTTCTGTGAATTCATCTCACAGAGTTACATGTGTATTTCGAGGATCTCTTTGCTAGTCCTATTTCTGAGGAATCTGAAATCAAATATTTCGGATCCCTTTGAAGACTATAGGGCCAAAGGAAATATCCTCGGATAAAAAAGAGAAAGAAGCTTTCTGAGAAACTTCTTTGTGTTCTGTGAAATCATCACACCGAGTTACAGCTTTGGCCTCAAGAAGCCTTTCGCTAAGACAGTTCTTGTGGAATTGGCAAAGTGATATTTGGAAGCCCTTAGAGGGTTATGGTGAAAAAGAAAATATCGTCAGATGAAATCTGGAAAGAAGCTTTCTGAGAAACTGCTTAGTGTTCTGTTAATTCATCTCACAGAGTTACATGTGTATTTCGAGGATCTCTTTGCTATCCCTATTTCTGTGGAATCTGAGAACAGATATTTCGGATCCCTTCGAAGACTATAGGGCCATAGGAAATATCCTCGGATAACAAAGAGAAAGAAGCTTTCTGAGAAACTTCTTTGTGTTCTGGGAAATCATCTCACAGAGTTACAGCTTTCCCCTGAAGAAGCCTTTCGCTAAGACAGTTCTTGTGAAATTGGCAAAGTGATATTTGGAAGCCCATAGAGGGCTATGGTGAAAAAGGAAATACCCTCAGATGAAATCTGGAAAGAAGCTTTCTGAGAAACTGCTTAGTGTTCTGTGAATTCATCTCACAGAGTTACATGTGTATTTCGAGAATCTCTTTGCTAGCCCTATTTCTGTGGAAACTGAGAAAAGATATTTCGGATCCCTTTGAAGACTATAGGGCCAAAGGAAAAATCCTCCGATAACAAAGAGAAAGAAGCTTTCTGAGAAACTTCTTTGTGTTCTGTGAAATCATCTCACAGAGTTACAGCTTTCCCCTCAAGAAGCCTTTCGCTAAGACAGTTCTTGTGGAATTGGCAAAGTGATATTTGGAAGCCCACAGAGGGCTATGGTGAAAAAGGAAATATCGACAGATGAAATCTGGAAAGAAGCTTTCTGCGAAACTGCTTAGTGTTCTGTTAATTCATCTCACAGAGTTACATGTGTATTTCCAGGATCTCTTTGCTAGCTCTATTTCTGTGGAATCTGAGAAGAGATATTTCGGATCCCTTTGAAGACTATAGGGCCAAAGGAAATATCCTCCGATAACAAAGAGAAAGAAGCTTTCTGAGAAACTTCTTTGTGTTCTGTGAAATCATCTCACAGAGTTACAGCTTTCCCCTCAAGAAGCCTTTCGCTAAGACAGTTGTTGTGGAATTGGCAAAGTGATATTTGGAAGCCCATAGAGGGCTATGGTGAAAAAGGAAATATCCTCAGATGAAATCTGGAATGAAGCTTTCTGAGAAACTACTTAGTATTCGGTTAATTCATCTCACAGAGTTACATGTGTATTTCGAGGATCTCTTTGCTAGCCCTATTTCTGTGGAATCTGAGAACAGATATTTCGGATCCCTTTGAAGACTATACGGCCATAGGAAATATCCTCCGATAACAAAGAGAAAGAAGCTTTCTGAGAAACTTCTTTGTGTTCTGTGAAATCATCTCACAGAGTTACAGCTTTCCCCTCAAGAAGCCTTTCGCTAAGACAGTTCTTGTGGACTTGGCAAAGTGATATTTGGAAGCACATAGAGGGCTATAGGGAAAAAGGAAATATCGTCAGATGAAATCTGGAAAGAAGCTCTCTGAGAAACTGCTTAGTGTTCTGTGAATTCATCTCACAGAGTTACATGTGTATTTCGAGGATCTCTTTGCTAGCCCTATTTCTGTGGAATCTGAGAACAGATATTTCGGATCCCTTTGAAGACTATAGGGCCTAAGGAAATATCCTCCGATATCAAAGAGAAAGAAGCTTTCTGAGAAACTTCTTTGTGTTCTGTGAAATCATCTCACAGAGTTACAGCTTTCCCCTCAAGAAGCCTTTCGCTAAAACAGTTCTTGTGGAATTGGCAAAGTGATATTTGGAAGCCCATAGAGGGCTATGGGGAAAAAGGAAATATCCTCAGATGAAATCTGGAAAGAAGCTTTCTGAGAAACTGCTTAGTGTTCTGTTAATTCATCTCACAGAATTACATGTGTATTTCGAGGATCTCTTTGCTAGCCCTATTTCTGTGGAATCTGAGAACAGATATTTCGGATCCCTTTGAAGACTGTAGGGCCAAAGGAAATATCCTCCGATAACAAAGAGAAAGAAGCTTTCTGAGAAACTTCTTTGTGTTCTGTGTAATCATCTCACAGAGTTACAGCTTTCCCCTCAATAAGCCTTTCGCTAAGACAGTTCTTGTGGAATTGGCAAAGTGATATTTGGAAGCCCATAGAGGGCTATGGTGAAAAAGGAAATATCGTCAGATGAAATCTGGAAAGAAGCTTTCTGAGAAACTGCTTAGTGTTCTGTTAATTCATCTCACAGAGTTACATGTGTATTTCGAGGATCTCTTTGCTAGCCCAATTTCTGTGGAATCTGAGAACAGATATTTCGGATCCCTTTGAAGACTATAGGGCCAAAGGAAATATCCTCCGATAACAAAGAGAAAGAAGCTTTCTGAGAAACTTCTTTGTGTTCTGTGAAATCATCTCACAGAGTTACAGCTTTCCCCTCAAGAAGCCTTTCGCTAAGACAGTTCTTGTGGAATTGGCAAAGTGATATTTGGAAGCCCATAGAGGGCTATGGGGAAAAAGGAAATATCGTCAGATGAAATCTGGAAAGAAGCTTTCTGCGAAACTGCTTAGTGTTCTGTTAATTCATCTCACAGAGTTACATGTGTATTTCGAGGATCTCTTTGCTAGCCCTATTTCTGTGGAATCTGACAACAGATATTTCGGATCCCTTTGAAGACTATAGGGCCAAAGGAAATATCCTCCGATAACAAAGAGAAAGAAGCTTTCTGAGAAACTTCTTTGTGTTCTGTGAAATCATCTCACAGATTTACAGCTTTCCCCTGAAGAAGCCTTTCGCTAAGACAGTTCTTGTGGAATTGGCAAAGTGATATTTGGAAGCCCATAGAGGGCTATGGTGAAAAAGGAAATATCCTCAGATGAAATCTGGAAAGAAGCTTTCTGAGAAACTGCTTAGTGTTCTGTTAATTCATCTCACAGAGTTACATGTGTATTTCGAGGATCTCTTTGCTAGCCCTATTTCTGTGGAATCTGAGAACAGATATTTCGGATCCCTTCGAAGACTATAGTGCCAAAGGAAATATCCTCGGATAACAAAGAGAAAGAAGCTTTCTGAGAAACTTCTTTGTGTTCTGTGAAATCATCTCACAGAGTTACAGCTTTCCCCTCAAGAAGCCTTTCGCTAAGACAGTTCTTGTGGAATTGGCAATGTGATATTTGGAAGCGCATAGAGGGCTATGGTGAAAAAGGAAATATCGTCAGATGAAATCTGGAAAGAAGCTTTCTGAGAAACTGCTTAGTGTTCTGTGAATTCATCTCACAGAGTTACATGTGTATTTCGAGGATCTCTTTGCTAGCCCTATTTCTGTGGAATCTGAGAACAGATATTTCGGATCCCTTTGAAGACTATAGGGCCAAAGGAAATATCCTCCGATAACAAAGAGAAAGAAGCTTTCTGAGAAACTTCTTTGTGTTCTGTGAAATCATCTCACAGAGTTACAGCTTTCCCCTCAGAAGCCTTTCGCTAAGACAGTTCTTGTGGAATTGGCAAAGTGATATTTGGAAGCCCATAGAGGGCTATGGGTTAAAAGGAAATATCGTCAGATGAAATCTGGAAAGAAGCTCTCTGAGAAACTGCTTAGTGTTCTGTGAATTCATCTCACCGAGTTACATGTGTATTTCGAGGATCTCTTTGCTAGCCCTATTTCTGTGGAATCTGAGAACAGATATTTCGGATCACTTTGAAGACTATAGGGCCTAAGGAAATATCCTCCGATAACAAAGAGAAAGAAGCTTTCTGAGAATCTTCTTTGTGTTCTGTGAAATCATCTCACAGAGTTACAGCTTTCCCCTCAAGAAGCCTTTCGCTAAGACAGTTCTTGTGGAATTGGCAAAGTGATATTTGGAAGCCCATAGAGGGCTATGGGGAAAAAGGAAATATCCTCAGATGAAATCTGGAAAGAAGCTTTCTGAGAAACTGCTTAGTGTTCTGTTAATTCATCTCACAGAATTACATGTGTATTTCGAGGATCTCTTTGCTAGCCCTATTTCTGTGGAATCTGAGAACAGATATTTTGGATCCCTTTGAAGACTATAGGGCCAAAGGAAATATCCTCCGATAACAAAGAGAAAGAAGCTTTCTGAGAAACTTCTTTGTGTTCTGTGAAATCATCTCACAGAGTTACAGCTTTCCCCTCAATAAGCCTTTCGCTAGGACAGTTCTTGTGGAATTGGCAAAGTGATATTTGGAAGCCCATAGAGGGCTATGGTGAAAAAGGAAATATCCTCAGATGAAATCTGGAAAGAAGCTTTCTGAGAAACTGCTTAGTGTTCTGTTAATTCATCTCACAGAGTTACATGTGTATTTCGAGGATCTCTTTGCTAGCCCTATTTCTGTGGAATCTGAGAACAGATATTTCGGATCCCTTTGAGGACTATAGGGCCAAAGGAAATATCCTCCGATAACAAAGAGAAAGAAGCTTTCTGAGAAACTTCTTTGTGTTCTGTGAAATCATCTCACAGAGTTACAGCTTTCCCCTCAAGAAGCCTTTCGCTAAGACAGTTCTTGTGGAATTGGCAAAGTGATATTTGGAAGCCCATAGAGGGCTATGGTGAAAAAGGAAATATCCTCAGATACAATCAGGAAAGAAGCTTTCTGAGAAACTGCTTAATGTTCTGTGAATTAATCTCACAGAGTTACATGTGTATTTCGAGGATCTCTTTGCTAGCCCTATTTCTGTGGAAACAGAGAAAAGATATTTCGGAACCTTTTGAAGACTATAGGGCCAAAGGAAATATCCTCCGATAACAAAGAGAAAGAAGCTTTCTGAGAAACTTCTTTGTGTTCTGTGAAATCATCTCACAGAGTTACAGCTTTCCCCTCAAGAAGCCTTTCGCTAAGACAGTTCTTGTGGAATTGGCAAAGTGATATTTGGAATCCCATAGAGGGCTATGGTGAAAAAGGAAATATCGTCAGATGAAATCTGGAAAGGAGCTTTCTGAGAAACTGCTTAGTGTTCTGTTAATTCATCTCCTGAGTTACATGTGTATTTCGAGGATCTCTTTGCTAGCCCTATTTCTGTGGAATCTGAGAACAGATATTTCGGATCCCTTTGAAGACTGTAGGGCCAAAGGAAATATCCACCTATAACAAAGAGAAAGAAGCTTTCTGATAAACTTCTTTGTGTTCTGTGAAATCATCTCACAGAGTTACAGCTTTCCCCTCAAGAAGCCTTTCGCTAAGACAGTTCTTGTGGAATTGGCAAAGTGATATTTGGAAGCCCATAGAGGGCTATGGGGAAAAAGGAAATATCGTCAGATGAAATCTGGAAAGAAGCTTTCTGCGAAACTGCTTAGTGTTCTGTTAATTCATCTCACAGTTACATATGTATTTCGAGTATCTCTTTGCTAGCTCTATTTCTGTGGAATCTGAGAACAGATATTTCGGATCCCTTTGAAGACTATAGGGCGAAAGGAAATATCCTACGATAACAAAGAGAAAGAAGCTTTCTGAGAAACTTCTTTGTGTTCTGTGAAATCATCTCACAGAGTTACAGCTTTCCCCTCAAGAAGCCTTTCGCTAAGACAGTTCTTGTGGAATTGGCAAAGTGATATTTGGAAGCCCATAGAGGGCTATGGTGAAAAAGGAATTATCCTCAGATGAAATCTGGAAAGAAGCTGCCTGAGAAACTGCTTAGTGTTCTGTTAATTCATCTCACAGAGTTACATGTGTATTTCGAGGATCTCCTTGCTAGCCCTATTTCTGTGCAATATGAGAACAGATATTTCGGATCCCTTTGAAGACTATAGGGCCAAAGGAAATATCCTGCGATAACAAAGAGAAAGAAGCTTTCTGAGAAACTTCTTTGTGTTCTGTGAAATCATCTCACAGAGTTACAGCTTTCCCCTCAAGAAGCCTTTCGCTAAGACAGTTCTTGTGGAATTTGAAAAGTGATATTTTGAAGCCCATAGAAGGCTATGGTGAAAAAGGAAATATCGTCAGATGAAATCTGGAAAGAAGCTTTCTGAGAAACTGCTTAGTGTTCTGTTAATTCATCTCACAGAGTTACATGTGTATTTCGAGGATCTCTTTGCTAGCCCTATTTCTGTGGAATCTGAGAACAGATATTTCGGATCCCTTTGAAGACTATAGGGCCAAAGGAAATATCCTCGGATAACAAAGAGAAAGAAGCTTTCTGAGAAACTTCTTTGTGTTCTGTGAAATCATCTCACAGAGTTACAGCTTTCCCCTCAAGAAGCCTTTCGCTAAGATAGTTCTTGTGGAATTGGCAAAGTGATATTTGGAAGCCCTTAGAGGGCTATGGTGAAAAAGGAAATATCCTCAGATGAAATCTGGAAAGAAGCTTTCTGAGAAACTGCTTAGTGTTCTGTGAAATCATCTCACAGAGTTCCATGTGTATTTCGAGGATCTCTTTTCTAGCCCTATTTCTGTGGAATCTGAGAACAGATATTTCGGATCCCTTTGAAGACTATAGGGCCAAAGGAAATATCCTCGGATAACAAAGAGAAAGAAGCTTTCTGAGAAACTTCTTTGTGTTCTGTGAAATCATCTCACAGAGTTACAGCTTTCCCCTCAAGAAGCCTTTCGCTAAGACAGTTCTTGTGGAATTGGCAAAGTGATATTTGGAAGCCCCTAGAGGGCTATGGGGAAAAAGGAAATATCCTCAGATGAAATCTGGAAAGAAGCTTTCTGAGAAACTGCTTAGTGTTCTGTTAATTCATCTCACAGAGTTACATGTGTATTTCGAGGATCTCTTTGCTACCCCTATTTCTGTGGAATCTGAGAACAGATATTTCGGATCCCTTTGAAGACTATAGGGCCAAAGGAAATATCCTCCGATAACAAAGAGAAAGAAGCTTTCTGTGAAAACTTCTTTGTGTTCTGTGAAATCATCTCACAGAGTTACAGCTTTCCCCTCAATAAGCCTTTCGCTAAGACAGTTCTTGTGGAATTGGCAAAGTGATATTTGGAAGCCCATAGAGGGCTATGGTGAAAAAGGAAATATCGTCAGATGAAATCTGGAAAGAAGCTTTCTGAGAAACTGCTTAGTGTTCTGTTAATTCATCTCACAGAGTTACATGTGTATTTCGAGGATCTCTTTGCTAGCCCAATTTCTGTGGTATCTGAGAACAGATATTTCGGATCCCTTTGAAGACTATAGGGCCAAAGGAAATATCCTCCGATAACAAAGAGAAAGAAGCTTTCTGAGAAACTTCTTTGTGTTCTGTGAAATCATCTCACAGAGTTACAGCTTTCCCCTCAAGAAGCCTTTCGCTAAGACAGTTCTTGTGGAATTGGCAAAGTGATATTTGGAAGCCCATAGAGGGCTATGGGGAAAAAGGAAATATCGTCAGATGAAATCTGGAAAGAAGCTTTCTGCGAAACTGCTTAGTGTTCTGTTAATTCATCTCACAGAGTTACATGTGTATTTCGAAGATCTCTTTGCTAGCCCTATTTCTGTGGAATCTGACAACAGATATTTCGGATCCCTTTGAAGACTATAGGGCCAAAGGAAATATCCTCCGATAACAAAGAGAAAGAAGCTTTCTGAGAAACTTCTTTGTGTTCTGTGAAATCATCTCACAGAGTTACAGCTTTCCCCTGAAGAAGCCTTTCGCTAAGACAGTTCTTGTGGAATTGGCAAAGTGATATTTGGAAGCCCATAGAGGGCTATGGTGAAAAAGGAAATATCCTCACATGAAATCTGGAAAGAAGCTTTCTGAGAAACTGCTTAGTGTTCTGTTAATTCATCTCACAGAGTTACATGTGTATTTCGAGGATCTCTTTGCTAGCCCTATTTCTGTGGAATCTGAGAACAGATATTTCGGATCCCTTCGAAGACTATAGGGCCAAAGGAAATATCCTCGGATAACAAAGAGAAAGAAGCTTTCTGAGAAACTTCTTTGTGTTCTGTGAAATCATCTCACAGAGTTACAGCTTTCCCCTCAAGAAGCCTTTCGCTAAGACAGTTCTTGTGGAATTGGCAATGTGATATTTGGAAGCCCTTAGAGGGCTATGGTGAAAAAGGAAATATCCTCAGATGAAATCTGGAAAGAAGCTTTCTGAGAAACTGCTTAGTGTTCTGTGAATTCATCTCACAGAGTTCCATGTGTATTTCGAGGATCTCTTTGCTAGCCCTATTTCTGTGGAATCTGAGAACAGATATTTCGGATCCCTTTGAAGACTATAGGGCCAAAGGAAATATCCTCCGATAACAAAGAGAAAGAAGCTTTCTGAGAAACTTCTTTGTGTTCTGTGAAATCATCTCACAGAGTTACAGCTTTCCCCTCAGAAGCCTTTCGCTAAGACAGTTCTTGTGGAATTGGCAAAGTGATATTTGGAAGCCCATAGAGGGCTATGGGTTAAAAGGAAATATCGTCAGATGAAATCTGGAAAGAAGCTCTCTGAGAAACTGCTTAGTGTTCTGTGAATTCATCTCACAGAGTTACATGTGTATTTCGAGGATCTCTTTGCTAGCCCTATTTCTGTGGAATCTGAGAACAGATATTTCGGATCCCTTTGAGGACTATAGGGCCAAAGGAAATATCTTCCGATAACAAAGAGAAAGAAGCTTTCTGAGAAACTTCTTTGTGTTCTGTGAAATCATCTCACAGAGTTACAGCTTTCCCCTCAATAAGCCTTTCGCTAGGACAGTTCTTGTGGAATTGGCAAAGTGATATTTGGAAGCCCATAGAGGGCTATGGTGAAAAAGGAAATATCCTCAGATGAAATCTGGAAAGAAGCTTTCTGAGAAACTGCTTAGTGTTCTGTTAATTCATCTCACAGAGTTACATGTGTATTTCGAGGATCTCTTTGCTAGCCCTATTTCTGTGGAATCTGAGAACAGATATTTCGGATCCCTTTGAGGACTATAGGGCCAAAGGAAATATCCTCCGATAACAAAGAGAAAGAAGCTTTCTGAGAAACTTCTTTGTGTTCTGTGAAATCATCTCACAGAGTTACAGCTTTCCCCTCAAGAAGCCTTTCGCTAAGACAGTTCTTGTGGAATTGGCAAAGTGATATTTGGAAGCCCATAGAGGGCTATGGTGAAAAAGGAAATATCCTCAGATACAATCTGGAAAGAAGCTTTCTGAGAAACTGCTTAGTGTTCTGTTAATTCATCTCACAGAGTTACATGTGTATTTCGAGGATCTCTTTGCTAGCCCTATTTCTGTGGAAACAGAGAAAAGATATTTCGGAACCTTTTGAAGACTATAGGGCCAAAGGAAATATCCTCCGATAACAAAGAGAAAGAAGCTTTCTGAGAAACTTCTTTGTGTTCTGTGAAATCATCTCACAGAGTTACAGCTTTCCCCTCAAGAAGCCTTTCGCTAAGACAGTTCTTGTGGAATTGGCAAAGTGATATTTGGAATCCCATAGAGGGCTATGGTGAAAAAGGAAATATCGTCAGATGAAATCTGGAAAGAAGCTTTCTGAGAAACTGCTTAGTGTTCTGTTAATTCATCTCACTGAGTTACATGTGTATTTCGAGGATCTCTTTGCTAGCCCTATTTCTGTGGAATCTGAGAACAGATATTTCGGATCCGTTTGAAGACTGTAGGGCCAAAGGAAATATCCACCGATAACAAAGAGAAAGAAGCTTTCTGAGAAACTTCTTTGTGTTCTGTGAAATCATCTCACAGAGTTACAGCTTTCCCCTCAAGAAGCCTTTCCTAAGACAGTTCTTGTGGAATAGACAAAGTGATATTTGGAAGCCCAGAGAGAGCTATGTTGAAAAAGGAAATATCCTCAGATGAAATCTGGAAAGAAGCTTTCTGCGAAACTGCTTAGTGTTCTGTTAATTCATCTCAAAGAGTTACATGTGTATTTCGAGGATCTCTTTACTACCCCTATTTCTGTGGAATCTGAGAACAGATATTTCGGATCCCTTTGAAGACTATAGGGCCTAAGGAAATATCATCCGATAACAAAGAGAAAGAAGCTTTCTGAGAAACTTCTTTGTGTTCTGTGAAATCATCTCACAGAGTTACAGTTTTCCCCTCAAGAAGCCTTTCGCTAAGACAGTTCTTGTGGACTTGGCAAAGTGATATTTGGAAGCCCATAGAGGGCTATGGGGAAAAAGGAAATATCGTCAGATGAAATCTGGAAAGAAGCTCTCTGAGAAACTGCTTAGTGTTCTGTGAATTCATCTCACAGAGTTACATGTGTATTTCGAGGATCTCTTTGCTAGCCCTATTTCTGTGGAATCTGAAAACAGATATTTCGGATCACTTTGAAGACTATAGGGCCAAAGGAAATATCCTGCGATAACAAAGAGAAAGAAGCTTTCTGAGAAACTTCTTTGTGTTCTGTGAAATCATCTCACAGAGTTACAGCTTTCCCCTCAAGAAGCCTTTCGCTAAGACAGTTCTTGTGGAATTGGCAAAGTGATATTTGGAAGCCCATAGAGGGCTATGGTGAAAAAGGTAATATCGTCAGATGAAATCTGGAAAGAAGCTTTCTGCGAAACTGCTTAGTGTTCTGTTAATTCATCTCACAGAGTTACATGTGTATTTCGAGGATCTCTTTGCTAACCCTATTTCTGTGGAAACTGAGAACAGATATTTCGGATCCCTTGGAAGACTATAGGGCCAAAGGAAATATCCTCGGATAACAAAGAGAAAGAAGCTTTCTGAGAAACTTCTTTGTGTTCTGTGAAATCATCTCACAGAGTTACAGCTTTCCCCTCAAGAAGCCTTTCGCTAAGACAGTTCTTGTGGAATTGGCAAAGTGATATTTGGAAGTCCATAGAGGGCTATGGTGAAAAAGGAAATATCCTCAGATGAAATCTGGAAAGAAGCTTTCTGCGAAACTGCTTAGTGTTCTGTTAATTCATCTCACAGAGTTACATGTGTATTTCGAGGATCTCTTTGCTAGCCCTATTTCTGTGGAATCTGAGAACAGATATTTCGGATCCCTTTGAAGACTATAGGACCAAAGGAAATATCCTCGGATAACAAAGAGAAAGAAGCTTTCTGAGAAACATCTTCGTGTTCTGTGAAATCATCTCACAGAGTTACAGCTTTCCCCTGAAGAAACCTTTCGCTAAGACAGTTTTGTGGAATTGGCAAAGTGATATTTGGAAGCCCATAGAGGGCTATGGTGAAAAAGGAAATATCCTCAGATGAAATCTGGAAAGAAGCTTTCTGAGAAACTGCTTAGTGTTCTGTTAATTCATCTCACAGAGTTACATGTGTATTTCGAGGATCTCTTTGCTAGCCCTATTTCTGTGGAATCTGAGAACAGATATTTCGGATCCCTTTGAAGACTATAGGGCCAAAGGAAATATCCTGCGATAACAAAGAGAAAGAAGCTTTCTGAGAAACTTCTTTGTGTTCTGTGAAATCATCTCACAGAGTTACAGCTTTCCCCTCAAGAAGCCTTTCGCTAAGACAGTTCTTGTGGAATTGGCAAAGTGATATTTGGAAGCCCATAGAGGGCTATGGGGAAAAAGGAAATATCGTCAGATTAAATCTGGAAAGAAGTTTTCTGCGAAACTGCTTAGTGTTCTCTTAATTCATCTCACAGAGTTACATGTGTATTTCGAGGATCTATTTGCTAGCTCTATTTCTGTGGAATCTGAGAACAGATATTTCGGATCCCTTTGAAGACTATAGGGCCAAAGGAAATATCCTCCGATAACAAAGAGAAAGAAGCTTTCTGAGAAACTTCTTCGTGTTCTGTGAAATCATCTCACAGAGTGACAGCTTTCCCCTCAAGAAGCCTTTCCTAAGACAGTTCTTGTGGAATAGGCAAAGTGATATTTGGAAGCCCAGAGAGGGCTATGTTGAAAAAGGAAATATCCTCAGATGAAATCTGGAAAGAAGCTTTCTGCGAAACTGCTTAGTGTTCTGTTAATTCATCTCACAGAGTTACATGTGTATTTCGAGGATCTCTTTGCTAGCCCTATTTCTGTGGAATCTGAGAACAGATATTTCGGATCCCTTTGAAGACTATAGGACCAAAGGAAATATCCTCGGATAACAAAGAGAAAGAAGCTTTCTGAGAAACATCTTCGTGTTCTGTGAAATCATCTCACAGAGTTACAGCTTTCCCCTGAAGAAACCTTTCGCTAAGACAGTTTTGTGGAATTGGCAAAGTGATATTTGGAAGCCCATAGAGGGCTATGGTGAAAAAGGAAATATCCTCAGATGAAATCTGGAAAGAAGCTTTCTGAGAAACTGCTTAGTGTTCTGTTAATTCATCTCACAGAGTTACATGTGTATTTCAAGGATCTCTTTGCTAGCCCTATTTCTGTGCAATCTGAGAACAGATATTTCGGATCCCTTTGAAGACTATAGGGCCAAAGGAAATATCCTCCGATAACAAAGAGAAAGAAGCTTTCTGAGAAACTTCTTTGTGTTCTGTGAAATCATCTCACAGAGTTACAGCTTTCCTCTCAAGAAGCCTTTCGCTAAGACAGTTCTTGTGGAATTGGCAAAGTGATATTTGGAAGCCCATAGAGGGCTATGGTGAAAAAGGAAATATCGTCAGATGAAATCTGGAAAGAAGCTTTCTGCGAAACTGCTTAGTGTTCTGTGAATTCATCTCACAGAGTTACATGTGTATTTCGAGGATCTCTTTGCTAGCCCTATTTCTGTGGAATCTGAGAACAGATATTTCGGATCCCTTTGAAGACTATAGGGCCAAAGGAAATATCCTCCGATAACAAAGAGAAAGAAGCTTTCTGAGAAACTTCTTTGTGTTCTGTGAAATCATCTCACAGAGTTACAGCTGTCCCCTCAAGAAGCCTTTCGCTAAGACAGTTCTTGTGGAATTGGCAAAGTGATATTTGGAAGCCCATAGAGGGCTATGGTGAAAAAGGAAATATCGTCAGATGAAATCTGGAAAGAAGCTTTCTGCGAAACTGCTTAGTGTTCTGTTAATTCATCTCACAGAGTTACATGTGTATTTCGAGGATCTCTTTGCTAGCTCTATTTCTGTGGAATCTGAGAACAGATATTTCGGATCCCTTTGAAGACTATAGGGCCAAAGGAAATATCCTCCGATAACAAAGAGAAAGAAGCTTTCTGAGAAACTTCTTTGTGTTCTGTGAAATCATCTCACAGAGTTACAGCTTTCAACTCAAGAAGCCTTTCCTAAGACAGTTCTTGTGGAATAGGCAAAGTGATATTTGGAAGCCCAGAGAGGGCCATGTTGAAAAAGGAAATATCCTCAGATGAAATCTGGAAAGAAGCTTTCTGCGAAACTGCTTAGTGTTCTGTTAATTCATCTCACAGAGTTACATGTGTATTTCGAGGATCTCTTTGCTAGCCCTATTTCTGTGGAATCTGAGAACAGAGATTTCGGATCCCTTTGAAGACTATAGGGCCAAAGGAAATATCCTCCGATAACAAGGAGAAAGAAGCTTTCTGAGAAACTTCTTTGTGTTCTGTGAAATCATCTCACAGAGTTACAGCTTTCCCCTCAAGAAGCCTTTCGCTAAGACAGTTTTGTGGAATTGGCAAAGTGATATTTGGAAGCCCATAGAGGGCTATGGTAAAAAAGGAAATATCCTCAGATGAAATCTGGAAAGAAGCTTTCTGAGAAACTGCTTAGTGTTCTGTTAATTCATCTCACAGAGTTACATGTGTATTTCGAGGATCTCTTTGCTAGCCCTATTTCTGTGCAATATGAGAACAGATATTTCGGATCCCTTTGAAGACTATAGGGCCAAAGGAAATATCCTGCGATAACAAAGAGAAAGAAGCTTTCTGAGAAACTTCTTTGTGTTCTGTGAAATCATCTCACAGAGTTACACCTTTCCCCTCAAGAAGCCTTTCGCTAAGACAGTTCTTGTGGAATTTGAAAAGTGATATTTGGAAGCCCATAGAAGGCTATGGTGAAAAAGGAAATATCGTCAGATGAAATCTGGAAAGAAGCTTTCTGCGAAACTGCTTAGTGTTCTGTTAATTCATCTCACAGAGTTACATGTGTATTTCGAGGATATCTTTGCTAGCCCTATTTCTGTGGAATCTGAGAACAGATATTTCGGATCCCTTCGAAGACTATAGGGCCAAAGGAAATATCCTCAGATAACAAAGAGAAAGAAGCTTTCTGAGAAACTTCTTTGTGTTCTGTGAAATCATCTCACAGAGTTACAGCTTTCCCCTCAAGAAGCCTTTCGCTAAGACAGTTCTTGTGGAATTGGCAAAGTGATATTTGGAAGCCCTTAGAGGGCTATGGTGAAAAAGGAAATATCCTCAGATGAAATCTGGAAAGAAGCTTTCTGAGAAACTGCTTAGTGTTCTGTGAATTCATCTCACAGAGTTCCATGTGTATTTCGAGGATCTCTTTGCTAGCCCTATTTCTGTGGAATCTGAGAACAGATATTTCGGATCCCTTTGAAGACAATAGGGCCAAAGGAAATATCCTCCGATAACAAAGAGAAAGAAGCTTTCTGAGAAACTTCTTTGTGTTCTGTGAAATCATCTCACAGAGTTACAGCTTTCCCCTCAAGAAGCCTTTCACTAAGACAGTTCTTGTGGAATTGGCAAAGTGATATTTGGAAGCCCATAGAGGGCTATGGGGAAAAAGGAAATATCGTCAGATGAAATCTGGAAAGAAGCTCTCTGAGAAACTGCTTAGTGTTCTGTGAATTCATCTCACAGAGTTACATGTGTATTTCGAGGATCTCTTTGCTAGCCCTATTTCTGTGGAATCTGAGAACAGATATTTCGGATCCCTTCGAAGACTATAGGGCCAAAGGAAATATCCTCAGATAACAAAGAGAAAGAAGCTTTCTGAGAAACTTCTTTGTGTTCTGTGAAATCATCTCACAGAGTTACAGCTTTCCCCTCAAGAAGCCTTTCGCTAAGACAGTTCTTGTGGAATTGGCAAAGTGATATTTGGAAGCCCTTAGAGGGCTATGGTGAAAAAGGAAATATCCTCAGATGAAATCTGGAAAGAAGCTTTCTGAGAAACTGCTTAGTGTTCTGTGAATTCATCTCACAGAGTTCCATGTGTATTTCGAGGATCTCTTTGCTAGCCCTATTTCTGTGGAATCTGAGAACAGATATTTCGGATCCCTTTGAAGACTATAGGGCCAAAGGAAATATCCTCGGATAACAAAGAGAAAGAAGCTTTCTGAGAAACTTCTTTGTGTTCTGTGAAATCATCTCACAGAGTTACAGCTTTCCCCTCAAGAAGCCTTTCACTAAGACAGTTCTTGTGGAATTGGCAAAGTGATATTTGGAAGCCCATAGAGGGCTATGGGGAAAAAGGAAATATCGTCAGATGAAATCTGGAAAGAAGCTCTCTGAGAAACTGCTTAGTGTTCTGTGAATTCATCTCACAGAGTTACATGTGTATTTCGAGGATCTCTTTGCTAGCCCTATTTCTGTGGAATCTGAGAACAGATATTTCGGATCACTTTGAAGACTATAGGGCCTAAGGAAATATCCTCCGATAACAAAGAGAAAGAAGCTTTCTGAGAAACTTCTTTGTGTTCTGTGAAATCATCTCACAGAGTTACAGCTTTCCCCTGAAGAAACCTTTCGCTAAGACAGTTTTGTGGAATTGGCAAAGTGATATTTGGAAGCCCATAGAGGGCTATGGTGAAAAAGGAAATATCCTCAGATGAAATCTGGAAAGAAGCTTTCTGAGAAACTGCTTAGTGTTCTGTTAATTCATCTCACAGAGTTACATGTGTATTTCGAGGATCTCTTTGCTAGCCCTATTTCTGTGGAATCTGAGAACAGATATTTCGGATCCCTTTGAAGACTATAGGGCCAAAGGAAATATCCTGCGATAACAAAGAGAAAGAAGCTTTCTGAGAAACTTCTTTGTGTTCTGTGAAATCATCTCACAGAGTTACAGCTTTCCCCTCAAGAAGCCTTTCGCTAAGACAGTTCTTGTGGAATTGGCAAAGTGATATTTGGAAGCCCATAGAGGGCTATGGGGAAAAAGGAAATATCGTCAGATTAAATCTGGAAAGAAGTTTTCTGCGAAACTGCTTAGTGTTCTGTTAATTCATCTCACAGAGTTACATGTGTATTTCGAGGATCTCTTTGCTAGCTCTATTTCTGTGGAATCTGAGAACAGATATTTCGGATCCCTTTCAAGACTATAGGGCCAAAGGAAATATCCTCCGATAACAAAGAGAAAGAAGCTTTCTGAGAAACTTCTTTGTGTTCTGTGAAATCATCTCACAGAATGACAGCTTTCCCCTCAAGAAGCCTTTCCTAAGACAGTTCTTGTGGAATAGGCAAAGTGATATTTCGAAGCCCAGAGAGGGCTATGTTGAAAAAGGAAATATCCTCAGATGAAATCTGGAAAGAAGCTTTCTGCGAAACTGCTTAGTGTTCTGTTAATTCATCTCACAGAGTTACATGTGTATTTCGAGGATCTCTTTGCTAGCCCTATTTCTGTGGAATCTGACAACAGATATTTCGGATCCCTTTGAAGACTATAGGACCAAAGGAAATATCCTCGGATAACAAAGAGAAAGAAGCTTTCTGAGAAACATCTTCGTGTTCTGTGAAATCATCTCACAGAGTTACAGCTTTCCCCTGAAGAAACCTTTCGCTAAGACAGTTTTGTGGAATTGGCAAAGTGATATTTGGAAGCCCATAGAGGGCTATGCTGAAAAAGGAAATATCGTCAGATGAAATCTGGAAAGAAGCTTTCTGAGAAACTGCTTAGTGTTCTGTTAATTCATCTCACAGAGTTACATGTGTATTTCAAGGATCTCTTTGCTAGCCCTATTTCTGTGCAATCTGAGAACAGATATTTCGGATCCCTTTGAAGACTATAGGGCCAAAGGAAATATCCTCCGATAACAAAGAGAAAGAAGCTTTCTGAGAAACTTCTTTGTGTTCTGTGAAATCATCTCACAGAGTTACAGCTTTCCTCTCAAGAAGCCTTTCGCTAAGACAGTTCTTGTGGAATTGGCAAAGTGATATTTGGAAGCCCATAGAGGGCTATGGTGAAAAAGGAAATATCGTCAGATGAAATCTGGAAAGAATCTTTCTGCGAAACTGCTTAGTGTTCTGTGAATTCATCTCACAGAGTTACATGTGTATTTCGAGGATCTCTTTGCTAGCTCTATTTCTGTGGAATCTGAGAACAGATATTTCGGATCCCTTTGAAGACTATAGGGCCAAAGGAAATATCCTCCGATAACAAAGAGAAAGAAGCTTTCTGAGAAACTTCTTTGTGTTCTGTGAAATCATCTCACAGAGTTACAGCTTTCCCCTCAAGAAGCCTTTCGCTAAGACAGTTCTTGTGGAATTGACAAAGTGATATTTGGAATCCCATAGAGGGCTATGGTGAAAAAGGAAATATCGTCAGATGAAATCTGGAAAGAAGCTTTCTGCGAAACTGCTTAGTGTTCTGTGAATTCATCTCACAGAGTTACATGTGTATTTCGAGGATCTCTTTGCTAGTCCTATTTATGTGGAATCTGAAAGCAGATATTTCGGATCCCTTTGAAGACTATAGGGCCAAAGGAAATATCCTCCGATAACAAAGAGAAAGAAGCTTTCTGAGAAACTTCTTTGTGTTCTGTGAAATCATCTCACAGAGTTACAGCTTTCCCCTCAAGAAGCCTTCCGCTAAGACAGTTCTTGTGGAATTGGCAAAGTGATATTTGGAAGGCCATAGAGGGCTATGGTGAAAAAGAAAATATCGTCAGATGAAATCTGGAAAGAAGCTTTCTGAGAAACTGCTTAATGTTCTGTTAATTCATCTCACAGAGTTACATGTGTATTTCGAGGATCTCTTTGCTAGCCCTATTTCTGTGGAATCTGAGAACAGATATTTCGGATCCCTTTGAAGACTGTAGGGCCAAAGGAAATATCCTCCGATAACAAAGAGAAAGAAGCTTTCTGAGAAACTTCTTTGTGTTCTGTGTAATCATCTCACAGAGTTACAGCTTTCCCCTCAAGAAGCCTTTCGCTAAGACAGTTCTTGTGGAATTGGCAAAGTGATATTTGGAAGCCCATAGAGGGCTATGGTGAAAAAGGAAATATCGTCAGATGAAATCTGGAAAGAAGCTTTCTGAGAAACTGCTTAGTGTTCTGTTAATTCATCTCACAGAGTTACATGTGTATTTCGAGGATCTCTTTGCTAGCCCTATTTCTGTGGAATCTGAGAACAGATATTTCGGATCCCTTTGAAGACTATAGGGCCAAAGGAAATATCCTCCGATAACAAAGAGAAAGAAGCTTTCTGAGAAACTTCTTTGTGTTCTGTGAAATCATCTCACAGAGTTACAGCTTTCCCCTCAAGAAGCCTTTCGCTAAGACAGTTCTTGTGGAATTGGCAAAGTGATATTTGGAAGCCCATAGAGGGCTATGGTGAAAAAGGAAATATCGTCAGATGAAATCTGGAAAGAAGCTTTCTGCGAAACTGCTTAGTGTTCTGTTAATTCATCTCACAGAGTTACAGGTGTATTTCGAGGATCTCTTTGCTAGCTCTATTTCTGTGGAATCTGAGAACAGATATTTCGGATCCCTTTCAAGACTATAGGGCCAAAGGAAATATCCTCCGATAACAAAGAGAAAGAAGCTTTCTGAGAAACTTCTTTGTGTTCTGTGAAATCATCTCACAGAGTTACAGATTTCAACTCAAGAAGCCTTTCCTAAGACAGTTCTTGTGGAATAGGCAAAGTGATATTTGGAAGCCCAGAGAGGGCTATGTTGAAAAAGGAAATATCCTCAGATGAAATCTGGAAAGAAGCTTTCTGCGAAACTGCTGAGTGTTCTGTTAATTCATCTCACAGAGTTACATGTGTATTTCGAGGATCTCTTTGCTAGCCCTATTTCTGTGGAATCTGAGAACAGATATTTCGGATCCCTTGTGAGACTATAGGGCCAAAGGAAATATCCTCGGATAACAAGGAGAAAGAAGCTTTCTGAGAAACTTCTTTGTGTTCTGTGAAATCATCTCACAGAGTTACAGCTTTCCCCTGAAGAAGCCTTTCGCTAAGACAGTTTTGTGGAATTGGCAAAGTGATATTTGGAAGCCCATAGAGGGCTATGGTGAAAAAGGAAATATCGTCAGATGAAATCTGGAAAGAATCTTTCTGCGAAACTGCTTAGTGTTCTGTGAATTCATCTCACAGAGTTACATGTGTATTTCGAGGATCTCTTTGCTAGCTCTATTTCTGTGGAATCTGAGAACAGATATTTCGGATCCCTTTGAAGACTATAGGGCCAAAGGAAATATCCTCCGATAACAAAGAGAAAGAAGCTTTCTGAGAAACTTCTTTGTGTTCTGTGAAATCATCTCACAGAGTTACAGCTTTCCCCTCAAGAAGCCTTTCGCTAAGACAGTTCTTGTGGAATTGACAAAGTGATATTTGGAATCCCATAGAGGGCTATGGTGAAAAAGGAAATATCGTCAGATGAAATCTGGAAAGAAGCTTTCTGCGAAACTGCTTAGTGTTCTGTGAATTCATCTCACAGAGTTACATGTGTATTTCGAGGATCTCTTTGCTAGTCCTATTTCTGTGGAATCTGAAAGCAGATATTTCGGATCCCTTTGAAGACTATAGGGCCAAAGGAAATATCCTCCGATAACAAAGAGAAAGAAGCTTTCTGAGAAACTTCTTTGTGTTCTGTGAAATCATCTCACAGAGTTACAGCTTTCCCCTCAAGAAGCCTTCCGCTAAGACAGTTCTTGTGGAATTGGCAAAGTGATATTTGGAAGGCCATAGAGGGCTATGGTGAAAAAGAAAATATCGTCAGATGAAATCTGGAAAGAAGCTTTCTGAGAAACTGCTTAATGTTCTGTTAATTCATCTCACAGAGTTACATGTGTATTTCGAGGATCTCTTTGCTAGCCCTATTTCTGTGGAATCTGAGAACAGATATTTCGGATCCCTTTGAAGACTGTAGGGCCAAAGGAAATATCCTCCGATAACAAAGAGAAAGAAGCTTTCTGAGAAACTTCTTTGTGTTCTGTGTAATCATCTCACAGAGTTACAGCTTTCCCCTCAAGAAGCCTTTCGCTAAGACAGTTCTTGTGGAATTGGCAAAGTGATATTTGGAAGCCCATAGAGGGCTATGGTGAAAAAGGAAATATCGTCAGATGAAATCTGGAAAGAAGCTTTCTGAGAAACTGCTTAGTGTTCTGTTAATTCATCTCACAGAGTTACATGTGTATTTCGAGGATCTCTTTGCTAGCCCTATTTCTGTGGAATCTGAGAACAGATATTTCGGATCCCTTTGAAGACTATAGGGCCAAAGGAAATATCCTCCGATAACAAAGAGAAAGAAGCTTTCTGAGAAACTTCTTTGTGTTCTGTGAAATCATCTCACAGAGTTACAGCTTTCCCCTCAAGAAGCCTTTCGCTAAGACAGTTCTTGTGGAATTGGCAAAGTGATATTTGGAAGCCCATAGAGGGCTATGGTGAAAAAGGAAATATCGTCAGATGAAATCTGGAAAGAAGCTTTCTGCGAAACTGCTTAGTGTTCTGTTAATTCATCTCACAGAGTTACAGGTGTATTTCGAGGATCTCTTTGCTAGCTCTATTTCTGTGGAATCTGAGAACAGATATTTCGGATCCCTTTCAAGACTATAGGGCCAAAGGAAATATCCTCCGATAACAAAGAGAAAGAAGCTTTCTGAGAAACTTCTTTGTGTTCTGTGAAATCATCTCACAGAGTTACAGATTTCAACTCAAGAAGCCTTTCCTAAGACAGTTCTTGTGGAATAGGCAAAGTGATATTTGGAAGCCCAGAGAGGGCTATGTTGAAAAAGGAAATATCCTCAGATGAAATCTGGAAAGAAGCTTTCTGCGAAACTGCTGAGTGTTCTGTTAATTCATCTCACAGAGTTACATGTGTATTTCGAGGATCTCTTTGCTAGCCCTATTTCTGTGGAATCTGAGAACAGATATTTCGGATCCCTTGTGAGACTATAGGGCCAAAGGAAATATCCTCGGATAACAAGGAGAAAGAAGCTTTCTGAGAAACTTCTTTGTGTTCTGTGAAATCATCTCACAGAGTTACAGCTTTCCCCTGAAGAAGCCTTTCGCTAAGACAGTTTTGTGGAATTGGCAAAGTGATATTTGGAAGCCCATAGAGGGCTATGGTAAAAAAGGAAATATCCTCAGATGAAATCTGGAAAGAAGCTTTCTGAGAAACTGCTTAGTGTTCTGTTAATTCATCTCACAGAGTTACATGTGTATTTCGAGGATCTCTTTGCTAGCCCTATTTCTGTGCAATATGAGAACAGATATTTCGGATCCCTTTGAAGACTATAGGGCCAAAGGAAATATCCTGCGATAACAAAGAGAAAGAAGCTTTCTGAGAAACTTCTTTGTGTTCTGTGAAATCATCTCACAGAGTTACAGCTTTCCCCTCAAGAAGCCTTTCGCTAAGACAGTTCTTGTGGAATTTGAAAAGTGATATTTGGAAGCCCATAGAAGGCTATGGTGAAAAAGGAAATATCGTCAGATGAAATCTGGAAAGAAGCTTTCTGCGAAACTGCTTAGTGTTCTGTTAATTCATCTCACAGAGTTACATGTGTATTTCGAGGATATCTTTGCTAGCCCTATTTCTGTGGAATCTGAGAACAGATATTTCGGATCCCTTCGAAGACTATAGGGCCAAAGGAAATATCCTCAGATAACAAAGAGAAAGAAGCTTTCTGAGAAACTTCTTTGTGTTCTGTGAAATCATCTCACAGAGTTACAGCTTTCCCCTAAAGAAGCCTTTCGCTAAGACAGTTCTTGTGGAATTGGCAAAGTGATATTTGGAAGCCCTTAGAGGGCTATGGTGAAAAAGGAAATATCCTCAGATGAAATCTGGAAAGAAGCTTTCTGAGAAACTGCTTAGTGTTCTGTTAATTCATCTCACAGAGTTCCATGTGTATTTCGATGATCTCTTTGCTAGCCCTATTTCTGTGGAATCTGAGAACAGATATTTCGGATCCCTTTGAAGACTATAGGGCCAAAGGAAATATCCTCTGATAACAAAGAGAAAGAAGCTTTCTGAGAAACTTCTTTGTGTTCTGTGAAATCATCTCACAAAGTTACAGCTTTCCCCTCAAGAAGCCTTTCACTAAGACAGTTCTTGTGGAATTGGCAAAGTGATATTTGGAAGCCCATAGAGGGCTATGGGGAAAAAGGAAATATCGTCAGATGAAATCTGGAAAGAAGCTCTCTGAGAAACTGCTTAGTGTTCTGTGAATTCATCTCACAGAGTTACATGTGTATTTCGAGGATCTCTTTGCTAGCCCTATTTCTGTGGAATCTGAGAACAGATATTTCGGATCACTTTGAAGACTATAGGGCCTAAGGAAATATCCTCCGATAACAAAGAGAAAGAAGCTTTCTGAGAAACTTCTTTGTGTTCTGTGAAATCATCTCACAGAGTTACAGCTTTCCCCTCAAGAAGCCTTTCGCTAAGACAGTTCTTGTGGAATTGGCAAAGTGATATTTGGAAGCCCATAGAGGGCTATGGTGAAAAAGGAAATATCCTCAGATGAAATCTGGAAAGAAGCTTTCTGAGAAACTGCTTAGTGTTCTGTTAATTCATCTCACAGAGTTACATGTGTATTTCGAGGATCTCTTTGCTAACCCTATTTCTGTGGAAACTGAGAGCAGATATTTCGGATCCCTTGGAAGACTATAGGGCCAAAGGAAATATCCTCGGATAACAAAGAGAAAGAAGCTTTCTGAGAAACTTCTTTGTGTTCTGTGAAATCAACTCACAGAGTTACAGCTTTCCCCTCAAGAAGCCTTTCGCTAAGACAGTTCTTGTGGAATTGGCAAAGTGATATTTGGAAGTCCATAGAGGGCTATGGTGGAAAAGGAAATATCCTCAGATGAACTCTGGAATGAAGCTTTCTGAGAAACTGCTTAGTGTTCTGTTAATTCATCTCACAGAGTTACATGTGTATTTCGAGGATCTCTTTGCTAGCCCTATTTCTGTGGAATCTGAGAACAGATATTTCGGATCCCTTTGAAGACTATAGGGCCAAAGGAAATATCCTCCGATAACAAAGAGAAAGAATCTTTCTGAGAAACTTCTTTGTGTTCTGTGAAATCATCTCACAGAGTTACAGCTTTCCCCTCAAGAAGCCTTTCGCTAAGACAGTTCTTGTGGAATTGGCAAAGTGATTTTTGGAAGCCCATAGAGGGCTATGGGGAAAAAGGAAATATCGTCAGATGAAATCTGGAAAGAAGCTCTCTGAGAAACTGCTTAGTGTTCTGTGAATTCATCTCACAGAGATACATGTGTATTTCGAGGATCTCTTTGCTAGCCCTATTTCTGTGGAATCTGAGAACAGATATTTCGGATCCCTTTGAAGACTATAGGGCCTAAGGAAATATCCTCCGATAACAAAGAGAAAGAAGCTTTCTGAGAAACTTCTTTGTGTTCTGTGAAATCATCTCACAGAGTTACAGCTTTCCCCTCAAGAAGCCTTTCGCTAAG
Source organism: Macaca nemestrina (assembly GCF_043159975.1). Lineage (NCBI taxonomy): Eukaryota > Metazoa > Chordata > Mammalia > Primates > Cercopithecidae > Macaca > Macaca nemestrina. Next base: position 32,087,147 of record NC_092135.1, on the reverse strand, counting down.
ACAGTTCTTGTGGAATTGGCAAAGTGATATTTGGAAGCCCATAGAGGGCTTTGGGGAAAAAGGACATATCCTCAGATGAAATCTGGAAAGAAGCTTTCTGAGAAACTGCTTAGTGTTCTGTTAATTCATCTCACAGAATTACATGTGTATTTCGAGGATCTCTTTGCTAGCCCTATTTCTGTGGAATCTGAGAACAGATATTGCGGATCCCTTTGAAGACTATAGGGCCAAAGGAAATATCCTCCGATAACAAAGAGAAACAAGCTTTCTGAGAAACTTCTTTGTGTTCTGTGAAATCATCTCACAGAGTTACAGCTTTCCCCTCAAGAAGCCTTTCGCTAAGACAGTTCTTGTGGAATTGGCAAAGTGATATTTGGAAGCCCATAGAGGGCTATGGTGAAAAAGGAAATATCCTCAGATGAAATATGGAAAGAAGCTTTCTGTGAAACTGCTTAATGTTCTGTGAATTCATCTCACAGAGTTACATGTGTATTTCGAGGATCTCTTTGCTAGCCCTATTTCTGTGGAAACTGAGAAAAGATATTTCGGATCCCTTTGAAGACTATAGGGCCAAAGGAAAAATCCTCCGATAACAAAGAGAAAGAAGCTTTCTGAGAAACTTCTTTGTGTTCTGTGAAATCATCTCTCAGAGTTACAGCTTTCCCCTCAAGAAGCCTTTCGCTAAGACAGTTCTTGTGGAATTGGCAAAGTGATATTTGGAAGCCCATAGAGGGCTATGGTGAAAAAGGAAATATCGTCAGATGAAATCTGGAAAGAAGCTTTCTGAGAAACTGCTTAGTGTTCTGTTAATTCATCTCACAGAGTTACTTGTGTATTTCGAGGATCTCTTTGCTAGCCCTATTTCTGTGCAATATGAGAACAGATATTTCGGATCCCTTTGAAGACTATAGGGCCAAAGGAAATATCCTGCGATAAAAAAGAGAAAGAAGCTTTCTGAGAAACTTCTCTGTGTTCTGTGAAATCATCTCACAGAGTTACAGCTTTCCCCTCAAGAAGCCTTTCGCTAAGACAGTTCTTGTGGAATTTGAAAAGTGATATTTGGAAGCCCATAGAAGGCTATGGTGAAAAAGGAAATATCGTCAGATGAAATCTGGAAAGAAGCTTTCTGCGAAACTGCTTAGTGTTCTGTTAATTCATCTCACAGAGTTACATGTGTATTTCGAGGATCTCTTTGCTAGCCCTATTTCTGTGGAATCTGAGAACAGATATTTCGGATCCCTTCGAAGACTATAGGGCCAAAGGAAATATCCTCCGATAACAAAGAGAAAGAAGCTTTCTGAGAAACTTCTTTGTGTTCTGTGAAATCATCTCACAGAGTTACAGCTTTCCCCTCAAGAAGCCTTTCGCTAAGACAGTTCTTGTGGAATTGGCAAAGTGATTTTTGGAAGCCCATAGAGGGCTATGGGGAAAAAGGAAATATCGTCAGATGAAATCTGGAAAGAAGCTCTCTGAGAAACTGCTTAGTGTTCTGTGAATTCATCTCACAGAGATACATGTGTATTTCGAGGATCTCTTTGCTAGCCCTATTTCTGTGGAATCTGAGAACAGATATTTCGGATCCCTTTGAAGACTATAGGGCCTAAGGAAATATCCTCCGATAACAAAGAGAAAGAAGCTTTCTGAGAAACTTCTTTGTGTTCTGTGAAATCATCTCACAGAGTTACAGCTTTCCCCTCAAGAAGCCTTTCGCTAAGACAGTTCTTGTGGAATTGGCAAAGTGATATTTGGAAGCCCATAGAGGGCTTTGGGGAAAAAGGACATATCCTCAGATGAAATCTGGAAAGAAGCTTTCTGAGAAACTGCTTAGTGTTCTGTTAATTCATCTCACAGAATTACATGTGTATTTCGAGGATCTCTTTGCTAGCCCTATTTCTGTGGAATCTGAGAACAGATATTGCGGATCCCTTTGAAGACTATAGGGCCAAAGGAAATATCCTCCGATAACAAAGAGAAACAAGCTTTCTGAGAAACTTCTTTGTGTTCTGTGAAATCATCTCACAGAGTTACAGCTTTCCCCTCAAGAAGCCTTTCGCTAAGACAGTTCTTGTGGAATTGGCAAAGTGATATTTGGAAGCCCTTAGAGGGCTATGGTGAAAAAGGAAATATCCTCAGATGAAATATGGAAAGAAGCTTTCTGTGAAACTGCTTAATGTTCTGTGAATTCATCTCACAGAGTTACATGTGTATTTCGAGGATCTCTTTGCTAGCCCTATTTCTGTGGAAACTGAGAAAAGATATTTCGGATCCCTTTGAAGACTATAGGGCCAAAGGAAAAATCCTCCGATAACAAAGAGAAAGAACCTTTCTGAGAAACTTCTTTGTGTTCTGTGAAATCATCTCTCAGAGTTACAGCTTTCCCCTCAAGAAGCCTTTCGCTAAGACAGTTCTTGTGGAATTGGCAAAGTGATATTTGGAATCCCATAGAGGGCTATGGTGAAAAAGGAAATATCGTCAGATGAAATCTGGAAAGAAGCTTTCTGAGAAACTGCTTAGTGTTCTGTTAATTCATCTCACAGAGTTACTTGTGTATTTCGAGGATCTCTTTGCTAGCCCTATTTCTGTGCAATATGAGAACAGATATTTCGGATCCCTTTGAAGACTATAGGGCCAAAGGAAATATCCTGCGATAAAAAAGAGAAAGAAGCTTTCTGAGAAACTTCTCTGTGTTCTGTGAAATCATCTCACAGAGTTACAGCTTTCCCCTCAAGAAGCCTTTCGCTAAGACAGTTCTTGTGGAATTTGAAAAGTGATATTTGGAAGCCCATAGAAGGCTATGGTGAAAAAGGAAATATCGTCAGATGAAATCTGGAAAGAAGCTTTCTGCGAAACTGCTTAGTGTTCTGTTAATTCATCTCACAGAGTTACATGTGTATTTCGAGGATCTCTTTGCTAGCCCTATTTCTGTGGAATCTGAGAACAGATATTTCGGATCCCTTCGAAGACTATAGGGCCAAAGGAAATATCCTCCGATAACAAAGAGAAAGAAGCTTTCTGAGAAACTTCTTTGTGTTCTGTGAAATCATCTCACAGAGTTACAGCTTTCCCCTCAAGAAGCCTTTCGCTAAGACAGTTCTTGTGGAATTGGCAAAGTGATATTTGGAAGCCCTTAGAGGGCTATGGTGAAAAAGGAAATATCCTCAGATGAAATCTGGAAAGAAGCTTTCTGAGAAACTGCTTAGTGTTCTGTTAATTCATCTCACAGAGTTACATGTGTATTTCGAGGATGTCTTTGCTAGCTCTATTTCTGTGGAATCTGAGAACAGATATTTCGGATCCCTTTGATGACTATAGGGCCAAAGGAAATATCCTCCGATATCAAAGAGAAAGAAGCTTTCTGAGAAACTTCTTTGTGTTCTGTGTAATCATCTCACAGAGTTACAGCTTTCCCCTCAAGAAGCCTTTCGCTAAGACAGTTCTTGTGGAATTGGCAAAGTGATATTTGGAAGCCCATAGAGGGCTATGGTGAAAAAGGAAATATCGTCAGATGAAATCTGGAAAGAAGCTTTCTGCGAAACTGCTTAGTGTCCTGTAAATTCATCTCACAGAGTTCCATGTGCATTTCGAGGGTCTGTTTGATAGCTCTATTTCTGTGGAATCTGAGAACAGATATTTCGGATCACTTTGAAGACTATAGGGCCAAAGGAAATATCCTCCGATAACAAAGAGAAAGAAGCTTTCTGAGAAACTTATTTGTGTTCTGTGAAATCATCTCACGGAGTTACAGCTTTCCCCTCAAGAAGCCTTTCGCTAAGACAGTTCTTGTGGAATTGGCAAAGTGATATTTGGAAGCCCATAGAGGGCTATGGTGAAAAAGGTAATATCCTCAGATGAAATCTGGAAAGAAGCTTTCTGCGAAACTGCTTAGTGTTCTGTTAATTCATCTCACAGAGTTACATGTGTATTTCGAGGATGTCTTTGCTAGCTCTATTTCTGTGGAATCTGAGAACAGATATTTCGGATCCCTTTGATGACTATAGGGCCAAAGGAAATATCCTCCGATATCAAAGAGAAAGAAGCTTTCTGAGAAACTTCTTTGTGTTCTGTGTAATCATCTCACAGAGTTACAGCTTTCCCCTCAAGAAGCCTTTCGCTAAGACAGTTCTTGTGGAATTGGCAAAGTGATATTTGGAAGCCCATAGAGGGCTATGGTGAAAAAGGAAATATCGTCAGATGAAATCTGGAAAGAAGCTTTCTGCGAAACTGCTTAGTGTCCTGTAAATTCATCTCACAGAGTTCCATGTGCATTTCGAGGGTCTGTTTGATAGCTCTATTTCTGTGGAATCTGAGAACAGATATTTCGGATCACTTTGAAGACTATAGGGCCAAAGGAAATATCCTCCGATAACAAAGAGAAAGAAGCTTTCTGAGAAACTTATTTGTGTTCTGTGAAATCATCTCACGGAGTTACAGCTTTCCCCTCAAGAAGCCTTTCGCTAAGACAGTTCTTGTGGAATTGGCAAAGTGATATTTGGAAGCCCATAGAGGGCTATGGTGAAAAAGGTAATATCCTCAGATGAAATCTGGAAAGAAGCTTTCTGCGAAACTGCTTAGTGTTCTGTTAATTCATCTCACAGAGTTACATGTGTATTTCGAGGATCTCTTTGCTAACCCTATTTCTGTGGAAACTGAGAACAGATATTTCGGATCCCTTGGAAGACTATAGGGCCAAAGGAAATATCCTCGGATAACAAAGAGAAAGAAGCTTTCTGAGAAACTTCTTTGTGTTCTGTGAAATCATCTCACAGAGTTACAGCTTTCCCCTCAAGAAGCCTTTCGCTAAGACAGTTTTTGTGGAATTGGCAAAGTGATATTTGGAAGTCCATAGAGGGCTATGGTGAAAAAGGAAATATCCTCAGATGAAATCTGGAATGAAGCTTTCTGAGAAACTGCTTAGTGTTCTGTTAATTCATCTCACAGAGTTACATGTGTATTTCGAGGATCTCTTTGCTAGCCCTATTTCTGTGGAATCTGAGAACAGATATTTCGGATCCCTTTGAAGACTATAGGGCCAAAGGAAATATCCTCCGATAACAAAAAGAAAGAATCTTTCTGAGAAACTTCTTTGTGTTCTGTGAAATCATCTCACAGAGTTACAGCTTTCCCCTCAAGAAGCCTTTCGCTAAGACAGTTCTTGTGGAATTGGCAAAGTGATATTTGGAAGCCCATAGAGGGCTATGGGGAAAAAGGAAATATCGTCAGATGAAATCTGGAAAGAAGGTCTCTGAGAAACTGCTTAGTGTTCTGTGAATTCATCTCACAGAGATACATGTGTATTTCGAGGATCTCTTTGCTAGCCCTATTTCTGTGGAATCTGAGAACAGATATTTCGGATCCCTTTGAAGACTATAGGGCCTAAGGAAATATCCTCCGATAACAAAGAGAAAGAAGCTTTCTGAGAAACTTCTTTGTGTTCTGTGAAATCCTCTCACAGAGTTACAGCTTTCCCCTCAAGAAGCCTTTCGCTAAGACAGTTCTTGTGGAATTGGCAAAGTGATATTTGGAAGCCCATAGAAGGCTTTGGGGAAAAAGGACATATCCTCAGATGAAATCTGGAAAGAAGCTTTCTGAGAAACTGCTTAGTGTTCTGTTAATTCATCTCACAGAATTACATGTGTATTTCGAGGATCTCTTTGCTAGCCCTATTTCTGTGGAATCTGAGAACAGATATTTCGGATCCCTTTGAAGACTATAGGGCCAAAGGAAATATCCTCCGATAACAAAGAGAAAGAAGCTTTCTGAGAAACTCTTTGTGTTCTGTGAAATCATCTCACAGACTTACAGCTTTCCCCTCAGTAAGCCTTTCGCTAGGACAGTTCTTGTAGAATTGGCAAAGTGATATTTGGAAGCCCATAGAGGGCTATGGTGAAAAAGGAAATATCCTCAGATGAAATCTGGAAAGAAGCTTTCTGAGAAACTGCTTAGTGTTCTGTAAATTCATCTCACAGAGTTACATGTGTATTTCGAGGATCTCTTTGCTAGCCCTATTTCTGTGGAATCTGAGAACAGATATTTCGGATCCCTTTGAGGACTATAGGGCCAAAGGAAATATCCTCCGATAACAAAGAGAAAGAAGCTTTCTGAGAAACTTCTTTGTGTTCTGTGAAATCATCTCACAGAGTTACAGCTTTCCCCTCAAGAAGCCTTTCGCTAAGACAGTTCTTGTGGAATTGGCAAAGTGATATTTGGAAGCCCATAGAGGGCTATGGTGAAAAAGGAAATATCCTCAGATGAAATATGGAAAGAAGCTTTCTGAGAAACTGCTTAGTGTTCTGTGAATTCACCTCACAGAGTTACATGTGTATTTCGAGGATCTCTTTGCTAGCCCTATTTCTGTGGAAACTGAGAAAAGATATTTCGGATCCCTTTGAAGACTATAGGGCCAAAGGAAAAATCCTCCGATAACAAAGAGAAAGAAGCTTTCTGAGAAACTTCTTTGTGTTCTGTGAAATCATCTCACAGAGTTACAGCTTTCCCGTCAAGAAGCCTTTCGCTAAGACAGTTCTTGTGGAATTGGCAAAGTGATATTTGGAATCCCCTAGAGGGCTATGGTGAAAAAGGAAATATCGTCAGATGAAATCTGGAAAGAAGCTTTCTGCGAAACTGCTTAGTGTTCTGTGAATTCATCTCACAGAGTTACATGTATATTTCGAGGATCTCATTGCTAGTCCTATTTCTGTGGATTCTGAAAGCAGATATTTCGGATCCCTTTGAAGACTATAGGGCCAAAGGAAATATCCTCTGATAACAAAGAGAAAGAAGCTTTCTGAGAAACTTCTTTGTGTTCTGTGAAATCATCTCACAGAGTTACAGCTTTCCCCTCAAGAAGCCTTTCGCTAAGACAGTTCTTGTGGAATTGGCAAAGTGATATTTGGAAGCCCATAGAGGGCTATGGGGAAAAAGAAAATATCGTCAGATGAAATCTGGAAAGAAGCTTTCTGCGAAACTGCTTAGTGTTCTGTGAATTCATCTCACAGAGTTACATGTGTATTTCGAGGATCTCTTTGCTAGCCCTATTATGTGGAATCTGAGAACAGATATTTCGGATCCCTTTGAAGACTATAGGGCCAAAGGAAATATCCTGCGATAACAAAGAGAAAGAAGCTTTCTGAGAAACTTCTTTGTGTTCTGTGTAATCATCTCACAGAGTTACAGCTTTCCCCTCAAGAAGCCTTTCGCTAAGACAGTTCTTGTGGAATTGGCAAAGTGATATTTGGAAGCCCATAGAAGGCTATGGTGAAAAAGGAAATATCGTCAGATGAAATCTGGAAAGAAGCTTTCTGCGAAACTGCTTAGTGTTCTGTTAATTCATCTCACAGAGTTACATGTGTATTTCGAGGATCTCTTTGCTATCCCTATTTCTGTGGAATCTGAGAACAGATATTTCGGATCCCTTCGAAGACTATAGGGCCAAAGGAAATATCCTCGGATAACAAAGAGAAAGAAGCTTTCTGACAAACTTCTTTGTGTTCTGTGAAATCATCTCACAGAGTTACAGCTTTCCCCTCAAGAAGCCTTCCGCTAAGACAGTTCTGGTGGAATTGGCAAAGTGATATTTGGAAGGCCATAGAGGGCTATGGTGAAAAAGAAAATATCGTCAGATGAAATCTGGAAAGAAGCTTTCTGAGAAACTGCTTAATGTTCTGTTAATTCATCTCACAGAGTTACATGTGTATTTCGAGGATCTCTTTTCTAGCCCTATTTCTGTGGAATCTGAGAACAGATATTTCGGATCCCTTTGAAGACTGTAGGGCCAAAGGAAATATCCTCCGATAACAAAGAGAAAGAAGCTTTCTGAGAAACTTCTTTGTGTTCTGTGTAATCATCTCACAGAGTTACAGCTTTCCCCTCAAGAAGCCTTTCGCTAAGACAGTTCTTGTGGAATTGGCAAAGTGATATTTGGAAGCCCATAGAGGGCTATGGTGAAAAAGGAAATATCGTCAGATGAAATCTGGAAAGAAGCTTTCTGAGAAACTGCTTAGTGTTCTGTTAATTCATCTCACAGAGTTACATATGTATTTCGAGGATCTCTTTGCTAGCCCTATTTCTGTGGAATCTGAGAACAGATATTTCGGATCCCTTTGAAGACTATAGGGCCAAAGGAAATATCCTCCGATAACAAAGAGAAAGAAGCTTTCTGAGAAACTTCTTTGTGTTCTGTGAAATCATCTCACAGAGTTACAGCTTTCCCCTCAAGAAGCCTTTCGCTAAGACAGTTCTTGTGGAATTGGCAAAGTGATATTTGGAAGCCCATAGAGGGCTATGGGGAAAAAGGAAATATCGTCAGATGAAATCTGGAAAGAAGCTTTCTGCGAAACTGCTTAGTGTTCTGTTAATTCATCTCACAGAGTTACATGTGTATTTCGAGGATCTCTTTGCTAGCTCTATTTCTGTGGAATCTGAGAACAGATATTTCGGATCCCTTTGAAGACTATAGGGCCAAAGGAAATATCCTCCGATAACAAAGAGAAAGAAGCTTTCTGAGAAACTTCTTTGTGTTCTGTGAAATCATCTCACAGAGTTACAGATTTCAACTCAAGAAGCCTTTCCTAAGACAGTTCTTGTGGAATAGGCAAAGTGATATTTGGAAGCCCAGAGAGGGCTATGTTGAAAAAGGAAATATCCTCAGATGAAATCTGGAAAGAAGCTTTCTGCGAAACTGCTTAGTGTTCTGTTAATTCATCTCACAGAGTTACATGTGTATTTCGAGGATCTCTTTGCTAGCCCTATTTCTGTGGAATCTGAGAACAGATATTTCGGATCCCTTGTAAGACTATAGGGCCAAAGGAAATATCCTCGGATAACAAGGAGAAAGAAGCTTTCTGAGAAACTTCTTTGTGTTCTGTGAAATCATCTCACAGAGTTACAGCTTTCCCCTGAAGAAGCCTTTCGCTAAGACAGTTTTGTGGAATTGGCAAAGTGATATTTGGAAGCCCATAGAGGGCTATGGTAAAAAAGGAAATATCCTCAGATGAAATCTGGAAAGAAGCTTTCTGAGAAACTGCTTAGTGTTCTGTTAATTCATCTCACAGAGTTACATGTGTATTTCGAGGATCTCTTTGCTAGCCCTATTTCTGTGCAATATGAGAACAGATATTTCGGATCCCTTTGAAGACTATAGGGCCAAAGGAAATATCCTGCGATAACAAAGAGAAAGAAGCTTTCTGAGAAACTTCTTTGTGTTCTGTGAAATCATCTCACAGAGTTACAGCTTTCCCCTCAAGAAGCCTTTCGCTAAGACAGTTCTTGTGGAATTTGAAAAGTGATATTTGGAAGCCCATAGAAGGCTATGGTGAAAAAGGAAATATCGTCAGATGAAATCTGGAAAGAAGCTTTCTGCGAAACTGCTTAGTGTTCTGTTAATTCATCTCACAGAGTTACATGTGTATTTCGAGGATCTCTTTGCTAGCCCTATTTCTGTGGAATCTGAGAACAGATATTTCGGATCCCTTCGAAGACTATAGGGCCAAAGGAAATATCCTCAGATAACAAAGAGAAAGAAGCTTTCTGAGAAACTTCTTTGTGTTCTGTGAAATCATCTCACAGAGTTACAGCTTTCCCCTAAAGAAGCCTTTCGCTAAGACAGTTCTTGTGGAATTGGCAAAGTGATATTTGGAAGCCCTTAGAGGGCTATGGTGAAAAAGGAAATATCCTCAGATGAAATCTGGAAAGAAGCTTTCTGAGAAACTGCTTAGTGTTCTGTGAATTCATCTCACAGAGTTCCATGTGTATTTCGTGGATCTCTTTGCTAGCCCTATTTCTGTGGAATCTGAGAACAGATATTTCGGATCCCTTTGAAGACTATAGGGCCAAAGGAAATATCCTCTGATAACAAAGAGAAAGAAGCTTTCTGAGAAACTTCTTTGTGTTCTGTGAAATCATCTCACAAAGTTACAGCTTTCCCCTCAAGAAGCCTTTCACTAAGACAGTTCTTGTGGAATTGGCAAAGTGATATTTGGAAGCCCATAGAGGGCTATGGGGAAAAAGGAAATATCGTCAGATGAAATCTGGAAAGAAGCTCTCTGAGAAACTGCTTAGTGTTCTGTGAATTCATCTCACAGAGTTACATGTGTATTTCGAGGATCTCTTTGCTAGCCCTATTTCTGTGGAATCTGAGAACAGATATTTCGGATCACTTTGAAGACTATAGGGCCTAAGGAAATATCCTCCGATAACAAAGAGAAAGAAGCTTTCTGAGAAACTTCTTTGTGTTCTGTGAAATCATCTCACAGAGTTACAGCTTTCCCCTCAAGAAGCCTTTCGCTAAGACAGTTCTTGTGGAATTGGCAAAGTGATATTTGGAAGCCCATAGAGGGCTATGGTGAAAAAGGAAATATCCTCAGATGAAATCTGGAAAGAAGCTTTCTGAGAAACCTGCTTAGTGTTCTGTTAATTCATCTCACAGAGTTACATGTGTATTTCGAGGATCTCTTTGCTAACCCTATTTCTGTGGAAACTGAGAGCAGATATTTCGGATCCCTTGGAAGACTATAGGGCCAAAGGAAATATCCTCGGATAACAAAGAGAAAGAAGCTTTCTGAGAAACTTCTTTGTGTTCTGTGAAATCAACTCACAGAGTTACAGCTTTCCCCTCAAGAAGCCTTTCGCTAAGACAGTTCTTGTGGAATTGGCAAAGTGATATTTGGAAGTCCATAGAGGGCTATGGTGAAAAAGGAAATATCCTCAGATGAAATCTGGAATGAAGCTTTCTGAGAAACTGCTTAGTGTTCTGTTAATTCATCTCACAGAGTTACATGTGTATTTCGAGGATCTCTTTGCTAGCCCTATTTCTGTGGAATCTGAGAACAGATATTTCGGATCCCTTTGAAGACTATAGGGCCAAAGGAAATATCCTCCGATAACAAAGAGAAAGAATCTTTCTGAGAAACTTCTTTGTGTTCTGTGAAATCATCTCACAGAGTTACAGCTTTCCCCTCAAGAAGCCTTTCGCTAAGACAGTTCTTGTGGAATTGGCAAAGTGATTTTTGGAAGCCCATAGAGGGCTATGGGGAAAAAGGAAATATCGTCAGATGAAATCTGGAAAAAAGCTCTCTGAGAAACTGCTTAGTGTTCTGTGAATTCATCTCACAGAGATACATGTGTATTTCGAGGATCTCTTTGCTAGCCCTATTTCTGTGGAATCTGAGAACAGATATTTCGGATCCCTTTGAAGACTATAGGGCCTAAGGAAATATCCTCCGATAACAAAGAGAAAGAAGCTTTCTGAGAAACTTCTTTGTGTTCTGTGAAATCATCTCACAGAGTTACAGCTTTCCCCTCAAGAAGCCTTTCGCTAAGACAGTTCTTGTGGAATTGGCAAAGTGATATTTGGAAGCCCATAGAGGGCTTTGGAGAAAAAGGACATATCCTCAGATGAAATCTGGAAAGAAGCTTTCTGAGAAACTGCTTAGTGTTCTGTTAATTCATCTCACAGAATTACATGTGTATTTCGAGGATCTCTTTGCTAGCCCTATTTCTGTGGATTCTGAGAACAGATATTGCGGATCCCTTTGAAGACTATAGGGCCAAAGGAAATATCCTCCGATAACAAAGAGAAACAAGCTTTCTGAGAAACTTCTTTGTGTTCTGTGAAATCATCTCACAGAGTTACAGCTTTCCCCTCAAGAAGCCTTTCGCTAAGACAGTTCTTGTGGAATTGGCAAAGTGATATTTGGAAGCCCATAGAGGGCTATGGTGAAAAAGGAAATATCCTCAGATGAAATATGGAAAGAAGCTTTCTGTGAAACTGCTTAATGTTCTGTGAATTCATCTCACAGAGTTACATGTGTATTTCGAGGATCTCTTTGCTAGCCCTATTTCTGTGGAATCTGAGAACAGATATTTCGGATCCCTTTGAAGACTATAGGGCCAAAGGAAAAATCCTCCGATAACAAAGAGAAAGAAGCTTTCTGAGAAACTTCTTTGTGTTCTGTGAAATCATCTCTCAGAGTTACAGCTTTCCCCTCAAGAAGCCTTTCGCTAAGACAGTTCTTGTGGAATTGGCAAAGTGATATTTGGAAGCCCATAGAGGGCTATGGTGAAAAAGGAAATATCGTCAGATGAAATCTGGAAAGAAGCTTTCTGAGAAACTGCTTAGTGTTCTGTTAATTCATCTCACAGAGTTACTTGTGTATTTCGAGGATCTGTTTGCTAGCCCTATTTCTGTGCAATATGAGAACAGATATTTCGGATCCCTTTGAAGACTATAGGGCCAAAGGAAATATCCTGCGATAAAAAAGAGAAAGAAGCTTTCTGAGAAACTTCTCTGTGTTCTGTGAAATCATCTCACAGAGTTACAGCTTTCCCCTCAAGAAGCCTTTCGCTAAGACAGTTCTTGTGGAATTTGAAAAGTGATATTTGGAAGCCCATAGAAGGCTATGGTGAAAAAGGAAATATCGTCAGATGAAATCTGGAAAGAAGCTTTCTGCGAAACTGCTTAGTGTTCTGTTAATTCATCTCACAGAGTTACATGTGTATTTCGAGGATCTCTTTGCTAGCCCTATTTCTGTGGAATCTGAGAACAGATATTTCGGATCCCTTCGAAGACTATAGGGCCAAAGGAAATATCCTCCGATAACAAAGAGAAAGAAGCTTTCTGAGAAACTTCTTTGTGTTCTGTGAAATCATCTCACAGAGTTACAGCTTTCCCCTCAAGAAGCCTTTCGCTAAGACAGTTCTTGTGGAATTGGCAAAGTGATATTTGGAAGCCCTTAGAGGGCTATGGTGAAAAAGGAAATATCCTCAGATGAAATCTGGAAAGAAGCTTTCTGAGAAACTGCTTAGTGTTCTGTTAATTCATCTCACAGAGTTCCATGTGTATTTCGAGGATCTCTTTGCTAGCTCTATTTCTGTGGAATCTGAGAACAGATATTTCGGATCCCTTTGAAGACTATAGGGCCAAAGGAAATATCCTCCGATATCAAAGAGAAAGAAGCTTTCTGAGAAACTTCTTTGTGTTCTGTGTAATCATCTCACAGAGTTACAGCTTTCCCCTCAAGAAGCCTTTCGCTAAGACAGTTCTTGTGGAATTGGCAAAGTGATATTTGGAAGCCCATAGAGGGCTATGGTGAAAAAGGAAATATCGTCAGATGAAATCTGGAAAGAAGCTTTCTGAGAAACTGCTTAGTGTTCTGTTAATTCATCTCACAGAGTTACTTGTGTATTTCGAGGATCTCTTTGCTAGCCCTATTTCTGTGCAATATGAGAACAGATATTTCGGATCCCTTTGAAGACTATAGGGCCAAAGGAAATATCCTGCGATAAAAAAGAGAAAGAAGCTTTCTGAGAAACTTCTTTGTGTTCTGTGAAATCATCTCACAGAGTTACAGCTTTCAACTCAAGAAGCCTTTCCTAAGACAGTTCTTGTGGAATAGGCAAAGTGATATTTGGAAGCCCAGAGAGGGCCATGTTGAAAAAGGAAATATCCTCAGATGAAATCTGGAAAGAAGCTTTCTGCGAAACTGCTTAGTGTTCTGTTAATTCATCTCACAGAGTTACATGTGTATTTCGAGGATCTCTTTGCTAGCCCTATTTCTGTGGAATCTGAGAACAGAGATTTCGGATCCCTTTGAAGACTATAGGGCCAAAGGAAATATCCTCCGATAACAAGGAGAAAGAAGCTTTCTGAGAAACTTCTTTGTGTTCTGTGAAATCATCTCACAGAGTTACAGCTTTCCCCTCAAGAAGCCTTTCGCTAAGACAGTTTTGTGGAATTGGCAAAGTGATATTTGGAAGCCCTTAGAGGGCTATGGTAAAAAAGGAAATATCCTCAGATGAAATCTGGAAAGAAGCTTTCTGAGAAACTGCTTAGTGTTCTGTTAATTCATCTCACAGAGTTACATGTGTATTTCGAGGATCTCTTTGCTAGCCCTATTTCTGTGCAATATGAGAACAGATATTTCGGATCCCTTTGAAGACTATAGGGCCAAAGGAAATATCCTGCGATAACAAAGAGAAAGAAGCTTTCTGAGAAACTTCTTTGTGTTCTGTGAAATCATCTCACAGAGTTACACCTTTCCCCTCAAGAAGCCTTTCGCTAAGACAGTTCTTGTGGAATTTGAAAAGTGATATTTGGAAGCCCATAGAAGGCTATGGTGAAAAAGGAAATATCGTCAGATGAAATCTGGAAAGAAGCTTTCTGCGAAACTGCTTAGTGTTCTGTTAATTCATCTCACAGAGTTACATGTGTATTTCGAGGATATCTTTGCTAGCCCTATTTCTGTGGAATCTGAGAACAGATATTTCGGATCCCTTCGAAGACTATAGGGCCAAAGGAAATATCCTCAGATAACAAAGAGAAAGAAGCTTTCTGAGAAACTTCTTTGTGTTCTGTGAAATCATCTCACAGAGTTACAGCTTTCCCCTCAAGAAGCCTTTCGCTAAGACAGTTCTTGTGGAATTGGCAAAGTGATATTTGGAAGCCCTTAGAGGGCTATGGTGAAAAAGGAAATATCCTCAGATGAAATCTGGAAAGAAGCTTTCTGAGAAACTGCTTAGTGTTCTGTGAATTCATCTCACAGAGTTCCATGTGTATTTCGAGGATCTCTTTGCTAGCCCTATTTCTGTGGAATCTGAGAACAGATATTTCGGATCCCTTTGAAGACAATAGGGCCAAAGGAAATATCCTCCGATAACAAAGAGAAAGAAGCTTTCTGAGAAACTTCTTTGTGTTCTGTGAAATCATCTCACAGAGTTACAGCTTTCCCCTCAAGAAGCCTTTCACTAAGACAGTTCTTGTGGAATTGGCAAAGTGATATTTGGAAGCCCATAGAGGGCTATGGGGAAAAAGGAAATATCGTCAGATGAAATCTGGAAAGAAGCTCTCTGAGAAACTGCTTAGTGTTCTGTGAATTCATCTCACAGAGTTACATGTGTATTTCGAGGATCTCTTTGCTAGCCCTATTTCTGTGGAATCTGAGAACAGATATTTCGGATCCCTTCGAAGACTATAGGGCCAAAGGAAATATCCTCAGATAACAAAGAGAAAGAAGCTTTCTGAGAAACTTCTTTGTGTTCTGTGAAATCATCTCACAGAGTTACAGCTTTCCCCTCAAGAAGCCTTTCGCTAAGACAGTTCTTGTGGAATTGGCAAAGTGATATTTGGAAGCCCTTAGAGGGCTATGGTGAAAAAGGAAATATCCTCAGATGAAATCTGGAAAGAAGCTTTCTGAGAAACTGCTTAGTGTTCTGTGAATTCATCTCACAGAGTTCCATGTGTATTTCGAGGATCTCTTTGCTAGCCCTATTTCTGTGGAATCTGAGAACAGATATTTCGGATCCCTTTGAAGACTATAGGGCCAAAGGAAATATCCTCGGATAACAAAGAGAAAGAAGCTTTCTGAGAAACTTCTTTGTGTTCTGTGAAATCATCTCACAGAGTTACAGCTTTCCCCTCAAGAAGCCTTTCACTAAGACAGTTCTTGTGGAATTGGCAAAGTGATATTTGGAAGCCCATAGAGGGCTATGGGGAAAAAGGAAATATCGTCAGATGAAATCTGGAAAGAAGCTCTCTGAGAAACTGCTTAGTGTTCTGTGAATTCATCTCACAGAGTTACATGTGTATTTCGAGGATCTCTTTGCTAGCCCTATTTCTGTGGAATCTGAGAACAGATATTTCGGATCACTTTGAAGACTATAGGGCCTAAGGAAATATCCTCCGATAACAAAGAGAAAGAAGCTTTCTGAGAAACTTCTTTGTGTTCTGTGAAATCATCTCACAGAGTTACAGCTTTCCCCTGAAGAAACCTTTCGCTAAGACAGTTTTGTGGAATTGGCAAAGTGATATTTGGAAGCCCATAGAGGGCTATGGTGAAAAAGGAAATATCCTCAGATGAAATCTGGAAAGAAGCTTTCTGAGAAACTGCTTAGTGTTCTGTTAATTCATCTCACAGAGTTACATGTGTATTTCGAGGATCTCTTTGCTAGCCCTATTTCTGTGGAATCTGAGAACAGATATTTCGGATCCCTTTGAAGACTATAGGGCCAAAGGAAATATCCTGCGATAACAAAGAGAAAGAAGCTTTCTGAGAAACTTCTTTGTGTTCTGTGAAATCATCTCACAGAGTTACAGCTTTCCCCTCAAGAAGCCTTTCGCTAAGACAGTTCTTGTGGAATTGGCAAAGTGATATTTGGAAGCCCATAGAGGGCTATGGGGAAAAAGGAAATATCGTCAGATTAAATCTGGAAAGAAGTTTTCTGCGAAACTGCTTAGTGTTCTGTTAATTCATCTCACAGAGTTACATGTGTATTTCGAGGATCTCTTTGCTAGCTCTATTTCTGTGGAATCTGAGAACAGATATTTCGGATCCCTTTCAAGACTATAGGGCCAAAGGAAATATCCTCCGATAACAAAGAGAAAGAAGCTTTCTGAGAAACTTCTTTGTGTTCTGTGAAATCATCTCACAGAATGACAGCTTTCCCCTCAAGAAGCCTTTCCTAAGACAGTTCTTGTGGAATAGGCAAAGTGATATTTCGAAGCCCAGAGAGGGCTATGTTGAAAAAGGAAATATCCTCAGATGAAATCTGGAAAGAAGCTTTCTGCGAAACTGCTTAGTGTTCTGTTAATTCATCTCACAGAGTTACATGTGTATTTCGAGGATCTCTTTGCTAGCCCTATTTCTGTGGAATCTGACAACAGATATTTCGGATCCCTTTGAAGACTATAGGACCAAAGGAAATATCCTCGGATAACAAAGAGAAAGAAGCTTTCTGAGAAACATCTTCGTGTTCTGTGAAATCATCTCACAGAGTTACAGCTTTCCCCTGAAGAAACCTTTCGCTAAGACAGTTTTGTGGAATTGGCAAAGTGATATTTGGAAGCCCATAGAGGGCTATGCTGAAAAAGGAAATATCGTCAGATGAAATCTGGAAAGAAGCTTTCTGAGAAACTGCTTAGTGTTCTGTTAATTCATCTCACAGAGTTACATGTGTATTTCAAGGATCTCTTTGCTAGCCCTATTTCTGTGCAATCTGAGAACAGATATTTCGGATCCCTTTGAAGACTATAGGGCCAAAGGAAATATCCTCCGATAACAAAGAGAAAGAAGCTTTCTGAGAAACTTCTTTGTGTTCTGTGAAATCATCTCACAGAGTTACAGCTTTCCTCTCAAGAAGCCTTTCGCTAAGACAGTTCTTGTGGAATTGGCAAAGTGATATTTGGAAGCCCATAGAGGGCTATGGTGAAAAAGGAAATATCGTCAGATGAAATCTGGAAAGAATCTTTCTGCGAAACTGCTTAGTGTTCTGTGAATTCATCTCACAGAGTTACATGTGTATTTCGAGGATCTCTTTGCTAGCTCTATTTCTGTGGAATCTGAGAACAGATATTTCGGATCCCTTTGAAGACTATAGGGCCAAAGGAAATATCCTCCGATAACAAAGAGAAAGAAGCTTTCTGAGAAACTTCTTTGTGTTCTGTGAAATCATCTCACAGAGTTACAGCTTTCCCCTCAAGAAGCCTTTCGCTAAGACAGTTCTTGTGGAATTGACAAAGTGATATTTGGAATCCCATAGAGGGCTATGGTGAAAAAGGAAATATCGTCAGATGAAATCTGGAAAGAAGCTTTCTGCGAAACTGCTTAGTGTTCTGTGAATTCATCTCACAGAGTTACATGTGTATTTCGAGGATCTCTTTGCTAGTCCTATTTCTGTGGAATCTGAAAGCAGATATTTCGGATCCCTTTGAAGACTATAGGGCCAAAGGAAATATCCTCCGATAACAAAGAGAAAGAAGCTTTCTGAGAAACTTCTTTGTGTTCTGTGAAATCATCTCACAGAGTTACAGCTTTCCCCTCAAGAAGCCTTCCGCTAAGACAGTTCTTGTGGAATTGGCAAAGTGATATTTGGAAGGCCATAGAGGGCTATGGTGAAAAAGAAAATATCGTCAGATGAAATCTGGAAAGAAGCTTTCTGAGAAACTGCTTAATGTTCTGTTAATTCATCTCACAGAGTTACATGTGTATTTCGAGGATCTCTTTGCTAGCCCTATTTCTGTGGAATCTGAGAACAGATATTTCGGATCCCTTTGAAGACTGTAGGGCCAAAGGAAATATCCTCCGATAACAAAGAGAAAGAAGCTTTCTGAGAAACTTCTTTGTGTTCTGTGTAATCATCTCACAGAGTTACAGCTTTCCCCTCAAGAAGCCTTTCGCTAAGACAGTTCTTGTGGAATTGGCAAAGTGATATTTGGAAGCCCATAGAGGGCTATGGTGAAAAAGGAAATATCGTCAGATGAAATCTGGAAAGAAGCTTTCTGAGAAACTGCTTAGTGTTCTGTTAATTCATCTCACAGAGTTACATGTGTATTTCGAGGATCTCTTTGCTAGCCCTATTTCTGTGGAATCTGAGAACAGATATTTCGGATCCCTTTGAAGACTATAGGGCCAAAGGAAATATCCTCCGATAACAAAGAGAAAGAAGCTTTCTGAGAAACTTCTTTGTGTTCTGTGAAATCATCTCACAGAGTTACAGCTTTCCCCTCAAGAAGCCTTTCGCTAAGACAGTTCTTGTGGAATTGGCAAAGTGATATTTGGAAGCCCATAGAGGGCTATGGTGAAAAAGGAAATATCGTCAGATGAAATCTGGAAAGAAGCTTTCTGCGAAACTGCTTAGTGTTCTGTTAATTCATCTCACAGAGTTACAGGTGTATTTCGAGGATCTCTTTGCTAGCTCTATTTCTGTGGAATCTGAGAACAGATATTTCGGATCCCTTTCAAGACTATAGGGCCAAAGGAAATATCCTCCGATAACAAAGAGAAAGAAGCTTTCTGAGAAACTTCTTTGTGTTCTGTGAAATCATCTCACAGAGTTACAGATTTCAACTCAAGAAGCCTTTCCTAAGACAGTTCTTGTGGAATAGGCAAAGTGATATTTGGAAGCCCAGAGAGGGCTATGTTGAAAAAGGAAATATCCTCAGATGAAATCTGGAAAGAAGCTTTCTGCGAAACTGCTGAGTGTTCTGTTAATTCATCTCACAGAGTTACATGTGTATTTCGAGGATCTCTTTGCTAGCCCTATTTCTGTGGAATCTGAGAACAGATATTTCGGATCCCTTGTGAGACTATAGGGCCAAAGGAAATATCCTCGGATAACAAGGAGAAAGAAGCTTTCTGAGAAACTTCTTTGTGTTCTGTGAAATCATCTCACAGAGTTACAGCTTTCCCCTGAAGAAGCCTTTCGCTAAGACAGTTTTGTGGAATTGGCAAAGTGATATTTGGAAGCCCATAGAGGGCTATGGTAAAAAAGGAAATATCCTCAGATGAAATCTGGAAAGAAGCTTTCTGAGAAACTGCTTAGTGTTCTGTTAATTCATCTCACAGAGTTACATGTGTATTTCGAGGATCTCTTTGCTAGCCCTATTTCTGTGCAATATGAGAACAGATATTTCGGATCCCTTTGAAGACTATAGGGCCAAAGGAAATATCCTCCGATAACAAAGAGAAAGAAGCTTTCTGAGAAACTTCTTTGTGTTCTGTGAAATCATCTCACAGAGTTACAGCTTTCCCCTCAAGAAGCCTTTCGCTAAGACAGTTCTTGTGGAATTTGAAAAGTGATATTTGGAAGCCCATAGAAGGCTATGGTGAAAAAGGAAATATCGTCAGATGAAATCTGGAAAGAAGCTTTCTGCGAAACTGCTTAGTGTTCTGTTAATTCATCTCACAGAGTTACATGTGTATTTCGAGGATATCTTTGCTAGCCCTATTTCTGTGGAATCTGAGAACAGATATTTCGGATCCCTTCGAAGACTATAGGGCCAAAGGAAATATCCTCAGATAACAAAGAGAAAGAAGCTTTCTGAGAAACTTCTTTGTGTTCTGTGAAATCATCTCACAGAGTTACAGCTTTCCCCTAAAGAAGCCTTTCGCTAAGACAGTTCTTGTGGAATTGGCAAAGTGATATTTGGAAGCCCTTAGAGGGCTATGGTGAAAAAGGAAATATCCTCAGATGAAATCTGGAAAGAAGCTTTCTGAGAAACTGCTTAGTGTTCTGTGAATTCATCTCACAGAGTTCCATGTGTATTTCGATGATCTCTTTGCTAGCCCTATTTCTGTGGAATCTGAGAACAGATATTTCGGATCCCTTTGAAGACTATAGGGCCAAAGGAAATATCCTCTGATAACAAAGAGAAAGAAGCTTTCTGAGAAACTTCTTTGTGTTCTGTGAAATCATCTCACAAAGTTACAGCTTTCCCCTCAAGAAGCCTTTCACTAAGACAGTTCTTGTGGAATTGGCAAAGTGATATTTGGAAGCCCATAGAGGGCTATGGGGAAAAAGGAAATATCGTCAGATGAAATCTGGAAAGAAGCTCTCTGAGAAACTGCTTAGTGTTCTGTGAATTCATCTCACAGAGTTACATGTGTATTTCGAGGATCTCTTTGCTAGCCCTATTTCTGTGGAATCTGAGAACAGATATTTCGGATCACTTTGAAGACTATAGGGCCTAAGGAAATATCCTCCGATAACAAAGAGAAAGAAGCTTTCTGAGAAACTTCTTTGTGTTCTGTGAAATCATCTCACAGAGTTACAGCTTTCCCCTCAAGAAGCCTTTCGCTAAGACAGTTCTTGTGGAATTGGCAAAGTGATATTTGGAAGCCCATAGAGGGCTATGGTGAAAAAGGAAATATCCTCAGATGAAATCTGGAAAGAAGCTTTCTGAGAAACTGCTTAGTGTTCTGTTAATTCATCTCACAGAGTTACATGTGTATTTCGAGGATCTCTTTGCTAACCCTATTTCTGTGGAAACTGACAGCAGATATTTCGGATCCCTTGGAAGACTATAGGGCCAAAGGAAATATCCTCGGATAACAAAGAGAAAGAAGCTTTCTGAGAAACTTCTTTGTGTTCTGTGAAATCAACTCACAGAGTTACAGCTTTCCCCTCAAGAAGCCTTTCGCTAAGACAGTTCTTGTGGAATTGGCAAAGTGATATTTGGAAGTCCATAGAGGGCTATGGTGGAAAAGGAAATATCCTCAGATGAACTCTGGAATGAAGCTTTCTGAGAAACTGCTTAGTGTTCTGTTAATTCATCTCACAGAGTTACATGTGTATTTCGAGGATCTCTTTGCTAGCCCTATTTCTGTGGAATCTGAGAACAGATATTTCGGATCCCTTTGAAGACTATAGGGCCAAAGGAAATATCCTCCGATAACAAAGAGAAAGAATCTTTCTGAGAAACTTCTTTGTGTTCTGTGAAATCATCTCACAGAGTTACAGCTTTCCCCTCAAGAAGCCTTTCGCTAAGACAGTTCTTGTGGAATTGGCAAAGTGATTTTTGGAAGCCCATAGAGGGCTATGGGGAAAAAGGAAATATCGTCAGATGAAATCTGGAAAGAAGCTCTCTGAGAAACTGCTTAGTGTTCTGTGAATTCATCTCACAGAGATACATGTGTATTTCGAGGATCTCTTTGCTAGCCCTATTTCTGTGGAATCTGAGAACAGATATTTCGGATCCCTTTGAAGACTATAGGGCCTAAGGAAATATCCTCCGATAACAAAGAGAAAGAAGCTTTCTGAGAAACTTCTTTGTGTTCTGTGAAATCATCTCACAGAGTTACAGCTTTCCCCTCAAGAAGCCTTTCGCTAAGACAGTTCTTGTGGAATTGGCAAAGTGATATTTGGAAGCCCATAGAGGGCTTTGGGGAAAAAGGACATATCCTCAGATGAAATCTGGAAAGAAGCTTTCTGAGAAACTGCTTAGTGTTCTGTTAATTCATCTCACAGAATTACATGTGTATTTCGAGGATCTCTTTGCTAGCCCTATTTCTGTGGAATCTGAGAACAGATATTGCGGATCCCTTTGAAGACTATAGGGCCAAAGGAAATATCCTCCGATAACAAAGAGAAAGAAGCTTTCTGAGAAACTTCTTTGTGTTCTGTGAAATCATCTCACAGAGTTACAGCTTTCCCCTCAAGAAGCCTTTCGCTAAGACAGTTCTTGTGGAATTGGCAAAGTGATATTTGGAAGCCCATAGAGGGCTATGGTGAAAAAGGAAATATCCTCAGATGAAATATGGAAAGAAGCTTTCTGTGAAACTGCTTAATGTTCTGTGAATTCATCTCACAGAGTTACATGTGTATTTCGAGGATCTCTTTGCTAGCCCTATTTCTGTGGAAACTGAGAAAAGATATTTCGGATCCCTTTGAAGACTATAGGGCCAAAGGAAAAATCCTCCGATAACAAAGAGAAAGAAGCTTTCTGAGAAACTTCTTTGTGTTCTGTGAAATCATCTCTCAGAGTTACAGCTTTCCCCTCAAGAAGCCTTTCGCTAAGACAGTTCTTGTGGAATTGGCAAAGTGATATTTGGAAGCCCATAGAGGGCTACGGTGAAAAAGGAAATATCGTCAGATGAAATCTGGAAAGAAGCTTTCTGAGAAACTGCTTAGTGTTCTGTTAATTCATCTCACAGAGTTACTTGTGTATTTCGAGGATCTCTTTGCTAGCCCTATTTCTGTGCAATATGAGAACAGATATTTCGGATCCCTTTGAAGACTATAGGGCCAAAGGAAATATCCTGCGATAAAAAAGAGAAAGAAGCTTTCTGAGAAACTTCTCTGTGTTCTGTGAAATCATCTCACAGAGTTACAGCTTTCCCCTCAAGAAGCCTTTCGCTAAGACAGTTCTTGTGGAATTTGAAAAGTGATATTTGGAAGCCCATAGAAGGCTATGGTGAAAAAGGAAATATCGTCAGATGAAATCTGGAAAGAAGCTTTCTGCGAAACTGCTTAGTGTTCTGTTAATTCATCTCACAGAGTTACATGTGTATTTCGAGGATCTCTTTGCTAGCCCTATTTCTGTGGAATCTGAGAACAGATATTTCGGATCCCTTCGAAGACTATAGGGCCAAAGGAAATATCCTCCGATAACAAAGAGAAAGAAGCTTTCTGAGAAACTTCTTTGTGTTCTGTGAAATCATCTCACAGAGTTACAGCTTTCCCCTCAAGAAGCCTTTCGCTAAGACAGTTCTTGTGGAATTGGCAAAGTGATTTTTGGAAGCCCATAGAGGGCTATGGGGAAAAAGGAAATATCGTCAGATGAAATCTGGAAAGAAGCTCTCTGAGAAACTGCTTAGTGTTCTGTGAATTCATCTCACAGAGATACATGTGTATTTCGAGGATCTCTTTGCTAGCCCTATTTCTGTGGAATCTGAGAACAGATATTTCGGATCCCTTTGAAGACTATAGGGCCTAAGGAAATATCCTCCGATAACAAAGAGAAAGAAGCTTTCTGAGAAACTTCTTTGTGTTCTGTGAAATCATCTCACAGAGTTACAGCTTTCCCCTCAAGAAGCCTTTCGCTAAGACAGTTCTTGTGGAATTGGCAAAGTGATTTTTGGAAGCCCATAGAGGGCTATGGGGAAAAAGGAAATATCGTCAGATGAAATCTGGAAAGAAGCTCTCTGAGAAACTGCTTAGTGTTCTGTGAATTCATCTCACAGAGATACATGTGTATTTCGAGGATCTCTTTGCTAGCCCTATTTCTGTGGAATCTGAGAACAGATATTTCGGATCCCTTTGAAGACTATAGGGCCTAAGGAAATATCCTCCGATAACAAAGAGAAAGAAGCTTTCTGAGAAACTTCTTTGTGTTCTGTGAAATCATCTCACAGAGTTACAGCTTTCCCCTCAAGAAGCCTTTCGCTAAGACAGTTCTTGTGGAATTGGCAAAGTGATATTTGGAAGCCCATAGAGGGCTTTGGGGAAAAAGGACATATCCTCAGATGAAATCTGGAAAGAAGCTTTCTGAGAAACTGCTTAGTGTTCTGTTAATTCATCTCACAGAATTACATGTGTATTTCGAGGATCTCTTTGCTAGCCCTATTTCTGTGGAATCTGAGAACAGATATTGCGGATCCCTTTGAAGACTATAGGGCCAAAGGAAATATCCTCCGATAACAAAGAGAAACAAGCTTTCTGAGAAACTTCTTTGTGTTCTGTGAAATCATCTCACAGAGTTACAGCTTTCCCCTCAAGAAGCCTTTCGCTAAGACAGTTCTTGTGGAATTGGCAAAGTGATATTTGGAAGCCCTTAGAGGGCTATGGTGAAAAAGGAAATATCCTCAGATGAAATATGGAAAGAAGCTTTCTGTGAAACTGCTTAATGTTCTGTGAATTCATCTCACAGAGTTACATGTGTATTTCGAGGATCTCTTTGCTAGCCCTATTTCTGTGGAAACTGAGAAAAGATATTTCGGATCCCTTTGAAGAGTATAGGGCCAAAGGAAAAATCCTCCGATAACAAAGAGAAAGAAGCTTTCTGAGAAACTTCTTTGTGTTCTGTGAAATCATCTCTCAGAGTTACAGCTTTCCCCTCAAGAAGCCTTTCGCTAAGACAGTTCTTGTGGAATTGGCAAAGTGATATTTGGAATCCCATAGAGGGCTATGGTGAAAAAGGAAATATCGTCAGATGAAATCTGGAAAGAAGCTTTCTGAGAAACTGCTTAGTGTTCTGTTAATTCATCTCACAGAGTTACTTGTGTATTTCGAGGATCTCTTTGCTAGCCCTATTTCTGTGCAATATGAGAACAGATATTTCGGATCCCTTTGAAGACTATAGGGCCAAAGGAAATATCCTGCGATAAAAAAGAGAAAGAAGCTTTCTGAGAAACTTCTCTGTGTTCTGTGAAATCATCTCACAGAGTTACAGCTTTCCCCTCAAGAAGCCTTTCGCTAAGACAGTTCTTGTGGAATTTGAAAAGTGATATTTGGAAGCCCATAGAAGGCTATGGTGAAAAAGGAAATATCGTCAGATGAAATCTGGAAAGAAGCTTTCTGCGAAACTGCTTAGTGTTCTGTTAATTCATCTCACAGAGTTACATGTGTATTTCGAGGATCTCTTTGCTAGCCCTATTTCTGTGGAATCTGAGAACAGATATTTCGGATCCCTTCGAAGACTATAGGGCCAAAGGAAATATCCTCCGATAACAAAGAGAAAGAAGCTTTCTGAGAAACTTCTTTGTGTTCTGTGAAATCATCTCACAGAGTTACAGCTTTCCCCTCAAGAAGCCTTTCGCTAAGACAGTTCTTGTGGAATTGGCAAAGTGATATTTGGAAGCCCTTAGAGGGCTATGGTGAAAAAGGAAATATCCTCAGATGAAATCTGGAAAGAAGCTTTCTGAGAAACTGCTTAGTGTTCTGTTAATTCATCTCACAGAGTTACATGTGTATTTCGAGGATGTCTTTGCTAGCTCTATTTCTGTGGAATCTGAGAACAGATATTTCGGATCCCTTTGATGACTATAGGGCCAAAGGAAATATCCTCCGATATCAAAGAGAAAGAAGCTTTCTGAGAAACTTCTTTGTGTTCTGTGTAATCATCTCACAGAGTTACAGCTTTCCCCTCAAGAAGCCTTTCGCTAAGACAGTTCTTGTGGAATTGGCAAAGTGATATTTGGAAGCCCATAGAGGGCTATGGTGAAAAAGGAAATATCGTCAGATGAAATCTGGAAAGAAGCTTTCTGCGAAACTGCTTAGTGTCCTGTAAATTCATCTCACAGAGTTCCATGTGCATTTCGAGGGTCTGTTTGATAGCTCTATTTCTGTGGAATCTGAGAACAGATATTTCGGATCACTTTGAAGACTATAGGGCCAAAGGAAATATCCTCCGATAACAAAGAGAAAGAAGCTTTCTGAGAAACTTATTTGTGTTCTGTGAAATCATCTCACGGAGTTACAGCTTTCCCCTCAAGAAGCCTTTCGCTAAGACAGTTCTTGTGGAATTGGCAAAGTGATATTTGGAAGCCCATAGAGGGCTATGGTGAAAAAGGTAATATCCTCAGATGAAATCTGGAAAGAAGCTTTCTGCGAAACTGCTTAGTGTTCTGTTAATTCATCTCACAGAGTTACATGTGTATTTCGAGGATGTCTTTGCTAGCTCTATTTCTGTGGAATCTGAGAACAGATATTTCGGATCCCTTTGATGACTATAGGGCCAAAGGAAATATCCTCCGATATCAAAGAGAAA
The DNA here is from genome assembly GCF_043159975.1 of Macaca nemestrina. NCBI lineage: Eukaryota > Metazoa > Chordata > Mammalia > Primates > Cercopithecidae > Macaca > Macaca nemestrina. Next base: position 32,061,172 of record NC_092135.1, on the reverse strand, counting down.
GAAGCTTTCTGAGAAACTTCTTTGTGTTCTGTGTAATCATCTCACAGAGTTACAGCTTTCCCCTCAAGAAGCCTTTCGCTAAGACAGTTCTTGTGGAATTGGCAAAGTGATATTTGGAAGCCCATAGAGGGCTATGGTGAAAAAGGAAATATCGTCAGATGAAATCTGGAAAGAAGCTTTCTGCGAAACTGCTTAGTGTCCTGTAAATTCATCTCACAGAGTTCCATGTGCATTTCGAGGGTCTGTTTGATAGCTCTATTTCTGTGGAATCTGAGAACAGATATTTCGGATCACTTTGAAGACTATAGGGCCAAAGGAAATATCCTCCGATAACAAAGAGAAAGAAGCTTTCTGAGAAACTTATTTGTGTTCTGTGAAATCATCTCACGGAGTTACAGCTTTCCCCTCAAGAAGCCTTTCGCTAAGACAGTTCTTGTGGAATTGGCAAAGTGATATTTGGAAGCCCATAGAGGGCTATGGTGAAAAAGGTAATATCCTCAGATGAAATCTGGAAAGAAGCTTTCTGCGAAACTGCTTAGTGTTCTGTTAATTCATCTCACAGAGTTACATGTGTATTTCGAGGATCTCTTTGCTAACCCTATTTCTGTGGAAACTGAGAACAGATATTTCGGATCCCTTGGAAGACTATAGGGCCAAAGGAAATATCCTCGGATAACAAAGAGAAAGAAGCTTTCTGAGAAACTTCTTTGTGTTCTGTGAAATCATCTCACAGAGTTACAGCTTTCCCCTCAAGAAGCCTTTCGCTAAGACAGTTTTTGTGGAATTGGCAAAGTGATATTTGGAAGTCCATAGAGGGCTATGGTGAAAAAGGAAATATCCTCAGATGAAATCTGGAATGAAGCTTTCTGAGAAACTGCTTAGTGTTCTGTTAATTCATCTCACAGAGTTACATGTGTATTTCGAGGATCTCTTTGCTAGCCCTATTTCTGTGGAATCTGAGAACAGATATTTCGGATCCCTTTGAAGACTATAGGGCCAAAGGAAATATCCTCCGATAACAAAAAGAAAGAATCTTTCTGAGAAACTTCTTTGTGTTCTGTGAAATCATCTCACAGAGTTACAGCTTTCCCCTAAAGAAGCCTTTCGCTAAGACAGTTCTTGTGGAATTGGCAAAGTGATATTTGGAAGCCCATAGAGGGCTATGGGGAAAAAGGAAATATCGTCAGATGAAATCTGGAAAGAAGGTCTCTGAGAAACTGCTTAGTGTTCTGTGAATTCATCTCACAGAGATACATGTGTATTTCGAGGATCTCTTTGCTAGCCCTATTTCTGTGGAATCTGAGAACAGATATTTCGGATCCCTTTGAAGACTATAGGGCCTAAGGAAATATCCTCCGATAACAAAGAGAAAGAAGCTTTCTGAGAAACTTCTTTGTGTTCTGTGAAATCCTCTCACAGAGTTACAGCTTTCCCCTCAAGAAGCCTTTCGCTAAGACAGTTCTTGTGGAATTGGCAAAGTGATATTTGGAAGCCCATAGAAGGCTTTGGGGAAAAAGGACATATCCTCAGATGAAATCTGGAAAGAAGCTTTCTGAGAAACTGCTTAGTGTTCTGTTAATTCATCTCACAGAATTACATGTGTATTTCGAGGATCTCTTTGCTAGCCCTATTTCTGTGGAATCTGAGAACAGATATTTCGGATCCCTTTGAAGACTATAGGGCCAAAGGAAATATCCTCCGATAACAAAGAGAAAGAAGCTTTCTGAGAAACTCTTTGTGTTCTGTGAAATCATCTCACAGACTTACAGCTTTCCCCTCAGTAAGCCTTTCGCTAGGACAGTTCTTGTAGAATTGGCAAAGTGATATTTGGAAGCCCATAGAGGGCTATGGTGAAAAAGGAAATATCCTCAGATGAAATATGGAAAGAAGCTTTCTGAGAAACTGCTTAGTGTTCTGTGAATTCACCTCACAGAGTTACATGTGTATTTCGAGGATCTCTTTGCTAGCCCTATTTCTGTGGAAACTGAGAAAAGATATTTCGGATCCCTTTGAAGACTATAGGGCCAAAGGAAAAATCCTCCGATAACAAAGAGAAAGAAGCTTTCTGAGAAACTTCTTTGTGTTCTGTGAAATCATCTCACAGAGTTACAGCTTTCCCGTCAAGAAGCCTTTCGCTAAGACAGTTCTTGTGGAATTGGCAAAGTGATATTTGGAATCCCCTAGAGGGCTATGGTGAAAAAGGAAATATCGTCAGATGAAATCTGGAAAGAAGCTTTCTGCGAAACTGCTTAGTGTTCTGTGAATTCATCTCACAGAGTTACATGTATATTTCGAGGATCTCATTGCTAGTCCTATTTCTGTGGATTCTGAAAGCAGATATTTCGGATCCCTTTGAAGACTATAGGGCCAAAGGAAATATCCTCTGATAACAAAGAGAAAGAAGCTTTCTGAGAAACTTCTTTGTGTTCTGTGAAATCATCTCACAGAGTTACAGCTTTCCCCTCAAGAAGCCTTTCGCTAAGACAGTTCTTGTGGAATTGGCAAAGTGATATTTGGAAGCCCATAGAGGGCTATGGGGAAAAAGAAAATATCGTCAGATGAAATCTGGAAAGAAGCTTTCTGAGAAACTGCTTAGTGTTCTGTGAATTCATCTCACAGAGTTACATGTGTATTTCGAGGATCTCTTTGCTAGCCCTATTATGTGGAATCTGAGAACAGATATTTCGGATCCCTTTGAAGACTATAGGGCCAAAGGAAATATCCTGCGATAACAAAGAGAAAGAAGCTTTCTGAGAAACTTCTTTGTGTTCTGTGTAATCATCTCACAGAGTTACAGCTTTCCCCTCAAGAAGCCTTTCGCTAAGACAGTTCTTGTGGAATTGGCAAAGTGATATTTGGAAGCCCATAGAAGGCTATGGTGAAAAAGGAAATATCGTCAGATGAAATCTGGAAAGAAGCTTTCTGCGAAACTGCTTAGTGTTCTGTTAATTCATCTCACAGAGTTACATGTGTATTTCGAGGATCTCTTTGCTATCCCTATTTCTGTGGAATCTGAGAACAGATATTTCGGATCCCTTCGAAGACTATAGGGCCAAAGGAAATATCCTCGGATAACAAAGAGAAAGAAGCTTTCTGACAAACTTCTTTGTGTTCTGTGAAATCATCTCACAGAGTTACAGCTTTCCCCTCAAGAAGCCTTCCGCTAAGACAGTTCTGGTGGAATTGGCAAAGTGATATTTGGAAGGCCATAGAGGGCTATGGTGAAAAAGAAAATATCGTCAGATGAAATCTGGAAAGAAGCTTTCTGAGAAACTGCTTAATGTTCTGTTAATTCATCTCACAGAGTTACATGTGTATTTCGAGGATCTCTTTTCTAGCCCTATTTCTGTGGAATCTGAGAACAGATATTTCGGATCCCTTTGAAGACTGTAGGGCCAAAGGAAATATCCTCCGATAACAAAGAGAAAGAAGCTTTCTGAGAAACTTCTTTGTGTTCTGTGTAATCATCTCACAGAGTTACAGCTTTCCCCTCAAGAAGCCTTTCGCTAAGACAGTTCTTGTGGAATTGGCAAAGTGATATTTGGAAGCCCATAGAGGGCTATGGTGAAAAAGGAAATATCGTCAGATGAAATCTGGAAAGAAGCTTTCTGAGAAACTGCTTAGTGTTCTGTTAATTCATCTCACAGAGTTACATATGTATTTCGAGGATCTCTTTGCTAGCCCTATTTCTGTGGAATCTGAGAACAGATATTTCGGATCCCTTTGAAGACTATAGGGCCAAAGGAAATATCCTCCGATAACAAAGAGAAAGAAGCTTTCTGAGAAACTTCTTTGTGTTCTGTGAAATCATCTCACAGAGTTACAGCTTTCCCCTCAAGAAGCCTTTCGCTAAGACAGTTCTTGTGGAATTGGCAAAGTGATATTTGGAAGCCCATAGAGGGCTATGGGGAAAAAGGAAATATCGTCAGATGAAATCTGGAAAGAAGCTTTCTGCGAAACTGCTTAGTGTTCTGTTAATTCATCTCACAGAGTTACATGAGTATTTCGAGGATCTCTTTGCTAGCTCTATTTCTGTGGAATCTGAGAACAGATATTTCGGATCCCTTTGAAGAATATAGGGCCAAAGGAAATATCCTCCGATAACAAAGAGAAAGAAGCTTTCTGAGAAACTTCTTTGTGTTCTGTGAAATCATCTCACAGAGTTACAGATTTCAACTCAAGAAGCCTTTCCTAAGACAGTTCTTGTGGAATAGGCAAAGTGATATTTGGAAGCCCAGAGAGGGCTATGTTGAAAAAGGAAATATCCTCAGATGAAATCTGGAAAGAAGCTTTCTGCGAAACTGCTTAGTGTTCTGTTAATTCATCTCACAGAGTTACATGTGTATTTCGAGGATCTCTTTGCTAGCCCTATTTCTGTGGAATCTGAGAACAGATATTTCGGATCCCTTGTAAGACTATAGGGCCAAAGGAAATATCCTCGGATAACAAGGAGAAAGAAGCTTTCTGAGAAACTTCTTTGTGTTCTGTGAAATCATCTCACAGAGTTACAGCTTTCCCCTGAAGAAGCCTTTCTCTAAGACAGTTTTGTGGAATTGGCAAAGTGATATTTGGAAGCCCATAGAGGGCTATGGTAAAAAAGGAAATATCCTCAGATGAAATCTGGAAAGAAGCTTTCTGAGAAACTGCTTAGTGTTCTGTTAATTCATCTCACAGAGTTACATGTGTATTTCGAGGATCTCTTTGCTAGCCCTATTTCTGTGCAATATGAGAACAGATATTTCGGATCCCTTTGAAGACTATAGGGCCAAAGGAAATATCCTGCGATAACAAAGAGAAAGAAGCTTTCTGAGAAACTTCTTTGTGTTCTGTGAAATCATCTCACAGAGTTACAGCTTTCCCCTCAAGAAGCCTTTCGCTAAGACAGTTCTTGTGGAATTTGAAAAGTGATATTTGGAAGCCCATAGAAGGCTATGGTGAAAAAGGAAATATCGTCAGATGAAATCTGGAAAGAAGCTTTCTGCGAAACTGCTTAGTGTTCTGTTAATTCATCTCACAGAGTTACATGTGTATTTCGAGGATCTCTTTGCTAGCCCTATTTCTGTGGAATCTGAGAACAGATATTTCGGATCCCTTCGAAGACTATAGGGCCAAAGGAAATATCCTCAGATAACAAAGAGAAAGAAGCTTTCTGAGAAACTTCTTTGTGTTCTGTGAAATCATCTCACAGAGTTACAGCTTTCCCCTAAAGAAGCCTTTCGCTAAGACAGTTCTTGTGGAATTGGCAAAGTGATATTTGGAAGCCCTTAGAGGGCTATGGTGAAAAAGGAAATATCCTCAGATGAAATCTGGAAAGAAGCTTTCTGAGAAACTGCTTAGTGTTCTGTGAATTCATCTCACAGAGTTCCATGTGTATTTCCTGGATCTCTTTGCTAGCCCTATTTCTGTGGAATCTGAGAACAGATATTTCGGATCCCTTTGAAGACTATAGGGCCAAAGGAAATATCCTCTGATAACTAAGAGAAAGAAGCTTTCTGAGAAACTTCTTTGTGTTCTGTGAAATCATCTCACAAAGTTACAGCTTTCCCCTCAAGAAGCCTTTCACTAAGACAGTTCTTGTGGAATTGGCAAAGTGATATTTGGAAGCCCATAGAGGGCTATGGGGAAAAAGGAAATATCGTCAGATGAAATCTGGAAAGAAGCTCTCTGAGAAACTGCTTAGTGTTCTGTGAATTCATCTCACAGAGTTACATGTGTATTTCGAGGATCTCTTTGCTAGCCCTATTTCTGTGGAATCTGAGAACAGATATTTCGGATCACTTTGAAGACTATAGGGCCTAAGGAAATATCCTCCGATAACAAAGAGAAAGAAGCTTTCTGAGAAACTTCTTTGTGTTCTGTGAAATCATCTCACAGAGTTACAGCTTTCCCCTCAAGAAGCCTTTCGCTAAGACAGTTCTTGTGGAATTGGCAAAGTGATATTTGGAAGCCCATAGAGGGCTATGGTGAAAATGGAAATATCCTCAGATGAAATCTGGAAAGAAGCTTTCTGAGAAACCTGCTTAGTGTTCTGTTAATTCATCTCACAGAGTTACATGTGTATTTCGAGGATCTCTTTGCTAACCCTATTTCTGTGGAAACTGAGAGCAGATATTTCGGATCCCTTGGAAGACTATAGGGCCAAAGGAAATATCCTCGGATAACAAAGAGAAAGAAGCTTTCTGAGAAACTTCTTTGTGTTCTGTGAAATCAACTCACAGAGTTACAGCTTTCCCCTCAAGAAGCCTTTCGCTAAGACAGTTCTTGTGGAATTGGCAAAGTGATATTTGGAAGTCCATAGAGGGCTATGGTGAAAAAGGAAATATCCTCAGATGAAATCTGGAATGAAGCTTTCTGAGAAACTGCTTAGTGTTCTGTTAATTCATCTCACAGAGTTACATGTGTATTTCGAGGATCTCTTTGCTAGCCCTATTTCTGTGGAATCTGAGAACAGATATTTCGGATCCCTTTGAAGACTATAGGGCCAAAGGAAATATCCTCCGATAACAAAGAGAAAGAATCTTTCTGAGAAACTTCTTTGTGTTCTGTGAAATCATCTCACAGAGTTACAGCTTTCCCCTCAAGAAGCCTTTCGCTAAGACAGTTCTTGTGGAATTGGCAAAGTGATTTTTGGAAGCCCATAGAGGGCTATGGGGAAAAAGGAAATATCGTCAGATGAAATCTGGAAAGAAGCTCTCTGAGAAACTGCTTAGTGTTCTGTGAATTCATCTCACAGAGATACATGTGTATTTCGAGGATCTCTTTGCTAGCCCTATTTCTGTGGAATCTGAGAACAGATATTTCGGATCCCTTTGAAGACTATAGGGCCTAAGGAAATATCCTCCGATAACAAAGAGAAAGAAGCTTTCTGAGAAACTTCTTTGTGTTCTGTGAAATCATCTCACAGAGTTACAGCTTTCCCCTCAAGAAGCCTTTCGCTAAGACAGTTCTTGTGGAATTGGCAAAGTGATATTTGGAAGCCCATAGAGGGCTTTGGAGAAAAAGGACATATCCTCAGATGAAATCTGGAAAGAAGCTTTCTGAGAAACTGCTTAGTGTTCTGTTAATTCATCTCACAGAATTACATGTGTATTTCGAGGATCTCTTTGCTAGCCCTATTTCTGTGGATTCTGAGAACAGATATTGCGGATCCCTTTGAAGACTATAGGGCCAAAGGAAATATCCTCCGATAACAAAGAGAAACAAGCTTTCTGAGAAACTTCTTTGTGTTCTGTGAAATCATCTCACAGAGTTACAGCTTTCCCCTCAAGAAGCCTTTCGCTAAGACAGTTCTTGTGGAATTGGCAAAGTGATATTTGGAAGCCCATAGAGGGCTATGGTGAAAAAGGAAATATCCTCAGATGAAATATGGAAAGAAGCTTTCTGTGAAACTGCTTAATGTTCTGTGAATTCATCTCACAGAGTTACATGTGTATTTCGAGGATCTCTTTGCTAGCCCTATTTCTGTGGAATCTGAGAACAGATATTTCGGATCCCTTTGAAGACTATAGGGCCAAAGGAAAAATCCTCCGATAACAAAGAGAAAGAAGCTTTCTGAGAAACTTCTTTGTGTTCTGTGAAATCATCTCTCAGAGTTACAGCTTTCCCCTCAAGAAGCCTTTCGCTAAGACAGTTCTTGTGGAATTGGCAAAGTGATATTTGGAAGCCCATAGAGGGCTATGGTGAAAAAGGAAATATCGTCAGATGAAATCTGGAAAGAAGCTTTCTGAGAAACTGCTTAGTGTTCTGTTAATTCATCTCACAGAGTTACTTGTGTATTTCGAGGATCTCTTTGCTAGCCCTATTTCTGTGCAATATGAGAACAGATATTTCGGATCCCTTTGAAGACTATAGGGCCAAAGGAAATATCCTGCGATAAAAAAGAGAAAGAAGCTTTCTGAGAAACTTCTCTGTGTTCTGTGAAATCATCTCACAGAGTTACAGCTTTCCCCTCAAGAAGCCTTTCGCTAAGACAGTTCTTGTGGAATTTGAAAAGTGATATTTGGAAGCCCATAGAAGGCTATGGTGAAAAAGGAAATATCGTCAGATGAAATCTGGAAAGAAGCTTTCTGCGAAACTGCTTAGTGTTCTGTTAATTCATCTCACAGAGTTACATGTGTATTTCGAGGATCTCTTTGCTAGCCCTATTTCTGTGGAATCTGAGAACAGATATTTCGGATCCCTTCGAAGACTATAGGGCCAAAGGAAATATCCTCCGATAACAAAGAGAAAGAAGCTTTCTTAGAAACTTCTTTGTGTTCTGTGAAATCATCTCACAGAGTTACAGCTTTCCCCTCAAGAAGCCTTTCGCTAAGACAGTTCTTGTGGAATTGGCAAAGTGATATTTGGAAGCCCTTAGAGGGCTATGGTGAAAAAGGAAATATCCTCAGATGAAATCTGGAAAGAAGCTTTCTGAGAAACTGCTTAGTGTTCTGTTAATTCATCTCACAGAGTTCCATGTGTATTTCGAGGATCTCTTTGCTAGCTCTATTTCTGTGGAATCTGAGAACAGATATTTCGGATCCCTTTGAAGACTATAGGGCCAAAGGAAATATCCTCCGATATCAAAGAGAAAGAAGCTTTCTGAGAAACTTCTTTGTGTTCTGTGTAATCATCTCACAGAGTTACAGCTTTCCCCTCAAGAAGCCTTTCGCTAAGACAGTTCTTGTGGAATTGGCAAAGTGATATTTGGAAGCCCATAGAGGGCTATGGGGAAAAAGAAAATATCGTCAGATGAAATCTGGAAAGAAGCTTTATGAGAAACTGCTTAGTGTTCTGTGAATTCATCTCACAGAGTTACATGTGTATTTCGAGGATCTCTTTGCTAGCCCTATTATGTGGAATCTGAGAACAGATATTTCGGATCCCTTTGAAGACTATAGGGCCAAAGGAAATATCCTCCGATAACAAAGAGAAAGAAGCTTTCTGAGAAACTTCTTTGTGTTCTGTGTAATCATCTCACAGAGTTACAGCTTTCCCCTCAAGAAGCCTTTCGCTAAGACAGTTCTTGTGGAATTGGCAAAGTGATATTTGGAAGCCCATAGAAGGCTATGGTGAAAAAGGAAATATCGTCAGATGAAATCTGGAAAGAAGCTTTCTGCGAAACTGCTTATTGTTCTGTTAATTCATCTCACAGAGTTACATGTGTATTTCGAGGATCTCTTTGATATCCCTATTTCTGTGGAATCTGAGAACAGATATTTCGGATCCCTTCGAAGACTATAGGGCCAACGGAAATATCCTCGGATATCAAAGAGAAAGAAGCTTTCTGACAAACTTCTTTGTGTTCTGTGAAATCATCTCACAGAGTTACAGCTTTCCCCTCAAGTAGCCTTTCGCTAAGACAGTTCTTGTGGAATTGGCAAAGTGATATTTGGAAGCCCATAGAGGGCTATGGTGAAAAAGGAAATATCGTCAGATGAAATCTGGAAAGAAGCTTTCTGAGAAACTGCTTAGTGTTCTGTTAATTCATCTCACAGAGTTACTTGTGTATTTCGAGGATCTCTTTGCTAGCCCTATTTCTGTGCAATATGAGAACAGATATTTCGGATCCCTTTGAAGACTATAGGGCCAAAGGAAATATCCTGCGATAAAAAAGAGAAAGAAGCTTTCTGAGAAACTTCTCTGTGTTCTGTGAAATCATCTCACAGAGTTACAGCTTTCCCCTCAAGAAGCCTTTCGCTAAGACAGTTCTTGTGGAATTTGAAAAGTGATATTTGGAAGCCCATAGAAGGCTATGGTGAAAAAGGAAATATCGTCAGATGAAATCTGGAAAGAAGCTTTCTGCGAAACTGCTTAGTGTTCTGTTAATTCATCTCACAGAGTTACATGTGTATTTCGAGGATCTCTTTGCTAGCCCTATTTCTGTGGAATCTGAGAACAGATATTTCGGATCCCTTCGAAGACTATAGGGCCAAAGGAAATATCCTCCGATAACAAAGAGAAAGAAGCTTTCTGAGAAACTTCTTTGTGTTCTGTGAAATCATCTCACAGAGTTACAGCTTTCCCCTCAAGAAGCCTTTCGCTAAGACAGTTCTTGTGGAATTGGCAAAGTGATATTTGGAAGCCCTTAGAGGGCTATGGTGAAAAAGGAAATATCCTCAGATGAAATCTGGAAAGAAGCTTTCTGAGAAACTGCTTAGTGTTCTGTTAATTCATCTCACAGAGTTACATGTGTATTTCGAGGATCTCTTTGCTAGCTCTATTTCAGTGGAATCTGAGAACAGATATTTCGGATCCCTTTGAAGACTATAGGGCCAAAGGAAATATCCTCCGATAACAAAGAGAAAGAAGCTTTCTCAGAAACTTCTTTGTGTTCTGTGTAATCATCTCACAGAGTTACAGGTTTCCCCTCAAGAAGCCTTTCGCTAAGACAGTTCTTGTGGAATTGGCAAAGTGATATTTGGAAGCCCATAGAGGGCTATGGTGAAAAAGGAAATATCGTCAGATGAAATCTGGAAAGAAGCTTTCTGCGAAACTGCTTAGTGTCCTGTAAATTCATCTCACAGAGTTCCATGTGCATTTCGAGGGTCTGTTTGATAGCTCTATTTCTGTGGAATCTGAGAACAGATATTTCGGATCACTTTGAAGACTATAGGGCCAAAGGAAATATCCTCCGATAACAAAGAGAAAGAAGCTTTCTGAGAAACTTATTTGTGTTCTGTGAAATCATCTCACGGAGTTACAGCTTTCCCCTCAAGAAGCCTTTCGCTAAGACAGTTCTTGTGGAATTGGCAAAGTGATATTTGGAAGCCCATAGAGGGCTATGGTGAAAAAGGTAATATCGTCAGATGAAATCTGAAAAGAAGCTTTCTGCGAAACTGCTTAGTGTTCTGTTAATTCATCTCACAGAGTTACATGTGTATTTCGAGGATCTCTTTGCTAACCCTATTTCTGTGGAAACTGAGAACAGATATTTCGGATCCCTTGGAAGACTATAGGGCCAAAGGAAATATCCTCGGATAACAAAGAGAAAGAAGCTTTCTGAGAAACTTCTTTGTGTTCTGTGAAATCATCTCACAGAGTTACAGCTTTCCCCTCAAGAAGCCTTTCGCTAAGACAGTTTTTGTGGAATTGGCAAAGTGATATTTGGAAGTCCATAGAGGGCTATGGTGAAAAAGGAAATATCCTCAGATGAAATCTGGAATGAAGCTTTCTGAGAAACTGCTTAGTGTTCTGTTAATTCATCTCACAGAGTTACATGTGTATTTCGAGGATCTCTTTGCTAGCCCTATTTCTGTGGAATCTGAGAACAGATATTTCGGATCCCTTTGAAGACTATAGGGCCAAAGGAAATATCCTCCGATAACAAAAAGAAAGAATCTTTCTGAGAAACTTCTTTGTGTTCTGTGAAATCATCTCACAGAGTTACAGCTTTCCCCTCAAGAAGCCTTTCGCTAAGACAGTTCTTGTGGAATTGGCAAAGTGATATTTGGAAGCCCATAGAGGGCTATGGGGAAAAAGGAAATATCGTCAGATGAAATCTGGAAAGAAGCTCTCTGAGAAACTGCTTAGTGTTCTGTGAATTCATCTCACAGAGATACATGTGTATTTCGAGGATCTCTTTGCTAGCCCTATTTCTGTGGAATCTGAGAACAGATATTTCGGATCCCTTTGAAGACTATAGGGCCTAAGGAAATATCCTCCGATAACAAAGAGAAAGAAGCTTTCTGAGAAACTTCTTTGTGTTCTGTGAAATCCTCTCACAGAGTTACAGCTTTCCCCTCAAGAAGCCTTTCGCTAAGACAGTTCTTGTGGAATTGGCAAAGTGATATTTGGAAGCCCATAGAAGGCTTTGGGGAAAAAGGACATATCCTCAGATGAAATCTGGAAAGAAGCTTTCTGAGAAACTGCTTAGTGTTCTGTTAATTCATCTCACAGAATTACATGTGTATTTCGAGGATCTCTTTGCTAGCCCTATTTCTGTGGAATCTGAGAACAGATATTTCGGATCCCTTTGAAGACTATAGGGCCAAAGGAAATATCCTCCGATAACAAAGAGAAAGAAGCTTTCTGAGAAACTTCTTTGTGTTCTGTGAAATCATCTCACAGACTTACAACTTTCCCCTCAGTAAGCCTTTCGCTAGGACAGTTCTTGTGGAATTGGCAAAGTGATATTTGGAAGCCCATAGAGGGCTATGGTGAAAAAGGAAATATCCTCAGATGAAATCTGGAAAGAAGCTTTCTGAGAAACTGCTTAGTGTTCTGTAAATTCATCTCACAGAGTTACATGTGTATTTCGAGGATCTCTTTGCTAGCCCTATTTCTGTGGAATCTGAGAACAGATATTTCGGATCCCTTTGAGGACTATAAGGCCAAAGGAAATATCCTCCGATAACAAAGAGAAAGAAGCTTTCTGAGAAACTTCTTTGTGTTCTGTGAAATCATCTCACAGAGTTACAGCTTTCCCCTCAAGAAGCCTTTCGCTAAGACAGTTCTTGTGGAATTGGCAAAGTGATATTTGGAAGCCCATAGAGGGCTATGGTGAAAAAGGAAATATCCTCAGATGAAATCTGGAAAGAAGCTTTCTGCGAAACTGCTTAGTGTTCTGTTAATTCATCTCACAGAGTTACATGTGTATTTCGAGGATCTCTTTGCTAGCCCTATTTCTGTGCAATATGAGAACAGATATTTCGGATCCCTTTGAAGACTATAGGGCCAAAGGAAATATCCTGCGATAACAAAGAGAAAGAAGCTTTCTGAGAAACTTCTTTGTGTTCTGTGAAATCATCTCACAGAGTTACAGCTTTCCCCTCAAGAAGCCTTTCGCTAAGACAGTTCTTGTGGAATTTGAAAAGTGATATTTGGAAGCCCATAGAAGGCTATGGTGAAAAAGGAAATATCGTCAGATGAAATCTGGAAAGAAGCTTTCTGCGAAACTGCTTAGTGTTCTGTTAATTCATCTCACAGAGTTACATGTGTATTTCGAGGATCTCTTTGCTATCCCTATTTCTGTGGAATCTGAGAACAGATATTTCGGATCCCTTCGAAGACTATAGGACCAAAGGAAATATCCTCGGATAACAAAGAGAAAGAAGCTTTCTGACAAACTTCTTTGTGTTCTGTGAAATCATCTCACAGAGTTACAGCTTTCCCCTCAAGTAGCCTTTCGCTAAGACAGTTCTTGTGGAATTGGCAAAGTGATATTTGGAAGCCCATAGAGGGCTATGGTGAAAAAGGAAATATCCTCAGATGAAATATGGAAAGAAGCTTTCTGAGAAACTGCTTAGTGTTCTGTTAATTCTTCTCACAGAGTTACACGTGTATTTCGAGGATCTCTTTGCTAGCTCTATTTCTGTGGAATCTGAGAACAGATATTTCGGATCCCTTTGAAGACTATAGGGCCAAAGGAAATATCCTCCGATAACAAAGAGAAAGAAGCTTTCTGAGAAACTTCTTTGTGTTCTGTGAAATCATCTCACAGAGTTACAGCTTTCCCCTGAAGAAGCCTTTCGCTAAGACAGTTCTTGTGGAATTGGCAAAGTGATATTTGGAAGCCCATAGAGGGCTATGGTGAAAAAGGAAATATCCTCAGATGAAATCTGGAAAGAAGCTTTCTGAGAAACTGCTTAGTGTTCTGTGAATTCATCTCACAGAGTTACATGTGTATTTCGAGGATCTCTTTGCTAGCCCTATTTCTGTGCAATCTGAGAACAGATATTTCGGATCCCTTTGAAGACTATAGGGCCAAAGGAAATATCCTGCGATAACAAAGAGAAAGAAGCTTTCTGAGAAACTTCTTTGTGTTCTGAGAAATCATCTCACAGAGTTACAGCTTTCCCCTCAAGAAGCCTTTCGCTAAGACAGTTCTTGTGGAATTTGAAAAGTGATATTTGGAAGCCCATAGAAGGCTATGGTGAAAAAGGAAATATCGTCAGATGAAATCTGGAAAGAAGCTTTCTGCGAAACTGCTTAGTGTTCTGTTAATTCATCTCACAGAGTTACATGTGTATTTCGAGGATCTCTTTGTTATCCCATTTCTGTGGAATCTGAGAACAGATATTTCGGATCCCTTCGAAGACTATAGGGCCAAAGGAAATATCCTCGGATAACAAAGAGAAAGAAGCTTTCTGACAAACTTCTTTGTGTTCTGTGAAATCATCTCACAGAGTTACAGCTTTCCCCTCAAGTAGCCTTTCGCTAAGACAGTTCTTGTGGAATTGGCAAAGTGATATTTGGAAGCCCATAGAGGGCTATGGTGAAAAAGGAAATATCCTCAGATGAAATCTGGAAAGAAGCTTTCTGAGAAACTGCTTAGTGTTCTGTTAATTCTTCTCACAGAGTTACACGTGTATTTCGAGGATCTCTTTGCTAGCCCTATTTCAGTGGAATCTGAGAACACATATTTCGGATCCCTTTGAAGACTATAGGGCCAAAGGAAATATCCTCCGATAACAAAGAGAAAGAAGCTTTCTGAGAAACTTCTTTGTGTTCTGTGAAATCATCTCACAGAGTTACAGCTTTCCTCTCAAGAAGCCTTTCGCTAAGAGAGTTCTTGTGGAATTGGCAAAGTGATATTTGGAAGCCCATAGAGGGCTATGGTGAAAAAGGAAATTTCGTCAGATGAAATCTGGAAAGAAGCTTTCTGCGAAACTGCTTAGTGTTCTGTTAATTCATCTCACAGAGTTACATGTGTATTTCGAGGATCTCTTTGCTAGCTCTATTTCTGTGGAATCTGAGAACAGATATTTCGGATCCCTTTGAAGACTATAGGGCCAAAGGAAATATCCTCCGATAACAAAGAGAAAGAAGCTTTCTGAGAAACTTCTTTGTGTTCTGTGAAATCATCTCACAGAGTTACAGCTTTCCCCTCAAGAAGCCTTTCGCTAAGACAGTTCTTGTGGAATTGGCAAAGTGATATTTGGAAGCCCTTAGAGGGTTATGGTGAAAAAGGAAATATCCTCAGATGAAATCTGGAAAGAAGCTTTCTGAGAAACTGCTTAGTGTTCTGTGAATTCATCTCACAGAGTTACATGTGTATTTCGAGAATCTCTTTGCTAGCCCTATTTCTGTGGAAACTGAGAAAAGATATTTCGGATCCCTTTGAAGACTATAGGGCCAAAGGAAAAATCCTCCGATAACAAAGAGAAAGAAGCTTTCTGAGAAACTTCTTTGTGTTCTGTGAAATCATCTCACAGAGTTACAGCTTTCCCCTCAAGAAGCCTTTCGCTAAGACAGTTCTTGTGGAATTGGCAAAGTGATATTTGGAAGCCCATAGAGGGCTATGGTGAAAAAGGAAATATCGTCAGATGAAATCTGGAAAGAAGCTTTCTGCGAAACTGCTTAGTGTTCTGTTAATTCATCTCACAGAGTTACATGTGTATTTCGAGGATCTCTTTGCTATCCCTATTTCTGTGGAATCTGAGAACAGATATTTCGGATCCCTTCGAAGACTATAGGGCCAAAGGAAATATCCTCGGATAACAAAGAGAAAAAAGCTTTCTGAGAAACTTCTTTGTGTTCTGTGAAATCATCTCACAGAGTTACAGCTTTCCCCTCAAGTAGCCTTTCGCTAAGACAGTTCTTGTGGTATTGGCAAAGTGATATTTGGAAGCCCATAGAGGTATATGGTGAAAAAGGAAATATCCTCAGATGAAATCTGGAAAGAAGCTTTCTGAGAAACTGCTTAGTGTTCTGTTAATTCATCTCACAGTGTTACACGTGTATTTCGAGGATCTCTTTGCTAGCCCAATTTCTGTGGAATCTGAGAACACATATTTCGGATCCCTTTGAAGACTATAGGGCCAAAGGAAATATCCTCCGATAACAAAGAGAAAGAAGCTTTCTGAGAAACTTCTTTGTGTTCTGTGAAATCATCTCACAGAGTTACAGCTTTCCTCTCAAGAAGCCTTTCGCTAAGACAGTTCTTGTGGAATTGGCAAAGTGATATTTGGAAGCCCATAGAGGGCTATGGTGAAAAAGGAAATATCGTCAGATGAAATCTGGAAAGAAGCTTTCTGCGAAACTGCTTAGTGTTCTGTTAATTCATCTCACAGAGTTACATGTGTATTTCGAGGATCTCTTTGCTAGCTCTATTTCTGTGGTTTCTGAGAAGAGATATTTCGGATCCCTTTGAAGACTATAGGGCCAAAGGAAATATCCTCCGATAACAAAGAGAAAGAAGCTTTCTGAGAAACTTCTTTGTGTTCTGTGAAATCATCTCCCAGAGTTACAGCTTTCCCCGCAAGAAGCCTTTCGCTAAGACAGTTCTTTTGGAATTGGCAAAGTGATATTTGGAAGCCCTTAGAGGGTTATGGTGAAAAAGGAAATATCCTCAGATGAAATCTGGAAAGAAGCTTTCTGCGAAACTGCTTAGTGTTCTGTGAATTCATCTCACAGAGTTACGTGTGTATTTCGAGAATCTCTTTGCTAGCCCTATTTCTGTGGAAACTGAGGAAAGATATTTCGGATCCCTTTGAAGACTATAGGGCCAAAGGAAAAATCCTTCGATAACAAAGAGAAAGAAGCTTTCTGAGAAACTTCTTTGTGTTCTGTGAAATCATCTCACAGAGTTACAGCTTTCCCCTCAAGAAGCCTTTCGCTAAGACAGTTCTTGTGGAATTGGCAAAGTGATATTTGGAAGCCCATAGAGGGCTATGGTGAAAAAGGAAATATCGTCAGATGAAATCTGGAAAGAAGCTTTCTGCGAAACTGCTTAGTGTTCTGTAAATTCATCTCACAGAGTTACATGTGTATTTCGAGGATCTCTTTGCTAGCTCTATTTCTGTGGAATCTGAGGACAGATATTTCGGATCCCTTTGAAGACTATAGGGCCATAGGAAATATCCTCCGATAACAAAGAGAAAGAAGCTTTCTGAGAAACTTCTTTGTGTTCTGTGAAATCATCTCACAGAGTTACAGCTTTCCCCTGAAGAAGCCTTTCGCTAAGACAGTTCTTGTGGAATTGGCAAAGTGATATTTGGAAGCCCATAGAGGGCTATGGTGAAAAAGGAAATATCGTCAGATGAAATCTGGAAAGCAGCTTTCTGCGAAACTGCTTAGTGTTCTGTTAATTCATCTCACAGAGTTACATGTGTATTTCGAGGATCTCTTTGCTAGCCCTATTTCTGTGGAATCTGGAACAGATATTTCGGATCCCTTTGAAGACTATAGGGCCAAAGGAAATATCCTCCGATAACAAAGAGAAAGAAGCTTTCTGAGAAACTTCTTTGTGTTCTGTGAAATCATCTCACAGAGTTACAGCTGTCCCCTCAAGTAGCCTTTCGCTAAGACAGTTCTTGTGGAATTGGCAAAGTGATATTTGGAAGCCCATAGAGGGCTATGGTGAAAAAGGAAATATCGTCAGATGAAATCTGGAAAGATGCTTACTGCGAAACTGCTTAGTGTCCTGTAAATTCCTCTCACAGAGTTCCATGTGCATTTCGAGGATCTGTTTGATAGCTCTATTTCTGTGGAATCTGAGAACAGATATTTCGGATCCCTTTGAAGACTATAGGGCCAAAGGAAATATCCTCCGATAACAAAGAGAAAGAAGCTTTCTGAGAAACTTCTTTGTGTTCTGTGAAATCATCTCACAGAGTTACAGCTTTCCCCTCAAGAAGCCTTTCGCTAAGACAGTTCTTGTGGAATTGGCAAAGTGATATTTGGAAGCCCATAGAGGGCTATGGGGAAAAAGGAAATATCCTCAGATGAAATCTGGAAAGAAGCTCTCTGAGAAACTGCTTAGTGTTCTGTGAATTCATCTCACAGAGATACATGTGTATTTCGAGGATCTCTTTGCTAGCCCTATTTCTGTGGAATCTAAGAACAGATATTTCGGATCACTTTGAAGACTATAGGTCCTAAGGAAATATCCTCCGATAACAAAGAGAAAGAAGCTTTCTGAGAAACTTCTTTGTGTTCTGTGAAATCCTCTCACAGAGTTACAGCTTTCCCCTCAAGAAGCCTTTCGCTAAGACAGTTCTTGTGGAATTGGCAAAGTGATATTTGGAAGCCCATAGAGGGCTATGGGGAAAAAGGACATATCCTCAGATGAAATCTGGAAAGAAGCTTTCTGAGAAACTGCTTAGTGTTCTGTGAATTCATCTCACAGAGTTACATATGTATTTCGAGGATCTCTTTGCTAGCCCTATTTCTGTGGAAACTGAGAAAAGATATTTCGGATCCCTTTTAAGACTATAGGGCCAAAGGAAAAATCCTCCGATAACAAAGAGAAAGAAGATTTCTGAGAAACTTCTTTGTGTTCTGTGAAATCATCTCACAGAATTACAGCTTTCCCCTCAAGAAGCCTTTCGCTAAGACAGTTCTTGTGGAATTGGCAAAGTGATATTTGGAATCCCATAGAGGGCTATGGTGAAAAAGAAAATATCGTCAGATGAAATCTGGAAAGGAGCTTTCTGAGAAACTGCTTAGTGTTCTGTGAATACATCTCACAGAGTTACATGTGTATTTCGAGGATCTCTTTGCTAGCCCTATTTCTGAGGAATCTGAGAACAGATATTTCGGATCCCTTTGAAGACTATAGGGCCAAAGGAAATATCCTCCGATAACAAAGAGAAAGAAGCTTTCTGAGAAACTTCTTTGTGTTCTGTGAAATCATCACACAGAGTTACAGCTTTCCCCTCAAGAAGCCTTTCGCTAAGACAGTTCTTGTGGAATTGGCAAAGTGATATTTGGAAGCCCATAGAGGGCTATGTTGAAAAAGGAAATATCGTCAGATGAAATCTGGAAAGAAGCTTTCTGCGAAACTGCTTAGTGTTCTGTTAATTCATCTCACAGAGTTACATGTGTATTTCGAGGATCTCTTTGCTAGCTCTATTTCTGTGGAATCTGAGAACAGATATTTCGGATCCCTTTGAAGACTATAGGGCCAAAGGAAATATCCTCCGATAACAAAGAGAAAGAAGCTTTCTGAGAAACTTCTTTGTGTTCTGTGAAATCATCTCACAGAGTTACAGCTTTCCCCTGAAGAAGCCTTTCGCTAAGACAGTTCTTGTGGAATTTGAAAACTGATATTTGGAAGCCCATAGAAGGCTATGGTGAAAAAGGAAATATCGTCAGATGAAATCTGGAAAGAAGCTTTCTGCGAAACTGCTTAGTGTTCTGTTAATTCATCTCACAGAGTTACATGTGTATTTCGAGGATCTCTTTGCTAGCCCTATTTCTGTGGAATCTGAGAACAGATATTTCGGATCCCTTCGAAGACTATAGGGCCAAAGGAAATATCCTCGGATAACAAAGAGAAAGAAGCTTTCTGAGAAACTTCTTT
The DNA here is from genome assembly GCF_043159975.1 of Macaca nemestrina. Taxonomy (NCBI): domain Eukaryota; kingdom Metazoa; phylum Chordata; class Mammalia; order Primates; family Cercopithecidae; genus Macaca; species Macaca nemestrina. The sequence continues at coordinate 32,041,947 of NC_092135.1, read as the reverse complement.
GTGTTCTGTGAAATCATCTCACAGAGTTACAGCTTTCCCCTCAAGAAGCCTTTCGCTAAGACAGTTCTTGTGGAATTGGCAAAGTGATATTTGGAAGCCCATAGAGGGCTATGGTGAAAAAGGAAATATCCTCAGATGAAATCTGGAAAGAAGCTTTCTGAGAGACTGCTTAGTGTTCTGTTAATTCATCTCACAGAGTTACACGGGTATTTCGAGGATCTCTTTGCTAGCCCTATTTCTGTGGAATCTGAGAACAGATATTTCGGATCCCTTTGAAGACTATAGGGCCAAAGGAAATATCCTGCGATAACAAAGAGAAAGAAGCTTTCTGAGAAACTTCTTGGTGTTCTGTGAAATCATCTCACAGAGTTACAGCTTTCCCCTCAAGAAGCCTTTCGCTAAGACAGTTCTTGTGGAATTGGCAAAGTGATATTTGGAAGCCCATAGAGGGCTATGGTGAAAAAGGAAATATCCTCAGATGAAATCTGGAATGAAGCTTTCTGAGAAACTGCTTAGTGTTCTGTTAATTCATCTGACAGAGTTACATGTGTATTTCGAGGATCTCTTTGCTAGCCCTATTTCTGTGGAATCTGAGAACAGATATTTCGGATCCCTTTGAAGACTATAGGGCCAAAGGAAATATCCTCCGATAACAAAGAGAAAGAAGCTTTCTGAGAAACTTCTTTGTGTTCTGTGAAATCATCTCACAGAGTTACAGCTTTCCCCTCAAGAAGCCTTTCGCTAAGACAGTTCTTGTGGAATTGGCAAAGTGATATTTGGAAGCTCATAGAGGGCTATGGTGAAAAAGGAAATATCGTCAGATGAAATCTGGAAAGAAGGTTTCTGAGAAACTGCTTAGTGTTCTGTTAATTCATCTCACAGGGTTACATGTGTATTTCGAGGATCTCTTTGCTAGCCCTATTTCTGTGGAATCTGAGAACGGATATTTCGGATCACTTTGAAGACTATAGGGCCAAAGGAAATATCCTCGGATAACAAAGAGAAAGAAGCTTTCTGAGAAACTTCTTTGTGTTCTGTGAAATCATCTCACAGAGTTACAGCTTTCCCCTCAAGAAGCCTTTCGCTAAGACAGTTCTTGTGGAATAGGCAAAGTGATATTTGGAAGCCCATAGAGGGCTATGGTGAAAAAGGAAATATCCTCAGATGAAATCTGGAAAGAAGCTTTCTGAGAAACTGCTTAGTGTTCTGTTAATTCATCTCACAGAGTTACATGTGTATTTCGAGGATCTCTTTGCAAGCCCTATTTCTGTGGAATCTGAGAAACGATATTTCGGATCCCTTTGAAGACTATAGGGCCAAAGGAAATATCCTCCGATTACAAAGAGAAAGAAGCTTTCTGAGAAACTTCTTTGTGTTCTGTGAAATCATCTCACAGAGTTACAGCTTTCCCCTGAATAAGCCTTTCGCTAAGGCAGTTCTTGTGGAATTGGCAAAGTGATATTTGGAAGCCCCTAGAGGGCTATGGTGAAAAATGAAATATCCTCAGATGAAATCTGGAAAGAAGATTTCTGCGAAAATGCTTAGTGTTCTGTAAATTCATCTCACAGAGTTCCATGTGTATTTCGAGGATCTGTTTGATAGCTCTATTTCTGTGGAATCTGAGAACAGATATTTCGGATCCCTTTGAAGACTATAGGGCCAAAGGAAATATCCTCCGATAACAAAGAGAAAGAAGCTTTCTGAGAAACTTCTTTGTGTTCTGTGAAATCATCTCACAGAGTTACAGCTTTCCCCTCAAGAAGCCTTTCGCTAAGACAGTTCTTGTGGAATTGGCAAAGTGATATTTGGAAGCCCATACAGGGCTATGGTGAAAATGGAAATATCGTCAGATGAAATCTGGAAAGAAGCTTTCTGCGAAACTGCTTAGTGTTCTTTGAATTCATCTCACAGAGTTACATGTGTATTTCGAGGATCTCTTTGCTAACCCTATTTCTGTGGAAACTGAGAACAGATATTTCGGATCCCTTGGAAGACTATAGGGACAAAGGAAATATCCTCCGATAACAAAGAGAAAGAAGCTTTCTGAGAAACTTCTTTGTGTTCTGTGAAATCATCTCACAGAGTTACAGCTTTCCCCTCAAGAAGCCTTTCGCTAAGACAGTTCTTGTGGAATTGGAAAAGTGATATTTGGAAGCCCATAGAGGGCTATGGTGAAAAAGGAAATATCCTCAGATGAAATCTGGAAAGAAGCTTTCTGAGAAACTGCTTAGTGTTCTGTTAATTCATCTCACAGAGTTACATGTGTATTTCGAGGATCTCTTTGCTAACCCTATTTCTGTGGAATCTGAGAACAGATATTTCGGATCCCATTGAAGACTATAGGGCCAAAGGAAATATCCTCCGATAACAAAGAGAAAGAAGCTTTCTGAGAAACTTCTTTGTGTTCTGTGAAATCATCTCACAGAGTTACAGCTTTCCCCTGAAGAAGCCTTTCGCTAAGACAGTTCTTGTGGAATTGGCAAAGTGATATTTGGAAGCCCATAGAGGGCTATGGTGAAAAAGGAAATATCGTCAGATGAAATCTGGAAAGAAGCTTTCTGCGAAACTGCTTAGTGTTCTGTTAATTCATCTCACAGAGTTACATGTGTATTCCGAGGATCTCTTTGCTAACCCTATTTCTGTGGAAACTGAGAACAGATATTTCGGATCCCGTGGAAAACTATAGGGCCAAAGGAAATATCCTCCGATAACAAAGAGAAAGAAGCTTTCTGAGAAACTTCTTTGTGTTCTGTGAAATCATCTCACAGAGTTACAGCTTTCCCCTCAAGAAGCCTTTCGCTAAGACAGTTCTTGTGGAATTGGCAAAGTGATATTTGGAAGCCCATAGAGGGCTATGGTGAAAAAGGAAATATCCTCAGATGAAATCTGGAAAGAAGATTTCTGAGAAACTGCTTAGTGTTCTGTTAATTCATCTCACAGAGTTACATGTGTATTTCGAGGATCTCTTTGCTAGCCCTATTTCTGTGGAATCTGAGAACAGATATTTCGGATCCCTTTGAAGACTATAGGGCCAAAGGAAATATCCTCCGATAACAAAGAGAAAGAAGCTTTCTGAGAAACTTCTTTGGGTTCTGTGAAATCATCTCACAGAGTTACAGCTTTCCCCTGAAGAAGCCTTTCGCTAAGACAGTTCTTGTGGAATTGGCAAAGTGATATATGGAAGCCCATAGAGGGCTATGGTGAAAAAGGAAATATCCTCAGATGAAATCTGGAAAGAAGCTTTCTGCGAAACTGCTTAGTGTTCTGGTAATTCATCTCACAGAGTTACATGTATATTTCGAGGATCTCTTTGCTAGCCCTATTTCTGTGGAATCTGAGAACAGATATTTCGGATCACTTCGAAGACTATAGGGCCAAAGGAAATATCCTCGGATAACAAAGAGAAAGAAGCTTTCTGAGAAACTTCTTTGTGTTCTGTGAAATCATCTCACAGAGTTACAGCTTTCCCCTCAAGAAGCCTTTCGCTAAGACAGTTCTTGTGGAATTGGCAAAGTGATATTTGGAAGCCCATAGAGGGCTATGGGGAAAAAGGAAATATCCTCAGATGAAATCTGGAAAGAAGCTTTCTGAGAAACTGCTTAGTGTTCTGTTAATTCATCTCACATAGTTACATGGGTATTTCGAGGATCTCTTTGCTAGCCCTATTTCTGAGGAATCTGAGAACAGATATTTCGGATCCCTTTAAAGACTATAGGGCCAAAGGAAATATCCTCCGATAACAAAGAGAAAGAAGCTTTCTGAGAAACTTCTTTTTGTTCTGTGAAATCATCTCCCAGAGTTACACCTTTCCTCTCAAGAAGCCTTTTGCTAAGACAGTTCTTGTGGAATTGGCAAAGTGATATTTGGAGGCCCATAGAGGGCTATGGTGAAAAAGGAAATATCCTCAGATGAAATCTGGAAAGAAGCTTTCTGAGAAACTGCTTAGTGTTCTGTTAATTCATCTCACAGAGTTACACGGGTATTTCGAGGATCTCTTTGCTAGCCCTATTTCTGTGGAATCTGAGAACAGATATTTCGGATCCCTTTGAAGACTATAGGGCCAAAGGAAATATCCTGCGATAACAAAGAGAAAGAAGCTTTCTGAGAAACTTCTTTGTGTTCTGTGAAATCATCTCACAGAGTTACAGCTTTCCCCTCAAGAAGCCTTTCGCTAAGACAGTTCTTGTGGAATTGGCAAAGTGATATTTGGAAGCCCATAGAGGGCTATGGTGAAAAAGGAAATATCCTCAGATGAAATCTGGAATGAAGCTTTCTGAGAAACTGCTTAGTGTTCTGTTAATTCATCTGACAGAGTTACATGTGTATTTCGAGGATCTCTTTGCTAGCCCTATTTCTGTGGAATCTGAGAACAGATATTTCGGATCCCTTTGAAGACTATAGGGCCAAAGGAAATATCCTCCGATAACAAAGAGAAAGAAGCTTTCTGAGAAACTTCTTTGTGTTCTGTGAAATCATCTCACAGAGTTACAGCTTTCCCCTCAAGAAGCCTTTCGCTAAGACAGTTCTTGTGGAATTGGCAAAGTGATATTTGGAAGCTCATAGAGGGCTATGGTGAAAAAGGAAATATCGTCAGATGAAATCTGGAAAGAAGGTTTCTGAGAAACTGCTTAGTGTTCTGTTAATTCATCTCACAGGGTTACATGTGTATTTCGAGGATCTCTTTGCTAGCCCTATTTCTGTGGAATCTGAGAACGGATATTTCGGATCACTTTGAAGACTATAGGGCCAAAGGAAATATCCTCGGATAACAAAGAGAAAGAAGCTTTCTGAGAAACTTCTTTGTGTTCTGTGAAATCATCTCACAGAGTTACAGCTTTCCCCTCAAGAAGCCTTTCGCTAAGACAGTTCTTGTGGAATAGGCAAAGTGATATTTGGAAGCCCATAGAGGGCTATGGTGAAAAAGGAAATATCCTCAGATGAAATCTGGAAAGAAGCTTTCTGAGAAACTGCTTAGTGTTCTGTTAATTCATCTCACAGAGTTACATGTGTATTTCGAGGATCTCTTTGCAAGCCCTATTTCTGTGGAATCTGAGAGAAGATATTTCGGATCCCTTTGAAGACTATAGGGCCAAAGGAAATATCCTCCGATTACAAAGAGAAAGAAGCTTTCTGAGAAACTTCTTTGTGTTCTGTGAAATCATCTCACAGAGTTACAGCTTTCCCCTGAATAAGCCTTTCGCTAAGGCAGTTCTTGTGGAATTGGCAAAGTGATATTTGGAAGCCCCTAGAGGGCTATGGTGAAAAATGAAATATCCTCAGATGAAATCTGGAAAGAAGATTTCTGCGAAAATGCTTAGTGTTCTGTAAATTCATCTCACAGAGTTCCATGTGTATTTCGAGGATCTGTTTGATAGCTCTATTTCTGTGGAATCTGAGAACAGATATTTCGGATCCCTTTGAAGACTATAGGGCCAAAGGAAATATCCTCCGATAACAAAGAGAAAGAAGCTTTCTGAGAAACTTCTTTGTGTTCTGTGAAATCATCTCACAGAGTTACAGCTTTCCCCTCAAGAAGCCTTTCGCTAAGACAGTTCTTGTGGAATTGGCAAAGTGATATTTGGAAGCCCATACAGGGCTATGGTGAAAATGGAAATATCGTCAGATGAAATCTGGAAAGAAGCTTTCTGCGAAACTGCTTAGTGTTCTTTGAATTCATCTCACAGAGTTACATGTGTATTTCGAGGATCTCTTTGCTAACCCTATTTCTGTGGAAACTGAGAACAGATATTTCGGATCCCTTGGAAGACTATAGGGACAAAGGAAATATCCTCCGATAACAAAGAGAAAGAAGCTTTCTGAGAAACTTCTTTGTGTTCTGTGAAATCATCTCACAGAGTTACAGCTTTCCCCTCAAGAAGCCTTTCGCTAAGACAGTTCTTGTGGAATTGGAAAAGTGATATTTGGAAGCCCATAGAGGGCTATGGTGAAAAAGGAAATATCCTCAGATGAAATCTGGAAAGAAGCTTTCTGAGAAACTGCTTAGTGTTCTGTTAATTCATCTCACAGAGTTACATGTGTATTTCGAGGATCTCTTTGCTAACCCTATTTCTGTGGAATCTGAGAACAGATATTTCGGATCCCATTGAAGACTATAGGGCCAAAGGAAATATCCTCCGATAACAAAGAGAAAGAAGCTTTCTGAGAAACTTCTTTGTGTTCTGTGAAATCATCTCACAGAGTTACAGCTTTCCCCTGAAGAAGCCTTTCGCTAAGACAGTTCTTGTGGAATTGGCAAAGTGATATTTGGAAGCCCATAGAGGGCTATGGTGAAAAAGGAAATATCGTCAGATGAAATCTGGAAAGAAGCTTTCTGCGAAACTGCTTAGTGTTCTGTTAATTCATCTCACAGAGTTACATGTGTATTCCGAGGATCTCTTTGCTAACCCTATTTCTGTGGAAACTGAGAACAGATATTTCGGATCCCGTGGAAAACTATAGGGCCAAAGGAAATATCCTCCGATAACAAAGAGAAAGAAGCTTTCTGAGAAACTTCTTTGTGTTCTGTGAAATCATCTCACAGAGTTACAGCTTTCCCCTCAAGAAGCCTTTCGCTAAGACAGTTCTTGTGGAATTGGCAAAGTGATATTTGGAAGCCCATAGAGGGCTATGGTGAAAAAGGAAATATCCTCAGATGAAATCTGGAAAGAAGATTTCTGAGAAACTGCTTAGTGTTCTGTTAATTCATCTCACAGAGTTACATGTGTATTTCGAGGATCTCTTTGCTAGCCCTATTTCTGTGGAATCTGAGAACAGATATTTCGGATCCCTTTGAAGACTATAGGGCCAAAGGAAATATCCTCCGATAACAAAGAGAAAGAAGCTTTCTGAGAAACTTCTTTGGGTTCTGTGAAATCATCTCACAGAGTTACAGCTTTCCCCTGAAGAAGCCTTTCGCTAAGACAGTTCTTGTGGAATTGGCAAAGTGATATATGGAAGCCCATAGAGGGCTATGGTGAAAAAGGAAATATCCTCAGATGAAATCTGGAAAGAAGCTTTCTGCGAAACTGCTTAGTGTTCTGGTAATTCATCTCACAGAGTTACATGTATATTTCGAGGATCTCTTTGCTAGCCCTATTTCTGTGGAATCTGAGAACAGATATTTCGGATCACTTCGAAGACTATAGGGCCAAAGGAAATATCCTCGGATAACAAAGAGAAAGAAGCTTTCTGAGAAACTTCTTTGTGTTCTGTGAAATCATCTCACAGAGTTACAGCTTTCCCCTCAAGAAGCCTTTCGCTAAGACAGTTCTTGTGGAATAGGCAAAGTGATATTTGGAAGCCCATAGAGGGCTATGGGGAAAAAGGAAATATCCTCAGATGAAATCTGGAAAGAAGCTTTCTGAGAAACTGCTTAGTGTTCTGTTAATTCATCTCACATAGTTACATGGGTATTTCGAGGATCTCTTTGCTAGCCCTATTTCTGAGGAATCTGAGAACAGATATTTCGGATCCCTTTAAAGACTATAGGGCCAAAGGAAATATCCTCCGATAACAAAGAGAAAGAAGCTTTCTGAGAAACTTCTTTTTGTTCTGTGAAATCATCTCCCAGAGTTACACCTTTCCTCTCAAGAAGCCTTTTGCTAAGACAGTTCTTGTGGAATTGGCAAAGTGATATTTGGAGGCCCATAGAGGGCTATGGTGAAAAAGGAAATATCCTCAGATGAAATCTGGAAAGAAGCTTTCTGAGAAACTGCTTAGTGTTCTGTTAATTCATCTCACAGAGTTTCATTTGTATTTCGAGGATCTCTTTGCTAGCCCTATTTCTGTGGAATCTGAGAACAGATATTTCGGATCCCTTTGAAGACTATAGGGCCAAAGGAAATATCCTCCGATAACAAAGAGAAAGAAGCTTTCTGAGAAACTTCTTTGTGTTCTGTGAAATCATCTCACAGAGTTACAGCTTTCCCCTCAAGAAGCCATTCGCTAAGACAGTTCTTGTGGAATTGGCAAAGTGATATTTGGAAACCCATAGAGGGCTATGGTGAAAAAGGAAATATCGTCAGATGAAATCTGGAAAGAAGCTTTCTGCGAAACTGCTTAGTGTTCTGTTAATTCATCTCACAGAGTTACATGTGTATTTAAAGGATCTCTTTGCTAGCTCTATTTCTGTGGAATCTGAGAACAGATATTTCGGATCCCTTTCAAGACTATAAGGCCAAAGGAAATATCCTCCGATAACAAAGAGAAAGAAGCTTTCTGACAAACTTCTTTGTGTTCTGTGAAATCATCTCACAGAGTTACAGCTTTCCCCTGAAGAAGCCTTTCGCTAAGACAGTTCTTGTGGAATTGGCAAAGTGATATTTGGAAGCCCATAGAGGGCTATGGTGAAAAAGGAAATATCCTCAGATGAAATCTGGAAAGAAGCTTTCTGCGAAACTGCTTAGTGTTCTGGTAATTCATCTCACAGAGTTACATGTGTATTTCGAGGATCTCTTTGCTAGCCCTATTTCTGTGGAATCTGAGAACAGATATTTCGGATCCCTTTGAAGACTATAGGGCCAAAGGAAATATCCTCCGATAACAAAGAGAAAGAAGCTTTCTGAGAAACTTCTTTGTGTTCTGTGAAATCATCTCACAGAGTTACAGCTTTCCCCTCAAGAAGCCTTTCGCTAAGACAGTTCTTGTGGAATTGGCAAAGTGATATTTGGAAGCCCATAGAGGGCTATGGTGAAAAAGGAAATATCCTCAGATGAAATCTGGAAAGAAGCTTTCTGGGAAACTGCTTAGTGTTCTGTTAATTCATCTCACACAGTTACATGGGTATTTCGAGGATCTCTTTGCTAGCCCTATTTCTGAGGAATCTGAGAACAGATATTTCGGATCCCTTTAAAGACTATAGGGCCAAAGGAAATATCCTCCGATAACAAAGAGAAAGAAGCTTTCTGAGAAACTTCTTTTTGTTCTGTGAAATCATCTCCCAGAGTTACACCTTTCCTCTCAAGAAGCCTTTTGCTAAGACAGTTCTTGTGGAATTGGCAAAGTGATATTTGGAGGCCCAAAGAGGGCTATGGTGAAAAAGGAAATATCCTCAGGTGAAATCTGGAAAGAAGCTTTCTGAGAAACTGCTTAGTGTTCTGTTAATTCATCTCACATAGTTACATGTGTATTTCGAGGATCTCTTTGCTAGCCCTATTTCTGTGGAATCTGAGAACAGATATTTCGGATCCCATTGAAGACTATAGGGCCAAAGGAAATATCCTCCGATAACAAAGAGAAAGAAGCTTTCTGAGAAACTTCTTTGTGTTCTGTGAAATCATCTCACAGAGTTACAGCTTTCCCCTCAAGAAGCCTTTCGCTAAGACAGTTCTTGTGGAATTGGCAAAGTGATATTTGGAAGCCCATAGAGGGCTATGGTGAAAAAGGAAATATCGTCAGATGAAATCTGGAAAGAAGCTTTCTGCGAAACTGCTTAGTGTTCTGTTAATTCTTCTCACAGAGTTACATGTGTATTTCCAGGATTTCTTTGCTAGCTCTATTTCTGTGGAATCTGAGAACAGATATTTGGGATCCCTTTCAAGACTATAGGGCCAAAGGAAATATCCTCCGATAACAAAGAGAAAGAAGCTTTCTGAGAAACTTCTTTGTGTTCTGTGAAATCATCTCCCAGAGTTACAGCTTTCCCCTGAAGAAGCCTTTCGCTAAGACAGTTCTTGTGGAATTGGCAAAGTGATATTTGGAAGCCTATAGAGGGCTATGGTGAAAAAGGAAATATCCTCAGATGAAATCTGGAAAGAAGCTTTCTGAGAAACTGCTTAGTGTTCTGTTAATTCATTTCACAGAGTTACATGTGTATTTCCAGGATCTCTTTGCTAGCCTTCTTTCTGTGGAATCTGAGAACAGATATTTCGGATCCCTTTGAAGACTATAGGGCCAAAGAAATATCCTCCGATAACAAAGAGAAAGAAGCTTTCTGAGAAACTTCTTTGTGTTCTGTGAAATCATCTCACAGAGTTACAGCTTTCCCCTCAAGAAGCCTTTCGCTAAGACAGTTCTTGTGGAATTGGCAAAGTGATATTTGGAAGCCGATATAGGGCTATGGTGAAAAAGGAAATATCCTTAGATGAAATCAGGAAAGAAGCTTTCTGAGAAACTGCTTAGTGTTCTGTTAATTCATCTCACATAGTTTCATGTGTATTTCGAGGATCTCTTTGCTAGCCCTATTTCTGTGGAATCTGAGAACAGATATTTCGGATCCCTTTGAAGACTATAGGGCCAAAGGAAATATCCTCCGATAACAAAGAGAAAGAAGCTTTCTGAGAAACTTCTTTGTGTTCTGTGAAATCATCTCACAGAGTTACAGCTTTCCCCTCAAGAAGCCTTTCGCTAAGACAGTTCTTGTGGAATTGGCAAAGTGATATTTGGAAACCCATAGAGGGCTATGGTGAAAAAGGAAATATCGTCAGATGAAATCTGGAAAGAAGCTTTCTGCGAAACTGCTTAGTGTTCTGTTAATTCTTCTCACAGAGTTACATGTGTATTTCCAGGATTTCTTTGCTAGCTCTATTTCTGTGGAATCTGAGAACAGATATTTCGGATCCCTTTCAAGACTATAGGGCCAAAGGAAATATCCTCCGATAACAAAGAGAAAGAAGCTTTCTGAGAAACTTCTTTGTGTTCTGTGAAATCATCTCCCAGAGTTACAGCTTTCCCCTGAAGAAGCCTTTCGCTAAGACAGTTCTTGTGGAATTGGCAAAGTGATATTTGGAAGCCCATAGAGGGCTATGGTGAAAAAGGAAATATCCTCAGATGAAATCTGGAAAGAAGCTTTCTGAGAAACTGCTTAGTGTTCTGTTAATTCATTTCACAGAGTTACATGTGTATTTCCAGGATCTCTTTGCTAGCCTTCTTTCTGTGGAATCTGAGAACAGATATTTCGGATCCCTTTGAAGACTATAGGGCCAAAGAAATATCCTCCGATAACAAAGAGAAAGAAGCTTTCTGAGAAACTTCTTTGTGTTCTGTGAAATCATCTCACAGAGTTACAGCTTTCCCCTCAAGAAGCCTTTCGCTAAGACAGTTCTTGTGGAATTGGCAAAGTGATATTTGGAAGCCGATAGAGGGCTATGGTGAAAAAGGAAATATCCTCAGATGAAATCTGGAAAGAAGCTTTCTGAGAAACTGCTTAGTGTTCTGTTAATTCATCTCACATAGTTTTATGTGTATTTCGAGGATCTCTTTGCTAGCCCTATTTCTGTGGAATCTGAGAACAGATATTTCGGATCCCTTTGAAGACTATAGGGCCAAAGGAAATATCCTCCGATAACAAAGAGAAAGAAGCTTTCTGAGAAACTTCTTTGTGCTCTGTGAAATCATCTCACAGAGTTACAGCTTTCCCCTCAAGAAGCCTTTCGCTAAGACACTTCTTGTGGAATTGGCAAAGTGATATTTGGAAGCCCATAGAGGGCTATGGTGAAAAAGGACATATCCTCAGATGAAATCTAGAAAGAAGCTTTCTGAGAAACTGCTTAGAGTTCTGTTAATTCATCTCACATAGTTACATGGGTATTTCGAGGATCTCTTTGCTAGCCCTATTTCTGAGGAATCTGAGAACAGATATTTCGGATCCCTTTAAAGACTATAGGGCCAAAGGAAATATCCTCCGATAACAAAGAGAAAGAAGCTTTCTGAGAAACTTCTTTTTGTTCTGTGAAATCTTCTCCCAGAGTTACACCTTTCCTCTCAAGAAGCCTTTTGCTAAGACAGTTCTTGTGGAATTGGCAAAGTGATATTTGGAGGCCCATAGAGGGCTATGGTGAAAAAGGAAATATCCTCAGATGAAATCTGGAAAGAAGCTTTCTGAGAAACTGCTTAGTGTTCTGTTAATTCATCTCACATAGTTACATGTGTATTTCGAGGATCTCTTTGCTAGCCCTATTTCTGTGGAATCTGAGAACAGATATTTCGGATCCCATTGAAGACTATAGGGCCAAAGGAAATATCCTCCGATAACAAAGAGAAAGAAGCTTTCTGAGAAACTTCTTTGTGTTCTGTGAAATCATCTCACAGAGTTACAGCTTTCCCCTGAAGAAGCCTTTCGCTAAGACAGTTCTTGTGGAATTGGCAAAGTGATATTTGGAAGCCCATAGAGGGCTATGGTGAAAAAGGAAATATCGTCAGATGAAATCTGGAAAGAAGCTTTCTGCGAAACTGCTTAGTGTTCTGTTAATTCATCTCACAGAGTTACATGTGTATTTCCAGGATTTCTTTCTAACTCTATTTCTGTGGAATCTGAGAACAGATATTTCGGATCCCTTTCAAGACTATAGGGCCAAAGGAAATATCCTCCGATAACAAAGAGAAAGAAGCTTTCTGAGAAACTTCTTTGTGTTCTGTGAAATCATCTCCCAGAGTTACAGCTTTCCCCTGAAGAAGCCTTTCGCTAAGACAGTTCTTGTGGAATTGGCAAAGTGATATTTGGAAGCCCATAGAGGGCTATGGTGAAAAAGGAAATATCCTCAGATGAAATCTGGAAAGAAGCTTTCTGAGAAACTGCTTAGTGTTCTGTTAATTCATTTCACAGAGTTACATGTGTATTTCCAGGATCTCTTTGCTAGCCTTCTTTCTGTGGAATCTGAGAACAGATATTTCGGATCCCTTTGAAGACTATAGGGCCAAAGAAATATCCTCCGATAACAAAGAGAAAGAAGCTTTCTGAGAAACTTCTTTGTGTTCTGTGAAATCATCTCACAGAGTTACAGCTTTCCCCTCAAGAAGCCTTTCGCTAAGACAGTTCTTGTGGAATTGGCAAAGTGATATTTGGAAGCCGATAGAGGGCTATGGTGAAAAAGGAAATATCCTCTGATGAAATCTGGAAAGAAGCTTTCTGAGAAACTGCTTAGTGTTCTGTTAATTCATCTCACATAGTTTCATGTGTATTTCGAGGATCTCTTTGCTAGCCCTATTTCTGTGGAATCTGAGAACAGATATTTCGGATCCCTTTGAAGACTATAGGGCCAAAGGAAATATCCTCCGATAACAAAGAGAAAGAAGTTTTCTGAGAAACTTCTTTGTGTTCTGTGAAATCATCTCACAGAGTTACAGCTTTCCCCTCAAGAAGCCTTTCGCTAAGACAGTTCTTGTGGAATTGGCAAAGTGATATTTGGAAACCCATAGAGGGCTATGGTGAAAAAGGAAATATCGTCAGATGAAATCTGGAAAGAAGCTTTCTGCGAAACTGCTTAGTGTTCTGTTAATTCATCTCACAGAGTTACATGTGTATTTCCAGGATCTCTTTGCTAGCTCTATTTCTGTGGAATCTGAGAACAGATATTTCGGATCCCTTTCAAGACTATAGGGCCAAAGGAAATATCCTCCGATAACAAAGAGAAAGAAGCTTTCTGAGAAACTTCTTTGTGTTCTGTGAAATCATCTCACAGAGTTACTGCTTTCCCCTGAAGAAGCCTTTCGCTAAGACAGTTCTTGTGGAATTGGCAAAGTGATATTTGGAAGCCCATAGAGGGCTATGGTGAAAAAGGAAATATCCTCAGATGAAATCTGGAAAGAAGCTTTCTGCGAAACTGCTTAGTGTTCTGGTAATTCATCTCACAGAGTTACATGTGTATTTCGAGGATCTCTTTGCTAGCCCTATTTCTGTGGAATCTGAGAACAGATATTTCGGATCCCTTCGAAGACTATAGGGCCAAAGGAAATATCCTGCGATAACAAAGAGAAAGAAGCTTTCTGAGCAACTTCTTTGTGTTCTGTGAAATCATCTCACAGAGTTACAGCTTTCCCCTCAAGTAGCCTTTCGCTAAGACAGTTCTTGTGGAATTGGCAAAGTGATATTTGGAAGCCCATAGAGGGCTAAGGTGAAAAAGGAAATATCCTCAGATGAAATCTAGAAAGAAGCTTTCTGAGAAACTGCTTAGTGTTCTGTTAATTCATCTCACATAGTTACATGGGTATTTCGAGGATCTCTTTGCTAGCCCTATTTCTGAGGAATCTGAGAACAGATATTTCGGATCCCTTTAAAGACTATAGGGCCAAAGGAAATATCCTCCGATAACAAAGAGAAAGAAGCTTTCTGAGAAACTTCTTTTTGTTCTGTGAAATCATCTCCCAGAGTTACACCTTTCCTCTCAAGAAGCCTTTTGCTAAGACAGTTCTTGTGGAATTGGCAAAGTGATATTTGGAGGCCCATAGAGGGCTATGGTGAAAAAGGAAATATCCTCAGATGAAATCTGGAAAGAAGCTTTCTGAGAAACTGCTTAGTGTTCTGTTAATTCATCTCACATAGTTACATGTGTATTTCGAGGATCTCTTTGCTAGCCCTATTTCTATGGAATGTGAGAAGAGATATTTCGGATTCCTTTGAAGACTATAGGGCCAAAGGAAATATCCTCCGATAACAAAGAGAAAGAAGCTTTCTGAGAAACTTCTTTGTGTTCTCTGAAATCATCTCACAGAGTTACAGCTTTCCCCTGAAGAAGCCTTTCGCTAAGACAGTTCTTGTGGAATTGGCAAAGTGATATTTGGAAGCCCATAGAGGGCTATGGTGAAAAAGGAAATATCTTCAGATGAAATCTGGAAAGAAGATTTCTGCGAAACTGCTTAGTGTTCTGTTAATTCATCTCACAGAGTTACATGTGTATTTCGAGGATCTCTTTGCTAGCCCTATTTCTGTGGAATCTGAGAACAGATATTCGGATCCCTTTGAAGACTATAGGGCCAAAGGAAATATCCTCGGATAACAAAGAGAAAGAAGCTTTCTGAGAAACTTCTTTGTGTTCTGTGAAATCATCTCACAGAGTTACAGCTTTCCCCTGAAGAAGCCTTTCGCTAAGACAGTTCTTGTGGAATTGGTAAAGTGATATTTGGAAGCCCATCGAGGGCTATGGTGAAAAAGGAAATATCGTCGGATGAAATCTGGAAAGAAGCTTTCTTAGAAACTGCTTAGTGTTCTGTTAATTCATCTCACAGAGTTACATGTGTATTTTGAGGATCTCTTTGCTACCCTTATTTCTGTGGAAACTGAGAAAAGATATTTCGGATCCCTTTGAAGACTATAGGGCCAAAGGAAATATCCTCCGATAACAAAGAGAAAGAAGCTTTCTGAGAAAGTTCTTTGTGTTCTGTGAAATCATCTCACAGAGTTACAGTTTTCCCCTCAAGAAGCCTTTCGCTAAGACAGTTCTTGTGGAATTGGCAAAGTGATATTTGGAAACCCCTAGAGGGCTATGGTGAAAAAGGAAATATCGTCAGATGAAATCTGGAAAGAAGCTTTCTGCGAAACTGCTTAGTGTTCTGTTAATTCATCTCACAGAGTTACATGTGTATTTCGAGGATCTCTTTGCTAGTCCTATTTCTGTGGAATCTGAAAACAGATATTTCGGATCCCTTTGAAGACTATAGGGCCAAAGGAAATATCCTCCGATAACAAAGAGAAAGAAGCTTTCTGAGAAACTTCTTTGTGTTCTGTGAAATCATCTCACAGAGTTACAGCTTTCCCCTCAAGAAGCCTTTCGCTAAGACAGTTCTTGTGGAATTGGCAAAGTGATATTTGGAAACCCATAGAGGGCTATGGTGAAAAACGAAATATCCTCAGATGAAATCTGGAAAGAAGCTTTCTGCGAAACTGCTTAGTGTTCTGTTAATTCATCTCACAGAGTTACATGTGTATTTCGAGGATCTCTTTCCTAGCCCTATTTCTGTGGAATCTGAGAACAGATATTTCGGATCCCTTTGAAGACTATAGGGCCAAAGGAAATGTCCTCCGATAACAAAGAGAAAGAAGCCTTCTGAGAAACTTCTTTGTGTTCTGTGAAATCATCTCACAGAGTTACAGCTTTCCCCTCAAGAAGCCTTTCGCTAAGACAGTTCTTGTGGAATTGGCAAAGTGATATTTGGAAGCCCATAGAGGGCTATGGTGAAAAAGGAAATATCCTCAGATGAAATCTGGAAAGAAGCTTTCTGCGAAACTGCTTAGTGTTCTGTGAATTCATCTCACAGAGTTACATGTGTATTTCGAGGATCTCTTTGCTAGCCCTATTTCTGTGGAATCTGAGAACAGATATTTCGGATCCCTTCGAAGACTATAGGGCCAAAGGAAATATCCTCGGATAACAAAGAGAAAGAAGCTTTCTGAGAAACTTCTTTGAGTTCTGTGAAATCATCTCACAGCGTTGCAGCTTTCCCCTCAAGAAGCCTTTCGCTAAGACAGTTCTTGTGGAATTGGCAAAGTGATATTTGGAAGCCCCTAGAGGGCTATGGTGAAAAAGGAAATATCGTCAGATGAAATCTGGAAAGAAGCTTTCTGCGAAACTGCTTAGTGTTCTGTTAATTCATCTCACCGAGTTACATGTGTATTTCGAGGATCTCTTTGCTAGTCCTATTTCTGTGGAATCTGAAAACAGATATTTCGGATCCCTTTGAAGACTATAGGGCCAAAGGAAATATCCTCGGATAACAAAGAGAAAGAAGCTTTCTGAGAAACTTCTTTGTGTTCTGTGAAATCATCTCACAGAGTTACAGCTTTCCCCTCAAGAAGCCTTTCGCTAAGACAGTTCTTGTGGAATTGGCAAAGTGATATTTGGAAGCCCATAGAGGGCTATGGTGAAAAAGGAAATATCCTCAGATGAAATCTGGAAAGAAGCTTTCTGCGAAACTGCTTAGTGTTCTGTTAATTCATCTCAGAGTTACATGTGTATTTCGAGGATCTCTTTGCTAGCCCTATTTCTGTGGAATCTGAGAACAGATATTTCGGATCCCTTTGAAGACTATAGGGCCAAAGGAAATGTCCTCCGATAACAAAGAGAAAGAAGCTTTCTGAGAAACTTCTTTGTGTTCTGTGAAATCATCTCACAGAGTTACAGCTTTCCCCTCAAGAAGCCTTTCGCTAAGACAGTTCTTGTGGAATTGGCAAAGTGATATTTGGAAGCCCATAGAGGGCTATGGTGAAAAAGGAAATATCCTCAGATGAAATCTGGAAAGAAGCTTTCTGAGAAACTGCTTAGTGTTCTGTTAATTCATCTCACATAGTTACATGTGTATTTCGAGGATCTCTTTGCTGGCCCTATTTCTGTGGAATCTGAGAACAGATATTTCGGATCCCTTTGAAGACTATAAGGCCAAAGGAAATATCCTCCGATAACAAAGAGAAAGAAGCATTATGAGAAACTTCTTTGTGTTCTGTGAAATCATCTCACAGAGTTACAGCTTTCCCCTCAAGAAGCCTTTCGCTAAGACAGTTCTTGTGGAATTGGCAAAGTGATATTTGGAAGCCCATAGAGGGCTATGGTGAAAAAGGAAATATCCTCAGATGAAATCTGGAAAGAAGCTTTCTGCGAAACTGCTTAGTGTTCTGTTAGTTCATCTCACAGAGTTACATGTGTATTTCGAGGATCTCTTTGCTAGCTCTATTTCTGTGGAATCTGAGAACAGATATTTCGGATCCCTTTGAAGACTATAGGGCCAACGGAAATATCCTCGGATAACAAAGAGAAAGAAGCTTTCTGAGAAACTTCTTTGTGTTCTGTGAAATCATCTCACAGAGTTACAGCTTTCCCCTCAAGAAGCCTTTCGCTAAGACAGTTCTTGTGGAATTGGCAAAGTGATATTTGGAAGCCCTTAGAGGGCTATGGGGAAAAACGAAATATCCTCACATGAAATCTGGAAAGAAGCTTTCTGAGAAACTGCTTATTGTTCTGTTAATTCATTTCACAGAGTTACATGTGTATTTCCAGGATCTCTTTGCTAGCCTTCTTTCTGTGGAATCTGAGAACAGATATTTCGGATCCCTTTGAAGACTATAGGGCCAAAGGAAATATCCTCCGATAACAAAGAGAAAGAAGCTTTCTGAGAAACTTCTTTGTGTTCTGTGAAATCATCTCACAGAGTTACAGCTTTCCCCTCAAGAAGCCTTTCGCTAAGACAGTTCTTGTGGAATTGGCAAAGTGATATTTGGAAGCCGATAGAGGGCTATGGTGAAAAAGGAAATATCCTCAGATGAAATCTGAAAAGAAGCTTTCTGAGAAACTGCTTAGTGTTCTGTTAATTCATTTCACAGAGTTACATGTGTATTTCCAGGATCTCTTTGCTAGCCTTCTTTCTGTGGAATCTGAGAACAGATATTTCGGATCCCTTTGAAGACTATAGGGCCAAAGGAAATATCCTCCGATAACAAAGAGAAAGAAGCTTTCTGACAAACTTCTTTGTGTTCTGTGAAATCATCTCACAGAGTTACAGCTTTCCCCTCAAGAAGCCTCTCGCTAAGACAGTTCTTGTGGAATTGGCAAAGTGATATTTGGAAGCCCAGAGAGGGCTATGGTGAAAAAGGAAATATCCTCAGATGAAATCTGGAAAGAAGCTTTCTGCGAAACTGCTTAGTGTTCTGTGAATTCATCTCACAGAGTTACATGTGTATTTCGAGGATCTCTTTGCTAGCCCTATTTCTGTGGAATCTGAGAACAGATATTTCGGATCCCTTCGAAGAGTATAGGGCCAAAGGAAATATCCTCGGATAACAAAGAGAAAGAAGCTTTCTGAGAAACTTCTTTGAGTTCTGTGAAATCATCTCACAGCGTTGCAGCTTTCCCCTCAAGAAGCCTTTCGCTAAGACAGTTCTTGTGGAATTGGCAAAGTGATATTTGGAAGCCCCTAGAGGGCTATGGTGAAAAAGGAAATATCGTCAGATGAAATCTGGAAAGAAGCTTTCTGCGAAACTGCTTAGTGTTCTGTTAATTCATCTCACAGAGTTACATGTGTATTTCGAGGATCTCTTTGCTAGTCCTATTTCTGTGGAATCTGAAAACAGATATTTCGGATCCCTTTGAAGACTATAGGGCCAAAGGAAATGTCCTCCGATAACAAAGAGAAAGAAGCTTTCTGAGAAACTTCTTTGTGTTCTGTGAAATCATCTCACAGAGTTACAGCTTTCCCCTCAAGAAGCCTTTCGCTAAGACAGTTCTTGTGGAATTGGCAAAGTGATATTTGGAAGCCCATAGAGGGCTATGGTGAAAAAGGAAATATCGTCAGATGAAGTCTGGAAAGAAGCTTTCTGCGAAACTGCTTAGTGTTCTGTTAATTCATCTCACAGAGTTACATGTGTATTTCGAGGATCTCTTTGCTAGTCCTATTTCTGTGGAATCTGAAAACAGATATTTCGGATCCCTTTGAAGACTATAGGGCCAAAGGAAATATCCTCGGATAACAAAGAGAAAGAAGCTTTCTGAGAAACTTCTTTGTGTTCTGTGAAATCATCTCACAGAGTTACAGCTTTACCCTCAAGAAGCCTTTCGATAAGACAGTTCTTGTGGAATTGGCAAAGTGATATTTGGAAGCCCATAGAGGGCTATGGTGAAAAACGAAATATCCTCAGATGAAATCTGGAAAGAAGCTTTCTGAGAAACTGCTTAGTGTTCTGTTAATTCATCTCACATAGTTACATGTGTATTTCGAGGATCTCTTTGCTAGCCCTATTTCTGAGGCATCTGAGAACAGATATTTCGGATCCCTTTAAAGACTATAGGACCAAAGGAAATATCCTCCGATAACAAAGAGAAAGAAGCTTTCTGAGAAACTTCTTTTTGTTCTGTGAAATCATCTCCCAGAGTTACACCTTTCCTCTCAAGAAGCCTTTCGCTAAGACACTTCTTGTGGAATTGGCAAAGTGATATTTGGAAACCCATAGAGGGCTATGGTGAAAAAGGAAATATCCTCAGATGAAATCTGGAAAGAAGCTTTCTGAGAAACTGCTTAGTGTTCTGTGAATTCATCTCACCGAGTTACATGTGTATTTCGAGGATCTCTTTGCTAGCCCTATTTCTGTGGAATCTGAGAACAGATATTTCGGATCCCTTTGAAGACTGTAGGGCCAAAGGAAATATCCTCCGATAACAAAGAGAAAGAAGCTTTCTGAGAAACTTCTTTGTGTTCTGTGAAATCATCTCACAGAGTTACAGCTTTCCCCTCAAGAAGCCTTTCGCTAAGACAGTTCTTGTGGAATTGGCAAAGTGATATTTGGAAGCCCATAGAGGGCTATGGTGAAAAAGGAAATATCGTCAGATGAAATCTGGAAAGAAGCTTTCTGCGAAACTGCTTAGTGTTCTGTTAATTCATCTCACAGAGTTACATGTGTATTTCCAGGATCTCTTTGCTAGCTCTATTTCTGTGGAATCTGAGAACAGATATTTCGGATCCCTTTGAAGACTATAGGGCCGAAGGAAATATCCTCCGATAACAAAGAGAAAGAAGCTTTCTGAGAAACTTCTTTGTGTTCTGTGAAATCATTTCACAGAGTTACAGCTTTCCCCTCAAGAAGCCTTTCGCTAAGACAGTTCTTGTGGAATTGGCAAAGTGATATTTGGAAGCCCATAGAGGGCTATGGTGAAAAAGGAAATATCTTCAGATGAAATCTGGAAAGAAGCTTTCTGAGAAACTGCTTATTGTTCTGTTAATTCATCTCACAGAGATCCATGTGTATTTCGAGGATCTCTTTGCTAGCCCTATTTCTGTGGAATCTGAGAACAGATATTTCGGATCCCTTTGAAGACTATAGGGCCAAAGGAAATATCCTCCGATAACAAAGAGAAAGAAGCTTTCTGAGAAACTTCTTTGTGTTCTGTGAAATCATCTCACAGAGTTACAGGTTTCCCTTCAAGAAGCCTTTCGCTAAGACAGTTCTTGTGGAATTGGCAAAGTGATATTTGGAAGCCCATAGAGGGCTATGGTGAAAAAGGAAATATCGTCAGATGAAATCTGGAAAGAAGCTTTCTGAGAAACTGCTTAGTGTTCTGTTAATTCATCTCACAGAGTTACATGTGTATTTCGAGGATCTCTTTGCTAGCCCTATTTCTGTGGAATCTGAGAACAGATATTTCGGATCCCTTTGAAGACTATAGGGCCAAAGGAAATATCCTCCGATAACAAAGAGAAAGAAGCTTTCTGACAAACTTCTTTGTGTTCTGTGAAATCATCTCACAGAGTTACAGCTTTCCCCTCAAGAAGCCTTTCGCTAAGACAGTTCTTGTGCAATTGGAAAAGTGATATTTGGAAGCCCATAGAGGGCTATGGTGAAAAAGGAAATATCGTCTGATGAAATCTGGAAAGAAGCTTTCTGCGAAACTGCTTAGTGTTCTGTTAATTCATCTCACAGAGATACATATGTATTTCGAGGATCTCTTTGCGAGCTCTATTTCTGTGGAATCTGAGAACAGATATTTCGGATCCCTTTGAAGACTATAGGGACAAAGGAAGTATCCTCCGATAACAAAGGGAAAGAAGCTTTCTGAGAAACTTCTTTGTGTTCTGTGAAATCATCTCACAGAGTTACAGCTTTCCCCACAAGAAGCCTTTCGCTAAGACATTTCTTGTGGAATTGACAAAGTGATATTTGGAAGCCCATAGAGGGCTATGGTGAAAAAGGAAATATCCTCAGATGAAATCTGGAAAGAAGCTTTCTGAGAAACTGCTTAGTGTTCTGTTAATTCATCTCACAGAGTTACATGTGTATTTCGAGGATCTCTTTGCTAGCCCTATTTCTGTGGAATCTGAGAACAGATATTTCGGATCCCTTTGAAGACTATAGGGCCAAAGGAAATATCCTCCGATAACAAAGAGAAAGAACCTTTCTGAGAAACTTCTTTGTGTTCTGTGAAATCATCTCACAGAGTTACAGCTTTCCCCTGAAGAAGCCTTTCGCTAAGACAGTTCTTGTGGAATTGGCAAAGTGATATTTGGAAGCCCATAGAGGGCTATGGTGAAAAAGGAAATATCCTCAGGTGAAATCTGGAAAGAAGCTTTCTGAGAAACTGCTTAGTGTTCTGTTAATTCATCTCACATAGTTACATGTGTATTTCGAGGATCTCTTTGCTAGCCCTATTTCTGTGGAATCTGAGAACAGATATTTCGGATCCCTTGGAAGACTATTGGGCCAAAGGAAATATCCTCCGATAACAAAGAGAAAGAAGCTTTATGAGAAACTTCTTTGTGTTCTGTGAAATCATCTCACAGAGTTACAGCTTTCCCCTCAAGAAGCCTTTCGATAAGACAGTTCTTTTGGAATTGGTAAAGTGATATTTGGAAGCCCATAGAGGGCTATGGTGAAAAAGGAAATATCGTCAGATGAAATCTGGAAAGAAGCTTTCTGCGAAACTTCTTAGTGATCTGTTAATTCACCTCACAGAGTTACATGTGTATTTCGAGGATCTCTTTGCTAGCTCTATTTCTGTGGAATCAGAGAACAGATATTTCGGATCCCTTTGAAGACTATAGGGCCAAAGGAAATATCCTCCGATAACAAAGAGAAAGAAGCTTTCTGAGAAACTTCTTTGTGTTCTGTGAAATCATCTCACAGAGTTACAGCTTTCCCCTCAAGAAGCCTTTCGCTAAGACAGTTCTTGTGGAATTGGCAAAGTTATATTTGGAAGCCCTTAGAGGGCTATGGGGAAAAACGAAATATCCTCACATGAAATCTGGAAAGAAGCTTTCTGAGAAACTGCTTAGTGTTCTGTTAATTCATTTCACAGAGTTACATGTATATTTCCAGGATCTCTTTGCTAGCCTTCTTTCTGTGGAATCTGAGAACAGATATTTCGGATCCCTTTGAAGACTATAGGGCCAAAGGAAATATCCTCCGATAACAAAGAGAAAGAAGCTTTCTGAGAAACTTCTTTGTGTTCTGTGAAATCATCTCACAGAGTTACAGCTTTCCCCTCAAGAAGCCTTTCGCTAAGACAGTTCTTGTGGAATTGGCAAAGTGATATTTGGAAGCCGATAGAGGGCTATGGTGAAAAAGGAAATATCCTCAGATGAAATCTGAAAAGAAGCTTTCTGAGAAACTGCTTAGTGTTCTGTTAATTCATTTCACAGAGTTACATGTGTATTTCCAGGATCTCTTTGCTAGCCTTCTTTCTGTGGAATCTGAGAACAGATATTTCGGATCCCTTTGAAGACTATAGGGCCAAAGGAAATATCCTCCGATAACAAAGAGAAAGAAGCTTTCTGACAAACTTCTTTGTGTTCTGTGAAATCATCTCACAGAGTTACAGCTTTCCCCTCAAGAAGCCTCTCGCTAAGACAGTTCTTGTGGAATTGGAAAAGTGATATTTGGAAGCCCATAGAGGGCTATGGTGAAAAAGGAAATATCCTCAGATGAAATCTGGAAAGAAGCTTTCTGCGAAACTGCTTAGTGTTCTGTGAATTCATCTCACAGAGTTACATGTATATTTCGAGGATCTCTTTGCTAGCCCTATTTCTGTGGAATCTGAGAACAGATATTTCGGATCCCTTCGAAGACTATAGGGCCAAAGGAAATATCCTCGGATAACAAAGAGAAAGAAGCTTTCTGAGAAACTTCTTTGAGTTCTGTGAAATCATCTCACAACGTTGCAGCTTTCCCCTCAAGAAGCCTTTCGCTAAGACAGTTCTTGTGGAATTGGCAAAGTGATATTTGGAAGCCCCTAGAGGGCTATGGTGAAAAAGGAAATATCGTCAGATGAAATCTGGAAAGAAGCTTTCTGCGAAACTGCTTAGTGTTCTGTTAATTCATCTCACAGAGTTACATGTGTATTTCGAGGATCTCTTTGCTAGTCCTATTTCTGTGGAATCTGAAAACAGATATTTCGGATCCCTTTGAAGACTATAGGGCCAAAGGAAATGTCCTCCGATAACAAAGAGAAAGAAGCTTTCTGAGAAACTTCTTTGTGTTCTGTGAAATCATCTCACAGAGTTACAGCTTTCCCCTCAAGAAGCCTTTCGCTAAGACAGTTCTTGTGGAATTGGCAAAGTGATATTTGGAAGCCCATAGAGGGCTATGGTGAAAAAGGAAATATCCTCAGATGAAATCTGGAGAGAAGCTTTCTGCGAAACTGCTTAGTGTTCTGTTAATTCATCTCACAGAGTTACATGTGTATTTCGAGGATCTCTTTGCTAGCTCTATTTCTGTGGAATCTGAGAACAGATATTTCGGATCCCTTTGAAGACTATAGGGCCAACGGAAATATCCTCGGATAAAAAAGAGAAAGAAGCTTTCTGAGAAACTTCTTTGTGTTCTGTGAAATCATCTCACAGAGTTACAGCTTTCCCCTCAAGAAGCCTTTCGCTAAGACAGTTCTTGTGGAATTGGCAAAGTGATATTTGGAAGCCCTTAGAGGGCTATGGGGAAAAACGAAATATCCTCAGATGAAATATGGAAAGAAGCTTTCTGAGAAACTGCTTAGTGTTCTGTTAATTCATTTCACAGAGTTACATGTGTATTTCGAGGATCTCTTTGCTAGCCTTCTTTCTGTGGAATCTGAGAACAGATATTTCGGATCCCTTTGAAGACTATAGGGCCAAAGGAAATATCCTCCGATAACAAAGAGAAAGAAGCTTTCTGAGAAACTTCTTTGTGTTCTGTGAAATCATCTCACAGAGTTACAGCTTTCCCCTCAAGAAGCCTTTCGCTAAGACAGTTCTTGTGGAATTGGCAAAGTGATATTTGGAAGCCCATAGAGGGCTATGGTGAAAAAGGAAATATCCTCAGATGAAATCTGAAAAGAAGCTTTCTGAGAAACTGCTTAGTGTTCTGTGAATTAATCTCACGGAGTTACATGTGTATTTCGAGGATCTCTTTGCTAGCCCTATTTCTGTGGAATCTGAGAACAGATATTTCGGATCCCTTTGAAGACTATAGGGGCAAAGGAAATATCCTCCGATAACAAAGAGAAAGAAGCTTTCTGAGAAACTTCTTTGTGTTCTGTGAAATCATCTCACAGAGTTACAGCTTTCCCTGAAGAAGCCTTTCGCTAAGACAGTTCTTGTGGAATTGGCAAAGTGATATTTGGAAGCCCATAGAGGGCTATGGTGAAAAAGGAAATATCGTCAGATGAAATCTGGAAAGAAGCTTTCTGAGAAACTGCTTAGTGTTCTGTTAATTCATCTCACAGAGTTACACGTGTATTTCGAGGATCTCTTTGCTAGCCCTATTTCTGTGGAATCTGAGAACAGATATTTCGGATCCCTTTGAAGACTATAGGGCCAAAGGAAATATCCTCCGATAACAAAGAGAAAGAAGCTTTCTGACAAACTTCTTTGTGTTCTGTGAAATCATCTCACAGAGTTACAGCTTTCCCCTCAAGAAGCCTTTCGCTAAGACAGTTCTTGTGCAATTGGAAAAGTGATATTTGGAAGCCCATAGAGGGCTATGGTGAAAAAGGAAATATCGTCTGATGAAATCTGGAAAGAAGCTTTCTGCGAAACTGCTTAGTGTTCTGTTAATTCATCTCACAGAGATACATATGTATTTTGAGGATCTCTTTGCGAGCTCTATTTCTGTGGAATCTGAGAACAGATATTTCGGATCCCTTTGAAGACTATAGGGACAAAGGAAGTATCCTCCGATAACAAAGAGAAAGAAGCTTTCTGAGAAACTTCTTTGTGTTCTGTGATATCATCTCACAGAGTTACAGCTTTCCCCTGAAGAAGCCTTTCGCTAAGACATTTCTTGTGGAATTGACAAAGTGATATTTGGAAGCCCATAGAGGGCTATGGTGAAAAAGGAAATATCCTCAGATGAAATCTGGAAAGAAGCTTTCTGAGAAACTGCTTAGTGTTCTGTTAATTCATCTCACAGAGTTACATGTGTATTTCGAGGATCTCTTTGCTAGCCCTATTTCTGTGGAATCTGAGAACAGATATTTCGGATCCCTTTGAAGACTATAGGGCCAAAGGAAATATCCTCCGATAACAAAGAGAAAGAAGCTTTCTGAGAAACTTCTTTTTGTTCTGTGAAATCATCTCACAGAGTTACAGCTTTCCCCGAAGAAGCCTTTCGCTAAGACAGTTCTTGTGGAATTGGCAAAGTGATATTTGGAAGCCCATAGAGGGCTATGGTGAAAAAGGAAATATCCTCAGATGAAATCTGGAAAGAAGCTTTCTGAGAAACTGCTTAGTGTTCTGTTAATTCATCTCACAGAGTTACATGTGTATTTCGAGGATCTCTTTGCTAGCCCTATTTCTGTGGAATCTGAGAACAGATATTTCGGATCCCTTGGAAGACTATTGGGCCAAAGAAATATCCTCCGATAACAAAGAGAAAGAAGCTTTCTGAGAAACTTCTTTGTGTTCTGTGAAATCATCTCACAGAGTTACAGCTTTCCCCTCAAGAAGCCTTTCGCTAAGACAGTTCTTTTGGAATTGGTAAAGTGATATTTGGAAGCCCATAGAGGGCTATTGTGAAAAAGGAAATATCGTCAGATGAAATCTGGAAAGAAGCTTTCTGCGAAACTGCTTAGTGTTCTGTTAATTCATCTCACAGAGTTACATGTGTATTTCCAGGATCTCTTTGCTAGCTCTATTTCTGTGGAATCTGAGAACAGATATTTCGGATCCCTTTGAAGACTATAGGGCCGAAGGAAATATCCTCCGATAACAAAGAGAAAGAAGCTTTCTGAGAAACTTCTTTGTGTTCTGTGAAATCATCTCACAGAGTTACAGCTTTCCCCTCAAGAAGCCTTTCGCTAAGACAGTTCTTGTGGAATTGGCAAAGTGATATTTGGAAGCCCATAGAGGGCTATGGTGAAAAAGGAAATATCTTCAGATGAAATCTGGAAAGAAGCTTTCTGAGAAACTGCTTATTGTTCTGTTAATTCATCTCACAGAGTTCCATGTGTATTTCGAGGATCTCTTTGCTAGCCCTATTTCTGTGAAATCTGAGAACAGATATTTCGGATCCCTTTGAAGACTATAGGGCCAAAGGAAATATCCTCCGATAACAAAGAGAAAGAAGCTTTCTGAGAAACTTCTTTGTGTTCTGTGAAATCATCTCACAGAGTTACAGGTTTCCCTTCAAGAAGCCTTTCGCTAAGACAGTTCTTGTGGAATTGGCAAAGTGATATTTGGAAGCCCATAGAGGGCTATGGTGAAAAAGGAAATATCCTCAGATGAAATCTGGAGAGAAGCTTTCTGCGAAACTGCTTAGTGTTCTGTTAATTCATCTCACAGAGTTACATGTGTATTTCGAGGATCTCTTTGCTAGCTCTATTTCTGTGGAATCTGAGAACAGATATTTCGGATCCCTTTGAAGACTATAGGGCCAACGGAAATATCCTCGGATAAAAAAGAGAAAGAAGCTTTCTGAGAAACTTCTTTGTGTTCTGTGAAATCATCTCACAGAGTTACAGCTTTCCCCTCAAGAAGCCTTTCGCTAAGACAGTTCTTGTGGAATTGGCAAAGTGATATTTGGAAGCCCTTAGAGGGCTATGGGGAAAAACGAAATATCCTCAGATGAAATATGGAAAGAAGCTTTCTGAGAAACTGCTCATTGTTCTGTTAATTCATTTCACAGAGTTACATGTGTATTTCGAGGATCTCTTTGCTAGCCTTCTTTCTGTGGAATCTGAGAACAGATATTTCGGATCCCTTTGAAGACTATAGGGCCAAAGGAAATATCCTCCGAT
Source organism: Macaca nemestrina (assembly GCF_043159975.1). Classification (NCBI taxonomy): domain Eukaryota; kingdom Metazoa; phylum Chordata; class Mammalia; order Primates; family Cercopithecidae; genus Macaca; species Macaca nemestrina. Next base: position 32,014,552 of record NC_092135.1, on the reverse strand, counting down.
AACAAAGAGAAAGAAGCTTTCTGAGAAACTTCTTTGTGTTCTGTGAAATCATCTCACAGAGTTACAGCTTTCCCCTCAAGAAGCCTTTCGCTAAGACAGTTCTTGTGGAATTGGCAAAGTGATATTTGGAAGCCCATAGAGGGCTATGGTGAAAAAGGAAATATCCTCAGATGAAATCTGAAAAGAAGCTTTCTGAGAAACTGCTTAGTGTTCTGTGAATTAATCTCACGGAGTTACATGTGTATTTCGAGGATCTCTTTGCTAGCCCTATTTCTGTGGAATCTGAGAACAGATATTTCGGATCCCTTTGAAGACTATAGGGGCAAAGGAAATATCCTCCGATAACAAAGAGAAAGAAGCTTTCTGAGAAACTTCTTTGTGTTCTGTGAAATCATCTCACAGAGTTACAGCTTTCCCTGAAGAAGCCTTTCGCTAAGACAGTTCTTGTGGAATTGGCAAAGTGATATTTGGAAGCCCATAGAGGGCTATGGTGAAAAAGGAAATATCGTCAGATGAAATCTGGAAAGAAGCTTTCTGAGAAACTGCTTAGTGTTCTGTTAATTCATCTCACAGAGTTACATGTGTATTTCGAGGATCTCTTTGCTAGCCCTATTTCTGTGGAATCTGAGAACAGATATTTCGGATCCCTTTGAAGACTATAGGGCCAAAGGAAATATCCTCCGATAACAAAGAGAAAGAAGCTTTCTGACAAACTTCTTTGTGTTCTGTGAAATCATCTCACAGAGTTACAGCTTTCCCCTCAAGAAGCCTTTCGCTAAGACAGTTCTTGTGCAATTGGAAAAGTGATATTTGGAAGCCCATAGAGGGCTATGGTGAAAAAGGAAATATCGTCTGATGAAATCTGGAAAGAAGCTTTCTGCGAAACTGCTTAGTGTTCTGTTAATTCATCTCACAGAGATACATATGTATTTTGAGGATCTCTTTGCGAGCTCTATTTCTGTGGAATCTGAGAAGAGATATTTCGGATCCCTTTGAAGACTATAGGGACAAAGGAAGTATCCTCCGATAACAAAGAGAAAGAAGCTTTCTGAGAAACTTCTTTGTGTTCTGTGATATCATCTCACAGAGTTACAGCTTTCCCCTGAAGAAGCCTTTCGCTAAGACATTTCTTGTGGAATTGACAAAGTGATATTTGGAAGCCCATAGAGGGCTATGGTGAAAAAGGAAATATCCTCAGATGAAATCTGGAAAGAAGCTTTCTGAGAAACTGCTTAGTGTTCTGTTAATTCATCTCACAGAGTTACATGTGTATTTCGAGGATCTCTTTGCTAGCCCTATTTCTGTGGAATCTGAGAACAGATATTTCGGATCCCTTGGAAGACTATTGGGCCAAAGAAATATCCTCCGATAACAAAGAGAAAGAAGCTTTCTGAGAAACTTCTTTGTGTTCTGTGAAATCATCTCACAGAGTTACAGCTTTCCCCTCAAGAAGCCTTTCGCTAAGACAGTTCTTTTGGAATTGGTAAAGTGATATTTGGAAGCCCATAGAGGGCTATTGTGAAAAAGGAAATATCGTCAGATGAAATCTGGAAAGAAGCTTTCTGCGAAACTGCTTAGTGTTCTGTTAATTCACCTCACAGAGTTACATGTGTATTTCGAGGATCTCTTTGCTAGCTCTATTTCTGTGGAATCAGAGAACAGATATTTCGGATCCCTTTGAAGACTATAGGGCCAAAGGAAATATCCTCCGATAACAAAGAGAAAGAAGCTTTCTGAGAAACTTCTTTGTGTTCTGTGAAATCATCTCACAGAGTTACAGCTTTCCCCTCAAGAAGCCTTTCGCTAAGACAGTTCTTGTGGAATTGGCAAAGGGATATTTGCAAGCCCATAGAGGGCTATGGTGAAAAAGGAAATATCCTCAGATGAAATCTGGAAAGAACTTTCTGAGAAACTGCTTAGTGTTCTGTTAATTCATCTCACAGAGTTCCATGTGTATTTCGAGGATCTCTTTGCTAGCCCTATTTCTGTGGAATCTGAGAACAGATATTTCGGATCCCCTTCAAGACTATAGGGCCAAAGGAAATATCCTCCGATAACAAAGAGAAAGAAGCTTTCTGACAAACTTCTTTGTGTTCTGTGAAATCATCTCACAGAGTTACAGCTTTCCCCTCAAGAAGCCTTTCGCTAAGACAGTTCTTGTGGAATTGGCAAAGTGATATTTGGAAGCCCATAGAGGGCTATGGTGAAAAAGGAAATATCGTCAGATGAAATCTGGAAAGAAGCTTTCTGCGAAACTGCTTAGTGTTCTGTTAATTCATCTCACAGAGTTACATGTGTATTTCGAGGATCTCTTTGCTAGCCCTATTTCTGAGAAATCTGAGAACAGATATTTCGGATCCCTTTAAAGACTATAGGGCCAAAGGAAATATCCTCCGATAACAAAGAGAAAGAAGCTTTCTGAGAAACTTCTTTTTGTTCTGTGAAATCATCTCCCAGAGTTACACCTTTCCTCTCAAGAAGCCTTTCGCTAAGACAGTTCTTGTGGAATTGGCAAAGTGATACTTGGAGGCCCATAGAGGGCTATGGTGAAAAAGGAAATATCCTCAGATGAAATCTGGAAAGAAGCTTCCTGAGAAACTGCTTAGTGTTCTGTGAATTCATCTCACAGAGTTACATGTGTATTTTGAGGATCTCTTTGCTAGCCCTATTTCTGTGGAATCTGAGAACAGATATTTCGGATCCCTTTGAAGACTGTAGGGCCAAAGGAAATATCCTCCGATAACAAAGAGAAAGAAGCTTTCTGAGAAACTTCTTTGTGTTCTGTGAAATCATCTCACAGAGTTACAGCTTTCCCCTCAAGAAGCCTTTCGCTAAGACAGTTCTTGTGGAATTGGCAAAGTGATATTTGGAAGCCCATAGAGGGCTATGGTGAAAAAGGAAATATCGTCAGATGAAATCTGGAAAGAAGCTTTCTGAGAAACTGCTTAGTGTTCTGTTAATTCATCTCACAGTGTTACATGTGTATTTCCAGGATCTCTTTGCTAGCTCTATTTCTGTGGAATGTGAGAACAGATATTTCGGATCCCTTTGAAGACTATAGGGCCAAAGGAAATATCCTCCGATAACAAAGAGAAAGAAGCTTTCTGAGAAACTTCTTTGTGTTCTGTGAAATCATCTCACAGAGTTACAGCTTTCCCCTCAAGAAGCCTTTCGCTAAGACAGTTCTTGTGGAATTGGCAAAGTGATATTTGGAAGCCCATAGAGGGCTATGGTGAAAAAGGAAATATCGTCAGATGAAATCTGGAAAGAAGCTTTCTGCGAAACTGCTTAGTGTTCTGTTAATTCATCTCACAGAGTTACATGTGTATTTCCAGGATCTCTTTGCTAGCTCTATTTCTGTGGAATCTGAGAACAGATATTTCGGATCCCTTTGAAGACTATAGGGCCGAAGGAAATATCCTCCGATAACAAAGAGAAAGAAGCTTTCTGAGAAACTTCTTTGTGTTCTGTGAAATCATCTCACAGAGTTACAGCTTTCCCCTCAAGAAGCCTTTCGCTAAGACAGTTCTTGTGGAATTGGCAAAGTGATATTTGGAAGCCCATAGAGGGCTATGGTGAAAAAGGAAATATCTTCAGATGAAATCTGGAAAGAAGCTTTCTGAGAAACTGCTTATTGTTCTGTTAATTCATCTCACAGAGTTCCATGTGTATTTCGAGGATCTCTTTGCTAGCCCTATTTCTGTGAAATCTGAGAACAGATATTTCGGATCCCTTTGAAGACTATAGGGCCAAAGGAAATATCCTCCGATAACAAAGAGAAAGAAGCTTTCTGAGAAACTTCTTTGTGTTCTGTGAAATCATCTCACAGAGTTACAGGTTTCCCTTCAAGAAGCCTTTCGCTAAGACAGTTCTTGTGGAATTGGCAAAGTGATATTTGGAAGCCCATAGAGGGCTATGGTGAAAAAGGAAATATCGTCAGATGAAATCTGGAAAGAAGCTTTCTGAGAAACTGCTTAGTGTTCTGTTAATTCATCTCACAGAGTTACATGTGTATTTCGAGGATCTCTTTGCTAGCCCTATTTCTGTGGAATCTGAGAACAGATATTTCGGATCCCTTTGAAGACTATAGGGCCAAAGGAAATATCCTCCGATAACAAAGAGAAAGAAGCTTTCTGACAAACTTCTTTGTGTTCTGTGAAATCATCTCACAGAGTTACAGCTTTCCCCTCAAGAAGCCTTTCGCTAAGACAGTTCTTGTGCAATTGGAAAAGTGATATTTGGAAGCCCATAGAGGGCTATGGTGAAAAAGGAAATATCGTCTGATGAAATCTGGAAAGAAGCTTTCTGCGAAACTGCTTAGTGTTCTGTTAATTCATCTCACAGAGATACATATGTATTTCGAGGATCTCTTTGCGAGCTCTATTTCTGTGGAATCTGAGAACAGATATTTCGGATCCCTTTGAAGACTATAGGGACAAAGGAAGTATCCTCCGATAACAAAGAGAAAGAAGCTTTCTGAGAAACTTCTTTGTGTTCTGTGAAATCATCTCACAGAGTTACAGCTTTCCCCTCAAGAAGCCTTTCGCTAAGACATTTCTTTTGGAATTGACAAAGTGATATTTGGAAGCCCATAGAGGGCTATGGTGAAAAAGGAAATATCCTCAGATGAAATCTGGAAAGAAGCTTTCTGAGAAACTGCTTAGTGTTCTGTTAATTCATCTCACAGAGTTACATGTGTATTTCGAGGATCTCTTTGCTAGCCCTATTTCTGTGGAATCTGAGAACAGATATTTCGGATCCCTTTGAAGACTATAGGGCCAAAGGAAATATCCTCCGATAACAAAGAGAAAGAACCTTTCTGAGAAACTTCTTTGTGTTCTGTGAAATCATCTCACAGAGTTACAGCTTTCCCCTGAAGAAGCCTTTCGCTAAGACAGTTCTTGTGGAATTGGCAAAGTGATATTTGGAAGCCCATAGAGGGCTATGGTGAAAAAGGAAATATCCTCAGATGAAATCTGGAAAGAAGCTTTCTGAGAAACTGCTTAGTGTTCTGTTAATTCATCTCACATAGTTACATGTGTATTTCGAGGATCTCTTTGCTAGCCCTATTTCTGTGGAATCTGAGAACAGATATTTCGGATCCCTTGGAAGACTATTGGGCCAAAGGAAATATCCTCCGATAACAAAGAGAAAGAAGCTTTATTTGAAACTTCTTTGTGTTCTGTGAAATCATCTCACAGAGTTACAGCTTTCTCCTCAAGAAGCCTTTCGATAAGACAGTTCTTTTGGAATTGGTAAAGTGATATTTGGAAGCCCATAGAGGGCTATGGTGAAAAAGGAAATATCGTCAGATGAAATCTGGAAAGAAGCTTTCTGCGAAACTTCTTAGTGTTCTGTTAATTCACCTCACAGAGTTACATGTGTATTTCGAGGATCTCTTTGCTAGCTCTATTTCTGTGGAATCAGAGAACAGATATTTCGGATCCCTTTGAAGACTATAGGGCCAAAGGAAATATCCTCCGATAACAAAGAGAAAGAAGCTTTCTGAGAAACTTCTTTGTGTTCTGTGAAATCATCTCACAGAGTTACAGCTTTCCCCTCAAGAAGCCTTTCGCTAAGACAGTTCTTGTGGAATTGGCAAAGTGATATTTGCAAGCCCATAGTGGGCTATGGTGAAAAAGGAAATATCCTGAGATGAAATCTGGAAAGAAGCTTTCTGAGAAACTGCTTAGTGTTCTGTTAATTCATCTCACAGAGTTCCATGTGTATTTCGAGGATCTCTTTGCTAGCCCTATTTCTGTGGAATCTGAGAACAGATATTTCGGATCCCCTTCAAGACTATAGGGCCAAAGGAAATATCCTCCGATAACAAAGAGAAAGAAGCTTTCTGAGAAACTTCTTTGTGTTCTGTGAAATCATCTCACAGAGTTACAGCTTTCCCCTCAAGAAGCCTTTCGCTAAGACAGTTCTTGTGGAATTGGCAAAGTGATATTTGGAAGCCCATAGAGGGCTATGGTGAAAAAGGAAATATCGTCAGATGAAATCTGGAAAGAAGCTTTCTCCGAAACTGCTTAGTGTTCTGTTAATTCATCTCACAGAGTTACATGTGTATTTTGAGGATCTCTTTGCTAGCCCTATTTCTGAGGAATCTAAGAACAGATATTTCGGATCCCTTTAAAGACTATAGGGCCAAAGGAAATATCCTCCGATAACAAAGAGAAAGAAGCTTTCTGAGAAACTTCTTTTTGTTCTGTGAAATCATCTCCCAGAGTTACACCTTTCCTCTCAAGAAGCCTTTCGCTAAGACAGTTCTTGTGGAATTGGCAAAGTGATACTTGGAGGCCCATAGAGGGCTATGGTGAAAAAGGAAATATCCTCAGATGAAATCTGGAAAGAAGCTTTCTGAGAAACTGCTTAGTGTTCTGTTAATTCATCTCACAGAGTTCCACGTGTATTTCCAGGATCTCTTTGCTAGCTCTATTTCTGTGGAATCTGAGAACAGATATTTCGGATCCCTTTGAAGACTATAGGGCCAAAGGAAATATCCTCCGATAACAAAGAGAAAGAAGCTTTCTGAGAAACTTCTTTGTGTTCTGTGAAATCATCTCACAGAGTTACAGCTTTCCCCTCAAGAAGCCTTTCGCTAAGACAGTTCTTGTGGAATTAGCAAAGTGATATTTGGAAGCCCATAGAGGGCTATGGTGAAAAAGGAAATATCCTCAGATGAAATCTGGAAAGAAGCTTTCTGAGAAACTGCTTAGTGTTCTGTGAATTCATCTCACAGAGTTACATGTGTATTTCGAGGATCTCTTTGCTAGCCCTATTTCTGTGGAAACTGAGAAAAGATATTTCGGATCCCTTTGAAGACTATAGGGCCAAAGGAAAAATCCTCAGATAACAAAGAGAAAGAAGCTTTCCGAGAAACTTCTTTGTGTTCTGTGAAATCATCTCACAGAGTTACAGCTTTCCCCTCAAGAAGCCTTTCGCTAAGACAGTTCTTGTGGAATTGGCAAAGTGATATTTGGAAGCCCATAGAGGGCTATGGTGAAAAAGGAAATATCGTCAGATGAAGTCTGGAAAGAAGCTTTCTGTGAAACTGCTTAGTGTTCTGTTAATTCATCTCACAGAGTTACATGTGTATTTCGAGGATCTCTTTGCTAGTCCTATTTCTGTGGAATCTGAAAACAGATATTTCGGATCCCTTTGAAGACTATAGGGCCAAAGGAAATATCCTCGGATAACAAAGAGAAAGAAGCTTTCTGAGAAACTTCTTTGTGTTCTGTGAAATCATCTCACAGAGTTACAGCTTTCCCCTCAAGAAGCCTTTCGCTAAGACAGTTCTTGTGGAATTGGCAAAGTGATATTTGGAAGCCGATAGAGGGCTATGGTGAAAAACGAAATATCCTCAGATGAAATCTGGAAAGAAGCTTTCTGAGAAACTGCTTAGTGTTCTGTTAATTCATCTCACATAGTTACATGTGTATTTCGAGGATCTCTTTGCTAGCCCTATTTCTGAGGAATCTGAGAACAGATATTTCGGATCCCTTTAAAGACTATAGGGCCAAAGGAAATATCCTCCGATAACAAAGAGAAAGAAGCTTTCTGAGAAACTTCTTTTTGTTCTGTGAAATCATCTCCCAGAGTTACACCTTTCCTCTCAAGAAGCCTTTCGCTAAGACACTTCTTGTGGAATTGGCAAAGTGATATTTGGAGGCCCATAGAAGGCTATGGTGAAAAAGGAAATATCCTCAGATGAAATCTGGAAAGAAGCTTTCTGAGAAACTGCTTAGTGTTCTGTGAATTCATCTCACCGAGTTACATGTGTATTTCGAGGATCTCTTTGCTAGCCCTATTTCTGTGGAATCTGAGAACATATATTTCGGATCCCTTTGAAGACTATAGGGCCAAAGGAAATATCCTCCGATAACAAAGAGAAAGAAGCTTTCTGACAAACTTCTTTGTGTTCTGTGAAATCATCTCACAGAGTTACAGGTTTCCCTTCAAGAAGCCTTTCGCTAAGACAGTTCTTGTGGAATTGGCAAAGTGATATTTGGAAGCCCATAGAGGGCTATGGTGAAAAAGGAAATATCGTCAGATGAAATCTGGAAAGAAGCTTTCTGAGAAACTGCTTAGTGTTCTGTTAATTCATCTCACAGAGTTACATGTGTATTTCGAGGATCTCTTTGCTAGCCCTATTTCTGTGGAATCTGAGAACAGATATTTCGGATCCCTTTGAAGACTATAGGGCCAAAGGAAATATCCTCCGATAACAAAGAGAAAGAAGCTTTCTGACAAACTTCTTTGTGTTCTGTGAAATCATCTCACAGAGTTACAGCTTTCCCCTCAAGAAGCCTTTCGCTAAGACAGTTCTTGTGCAATTGGAAAAGTGATATTTGGAAGCCCATAGAGGGCTATGGTGAAAAAGGAAATATCCTCAGATGAAATCTGGAAAGAAGCTTTCTGAGAAACTGCTTAGTGTTCTGTTAATTCATCTCACATAGTTACATGTGTATTTCGAGGATCTCTTTGCTAACCCTATTTCTGTGGAAACTGAGAACAGATATTTCGGATCGCTTGGAAGACTATAGGGCCAAAGGAAATATCCTCCGATAACAAAGAGAAAGAAGCTTTCTGAGAAACTTCTTTGTGTTCTCTGAAATCATCTCACAGAGTTACAGCTTTCCCCTAAAGAAGGCTTTCGCTAAGACAGTTCTTGTGGAATTGGCAAAGTGATATTTGGAAGCCCTTAGAGGGCTATGGTGAAAAAGGAAATATCCTCAGATGAAATCTGGAAAGAAGCTTTCTGAGAAACTGCTTAGTGTTCTGTTAATTCATCTGACAGAGTTACATGTGTATTTCGAGGATCTCTTTGCTAGCCCTATTTCTGTGGAATCTGAGAACAGATATTTCGGATCCCTTTGAAGACTATAGGGCCAAAGGAAATATCCTCCGATAACAAAGAGAAAGAAGATTTCTGAGAAACTTCTTTGTGTTCTGTGAAATCATCTCACAGAGTTACAGCTTTCCCCTGAAGAAGCCTTTCGCTAAGACAGTTCTTGAGGAATTGGCAAAGTGATATTTGGAAGCCCATAGAGGGCTATGGTGAAAAAGGAAATATCGTCAGATGAAATCTGGAAAGAAGCTCTCTGCGAAACTGCTAAGTGTTCTGTTAATTCATCTCACAGAGTGACATGTGTATTTCGAGGATCTCTTTGCTACCCTGTTTCTGTGGAATCTGAGAACAGATATTTCGGATCCCTTTGAAGACTATAGGGCCAAAGGAAATATCCTCCGATAACAAAGAGAAAGAAGCTTTCTGAGAAACTTCTTTGTGTTCTGTGAAATCATCTCACAGAGTTACAGCTTTCCCCTGAAGAAGCCTTTCGCTAAGACAGTTCTTGTGGAATTGGCAAAGTGATATTTGGAAGCCCATAGAGGGCTATGGTGAAAAAGGAAATATCCTCAGATGAAATCTGGAAAGAAGTTTTCTGAGAAACTGCTTAGTGTTCTGTTAATTCATCTCACAGAGTTACATGTGTATTTCGAGGATCTCTTTGCTAGCCCTATTTCTGTGGAATCTGAGAACAGATATTTCGGATCCCTTGGAAGACTATTGGGCCAAAGGAAATATCCTCCGATAACAAAGAGAAAGAAGCTTTCTGAGAAACTTCTTTGTGTTCTGTGAAATCATCTCACAGAGTTACAGCTTTCCCCTCAAGAAGCCTTTCGCTAAGACAGTTCTTTTGGAATTGGTAAAGTGATATTTGGAAGCCCATAGTGGGCTATGGTGAAAAAGGAAATATCGTCAGATGAAATCTGGAAAGAAGCTTTCTGCGAAACTGCTTAGTGTTCTGTTAATTCATCTCACAGAGTTACATGTGTATTTCGAGGATCTCTTAGCTAGCTCTATTTCTGTGGAATCAGAGAACAGATATTTCGGATCCCTTTGAAGACTATAGGGCCAAAGGAAATATCCTCCGATAACAAAGAGAAAGAAGCTTTCTGAGAAACTTCTTTGTGTTCTGTGAAATCATCTCACAGAGTTACAGCTTTCCCCTCAAGAAGCCTTTCGCTAAGACAGTTCTTGTGGAATTGGCAAAGTGATATTTGGAAGCCCATAGAGGGCTATGGTGAAAAAGGAAATATCCTCAGATGAAATCTGGAAAGAAGCTTTCTGAGAAACTGCTTAGTGTTCTGTTAATTCATCTCACAGAGTTCCATGTGTATTTCGAGGATCTCTTTGCTAGCCCTATTTCTGTGGAATCTGAGAACAGATATTTCGGATCCCCTTCAAGACTATAGGGCCAAAGGAAATATCCTCCGATAACAAAGAGAAAGAAGCTTTCTGAGAAACTTCTTTGTGTTCTGTGAAATCATCTCACAGAGTTACAGCTTTCCCCTCAAGAAGCCTTTGGCTAAGACAGTTCTTGTGGAATTGGCAAAGTGATATTTGGAAGCCCATAGAGGGCTATGGTGAAAAAGGAAATATCGTCAGATGAAATCTGGAAAGAAGCTTTCTGCGAAACTGCCTAGTGTTCTGTTAATTCATCTCACAGAGTTACATGTGTATTTCGAGGATCTCTTTGCTAACCCTATTTCTGTGGAAACTGAGAACAGATATTTCGGATCCCTTGGAAGTCTATAGGGCCAAAGGAAATATCCTCCGATAACAAAGAGAAAGAAGCTTTCTGAGAAACTTCTTTGTGTTCTCTGAAATCATCTCACAGAGTTACAGCTTTCCCCTAAAGAAGCCTTTCGCTAAGACAGTTCTTGTGGAATTGGCAAAGTGATATTTGGAAGCCCTTAGAGGGCTATGGTGAAAAAGGAAATATCCTCAGATGAAATCTGGAAAGAAGCTTTCTGAGAAACTGCTTAGTGTTCTGTTAATTCATCTGACAGAGTTACATGTGTATTTCGAGGATCTCTTTGCTAGCCCTATTTCTGTGGAATCTGAGAACAGATATTTCGGATCCCTTTGAAGACTATAGGGCCAAAGGAAATATCCTCCGATAACAAAGAGAAAGAAGATTTCTGAGAAACTTCTTTGTGTTCTGTGAAATCATCTCACAGAGTTACAGCTTTCCCCTCAAGAAGCCTTTCGCTAAGACAGTTCTTGTGGAATTGGCAAAGTGATATTTGGAAGCCCATAGAGGGCTATGGTGAAAAAGGAAATATCGTCAGATGAAATCTGGAAAGAAGCTCTCTGCGAAACTGCTTAGTGTTCTGTTAATTCATCTCACAGAGTTACATGTGTATTTCGAGGATCTCTTTGCTAGCCCTATTTCTGTGGAATCTGAGAACAGATATTTCGGATCCCTTTGGAGACTATAGGGCCAAAGGAAATATCCTCCGATAACAAAGAGAAAGAAGCTTTCTGAGAAACTTCTTTGTGTTCTGTGAAATCATCTCACAGAGTTACAGCTTTCCCCTCAAGAAGCCTTTCGCTAAGACAGTTCTTGTGGAATTGGCAAAGTGATATTTGGAAGCCCATAGAGGGCTATGGTGAAAAAGGAAATATCCTCAGATGAAATATGGAAAGAAGCTTTCTGAGAAACTGCTTAGTGTTCTGTGAATTCACCTCACAGAGTTACATGTGTATTTCGAGGATCTCTTTGCTAGCCCTATTTCTGTGGAATCTGAGAACAAATATTTCGGATTCCTTTGAAGACTATAGGGCCAAAGGAAATATCCTCCGATAACAAAGAGAAAGAAGCTTTCTGAGAAACGTCTTTGTGTTCTGTGAAATCATCTCACAGAGTTAGAGCTTTCCCCTCAAGAAGCCTTTCGCTAAGACACTTCTTGTGGAATTGGCAAAGGGATATTTGGAAGCCCATAGAGGGCTATGGTGAAAAAGGAAATATCCTCAGATGAAATCTGGAAAGAAGCTTTCTGAGAAACTGCTTAGTGTTCTGTTAATTCATCTCACAGAGTTACATGTGTATTTCGAGGATCTCTTTGCTAGCCCTATTTCTGTGGAATGTGAGAAGAGATACTTCGGATTCCTTTGAAGACTATAGGGCCAAAGGAAATATCCTCCGATAACAAAGAGAAAGAAGCTTTCTGAGAAACTTCTTTGTGTTCTGTGAAATCATCTCACAGAGTTACAGCTTTCCCCTCAAGAAGCCTTTCGCTAAGACAGTTCTTGTGGAATTGGCAAAGTGATGTTTGGAAGCCCATAGAGGGCTATGGTGAAAAAGGAATTATCGTCAGATGAAATCTGGAAAGAAGCTTTCTGCGAAACTGCTTAGTGTTCTGTTAATTCATCTCACAGAGTTACATGTGTATTTCGAGGATCTCTTTGCTAGCCCTATTTCTGTGGAATCTGAGAACAGATATTTCGGATCCCTTTGAAGACTATAGGGCCAAAGGAAATATCCTCCGATAACAAAGAGAAAGAAGCTTTCTGAGAAACTTCTTTGTGTTCTGTGAAATCATCTCACAGAGTTACAGCTTTCCCCTGAAGAAGCCTTTCGCTAAGACAGTTCTTGTGGAATTGGCAAAGTGATATTTGGAAGCCCATAGAGGGCTATGGTGAAAAAGGAAATATCCTCAGATGAAATCTGGAAAGAAGCTTTCTGAGAAACTGCTTAGTGTTCTGTTAATTCATCTCACAGAGTTACATGTGTATTTCGAGGATCTCTTTGCTAGCCCTATTTCTGTGGAATCTGAGAACAGATATTTCGGATCCCTTTGAAGACTATAGGGCCAAAGGAAATATCCTCCGATAACAAAGAGAAAGAAGCTTTCTGAGAAACTTCTTTGTGTTCTGTGAAATCATCTCACAGAGTTACAGCTTTCCCCTCAAGAAGCCTTTCGCTAAGACAGTTCTTGTGGAATTGGCAAAGTGATATTTGCAAGCCCATAGAGGGCTATGGTGAAAAAGGAAATATCCTCAGATGAAATCTGGAAAGAAGCTTTCTGAGAAACTGCTTAGTGTTCTGTTAATTCATCTCACAGAGTTCCATGTGTATTTCGAGGATCTCTTTGCTAGCCCTATTTCTGTGGAATCTGAGAACAGATATTTCGGATCCCCTTCAAGACTATAGGGCCAAAGGAAATATCCTCCGATAACAAAGAGAAAGAAGCTTTCTGAGAAACTTCTTTGTGTTCTGTGAAATCATCTCACAGAGTTACAGCTTTCCCCTCAAGAAGCCTTTGGCTAAGACAGTTCTTGTGGAATTGGCAAAGTGATATTTGGAAGCCCATAGAGGGCTATGGTGAAAAAGGAAATATCGTCAGATGAAATCTGGAAAGAAGCTTTCTGCGAAACTGCCTAGTGTTCTGTTAATTCATCTCACAGAGTTACATGTGTATTTCGAGGATCTCTTTGCTAACCCTATTTCTGTGGAAACTGAGAACAGATATTTCGGATCGCTTGGAAGACTATAGGGCCAAAGGAAATATCCTCTGATAACAAAGAGAAAGAAGCTTTCTGAGAAAATTCTTTGTGTTCTCTGAAATCATCTCACAGAGTTACAGCTTTCCCCTAAAGAAGCCTTTCGCTAAGACAGTTCTTGTGGAATTGGCAAAGTGATATTTGGAAGCCCTTAGAGGGCTATGGTGAAAAAGGAAATATCCTCAGATGAAATCTGGAAAGAAGCTTTCTGAGAAACTGCTTAGTGTTCTGTTAATTCATCTGACAGAGTTACATGTGTATTTCGAGGATCTCTTTGCTAGCCCTATTTCTGTGGAATCTGAGAACAGATATTTCGGATCCCTTTGAAGACTATAGGGCCAAAGGAAATATCCTCCGATAACAAAGAGAAAGAAGATTTCTGACAAACTTCTTTGTGTTCTGTGAAATCATCTCACAGAGTTACAGCTTTCCCCTGAAGAAGCCTTTCGTTAAGACAGTTCTTGTGGAATTGGCAAAGTGATATTTGGAAGCCCATAGAGGGCTATGGTGAAAAAGGAAATATCGTCAGATGAAATCTGGAAAGAAGCTCTCTGCGAAACTGCTAAGTGTTCTGTTAATTCATCTCACAGAGTTACATGTGTATTTCGAGGATCTCTTTGCTAGCCCTATTTCTGTGGAATCTGAGAACAGATATTTCGGATCCCTTTGGAGACTATAGGGCCAAAGGAAATATCCTCCGATAACAAAGAGAAAGAAGCTTTCTGAGAAACTTCTTTGTGTTCTTTGAAATCATCTCAAAGAGTTACAGCTTTCCCCTCAAGAAGCCTTTCGCTAGGACAGTTCTTGTGGAATTGGCAAAGTGATATTTGGAAGCCCATAGAGGGCTATGGAGAAAAAGGAAATATCCTCAGATGAAATCTGAAAAGAAGCTTTCTGAGAAACTGCTTAGTGTTCTGTTAATTCATCTCACCGAGTTCCATGTGTATTTCGAGGATCTCTTTGCTAGCCCTATTTCTGTGGAATCTCAGAACACATATTTCGGATCCCTTTGAAGACTATAGGGCCAAAGGAAATATCCTCCGATAACAAACAGAAAGAAGCTTTCTGAGAAACTTCTTTGTGTTCTGTGAAATCATCTCACAGAGTTACAGCTTTCCCCTCAAGAAGCCTTTCGCTAAGACAGTTCTTTTGGAATTGGTAAAGTGATATTTGGAAGCCCATAGAGGGCTATGGTGAAAAAGGAAATATCGTCAGATGAAATCTGGAAAGAAGCTTTCTGCGAAACTGCTTAGTGTTCTGTTAATTCATCTCACAGAGTTACATGTGTATTTCGAGGATCTCTTAGCTAGCTCTATTTCTGTGGAATCAGAGAACAGATATTTCGGATCCCTTTGAAGACTATAGGGCCAAAGGAAATATCCTCCGATAACAAAGAGAAAGAAGCTTTCTGAGAAACTTCTTTGTGTTCTGTGAAATCATCTCACAGAGTTACAGCTTTCCCCTCAAGAAGCCTTTCGCTAAGACAGTTCTTGTGGAATTGGCAAAGTGATATTTGCAAGCCCATAGAGGGCTATGGTGAAAAAGGAAATATCGTCAGATGAAATCTGGAAAGAAGCTTTCTGAGAAACTGCTTAGTGTTCTGTTAATTCATCTCACAGAGTTCCATGTGTATTTCGAGGATCTCTTTGCTAGCCCTATTTCTGTGGAAACTGAGAACAGATATTTCGGATCCCTTGGAAGACTATAGGGCCAAAGGAAATATCCTCCGATAACAAAGAGAAAGAAGCTTTCTGAGAAACTTCTTTGTGTTCTCTGAAATCATCTCACAGAGTTACAGCTTTCCCCTAAAGAAGCCTTTCGCTAAGACAGTTCTTGTGGAATTGGCAAAGTGATATTTGGAAGCCCTTAGAGGGCTATGGTGAAAAAGGAAATATCCTCAGATGAAATCTGGAAAGAAGCTTTCTGAGAAACTGCTTAGTGTTCTGTTAATTCATCTGACAGAGTTACATGTGTATTTCAAGGATCTCTTTGCTAGCCCTATTTCTGTGGAATCTGAGAACAGATATTTCGGATCCCTTTGAAGACTATAGGGCCAAAGGAAATATCCTCCGATAACAAAGAGAAAGAAGATTTCTGAGAAACTTCTTTGTGTTCTGTGAAATCATCTCACAGAGTTACAGCTTTCCCCTCAAGAAGCCTTTCGCTAAGACAGTTCTTGTGGAATTGGCAAAGTGATATTTGGAAGCCCATAGAGGGCTATGGTGAAAAAGGAAATATCGTCAGATGAAATCTGGAAAGAAGCTCTCTGGGAAACTGCTTAGTGTTCTGTTAATTCATCTCACATAGTTACATGTGTATTTCGAGGATCTCTTTGCTAGCCCTATTTCTGTGGAATCTGAGAACAGATATTTCGGATCCCTTTGGAGACTATAGGGCCAAAGGAAATATCCTCCGATAACAAAGAGAAAGAAGCTTTCTGAGAAACTTCTTTGTGTTCTTTGAAATCATCTCAAAGAGTTACAGCTTTCCCCTCAAGAAGCCTTTCGCTAAGACAGTTCTTGTGGAATTGGCAAACTGATATTTGGAAGCCCATAGAGGGCTATGGTGAAAAAGGAAATATCCTCAGATGAAATCTGAAAAGAAGCTTTCTGAGAAACTGCTTAGTGTTCTGTTAATTCATCTCACAGAGTTACATGTGTATTTCGAGGATCTCTTTGCTAGCCCTATTTCTGTGGAATCTGAGAACAAATATTTCGGATTCCTTTGAAGACTATAGGGACAAAGGAAATATCCTCCGATAACAAAGAGAAAGAAGCTTTCTGAGAAACGTCTTTCTGTTCTGTGAAATCATCTCACAGAGTTAGAGCTTTCCCCTCAAGAAGCCTTTCGCTAAGACACTTCTTGTGGAATTGGCAAAGTGATATTTGGAAGCCCATAGAGGGCTATGTTGAAAAAGGAAATATCCTCAGATGAAATCTGGAAAGAAGTTTTCTGAGAAACTGCTTAGTGTTCTGTTAATTCATCTCACAGAGTTCCATGTGTATTTCGAGGATCTCTTTGCTAGCCCTATTTCTGTGGAATCTGAGAACAGATATTTCGGATCCCCTTCAAGACTATAGGGCCAAAGGAAATATCCTCCGATAACAAAGAGAAAGAAGCTTTCTGAGAAACTTCTTTGTGTTCTGAGAAATCATCTCACAGAGTTACAGCTTTCCCCTCAAGAAGCCTTTCGCTAAGACAGTTCTTGTGGAATTGGCAAAGTGATATTTGGAAGCCCATAGAGGGCTATGGTGAAAAAGGAAATATCGTCAGATGAAATCTGGAAAGAAGCTTTCTGCGAAACTGCCTAGTGTTCTGTTAATTCATCTCACAGAGTTACATGTGTATTTCGAGGATCTCTTTGCTAACCCTATTTCTGTGGAAACTGAGAACAGATATTTCGGATCGCTTGGAAGACTATAGGGCCAAAGGAAATATCCTCTGATAACAAAGAGAAAGAAGCTTTCTGAGAAACTTCTTTGTGTTCTCTGAAATCATCTCACAGAGTTACAGCTTTCCCCTAAAGAAGCCTTTCGCTAAGACAGTTCTTGTGGAATTGGCAAAGTGATATTTGGAAGCCCTTAGAGGGCTATGGTGAAAAAGGAAATATCCTCAGATGAAATCTGGAAAGAAGCTTTCTGAGAAACTGCTTAGTGTTCTGTTAATTCATCTGACAGAGTTACATGTGTATTTCGAGGATCTCTTTGCTAGCCCTATTTCTGTGGAATCTGAGAACAGATATTTCGGATCCCTTTGAAGACTATAGGGCCAAAGGAAATATCCTCCGATAACAAAGAGAAAGAAGATTTCTGACAAACTTCTTTGTGTTCTGTGAAATCATCTCACAGAGTTACAGCTTTCCCCTGAAGAAGCCTTTCGTTAAGACAGTTCTTGTGGAATTGGCAAAGTGATATTTGGAAGCCCATAGAGGGCTATGGTGAAAAAGGAAATATCGTCAGATGAAATCTGGAAAGAAGCTCTCTGCGAAACTGCTAAGTGTTCTGTTAATTCATCTCACAGAGTTACATGTGTATTTCGAGGATCTCTTTGCTAGCCCTATTTCTGTGGAATCTGAGAACAGATATTTCGGATCCCTTTGGAGACTATAGGGCCAAAGGAAATATCCTCCGATAACAAAGAGAAAGAAGCTTTCTGAGAAACTTCTTTGTATTCTTTGAAATCATCTCAAAGAGTTACAGCTTTCCCCTCAAGAAGCCTTTCGCTAGGACAGTTCTTGTGGAATTGGCAAAGTGATATTTGGAAGCCCATAGAGGGCTATGGAGAAAAAGGAAATATCCTCAGATGAAATCTGAAAAGAAGCTTTCTGAGAAACTGCTTAGTGTTCTGTTAATTCATCTCACCGAGTTCCATGTGTATTTCGAGGATCTCTTTGCTAGCCCTATTTCTGTGGAATCTCAGAACACATATTTCGGATCCCTTTGAAGACTATAGGGCCAAAGGAAATATCCTCCGATAACAAACAGAAAGAAGCTTTCTGAGAAACTTCTTTGTGTTCTGTGAAATCATCTCACAGAGTTACAGCTTTCCCCTCAAGAAGCCTTTCGCTAAGACATTTCTTGTGGAATTGACAAAGTGATATTTGGAAGCCCATAGAGGGCTATGGTGAAAAAGGAAATATCCTCAGATGAAATCTGTAAAGAAGCTTTCTGAGAAACTGCTTAGTGTTCTGTTAATTCATCTCACAGAGTTACATGTGTATTTCGAGGATCTCTTTGCTAGCCCTGTTTCTGTGGAATCTGAGAACAGATATTTCGGATCCCTTTGAAGACTATAGGGCCAAAGGAAATATCCTCCGATAACAAAGAGAAAGAAGCTTTCTGAGAAACTTCTTTGTGTTCTGTGAAATCATCTCACAGAGTTACAGCTTTCCCCTGAAGAAGCCTTTCGCTAAGACAGTTCTTGTGGAATTGGCAAAGTGATATTTGGAAGCCCATAGAGGGCTATGGTGAAAAAGGAAATATCCTCAGATGAAATCTGGAAAGAAGCTTTCTGAGAAACTGCTTAGTGTTCTGTTAATTCATCTCACATAGTTACATGTGTATTTCGAGGATCTCTTTGTTAGCCTATTTCTGTGGAATCTGAGAACAGATATTTCGGATCCCTTGGAAGACTATTGGGCCAAAGGAAATATCCTCCGATAACAAAGAGAAAGAAGCTTTCTGAGAAACTTCTTTGTGTTCTGTGAAATCATCTCACAGAGTTACAGCTTTCCCCTCAAGAAGCCTTTCGCTAAGACAGTTCTTTTGGAATTGGTAAAGTGATATTTGGAAGCCCATAGAGGGCTATGGTGAAAAAGGAAATATCGTCAGATGAAATCTGGAAAGAAGCTTTCTGCGAAACTGCTTAGTGTTCTGTTAATTCATCTCACAGAGTTACATGTGTATTTCGAGGATCTCTTAGCTAGCTCTATTTCTGTGGAATCAGAGAACAGATATTTCGGATCCCTTTGAAGACTATAGGGCCAAAGGAAATATCCTCCGATAACAAAGAGAAAGAAGCTTTCTGAGAAACTTCTTTGTGTTCTGTGAAATCATCTCACAGAGTTACAGCTTTCCCCTCAAGAAGCCTTTCGCTAAGACAGTTCTTGTGGAATTGGCAAAGTGATATTTGCAAGCCCATAGAGGGCTATGGTGAAAAAGGAAATATCGTCAGATGAAATCTGGAAAGAAGCTTTCTGAGAAACTGCTTAGTGTTCTGTTAATTCATCTCACAGAGTTCCATGTGTATTTCGAGGATCTCTTTGCTAGCCCTATTTCTGTGGAAACTGAGAACAGATATTTCGGATCCCTTGGAAGACTATAGGGCCAAAGGAAATATCCTCCGATAACAAAGAGAAAGAAGCTTTCTGAGAAACTTCTTTGTGTTCTCTGAAATCATCTCACAGAGTTACAGCTTTCCCCTAAAGAAGCCTTTCGCTAAGACAGTTCTTGTGGAATTGGCAAAGTGATATTTGGAAGCCCTTAGAGGGCTATGGTGAAAAAGGAAATATCCTCAGATGAAATCTGGAAAGAAGCTTTCTGAGAAACTGCTTAGTGTTCTGTTAATTCATCTGACAGAGTTACATGTGTATTTCAAGGATCTCTTTGCTAGCCCTATTTCTGTGGAATCTGAGAACAGATATTTCGGATCCCTTTGAAGACTATAGGGCCAAAGGAAATATCCTCCGATAACAAAGAGAAAGAAGATTTCTGAGAAACTTCTTTGTGTTCTGTGAAATCATCTCACAGAGTTACAGCTTTCCCCTCAAGAAGCCTTTCGCTAAGACAGTTCTTGTGGAATTGGCAAAGTGATATTTGGAAGCCCATAGAGGGCTATGGTGAAAAAGGAAATATCGTCAGATGAAATCTGGAAAGAAGCTCTCTGGGAAACTGCTTAGTGTTCTGTTAATTCATCTCACATAGTTACATGTGTATTTCGAGGATCTCTTTGCTAGCCCTATTTCTGTGGAATCTGAGAACAGATATTTCGGATCCCTTTGGAGACTATAGGGCCAAAGGAAATATCCTCCGATAACAAAGAGAAAGAAGCTTTCTGAGAAACTTCTTTGTGTTCTTTGAAATCATCTCAAAGAGTTACAGCTTTCCCCTCAAGAAGCCTTTCGCTAAGACAGTTCTTGTGGAATTGGCAAACTGATATTTGGAAGCCCATAGAGGGCTATGGTGAAAAAGGAAATATCCTCAGATGAAATCTGAAAAGAAGCTTTCTGAGAAACTGCTTAGTGTTCTGTTAATTCATCTCACAGAGTTACATGTGTATTTCGAGGATCTCTTTGCTAGCCCTATTTCTGTGGAATCTGAGAACAAATATTTCGGATTCCTTTGAAGACTATAGGGACAAAGGAAATATCCTCCGATAACAAAGAGAAAGAAGCTTTCTGAGAAACGTCTTTCTGTTCTGTGAAATCATCTCACAGAGTTAGAGCTTTCCCCTCAAGAAGCCTTTCGCTAAGACACTTCTTGTGGAATTGGCAAAGTGATATTTGGAAGCCCATAGAGGGCTATGTTGAAAAAGGAAATATCCTCAGATGAAATCTGGAAAGAAGCTTTCTGAGAAACTGCTTAGTGTTCTGTTAATTCATCTCACAGAGTTACATGTGTATTTCGAGGATCTCTTTGCTAGCCCTATTTCTGTGGAATGTGAGAAGAGATACTTCGGATTCCTTTGAAGACTATAGGGCCAAAGGAAATATCCTCCGATAACAAAGAGAAAGAAGCTTTCTGAGAAACTTCTTTGTGTTCTGTGAAATCATCTCACAGAGTTACAGCTTTCCCCTCAAGAAGCCTTTCGCTAAGACAGTTCTTGTGGAATTGGCAAAGTGATATTTGGAAGCCCATAGAGGGCTATGGTGAAAAAGGAATTATCGTCAGATGAAATCTGGAAAGAAGCTTTCTGCGAAACTGCTTAGTGTTCTGTGAATTCATCTCACAGAGTTACATGTGTATTTCGAGGATCTCTTTGCTAGCCCTATTTCTGTGGAATCTGAGAACAGATATTTCGGATCCCTTTGAAGACTAAAGGGCCAAAGGAAATATCCTCGGATAACAAAGAGAAAGAAGCTTTCTGAGAAACTTCTTTGTGTTCTGTGAAATCATCTCACAGAGTTACAGCTTTCCCCTGAAGAAGCCTTTCGCTAAGACAGTTCTTGTGGAATTGGCAAAGTGATATTTGGAAGCCCATAGAGGGCTATGGTGAAAAAGGAAATATCCTCAGATGAAATCTGGAAAGAAGCTTTCTGAGAAACTGCTTAGTGTTCTGTTAATTCATCTCACAGAGTTACATGTGTATTTCGAGGATCTCTTTGCTAGCCCTATTTCTGTGGAATCTGAGAACAGATATTTCGGATCCCTTTGAAGACTATAGGGCCAAAGGAAATATCCTCCGATAACAAAGAGAAAGAAGCTTTCTGACAAACTTCTTTGTGTTCTGTGAAATCATCTCACAGAGTTACAGCTTTCCCCTCAAGAAGCCTTTCGCTAAGACACTTCTTGTGGAATTGGCAAAGTGATATTTGGAAGCCCATAGAGGGCTATGGTGAAAAAGGAAATATCCTCAGATGAAATCTGGAAAGAAGCTTTCTGAGAAACTGCTTAGTGTTCTGTTAATTCATCTCACATTGTTACATGTGTATTTCGAGGATCTCTTTGCTAGCCCTATTTCTGTGGAATCTGAGAACAGATATTTCGGATCCCTTGGAAGACTATAGGGCCAAAGGAAATATCCTCCGATAACAAAGGGAAAGAAGCTTTCTGAGAAACTTCTTTGTGTTCTGTGAAATCATCTCACAGAGTTACAGCTTTCCCCTCAAGAAGCCTTTCGCTAAGACAGTTATTGTGGAATTGGCAAAGTGATATTTGGAAGCCCATAGAGCCTGTGGTGAAAAAGGAAATATCCTCAGATGAAATCTGGAAAGAAGCTTTCTGAGAAACTGCTTAGTGTTCTGTGAATTCATCTCACAGAGTTACATGTGTATTTCGAGGATCTCTTTGCTAGCCCTATTTCTGTGGAATCTGAGAACAGATATTTCAGATCCCTTTCAAGACTATAGGGCCAAAGGAAATATCCTCGGATAACAAAGAGAAAGAAGCTTTCTGAGAAACTTCTTTGTGTTCTGTGAAATCATCTCACAGAGTTGCAGCTCTCCCCTCAAGAAGCCTTTCGCTAAGACAGTTCTTGTGGAATTGGCAAAGTGATATTTGGAAGCCCATAGAGGGCTATGGTGAAAAAGGAAATATCGTCAGATGAAATCTGGAAAGAAGCTTTCTGAGAAACTGCTTAGTGTTCTGTAAATTCATCTCACAGAGTTACATGTGTATTTCGAGGATCTCTTTGCTAGCCCTATTTCTGTGGAATCTGAGAACAGATATTTCGGATCCCTTGGAAGACTATAGGGCCAAAGGAAATATCCTCCGATAACAAAGAGAAAGAAGCTTTCTGAGAAACTTCTTTGTGTTCTGTGAAATCATCTCACAGAGTTACAGCTTTCCCCTCAAGAAGCCTTTCGCTAAGACAGTTCTTGTGGAATTGGTAAAGTGATATTTGGAAGCCCATAGAGGGCTATGGTGAAAAAGGAAATATCCTCAGATGAAATCTGAAAAGAAGCTTTCTGAGAAACTGCTTAGTGTTCTGTTAATTCATCTCACAGAGTTACATGTGTATTTCGAGGATCTCTTTGCTAGCCCTATTTCTGTGGAATCTCAGAACACATATTTCGGATCCCTTTGAAGACTATAGGGCCAAAGGAAATATCCTCCGATAACAAAGAGAAAGAAGCTTTCTGAGAAACGTCTTTGTGTTCTATGAAATCATCTCACAGAGTTACAGCTTTCCCCTCAAGAAGCCTTTCGCTAAGACAGTTCTTGTGGAATTGGCAAAGTGATATTTGGAAGCCCATAGAGGGCTATGGTGAAAAAGGAATTATCGTCAGATGAAATCTGGAAAGAAGCTTTCTGCGAAACTGCTTAGTGTTCTGTTAATTCATCTCACAGAGTTACATGTGTATTTCGAGGATCTCTTTGCTAGAACTATTTCTGTGGAATCTGAGAACAGATATTTCGGATCCCTTTGAAGACTATAGGGCCAAAGGAAATATCCTCGGATAACAAAGAGAAAGAAGCTTTCTGAGAAACTTCTTTGTGTTCTGTGAAATCATCTCACAGAGTTACAGCTTTCCCCTGAAGAAGCCTTTCGCTAAGACAGTTCTTGTGGAATTGGCAAAGTGATATTTGGAAGCCCATAGAGGGCTATGGTGAAAAAGGAAATATCCTCAGATGAAATCTGGAAAGAAGCTTTCTGAGAAACTGCTTAGTGTTCTGTTAATTCATCTCACAGAGTTACATGTGTATTTCGAGGATCTCTTTGCTAGCCCTATTTCTGTGGAATCTGAGAACAGATATTTCGGATCCCTTTGAAGACTATAGGGCCAAAGGAAATATCCTCCGATAACAAAGAGAAAGAAGCTTTCTGAGAAACTTCTTTGTGTTCTGTGAAATCATCTCACAGAGTTACAGCTTTCCCCTGAAGAAGCCTTTCGCTAAGACAGTTCTTGTGGAATTGGCAAAGTGATATTTGGAAGCCCATAGAGGGCTATGGTGAAAAAGGAAATATCCTCAGATGAAATCTGGAAAGAAGCTTTCTGAGAAACTGCTTAGTGTTCTGTTAATTCATCTCACATAGTTACATGTGTATTTCGAGGATCTCTTTGCTAGCCCTATTTCTGTGGAATCTGAGAACAGATATTTCGGATCCCTTGGAAGACTATAGGGCCAAAGGAAATATCCTCCGATAACAAAGAGAAAGAAGCTTTCTGAGAAACTTCTTTGTGTTCTGTGAAATCATCTCACAGAGTTACAGCTTTCCCCTCAAGAAGCCTTTCGCTAAGACAGTTCTTGTGGAATTGGTAAAGTGATATTTGGAAGCCCATAGAGGGCTATGGTGAAAAAGGAAATATCCTCAGATGAAATCTGAAAAGAAGCTTTCTGAGAAACTGCTTAGTGTTCTGTTAATTCATCTCACAGAGTTACATGTGTATTTCGAGGATCTCTTTGCTAGCCCTATTTCTGTGGAATCTCAGAACACATATTTCGGATTCCTTTGAAGACTATAGGGCCAAAGGAAATATCCTCCGATAACAAAGAGAAAGAAGCTTTCTGAGAAACTTCTTTGTGTTCTGTGAAATCATCTCACAGAGTTAGAGCTTTCCCCTCAAGAAGCCTTTCGCTAAGACACTTCTTGTGGAATTGGCAAAGTGATATTTGGAAGCCCATAGAGGGCTATGGTGAAAAAGGAAATATCCTCAGATGAAATCTGGAAAGAAGCTTTCTGAGAAACTGCTTAGTGTTCTGTTAATTCATCTCACAGAGTTACATGTGTATTTCGAGGATCTCTTTGCTAGCCCTATTTCTGTGGAATGTGAGAAGAGATACTTCGGATTCCTTTGAAGACTATAGGGCCAAAGGAAATATCCTCCGATAACAAAGAGAAAGAAGCTTTCTGAGAAACTTCTTTGTGTTCTGTGAAATCATCTCACAGAGTTACAGCTTTCCCCTCAAGAAGCCTTTCGCTAAGACAGTTCTTGTGGAATTGGCAAAGTGATATTTGGAAGCCCATAGAGGGCTATGGTGAAAAAGGAATTATCGTCAGATGAAATCTGGAAAGAAGCTTTCTGCGAAACTGCTTAGTGTTCTGTTAATTCATCTCACAGAGTTACATGTGTATTTCGAGGATCTCTTTGCTAGCCCTATTTCTGTGGAATCTGAGAACAGATATTTCGGATCCCTTTGAAGACTCTAGGGCCAAAGGAAATATCCTCGGATAACAAAGAGAAAGAAGCTTTCTGAGAAACTTCTTTGTGTTCTGTGAAATCATCTCACAGAGTTACAGCTTTCCCCTGAAGAAGCCTTTCGCTAAGACAGTTCTTGTGGAATTGGCAAAGTGATATTTGGAAGCCCATAGAGGGATATGGTGAAAAAGGAAATATCCTCAGATGAAATCTGGAAAGAAGCTTTCTGAGAAACTGCTTAGTGTTCTGTTAATTCATCTCACAGAGTTACATGTGTATTTCGAGGATCTCTTTGCTAGCCCTATTTCTGTGGAATCTGAGAACAGATATTTCGGATCCCTTGGAAGACTATAGGGCCAAAGGAAATATCCTCCGATAACAAAGAGAAAGAAGCTTTCTGAGAAACTTCTTTGTGTTCTGTGAAATCATCTCACAGAGTTACAGCTTTCCCCTCAAGAAGCCTTTCGCTAAGACAGTTCTTGTGGAATTGGCAAAGTGATATTTGGAAGCCCATAGAGGGCTATGGTGAAAAAGGAAATATCCTCAGATGAAATCTGGAAAGAAGCTTTCTGAGAAACTGCTTAGTGTTCTGTTAATTCATCTCACATAGTTACATGTGTATTTCGAGGATCTCTTTGCTAGCCCTATTTCTGTGGAATCTGAGAACAGATATTTCGGATCCCTTGGAAGACTATAGGGCCAAAGGAAATATCCTCCGATAACAAAGAGAAAGAAGCTTTCTGAGAAACTTCTTTGTGTTCTGTGAAATCATCTCACAGAGTTACAGCTTTCCCCTCAAGAAGCCTTTCGCTAAGACAGTTATTGTGGAATTGGCAAAGTGATATTTGGAAGCCCATAGAGCCTATGGTGAAAAAGGAAATATCCTCAGATGAAATCTGGAAAGAAGCTTTCTGAGAAACTGCTTAGTGTTCTGTGAATTCATCTCACAGAGTTACATGTGTATTTCGAGGATCTCTTTGCTAGCCCTATTTCTGTGGAATCTGAGAACAGATATTTCAGATCCCTTTCAAGACTATAGGGCCAAAGGAAATATCCTCCGATAACAAAGAGAAAGAAGCTTTCTGAGAAACTTCTTTGTGTTCTGTGAAATCATCTCACAGAGTTACAGCTCTCCCCTCAAGAAGCCTTTCGCTAAGACAGTTCTTGTGGAATTGGCAAAGTGATATTTGGAAGCCCATAGAGGGCTATGGTGAAAAAGGAAATATCCTCAGATGAAATCTGAAAAGAAGCTTTCTGAGAAACTGCTTAGTGTTCTGTTAATTCATCTCACAGAGTTACATGTGTATTTCGAGGATCTCTTTGCTAGCCCTATTTCTGTGGAATCTCAGAACACATATTTCGGATCCCTTTGAAGACTATAGGGCCAAAGGAAATATCCTCCGATAACAAAGAGAAAGAAGCTTTCTGAGAAACGTCTTTGTGTTCTGTGAAATCATCTCACAGAGTTACAGCTTTCCCCTCAAGAAGCCTTTCGCTAAGACACTTCTTGTGGAATTGGCAAAGTGATATTTGGAAGGCCATAGAGGGCTATGGTGAAAAAGGAAATATCCTCAGATGAAATCTGAAAAGAAGCTTTCTGAGAAACTGCTTAGTGTTCTGTTAATTCATCTCACAGAGTTACATGTGTATTTCGAGGATCTCTTTGCTAGCCCTATTTCTGTGGAATCTGAGAACAAATATTTCGGATTCCTTTGAAGACTATAGGGCCAAAGGAAATATCCTCCGATAACAAAGAGAAAGAAGCTTTCTGAGAAACGTCTTTGTGTTCTGTGAAATCATCTCACAGAGTTAGAGCTTTCCCCTCAAGAAGCCTTTCGCTAAGACACTTCTTGTGGAATTGGCAAAGTGATATTTGGAAGCCCATAGAGGGCTATGGTGAAAAAGGAAATATCCTCAGATGAAATCTGGAAAGAAGCTTTCTGAGAAACTGCTTAGTGTTCTGTTAATTCATCTCACAGAGTTACATGTGTATTTCGAGGATCTCTTTGCTAGCCCTATTTCTGTGGAATGTGAGAAGAGATACTTCGGATTCCTTTGAAGACTATAGGGCCAAAGGAAATATCCTCCGATAACAAAGAGAAAGAAGCTTTCTGAGAAACTTCTTTGTGTTCTGTGAAATCATCTCACAGAGTTACAGCTTTCCCCTCAAGAAGCCTTTCGCTAAGACAGTTCTTGTGGAATTGGCAAAGTGATATTTGGAAGCCCATAGAGGGCTATGGTGAAAAAGGAATTATCGTCAGATGAAATCTGGAAAGAAGCTTTCTGCGAAACTGCTTAGTGTTCTGTTAATTCATCTCACAGAGTTACATGTGTATTTCGAGGATCTCTTTGCTAGCCCTATTTCTGTGGAATCTGAGAACAGATATTTCGGATCCCTTTGAAGACTATAGGGCCAAAGGAAATATCCTCCGATAACAAAGAGAAAGAAGCTTTCTGAGAAACTTCTTTGTGTTCTGTGAAATCATCTCACAGAGTTACAGCTTTCCCCTCAAGAAGCCTTTCGCTAAGACAGTTCTTGTGGAATTGGCAAAGTGATATTTGGAAGCCCTTAGAGGGCTATGGTGAAAAAGGAAATATCCTCAGATGAAATCTGGAAAGAAGCTTTCTGAGAAACTGCTTAGTGTTCTGTTAATTCATCTCACATAGTTACATGTGTATTTCGAGGATCTCTTTGCTAGCCCTATTTCTGTGGAATCTGAGAACAGATATTTCAGATCCATTTCAAGACTATAGGGCCAAAGGAAATATCCTCCGATAACAAAGAGAAAGAAGCTTTCTGAGAAACTTCTTTGTGTTCTGTGAAATCATCTCACAGAGTTACAGCTTTCCCCTCAAGAAGCCTTTCGCTAAGACAGTTCTTGTGGAATTGGCAAAGTGATATTTGGAAGCCCATAGAGGGCTATGGTGAAAAAGGAAAAATCCTCAGATGAAATCTGAAAAGAAGCTTTCTGAGAAACTGCTTAGTGTTCTGTTAATTCATCTCACAGAGTTACATGTGTATTTCGAGGATCTCTTTGCTAGCCCTATTTCTGTGGAATCTCAGAACACATATTTCGGATCCCTTTGAAGACTATAGGGCCAAAGGAAATATCCTCCGATAACAAAGAGAAAGAAGCTTTCTGAGAAACGTCTTTGTGTTCTGTGAAATCATCTCACAGAGTTACAGCTTTCCCCTCAAGAAGCCTTTCGCTAAGACAGTTCTTGTGGAATTGGCAAAGTGATATTTGGAAGCCCATAGAGGGCTATGGTGAAAAAGGAATTATCGTCAGATGAAATCTGGAAAGAAGCTTTCTGCGAAACTGCTTAGTGTTCTGTTAATTCATCTCACAGAGTTACATGTGTATTTCGAGGATCTCTTTGCTAGCCCTATTTCTGTGGAATGTGAGAAGAGATACTTCGGATTCCTTTGAAGACTATAGGGCCAAAGGAAATATCCTCCGATAACAAAGAGAAAGAAGCTTTCTGAGAAACTTCTTTGTGTTCTGTGAAATCATCTCACAGAGTTACAGCTTTCCCCTCAAGAAGCCTTTCGCTAAGACAGTTCTTGTGGAATTGGCAAAGTGATATTTGGAAGCCCATAGAGGGCTATGGTGAAAAAGGAATTATCGTCAGATGAAATCTGGAAAGAAGCTTTCTGCGAAACTGCTTAGTGTTCTGTTAATTCATCTCACAGAGTTCCATGTGTATTTCGAGGATCTCTTTGCTAGCCCTATTTCTGTGGAATCTGAGAACAGATATTTCGGATCCCTTTGAAGACTATAGGGCCAAAGGAAATATCCTCGGATAACAAAGAGAAAGAAGCTTTCTGAGAAACTTCTTTGTGTTCTGTGAAATCATCTCACAGAGTTACAGCTTTCCCCTGAAGAAGCCTTTCGCTAAGACAGTTCTTGTGGAATTGGCAAAGTGATATTTGGAAGCCCATAGAGGGATATGGTGAAAAAGGAAATATCCTCAGATGAAATCTGGAAAGAAGCTTTCTGAGAAACTGCTTAGTGTTCTGTTAATTCATCTCACAGAGTTACATGTGTATTTCGAGGATCTCTTTGCTAGCCCTATTTCTGTGGAATCTGAGAACAGATATTTCGGATCCCTTTGAAGACTATAGGGCCAAAGGAAATATCCTCCGATAACAAAGAGAAAGAAGCTTTCTGAGAAACTTCTTTGTGTTCTGTGAAATCATCTCACAGAGTTACAGCTTTCCCCTCAAGAAGCCTTTCGCTAAGACAGTTCTTGTGGAATTGGCAAAGTGATATTTGGAAGCCCATAGAGGGCTATGGTGAAAAAGGAAATATCCTCAGATGAAATCTGGAAAGAAGCTTTCTGAGAAACTGCTTAGTGTTCTGTTAATTCATCTCACATAGTTACATGTGTATTTCGAGGATCTCTTTGCTAGCCCTATTTCTGTGGAATCTGAGAACAGATATTTCGGATCCCTTGGAAGACTATAGGGCCAAAGGAAATATCCTCCGATAACAAAGAGAAAGAAGCTTTCTGAGAAACTTCTTTGTGTTCTGTGAAATCATCTCACAGAGTTACAGCTTTCCCCTCAAGAAGCCTTTCGCTAAGACAGTTATTGTGGAATTGGCAAAGTGATATTTGGAAGCCCATAGAGCCTATGGTGAAAAAGGAAATATCCTCAGATGAAATCTGGAAAGAAGCTTTCTGAGAAACTGCTTAGTGTTCTGTGAATTCATCTCACAGAGTTACATGTGTATTTCGAGGATCTCTTTGCTAGCCCTATTTCTGTGGAATCTGAGAACAGATATTTCAGATCCCTTTCAAGACTATAGGGCCAAAGGAAATATCCTCCGATAACAAAGAGAAAGAAGCTTTCTGAGAAACTTCTTTGTGTTCTGTGAAATCATCTCACAGAGTTACAGCTCTCCCCTCAAGAAGCCTTTCGCTAAGACAGTTCTTGTGGAATTGGCAAAGTGATATTTGGAAGCCCATAGAGGGCTATGGTGAAAAAGGAAATATCCTCAGATGAAATCTGAAAAGAAGCTTTCTGAGAAACTGCTTAGTGTTCTGTTAATTCATCTCACAGAGTTACATGTGTATTTCGAGGATCTCTTTGCTAGCCCTATTTCTGTGGAATCTCAGAACACATATTTCGGATCCCTTTGAAGACTATAGGGCCAAAGGAAATATCCTCCGATAACAAAGAGAAAGAAGCTTTCTGAGAAACGTCTTTGTGTTCTGTGAAATCATCTCACAGAGTTACAGCTTTCCCCTCAAGAAGCCTTTCGCTAAGACACTTCTTGTGGAATTGGCAAAGTGATATTTGGAAGGCCATAGAGGGCTATGGTGAAAAAGGAAATATCCTCAGATGAAATCTGAAAAGAAGCTTTCTGAGAAACTGCTTAGTGTTCTGTTAATTCATCTCACAGAGTTACATGTGTATTTCGAGGATCTCTTTGCTAGCCCTATTTCTGTGGAATCTGAGAACAAATATTTCGGATTCCTTTGAAGACTATAGGGCCAAAGGAAATATCCTCCGATAACAAAGAGAAAGAAGCTTTCTGAGAAACGTCTTTGTGTTCTGTGAAATCATCTCACAGAGTTAGAGCTTTCCCCTCAAGAAGCCTTTCGCTAAGACACTTCTTGTGGAATTGGCAAAGTGATATTTGGAAGCCCATAGAGGGCTATGGTGAAAAAGGAAATATCCTCAGATGAAATCTGGAAAGAAGCTTTCTGAGAAACTGCTTAGTGTTCTGTTAATTCATCTCACAGAGTTACATGTGTATTTCGAGGATCTCTTTGCTAGCCCTATTTCTGTGGAATGTGAGAAGAGATACTTCGGATTCCTTTGAAGACTATAGGGCCAAAGGAAATATCCTCCGATAACAAAGAGAAAGAAGCTTTCTGAGAAACTTCTTTGTGTTCTGTGAAATCATCTCACAGAGTTACAGCTTTCCCCTCAAGAAGCCTTTCGCTAAGACAGTTCTTGTGGAATTGGCAAAGTGATATTTGGAAGCCCATAGAGGGCTATGGTGAAAAAGGAATTATCGTCAGATGAAATCTGGAAAGAAGCTTTCTGCGAAACTGCTTAGTGTTCTGTTAATTCATCTCACAGAGTTACATGTGTATTTCGAGGATCTCTTTGCTAGCCCTATTTCTGTGGAATCTGAGAACAGATATTTCGGATCCCTTTGAAGACTATAGGGCCAAAGGAAATATCCTCCGATAACAAAGAGAAAGAAGCTTTCTGAGAAACTTCTTTGTGTTCTGTGAAATCATCTCACAGAGTTACAGCTTTCCCCTCAAGAAGCCTTTCGCTAAGACAGTTCTTGTGGAATTGGCAAAGTGATATTTGGAAGCCCATAGAGGGCTATGGTGAAAAAGGAAATATCCTCAGATGAAATCTGGAAAGAAGCTTTCTGAGAAACTGCTTAGTGTTCTGTTAATTCATCTCACATAGTTACATGTGTATTTCGAGGATCTCTTTGCTAGCCCTATTTCTGTGGAATCTGAGAACAGATATTTCAGATCCATTTCAAGACTATAGGGCCAAAGGAAATATCCTCCGATAACAAAGAGAAAGAAGCTTTCTGAGAAACTTCTTTGTGTTCTGTGAAATCATCTCACAGAGTTACAGCTTTCCCCTCAAGAAGCCTTTCGCTAAGACAGTTCTTGTGGAATTGGCAAAGTGATATTTGGAAGCCCATAGAGGGCTATGGTGAAAAAGGAAATATCCACAGATGAAATCTGGAAAGAAGCTTTCTGAGAAACTGCTTAGTGTTCTGTTAATTCATCTCACATAGTTACATGTGTATTTCGAGGATCTCTTTGCTAGCCCTATTTCTGTGGAATCTGAG
The DNA here is from genome assembly GCF_043159975.1 of Macaca nemestrina. NCBI lineage: Eukaryota > Metazoa > Chordata > Mammalia > Primates > Cercopithecidae > Macaca > Macaca nemestrina. The sequence continues at coordinate 31,983,060 of NC_092135.1, read as the reverse complement.
AACAGATATTTCGGATCCCTTGGAAGACTATAGGGCCAAAGGAAATATCCTCCGATAACAAAGAGAAAGAAGCTTTCTGAGAAACTTCTTTGTGTTCTGTGAAATCATCTCACAGAGTTACAGCTTTCCCCTCAAGAAGCCTTTCGCTAAGACAGTTCTTGTGGAATTGGTAAAGTGATATTTGGAAGCCCATAGAGGGCTATGGTGAAAAAGGAAATATCCTCAGATGAAATCTGAAAAGAAGCTTTCTGAGAAACTGCTTAGTGTTCTGTTAATTCATCTCACAGAGTTACATGTGTATTTCGAGGATCTCTTTGCTAGCCCTATTTCTGTGGAATCTCAGAACACATATTTCGGATCCCTTTGAAGACTATAGGGCCAAAGGAAATATCCTCCGATAACAAAGAGAAAGAAGCTTTCTGAGAAACGTCTTTGTGTTCTGTGAAATCATCTAACAGAGTTACAGCTTTCCCCTCAAGAAGCCTTTCGCTAAGACACTTCTTGTGGAATTGGCAAAGTGATATTTGGAAGCCCATAGAGGGCTATGGTGAAAAAGGAAATATCCTCAGATGAAATCTGGAAAGAAGCTTTCTGAGAAACTGCTTAGTGTTCTGTTAATTCATCTCACAGAGTTACATGTGTATTTCGAGGATCTCTTTGCTAGCCCTATTTCTGTGGAATCTGAGAACAGATATTTCGGATCCCTTTGAAGACTAGGGCCAAAGGAAATATCCTCTGATAACAAAGAGAAAGAAGCTTTCTGAGAAACTTCTTTGTGTTCTGTGAAATCATCTCACATAGTTACAGCTTTCCCCTCAAGAAGCCTTTCGCTAAGACAGTTCTTGTGGAATTGGCAAAGTGATATTTGGAAGCCCATAGAGGGCTATGGTGAAAAAGGAAATATCGTCAGATGAAATCTGGAAAGAAGCTTTCTGAGAAACTGCTTAGTGTTCTGTTAATTCATCTCACATAGTTACATGTGTATTTCGAGGATCTCTTTGCTAGCCCTATTCCTGTGGAATCTGAAAACAGATATTTCGGATCCCTTGGAAGACTATAGGGCCAAAGGAAATATCCTCCCATAACAAAGAGAAAGAAGCTTTCTGAGAAACTTCTTTGTGTTCTGTGAAATCATCTCACAGAGTTACAGCTTTCCCCTCAAGAAGCCTTTCGCTAAGACAGTTCTTGTGGAATTGGTAAAGTGATATTTGGAAGCCCATAGAGGGCTATGGTGAAAAAGGAAATATCGTCAGATGAAATCTGGAAAGAAGCTTTTTGAGAAACTGCTTAGTGTTCTGTTAATTCATCTCACAGAGTTCCATGTGTATTTCGAGGATCTCTTTGCTAGCCCTATTTCTGTGGAATCTGAGAACAGATATTTCAGATCCCTTTCAAGACTATAGGGCCAAAGGAAATATCCTCCGATAACAAAGAGAAAGAAGCTTTCTGAGAAAATTCTTTGTGTTCTGTGAAATCATCTCACAGAGTTACAGCTTTCCCCTCAAGAAGCCTTTCGCTAAGACAGTTCTTGTGGAATTGGCAAAGTGATATTTGGAAGCCCATAGTGGGCTATGGTGAAAAAGGAAATATTGTCAGATGAAATCTGGAAAGAAGCTTTCTGAGAAACTGCTTAGTGTTCTGTGAATTCATCTCACAGAGTTACATGTGTATTTCGAGGATATCTTTGCTAACCCTATTTCTGTGGAAACTGAGAACAGATATTTCGGATCGCTTGGAAGACTATAGGGCCAAAGGAAATATCCTCCGATAACAATGGGAAAGAAGCTTTCTGAGAAACTTCTTTGTGTTCTCTGAAATCATCTCACAGAGTTACAGCTTTCCGCTAAAGAAGCCTTTCGCTAAGACAGTTCTTGTGGAATTGGCAAAGTGATATTTGGAAGCCCATAGAGGGCTATGGTGAAAAAGGAAATATCCTCAGATGAAATCTGGAAAGAAGCTTTCTGAGAAACTGCTTAGTGTTCTGTTAATTCATCTGACAGAGTTACATGTGTATTTCGAGGATCTCTTTGCTAGCCCTATTTCTGTGGAATCTGAGAACAGATATTTCGGATCCCTTTGAAGACTATAGGGCCAAAGGAAATATCCTCGGATAACAAAGAGAAAGAAGCTTTCTGAGAAACTTCTTTGTGTTCTGTGAAATCATCTCACAGAGTTACAGCTTTCCCCTCAAGAAGCCTTTCGCTAAGACAGTTCTTGTGGAATTGGCAAAGTGATATTTGGAAGCCCATAGAGGACTATGGTGAAAAAGGAAATATCCTCAGATGAAATCTGGAAGGAAGCTTTCTGAGAAACGGCTTAGTGTTCTGTTAATTCATCTCACAGAGTTCCATGTGTATTTCGAGGATCTCTTTGCTAGCCCTATTTCTGTGGAATCTGAGAACAAATATTTCGGATCCCTTTGAAGACTAAAGGGCCAAAGAAAATATCCTCCGATAACAAAGAGAAAGAAGCTTTCTGAGAAACTTCTTTGTGTTCTGTGAAATCATCTCACAGAGTTACAGCTTTCCCCTGAAGAAGCCTTTCGCTAAGACAGTTCTTGTGGAATTGGCAAAGTGATATTTGGAAGCCCATAGAGGGCTATGGTGAAAAAGGAAATATCCTCAGATGAAATCTGGAAAGAAGCTTTCTGAGAAACTGCTTAGTGTTCTGTGAATTCATCTCACAGAGTTACATGTGTATTTCGAGGATCTCTTTGCTAGCCCTATTTCTGTGGAAACTGAGAAAAGATATTTCGGATCCCTTTGAAGACTATAGGGCCAAAGGAAAAATCCTCCGATAACAAAGAGAAAGAAGCTTTCCGAGAAACTTCTTTGTGTTCTGTGAAATCATCTCACAGAGTTACAGCTTTCCCCTCAAGAAGCCTTTCGCTAAGACAGTTCTTGTGGAATTGGCAAAGTGATATTTGGAAGCCCATAGAGGGCTATGGTGAAAAAGGAAATATCGTCAGATGAAATCTGGAAAGAAGCTTTCTGCGAAACTGCTTAGTGTTCTGTTAATTCATCTCACAGAGTTACATGTGTATTTCGAGGATCTCTTTGCTAGTCCTATTTCTGTGGAACCTGAAAACAGATATTTCGGATCCCTTTGAAGACTACAGGGCCAAAGGAAATATCCTCGGATAACAAAGAGAAAGAAGCTTTCTGAAAAACTTCTTTGTGTTCTGTGAAATCATCTCACAGAGTTACAGCTTTCCCCTGAAGAAGCCTTTCGCTAAGACAGTTCTTGTGGAATTTGCAAAGTGATATTTGGAAGCCGATAGAGGGCTATGGTGAAAAAGGAAATATCCTCAGATGAAATCTGGAAAGAAGCTTTCTGAGAAACTGCTTAGTGTTCTGTAAATTCATCTCACAGAGTTACACGTGTATTTCGAGGATCTCTTTGCTAGCCCTATTTCTGTGGAATCTGAGAACAGATATTTCGGATCCCTTTGAAGACTATAGGGCCAAAGGAAATATCCTCCGATAACAAAGAGAAAGAAGCTTTCTGAGAAACTTCTTTGTGTTCTGTGAAATCATCTCACAGAGTTACAGCTTTCCCCTGAAGAAGCCTTTCGCTAAGACAGTTCTTGTGGAATTGGCAAAGTGATATTTGGAAGCCCATAGAGGGCTATGGTGAAAAAGGAAATATCCTCAGATGAAATCTGGAAAGAAGCTTTCTGAGAAACTGCTTAGTGTTCTGTGAATTCATCTCACAGAGTTACATGTGTATTTCGAGGATCTCTTTGCTAGCCCTATTTCTGTGGAAACTGAGAAAAGATATTTCGGATCCCTTTGAAGACTATAGGGCCAAAGGAAAAATCCTCCGATAACAAAGAGAAAGAAGCTTTCTGAGAAACTTCTTTGTGTTCTGTGAAATCATCTCACAGAGTTACAGCTTTCCCCTCAAGAAGCCTTTCGCTAAGACAGTTCTTGTGGAATTGGCAAAGTGATATTTGGAAGCCCATAGAGGGCTATGGTGAAAAAGGAAATATCGTCAGATGAAATCTGGAAAGAAGCTTTCTGCGAAACTGCTTAGTGTTCTGTTAATTCATCTCACAGAGTTACATGTGTATTTCGAGGATCTCTTTGCTAGCCCTATTTCTGTGGAATCTGAGAACAGATATTTCGGATCCCTTTGAAGACTATAGGGCCAAAGGAAATATCCTCCGATAACAAAGAGAAAGAAGCTTTCTGAGAAACTTCTTTGTGTTCTGTGAAATCATCTCACAGAGTTACAGCTTTCCCCTGAAGAAGCCTTTCGCTAAGACAGTTCGTGTGGAATTGGCAAAGTGATATTTGGAAGCCCATAGAGGGCTATGGTGAAAAAGGAAATATCCTCAGATGAAATCTGGAAAGAAGCTTTCTGCGAAACTGCTTAGTGTTCTGTGAATTCATCTCACAGAGTTACATGTGTATTTCGAGGATCTCTTTGCTAGCCCTATTTCTGTGGAAACTGAGAAAAGATATTTCGGATCCCTTTGAAGAAAATAGGGCCAAAGGAAAAATCCTCCGATAACAAAGAGAAAGAAGCTTTCTGAGCAACTTCTTTGTGTTCTGTGAAATCATCTCACAGAGTTACAGCTTTCCCCTGAAGAAGCCTTTCGCTAAGACAGTTCTTGTGGAATTGGCAAAGTGATATTTGGAAGCCCATAGAGGGCTATGGTGAAAAAGGAAATATCGTCAGATGAAATCTGGAAAGAAGTTTTTGCGAAACTGCTTAGTGTTCTGTTATTTCATCTCACAGAGTTACATGTGTATTTCGAGGATCTCTTTGCTAGTCCTATTTCTGTGGAATCTGAAAACAGATATTTCGGATCCCTTTGAAGACTAGAGGGCCAAAGGAAATATCCTCTGATAACAAAGAGAAAGAAGCTCTCTGAGAAACTTCTTTGTGTTCTGTGAAATCATCTCACAGAATTACAGCTTTCCCCTCAAGTACCCTTTCGCTAAGACAGTTCTTGTGGAATTGGCAAAGTGATATTTGGAAGCCCATAGAGGGCTAAGGTGAAAAAGGAAATATCGTCAGATGAAATCTGGAAAGAAGCTTTCTGAGAAACTGCTTAGTGTTCTGTTAATTCATCTCACAGAGTTACATGTGTATTTCGAGGATCTCTTTGCTAGCCCTATTTCTGTGGAAATTGAGAACAGATATTTCGGATCCCTTTGAAGACTATAGGGCCAAAGGAAAAATCCTCCGATAACAAAGAGAAAGAAGCTTTCTGAGAAACTTCTTTGTGTTCTGTGAAATCATCTCACGGAGTTACAGCTTTCCCCTCAAGAAGCCTTTCGCTAAGACAGTTCTAGTGGAATTGGCAAAGTGATATTTGGAAGCCCATAGAGGGCTATGGTGAAAAAGGAAATATCGTCAGATGAAATCTGGAAAGAAGCTTTCTGCGAAACTGCTTAGTGTTCTGTTAATTCATCTCACAGAGTTACATGTGTATTTCGAGGATCTCTTTGCTAGCCCTATTTCTGTGGAATCTGAGAACAGATATTTCGGATCCCTTTGAAGACTATAGGGCCAAAGGAAATATCCTCCGATAACAAAGAGAAAGAAGCTTTCTGAGAAACTTCTTTGTGTTCTGTGAAATCATCTCACAGAGTTACAGCTTTCCCCTCAAGAAGCCTTTCGCTAAGACAGTTCTTGTGGAATTGGCAAAGTGATATTTGGAAGCCCATAGAGGTCTATGCTGAAAAAGGAAATATCGTCAGATGAAATCTGGAAAGAAGCTTTCTGCGAAACTGCTTAGTGTTTTTTTAATTCACCTCACAGAGTTACATGTGTATTTCGAGGATATCTTTGCTAGCCCTATTTCTGTGGAATCTGAGAACAGATATTTCGGATCCCTTTGAAGACTATAGGGCCAAAGGAAATATCCTCCGATAACAAAGAGAAAGAAGCTTTCTGAGAAACTTCTTTGTGTTCTGTGAAATCATCTCACAGAGTTACAGCTTTCCCCTGAAGAAGCCTTTCGCTAAGACAGTTCTTGTGGAATTGGCAAAGTGATATTTGGAAGCCCATAGAGGGCTATGGTGAAAAAGGAAATATCGTCAGATGAAATCTGGAAAGAAGCTTTCTGAGAAACTGCTTAGTGTTCTGTTAATTCATCTCACAGAGTTACATGTGTATTTCGAGGATCTCTTTGCTAGCCCTATTTCTGTGGAATCTGAGAACAGATATTTCGGATCCCTTTGAAGACTATAGGGCCAAAGGAAATATCCTCCGATAACAAAGAGAAAGAAGCTTTCTGAGAAACTTCTTTGTGTTCTGTGAAATCATCTCACAGAGTTACAGCTTTCTCCTCAAGAAGCCTTTCGCTAAGACAGTTCTTGTGGAATTGGCAAAGTGATATTTGGAAGCCCATAGAGGGCTATGGTGAAAAAGGAAATATCCTCAGATGAAATCTGGAAAGAAGCTTTCTGAGAAACTGCTTAGTGTTCTGTGAATTCATCTCACAGAGTTACATGTGTATTTCGAGGATCTCTTTGCTAGCCCTATTTCTGTGGAAACTGAGAAAAGATATTTCGGATCCCTTTCAAGACTATAGGGCCAAAGGAAAAATCCTCCGATAACAAAGAGAAAGAAGCTTTCCGAGAAACTTCTTTGTGTTCTGTGAAATCATCTCACAGAGTTACAGCTTTCCCCTCAAGAAGCCTTTCGCTAAGACAGTTCTTGTGGAATTGGCAAAGTGATATTTGGAAGCCCATAGAGGGCTATGGTGAAAAAGGAAATATCCTCAGATGAAATCTGGAAAGAAGCTTTCTGCGAAACTGCTTAGTGTTCTGTGAATTCATCTCACAGAGTTACATGTGTATTTCGAGGATCTCTTTGCTAGCCCTATTTCTGTGGAATCTGAGAACACATATTTCGGATCCCTTCGAAGACTATAGGGCCAAAGGAAATATCCTCGGATAACAAAGAGAAAAAAGCTTTCTGAGAAACTTCTTTGTGTTCTGTGAAATCATCTCACAGAGTTGCAGCTTTCCCCTCAAGAAGCCTTTCGCTAAGACAGTTCTTGTGGAATTGGAAAAGTGATATTTGGAAGCCCATAGAGGGCTATGGTGAAAAAGGAAATATCCTCAGATGAAATCTGGAAGGAAGCTTTCTGAGAAACGGCTTAGTGTTCTGTTAATTCATCTCACAGAGTTCCATGTGTATTTCGAGGATCTCTTTGCTAGCCCTATTTCTGTGGAATCTGAGAACAAATATTTCGGATCCCTTTGAAGACTAAAGGGCCAAAGGAAATATCCTCCGATAACAAAGAGAAAGAAGCTTTCTGAGAAACTTCTTTGTGTTCTGTGAAATCATCTCACAGAGTTACAGCTTTCCCCTGAAGAAGCCTTTCGCTAAGACAGTTCTTGTGGAATTGGCAAAGTGATATTTGGAAGCCCCTAGAGGGCTATGGTGAAAAAGGAAATATCCTCAGATGAAATCTGGAAAGAAGCTTTCTGAGAAACTGCTTAGTGTTCTGTGAATTCATCTCACAGAGTTACATGTGTATTTCGAGGATCTCTTTGCTAGCCCTATTTCTGTGGAAACTGAGAAAAGATATTTCGGATCCCTTTCAAGACTATAGGGCCAAAGGAAAAATCCTCCGATAACAAAGAGAAAGAAGCTTTCCGAGAAACTTCTTTGTGTTCTGTGAAATCATCTCACAGAGTTACAGCTTTCCCCTCAAGAAGCCTTTCGCTAAGACGGTTCTTGTGGAATTGGCAAAGTGATATTTGGAAGCCCATAGAGGGCTATGGTGAAAAAGGAAATATCCTCAGATGAAATCTGGAAAGAAGCTTTCTGCGAAACTGCTTAGTGTTCTGTGAATTCATCTCACAGAGTTACATGTGTATTTCGAGGATCTCTTTGCTAGCCCTATTTCTGTGGAATCTGAGAACACATATTTCGGATCCCTTCGAAGACTATAGGGCCAAAGGAAATATCCTCGGATAACAAAGAGAAAAAAGCTTTCTGAGAAACTTCTTTGTGTTCTGTGAAATCATCTCACAGAGTTGCAGCTTTCCCCTCAAGAAGCCTTTCGCTAAGACAGTTCTTGTGGAATTGGCAAAGTGATATTTGGAAGCTCATAGAGGGCTATGGTGAAAAAGGAAATTCCTCAGATGAAATCTGGAAAGAAGCTTTCTGAGAAACTGCTTAGTGTTCTGTTAATTCATCTGACAGAGTTACATGTGTATATCGAGGATCTCTTTGCTAGCCCTATTTCTGTGGAATCTGAGAACAGATATTTCGGATCCCTTTGAAGACTATAGGGCCAAAGGAAATATCCTCGGATAACAAAGAGAAAGAAGCTTTCTGAGAAACTTCTTTGTGTTCTGTGAAATCATCTCACAGAGTTACAGCTTTCCCCTCAAGAAGCCTTTCGCTAAGACAGTTCTTGTGGAATTGGCAAAGTGATATTTGGAAGCCCATAGAGGACTATGGTGAAAAAGGAAATATCCTCAGATGAAATCTGGAAGGAAGCTTTCTGAGAAACGGCTTAGTGTTCTGTTAATTCATCTCACAGAGTTCCATGTGTATTTCGAGGATCTCTTTGCTAGCCCTATTTCTGTGGAATCTGAGAACAAATATTTCGGATCCCTTTGAAGACTAAAGGGCCAAAGGAAATATCCTCCGATAACAAAGAGAAAGAAGCTTTCTGAGAAACTTCTTTGTGTTCTGTGAAATCATCTCACAGAGTTACAGCTTTCCCCTGAAGAAGCCTTTCGCTAAGACAGTTCTTGTGGAATTGGCAAAGTGATATTTGGAAGCCCATAGAGGGCTATGGTGAAAAAGGAAATATCCTCAGATGAAATCTGGAAAGAAGCTTTCTGAGAAACTGCTTAGTGTTCTGTGAATTCATCTCACAGAGTTACATGTGTATTTCGAGGATCTCTTTGCTAGCCCTATTTCTGTGGAAACTGAGAAAAGATATTTCGGATGCCTTTCAAGACTATAGGGCCAAAGGAAAAATCCTCCGATAACAAAGAGAAAGAAGCTTTCCGAGAAACTTCTTTGTGTTCTGTGAAATCATCTCACAGAGTTACAGCTTTCCCCTCAAGAAGCCTTTCGCTAAGACAGTTCTTGTGGAATTGGCAAAGTGATATTTGGAAGCCCATAGAGGGCTATGGTGAAAAAGGAAATATCGTCAGATGAAATCTGGAAAGAAGCTTTCTGCGAAACTGCTTAGTGTTCTGTAAATTCATCTCACAGAGTTACATGTGTATTTCGAGGATCTCTTTGCTAGCCCTATTTCTGTGGAATCTGAGAACAGATATTTCGGATCCCTTTGAAGACTATAGGGCCAAAGGAAATATCCTCCGATAACAAAGAGAAAGAAGCTTTCTGAGAAACTTCTTTGTGTTCTGTGAAATCATCTCACAGAGTTACAGCTTTCCCCTGAAGAAGCCTTTCGCTAAGACAGTTCGTGTGGAATTGACAAAGTGATATTTGGAAGCCCATAGAGGGCTATGGTGAAAAAGGAAATATCCTCAGATGAAATCTGGAAAGAAGCTTTCTGCGAAACTGCTTAGTGTTCTGTGAATTCATCTCACAGAGTTACATGTGTATTTCGAGGATCTCTTTGCTAGCCCTATTTCTGTGGAAACTGAGAAAAGATATTTCGGATCCCTTTGAAGAAAATAGGGCCAAAGGAAAAATCCTCCGATAACAAAGAGAAAGAAGCTTTCTGAGCAACTTCTTTGTGTTCTGTGAAATCATCTCACAGAGTTACAGCTTTCCCCTGAAGAAGCCTTTCGCTAAGACAGTTCTTGTGGAATTGGCAAAGTGATATTTGGAAGCCCATAGAGGGCTATGGTGAAAAAGGAAATATCGTCAGATGAAATCTGGAAAGAAGCTTTTTGCGAAACTGCTTAGTGTTCTGTTATTTCATCTCACAGAGTTACATGTGTATTTCGAGGATCTCTTTGCTAGTCCTATTTCTGTGGAATCTGAAAACAGATATTTCGGATCCCTTTGAAGACTAGAGGGCCAAAGGAAATATCCTCTGATAACAAAGAGAAAGAAGCTCTCTGAGAAACTTCTTTGTGTTCTGTGAAATCATCTCACAGAGTTACAGCTTTCCCCTCAAGAAGCCTTTCGCTAAGACAGTTCTTGTGGAATTGGCAAAGTGATATTTGGAAGCCCATAGAGGGCTATGGTGAAAAAGGAAATATCGTCAGATGAAATCTGGAAAGAAGCTTTCTGCGAAACTGCTTAGTGTTCTGTGAATTCATCTCACAGAGTTACATGTGTATTTCGAGGATCTCTTTGCTAGCTCTATTTCTGTGGAATCTGAGAAGAGATATTTCGGATCCCTTTGAAGACTATAGGGCCAAAGGAAATATCCTCCGATAACAAAGAGAAAGAAGCTTTCTGAAAAACTTCTTTGTGTTCTGTGAAATCATCTCACAGAGTTACAGCTTTCCCCTCAAGTAGCCTTTCGCTAAGACAGTTCTTGTGGAATTGGCAAAGTGATATTTGGAAGCCCATAGAGGGCTATGGTGAAAAAGGAAATATCGTCAGATGAAATCTGGAAAGAAGCTTTCTGAGAAACTGCTTAGTGTTCTGTTAATTCATCTCACAGAGTTCCATGTGTATTTCGAGGATCTCTTTGCTAGCCCTATTTCTGTGGAAATTGAGAAAAGATATTTCGGATCCCTTTGAAGACTATAGGGCCAAAGGAAAAATCCTCCGATAACAAAGAGAAAGAAGCTTTCTGAGAAACTTCTTTGTGTTCTGTGAAATCATCTCACGGAGTTACAGCTTTCCCCTCAAGAAGCGTTTCGCTAAGACAGTTCTAGTGGAATTGGCAAAGTGATATTTGGAAGCCCATAGAGGGCTATGGTGAAAAAGGAAATATCGTCAGATGAAATCTGGAAAGAAGCTTTCTGCGAAACTGCTTAGTGTTCTGTTAATTCATCTCACAGAGTTACATGTGTATTTCGAGGATCTCTTTGCTAGCCCTATTTCTGTGGAATCTGAGAACAGATATTTCGGATCCCTTTGAAGACTATAGGGCCAAAGGAAATATCCTCCGATAACAAAGAGAAAGAAGCTTTCTGAGAAACTTCTTTGTGTTCTGTGAAATCATCTCACAGAGTTACAGCTTTCCCCTCAAGAAGCCTTTCGCTAAGACAGTTCTTGTGGAATTGGCAAAGTGATATTTGGAAGCCCATAGAGGTCTATGCTGAAAAAGGAAATATCGTCAGATGAAATCTGGAAAGAAGCTTTCTGCGAAACTGCTTAGTGTTTTTTTAATTCACCTCACAGAGTTACATGTGTATTTCGAGGATATCTTTGCTAGCCCTATTTCTGTGGAATCTGAGAACAGATATTTCGGATCCCTTTGAAGACTATAGGGCCAAAGGAAATATCCTCCGATAACAAAGAGAAAGAAGCTTTCTGAGAAACTTCTTTGTGTTCTGTGAAATCATCTCACAGAGTTACAGCTTTCCCCTGAAGAAGCCTTTCGCTAAGACAGTTCTTGTGGAATTGGCAAAGTGATATTTGGAAGCCCATAGAGGGCTATGGTGAAAAAGGAAATATCGTCAGATGAAATCTGGAAAGAAGCTTTCTGAGAAACTGCTTAGTGTTCTGTTAATTCATCTCACAGAGTTACATGTGTATTTCGAGGATCTCTTTGCTAGCCCTATTTCTGTGGAATCTGAGAACAGATATTTCGGATCCCTTTGAAGACTATAGGGCCAAAGGAAATATCCTCCGATAACAAAGAGAAAGAAGCTTTCTGAGAAACTTCTTTGTGTTCTGTGAAATCATCTCACAGAGTTACAGCTTTCTCCTCAAGAAGCCTTTCGCTAAGACAGTTCTTGTGGAATTGGCAAAGTGATATTTGGAAGCCCATAGAGGGCTATGGTGAAAAAGGAAATATCCTCAGATGAAATCTGGAAAGAAGCTTTCTGAGAAACTGCTTAGTGTTCGGTGAATTCATCTCACAGAGTTACATGTGTATTTCGAGGATCTCTTTGCTAGCCCTATTTCTGTGGAAACTGAGAAAAGATATTTCGGATCCCTTTCAAGACTATAGGGCCAAAGGAAAAATCCTCCGATAACAAAGAGAAAGAAGCTTTCCGAGAAACTTCTTTGTGTTCTGTGAAATCATCTCACAGAGTTACAGCTTTCCCCTCAAGAAGCCTTTCGCTAAGACAGTTCTTGTGGAATTGGCAAAGTGATATTTGGAAGCCCATAGAGGGCTATGGTGAAAAAGGAAATATCCTCAGATGAAATCTGGAAAGAAGCTTTCTGCGAAACTGCTTAGTGTTCTGTGAATTCATCTCACAGAGTTACATGTGTATTTCGAGGATCTCTTTGCTAGCCCTATTTCTGTGGAATCTGAGAACACATATTTCGGATCCCTTCGAAGACTATAGGGCCAAAGGAAATATCCTCGGATAACAAAGAGAAAAAAGCTTTCTGAGAAACTTCTTTGTGTTCTGTGAAATCATCTCACAGAGTTGCAGCTTTCCCCTCAAGAAGCCTTTCGCTAAGACAGTTCTTGTGGAATTGGAAAAGTGATATTTGGAAGCCCATAGAGGGCTATGGTGAAAAAGGAAATATCCTCAGATGAAATCTGGAAGGAAGCTTTCTGAGAAACGGCTTAGTGTTCTGTTAATTCATCTCACAGAGTTCCATGTGTATTTCGAGGATCTCTTTGCTAGCCCTATTTCTGTGGAATCTGAGAACAAATATTTCGGATCCCTTTGAAGACTAAAGGGCCAAAGGAAATATCCTCCGATAACAAAGAGAAAGAAGCTTTCTGAGAAACTTCTTTGTGTTCTGTGAAATCATCTCACAGAGTTACAGCTTTCCCCTGAAGAAGCCTTTCGCTAAGACAGTTCTTGTGGAATTGGCAAAGTGATATTTGGAAGCCCCTAGAGGGCTATGGTGAAAAAGGAAATATCCTCAGATGAAATCTGGAAAGAAGCTTTCTGAGAAACTGCTTAGTGTTCTGTGAATTCATCTCACAGAGTTACATGTGTATTTCGAGGATCTCTTTGCTAGCCCTATTTCTGTGGAAACTGAGAAAAGATATTTCGGATCCCTTTCAAGACTATAGGGCCAAAGGAAAAATCCTCCGATAACAAAGAGAAAGAAGCTTTCCGAGAAACTTCTTTGTGTTCTGTGAAATCATCTCACAGAGTTACAGCTTTCCCCTCAAGAAGCCTTTCGCTAAGACGGTTCTTGTGGAATTGGCAAAGTGATATTTGGAAGCCCATAGAGGGCTATGGTGAAAAAGGAAATATCCTCAGATGAAATCTGGAAAGAAGCTTTCTGCGAAACTGCTTAGTGTTCTGTGAATTCATCTCACAGAGTTCCATGTGTATTTCGAGGATCTCTTTGCTAGCCCTATTTCTGTGGAATCTGAGAACACATATTTCGGATCCCTTCGAAGACTATAGGGCCAAAGGAAATATCCTCGGATAACAAAGAGAAAAAAGCTTTCTGAGAAACTTCTTTGTGTTCTGTGAAATCATCTCACAGAGTTGCAGCTTTCCCCTCAAGAAGCCTTTCGCTAAGACAGTTCTTGTGGAATTGGCAAAGTGATATTTGGAAGCCCATAGAGGGCTATGGTGAAAAAGGAAATATCCTCAGATGAAATCTGGAAAGAAGCTTTCTGAGAAACTGCTTAGTGTTCTGTTAATTCATCTGACAGAGTTACATGTGTATATCGAGGATCTCTTTGCTAGCCCTATTTCTGTGGAATCTGAGAACAGATATTTCGGATCCCTTTGAAGACTATAGGGCCAAAGGAAATATCCTCGGATAACAAAGAGAAAGAAGCTTTCTGAGAAACTTCTTTGTGTTCTGTGAAATCATCTCACAGAGTTACAGCTTTCCCCTCAAGAAGCCTTTCGCTAAGACAGTTCTTGTGGAATTGGCAAAGTGATATTTGGAATTCCATAGAGGACTATGGTGAAAAAGGAAATATCCTCAGATGAAATCTGGAAGGAAGCTTTCTGAGAAACGGCTTAGTGTTCTGTTAATTCATCTCACAGAGTTCCATGTGTATTTCGAGGATCTCTTTGCTAGCCCTATTTCTGTGGAATCTGAGAACAAATATTTCGGATCCCTTTGAAGACTAAAGGGCCAAAGGAAATATCCTCCGATAACAAAGAGAAAGAAGCTTTCTGAGAAACTTCTTTGTGTTCTGTGAAATCATCTCACAGAGTTACAGCTTTCCCCTGAAGAAGCCTTTCGCTAAGACAGTTCTTGTGGAATTGGCAAAGTGATATTTGGAAGCCCATAGAGGGCTATGGTGAAAAAGGAAATATCCTCAGATGAAATCTGGAAAGAAGCTTTCTGAGAAACTGCTTAGTGTTCTGTGAATTCATCTCACAGAGTTACATGTGTATTTCGAGGATCTCTTTGCTAGCCCTATTTCTGTGGAAACTGAGAAAAGATATTTCGGATGCCTTTCAAGACTATAGGGCCAAAGGAAAAATCCTCCGATAACAAAGAGAAAGAAGCTTTCCGAGAAACTTCTTTGTGTTCTGTGAAATCATCTCACAGAGTTACAGCTTTCCCCTCAAGAAGCCTTTCGCTAAGACAGTTCTTGTGGAATTGGCAAAGTGATATTTGGAAGCCCATAGAGGGCTATGGTGAAAAAGGAAATATCGTCAGATGAAATCTGGAAAGAAGCTTTCTGCGAAACTGCTTAGTGTTCTGTAAATTCATCTCACAGAGTTACATGTGTATTTCGAGGATCTCTTTGCTAGCCCTATTTCTGTGGAATCTGAGAACAGATATTTCGGATCCCTTTGAAGACTACAGGGCCAAAGGAAATATCCTCCGATAACAAAGAGAAAGAAGCTTTCTGAGAAACTTCTTTGTGTTCTGTGAAATCATCTCACAGAGTTACAGCTTTCCCCTGAAGAAGCCTTTCGCTAAGACAGTTCGTGTGGAATTGACAAAGTGATATTTGGAAGCCCATAGAGGGCTATGGTGAAAAAGGAAATATCCTCAGATGAAATCTGGAAAGAAGCTTTCTGCGAAACTGCTTAGTGTTCTGTGAATTCATCTCACAGAGTTACATGTGTATTTCGAGGATCTCTTTGCTAGCCCTATTTCTGTGGAAACTGAGAAAAGATATTTCGGATCCCTTTGAAGAAAATAGGGCCAAAGGAAAAATCCTCCGATAACAAAGAGAAAGAAGCTTTCTGAGCAACTTCTTTGTGTTCTGTGAAATCATCTCACAGAGTTACAGCTTTCCCCTGAAGAAGCCTTTCGCTAAGACAGTTCTTGTGGAATTGGCAAAGTGATATTTGGAAGCCCATAGAGGGCTATGGTGAAAAAGGAAATATCGTCAGATGAAATCTGGAAAGAAGCTTTTTGCGAAACTGCTTAGTGTTCTGTTATTTCATCTCACAGAGTTACATGTGTATTTCGAGGATCTCTTTGCTAGTCCTATTTCTGTGGAATCTGAAAACAGATATTTCGGATCCCTTTGAAGACTAGAGGGCCAAAGGAAATATCCTCTGATAACAAAGAGAAAGAAGCTCTCTGAGAAACTTCTTTGTGTTCTGTGAAATCATCTCACAGAGTTACAGCTTTCCCCTCAAGAAGCCTTTCGCTAAGACAGTTCTTGTGGAATTGGCAAAGTGATATTTGGAAGCCCATAGAGGGCTATGGTGAAAAAGGAAATATCGTCAGATGAAATCTGGAAAGAAGCTTTCTGCGAAACTGCTTAGTGTTCTGTGAATTCATCTCACAGAGTTACATGTGTATTTCGAGGATCTCTTTGCTAGCTCTATTTCTGTGGAATCTGAGAAGAGATATTTCGGATCCCTTTGAAGACTATAGGGCCAAAGGAAATATCCTCCGATAACAAAGAGAAAGAAGCTTTCTGAAAAACTTCTTTGTGTTCTGTGAAATCATCTCACAGAGTTACAGCTTTCCCCTCAAGTAGCCTTTCGCTAAGACAGTTCTTGTGGAATTGGCAAAGTGATATTTGGAAGCCCATAGAGGGCTATGGTGAAAAAGGAAATATCGTCAGATGAAATCTGGAAAGAAGCTTTCTGAGAAACTGCTTAGTGTTCTGTTAATTCATCTCACAGAGTTACATGTGTATTTCGAGGATCTCTTTGCTAGCCCTATTTCTGTGGAAATTGAGAAAAGATATTTCGGATCCCTTTGAAGACTATAGGGCCAAAGGAAAAATCCTCCGATAACAAAGAGAAAGAAGCTTTCTGAGAAACTTCTTTGTGTTCTGTGAAATCATCTCACGGAGTTACAGCTTTCCCCTCAAGAAGCGTTTCGCTAAGACAGTTCTTGTGGAATTGGCAAAGTGATATTTGGAAGCCCATAGAGGGCTATGGTGAAAAAGGAAATATCGTCAGATGAAATCTGGAAAGAAGCTTTCTGCGAAACTGCTTAGTGTTCTGTTAATTCATCTCACAGAGTTACATGTGTATTTCGAGGATCTCTTTGCTAGCCCTATTTCTGTGGAATCTGAGAACAGATATTTCGGATCCCTTTGAAGACTATAGGGCCAAAGGAAATATCCTCCGATAACAAAGAGAAAGAAGCTTTCTGAGAAACTTCTTTGTGTTCTGTGAAATCATCTCACAGAGTTACAGCTTTCCCCTCAAGAAGCCTTTCGCTAAGACAGTTCTTGTGGAATTGGCAAAGTGATATTTGGAAGCCCATAGAGGTCTATGGTGAAAAAGGAAATATCGTCAGATGAAATCTGGAAAGAAGCTTTCTGCGAAACTGCTTAGTGTTTTTTTAATTCACCTCACAGAGTTACATGTGTATTTCGAGGATCTCTTTGCTAGCCCTATTTCTGTGGAATCTGAGAGCAGATATTTCGGATCCCTTTGAAGACTATAGGGCCAAAGGAAATATCCTCCGATAACAAAGAGAAAGAAGCTTTCTGAGAAACTTCTTTGTGTTCTGTGAAATCATCTCACAGAGTTACAGCTTTCCCCTCAAGAAGCCTTTCGCTAAGACAGTTCTTGTGGAATTGGCAAAGTGATATTTGGAAGCCCATAGAGGGCTATGGTGAAAAAGGAAATATCGTCAGATGAAATCTGGAAAGAAGCTTTCTGAGAAACTGCTTAGTGTTCTGTTAATTCATCTCACAGAGTTACATGTGTATTTCGAGGATCTCTTTGCTAGCCCTATTTCTGTGGAATCTGAGAACAGATATTTCGGATCCCTTTGAAGACTATAGGGCCAAAGGAAATATCCTCCGATAACAAAGAGAAAGAAGATTTCTGAGAAACTTCTTTGTGTTCTGTGAAATCATCTCACAGAGTTACAGCTTTCTCCTCAAGAAGCCTTTTGCTAAGACAGTTCTTGTGGAATTGGCAAAGTGATATTTGGAAGCCCATAGAGGGCTATGGTGAAAAAGGAAATATCCTCAGATGAAATCTGGAAAGAAGCTGTCTGCGAAACTGCTTAGTGTTTTTTAATTCATCTCACTGAGTTACATGTGTATTTCGAGGATCTCTTTGCTAGCCCTATTTCTGTGAAATCTGAGAACCGATATTTCGGATCCCTTTGAAGACTATAGGGCCAAAGGAAATATCCTCCGATAACAAAGAGAAAGAAGCTTTCTGAGAAACTTCTTTGTGTTCTGTGAAATCATCTCACAGAGTTACAGCTTTCCCCTCAAGAAGCCTTTCGCTAAGACAGTTCTTGTGGAATTGGCCAAGTGATATTTGGAAGCCCATAGAGGGCTATGGTGAAAAAGGAAATATCCTCAGATGAAATCTGGAAAGAAGCTTTCTGCGAAACTGCTTAGTGTTCTGTGAATTCATCTCACAGAGTTACATGTGTATTTCGAGGATCTCTTTGCTAGCCCTATTTCTGTGGAATCTGAGAACACATATTTCGGATCCCTTCGAAGACTATAGGGCCAAAGGAAATATCCTCGGATAACAAAGAGAAAAAAGCTTTCTGAGAAACTTCTTTGTGTTCTGTGAAATCATCTCACAGAGTTGCAGCTTTCCGTTCAAGAAGCCTTTCGCTAAGACAGTTCTTGTGGAATTGGCAAAGTGATATTTGGAAGCCCATAGTGGGCTATGGTGAAAAAGGAAATATCCTCAGATGAAATCTGGAAAGAAGCTTTCTGAGAAACTGCTTAGTGTTCTGTTAATTCATCTCACATAGTTACATGTGTATTTCGAGGATCTCTTTGCTAGCCCTATTTCTGTGGAATCTGAGAACAGATATTTCGGATCCCTTTGAAGACTAAAGGTCCAAAGGAAATATCCTCTGATAACAAAGAGAAAGAAGCTTTCTGAGAAACCTCTTTGTGTTCTGTGTAATCATCTCACAGAGTTACAGCTTTCCTCTCAAGAAGCCTTTCGCTAAGACAGTTCTTGTGGAATTGGCAAAGTGATATTTGGAAGCCCATAGAGGGCTATGGTGAAAAAGGAAATATCGTCAGATGAAATCTGGAAAGAAGCTTTCTGCGAAACTGCTTAGTGTTCTGTTAATTCACCTCACAGAGTTACATGTGTATTTCGAGGATCTCTTTGCTAGCTCTATTTCTGTGGAATCTGAGAACAGATATTTCGGATCACTTTGAAGACTATAGGGCCAACGGAAATATCCTCGGATAAAAAAGAGAAAGAAGCTTTCTGAGAAACTTCTTTGTGTTCTGTTAAATCATCTCACAGAGTTACAGCTTTCCCCTCAAGAAGCCTTTCGCTAAGACAGTTCTTGTGGAATTGGCAAAGTGATATTTGGAAGCCCATAGAGGGCTACGGGGAAAAATGAAATATCCTCAGATGAAATCTGGAAAGAAGCTTTCTGAGAAACTGCTTAGTGTTCTGTTAATTCATTTCACAGAGTTACAAGTGTATTTCCAGGATCTCTTTGCTAGCCTTCTTTCTGTGGAATCTGAGAACAGATATTTCGGATCCCTTTGAAGACTATAGGGCCAAAGGAAATATCCTCCGATAACAAACAGAAAGAAGCTTTCTGAGAAACTTCTTTGTGTTCTGTGAAATCATCTCACAGAGTTACAGGTTTCCCTTCAAGAAGCCTTTCGCTAAGACAGTTCTTGTGGAATTGGCAAAGTGATATTTGGAAGCCGATAGAGGGCTATGGTGAAAAAGGAAATATCATCAGATGAAATCTGAAAAGAAGCTTTCTGAGAAACTGCTTAGTGTTCTGTTAATTCATCTCACAGAGTTACATGTGTATTTCGAGGATCTCTTTGCTAGCCCTATTTCTGTGGAATCTGAGAACAAATATTTCTGATCAATTTGAAGACTGTAGGGCCAAAGGAAATTTCCTCCGATAACAAAGAGAAAGAAGCTTTCTGAGAACCTTCTTTGTGTTCTGTGAAATCATCTCACAGAGTTACAGCTTTCCCCTCAAGAAGCCTTTCGCTAAGACACTTCTTTTGGAATTGGCAAAGTGATATTTGGAAGCCCATAGAGGGCTATGGTGAAAAAGGAAATATCGTCAGATGAAATCTGGAAAGAAGCTTTCTGAGAAACTGCTTAGTGTTCTGTTAATTCATCTCACAGAGTTACATGTGTATTTCGAGGATCTCTTTGCTAGCCCTATATCTGTGGAATCTGAGAACAGATATTTCGGATCACTTTGAAGACTATAGGGCCAAAGGAAATATCCTCCGATAACAAAAAGAAAGAAGCTTTCTGAGAAACTTCTTTGTGTTCTGTGAAATCATCTCACAGAGTTACAGCTTTCCCCTCAAGAAGCCTTTCGCTAAGACAGTTCTTGTGGAATTGGCAAAGTGATATTTGGAAGCCCATAGAGGGCTATGGTGAAAAAGGAAATATCGTCAGATGAAATCTGGAAAGAAGCTTTCTGAGAAACTGCTTAGTGTTCTGTGAATTCATCTCACAGAGTTACATGTGTTTTTCGAGGATCTCTTTGCTAGCCCTATTTCTGTGGAAACTGAGAAAAGATATTTCGGATCCCTTTGAAGACTATAGGGCCAAAGGAAAAATCCTCCGTTAACAAAGAGAAAGAAGCTTTCTGAGAAACTTCTTTGTGTTCTGTGAAATCATCTCCCGGAGTTACAGCTTTCCCCTCAAGAAGCCTTTCGCTAAGACAGTTCTTGTGGAATTGGCAAAGTGATATTTGGAAGCCCATAGAGGGCTATGGTGAAAAAGGAAATATTGTCAGATGAAATCTGGAAAGAAGCTTGCTGCGAAACTGCTTAGTGTTCTGTTAATTCATCTCACAGAGTTACATGTGTATTTCGAGGATCTCTTTGCTAGTCCTTTTTCTGTGGAATCTGAAAACAGATATTTCGGATCCCTTTGAAGACTATAGGGCCAAAGGAAATATCCTCCGATAACAAAGAGAAAGAAGCTTTCTGAGAACCTTCTTTGTGTTCTGTGAAATCATCTCACAGAGTTACAGCTTTCCCCTCAAGAAGCCTTTCGCTAAGACAGTTCTTGTGGAATTGGCAAAGTGATATTTGGAAGCCCATAGAGGGCTATGGTGAAAAAGGAAATATCGTCAGATGAAATCTGGAAAGAAGCTTTCTGAGAAACTGCTTAGTGTTCGGTGAATTCATCTGACAGAGTTACATGTGTATTTCGAGGATCTCTTTCCTAGCCCTATTTCTGCGGAATCTGAGAACAGATATTTCGGATCCCTTTGAAGACTATAGGGCCAAAGGAAATATCCTCCGATAACAAAGAGAAAGAAGCTTTCTGAGAAACTTCTTTGTGTTCTGTGAAATCATCTCACAGAGTTACAGCTTTCCCCTCAAGAAGCCTTTCGCTAAGACAGTTCTTGTGGAATTGGCAAAGTGATATTTGGAAGCCCATAGAGGGCTATGGTGAAAAAGGAAATCTCGTCGGATGAAATCTGGAAAGAAGCTTTCTGAGAAACTGCTTAGTGTTCGGTGAATTCATCTCACAGAGTTACATGTGTATTTTGAGGATCTCTTTGCTAGCCCTATTTCTGTGGAAACTGAGAAAAGATATTTCGGATCCCTTTGAAGACTATAGGGCCAAAGGAAATATCCTCCGATAACAATGAGAAAGAAGCTTTCTGAGAAACTTCTTTGTGTTCTGTGAAATCATCTCACAGAGTTACAGCTTTCTCCTCAAGAAGCCTTTTGCTAAGACAGTTCTTGTGGAATTGGCAAAGTGATATTTGGAAGCCCATAGAGGGCTATGGTGAAAAAGGAAATATCCTCAGATGAAATCTGGAAAGAAGCTTTCTGCGAAACTGCTTAGTGTTTTTTAATTCATCTCACAGAGTTACATGTGTATTTCGAGGATCTCTTTGCTAGCCCTATTTCTGTGAAATCTGAGAACCGATATTTCGGATCCCTTTGAAGACTATAGGGCCAAAGGAAATATCCTCCGATAACAAAGAGAAAGAAGCTTTCTGAGAAACTTCTTTGTGTTCTGTGAAATCATCTCACAGAGTTACAGCTTTCCCCTCAAGAAGCCTTTCGCTAAGACAGTTCTTGTGGAATTGGCCAAGTGATATTTGGAAGCCCATAGAGGGCTATGGTGAAAAAGGAAATATCCTCAGATGAAATCTGGAAAGAAGCTTTCTGCGAAACTGCTTAGTGTTCTGTGAATTCATCTCACAGAGTTACATGTGTATTTCGAGGATCTCTTTGCTAGCCCTATTTCTGTGGAATCTGAGAACACATATTTCGGATCCCTTCGAAGACTATAGGGCCAAAGGAAATATCCTCGGATAACAAAGAGAAAAAAGCTTTCTGAGAAACTTCTTTGTGTTCTGTGACATCATCTCACAGAGTTGCAGCTTTCCGCTCAAGAAGCCTTTCGCTAAGACAGTTCTTGTGGAATTGGCAAAGTGATATTTGGAAGCCCATAGTGGGCTATGGTGAAAAAGGAAATATCCTCAGATGAAATCTGGAAAGAAGCTTTCTGAGAAACTGCTTAGTGTTCTGTTAATTCATCTCACATAGTTACATGTGTATTTCGAGGATCTCTTTGCTAGCCCTATTTCTGTGGAATCTGAGAACAGATATTTCGGATCCCTTTGAAGACTAAAGGTCCAAAGGAAATATCCTCTGATAACAAAGAGAAAGAAGCTTTCTGAGAAACCTCTTTGTGTTCTGTGTAATCATCTCACAGAGTTACAGCTTTCCTCTCAAGAAGCCTTTCGCTAAGACAGTTCTTGTGGAATTGGCAAAGTGATATTTGGAAGCCCATAGAGGGCTATGGTGAAAAAGGAAATATCGTCAGATGAAATCTGGAAAGAAGCTTTCTGCGAAACTGCTTAGTGTTCTGTTAATTCACCTCACAGAGTTACATGTGTATTTCGAGGATCTCTTTGCTAGCTCTATTTCTGTGGAATCTGAGAACAGATATTTCGGATCACTTTGAAGACTATAGGGCCAACGGAAATATCCTCGGATAAAAAAGAGAAAGAAGCTTTCTGAGAAACTTCTTTGTGTTCTGTTAAATCATCTCACAGAGTTACAGCTTTCCCCTCAAGAAGCCTTTCGCTAAGACAGTTCTTGTGGAATTGGCAAAGTGATATTTGGAAGCCCATAGAGGGCTACGGGGAAAAATGAAATATCCTCAGATGAAATCTGGAAAGAAGCTTTCTGAGAAACTGCTTAGTGTTCTGTTAATTCATTTCACAGAGTTACAAGTGTATTTCCAGGATCTCTTTGCTAGCCTACTTTCTGTGGAATCTGAGAACAGATATTTCGGATCCCTTTGAAGACTATAGGGCCAAAGGAAATATCCTCCGATAACAAACAGAAAGAAGCTTTCTGAGAAACTTCTTTGTGTTCTGTGAAATCATCTCACAGAGTTACAGGTTTCCCTTCAAGAAGCCTTTCGCTAAGACAGTTCTTGTGGAATTGGCAAAGTGATATTTGGAAGCCGATAGAGGGCTATGGTGAAAAAGGAAATATCATCAGATGAAATCTGAAAAGAAGCTTTCTGAGAAACTGCTTAGTGTTCTGTTAATTCATCTCACAGAGTTACATGTGTATTTCGAGGATCTCTTTGCTAGCCCTATTTCTGTGGAATCTGAGAACAGATATTTCGGATCACTTTGAAGACTATAGGGCCAAAGGAAATATCCTCCGATAACAAAAAGAAAGAAGCTTTCTGAGAAACTTCTTTGTGTTCTGTGAAATCATCTCACAGAGTTACAGCTTTCCCCTCAAGAAGCCTTTCGCTAAGACAGTTCTTGTGGAATAGGCAAAGTGATATTTGGAAGCCCATAGAGGGCTATGGTGAAAAAGGAAATATCGTCAGATGAAATCTGGAAAGAAGCTTTCTGAGAAACTGCTTAGTGTTCTGTGAATTCATCTCACAGAGTTACATGTGTTTTTCGAGGATCTCTTTGCTAGCCCTATTTCTGTGGAAACTGAGAAAAGATATTTCGAATCCCTTTGAAGACTATAGGGCCAAAGGAAAAATCCTCCGTTAACAAAGAGAAAGAAGCTTTCTGAGAAACTTCTTTGTGTTCTGTGAAATCATCTCACGGAGTTACAGCTTTCCCCTCAAGAAGCCTTTCGCTAAGACAGTTCTTGTGGAATTGGCAAAGTGATATTTGGAAGCCCATAGAGGGCTATGGTGAAAAAGGAAATATTGTCAGATGAAATCTGGAAAGAAGCTTGCTGCGAAACTGCTTAGTGTTCTGTTAATTCATCTCACAGAGTTACATGTGTATTTCGAGGATCTCTTTGCTAGTCCTTTTTCTGTGGAATCTGAAAACAGATATTTCGGATCCCTTTGAAGACTATAGGGCCAAAGGAAATATCCTCCGATAACAAAGAGAAAGAAGCTTTCTGAGAACCTTCTTTGTGTTCTGTGAAATCATCTCACAGAGTTACAGCTTTCCCCTCAAGAAGCCTTTCGCTAAGACAGTTCTTGTGGAATTGGCAAAGTGATATTTGGAAGCCCATAGAGGGCTATGGTGAAAAAGGAAATATCCTCAGATGAAATCTGGAAAGAAGCTTTCTGAGAAACTGCTTAGTGTTCGGTGAATTCATCTCACAGAGTTACATGTGTATTTCGAGGATCTCTTTCCTAGCCCTATTTCTGCGGAATCTGAGAACAGATATTTCGGATCCCTTTGAAGACTATAGGGCCAAAGGAAATATCCTCCGATAACAAAGAGAAAGAAGCTTTCTGAGAAACTTCTTTGTGTTCTGTGAAATCATCTCACAGAGTTACAGCTTTCCCCTCAAGAAGCCTTTCGCTAAGACAGTTCTTGTGGAATTGGCAAAGTGATATTTGGAAGCCCATAGAGGGCTATGGTGAAAAAGGAAATCTCGTCGGATGAAATCTGGAAAGAAGCTTTCTGAGAAACTGCTTAGTGTTCGGTGAATTCATCTCACAGAGTTACATGTGTATTTTGAGGATCTCTTTGCTAGCCCTATTTCTGTGGAAACTGAGAAAAGATATTTCGGATCCCTTTGAAGACTATAGGGCCAAAGGAAAAATCCTCCGATAACAAAGAGAAAGAAGCTTTCTGAGCAAATTCTTTGTGTTCTGTGAAATCATCTCACAGAGTTACAGCTTTCCCCTCAAGAAGCCTTTCGCTAAGACAGTTCTTGTGGAATTGGCAAAGTGATATTTGGAAGCCCCTAGAGGGCTATGGTGAAAAAGGATATATCGTCAGATGAAATCTGGAAAGAAGCTTTCTGCGAAACTGCTTAGTGTTCTGTTAATTCATCTCACAGAGTTACATGTGTATTTCGAGGATCTCTTTGCTAGTCCTATTTCTGTGGAATCTGAAAACAGATATTTCGGATCCCTTTGAAGACTATAGGGCCAAAGGAAATATCCTCGGATAACAAAGAGAAAGAAGCTTTCTGAGAAACTTCTTTGTGTTCTGTGAAATCATCTCACAGAGTTACAGCTTTCCCCTCAAGAAGCCTTTCGCTAAGACAGTTCTTGTGGAATTGGCAAAGTGATATTTGGAAGCCCATAGAGGACTATGGTGAAAAAGGAAATATCCTCAGATGAAATCTGGAAGGAAGCTTTCTGAGAAACGGCTTAGTGTTCTGTTAATTCATCTCAGAGTTCCATGTGTATTTCGAGGATCTCTTTGCTAGCCCTATTTCTGTGGAATCTGAGAACAAATATTTCGGATCCCTTTGAAGACTATAGGGCCAAAGGAAATATCCTCCGATAACAAAGAGAAAGAAGCTTTCTGAGAAACTTCTTTGTGTTCTGTGAAATCATCTCACAGAGTTACAGCTTTCCCCTGAAGAAGCCTTTCGCTAAGACAGTTCTTGTGGAATTGGCAAAGTGATATTTGGAAGCCCATAGAGGGCTATGGTGAAAAAGGAAATATCCTCAGATGAAATCTGGAAAGAAGCTTTCTGAGAAACTGCTTAGTGTTCTGTGAATTCATCTCACAGAGTTACATGTGTATTTCGAGGATCTCTTTGCTAGCCCTATTTCTGTGGAAACTGAGAAAAGATATTTCGGATCCCTTTCAAGACTATAGGGCCAAAGGACAAATCCTCCGATAACAAAGAGAAAGAAGCTTTCCGAGAAACTTCTTTGTGTTCTGTGAAATCATCTCACAGAGTTACAGCTTTCCCCTGAAGAAGCCTTTCGCTAAGACAGTTCTTGTGGAATTGGCAAAGTGATATTTGGAAGCCCATAGAGGGCTATGGTGAAAAAGGAAATATCGTCAGATGAAATCTGGAAAGAAGCTTTTTGCGAAACTGCTTAGTGTTCTGTTATTTCATCTCACAGAGTTACATGTGTATTTCGAGGATCTCTTTGCTAGTCCTATTTCTGTGGAATCTGAAAACAGATATTTCGGATCCCTTTGAAGACTAGAGGGGCAAAGGAAATATCCTCTGATAACAAAGAGAAAGAAGCTTTCTGAGAACCTTCTTTGTGTTCTGTGAAATCATCTCACAGAGTTACAGCTTTCCCCTCAAGAAGCCTTTCGCTAAGACAGTTCTTGTGGAATTGGCAAAGTGATATTTGGAAGCCCCTAGAGGGCTATGGTGAAAAAGGAAATATCGTCAGGTGAAATCTGGAAAGAAGCTTTCTGAGAAACTGCTTAGTGTTCTGTTAATTCATCTCACAGAGTTACATGTGTATTTCGAGGATCTCTTTGCTAGCTCTATTTCTGTGGAATCTGAGAACAGATATTTCGGATCCCTTTGAAGACTATAGGGCCAAAGGAAATATCCTCCGATAACAAAGAGAAAGAAGCTTTCTGAAAAACTTCTTTGTGTTCTGTGAAATCATCTCACAGAGTTACAGCTTTCCCCTCAAGTAGCCTTTCGCTAAGACAGTTCTTGTGGAATTGGCAAAGTGATATTTGGAAGCCCATAGAGGGCTATGGTGAAAAAGGAAATATCGTCAGATGAAATCTGGAAAGAAGCTTTCTGCGAAACTGCTTAGTGTTCTGTTAATTCATCTCACAGAGTTCCATGTGTATTTCGAGGATCTCTTTGCTAGCCCTATTTCTGTGGAATCTGAGAACAGATATTTCGGATCCCTTTGAAGACTATAGGGCCAAAGGAAATATCCTCCGATAACAAAGAGAAAGAAGCTTTCTGAAAAACTTCTTTGTGTTCTGTGAAATCATCTCACAGAGTTACAGCTTTCCCCTCAAGTAGCCTTTCGCTAAGACAGTTCTTGTGGAATTGGCAAAGTGATATTTAGAAGCCCATAGAGGGCTATGGTGAAAAAGGAAATATCCTCAGATGAAATCTGGAAAGAAGCTTTCTGAGAAACTGCTTAGTGTTCTGTTAATTCATCTCACAGAGTTACATGTGTATTTCGAGG
This sequence comes from Macaca nemestrina, assembly GCF_043159975.1. NCBI lineage: Eukaryota > Metazoa > Chordata > Mammalia > Primates > Cercopithecidae > Macaca > Macaca nemestrina. Next base: position 31,956,349 of record NC_092135.1, on the reverse strand, counting down.
ATCTCTTTGCTAGCCCTATTTCTGTGGAATCTGAGAACAGATATTTCGGATCCCTTTGAAGACTATAGGGCCAAAGGAAATATCCTCCGATAACAAAGAGAAAGAAGCTTTCTGAGAAACTTCTTTGTGTTCTGTGAAATCATCTCACAGAGTTACAGCTTCCCCCTCAAGAAGTCTTTCGCTAAGACAGTTCTTGTGGAATTGGCAAAGTGATATTTGGAAGCCCATAGAGGGCTATAGTGAAAAGGGAAATATCGTCAGATGAAATCTGGAAAGAAGCTTTCTGAGAAACTGCTTAGTGTTCTGTTAATTCATCTCACAGAGTTACATGTGTATTTTGAGGATCTCTTTGCTAGCCCTATTTCTGTGGAAACTGAGAAATGATATTTCGGATCCCTTTGAAGACTATAGGGCCAAAGGAAAAATCCTCCGATAACAAAGAGAAAGAAGCTTTCTGAGAAACTTCTTTGTGTTCTGTGAAATCATCTCACGGAGTTACAGCTTTCCCCTCAAGAAGCCTTTCGCTAAGACAGTTCTTGTGGAATTGGCAAAGTGATATTTGGAAGCCCATAGAGGGCTATGGTGAAAAAGGAAATATCGTCAGATGAAATCTGGAAAGAAGCTTTCTGCGAAACTGCTTAGTGTTTTTTTAATTCATCTCACAGAGTTCCATGTGTATTTCGAGGATCTCTTTGCTAGCCCTATTTCTGTGGAATCTGAGAACAGATATTTCGGATCCCTTTGAAGACTATAGGGCCAAAGGAAATATCCTTCGATAACAAAGAGAAAGAAGCTTCCTGAGAACCTTTTTTGTGTTCTGTGAAATCATCTCACAGAGTTACAGCTTTCCCCTGAAGAAGCCTTTCGCTAAGACAGTTCTTGTGGAATTGGCAAAGTGATATTTGGAAGCCCTTAGAGGGCTATGGTGAAAAAGGAAATATCGTCAGATGAAATCTGGAAAGAAGCTTTCTGAGAAACTGCTTAGTGTTCTGTTAATTCATCTCACAGAGTTACATGTGTATTTCGAGGATCTCTTTCCTAGCCCTATTTCTGCGGAATCTGAGAACAGATATTTCGGATCCCTTTGAAGACTACAGGGCCAAAGGAAATATCCTCCGATAACAAACAGAAAGAAGCTTTCTGAGAAACTTCTTTGTGTTCTGTGAAATCATCTCACAGAGTTACAGCTTTCCCCTCAAGAAGCCTTTCGCTAAGACAGTTCTTGTGGAATTGGCAAAGTGATATTTGGAAGCCCATAGAGGGCTATGGTGAAAAAGATAATATCGTCAGATGAAATCTGGAAAGAAGCTTTCTGCGAAACTGCTTAGTGTTTTTTTAATTCATCTCACAGAGTTACATGTGTATTTCGAGGATCTCTTTGCTAGCCCTATTTCTGTGGAATCTGAGAACAGATATTTCGGATCCCTTTGAAGACTATAGGGCCAAAGGAAATATCCTCCGATAACAAAGAGAAAGAAGCTTTCTGAGAAACTTCTTTGTGTTCTGTGAAATCATCTCACAGAGTTACAGCTTTCCCCTCAAGAAGCCTTTCGCTAAGACAGTTCTTGTGGAATTGGCAAAGTGATATTTGGAAGCCCATAGAGGGCTATGGTGAAAAAGGAAATATCCTCAGATGAAATCTGGAAAGAAGCTTTCTGCGAAACTGCTTAGTGTTCTGTTAATTCATCTCACAGAGTTACATGTGTATTTCGAGGATCTCTTTGCTAGCCCTATTTCTGTGGAATCTGAGAACAGATATTTCGGATCCCTTTGAAGACTATAGGGCCAAAGGAAATATCCTCGGATAACAAAGAGAAAGAAGCTTTCTGAGAAACTTCTTTGTGTTCTGTGAAATCATCTCACAGAGTTGCAGCTTTCCCCTCAAGAAGCCTTTCGCTAAGACAGTTCTTGTGGAATTGGCAAAGTGATATTTGGAAGCCCATAGAGGGCTATGGTGAAAAAGGAAATATCGTCAGATGAAATCTGGAAAGAAGCTTTCTGCGAAACTGCTTAGTGTTCTGTTAATTCATCTCACAGAGTTACATGTGTATTTCGAGGATCTCTTTGCTAGCTCTATTTCTGTGGAATCTGAGAACAGATATTTCGGATCACTTTGAAGACTATAGGGCCAACGGAAATATCCTCGGATAAAAAAGAGAAAGAAGCTTTCTGAGAAACTTCTTTGTGTTCTGTTAAATCATCTCACAGAGTTACAGCTTTCCCCTCAAGAAGCCTTTCGCTAAGACAGTTCTTGTGGAATTGGCAAAGTGATATTTGGAAGCCCATAGAGGGCTACGGGGAAAAATGAAATATCCTCAGATGAAATCTGGAAAGAAGCTTTCTGAGAAACTGCTTAGTGTTCTGTTAATTCATTTCACAGAGTTACAAGTGTATTTCCAGGATCTCTTTGCTAGCCTTCTTTCTGTGGAATCTGAGAACAGATATTTCGGATCCCTTTGAAGACTATAGGGCCAAAGGAAATATCCTCCGATAACAAAGAGAAAGAAGCTTTCTGAGAAACTTCTTTGTGTTCTGTGAAATCATCTCACAGAGTTACAGGTTTCCATTCAAGAAGCCTTTCGCTAAGACAGTTCTTGTGGAATTGGCAAAGTGATACTTGGAAGCCGATAGAGGGCTATGGTGAAAAAGGAAATATCATCAGATGAAATCTGAAAAGAAGCTTTCTGAGAAACTGCTTAGTGTTCTGTTAATTCATCTCACAGAGTTACATGTGTATTTCGAGGATCTCTTTGCTAGCCCTATTTCTGTGGAATCTGAGAACAAATATTTCGGATCAATTTGAAGACTATAGGGCCAAAGGAAATTTCCTCCGATAACAAAGAGAAAGAAGCTTTCTGAGAACCTTCTTTGTGTTCTGTGAAATCATCTCACAGAGTTACAGCTTTCCCCTCAAGAAGCCTTTCGCTAAGACACTTCTTGTGGAATTGGCAAAGTGATATTTGGAAGCCCATAGAGGGCTATGGTGAAAAAGGAAATATCGTCAGATGAAATCTGGAAAGAAGCTTTCTGCGAAACTGCTTAGTGTTCTGTTAATTCATCTCACAGAGTTACATGTGTATTTCGAGGATCTCTTTGCTAGCCCTATATCTGTGGAATCTGAGAACAGATATTTCGGATGCCTTTGAAGACTATAGGGCCAAAGGAAATATCCTCCGATAACAAAAAGAAAGAAGCTTTCTGAGAAACTTCTTTGTGTTCTGTGAAATCATCTCACAGAGTTACAGCTTTCCCCTCAAGAAGCCTTTCGCTAAGACAGTTCTTGTGGAATTGGCAAAGTGATATTTGGAAGCCCATAGAGGGCTATGGTGAAAAAGGAAATATCCTCATATGAAAACTGGAAAGAAGCTTTCTGAGAAACTGCTTAGTGTTCTGTGAATTCATCTCACAGAGTTACATGTGTATTTCGAGGATCTCTTTGCTAGCCCTATTTCTGTGGAAACTGAGAAAAGATATTTCGGATCCCTTTGAAGACTATAGGGCCAAAGGAAAAATCCTCCGATAACAAAGAGAAAGAAGCTTTCTGAGAAACTTCTTTGTGTTCTGTGAAATCATCTCACGGAGTTACAGCTTTCCCCTGAAGAAGCCTTTCGCTAAGACAGTTCTTGTGGAATTGGCAAAGTGATATTTGGAAGCCCATAGAGGGCTATGGTGAAAAAGGAAATATTGTCAGATGAAATCTGGAAAGAAGCTTGCTGCGAAACTGCTTAGTGTTCTGTTAATTCATCTCACAGAGTTACATGTGTATTTCGAGGATCTCTTTGCTAGCCCTATTTCTGTGGAATCTGAGAACAGATATTTCGGATCCCTTTGAAGACTATAGGTCCAAAGGAAATATCCTCTGATAACAAAGAGAAAGAAGCTTTCTGAGAAACCTCTTTGTGTTCTGTGTAATCATCTCACAGAGTTACAGCTTTGCTCTCAAGAAGCCTTTTGCTAAGACAGTTCTTGCGGAATTGGCAAAGTGATATTTGGAAGCCCATAGAGGGCTATGGTGAAAAAGGAAATATCGTCAGATGAAATCTGGAAAGAAGCTTTCTGCGAAACTGCTTAGTGTTCTGTTAATTCATCTCACAGAGTTACATGTGTATTTCGAGGATCTCTTTGCTAGCTCTATTTCTGTGGAATCTGAGAACAGATATTTCGGATCACTTTGAAGACTATAGGGCCAACGGAAATATCCTCGGATAAAAAAGAGAAAGAAGCTTTCTGAGAAACTTCTTTGTGTTCTGTTAAATCATCTCACAGAGTTACAGCTTTCCCCTCAAGAAGCCTTTCGCTAAGACAGTTCTTGTGGAATTGGCAAAGTGATATTTGGAAGCCCATAGAGGGCTACGGGGAAAAATGAAATATCCTCAGATGAAATCTGGAAAGAAGCTTTCTGAGAAACTGCTTAGTGTTCTGTTAATTCATTTCACAGAGTTACAAGTGTATTTCCAGGATCTCTTTGCTAGCCTTCTTTCTGTGGAATCTGAGAACAGATATTTCGGATCCCTTTGAAGACTATAGGGCCAAAGGAAATATCCTCCGATAACAAAGAGAAAGAAGCTTTCTGAGAAACTTCTTTGTGTTCTGTGAAATCATCTCACAGAGTTACAGGTTTCCCTTCAAGAAGCCTTTCGCTAAGACAGTTCTTGTGGAATTGGCAAAGTGATATTTGGAAGCCGATAGAGGGCTATGGTGAAAAAGAAAATATCATCAGATGAAATCTGAAAAGAAGCTTTCTGAGAAACTGCTTAGTGTTCTGTTAATTCATCTCACAGAGTTACATGTGTATTTCGAGGATCTCTTTGCTAGCCCTATTTCTGTGGAATCTGAGAACAAATATTTCGGATCAATTTGAAGACTATAGGGCCAAAGGAAATTTCCTCCGATAACAAAGAGAAAGAAGCTTTCTGAGAACCTTCTTTGTGTTCTGTGAAATCATCTCACAGAGTTACAGCTTTCCCCTCAAGAAGCCTTTCGCTAAGACACTTCTTGTGGAATTGGCAAAGTGATATTTGGAAGCCCATAGAGGGCTATGGTGAAAAAGGAAATATCGTCAGATGAAATCTGGAAAGAAGCTTTCTTCGAAACTGCTTAGTGTTCTGTTAATTCATCTCACAGAGTTACATGTGTATTTCGAGGATCTCTTTGCTAGCCCTATATCTGTGGAATCTGAGAACAGATATTTCGGATCCCTTTGAAGACTATAGGGCCAAAGGAAATATCCTCCGATAACAAAAAGAAAGAAGCTTTCTGAGAAACTTCTTTGTGTTCTGTGAAATCATCTCACAGAGTTACAGCTTTCCCCTCAAGAAGCCTTTCGCTAAGACAGTTCTTGTGGAATTGGCAAAGTGATATTTGGAAGCCCATAGAGGGCTATGGTGAAAATGGAAATATCCTCAGATGAAATCTGGAAAGAAGCTTTCTGAGAAACTGCTTAGTGTTCTGTGAATTCATCTCACAGAGTTACATGTGTATTTCGAGGATCTCTTTGCTAGCCCTATTTCTGTGGAATCTGAGAACAGATATTTCGGATCCCTTTGAAGACTATAGGGCCAAAGGAAAAATCCTCCGATAACAAAGAGAAAGAAGCTTTCTGAGAAACTTCTTTGTGTTCTGTGAAATCATCTCACGGAGTTACAGCTTTCCCCTCAAGAAGCCTTTCGCTAAGACAGTTCTTGTGGAATTGGCAAAGTGATATTTGGAAGCCCATAGAGGGCTATGGTGAAAAAGGAAATATCGTCAGATGAAATCTGGAAAGAAGCTTTCTGCGAAACTGCTTAGTGTTCTGTTAATTCATTTCACAGAGTTACATGTGTATTTCCAGGATCTCTTTGCTAGCCTTCTTTCTGTGGAATCTGAGAACAGATATTTCGGATCCCTTTGAAGACTATAGGGCCAAAGGATATATCCTCCGATAACAAAGAGAAAGAAGCTTTCTGAGAAACTTCTTTGTGTTCTGTGAAATCATCTCACAGAGTTACAGGTTTCCCTTCAAGAAGCCTTTCGCTAAGACAGTTCTTGTGGAATTGGCAAAGTGATATTTGGAAGCCGAGAGAGGGCTATGGTGAAAAAGGAAATATCATCAGATGAAATCTGAAAAGAAGCTTTCTGAGAAACTGCTTAGTGTTCTGTTAATTCATCTCACAGAGTTACATGTGTATTTCGAGGATCTATTTGCTAGCCCTATTTCTGTGGAATCTGAGAACAAATATTTCGGATCCCTTTGAAGACTATAGGGCCAAAGGAAATTTCCTCCGATAACAAAGAGAAAGAAGCTTTCTGAGAAACTTCTTTGTGTTCTGTGAAATCATCTCACAGAGTTACAGCTTTCCCCTCAAGAAGCCTTTCGCTAAGACACTTCTTGTGGAATTGGCAAAGTGATATTTGGAAGCCCATAGAGGGCTCTGGTGAAAAAGGAAATATTGTCAGATGAAATCTGGAAAGAAGCTTGCTGCGAAACTGCTTAGTGTTCTGTTAATTCACCTCACAGAGTTACATGTGTATTTCGAGGATCTCTTTGCTAGTCCTTTTTCTGTGGAATATGAAAACAGATATTTCGGATCCCTTTGAAGACTATAGGGCCAAAGGAAATATCCTCCGATAACAAAGAGAAAGAAGCTTTCTGAGAAACTTCTTTGTGTTCTGTGAAATCATCTCACAGAGTTACAGCTTTCCCCTGAAGAAGCCTTTCACTAAGACAGTTCTTGTGGAATTGGCAAAGTGATATTTGGAAGCCCATAGAGGGCTATGGTGAAAAAGGAAATATCCTCAGATGAAATCTGGAAAGAAACTTTCTGCGAAACTGCTTAGTGTTCTGTTAATTCATCTCACAGAGTTACATGTGTATTTCGAGGATCTCTTTCCTAGCCCTATTTCTGCGGAATCTGAGAACAGATATTTCGGATCCCTTTGAAGACTATAGGGCCAAAGGAAATATCCTCCGATAACAAAGAGAAAGAAGCTTTCTGAGAAACTTCTTTGTGTTCTTTGAAATCATCTCACAGAGTTACAGCTTTCCCCTCAAGAAGCCTTTCGCTAAGACAGTTCTTGTGGAATTGGCAAAGTGATATTTGGAAGCCCATAGAGGGCTATGGTGAAAAAGGAAATATCGTCAGATGAAATCTGGAAAGAAGCTTTCTGCGAAACTGCTTAGTGTTTTTTTAATTCATCTCACAGAGTTACATGTGTATTTCGAGGATCTCTTTGCTAGCCCTATTTCTGTGGAATCTGAGAACAGATATTTCGGATCCCTTTGAAGACTATAGGGCCAAAGGAAATATCCTCCGATAACAAAGAGAAAGAAGCTTTCTGAGAAACTTCTTTGTGTTCTGTTAAATCATCTCACAGAGTTACAGCTTTCCCCTCAAGAAGCCTTTCGCTAAGACAGTTCTTGTGGAATTGGCAAAGTGATATTTGGAAGCCGATAGAGGGCTATGGTGAAAAAGGAAATATCATCAGATGAAATCTGAAAAGAAGCTTTCTGAGAAACTGCTTAGTGTTCTGTGAATTCATCTCACAGAGTTACATGTGTATTTCGAGGATCTCTTTGCTAGCCCTATTTCTGTGGAATCTGAGAACAAATATTTCGGATCAATTTGAAGACTATAGGGCCAAAGGAAATTTCCTCCGATAACAAAGAGAAAGAAGCTTTCTGAGAACCTTCTTTGTGTTCTGTGAAATCATCTCACAGAGTTACAGCTTTCCCCTCAAGAAGCCTTTCGCTAAGACACTTCTTTTGGAATTGGCAAAGTGATATTTGGAAGCCCATAGATGGCTATGGTGAAAAAGGAAATATCCTCAGATGAAATCTGGAAAGAAGCTTGCTGCGAAACTGCTTAGTGTTCTGTTAATTCCTCTCACAGAGTTACATGTGTATTTCGAGGATCTCTTTGCTAGCCCTATTTCTGTGGAATCTGAGAACAGATATTTCGGATCCCTTCGAAGACTATAGGGCCAAAGGAAATATCCTCGGATAACAAAGAGAAAGAAGCTTTCTGAGAAACTTCTTTGTGTTCTGTGAAATCATCTCACAGAGTTGCAGCTTTCCCCTCAAGAAGCCTTTCGCTAAGACAGTTCTTGTGGAATTGGCAAAGTGATATTTGGAAGCCCATAGAGGGCTATGGTGAAAAAGGAAATATCCTCAGATGAAATCTGGAAAGAAGCTTTCTGAGAAACTGCTTAGTGTTCTGTTAATTCATCTCACAGAGTTACATGTGTATTTCGAGGATCTCTTTGCTAGCCCTATTTCTGTGGAATCTGAGAACAGATATTTCGGATCCCTTTGAAGACTATAGGTCCAAAGGAAATATCCTCTGATAACAAAGAGAAAGAAGCTTTCTGAGAAACCTCTTTGTGTTCTGTGTAATCATCTCACAGAGTTACAGCTTTCCTCTCAAGAAGCCTTTCGCTAAGACAGTTCTTGTGGAATTGGCAAAGTGATATTTGGAAGCCCATAGAGGGCTATGGTGAAAAAGGAAATATCGTCAGATGAAATCTGGAAAGAAGCTTTCTGCGAAACTGCTTAGTGTTCTGTTAATTCATCTCACAGAGTTACATGTGTATTTCGAGGATCTCTTTGCTGGCTCTATTTCTGTGGAATCTGAGAACAGATATTTCGGATCACTTTGAAGACTATAGGGCCAACGGAAATATCCTCCGATAACAAAGAGAAAGAAGCTTTCTGAGAAACTTCTTTGTGTTCTGTGAAATCATCTCACAGAGTTACAGCTTTCCCCTCAAGAAGCCTTTCGCTAAGACAGTTCTTGTGGAATTGGCAAAGTGATATTTGGAAGCCCATAGAGGGCTACGGGGAAAAATGAAATATCCTCAGATGAAATCTGGAAAGAAGCTTTCTGAGAAACTGCTTAGTGTTCTGTTAATTCATTTCACAGAGTTACATGTGTATTTCCAGGATCTCTTTCCTAGCCTTCTTTCTGTGGAATCTGAGAACAGATATTTCGGATCCCTTTGAAGACTATAGGGCCAAAGGATATATCCTCCGATAACAAAGAGAAAGAAGCTTTCTGAGAAACTTCTTTGTGTTCTGTGAAATCATCTCACAGAGTTACAGGTTTCCCTTCAAGAAGCCTTTCGCTAAGACAGTTCTTGTGGAATTGGCAAAGTGATAATTTGAAGCCGAGAGAGGGCTATGGTGAAAAAGGAAATATCCTCAGATGAAATCTGAAAAGAAGCTTTCTGAGAAACTGCTTAGTGTTCTGTTAATTCATCTCACAGAGTTACATGTGTATTTCGAGGATCTATTTGCTAGCCCTATTTCTGTGGAATCTGAGAACAAATATTTCGGATCCCTTTGAAGACTAGAGGGCCAAAGGAAATTTCCTCCGATAACAAAGAGAAAGAAGCTTTCTGAGAAACTTCTTTGTGTTCTGTGAAATCATCTCACAGAGTTACAGCTTTCCCCTCAAGAAGCCTTTCGCTAAGACACTTCTTTTGGAATTGGCAAAGTGATATTTGGAAGCCCATAGAGGGCTCTGGTGAAAAAGGAAATATTGTCAGATGAAATCTGGAAAGAAGCTTGCTACGAAACTGCTTAGTGTTCTGTTAATTCATCTCACAGAGTTACATGTGTATTTCGAGGATCTCTTTGCTAGTCCTTTTTCTGTGGAATATGAAAACAGATATTTCGGATCCCTTTGAAGACTATAGGGCCAAAGGAAATATCCTCCGATAACAAAGAGAAAGAAGCTTTCTGAGAAACTTCTTTGTGTTCTGTGAAATCATCTCACAGAGTTACAGATTTCCCCTGAAGAAGCCTTTCACTAAGACAGTTCTTGTGGAATTGGCAAAGTGATATTTGGAAGCCCATAGAGGGCTATGGTGAAAAAGGAAATATCCTCAGATGAAATCTGGAAAGAAGCTTTCTGAGAAACTGCTTAGTGTTCTGTTAATTCCTCTCACAGAGTTACATGTGTATTTCGAGGATCTCTTTGCTAGCCCTATTTCTGTGGAATCTGAGAACAGATATTTCGGATCCCTTCGAAGACTATAGGGCCAAAGGAAATATCCTCGGATAACAAAGAGAAAGAAGCTTTCTGAGAAACTTCTTTGTGTTCTGTGAAATCATCTCACAGAGTTGCAGCTTTCCCCTCAAGAAGCCTTTCGCTAAGACAGTTCTTGTGGAATTGGCAAAGTGATATTTGGAAGCCCATAGAGGGCTATGGTGAAAAAGGAAATATCGTCAGATGAAATCTGGAAAGAAGCTTTCTGCGAAACTGCTTAGTGTTTTTTTAATTCATCTCACAGAGTTACATGTGTATTTCGAGGATCTCTTTGCTAGCCCTATTTCTGTGGAATCTGAGAACAGATATTTCGGATCCCTTTGAAGACTATAGGGCCAAAGGAAATATCCTCCGATAACAAAGAGAAAGAAGCTTTCTGAGAAACTTCTTTGTGTTCTGTGAAATCATCTCACAGAGTTACAGCTTTCCCCTCAAGAAGCCTTTCGCTAAGACAGTTCTTGTGGAATTGGCAAAGTGATATTTGGAAGCCCATAGAGGGCTATGGTGAAAAAGGAAATATCCTCAGATGAAATCTGGAAAGAAGCTTTCTGCGAAACTGCTTAGTGTTCTGTTAATTCATCTCACAGAGTTACATGTGTATTTCGAGGATCTCTTTGCTAGCCCTATTTCTGTGGAATCTGAGAACAGATATTTCGGATCCCTTTGAAGACTATAGGGCCAAAGGAAATATCCTCGGATAACAAAGAGAAAGAAGCTTTCTGAGAAACTTCTTTGTGTTCTGTGAAATCATCTCACAGAGTTGTAGCTTTCCCCTCAAGAAGCCTTTCGCTAAGACAGTTCTTGTGGAATTGGCAAAGTGATATTTGGAAGCCCATAGATGGCTATGGTGAAAAAGGAAATATCCTCAGATGAAATCTGGAAAGAAGCTTTCTGAGAAACTGCTTAGTGTTCTGTTAATTCATCTCACATAGTTACATGTGTATTTCGAGGATCTCTTTGCTAGCCCTATTTCTGTGGAATCTGAGAACAGATATTTCGGATCCCTTTGAAGACTATAGGTCCAAAGGAAATATCCTCTGATAACAAAGAGAAAGAAGCTTTCTGAGAAACCTCTTTGTGTTCTGTGTAATCATCTCACAGAGTTACAGCTTTCCTCTCAAGAAGCCTTTTGCTAAGACAGTTCTTGTGGAATTGGCAAAGTGATATTTGGAAGCCCATAGAGGGCTATGGTGAAAAAGGAAATATCGTCAGATGAAATCTGGAAAGAAGCTTTCTGCGAAACTGCTTAGTGTTCTGTTAATTCATCTCACAGAGTTACATGTGTATTTCGAGGATCTCTTTGCTAGCTCTATTTCTGTGGAATCTGAGAACAGATATTTCGGATCACTTTGAAGACTATAGGGCCAACGGAAATATCCTCGGATAAAAAAGAGAAAGAAGCTTTCTGAGAAACTTCTTTGTGTTCTGTTAAATCATCTCACAGAGTTACAGCTTTCCCCTCAAGAAGCCTTTCGCTAAGACAGTTCTTGTGGAATTGGCAAAGTGATATTTGGAAGCCCATAGAGGGCTACGGGGAAAAATGAAATATCCTCAGATGAAATCTGGAAAGAAGCTTTCTGAGAAACTGCTTAGTGTTCTGTTAATTCATTTCACAGAGTTACAAGTGTATTTCCAGGATCTCTTTGCTAGCCTTCTTTCTGTGGAATCTGAGAACAGATATTTCGGATCCCTTTGAAGACTATAGGGCCAAAGGAAATATCCTCCGATAACAAAGAGAAAGAAGCTTTCTGAGAAACTTCTTTGTGTTCTGTGAAATCATCTCACAGAGTTACAGGTTTCCATTCAAGAAGCCTTTCGCTAAGACAGTTCTTGTGGAATTGGCAAAGTGATATTTGGAAGCCGATAGAGGGCTATGGTGAAAAAGGAAATATCATCAGACGAAATCTGAAAAGAAGCTTTCTGAGAAACTGCTTAGTGTTCTGTTAATTCATCTCACAGAGTTACATGTGTATTTCGAGGATCTCTTTGCTAGCCCTATTTCTGTGGAATCTGAGAACAAATATTTAGGATCAATTTGAAGACTATAGGGCCAAAGGAAATTTCCTCCGATAACAAAGAGAAAGAAGCTTTCTGAGAACCTTCTTTGTGTTCTGTGAAATCATCTCACAGAGTTACAGCTTTCCCCTCAAGAAGCCTTTCGCTAAGACACTTCTTGTGGAATTGGCAAAGTGATATTTGGAAGCCCATAGAGGGCTATGGTGAAAAAGGAAATATCGTCAGATGAAATCTGGAAAGAAGCTTTCTTCGAAACTGCTTAGTGTTCTGTTAATTCATCTCACAGAGTTACATGTGTATTTCGAGGATCTCTTTGCTAGCCCTATATCTGTGGAATCTGAGAACAGATATTTCGGATCCCTTTGAAGACTATAGGGCCAAAGGAAATATCCTCCGATAACAAAAAGAAAGAAGCTTTCTGAGAAACTTCTTTGTGTTCTGTGAAATCATCTCACAGAGTTACAGCTTTCCCCTCAAGAAGCCTTTCGCTAAGACAGTTCTTGTGGAATTGGCAAAGTGATATTTGGAAGCCCATAGAGGGCTATGGTGAAAATGGAAATATCCTCAGATGAAATCTGGAAAGAAGCTTTCTGAGAAACTGCTTAGTGTTCTGTGAATTCATCTCACAGAGTTACATGTGTATTTCGAGGATCTCTTTGCTAGCCCTATTTCTGTGGAATCTGAGAACAGATATTTCGGATCCCTTTGAAGACTATAGGGCCAAAGGAAAAATCCTCCGATAACAAAGAGAAAGAAGCTTTCTGAGAAACTTCTTTGTGTTCTGTGAAATCATCTCACGGAGTTACAGCTTTCCACTCAAGAAGCCTTTCGCTAAGACAGTTCTTGTGGAATTGGCAAAGTGATATTTGGAAGCCCATAGAGGGCTATGGTGAAAAAGGAAATATCGTCAGATGAAATCTGGAAAGAAGCTTTCTGCAAAACTGCTTAGTGTTCTGTTAATTCATTTCACAGAGTTACATGTGTATTTCCAGGATCTCTTTACTAGCCTTCTTTCTGTGGAATCTGAGAACAGATATTTCGGATCCCTTTGAAGACTATAGGGCCAAAGGATATATCCTCCGATAACAAAGAGAAAGAAGCTTTCTGAGAAACTTCTTTGTGTTCTGTGAAATCATCTCACAGAGTTACAGGTTTCCCTTCAAGAAGCCTTTCGCTAAGACAGTTCTTGTGGAATTGGCAAAGTGATATTTGGAAGCCGAGAGAGGGCTATGGTGAAAAAGGAAATATCATCAGATGAAATCTGAAAAGAAGCTTTCTGAGAAACTGCTTAGTGTTCTGTTAATTCATCTCACAGAGTTACATGTGTATTTCGAGGATCTATTTGCTAGCCCTATTTCTGTGGAATCTGAGAACAAATATTTCGGATCCCTTTGAAGACTATAGGGCCAAAGGAAATTTCCTCCGATAACAAAGAGAAAGAAGCTTTCTGAGAAACTTCTTTGTGTTCTGTGAAATCATCTCACAGAGTTACAGCTTTCCCCTCACGAAGCCTTTCGCTAAGACACTTCTTTTGGAATTGGCAAAGTGATATTTGGAAGCCCATAGAGGGCTCTGGTAAAAAAAGGAAATATTGTCAGATGAAATCTGGAAAGAAGCTTGCTGCGAAACTGCTTAGTGTTCTGTTAATTCATCTCACAGAGTTACATGTGTATTTCGAGGATCTCTTTGCTAGTCCTTTTTCTGTGGAATATGAAAACAGATATTTCGGATCCCTTTGAAGACTATAGGGCCAAAGGAAATATCCTCCGATAACAAAGAGAAAGAAGCTTTCTGAGAAACTTCTTTGTGTTCTGTGAAATCATCTCACAGAGTTACAGCTTTCCCCTGAAGAAGCCTTTCACTAAGACAGTTCTTGTGGAATTGGCAAAGTGATATTTGGAAGCCCATAGAGGGCTATGGTGAAAAAGGAAATATCCTCAGATGAAATCTGGAAAGAAACTTTCTGCGAAACTGCTTAGTGTTCTGTTAATTCATCTCACAGAGTTACATGTGTATTTCGAGGATCTCTTTCCTAGCCCTATTTCTGCGGAATCTGAGAACAGATATTTCGGATCCCTTTGAAGACTATAGGGCCAAAGGAAATATCCTCCGATAACAAAGAGAAAGAAGCTTTCTGAGAAACTTCTTTGTGTTCTTTGAAATCATCTCACAGAGTTACAGCTTTCCCCTCAAGAAGCCTTTCGCTAAGACAGTTCTTGTGGAATTGGCAAAGTGATATTTGGAAGCCCATAGAGGGCTATGGTGAAAAAGGAAATATCGTCAGATGAAATCTGGAAAGAAGCTTTCTGCGAAACTGCTTAGTGTTTTGTTAATTCATCTCACAGAGTTACATGTGTATTTCGAGGATCTCTTTGCTAGCCCTATTTCTGTGGAATCTGAGAACAGATATTTCGGATCCCTTTGAAGACTATAGGGCCAAAGGAAATATCCTCCGATAACAAAGAGAAAGAAGCTTTCTGAGAAACTTCTTTGTGTTCTGTTAAATCATCTCACAGAGTTACAGCTTTCCCCTCAAGAAGCCTTTCGCTAAGACAGTTCTTGTGGAATTGGCAAAGTGATATTTGGAAGCCGATAGAGGGCTATGGTGAAAAAGGAAATATCATCAGATGAAATCTGAAAAGAAGCTTTCTGAGAAACTGCTTAGTGTTCTGTGAATTCATCTCACAGAGTTACATGTGTATTTCGAGGATCTCTTTGCTAGCCCTATTTCTGTGGAATCTGAGAACAAATATTTCGGATCAATTTGAAGACTATAGGGCCAAAGGAAATTTCCTCCGATAACAAAGAGAAAGAAGCTTTCTGAGAACCTTCTTTGTGTTCTGTGAAATCATCTCACAGAGTTACAGCTTTCCCCTCAAGAAGCCTTTCGCTAAGACACTTCTTTTGGAATTGGCAAAGTGATATTTGGAAGCCCATAGATGGCTATGGTGAAAAAGGAAATATCGTCAGAACAAATCTGGAAAGAAGCTTTCTGAGAAACTGCTTAGTGTTCTGTTAATTCATCTCACAGAGTTACATGTGTATTTCGAGGATCTCTTTGCTAGCCCTATATCTGTGGAATCTGAGAACAGATATTTCGGATCCCTTTGAAGACTATAGGGCCAAAGTAAATATCCTCCGATAACAAAGAGAAAGAAGCTTTCTGAGAAACTTCTTTGTGTTCTGTGAAATCATCTCACAGAGTTACAGCTTTCCCCTCAAGAAGCCTTTCGCTAAGACAGTTCTTGTGGAATTCGCAAAGTGATATTTGGAAGCCCATAGAGGGCTATGGTGAAAAAGGAAATATCCTCAGATGAAATCTGGAAAGAAGCTTTCTGAGAAACTGCTTAGTGTTCTGTGAATTCATCTCACAGAGTTACATGTGTATTTCGAGGATCTCTTTGCTAGCCCTATTTCTGTGGAAACTGAGAAAAGATATTTCGGATCCCTTTGAAGACTATAGGGCCAAAGGAAAAATCCTCCGATAACAAAGAGAAAGAAGCTTTCTGAGAAACTTCTTTGTGTTCTGTGAAATCATCTCACGGAGTTACAGCTTTCCCCTCAAGAAGCCTTTCGCTAAGACAGTTCTTGTGGAATTGGCAAAGTGATATTTGGAAGCCCATAGAGGGCTATGGTGAAAAAGGAAATATTGTCAGATGAAATCTGGAAAGAAGCTTGCTGCGAAACTGCTTAGTGTTCTGTTAATTCATCTCACAGAGTTACATGTGTATTTCGAGGATCTCTTTGCTAGTCCTTTTTCTGTGGAATCTGAAAACAGATATTTCGGATCCCTTTGAAGACTATAGGGCCAAAGGAAATATCCTGCGATAACAAAGAGAAAGAAGCTTTCTGAGAACCTTCTTTGTGTTCTGTGAAATCATCTCACAGAGTTACAGCTTTCCCCTGAAGAAGCCTTTCGCTAAGACAGTTCTTGTGGAATTCCAAAGTGATATTTAGAAGCCCATAGAGGGCTATGGTGAAAAAGGAAATATCGTCAGATGAAATCTGGAAAGAAGCTTTCTGAGAAACTGCTTAGTGTTCTGTTAATTCATCTCACAGAGTTACATGTGTATTTCGAGGATCTCTTTCCTAGCCCTATTTCTGCGGAATCTGAGAACAGATATTTCGGATCCCTTTGAAGACTATAGGGCCAAAGGAAATAACCTCCGATAACAAACAGAAAGAAGCTTTCTGAGAAACTTCTTTGTGTTCTGTGAAATCATCTCACAGAGTTACAGCTTTCCCCTCAAGAAGCCTTTCGCTAAGACAGTTCTTGTGGAATTGGCAAATTGATATTTGGAAGCCCATAGAGGGCTATGGTGAAAAAGGAAATATCGTCAGATGAAATCTGGAAAGAAGCTTTCTGCGAAACTGCTTAGTGTTTTGTTAATTCATCTGACAGAGTTACATGTGTATTTCGAGGATCTCTTTGCTAGCCCTATTTCTGTGGAATCTGAGAACAGATATTTCGGATCCCTTTGAAGACTATAGGGCCAAAGGAAATTTCCTCCGATAACAAAGAGAAAGAAGCTTTCTGAGAAACTTCTTTGTGTTCTGTGAAATCATCTCACAGAGTTACAGCTTTCCCCTCAAGAAGCCTTTCGCTAAGACAGTTCTTGTGGAATTGGCAAAGTGATATTTGGAATCCCATAGAGGGCTATGGTGAAAAAGGAAATATCCTCAGATGAAATCTGGAAAGAAGCTTTCTGCGAAACTGCTTAGTGTTCTGTTAATTCATCTCACAGAGTTACATGTGTATTTCGAGGATCTCTTTGCTAGCCCTATTTCTGTGGAATCTGAGAACAGATATTTCGGATCCCTTCGAAGACTATAGGGCCAAAGGAAATATCCTCGGATAACAAAGAGAAAGAAGCTTTCTGAGAAACTTCTTTGTGTTCTGTGAAATCATCTCACAGAGTTGCAGCTTTCCCCTCAAGAAGCCTTTCGCTAAGACAGTTCTTGTGGAATTGGCAAAGTGATATTTGGAAGCCCATAGAGGGCTATGGTGAAAAAGGAAATATCATCAGATGAAATCTGGAAAGAAGCTTTCTGAGAAACTGCTTAGTGTTCTGTTAATTCATCTCACATAGTTACATGTGTATTTCGAGGATCTCTTTGCTAGCCCTATTTCTGTGGAATCTGAGAAGAGATATTTCGGATCCCTTTGAAGACTATAGGTCCAAAGGAAATATCCTCTGATAACAAAGAGAAAGAAGCTTTCTGAGAAACCTCTTTGTGTTCTGTGTAATCATCTCACAGAGTTACAGCTTTCCTCTGAAGAAGCCTTTCGCTAAGACAGTTCTTGTGGAATTGGCAAAGTGATATTTGGAAGCCCATAGAGGGCTATGGTGAAAAAGGAAATATCGTCAGATGAAATCTGGAAAGAAGCTTTCTGCGAAACTGCTTAGTGTTCTGTTAATTCATCTCACAGAGTTACATGTGTATTTCGAGGATCTCTTTGCTAGCTCTATTTCTGTGGAATCTGAGAACAGATATTTCGGATCACTTTGAAGACTATAGGGCCAACGGAAATATCCTCCGATAACAAAGAGAAAGAAGCTTTCTGAGAAACTTCTTTGTGTTCTGTGAAAACATCTCACAGAGTTACAGCTTTCCCCTCAAGAAGCCTTTCGCTAAGACAGTTCTTGTGGAATTGGCAAAGTGATATTTGGAAGCCCATAGAGGGCTATGGTGAAAAAGGAAATATCCTCAGATGAAATCTGGAAAGAAACTTTCTGCGAAACTGCTTAGTGTTCTGTTAATTCATCTCACAGAGTTACATGTGTATTTCGAGGATCTCTTTCCTAGCCCTATTTCTGCGGAATCTGAGAACAGATATTTCGGATCCCTTTGAAGACTATAGGGCCAAAGGAAATATCCTCCGATAACAAAGAGAAAGAAGCTTTCTGAGAAACTTCTTTGTGTTCTTTGAAATCATCTCACAGAGTTACAGCTTTCCCCTCAAGAAGCCTTTCGCTAAGACAGTTCTTGTGGAATTGGCAAAGTGATATTTGGAAGCCCATAGAGGGCTATGGTGAAAAAGGAAATATCGTCACATGAAATCTGGAAAGAAGCTTTCTGCGAAACTGCTTAGTGTTTTGTTAATTCATCTCACAGAGTTACATGTGTATTTCGAGGATCTCTTTGCTAGCCCTATTTCTGTGGAATCTGAGAACAGATATTTCGGATCCCTTTGAAGACTATAGGGCCAAAGGAAATATCCTCCGATAACAAAGAGAAAGAAGCTTTCTGAGAAACTTCTTTGTGTTCTGTTAAATCATCTCACAGAGTTACAGCTTTCCCCTCAAGAAGCCTTTCGCTAAGACAGTTCTTGTGGAATTGGCAAAGTGATATTTGGAAGCCGATAGAGGGCTATGGTGAAAAAGGAAATATCATCAGATGAAATCTGAAAAGAAGCTTTCTGAGAAACTGCTTAGTGTTCTGTGAATTCATCTCACAGAGTTACATGTGTATTTCGAGGATCTCTTTGCTAGCCCTATTTCTGTGGAATCTGAGAACAAATATTTCGGATCAATTTGAAGACTATAGGGCCAAAGGAAATTTCCTCCGATAACAAAGAGAAAGAAGCTTTCTGAGAACCTTCTTTGTGTTCTGTGAAATCATCTCACAGAGTTACAGCTTTCCCCTCAAGAAGCCTTTCGCTAAGACACTTCTTTTGGAATTGGCAAAGTGATATTTGGAAGCCCATAGATGGCTATGGTGAAAAAGGAAATATCGTCAGAACAAATCTGGAAAGAAGCTTTCTGAGAAACTGCTTAGTGTTCTGTTAATTCATCTCACAGAGTTACATGTGTATTTCGAGGATCTCTTTGCTAGCCCTATATCTGTGGAATCTGAGAACAGATATTTCGGATCCCTTTGAAGACTATAGGGCCAAAGTAAATATCCTCCGATAACAAAGAGAAAGAAGCTTTCTGAGAAACTTCTTTGTGTTCTGTGAAATCATCTCACAGAGTTACAGCTTTCCCCTCAAGAAGCCTTTCGCTAAGACAGTTCTTGTGGAATTCGCAAAGTGATATTTGGAAGCCCATAGATGGCTATGGTGAAAAAGGAAATATCCTCAGATGAAATCTGGAAAGAAGCTTTCTGAGAAACTGCTTAGTGTTCTGTTAATTCATTTCACAGAGTTACATGTGTATTTCCAGGATCTCTTTGCTAGCCTTCTTTCTGTGGAATCTGAGAACAGATATTTCGGATCCCTTTGAAGACTATAGGGCCAAAGGATATATCCTCCGATAACAAAGAGAAAGAAGCTTTCTGAGAAACTTCTTTGTGTTCTGTGAAATCATCTCACAGAGTTACAGCTTTCCCCTCAAGAAGCCTTTCGCTAAGACAGTTCTTGTGGAATTGGCAAAGTGATATTTGGAAGCCCATAGAGGGCTATGGTGAAAAAGGAAATATCGTCAGATGAAATCTGGAAAGAAGCTTTCTGAGAAACTGCTTAGTGTTCTGTTAATTCATCTCACAGAGTTACATGTGTATTTCGAGGATCTCTTTGCTAGCCCTATTTCTGTGGAATCTGAGAACAAATATTTCGGATCCCTTTGAAGACTATAGGGCCAAAGGAAATTTCCTCTGATAACAAAGAGAAAGAAGCTTTCTGAGAAACTTCTTTGTGTTCTGTGAAATCATCTCACAGAGTTACAGCTTTCCCCTCAAGAAGCCTTTTGCTGAGACACTTCTTTTGGAATTGGCAAAGTGATATTTGGAAGCCCATAGAGGGCTATGGTGAAAAAGGAAATATTGTCAGATGAAATCTGGAAAGAAGCTTGCTGCGAAACTGCTTAGTGTTCTGTTAATTCATCTCACAGAGTTACATGTGTATTTCGAGGATCTCTTTGCTAGTCCTTTTTCTATGGAATATGAAAACAGATATTTCGGATCCCTTTGAAGACTATAGGGCCAAAGGAAATATCCTCCGATAACAAAGAGAAAGAAGCTTTCTGAGAAACTTCTTTGTGTTCTGTGAAATCATCTCACAGAGTTACAGCTTTCCCCTGAAGAAGCCTTTCACTAAGACAGTTCTTGTGGAATTGGCAAAGTGATATTTGGAAGCCCATAGAGGGCTATGGTGAAAAAGGAAATATCCTCAGATGAAATCTGGAAAGAAGCTTTCTGCGAAACTGCTTAGTGTTCTGTTAATTCATTTCACAGAGTTACATGTGTATTTCCAGGATCTCTTTGCTAGCCTTCTTTCTGTGGAATCTGAGAACAGATATTTCGGATCCCTTTGAAGACTATAGGGCCAAAGGAAATATCGTCCGATAACAAAGAGAAAGAAGCTTTCTGAGAAACTTCTTTGGGTTCTGTGAAATCATCTCACAGAGTTACAGGTTTCCCTTCAAGAAGCCTTTCGCTAAGACAGTTCTTGTGGAATTGGCAAAGTGATATTTGGAAGCCGATAGAGGGGTATGGTGAAAAAGGAAATATCATCAGATGAAATCTGAAAAGAAGCTTTCTGAGAAACTGCTTAGTGTTCTGTTAATTCATCTCACAGAGTTACATGTGTATTTCGAGGATCTCTTTGCTAGCCCTATTTCTGTGGAATCTGAGAACAAATATTTCGGATCCCTTTGAAGACTATAGGGCCAAAGGAAATTTCCTCCGATAACAAAGAGAAAGAAGCTTTCTGAGAAACTTCTTTGTGTTCTGTGAAATCATCTCACAGAGTTACAGCTTTCCCCTCAAGAAGCCTTTCGCTAAGACACTTCTTTTGGAATTGGCAAAGTGATATTTGGAAGCCCATAGAGGGCTATGGTGAAAAAGGAAATATCCTCAGATGAAATCTGGAAAGAAGCTTTCTGAGAAACTGCTTAGTGTTCTGTTAATTCATCTCACAGAGTTACATGTGTATTTCGAGGATCTCTTTGCTAGCCCTATATCTGTGGAATCTGAGAACAGATATTTCGGATCCCTTTGAAGACTATAGGGCCAAAGGAAATATCCTCCGATAACAAAGAGAAAGAAGCGTTCTGAGAAACTTCTTTGTGTTCTGTGAAATCATCTCACGGAGTTACAGCTTTCCCCTCAAGAAGCCTTTCGCTAAGACAGTTCTTGTGGAATTGGCAAAGTGATATTTGGAAGCCCATAGTGGGCTCTGGTGAAAAAGGAAATATTGTCAGATGAAATCTGGAAAGAAGCTTGCTGCGAAACTGCTTAGTGTTCTGTTAATTCATCTCACAGAGTTACATGTGTATTTCGAGGATCTCTTTGCTAGCCCTATTTCTGTGAAATCTGAGAACAGATATTTCGGATCCCTTTGAAGACTATAGGGCCAAAGGAAATATCCTCCGATAACAAAGAGAAAGAAGCTTTCTGAGAAATTTCTTTGTGTTCTGTGAAATCATCTCACAGAGTTACAGCTTTCCCCTCAAGAAGCCTTTCGCTAAGACAGTTCTTGTGGAATTGGCAAAGTGATATTTGGAAGCCCATAGAGGGCTATGGTGAAAAAGGAAATATCCTCAGATGAAATCTGGAAAGAAGCTTTCTGCGAAACTGCTTAGTGTTCTGTTAATTCATCTCACAGAGTTACATGTGTATTTCGAGGATCTCTTTGCTAGCCCTATTTCTGTGGAACCTGAGAACAGATATTTCGGATCCCTTCGAAGACTATAGGGCCAAAGGAAATATCCTCGGATAACAAAGAGAAAGAAGCTTTCTGAGAAACTTCTTTGTGTTCTGTGAAATCATCTCACAGAGTTGCAGCTTTCCCCTCAAAAAGCCTTTCGCTAAGACAGTTCTTGTGGAATTGGCAAAGTGATATTTGGAAGCCCATAGAGGGCTATGGTGAAAAAGGAAATATCCTCAGATGAAATCTGGAAAAAAGCTTTCTGAGAAACTGCTTAGTGTTCTGTTAATTCATCTCACATAGTTACGTGTGTATTTCGAGGATCTCTTTGCTAGCCCTATTTCTGTGGAATCTGAGAACAGATATTTCGGATCCCTTTGAAGACTATAGGTCCAAAGGAAATATCCTCTGATAACAAAGAGAAAGAAGCTTTCTGAGAAACCTCTTTGTGTTCTGTGTAATCATCTCACCGAGTTACAGCTTTCCTCTCAAGAAGCCTTTCGCTAAGACAGTTCTTGTGGAATTGGCAAAGTGATATTTTGAAGCCCATAGAGGGCTATGGTGAAAAAGGAAATATCGTCAGATGAAATCTGGAAAGAAGCTTTCTGCGAAACTGCTTAGTGTTCTGATAATTCATCTCACAGAGTTACATGTGTATTTCGAGGATCTCTTTGCTAGCTCTATTTCTGTGGAATCTGAGAACAGATATTTCGGATCACTTTGAAGACTATAGGTCCAAAGGAAATATCCTCTGATAACAAAGAGAAAGAAGCTTTCTGAGAAACCACTTTGTATTCTGTGTAATCATCTCACCGAGTTACAGCTTTCCTCTCAAGAAGCCTTTCGCTAAGACAGTTCTTGTGGAATTGGCAAAGTGATATTTGGAAGCCCATAGAGGGCTATGGTGAAAAAGGAAATATCGTCAGATGAAATCTGGAAGGAAGCTTTCTGCGAAACTGCTTAGTGTTCTGTTAATTCATCTCACAGAGTTACATGAGTATTTCGAGGATCTCTTTGCTAGCTCTATTTCTGTGGAATCTGAGAACAGATATTTCGGATCACTTTGAAGACTATAGGTCCAACGGAAATATCCCCGGATAAAAAAGAGAAAGAAGCTTTCTGAGAAACTTCTTTGTGTTCTGTGAAATCATCTCACAGAGTTACAGCTTTCCCCTGAAGAAGCCTTTCGCTAAGACAGTTCTTGTGGAATTGGCAAAGTGATATTTGGAAGCCCATAGAGGGCTATGGTGAAAAAGGAAATATTGTCAGATGAAATCTGGAAAGAAGCTTGCTGCGAAACTGCTTAGTGTTCTGTTAATTCATCTCACAGAGTTACATGTGTATTTCGAGGATCTCTTTGCTAGTCCTTTTTCTGTGGAATCTGAAAACAGATATTTCGGATCCCTTTGAAGACTATAGGGCCAAAGGAAATATCCTGCGATAACAAAGAGAAAGAAGCTTTCTGAGAACCTTCTTTGTGTTCTGTGAAATCATCTCACAGAGTTACAGCTTTCCCCTGAAGAAGCCTTTCGCTAAGACAGTTCTTGTGGAATTCCAAAGTGATATTTAGAAGCCCATAGAGGGCTATGGTGAAAAAGGAAATATCGTCAGATGAAATCTGGAAAGAAGCTTTCTGAGAAACTGCTTAGTGTTCTGTTAATTCATCTCACAGAGTTACATGTGTATTTCGAGGATCTCTTTCCTAGCCCTATTTCTGCGGAATCTGAGAACAGATATTTCGGATCCCTTTGAAGACTATAGGGCCAAAGGAAATATCCTCCGATAACAAACAGAAAGAAGCTTTCTGAGAAACTTCTTTGTGTTCTGTGAAATCATCTCACAGAGTTACAGCTTTCCCCTCAAGAAGCCTTTCGCTAAGACAGTTCTTGTGGAATTGGCAAATTGATATTTGGAAGCCCATAGAGGGCTATGGTGAAAAAGGAAATATCGTCAGATGAAATCTGGAAAGAAGCTTTCTGCGAAACTGCTTAGTGTTTTGTTAATTCATCTGACAGAGTTACATGTGTATTTCGAGGATCTCTTTGCTAGCCCTATTTCTGTGGAATCTGAGAACAGATATTTCGGATCCCTTTGAAGACTATAGGGCCAAAGGAAATTTCCTCCGATAACAAAGAGAAAGAAGCTTTCTGAGAAACTTCTTTGTGTTGTGTGAAATCATCTCACAGAGTTACAGCTTTCCCCTCAAGAAGCCTTTCGCTAAGACAGTTCTTGTGGAATTGGCAAAGTGATATTTGGAAGCCCATAGAGGGCTATGGTGAAAAAGGAAATATCCTCAGATGAAATCTGGAAAGAAGCTTTCTGCGAAACTGCTTAGTGTTCTGTTAATTCATCTCACAGAGTTACATGTGTATTTCGAGGATCTCTTTGCTAGCCCTATTTCTGTGGAATCTGAGAACAGATATTTCGGATCCCTTCGAAGACTATAGGGCCAAAGGAAATATCCTCGGATAACAAAGAGAAAGAAGCTTTCTGAGAAACTTCTTTGTGTTCTGTGAAATCATCTCACAGAGTTGCAGCTTTCCCCTCAAGAAGCCTTTCGCTAAGACAGTTCTTGTGGAATTGGCAAAGTGATATTTGGAAGCCCATAGAGGGCTATGGTGAAAAAGGAAATATCATCAGATGAAATCTGGAAAGAAGCTTTCTGAGAAACTGCTTAGTGTTCTGTTAATTCATCTCACATAGTTACATGTGTATTTCGAGGATCTCTTTGCTAGCCCTATTTCTGTGGAATCTGAGAAGAGATATTTCGGATCCCTTTGAAGACTATAGGTCCAAAGGAAATATCCTCTGATAACAAAGAGAAAGAAGCTTTCTGAGAAACCTCTTTGTGTTCTGTGTAATCATCTCACAGAGTTACAGCTTTCCTCTGAAGAAGCCTTTCGCTAAGACAGTTCTTGTGGAATTGGCAAAGTGATATTTGGAAGCCCATAGAGGGCTATGGTGAAAAAGGAAATATCGTCAGATGAAATCTGGAAAGAAGCTTTCTGCGAAACTGCTTAGTGTTCTGTTAATTCATCTCACAGAGTTACATGTGTATTTCGAGGATCTCTTTGCTAGCTCTATTTCTGTGGAATCTGAGAACAGATATTTCGGATCACTTTGAAGACTATAGGGCCAACGGAAATATCCTCCGATAACAAAGAGAAAGAAGCTTTCTGAGAAACTTCTTTGTGTTCTGTGAAAACATCTCACAGAGTTACAGCTTTCCCCTCAAGAAGCCTTTCGCTAAGACAGTTCTTGTGGAATTGGCAAAGTGATATTTGGAAGCCCATAGAGGGCTACGGGGAAAAATGAAATATCCTCAGATGAAATCTGGAAAGAAGCTTTCTGAGAAACTGCTTAGTGTTCTGTTAATTCATTTCACAGAGTTACATGTGTATTTCCAGGATCTCTTGGCTAGCCTTCTTTCTGTGGAATCTGAGAACAGATATTTCGGATCCCTTTGAAGACTATAGGGCCAAAGGATATATCCTCCGATAACAAAGAGAAAGAAGCTTTCTGAGAAACTTCTTTGTGTTCTGTGAAATCATCTCACAGAGTTACAGCTTTCCCCTCAAGAAGCCTTTCGCTAAGACAGTTCTTGTGGAATTGGCAAAGTGATATTTGGAAGCCCATAGAGGGCTATGGTGAAAAAGGAAATATCGTCAGATGAAATCTGGAAAGAAGCTTTCTGAGAAACTGCTTAGTGTTCTGTTAATTCATCTCACAGAGTTACATGTGTATTTCGAGGATCTCTTTGCTAGCCCTATTTCTGTGGAATCTGAGAACAAATATTTCGGATCCCTTTGAAGACTATAGGGCCAAAGGAAATTTCCTCCGATAACAAAGAGAAAGAAGCTTTCTGAGAAACTTCTTTGTGTTCTGTGAAATCATCTCACAGAGTTACAGCTTTCCCCTCAAGAAGCCTTTTGCTGAGACACTTCTTTTGGAATTGGCAAAGTGATATTTGGAAGCCCATAGAGGGCTATGGTGAAAAAGGAAATATTGTCAGATGAAATCTGGAAAGAAGCTTGCTGCGAAACTGCTTAGTGTTCTGTTAATTCATCTCACAGAGTTACATGTGTATTTCGAGGATCTCTTTGCTAGTCCTTTTTCTATGGAATATGAAAACAGATATTTCGGATCCCTTTGAAGACTATAGGGCCAAAGGAAATATCCTCCGATAACAAAGAGAAAGAAGCTTTCTGAGAAACTTCTTTGTGTTCTGTGAAATCATCTCACAGAGTTACAGCTTTCCCCTGAAGAAGCCTTTCACTAAGACAGTTCTTGTGGAATTGGCAAAGTGATATTTGGAAGCCCATAGAGGGCTATGGTGAAAAAGGAAATATCGTCAGATGAAATCTGGAAAGAAGCTTTCTGCGAAACTGCTTAGTGTTCTGTTAATTCATCTCACAGAGTTACATGTGTATTTCGAGGATCTCTTTCCTAGCCCTATTTCTGCGGAATCTGAGAACAGATATTTCGGATCCCTTTGAAGACTATAGGGCCAATGGAAATATCCTCCGATAACAAAGAGAAAGAAGCTTTCTGAGAAACTTCTTTGTGTTCTGTGAAATCATCTCACAGAGTTACAGCTTTCCCCTCAAGAAGCCTTTCGCTAAGACAGTTCTTGTGGAATTGGCAAAGTGATATTTGGAAGCCCATAGAGGGCTATGATGAAAAAGGAAATATCGTCAGATGAAATCTGGAAAGAAGCTTTCTGAGAAACTGCTTAGTGTTTTGTTAATTCATCTCACAGAGTTACATGTGTATTTCGAGGATCTCTTTGCTAGCCCTATTTCTGTGGAATCTGAGAACAGATATTTCGGATCCCTTTGAAGACTATAGGGCCAAAGGAAATATCCTCCGATAACAAAGAGAAAGAAGCTTTCTGAGAAACTTCTTTGTGTTCCGTGAAATCATCTCACAGAGTTACAGCTTTCCCCTCAAGAAGCCTTTCGCTAAGACAGTTCTTGTGGAATTGGCAAAGTGATATTTGGAAGCCCATAGAGGGCTACGGGGAAAAATGAAATATCCTCAGATGAAATCTGGAAAGAAGCTTTCTGAGAAACTGCTTAGTGTTCTGTTAATTCATTTCACAGAGTTACATGTGTATTTCCAGGATCTCTTGGCTAGCCTTCTTTCTGTGGAATCTGAGAACAGATATTTCGGATCCCTTTGAAGACTATAGGGCCAAAGGATATATCCTCCGATAACAAAGAGAAAGAAGCTTTCTGAGAAACTTCTTTGTGTTCTGTGAAATCATCTCACAGAGTTACAGCTTTCCCCTCAAGAAGCCTTTCGCTAAGACAGTTCTTGTGGAATTGGCAAAGTGATATTTGGAAGCCCATAGAGGGCTATGGTGAAAAAGGAAATATCGTCAGATGAAATCTGGAAAGAAGCTTTCTGAGAAACTGCTTAGTGTTCTGTTAATTCATCTCACAGAGTTACATGTGTATTTCGAGGATCTCTTTGCTAGCCCTATTTCTGTGGAATCTGAGAACAAATATTTCGGATCCCTTTGAAGACTATAGGGCCAAAGGAAATTTCCTCCGATAACAAAGAGAAAGAAGCTTTCTGAGAAACTTCTTTGTGTTCTGTGAAATCATCTCACAGAGTTACAGCTTTCCCCTCAAGAAGCCTTTTGCTGAGACACTTCTTTTGGAATTGGCAAAGTGATATTTGGAAGCCCATAGAGGGCTATGGTGAAAAAGGAAATATTGTCAGATGAAATCTGGAAAGAAGCTTGCTGCGAAACTGCTTAGTGTTCTGTTAATTCATCTCACAGAGTTACATGTGTATTTCGAGGATCTCTTTGCTAGTCCTTTTTCTATGGAATATGAAAACAGATATTTCGGATCCCTTTGAAGACTATAGGGCCAAAGGAAATATCCTCCGATAACAAAGAGAAAGAAGCTTTCTGAGAAACTTCTTTGTGTTCTGTGAAATCATCTCACAGAGTTACAGCTTTCCCCTGAAGAAGCCTTTCACTAAGACAGTTCTTGTGGAATTGGCAAAGTGATATTTGGAAGCCCATAGAGGGCTATGGTGAAAAAGGAAATATCGTCAGATGAAATCTGGAAAGAAGCTTTCTGCGAAACTGCTTAGTGTTCTGTTAATTCATCTCACAGAGTTACATGTGTATTTCGAGGATCTCTTTCCTAGCCCTATTTCTGCGGAATCTGAGAACAGATATTTCGGATCCCTTTGAAGACTATAGGGCCAATGGAAATATCCTCCGATAACAAAGAGAAAGAAGCTTTCTGAGAAACTTCTTTGTGTTCTGTGAAATCATCTCACAGAGTTACAGCTTTCCCCTCAAGAAGCCTTTCGCTAAGACAGTTCTTGTGGAATTGGCAAAGTGATATTTGGAAGCCCATAGAGGGCTATGATGAAAAAGGAAATATCGTCAGATGAAATCTGGAAAGAAGCTTTCTGAGAAACTGCTTAGTGTTTTGTTAATTCATCTCACAGAGTTACATGTGTATTTCGAGGATCTCTTTGCTAGCCCTATTTCTGTGGAATCTGAGAACAGATATTTCGGATCCCTTTGAAGACTATAGGGCCAAAGGAAATATCCTCCGATAACAAAGAGAAAGAAGCTTTCTGAGAAACTTCTTTGTGTTCCGTGAAATCATCTCACAGAGTTACAGCTTTCCCCTCAAGAAGCCTTTCGCTAAGACAGTTCTTGTGGAATTGGCAAAGTGATATTTGGAAGCCCATAGAGGGCTACGGGGAAAAATGAAATATCCTCAGATGAAATCTGGAAAGAAGCTTTCTGAGAAACTGCTTAGTGTTCTGTTAATTCATTTCACAGAGTTACATGTGTATTTCCAGGATCTCTTTGCTAGCCTTCTTTCTGTGGAATCTGAGAACAGATATTTCGGATCCCTTTGAAGACTATAGGGCCAAAGGAAATATCCTCCGATAACAAAGAGAAAGAAGCTTTCTGAGAAACTTCTTTGGGTTCTGTGAAATCATCTCACAGAGTTACAGGTTTCCCTTCAAGAAGCCTTTCGCTAAGACAGTTCTTGTGGAATTGGCAAAGTGATATTTGGAACCCGATAGAGGGGTATGGTGAAAAAGGAAATATCATCAGATGAAATCTGAAAAGAAGCTTTCTGAGAAACTGCTTAGTGTTCTGTTAATTCATCTCACAGAGTTACATGTGTATTTCGAGGATCTCTTTGCTAGCCCTATTTCTGTGGAATCTGAGAACAAATATTTCGGATCCCTTTGAAGACTATAGGGCCAAAGGAAATTTCCTCCGATAACAAAGAGAAAGAAGCTTTCTGAGAAACTTCTTTGTGTTCTGTGAAATCATCTCACAGAGTTACAGCTTTCCCCTCAAGAAGCCTTTCGCTAAGACACTTCTTTTGGAATTGGCAAAGTGATATTTGGAAGCCCATAGAGGGCTATGGTGAAAAAGGAAATATCCTCAGATGAAATCTGGAAAGAAGCTTTCTGAGAAACTGCTTAGTGTTCTGTTAATTCATCTCACAGAGTTACATGTGTATTTCGAGGATCTCTTTGCTAGCCCTATATCTGTGGAATCTGAGAACAGATATTTCGGATCCCTTTGAAGACTATAGGGCCAAAGGAAATATCCTCCGATAACAAAGAGAAAGAAGCGTTCTGAGAAACTTCTTTGTGTTCTGTGAAATCATCTCACGGAGTTACAGCTTTCCCCTCAAGAAGCCTTTCGCTAAGACAGTTCTTGTGGAATTGGCAAAGTGATATTTGGAAGCCCATAGAGGGCTCTGGTGAAAAAGGAAATATTGTCAGATGAAATCTGGAAAGAAGCTTGCTGCGAAACTGCTTAGTGTTCTGTTAATTCATCTCACAGAGTTACATGTGTATTTCGAGGATCTCTTTGCTAGCCCTATTTCTGTGAAATCTGAGAACAGATATTTCGGATCCCTTTGAAGACTATAGGGCCAAAGGAAATATCCTCCGATAACAAAGAGAAAGAAGCTTTCTGAGAAACTTCTTTGTGTTCTGTGAAATCATCTCACAGAGTTACAGCTTTCCCCTCAAGAAGCCTTTCGCTAAGACAGTTCTTGTGGAATTGGCAAAGTGATATTTGGAAGCCCATAGAGGGCTATGGTGAAAAAGGAAATATCCTCAGATGAAATCTGGAAAGAAGCTTTCTGCGAAACTGCTTAGTGTTCTGTTAATTCATCTCACAGAGTTACATGTGTATTTCGAGGATCTCTTTGCTAGCCCTATTTCTGTGGAACCTGAGAACAGATATTTCGGATCCCTTCGAAGACTATAGGGCCAAAGGAAATATCCTCGGATAACAAAGAGAAAGAAGCTTTCTGAGAAACTTCTTTGTGTTCTGTGAAATCATCTCACAGAGTTGCAGCTTTCCCCTCAAAAAGCCTTTCGCTAAGACAGTTCTTGTGGAATTGGCAAAGTGATATTTGGAAGCCCATAGAGGGCTATGGTGAAAAAGGAAATATCCTCAGATGAAATCTGGAAAAAAGCTTTCTGAGAAACTGCTTAGTGTTCTGTTAATTCATCTCACATAGTTACGTGTGTATTTCGAGGATCTCTTTGCTAGCCCTATTTCTGTGGAATCTGAGAACAGATATTTCGGATCCCTTTGAAGACTATAGGTCCAAAGGAAATATCCTCTGATAACAAAGAGAAAGAAGCTTTCTGAGAAACCTCTTTGTGTTCTGTGTAATCATCTCACCGAGTTACAGCTTTCCTCTCAAGAAGCCTTTCGCTAAGACAGTTCTTTTGGAATTGGCAAAGTGATATTTGGAAGCCCATAGAGGGATATGGTGAAAAAGGAAATATCGTCAGATAAAATCTGGAAAGAAGCTTTCTGCGAAACTGCTTAGTGTTCTGTTAATTCATCTCACAGAGTTACATGTGTATTTCGAGGATCTCTTTGCTAGCTCTATTTCTGTGGAATCTGAGAACAGATATTTCGGATCACTTTGAAGACTATAGGTCCAAAGGAAATATCCTCTGATAACAAAGAGAAAGAAGCTTTCTGAGAAACCACTTTGTATTCTGTGTAATCATCTCACCGAGTTACAGCTTTCCTCTCAAGAAGCCTTTCGCTAAGACAGTTCTTGTGGAATTGGCAAAGTGATATTTGGAAGCCCATAGAGGGCTATGGTGAAAAAGGAAATATCGTCAGATGAAATCTGGAAGGAAGCTTTCTGCGAAACTGCTTAGTGTTCTGTTAATTCATCTCACAGAGTTACATGTGTATTTCGAGGATCTCTTTGCTAGCTCTATTTCTGTGGAATCTGAGAACAGATATTTCGGATCACTTTGAAGACTATAGGTCCAACGGAAATATCCTCGGATAAAAAAGAGAAAGAAGCTTTCTGAGAAACTTCTTTGTGTTCTGTGAAATCATCTCACAGAGTTACAGCTTTCCCCTCAAGAAGCCTTTCGCTAAGACAGTTCTTGTGGAATTGGCAAAGTGATATTTGGAAGCCCATAGAGGGCTATGGTGAAAAAGGAAATATCCTCAGTTGAAATCTGGAAAGAAGCTTTCTGCGAAACTGCTTAGTGTTCTGTTAATTCATCTCACAGAGTTACATGTGTATTTCGAGGATCTCTTTGCTAGCCCTATTTCTGTGGAATCTGAGAACAGATATTTCGGATCCCTACGAAGACTATAGGGCCAAAGGAAATATCCTCGGATAACAAAGAGAAAGAAGCTTTCAGAGAAACTTCTTTGTGTTCTGTGAAATCATCTCACAGAGTTGCAGCTTTCCCCTCAAGAAGCCTTTCGCTAAGACAGTTCTTGTGGAATTGGCAAAGTGATATTTGGAAGCCCATAGAGGGCTATGGTGAAAAAGGAAATATCCTCAGATGAAATCTGGAAAGAAGCTTTCTGAGAAACTGCTTAGTGTTCTGTTAATTCATCTCACAGAGTTACATGTGTATTTCGAGGATCTCTTTGCTAGCCCTATTTCTGTGGAATCTGAGAACAGATATTTCGGATCCCTTTGAAGACTATAGGTCCAAAGGAAATATCCTCTGATAACAAAGAGAAAGAAGCTTTCTGAGAAACCACTTTGTATTCTGTGTAATCATCTCACAGAGTTACAGCTTTCCTCTCAAGAAGCCTTTCGCTAAGACAGTTCTTGTGGAATTGGCAAAGTGATATTTGGAAGCCCATAGAGGGCTATGGTGAAAAAGGAAATATCGTCAGATGAAATCTGGAAGGAAGCTTTCTGCGAAACTGCTTAGTGTTCTGTTAATTCATCTCACAGAGTTACATGTGTATTTCGAGGATCTCTTTGCTAGCTCTATTTCTGTGGAATCTGAGAACAGATATTTCGGATCACTTTGAAGACTATAGGTCCAACGGAAATATCCTCGGATAAAAAAGAGAAAGAAGCTTTCTGAGAAACTTCTTTGTGT
Organism: Macaca nemestrina; assembly: GCF_043159975.1. Taxonomy (NCBI): domain Eukaryota; kingdom Metazoa; phylum Chordata; class Mammalia; order Primates; family Cercopithecidae; genus Macaca; species Macaca nemestrina. The sequence continues at coordinate 31,924,321 of NC_092135.1, read as the reverse complement.
TCTGTTAAATCATCTCACAGAGTTACAGCTTTCCCCTCAAGAAGCCTTTCGCTAAGACAGTTCTTGTGGAATTGGCAAAGTGATATTTGGAAGCCCATAGAGGGCTCCGGGGAAAAATGAAATATCCTCGGATGAAATCTGGAGAGAAGCTTTCTGAGAAACTGCTTAGTGTTCTGTTAATTCATTTCACAGAGTTACATGTGTATTTCCAGGATCTCTTTGCTAGCCTTCTTTCTGTGGAATCTGAGAACAGATATTTCGGATCCCTTTGAAGACTATAGGGCCAAAGGAAATATCCTCCGATAACAAAGAGAAAGAAGCTTTCTGAGAAACTTCTTTGGGTTCTGTGAAATCGTCTCACAGAGTTACAGGTTTCCCTTCAAGAAGCCTTTCGCTAAGACAGTTCTTGTGGAATTGGCAAAGTGATATTTGGAAGCCGATAGAGGGCTATGGTGAAAAAGGAAATATCATCAGATGAAATCTGAAAAGAAGCTTTCTGAGAAACTGCTTAGTGTTCTGTTAATTCATCTCACAGAGTTACATGTGTATTTCGAGGATCTCTTTGCTAGCCCTATTTCTGTGGAATCTGAGAACAAATATTTCGGATCCCTTTGAAGACTATAGGGCCAAAGGAAATTTCCTCCGATAACAAAGAGAAAGAAGCTTTCTGAGAAACTTCTTTGTGTTCTGTGAAATCATCTCACAGAGTTACAGCTTTCCCCTCCAGAAGCCTTTCGCTAAGACACTTCTTTTGGAATTGGCAAAGTGATATTTGGAAGCTCATAGAGGGCTATGGTGAAAAAGGAAATATCCTCAGATGAAATCTGGAAAGAAGCTTTCTGAGAAACTGCTTAGTGTTCTGTGAATTCATCTCACAGAGTTACATGTGTATTTCGAGGATCTCTTTGCTAGCCCTATTTCTGTGGAATCTGAGAACAGATATTTCGGATCCCTTTGAAGACTATAGGGCCAAAGGAAATATTCTCCGATAACAAAGAGAAAGAAGCTTTCTGAGAAACTTCTTTGTGTTCTGTGAAATCATCTCACAGAGTTACAGCTTTCTCCTCAAGAAGCCTTTCGCTAAGAGAGTTCTTGTGGAATTGGCAAAGTGATATTTGGAAGCCCATAGAGGGCTATGGTGAAAAAGGAAATATTGTCTGAGGAAATCTGGAAAGAAGCTTGCTGCGAAACTGCTTAGTGTTCTGTTAATTCATCTCACAGAGTTACATGTGTATTTCGAGGATCTCTTTGCTAGTCCTTTTTCTGTGGAATCTGAAAACAGATATTTCGGATCCCTTTGAAGACTATAGGGCCAAAGGAAATATCCTCCGATAACAAAGAGAAAGAAGCTTTCTGAGAAACTTCTTTGTGTTCTGTGAAATCATCTCACAGAGTTACAGCTTTCCCCTCAAGAAGCCTTTCGCTAAGGCAGTTCTTGTGGAATTGGCAAAGTGATATTTGGAAGCCCATAGAGGGCTATGGTGAAAAAGGAAATATCCTCAGATGAAATCTGGAAAGAAGCTTTCTGAGAAACTGCTTAGTGTTCTGTTAATTCATCTCACAGAGTTACATGTGTATTTCGAGGATCTCTTTCCTAGCCCTATTTCTGCGGAATCTGAGAACAGATATTTCGGATCCCTTTGAAGACTATAGGGCCAAAGGAAATATCCTCCGATAACAAAGAGAAAGAAGCTTTCAGAGAAACTTCTTTGTGTTCTGTGAAATCATCTCACAGAGTTACAGCTTTCCCCTCAAGAAGCCTTTCGCTAAGACAGTTCTTGTGGAATTGGCCAAGTGATATTTGGAAGCCCATAGAGGGCTATGGTGAAAAAGGAAATATCGTCAGATGAAATCTGGAAAGAAGCTTTCTGCGAAACTGCTTAGTGTTTTGTTAATTCATCTCACAGAGTTACATGTGTATTTCGAGGATCTCTTTGCTAGCCCTATTTCTGTGGAATCTGCGAACAGATATTTCGGATCCCTTTGAAGACTATAGGGCCAAAGGAAATATCCTCCGATAACAAAGAGAAAGAAGCTTTCTGAGAAACTTCTTTGTGTTCTGTGAAATCATCTCACAGAGTTACAGCTTTCCCCTCAAGAAGCCTTTCGCTAAGACAGTTCTTGTGGAATTGGCAAAGTGATATTTGGAAGCCCATAGAGGGCTAAGGTGAAAAAGGAAATATCCTCAGATGAAATCTGGAAAGAAGCTTTCTGCGAAACTGCTTAGTGTTCTGTTAATTCATCTCACAGAGTTACATGTGTATTTCGAGGATCTCTTTGCTACCCCTATTTCTGTGGAATCTGAGAACAGATATTTCGGATCCCTTCGAAGACTATAGGGCCAAAGGAAATATCCTCGGATAACAAAGAGAAAGAAGCTTTCTGAGAAACTTCTTTGTGTTCTGTGAAATCATCTCACAGAGTTGCAGCTTTCCCCTCAAGAAGCCTTTCACTAAGACAGTTCTTGTGGAATTGGCAAAGTGATATTTGGAAGCCCATAGAGGGCTATGGTGAAAAAGGAAATATCCTCAGATGAAATCTGGAAAGAAGCTTTCTGAGAAACTGCTTAGTGTTCTGTTAATTCATCTCACATAGTTACATGTGTATTTCGAGGATCTCTTTGCTAGCCCTATTTCTGTGGAATCTGAGAACAGATATTTCGGATCCCTTTGAAGACTATAGGTCCAAAGGAAATATCCTCCGATAACAAAGAGAAAGAAGCTTTCTGAGAAACCTCTTTGTGTTCTGTGTAATCATCTCACAGAGTTACAGCTTTCCTCTCAAGAAGCCTTTCGCTAAGACAGTTCTTGTGGAATTGGCAAAGTGATATTTGGAAGCCCATAGAGGGCTATGGTGAAAAAGGAAATATCGTCAGATGAAATCTGGAAAGAAGCTTTCTGCGAAACTGCTTAGTGTTCTGTTAATTCATCTCACAGAGTTACATGTGTATTTCGAGGATCTCTTTGCTAGCTCTATTTCTGTGGAATCTGAGAACAGATATTTCGGATCACTTTGAAGACTATAGGGCCAACGGAAATATCCTCGGATAAAAAAGAGAAAGAAGCTTTCTGAGAAACTTCTTTGTGTTCTGTGAAATCATATCACAGAGTTACAGCTTTCCCCTCAAGAAGCCTTACGCTAAGACAGTTCTTGTGGAACTGGCAAAGTGATATTTGGAAGCCCATAGAGGGCTACGGGGAAAAATGAAATATCCTCAGATGAAATCTGGAAAGAAGCTTTCTGAGAAACTGCTTAGTGTTCTGTTAATTCATTTCACAGAGTTACATGTGTATTTCCAGGATCTCTTTGCTAGCCTTCTTTCTGTGGAATCTGAGAAGAGATATTTCGGATCCCTTTGAAGACTATAGGGCCAAAGGAAATATCCTCCGATAACAAAGAGAAAGAAGCTTTCTGAGAAACTTCTTTGTGTTCTGTGAAATCATCTCACAGAGTTACAGGTTTCCCTTCAAGAAGCCTTTCGCTAGGACAGTTCTTGTGGAATTGGCAAAGTGATATTTGGAAGCCGATAGAGGGCTATGGTGAAAAAGGAAATATCATCAGATGAAATCTGAAAAGAAGCCTTCTGAGAAACTGCTTAGTGTTCTGTTAATTCATCTCACAGAGTTACATGTGTATTTCGAGGATCTCTTTGCTAGCCCTATTTCTGTGGAATCTGAGTCAAATATTTCGGATCCCTTTGAAGACTATAGGGCCAAAGGAAATATCCTCCCATAACAAAGAGAAAGAAGCTTTCTGAGAAACTTCTTTGTGTTCTGTGAAATCATCTCACAGAGTTACAGCTTTCCCCTCAAGAAGCCTTTCGCTAAGACAGTTCTTGTGGAATTGGCAAAGTGATATTTGGAAGCCTATAGAGGGCTACGGGGAAAAATGAAATATCCTCAGATGAAATCTGGAAAGAAGCTTTCTGAGAAACTGCTTAGTGTTCTGTTAATTCATTTCACAGAGTTACATGTGTATTTCCAGGATCTCTTTGCTAGCCCTATTTCTGTGGAATCTGAGAACAGATATTTCGGATCCCTTTGAAGACTATAGGGCCAAAGGAAATATCCTCCGGTAACAAAGAGAAAGAAGCTTTCTGAGAAACTTCTTTGTGTTCTGTGAAATCATCTCACAGAGTTACAGCTTTCCCCTCAAGAAGCCTTTCGCTAAGACAGTTCTTCTGGAATTGGCAAAGTGATATTTTGAAGCCCATAGAGGGCTATGGTGAAAAAGGAAATATCCTCAGATGAAATCTGGAAAGAAGCTTTCTGAAAAACTGCTTAGTGTTCTGTGAATTCATCTCACAGAGTTACATGTGTATTTCGAGGATCTCTTTGCTAGCCCTATTTCTGTGGAAACTGTGAAAAGATATTTCGGATCCCTTTGAAGACTATAGGGCCAAAGGAAAAATCCTCTGATAACAAAGAGAAAGAAGCTTTCTGAGAAACTTCTTTGTGTTCTGTGAAATCATCTCACGGAGTTACAACTTTCCCCTCAAGAAGCCTTTCGCTAAGACAGTTCTTGTGGAATTGGCAAAGTGATATTTGGAAGCCCATAGAGGGCTATGGTGAAAAGGAAATATCCTCAGATGAAATTTGGAAAGAAGCTTGCTGCGAAACTGCTTAGTGTTCTGTTAATTCATCTCACCGAGTTACATGTGTATTTCGAGGATCTCTTTGCTAGTCCTATTTCTGTGGAATCTGAAAACAGATATTTCGGATCCCTTTGAAGACTATAGGGCCAAAGGAAATATCCTCGGATAACAAAGAGAAAGAAGCTTTCTGAGAAACTTCTTTGTGTTCTGTGAAATCATCTCACAGAGTTACAGCTTTCCCCTCAAGAAGCCTTTCGCTAAGACAGTTCTTGTGGAATTGGCAAAGTGATATTTGGAAGCCCATAGACGGCTATGGTGAAAAAGGAAATATCGTCAGATGAAATCTGGAAAGAAGCTTTCTGAGAAACTGCTTAGTGTTCTGTTAATTCATCTCACAGAGTTACATGTGTATTTCGAGGATCTCTTTTCTAGCCCTATTTCTGTGGAATCTGAGAACAGATATTTCGGATCCCTTTGAAGACTATAGGGCCAAAGGAAATATCCTCCGATAACAAAGAGAAAGAAGCTTTCTGAGAAACTTCTTTGTGTTCTGTGAAATCATCTCACAGAGTTACAGCTTTCCCCTCAAGAAGCCTTTCGCTAAGACAGTTCTTGTGGAATTGGCAAAGTGATATTTGGAAGCCCATAGAGGGCTATGGGGAAAAAGGAAATATCCTCAGATGAAATCTGGAAAGAAGCTTTCTGAGAAACTGCTTAGTGTTCTGTGAATTCATCTCACAGAGTTACATGTGTATTTCGAGGATCTCTTTGCTAGCCCTATTTCTGTGGAATCTGAGAACAGATATTTCGGATCCCTTTGAAGACTATAGGGCCAAAGGAAATATCCTCCGATAACAAAGAGAAAGAAGCTTTCTGAGAAACTTCTTTGTGTTCTGTGAAATCATCTCACAGAGTTACAGCTTTCCCCTCAAGAAGCCTTTCGCTAAGACAGTTCTTGTGGAATTGGCAAAGTGATATTTGGAAGCCCATAGAGGGCTATGGTGAAATAGGAAATATCGTCAGATGAAATCTGGAAAGAAGGTTTCTGAGAAACTGCTTAGTGTTCTGTGAATTCATCTCACAGAGTTACATGTGTATTTCGAGGATCTCTTTGCTAGCCCTATTTCTGTGGAAACTGAGAAAATATATTTCGGATCCCTTTGAAGACTATAGGGCCAAAGGAAAAATCCTCCGATAACAAAGAGAAAGAAGCTTTCTGAGAAACTTCTTTGTGTTCTGTGAAATCATCTCTCAGAGTTACAGCTTTCCCCTGAAGAAGCCTTTCGCTAAGACAGTTCTTGTGGAATTGGCAAAGTGATATTTGGAAGCCCATAGAGGGCTATGGTGAAAAAGGAAATATCCTCAGATGAAATCTGGAAAGAAGCTTTCTGAGAAACTGCTTAGTGTTCTGTGAATTCATCTCTCAGAGTTACATGTGTATTTCGAGGATCTCTTTGCTAGCCCTATTTCTGTGGAAACTGAGAAAAGATATTTCAGATCCCTTTGAAGACTATAGGGCCAAAGGAAAAATCCTCCGATAACAAAGAGAAAGAAGCTGTCTGAGAAACTTCTTTGTGTTCTGTGAAATCATCTCACAGAGTTACAGCTTTCCCCTCAAGAAGCCTTTCGCTAAGACAGTTCTTGTGGAATTGGCAAAGTGATATTTGGAAGCCCATAGAGGGCTATGGTGAAAAAGGAAATATCGTCAGATGAAATCTGGAAAGAAGCTTTCTGAGAAACTGCTTAGTGTTTTGTTAATTCATCTCACAGAGTTACATGTGTATTTCGAGGATCTCTTTGCTAGCTCCATTTCTGTGGAATCTGAGAACAGATATTTCGGATCCCTTTGAAGACTATAGGGCCAAAGGAAATATCCTCCGATAACAAAGAGAAAGAAGCTTTCTGAGAAACTTCTTTGTGTTCTGTGAAATCATCTCACAGAGTTACAGCTTTCCCCTCAAGAAGCCTTTCGCTAAGACAGTTCTTGTGGAATTGGCAAAGTGATATTTGGAAGCCCATAGAGGGCTATGGTGAAAAAGGAAATATCGTCAGATGAAATCTGGAAAGAAGCTTTCTGAGAAACTGCTTAGTGTTCTGTTAATTCATCTCACAGAGTTACATGTGTATTTCGAGGATCTCTTTGCTAGCCCTATTTCTGTGGAATCTGAGAACAGATATTTCGGATCCCTTTGAAGACTATAGGGCCAAAGGAAATATCCTCCGATAACAAAGAAAAAGAAGCTTTCTGAGAAACTTCTTTGTGTTCTGTGAAATCATCTCACAGAGTTACAGCTTTCCCCTCAAGAAGCCTTTCGCTAAGACAGTTCTTGTGGAATTGGCAAAGTGATATTTGGAAGCCCATAGAGGGCTATGGTGAAAAAGGAAATATCCTCAGATGAAATCTGGAAAGAAGCTTTCTGAGAAACTGCTTCGTGTTCTGTTAATTCATCTCACAGAGTTACATGTGTATTTCGAGGATCTCTTTGCTAGCTCTATTTCTGTGGAATCTGAGAACAGATATTTCGGATCCCTTTGAAGACTACAGGGCCAAAGGAAATATCCTCCGATAACAAAGAGAAAGAAGCTTTCTGAGAAACTTCTTTGTGTTCTGTGAAATCATCTCACAGAGTTACAGCTTTCCCCTCAAGAAGCCTTTCGCTAAGACAGTTCTTGTGGAATTGGCAAAGTGATATTTGGAAGCCCATAGAGGGCTAAGGTGAAAAAGGAAATATCCTCAGACGAAATCTGGAAAGAAGCTTTCTGCGAAACTGCTTAGTGTTCTGTTAATTCATCTCACAGAGTTACATGTGTATTTCGAGGATCTCTTTGCTAGCCCTATTTCTGTGGAATCTGAGAACAGATATTTCGGATCCCTTCGAAGACTATAGGGCCAAAGGAAATATCCTCGGATAACAAAGAGAAAGAAGCTTTCTGAGAAACTTCTTTGTGTTCTGTGAAATCATCTCACAGAGTTGCAGCTTTCCCCTCAAGAAGCCTTTCACTAAGACAGTTCTTGTGGAATTGGCAAAGTGATATTTGGAAGCCCATAGAGGGCTATGGTGAAAAAGGAAATATCCTCAGATGAAATCTGGAAAGAAGCTTTCTGAGAAACTGCTTAGTGTTCTGTTAATTCATCTCACATAGTTACATGTGTATTTCGAGGATCTCTTTGCTAGCCCTATTTCTGTGGAATCTGAGAACAGATATTTCGGATCCCTTTGAAGACTATAGGTCCAAAGGAAATATCCTCCGATAACAAAGAGAAAGAAGCTTTCTGAGAAACCTCTTTGTGTTCTGTGTAATCATCTCACAGAGTTACAGGTTTCCTCTCAAGAAGCCTTTCGCTAAGACAGTTCTTGTGGAATTGGCAAAGTGATATTTGGAAGCCCATAGAGGGCTATGGTGAAAAAGGAAATATCGTCAGATGAAATCTGGAAAGAAGCTTTCTGCGAAACTGCTTAGTGTTCTGTTAATTCATCTCACAGAGTTACATGTGTATTTCGAGGATCTCTTTGCTAGCTCTATTTCTGTGGAATCTGAGAACAGATATTTCGGATCACTTTGAAGACTATAGGGCCAACGGAAATATCCTCGGATAAAAAAGAGAAAGAAGCTTTCTGAGAAACTTCTTTGTGTTCTGTGAAATCATATCACAGAGTTACAGCTTTCCCCTCAAGAAGCCTTTCGCTAAGACAGTTCTTGTGGAATTGGCAAAGTGATATTTGGAAGCCCATAGAGGGCTACGGGGAAAAATGAAATATCCTCAGATGAAATCTGGAAAGAAGCTTTCTGAGAAACTGCTTAGTGTTCTGTTAATTCATTTCACAGAGTTACATGTGTATTTCCAGGATCTCTTTGCTAGCCTTCTTTCTGTGGAATCTGAGAAGAGATATTTCGGATCCCTTTGAAGACTATAGGGCCAAAGGAAATATCCTCCGATAACAAAGAGAAAGAAGCTTTCTGAGAAACTTCTTTGTGTTCTGTGAAATCATCTCACAGAGTTACAGCTTTCCCCTCAAGAAGCCTTTCGCTAAGACAGTTCTTGTGGAATTGGCAAAGTGATATTTGGAAGCCCATAGAGGGCTATGGTGAAAAAGGAAATATCGTCAGATGAAATCTGGAAAGAAGCTTTCTGAGAAACTGCTTAGTGTTTTGTTAATTCATCTCACAGAGTTACATGTGTATTTCGAGGATCTCTTTGCTAGCTCCATTTCTGTGGAATCTGAGAACAGATATTTCGGATCCCTTTGAAGACTATAGGGCCAAAGGAAATGTCCTCCGATAACAAAGAGAAAGAAGCTTTCTGAGAAACTTCTTTGTGTTCTGTGAAATCATCTCACAGAGTTACAGCTTTCCCCTCAAGAAGCCTTTCGCTAAGACAGTTCTTGTGGAATTGGCAAAGTGATATTTGGAAGCCCATAGAGGGCTATGGTGAAAAAGGAAATATCGTCAGATGAAATCTGGAAAGAAGCTTTCTGAGAAACTGCTTAGTGTTCTGTTAATTCATCTCACAGAGTTACATGTGTATTTCGAGGATCTCTTTGCTAGCCCTATTTCTGTGGAATCTGAGAACAGATATTTCGGATCCCTTTGAAGACTATAGGGCCAAAGGAAATATCCTCCGATAACAAAGAAAAAGAAGCTTTCTGAGAAACTTCTTTGTGTTCTGTGAAATCATCTCACAGAGTTACAGCTTTCCCCTCAAGAAGCCTTTCGCTAAGACAGTTCTTGTGGAATTGGAAAAGTGATATTTGGAAGCCCATAGAGGGCTATGGTGAAAAAGGAAATATCCTCAGATGAAATCTGGAAAGAAGCTTTCTGAGAAACTGCTTAGTGTTCTGTTAATTCATCTCACAGAGTTACATGTGTATTTCGAGGATTTCTTTGCTAGCTCTATTTCTGTGGAATCTGAGAACAGATATTTCGGATCCCTTTGAAGACTACAGGGCCAAAGGAAATATCCTCCGATAACAAAGAGAAAGAAGCTTTCTGAGAAACTTCTTTGTGTTCTGTGAAATCATCTCACAGAGTTACAGCTTTCCCCTCAAGAAGCCTTTCGCTAAGACAGTTCTTGTGGAATTGGCAAAGTGATATTTGGAAGCCCATAGAGGGCTATGGTGAAAAAGGAAATATCGTCAGATGAAATCTGGAAAGAAGCTTGCTGCGAAACTGCTTAGTGTTCTGTTAATTCATCTCACAGAGTTACATGTGTATTTCGAGGATCTCTTTGCTAGTCCTATTTCTGTGGAATCTGAAAACAGATATTTCGGATCCCTTTGAAGACTATAGGGCCAAAGGAAATATCCTCGGATAACAAAGAGAAAGAAGCTTTCTGAGAAACTTCTTTGTGTTCTGTGAAATCATCTCACAGAGTTACAGCTTTCCCCTGAAGAAGCCTTTCACTAAGACAGTTCTTGTGGAATTGGCAAAGTGATATTTGGAAGCCCATAGAGGGCTATGGTGAAAAAGGAAATATCCTCAGATGAAATCTGGAAAGAAGCTTTCTGAGAAACTGCTTAGTGTTCTGTTAATTCATCTCACAGAGTTACATGTGTATTTCGAGGATCTCTTTGCTAGCCCTATTTCTGTGGAATCTGAGAACAGATATTTCGGATCCCTTTGAAGACTATAGGGCCAAAGGAAATATCCTCTGATAACAACGAGAAGGAAGCTTTCTGAGAAACTTCTTTGTGTTCTGTGAAATCATCTCACAGAGTTACAGCTTTCCCCTCAAGAAGCCTTTCGCTAAGACAGTTCTTGTGGAGTTGGCAAAGTGATACTTGGAAGCCCATAGAGGGCTATGGTGAAAAAGGAAATATCCTCAGATGAAATCTGGAAAGAAGATTTCTGAGAAACTGCTTAGTGTTCTGTTAATTCATCTCACAGAGTTACATGTGTATTTCGAGGATTTCTTTGCTAGCTCTATTTCTGTGGAATCTGAGAACAGATATTTCGGATCCCTTTGAAGACTATAGGGCCAAAGGAAATATCCTCCGATAACAAAGAGAAAGAAGCTTTCTGAAAAACTTCTTTGTGTTCTGTGAAATCCTCTTACAGAGTTACAGCTTTCCCCTCAAGAAGCCTTTCGCTAAGACAGTTCTTGTGGAATAGGCAAAGTGATATTTGGAAGCCCATAGAGGGCTACGGTGAAAAAGGAAATATCGTCAGATGAAATCTGGAAAGAAGCTTTCTGAGAAACTGCTTAGTGTTCTGTTAATTCATCTCACAGAGTTACATGTGTATTTCGAGGATCTCTTTGCTAGCCCTATTTCTGTGGAATCTGAGAACAGATATTTCGGATCCCTTTGAAGACTATAGGGCCAAAGGAAATATCCTCCGATAACAAAGAGAAAGAAGCTTTCTGAGAAACTTCTTTGTGTTCTGTGAAATCATCTCACAGAGTTACAGCTTTCCCCTCAAGAAGCCTTTCGCTAAGACAGTTCTTGTGGAATTGGCAAAGTGATATTTGGAAGCCCATAGAGGGCTATGGTGAAATAGGAAATATCGTCAGATGAAATCTGGAAAGAAGGTTTCTGAGAAACTGCTTAGTGTTCTGTGAATTCATCTCACAGAGTTACATGTGTATTTCGAGGATCTCTTTGCTAGCCCTATTTCTGTGGAAACTGAGAAAATATATTTCGGATCCCTTTGAAGACTATAGGGCCAAAGGAAAAATCCTCCGATAACAAAGAGAAAGAAGCTTTCTGAGAAACTTCTTTGTGTTCTGTGAAATCATCTCTCAGAGTTACAGCTTTCCCCTGAAGAAGCCTTTCGCTAAGACAGTTCTTGTGGAATTGGCAAAGTGATATTTGGAAGCCCATAGAGGGCTATGGTGAAAAAGGAAATATCCTCAGATGAAATCTGGAAAGAAGCTTTCTGAGAAACTGCTTAGTGTTCTGTGAATTCATCTCACAGAGTTACATGTGTATTTCGAGGATCTCTTTGCTAGCCCTATTTCTGTGGAAACTGAGAAAAGATATTTCAGATCCCTTTGAAGACTATAGGGCCAAAGGAAAAATCCTCCGATAACAAAGAGAAAGAAGCTTTCTGAGAAACTTCTTTGTGTTCTGTGAAATCATCTCACAGAGTTACAGCTTTCCCCTCAAGAAGCCTTTCGCTAAGACAGTTCTTGTGGAATTGGCAAAGTGATATTTGGAAGCCCATAGAGGGCTATGGTGAAAAAGGAAATATCGTCAGATGAAATCTGGAAAGAAGCTTTCTGAGAAACTGCTTAGTGTTTTGTTAATTCATCTCACAGAGTTACATGTGTATTTCGAGGATCTCTTTGCTAGCTCCATTTCTGTGGAATCTGAGAACAGATATTTCGGATCCCTTTGAAGACTATAGGGCCAAAGGAAATATCCTCCGATAACAAAGAGAAAGAAGCTTTCTGAGAAACTTCTTTGTGTTCTGTGAAATCATCTCACAGAGTTACAGCTTTCCCCTCAAGAAGCCTTTCGCTAAGACAGTTCTTGTGGAATTGGCAAAGTGATATTTGGAAGCCCATAGAGGGCTATGGTGAAAAAGGAAATATCGTCAGATGAAATCTGGAAAGAAGCTTTCTGAGAAACTGCTTAGTGTTCTGTTAATTCATCTCACAGAGTTACATGTGTATTTCGAGGATTTCTTTGCTAGCTCTATTTCTGTGGAATCTGAGAACAGATATTTCGGATCCCTTTGAAGACTACAGGGCCAAAGGAAATATCCTCCGATAACAAAGAGAAAGAAGCTTTCTGAGAAACTTCTTTGTGTTCTGTGAAATCATCTCACAGAGTTACAGCTTTCCCCTCAAGAAGCCTTTCGCTAAGACAGTTCTTGTGGAATTGGCAAAGTGATATTTGGAAGCCCATAGAGGGCTATGGTGAAAAAGGAAATATCGTCAGATGAAATCTGGAAAGAAGCTTGCTGCGAAACTGCTTAGTGTTCTGTTAATTCATCTCACAGAGTTACATGTGTATTTCGAGGATCTCTTTGCTAGTCCTATTTCTGTGGAATCTGAAAACAGATATTTCGGATCCCTTTGAAGACTATAGGGCCAAAGGAAATATCCTCGGATAACAAAGAGAAAGAAGCTTTCTGAGAAACTTCTTTGTGTTCTGTGAAATCATCTCACAGAGTTACAGCTTTCCCCTCAAGAAGCCTTTCGCTAAGACAGTTCTTTTGGAATTGGCAAAGTGATATTTGGAAGCCCATAGAGGGCTATGGTGAAAAAGGAAATATCCTCAGATGAAATCTGGAAAGAAGCTTTCTGAGAAACTGCTTAGTGTTCCGTTAATTCATCTCACAGAGTTACATGTGTATTTCGAGGATCTCTTTGCTAGCCCTATTTCTGTGGAATCTGAGAACAGATATTTCGGATCCCTTTGAAGACTATAGGGCCAAAGGAAATATCCTCCGATAACAAAGAGAAAGAAGCTTTCTGAGAAACTTCTTTGTGTTGTGTGAAATCATCTCACAGAGTTACAGCTTTCCCCTCAAGAAGCCTTTCGCTAAGACAGTTCTTGTGGAATTGGCAAAGTGATATTTGGAAGCCCATAGAGGGCTATGGTGATATAGGAATTATCGTCAGATGAAATCTGGAAAGAAGCTTTCTGAGAAACTGCTTAGTGTTCTGTGAATTCATCTCACAGAGTTACATGTGTATTTCGAGGATCTCTTTGCTAGCCCTATTTCTGTGGAATCTGAGAACAGATATTTCGGATCCCTTTGAAGACTATAGGGCCAAAGGAAATATCCTCCGATAACAAAGAGAAAGAAGCTTTCTGAGAAACTTCTTTGTGTTCTGTGAAATCATCTCACAGAGTTACAGCTTTCCCCTCAAGAAGCCTTTCGCTAAGACAGTTCTTGTGGAATTGGCAAAGTGATATTTGGAAGCCCATAGAGGGCTATGGTGAAATAGGAAATATCCTCAGATGAAATCTGGAAAGAAGCTTTCTGAGAAACTGCTTAGTGTTCTGTGAATTCATCTCACGGAGTTACATGTGTATTTCGAGGATCTCGTTGCTAGTCCTATTTCTGTGGAATCTGAAAACAGATATTTCGGATCCCTTTGAAGACTATAGGGCCAAAGGAAATATCCTCCGATAACAAAGAGAAAGAAGCTTTCTGAGAAACTTCTTTGTGTTCTGTGAAATCATCTCACAGAGTTACAGCTTTCCCCTCAAGAAGCCTTTCGCTAAGACAGTTCTTGTGGAGTAGGCAAAGTGATATTTGGAAGCCCATAGAGGGCTATGGTGAAAAAGGAAATATCGTCAGATGAAACCTGGAAAGAAGCTTTCTGAGAAACTGCTTAGCGTTCTGTTAATTCATCTCACAGAGTTACACGTGTATTTCGAGGATCTCTTTGCTAGCCCTATTTCTGTGGAATCTGAGAACAGATATTTCGGATCCCTTTGAAGACTATAGGGCCAAAGGAAATATCCTCCGATAACAAAGAGAAAGAAGCTTTCTGAGAAACTTCTTTGTGTTCTGTGAAATCATCTCACAGAGTTACAGCTTTCCCCTGAAGAAGCCTTTCGCTAAGACAGTTCTTGTGGAATTGGCAAAGTGATATTTGGAAGCCCATAGAGGGCTATGGTGAAAAAGGAAATATCGTCAGATGAAATCTGGAAAGAAGCTTGCTGCGAAACTGCTTAGTGTTCTGTTAATTCATCTCACAGAGTTACATGTGTGTTTCGAGGTTCTCTTTGCTAGTCCTATTTCTGTGGAATCTGAAAACAGATATTTCGGATCCCTTTGAAGACTATAGGGCCAAAGGAAATATCCTCGGATAACAAAGAGAAAGAAGCTTTCTGAGAAACTTCTTTGTGTTCTGTGAAATCATCTCACAGAGTTACAGCTTTCCCCTCAAGAAGCCTTTCGCTAAGACAGTTCTTGTGGAATTGGCAAAGTGATATTTGGAAGCCCATAGAGGGCTATGGTGAAAAAGGAAATATCCTCAGATGAAATCTGGAAAGAAGCTTTCTGAGAAACTGCTTAGTGTTCTTTGAATTCATCTCACAGAGTTCCATGTGTATTTCGAGGATCTCTTTGCTAGTCCTATTTCTGTGGAATCTGAGAACAGATATTTCGGATCCCTTTGAAGACTATTGGGCCAAAGGAAAAATCCTCCGATAACAAAGAGAAAGAAGCTTTCTGAGAAACTTCTTTGTGTTCTGTGATATCATCTCACAGAGTTACAGCTTTCCCCTCAAGAAGCCTTTCGCTAAGACAGTTCTTGTGGAATTGGCAAAGTGATATTTGGACGCCCATAGAGGGCTATGGTGAAAAAGGAAATATCCTCAGATGAAATCTGGAAAGAAGCTTTCTGCGAAACTGCTTAGTGTTCTGTTAATTCATCTCACAGAGTTACATGTGTATTTCGAGGATCTCTTTGCTAGTCCTATTTCTGTGGAATCTGAAAACAGATATTTCGGATCCCTTTGAAGACTATAGGGCCAAAGGAAATATCCTCGGATAACAAAGAGAAAGAAGCTTTCTGAGAAACTTCTTTGTGTTCTGTGAAATCATCTCACAGAGTTACAGCTTTCCCCTCAAGAAGCCTTTCGCTAAGACAGTTCTTGTGGAAATGGCAAAGTGATATTTGGAAGCCCATAGAGGGCTATGGTGAAAAAGGAAATATCCTCAGGTGAAATCTGGAAAGAAGCTTTCTGAGAAACTGCTTAGTGTTCTGTTAATTCATCTCACAGAGTTACATGGGTATTTCGAGGATCTCTTTGCTAGCCCTATTTCTGTGGAAACTGAGAAAAGATATTTCGGATCCCTTTGAAGACTATAGGGCCAAAGGAAATATCCTCCGATAACAAAGAGAAAGAAGCTTTCTGAGAAACTTCTTTGTGTTCTGTGAAATCATCTCACAGAGTTACAGCTTTCCCCTCAAGAAGCCTTTCGCTAAGACAGTTCTTGTGGAATTGGCAAAGTGATATTTGGACGCCCATAGAGGGCTATGGTGAAAAAGGAAATATCCTCAGATGAAATCTGGAAAGAAGCTTTCTGCGAAACTGCTTCTTGTTCTGTTAATTCATCTCACAGAGTTACATGTGTATTTCGAGGATCTCTTTGCTAGTCCTATTTCTGTGGAATCTGAAAACAGATATTTCGGATCCCTTTTGAAGACTATAGGGCCAAAGGAAATATCCTCCGATAACAAAGAGAAAGAAGCTTTCTGAGAAACTTCTTTGTGTTCTGTGAAATCATCGCACAGAGTTACAGCTTTCCCCTCAAGAAGCCTTTCGCTAAGACAGTTCTTGTGGAATTGGCAAAGTGATATTTGGAAGCCCATAGAGGGCTATGGTGAAAAAGGAAATATCCTCAGAAGAAATCTGGAAGGAAGCTTTCTGCGAAACTGCTTAGTGTTCTGTGAATTCATCTCACAGAGTTACATGTGTATTTCGAGGATCTCTTTGCTAGTCCTATTTCTGTGGAATCTGAAAACAGATATTTCGGATCCCTTTGAAGACTATAGGGCCAAAGGAAATATCCTCGGATAACAAAGAGAAAGAAGCTTTCTGGGAAACTTCTTTGTGTTCTGTGAAATCATCTCACAGAGTTACAGCTTTCCCCTCAAGAAGCCTTTCGCTAAGACAGTTCTTGTGGAATTGGCTAAGTGATATTTGGAAGCCTATAGAGGGCTATGGTGAAAAAGGAAATATCGTCAGATGAAATCTGGAAACAAGCTTTCTGAGAAACTGCTTAGTGTTCTGTTAATTCATCTCAGAGAGTTACATGTGTATTTCGAGGATCTCTTTGCTAGCCCTATTTCTGTGGAATCTGAGAACAGATATTTCGGATCCCTTTGAAGACTATAGGGCCAAAGGAAATATCCTCGGATAACAAAGAGAAAGAAGCTTTCTGAGAATCTTCTTTGTGTTCTGTGAAATCATCTCACAGAGTTACAGCTTTCCCCTGAAGAAGCCTTTCGCTAAGACAGTTCTTGTGGAATTGGCAAAGTGATATTTGGAAGCCCATAGAGGGCTATGGTGAAAAAGGAAATATCGTCAGATGAAATCTGGAAAGAAGCTTTATGAGAAACTGCTTAGTGTTCTGTGATTTCATCTCACAGAGTTACATGTGTATTTCGAGGATCTCTTTGCTAGCCCTATTTCTGTGGAAACTGAGAAAAGATATTTCGGATCCCTTTGAAGACTATAAGGCCAAAGGAAAAATCCTCCGATAACAAAGAGAAAGAAGCTTTCTGAGAAACTTCTTTGTGTTCTGTGAAATCATCTCACAGAGTTACAGCTTTCCCCTCAAGAAGCCTTTCGCTAAGGCAGTTCTTGTGGAATTGGCAAAGTGATATTTGGAAGCCCATAGAGGGCTATGGTGAAAAAGGAAATATCGTCAGATGAAATCTGGAAAGAAGCTTTCTGCGAAACTGCTTAGTGTTTTGTTAATTCATCTCACAGAGTTACATGTGTATTTCGAGGATCTCTTCGCTAGCCCTATTTCTGTGGAATCTGAGAACAGATATTTCGGATCCCTTTGAAGACTATAGGGCCAAAGGAAATATCCTCCGATAACAAAGAGAAAGAAGCTTTCTGAGAAACTTCTTTGTGTTCTGTGAAATCATCTCACAGAGTTACAGCTTTCCCCTCAAGAAGCCTTTCGCTAAGACAGTTCTTGTGGAATTGGCAAAGGGATATTTGGAAGCCCATAGAGGGCTATGGTGAAAAAGGAAATATCGTCAGATGAAATCTGGAAAGAAGCTTTCTGCGAAACTGCTTAGTGTTCTGTTAATTCATCTCACAGAGTTACATGTGTATTTCGAGGTTCTCTTTGCTAGTCCTATTTCTGTGGAATCTGAAAACAGATATTTCGGATCCCTTTGAAGACTATAGGGCCAAAGGAAATATCCTCCGATAACAAAGAGAAAGAAGCTTTCTGAGAAACTTCTTTGTGTTCTGTGAAATCATCTCACAGAGTTACAGCTTTCCCCTCAAGAAGCCTTTCGCTAAGACAGTTCTTGTGGAATTGGCAAAGTGATATTTGGAAGCCCATAGAGGGCTATGGTGAAAAAGGAAATATCGTCAGATGAAAGCTGGAAAGAAGCTTTCTGAGAAACTGCTTAGTGTTCTGTTAATTCATCTCACAGAGTTACATGTGTATTTCGAGAATCTCTTTGCTAGCCCTATTTCTGCGGAATCTGAGAACAGATATTTGGGATCCCTTTGAAGACTATAGGGCCAAAGGAATTATCCTCCGATAACAAAGAGAAAGAAGCTTTCTGAGAAACTTCTTTGTGTTCTGTGAAATCATCTCACAGAGTTACAGCTTTCCCCTGAAGAAGCCTTTCGCTAAGACAGTTCTTGTGGAATTGGCAAAGTGATATTTGGAAGCCCATAGAGGGCTATGGTGAAAAAGGAAATATCGTCAGATGAAATCTGGAAAGAAGCTTTCTGAGAAACTGCTTAGTGTTTTGTTAATTCATCTCACAGAGTTACATGTGTATTTCGAGGATCTCTTTGCTAGCCCTATTTCTGTGGAAACTGAGAAAGGATATTTCGGATCCCTTTGAAGACTATAGGGCCAAAGGAAATATCCTCGGATAACAAAGAGAAAGAAGCTTTCTGAGAAACTTCTTTGTGTTCTGTGAAATCATCTCACAGAGTTACAGCTTTCCCCTCAAGAAGCCTTTCGCTAAGACAGTTCTTTTGGAATTGGCAAAGTGATATTTGGAAGCCCATAGAGGGCTATGGTGAAAAAGGAAATATCCTCAGATGAAATCTGGAAAGAAGCTTTCTGAGAAACTGCTTAGTGTTCCGTTAATTCATCTCACAGAGTTACATGTGTATTTCGAGGATCTCTTTGCTAGCCCTATTTCTGTGGAATCTGAGAACAGATATTTCGGATCCCTTTGAAGACTATAGGGCCAAAGGAAATATCCTCCGATAACAAAGAGAAAGAAGCTTTCTGAGAAACTTCTTTGTGTTCTGTGAAATCATCTCACAGAGTTACAGCTTTCCCCTGAAGAAGCCTTTCGCTAAGACAGTTCTTGTGGAATTGGCAAAGTGATATTTGGAAGCCCATAGAGGGCTATGGTGATATAGGAAATATCGTCAGATGAAATCTGGAAAGAAGCTTTCTGAGAAACTGCTTAGTGTTCTGTGAATTCATCTCACAGAGTTACATGTGTATTTCGAGGATCTCTTTGCTAGCCCTATTTCTGTGGAATCTGAGAACAGATATTTCGGATCCCTTTGAAGACTATAGGGCCAAAGGAAATATCCTCCGATAACAGAGAGAAAGAAGCTTTCTGAGAAACTTCTTTGTGTTCTGTGAAATCATCTCACAGAGTTACAGCTTTCCCCTGAAGAAGCCTTTCGCTAAGACAGTTCTTGTGGAATTGGCAAAGTGATATTTGGAAGCCCATAGAGGGCTATGGTGAAATAGGAAATATCCTCAGATGAAATCTGGAAAGAAACTTTCTGAGAAACTGCTTAGTGTTCTGTGAATTCATCTCACAGAGTTACATGTGTATTTCGAGGATCTCGTTGCGAGTCCTATTTCTGTGGAATCTGAAAACAGATATTTCGGATCCCTTTGAAGACTATAGGGCCAAAGGAAATATCCTCCGATAACAAAGAGAAAGAAGCTTTCTGAGTAACTTCTTTGTGTTCTGTGAAATCATCTCAAAGAGTTACAGCTTTCCCCTAAAGAAGCCTTTCGCTAAGACAGTTCTTGTGGAGTAGGCAAAGTGATATTTGGAAGCCCATAGAGGGCTATGGTGAAAAAGGAAATATCGTCAGATGAAACATGGAAAGAAGCTTTCTGAGAAACTGCTTAGCGTTCTGTTAATTCATCTCACAGAGTTACATGTGTATTTCGAGGATCTCTTTGCTAGCCCTATTTCTGTGGAATCTGAGAACAGATATTTCGGATCCCTTTGAAGACTATAGGGCCAAAGGAAATATCCTCCGATAACAAAGAGAAAGAAGCTTTCTGAGAAACTTCTTTGTGTTCTGTGAAATCATCTCACAGAGTTACAGCTTTCCCCTGAAGAAGCCTTTCGCTAAGACAGTTCTTGTGGAATTGGCAAAGTGATATTTGGAAGCCCATAGAGGGCTATGGTGAAAAAGGAAATATCGTCAGATGAAATCTGGAAAGAAGCTTTCTGAGAAACTGCTTAGTGTTCTGTTAATTCATCTCACAGAGTTACATGTGTATTTCGAGGATCTCTTTGCTATCCCTATTTCTGTGGAAACTGAGAAAAGATATTTCGGATCCCTTTGAAGACTATAGGGCCAAAGGAAAAATCCTCCGATAACAAAGAGAAAGAAGCTTTCTGAGAAACTTCTTTGTGTTCTGTGAAATCATCTCACAGAGTTACAGCTTTCCCCTGAAGAAGCCTTTCGCTAAGACAGTTCTTGTGGAATTGGCAAAGTGATATTTGGACGCCCATAGAGGGCTATGGTGAAAAAGGAAATATCCTCAGATGAAATCTGGAAAGAAGCTTTCTGCGAAACTGCTTAGTGTTCTGTTAATTCATCTCACAGAGTTACATGTGTATTTCGAGGATCTCTTTGCTAGTCCTATTTCTGTGGAATCTGAAAACAGATATTTCGGATCCCTTTGAAGACTATAGGGCCAAAGGAAATATCCTCGGATAACAAAGAGAAAGAAGCTTTCTGAGAAACTTCTTTGTGTTCTGTGAAATCATCTCACAGAGTTACAGCTTTCCCCTCAAGAAGCCTTTCGCTAAGACAGTTCTTGTGGAATTGGCAAAGTGATATTTGGAAGCCCATAGAGGGCTATGGTGAAAAAGGAAATATCCTCAGGTGAAATCTGGAAAGAAGCTTTCTAAGAAACTGCTTAGTGTTCTGTGAATTCATCTCACAGAGTTACATGGGTATTTCGAGGATCTCTTTGCTAGCCCTATTTCTGTGGAAACTGAGAAAAGATATTTCGGATCCCTTTGAAGACTATAGGGCCAAAGGAAATATCCTCCGATAACAAAGAGAAAGAAGCTTTCTGAGAAACTTCTTTGTGTTCTGTGAAATCATCTCACAGAGTTACAGCTTTCCCCTCAAGAAGCCTTTCGCTAAGACAGTTCTTGTGGAATTGGCAAAGTGATATTTGGACGCCCATAGAGGGCTATGGTGAAAAAGGAAATATCCTCAGATGAAATCTGGAAAGAAGCTTTCTGCGAAACTGCTTAGTGTTCTGTTAATTCATCTCACAGAGTTACATGTGTATTTCGAGGATCTCTTTGCTAGTCCTATTTCTGTGGAATCTGAAAACAGATATTTCGGATCCCTTTGAAGACTATAGGGCCAAAGGAAATATCCTCGGATAACAAAGAGAAAGAAGCTTTCTGAGAAACTTCTTTGTGTTCTGTGAAATCATCTCACAGAGTTACAGCTTTCCCCTCAAGAAGCCTTTCGCTAAGACAGTTCTTGTGGAATTGGCAAAGTGATATTTGGAAGCCCATAGAGGGCTATGGTGAAAAAGGAAATATCCTCAGATGAAATCTGGAAAGAAGCTTTCTGAGAAACTGCTTAGTGTTCTGTTAATTCATCTCACAGAGTTACATGTGTATTTCGAGGATCTCTTTGCTAGCCCTATTTCTGTGGAAACTGAGAAAAGATATTTCGGATCCCTTTGAAGACTATAGGGCCAAAGGAAATATCCTCCGATAACAAAGAGAAAGAAGCTTTCTGAGAAACTTCTTTGTGTTCTGTGAAATCATCTCACAGAGTTACAGCTTTCCCCTCAAGAAGCCTTTCGCTAAGACAGTTCTTGTGGAATTGGCAAAGTGATATTTGGAAGCCCATAGAGGGCTATGGTGAAAAAGGAAATATCCTCAGATGAAATCTGGAAAGAAGCTTTCTGCGAAACTGCTTAGTGTTTTGTTAATTCATCTCACAGAGTTACATGTGTATTTCGAGGATCTCTTTGCTAGCCCTATTTCTGTGGAATCTGAGAACAGATGTTTCGGATCCCTTTGAAGACTATAGGGCCAAAGGAAATATCCTCCGATAACAAAGAGAAAGAAGCTTTCTGAGAAACTTCTTTGTGTTCTGTGAAATCATCTCACAGAGTTACAGCTTTCCCCTCAAGAAGCCTTTCGCTAAGACAGTTCTTGTGGTATTGGCAAAGGGATATTTGGAAGCCCATAGAGGACTATGGGGAAAAAGGAAATATCGTCAGATGAAATCTGGAAAGAAGCTTTCTGAGAAACTGCTTAGTGTTCTGTTAATTCATCTCACAGAGTTACATGTGTATTTCGAGGATCTCTTTGCTAGCCCTATATCTGTGGAATCTGAGAACAGATATTTCGGATCCCTTTGAAGACTATAGGGCCAAAGGAAAAATCCTCCGATAACAAAGAGAAAGAAGCTTTCTGAGAAACTTCTTTGTGTTCTGTGAAATCATCTCACAGAGTTACAGCTTTCCCCTCAAGAAGCCTTTCGCTAAGACAGTTCTTGTGGAATTGGCAAAGTGATATTTGGAACCCCTAGAGGGCTATGGTGAAAAAGGAAATATCCTCAGAAGAAATCTGGAAGGAAGCTTTCTGCGAAACTGCTTAGTGTTCTGTTAATTCATCTCACAGAGTTACATGTGTATTTCGAGGATCTCTTTGCTAGTCCTATTTCTGTGGAATCTGAAAACAGATATTTCGGATCCCTTTGAAGACTATAGGGCCAAAGGAAATATACTCCGATAACAAAGAGAAAGAAGCTTTCTGAGAAACTTCTTTGTGTTCTGTGAAATCATCTCACAGAGTTACAGCTTTCCCCTCAAGAAGCCTTTCGCTAAGACAGTTCTTGTGGAATTGGCTAAGTGATATTTGGAAGCCTATAGAGGGCTAGGGTGAAAAAGGAAATATCGTCAGATGAAATCTGGAAACAAGCTTTCTGAGAAACTGCTTAGTGTTCTGTTAATTCATCTCAGAGAGTTACATGTGTATTTCGAGGTTCTCTTTGCTAGCCCTATTTCTGTGGAATCTGAGAACAGATATTTCGGATCCCTTTGAAGACTATAGGGCCAAAGGAAATATCCTCGGATAACAAAGAGAAAGAAGCTTTCTGAGAATCTTCTTTGTGTTCTGTGAAATCATCTCACAGAGTTACAGCTTTCCCCTGAAGAAGCCTTTCGCTAAGACAGTTCTTGTGGAATTGGCAAAGTGATATTTGGAAGCCCATAGAGGGCTATGGTGAAAAAGGAAATATCCTCAGATGAAATATGGACAGAAGCTTTATGAGAAACTGCTTAGTGTTCTGTGATTTCATCTCACAGAGTTACATGTGTATTTCGAGGATCTCTTTGCTAGCCCTATTTCTGTGGAAACTGAGAAAAGATATTTCGGATCCCTTTGAAGACTATAAGGCCAAAGGAAAAATCCTCCGATAACAAAGAGAAAGAAGCTTTCTGAGAAACTTCTTTGTGTTCTGTGAAATCATCTCACAGAGTTACAGCTTTCCCCTCAAGAATCCTTTCGCTAAGGCAGTTCTTGTGGAATTGGCAAAGTGATATTTGGAAGCCCATAGAGGGCTATGGTGAAAAAGGAAATATCGTCAGATGAAATCTGGAAAGAAGCTTTCTGCGAAACTGCTTAGTGTTTTGTTAATTCATCTCACAGAGTTACATGTGTATTTCGAGGATCTCTTCGCTAGCCCTATTTCTGTGGAATCTGAGAACAGATATTTCGGATCCCTTTGAAGACTATAGGGCCAAAGGAAATATCCTCCGATAACAAAGAGAAAGAAGCTTTCTGAGAAACTTCTTTGTGTTCTGTGAAATCATCTCACAGAGTTACAGCTTTCCCCTCAAGAAGCCTTTCGCTAAGGCAGTTCTTGTGGAATTGGCAAAGGGATATTTGGAAGCCCATAGAGGGCTATGGTGAAAAAGGAAATATCGTCAGATGAAATCTGGAAAGAAGCTTTCTGCGAAACTGCTTAGTGTTTTGTTAATTCATCTCACAGAGTTACATGTGTATTTCGAGGATCTCTTCGCTAGCCCTATTTCTGTGGAATCTGAGAACTGATATTTCGGATCCCTTTGAAGACTATAGGGCCAAAGGAAATATCCTCCGATAACAAAGAGAAAGAAGCTTTCTGAGAAACTTCTTTGTGTTCTGTGAAATCATCTCACAGAGTTACAGCTTTCCCCTCAAGAAGCCTTTCGCTAAGACAGTTCTTGTGGAATTGGCAAAGGGATATTTGGAAGCCCTTAGAGGGCTATGGTGAAAAAGGAAATATCGTCAGATGAAATCTGGAAAGAAGCTTTCTGAGAAACTGCTTAGTGTTCTGTTAATTCATCTCACAGAGTTACATGTGTATTTCGAGGATCTCTTTGCTAGCCCTATTTCTGTGGAATCTGAGAACAGATATTTCGGATCCCTTTGAAGACTATAGGGCTAAAGGAAATATCCTCGGATAACAAAGAGAAAGAAGCTTTCTGACAAACTTCTTTGTGTTCTGTGAAATCATCTCACAGAGTTACAGCTTTCCCCTCAAGAAGCCTTTCGCTAAGACAGTTCTTGTGGAATTGGCAAAGTGATATTTGGAAGCCCATAGAGGGCTATGGTGAAAAAGGAAATATCCTCAGATGAAATCTGGAAAGAAGCTTTCTGAGAAACTGCTTAGTGTTTTATTAATTCATCTCACAGAGTTACATGTGTATTTCGAGGATCTCTTTGCTAGCTCTATTTCTGTGGAAACTGAGAAAAGATATTTCGGATCCCTTTGAAGACTATAGGGCCAAAGGAAATATCCTCCGATAACAAAGAGAAAGAAGCTTTCTGAGAAACTTCTTTGTGTTCTGTGAAATCATCTCACAGAGTTACAGCTTTCCCCTCAAGAAGCCTTTCGCTAAGACAGTTCTTGTGGAATAGGCAAAGTGATATTTGGAAGCCCATAGAGGGCTATGGTGAAAAAGGAAATATCGTCAGATGAAATCTGGAAAGAAGTTTCTGAGAAACTGCTTAGTGTTCTGTTAATTCATCTCACAGAGTTACATGTGTATTTCGAGGATCTCTTTGCTAGCCCTATTTCTGTGGAATCTGAGAACAGATATTTCGGATCCCTTTGAAGACTATAGGGCCAAAGGAAATATCCTCCGATAACAAAGAGAAAGAAGCTTTCTGAGAAACTTCTTTGTGTTCTGTGAAATCATCTCACAGAGTTACAGCTTTCCCCTCAAGAAGCCTTTCGCTAAGACAGTTCTTGTGGAATTGGCAAAGTGATATTTGGAAGCCCATAGAGGGCTATGGTGAAATAGGAAATATCGTCAGATGAAATCTGGAAAGAAGGTTTCTGAGAAACTGCTTAGTGTTCTGTGAATTCATCTCACAGAGTTACATGTGTATTTCGAGGATCTCTTTGCTAGCCCTATTTCTGTGGAAACTGAGAAAATATATTTCGGATCCCTTTGAAGACTATAGGGCCAAAGGAAAAATCCTCCGATAACAAAGAGAAAGAAGCTTTCTGAGAAACTTCTTTGTGTTCTGTGAAATCATCTCTCAGAGTTACAGCTTTCCCCTGAAGAAGCCTTTCGCTAAGACAGTTCTTGTGGAACTGGCAAAGTGATATTTGGAAGCCCATAGAGGGCTATGGTGAAAAAGGAAATATCCTCAGATGAAATCTGGAAAGAAGCTTTCTGAGAAACTGCTTAGTGTTCTGTGAATTCATCTCACAGAGTTACATGTGTATTTCGAGGATCTCTTTGCTAGCCCTATTTCTGTGGAAACTGAGAAAAGATATTTCCGATCCCTTTGAAGACTATAGGGCCAAAGGAAAAATCCTCCGATAACAAAGAGAAAGAAGCTTTCTGAGAAACTTCTTTGTGTTCTGTGAAATCATCTCACAGAGTTACAGCTTTCCCCTCAAGAAGCCTTTCGCTAAGACAGTTCTTGTGGAATTGGCAAAGTGATATTTGGAAGCCCATAGAGGGCTATGGTGAAAAAGGAAATATCGTCAGATGAAATCTGGAAAGAAGCTTTCTGAGAAACTGCTTAGTGTTTTGTTAATTCATCTCACAGAGTTACATGTGTATTTCGAGGATCTCTTTGCTAGCTCCATTTCTGTGGAATCTGAGAACAGATATTTCGGATCCCTTTGAAGACTATAGGGCCAAAGGAAATATCCTCCGATAACAAAGAGAAAGAAGCTTTCTGAGAAACTTCTTTGTGTTCTGTGAAATCATCTCACAGAGTTACAGCTTTCCCCTCAAGAAGCCTTTCGCTAAGACAGTTCTTGTGGAATTGGCAAAGTGATATTTGGAAGCCCATAGAGGGCTATGGTGAAAAAGGAAATATCGTCAGATGAAATCTGGAAAGAAGCTTTCTGAGAAACTGCTTAGTGTTCTGTTAATTCATCTCACAGAGTTACATGTGTATTTCGAGGATCTCTTTGCTAGCCCTATTTCTGTGGAATCTGAGAACAGATATTTCGGATCCCTTTGAAGACTATAGGGCCAAAGGAAATATCCTCCGATAACAAAGAAAAAGAAGCTTTCTGAGAAACTTCTTTGTGTTCTGTGAAATCATCTCACAGAGTTACAGCTTTCCCCTCAAGAAGCCTTTCGCTAAGACAGTTCTTGTGGAATTGGCAAAGTGATATTTGGAAGCCCATAGAGGGCTATGGTGAAAAAGGAAATATCCTCAGATGAAATCTGGAAAGAAGCTTTCTGAGAAACTGCTTAGTGTTCTGTGAATTCATCTCACAGAGTTACATGTGTATTTCGAGGATCTCTTTGCTAGCTCTATTTCTGTGGAATCTGAGAACAGATATTTCGGATCCCTTTGAAGACTACAGGGCCAAAGGAAATATCCTCCGATAACAAAGAGAAAGAAGCTTTCTGAGAAACTTCTTTGTGTTCTGTGAAATCATCTCACAGAGTTACAGCTTTCCCCTGAAGAAGCCTTTCGCTAAGACAGTTCTTGTGGAATTGGCAAAGTGATATTTGGAAGCCCATAGAGGGCTATGGTGAAAAAGGAAATATCGTCAGATGAAATCTGGAAAGAAGCTTTCTGAGAAACTGCTTAGTGTTCTGTTAATTCATCTCACAGAGTTACATGTGTATTTCGAGGATCTCTTTGCTAGCCCTATTTCTGTGGAAACTGAGAAAAGATATTTCGGATCCCTTTGAAGACTATAGGGCCAAAGGAAAAATCCTCCGATAACAAACAGAAAGAAGCTTTCTGAGAAACTTCTTTGTGTTCTGTGAAATCATCTCACAGAGTTACAGCTTTCCCCTGAAGAAGCCTTTCGCTAAGACAGTTCTTGTGGAATTGGCAAAGTGATATTTGGAAGCCCATAGAGGGCTATGGTGAAAAAGGAAATATCGTCAGATGAAATCTGGAAAGAAGCTTTCTGCGAAACTGCTTAGTGTTCTGTTAATTCATCTCACAGAGTTACATGTGTATTTCGAGGTTCTCTTTGCTAGTCCTATTTCTGTGGAATCTGAAAACAGATATTTCGGATCCCTTTGAAGACTATAGGGCCAAAGGAAATATCCTCGGATAACAAAGAGAAAGAAGGTTTCTGAGAAACTTCTTTGTGTTCTGTGAAATCATCTCACAGAGTTACAGCTTTCCCCTCAAGAAGCCTTTCGCTAAGACAGTTCTTGTGGAATTGGCAAAGTGATATTTGGAAGCCCATAGAGGGCTATGGTGAAAAAGGAAATATCGTCAGATGAAATCTGGAAAGAAGCTTTCTGAGAAACTGCTTAGTGTTTTGTTAATTCATCTCACAGAGTTACATGTGTATTTCGAGGATCTCTTTTCTAGCCCTATTTCTGTGGAATCTGAGAACAGATATTTCGGATCCCTTTGAAGACTATAGGGCCAAAGGAAATATCCTCCGATAACAAGGAGAAAGAAGCTTTCTGAGAAACTTCTTTGTGTTCTGTGAAATCATCTCACAGAGTTACAGCTTTCCCCTCAAGAAGCCTTTCGCTAAGACAGTTCTTGTGGAATTGGCAAAGTGATATTTGGAAGCCCATAGAGGGCTATGGTGAAATAGGAAATATCGTCAGATGAAATCTGGAAAGAAGCTTTCTGAGAAACTGCTTAGTGTTCTGTGAATTCATCTCACAGAGTTACATGTGTATTTCGAGGATCTCTTTGCTAGCCCTATTTCTGTGGAATCTGAGAACAGATATTTCGGATCCCTTTGAAGACTATAGGGCCAAAGGAAATATCCTCCGATAACAAAGAGAAAGAAGCTTTCTGAGAAACTTCTTTGTGTTCTGTGAAATCATCTCACGGAGTTACAGCTTTCCCCTGAAGAAGCCTTTCGCTAAGACAGTTCTTGTGGAATTGGCAAAGTGATATTTGGAAGCCCATAGAGGGCTATGGTGAAAAAGGAAATATCGTCAGATGAAATCTGGAAAGAAGCTTGCTGCGAAACTGCTTAGTGTTCTGTTAATTCATCTCACAGAGTTACATGTGTATTTCGAGGTTCTCTTTGCTAGTCCTATTTCTGTGGAATCTGAAAACAGATATTTCGGATCCCTTTGAAGACTATAGGGCCAAAGGAAATATCCTCGGATAACAAAGAGAAAGAAGCTTTCTGAGAAACTTCTTTGTGTTCTGTGAAATCATCTCACAGAGTTACAGCTTTCCCCTCAAGAAGCCTTTCGCTAAGACAGTTCTTGTGGAATTGGCAAAGTGATATTTGGAAGCCCATAGAGGGCTATGGTGAAAAAGGAAATATCCTCAGATGAAATCTGGAAAGAAGCTTTCTGAGAAACTGCTTAGTGTTCTGTGAATTCATCTCACAGAGTTCCATGTGTATTTCGAGGATCTCTTTGCTAGTCCTATTTCTGTGGAATCTGAGAACAGATATTTCGGATCCCTTTGAAGACTATTGGGCCAAAGGAAAAATCCTCCGATAACAAAGAGAAAGAAGCTTTCTGAGAAACTTCTTTGTGTTCTGTGATATCATCTCACAGAGTTACAGCTTTCCCCTCAAGAAGCCTTTCGCTAAGACAGTTCTTGTGGAATTGGCAAAGTGATATTTGGAAGCCCATAGAGGGCTATGGTGAAAAAGGAAATATCCTCAGATGAAATCTGGAAAGAAGCTTTCTGCGAAACTGCTTAGTGTTCTGGTAATTCATCTCACAGAGTTACATGTGTATTTCGAGGATCTCTTTGCTAGTCCTATTTCTGTGGAATCTGAAAACAGATATTTCGGATCCCTTTGAAGACTATAGGGCCAAAGGAAATATCCTCGGATAACAAAGAGAAAGAAGCTTTCTGAGAAACTTCTTTGTGTTCTGTGAAATCATCTCACAGAGTTACAGCTTTCCCCTCAAGAAGCCTTTCGCTAAGACAGTTCTTGTGGAATTGGCAAAGTGATATTTGGAAGCCCATAGAGGGCTATGGTGAAAAAGGAAATATCCTCAGGTGAAATCTGGAAAGAAGCTTTCTGAGAAACTGCTTAGTGTTCTGTTAATTCATCTCACAGAGTTACATGGGTATTTCGAGGATCTCTTTGCTAGCCCTATTTCTGTGGAAACTGAGAAAAGATATTTCGGATCCCTTTGAAGACTATAGGGCCAAAGGAAATATCCTCCGATAACAAAGAGAAAGAAGCTTTCTGAGAAACTTCTTTGTGTTCTGTGAAATCATCTCACAGAGTTACAGCTTTCCCCTCAAGAAGCCTTTCGCTAAGACAGTTCTTGTGGAATTGGCAAAGTGATATTTGGACGCCCATAGAGGGCTATGGTGAAAAAGGAAATATCCTCAGATGAAATCTGGAAAGAAGCTTTCTGCGAAACTGCTCAGTGTTCTGTTAATTCATCTCACAGAGTTACATGTGTATTTCGAGGATCTCTTTGCTAGTCCTATTTCTGTGGAATCTGAAAACAGATATTTCGGATCCCTTTGAAGACTATAGGGCCAAAGGAAATATCCTCGGATAACAAAGAGAAAGAAGCTTTCTGAGAAACTTCTTTGTGTTCTGTGAAATCATCTCACAGAGTTACAGCTTTCCCCTCAAGAAGCCTTTCGCTAAGACAGTTCTTGTGGAATTGGCAAAGTGATATTTGGAAGCCCATAGAGGGCTATGGTGAAAAAGGAAATATCGTCAGATGAAATCTGGAAAGAAGCTTTCTGCGAAACTGCTTAGTGTTTTGTTAATTCATCTCACAGAGTTACATGTGTATTTCGAGGATCTCTTTGCTAGCCCTATTTCTGCGGAATCTGAGAACAGATGTTTCGGATCCTTTTGAAGACTATAGGGCCAAAGGAAATATCCTCCGATAACAAAGAGAAAGAAGCTTTCTGAGAAACTTCTTTGTGTTCTGTGAAATCATCTCACAGAGTTACAGCTTTCCCCTCAAGAAGCCTTTCGCTAAGACAGTTCTTGTGGTATTGGCAAAGGGATATTTGGAAGCCCATAGAGGACTATGGGGAAAAAGGAAATATCGTCAGATGAAATCTGGAAAGAAGCTTTCTGAGAAACTGCTTAGTGTTCTGTTAATTCATCTCACAGAGTTACATGTGTATTTCGAGGATCTCTTTGCTAGCCCTATATCTGTGGAATCTGAGAACAGATATTTCGGATCCCTTTGAAGACTATAGGGCCAAAGGAAAAATCCTCCGATAACAAAGAGAAAGAAGCTTTCTGAGAAACTTCTTTGTGTTCTGTGAAATCATCTCACAGAGTTACAGCTTTCCCCTCAAGAAGCCTTTCGCTAAGACAGTTCTTGTGGAATTGGCAAAGTGATATTTGGAACCCCTAGAGGGCTATGGTGAAAAAGGAAATATCCTCAGAAGAAATCTGGAAGGAAGCTTTCTGCGAAACTGCTTAGTGTTCTGTTAATTCATCTCACAGAGTTACATGTGTATTTCGAGGATCTCTTTGCTAGTCCTATTTCTGTGGAATCTGAAAACAGATATTTCGGATCCCTTTGAAGACTATAGGGCCAAAGGAAATATCCTCGGATAACAAAGAGAAAGAAGCTTTCTGAGAAACTTCTTTGTGTTCTGTGAAATCATCTCACAGAGTTACAGCTTTCCCCTCAAGAAGCCTTTCGCTAAGACAGTTCTTGTGGAATTGGCAAAGTGATATTTGGAAGCCTATAGAGGGCTATGGTGAAAAAGGAAATATCGTCAGATGAAATCTGGAAACAAGCTTTCTGAGAAACTGCTTAGTGTTCTGTTAATTCATCTCAGAGAGTTACATGTGTATTTCGAGCATCTCTTTGCTAGCCCTATTTCTGTGGAATCTGAGAACAGATATTTCGGATCCCTTTGAAGTCTATAGGGCCAAAGGAAATATCCTCGGATAACAAAGAGAAAGAAGCTTTCTGAGAATCTTCTTTGTGTTCTGTGAAATCATCTCACAGAGTTACAGCTTTCCCCTGAAGAAGCATTTCGCTAAGACAGTTCTTGTGGAATTGGCATAGTGATATTTGGAAGCCCCTAGAGGGCTATGGTGAAAAAGGAAATATCCTCAGATGAAATATGGAAAGAAGCTTTATGAGAAACTGCTTAGTGTTCTGTGATTTCATCTCACAGAGTTACATGTGTATTTCGAGGATCTCTTTGCTAGCCCTATTTCTGTGGAAACTGAGAAAAGATATTTCGGATCCCTTTGAAGACTATAAGGCCAAAGGAAAAATCCTCCGATAACAAAGAGAAAGAAGCTTTCTGAGAAACTTCTTTGTGTTCTGTGAAATCATCTCACAGAGTTACAGCTTTCCCCTCAAGAAGCCTTTCGCTAAGGCAGTTCTTGTGGAATTGGCAAAGTGATATTTGGAAGCCCATAGAGGGCTATGGTGAAAAAGGAAATATCGTCAGATGAAATCTGGAAAGAAGCTTTCTGCGAAACTGCTTAGTGTTTTGTTAATTCATCTCACAGAGTTACATGTGTATTTCGAGGATCTCTTCGCTAGCCCTATTTCTGTGGAATCTGAGAACAGATATTTCGGATCCCTTTGAAGACTATAGGGCCAAAGGAAATATCCTCCGATAACAAAGAGAAAGAAGCTTTCTGAGAAACTTCTTTGTGTTCTGTGAAATCATCTCACAGAGTTACAGCTTTCCCCTCAAGAAGCCTTTCGCTAAGACAGTTCTTGTGGAATTGGCAAAGGGATATTTGGAAGCCCATAGAGGGCTATGGTGAAAAAGGAAATATCGTCAGATGAAATCTGGAAAGAAGCTTTCTGCGAAACTGCTTAGTGTTCTGTTAATTCATCTCACAGAGTTACATGTGTATTTCGAGGTTCTCTTTGCTAGTCCTATTTCTGTGGAATCTGAAAACAGATATTTCGGATCCCTTTGAAGACTATAGGGCCAAAGGAAATATCCTCCGATAACAAAGAGAAAGAAGCTTTCTGAGAAACTTCTTTGTGTTCTGTGAAATCATCTCACAGAGTTACAGCTTTCCCCTCAAGAAGCCTTTCGCTAAGAGAGTTCTTGTGGAATTGGCAAAGTGATATTTGGAAGCCCATAGAGGGCTATGGTGAAAAAGGAAATATCGTCAGATGAAATCTGGAAAGAAGCTTTCTGAGAAACTGCTTAGTGTTCTGTTAATTCATCTCACAGAGTTACATGTGTATTTCGAGAATCTCTTTGCTAGCCCTATTTCTGCGGAATCTGAGAACAGATATTTCGGATCCCTTTGAAGACTATAGGGCCAAAGGAATTATCCTCCGATAACAAAGAGAAAGAAGCTTTCTGAGAAACTTCTTTGTGTTCTGTGAAATCATCTC
Organism: Macaca nemestrina; assembly: GCF_043159975.1. Lineage (NCBI taxonomy): Eukaryota > Metazoa > Chordata > Mammalia > Primates > Cercopithecidae > Macaca > Macaca nemestrina. Next base: position 31,892,067 of record NC_092135.1, on the reverse strand, counting down.
ACAGAGTTACAGCTTTCCCCTGAAGAAGCCTTTCGCTAAGACAGTTCTTGTGGAATTGGCAAAGTGATATTTGGAAGCCCATAGAGGGCTATGGTGAAAAAGGAAATATCGTCAGATGAAATCTGGAAAGAAGCTTTCTGAGAAACTGCTTAGTGTTTTGTTAATTCATCTCACAGAGTTACATGTGTATTTCGAGGATCTCTTTGCTAGCTCTATTTCTGTGGAATCTGAGAACAGATATTTCGGATCCCTTTGAAGACTATAGGGCCAAAGGAAAAATCCTCCGATAACAAAGAGAAAGAAGCTTTCTGAGAAACTTCTTTGTGTTCTGTGACATCATCTCACAGAATTAGAGCTTTCCCCTCAAGAAGCCTTTCGCTAAGACAGTTCTTGTGGAATTGGCAAAGTGATATTTGGAAGCCCATAGAGGGCTATGGTGAAAAAGAAAATATCGTCAGATGAAATCTGGAAAGAAGCTTTCTGAGAAACTGCTTAGTGTTCTGTTAATTCATCTCACAGAGTTACATGTGTATTTCGAGGTTCTCTTTGCTAGTCCTATTTCTGTGGAATCTGAAAACAGATATTTCGGATCCCTTTGAAGACTATAGGGCCAAAGGAAATGTCCTCCGATAACAAAGAGAAAGAAGCTTTCTGAGAAACTTCTTTGTGTTCTGTGAAATCATCTCACAGAGTTACAGTTTTCCCCTCAAGAAGCCTTTCGCTAAGACAGTTCTTGTGGAATTGGCAAAGTGATATTTGGAAGCTCATAGACGGCTATGGTGAAAAAGGAAATATCGTCAGATGAAATCTGGAAAGAAGCTTTCTGAGAAACTGCTTAGTGTTCTGTGAATTCATCTCACAGAGTTACATGTATATTTCGAGGATCTCTTTGCTAGCCCTATTTCTGTGGAAACTGAGAAAGGATATTTCGGATCCCTTTGAAGAATATAGGGCCAAAGGAAATATCCTCGGATAACAAAGAGAAAGAAGCTTTCTGAGAAACTTCTTTGTGTTCTGTGAAATCATCTCACAGAGTTACAGCTTTCCCCTCAAGAAGCCTTTCGCTAAGACAGTTCTTTTGGAATTGGCAAAGTGATATTTGGAAGCCCATAGAGGGCTATGGTGAAAAAGGAAATATCCTCAGATGAAATCTGGAAAGAAGCTTTCTGAGAAACTGCTTAGTGTTCCGTTAATTCATCTCACAGAGTTACATGTGTATTTCGAGGATCTCTTTGCTAGCCCTATTTCTGTGGAATCTGAGAACAGATATTTCGGATCCCTTTGAAGACTATAGGGCCAAAGGAAATATCCTCCGATAACAAAGAGAAAGAAGCTTTCTGAGAAACTTCTTTGTGTTCTGTGAAATCATCTCACAGAGTTACAGCTTTCCCCTCAAGAAGCCTTTCGCTAAGACAGTTCTTGTGGAATTGGCAAAGTGATATTTGGAAGCCCATAGAGGGCTATGGTGATATAGGAAATATCGTCAGATGAAATCTGGAAAGAAGCTTTCTGAGAAACTGCTTAGTGTTCTGTGAATTCATCTCACAGAGTTACATGTGTATTTCGAGGATCTCTTTGCTAGCCCTATTTCTGTGGAATCTGAGAACAGATATTTCGGATCCCTTTGAAGACTATAGGGCCAAAGGAAATATCCTCCGATAACAAAGAGAAAGAAGCTTTCTGAGAAACTTCTTTGTGTTCTGTGAAATCATCTCACAGAGTTACAGCTTTCCCCTCAAGAAGCCTTTCGCTAAGACAGTTCTTGTGGAATTGGCAAAGTGATATTTGGAAGCCCGTAGAGGGCTATGGTGAAATAGGAAATATCCTCAGATGAAATCTGGAAAGAAGCTTTCTGAGAAACTGCTTAGTGTTCTGTGAATTCATCTCACAGAGTTACATGTGTATTTCGAGGATCTCGTTGCTAGTCCTATTTCTGTGGAATCTGAAAACAGATATTTCGGATCCCTTTGAAGACTATAGGGCCAAAGGAAATATCCTCCGATAACAAAGAGAAAGAAGCTTTCTGAGAAACTTCTTTGTGTTCTGTGAAATCATCTCACAGAGTTACAGCTTTCCCCTCAAGAAGCCTTTCGCTAAGACAGTTCTTGTGGAGTAGGCAAAGTGATATTTGGAAGCCCATAGAGGGCTATGGTGAAAAAGGAAATATCGTCAGATGAAACCTGGAAAGAAGCTTTCTGAGAACCTGCTTAGCGTTCTGTTAATTCATCTCACAGAGTTACATGTGTATTTCGAGGATCTCTTTGCTAGCCCTATTTCTGTGGAATCTGAGAACAGATATTTCGGATCCCTTTGAAGACTATAGGGCCAAAGGAAATATCCTCCGATAACAAAGAGAAAGAAGCTTTCTGAGAAACTTCTTTGTGTTCTGTGAAATCATCTCACAGAGTTACAGCTTTCCCCTGAAGAAGCCTTTCGCTAAGACAGTTCTTGTGGAATTGGCAAAGTGATATTTGGAAGCCCATAGAGGGCTATGGTGAAAAAGGAAATATCGTCAGATGAAATCTGGAAAGAAGCTTTCTGAGAAACTGCTTAGTGTTCTGTTAATTCATCTCACCGAGTTCCATGTGTATTTCGAGGATCTCTTTGCTAGCCCTATTTCTGTGGAAACTGAGAAAAGATATTTCGGATCCCTTTGAAGACTATAGGGCCAAAGGAAAAATCCTCCGATAACAAAGAGAAAGAAGCTTTCTGAGAAACTTCTTTGTGTTCTGTGAAATCATCTCACAGAGTTACAGCTTTCCCCTGAAGAAGCCTTTCGCTAAGACAGTTCTTGTGGAATTGGCAAAGTGATATTTGGAAGCCCATAGAGGGCTATGGTGAAAAAGGAAATATCGTCAGATGAAATCTGGAAAGAAGCTTTCTGCGAAACTGCTTAGTGTTCTGTTAATTCATCTCACAGAGTTACATGTGTATTTCGAGGTTCTCTTTGCTAGTCCTATTTCTGTGGAATCTGAAAACAGATATTTCGGATCCCTTTGAAGACTATAGGGCCAAAGGAAATATCCTCGGATAACAAAGAGAAAGAAGCTTTCTGAGAAACTTCTTTGTGTTCTGTGAAATCATCTCACAGAGTTACAGCTTTCCCCTCAAGAAGCCTTTCGCTAAGACAGTTCTTGTGGAATTGGCAAAGTGATATTTGGAAGCCCATAGAGGGCTATGGTGAAAAAGGAAATATCGTCAGATGAAATCTGGAAAGAAGCTTTCTGAGAAACTGCTTAGTGTTTTGTTAATTCATCTCACAGAGTTACATGTGTATTTCGAGGATCTCTTTGCTAGCCCTATTTCTGTGGAATCTGAGAACAGATATTTCGGATCCCTTTGAAGACTATAGGGCCAAAGGAATTATCCTCCGATAACAAAGAGAAAGAAGCTTTCTGAGAAACTTCTTTGTGTTCTGTGAAATCATCTCACAGAGTTACAGCTTTCCCCTGAAGAAGCCTTTCGCTAAGACAGTTCTTGTGGAATTGGCAAAGTGATATTTGGAACCCCTAGAGGGCTATGGTGAAAAAGGAAATATCGTCAGATGAAATCTGGAGAGAAGCTTTCTGAGAAACTGCTTAGTGTTTTGTTAATTCATCTCACAGAGTTACATGTGTATTTCGAGGATCTCTTTGCTAGCTCTATTTCTGTGGAATCTGAGAACAGATATTTCGGATCCCTTTGAAGACTATAGGGCCAAAGGAAAAATCCTCCGATAACAAAGAGAAAGAAGCTTTCTGAGAAACTTCTTTGTGTTCTGTGACATCATCTCACAGAATTAGAGCTTTCCCCTCAAGAAGCCTTTCGCTAAGACAGTTCTTGTGGAATTGGCAAAGTGATATTTGGAAGCCCATAGAGGGCTATGGTGAAAAAGAAAATATCGTCAGATGAAATCTGGAAAGAAGCTTTCTGAGAAACTGCTTAGTGTTCTGTTAATTCATCTCACAGAGTTACATGTGTATTTCGAGGTTCTCTTTGCTAGTCCTATTTCTGTGGAATCTGAAAACAGATATTTCGGATCCCTTTGAAGACTATAGGGCCAAAGGAAATGTCCTCCGATAACAAAGAGAAAGAAGCTTTCTGAGAAACTTCTTTGTGTTCTGTGAAATCATCTCACAGAGTTACAGTTTTCCCCTCAAGAAGCCTTTCGCTAAGACAGTTCTTGTGGAATTGGCAAAGTGATATTTGGAAGCTCATAGACGGCTATGGTGAAAAAGGAAATATCGTCAGATGAAATCTGGAAAGAAGCTTTCTGAGAAACTGCTTAGTGTTCTGTGAATTCATCTCACAGAGTTACATGTATATTTCGAGGATCTCTTTGCTAGCCCTATTTCTGTGGAAACTGAGAAAGGATATTTCGGATCCCTTTGAAGAATATAGGGCCAAAGGAAATATCCTCGGATAACAAAGAGAAAGAAGCTTTCTGAGAAACTTCTTTGTGTTCTGTGAAATCATCTCACAGAGTTACAGCTTTCCCCTCAAGAAGCCTTTCGCTAAGACAGTTCTTTTGGAATTGGCAAAGTGATATTTGGAAGCCCATAGAGGGCTATGGTGAAAAAGGAAATATCCTCAGATGAAATCTGGAAAGAAGCTTTCTGAGAAACTGCTTAGTGTTCCGTTAATTCATCTCACAGAGTTACATGTGTATTTCGAGGATCTCTTTGCTAGCCCTATTTCTGTGGAATCTGAGAACAGATATTTCGGATCCCTTTGAAGACTATAGGGCCAAAGGAAATATCCTCCGATAACAAAGAGAAAGAAGCTTTCTGAGAAACTTCTTTGTGTTCTGTGAAATCATCTCACAGAGTTACAGCTTTCCCCTCAAGAAGCCTTTCGCTAAGACAGTTCTTGTGGAATTGGCAAAGTGATATTTGGAAGCCCATAGAGGGCTATGGTGAAAAAGAAATATCGTCAGATGAAATCTGGAAAGAAGCTTTCTGAGAAACTGCTTAGTGTTCTGTTAATTCATCTCACAGAGTTACATGTGTATTTCGAGGATCTCTTTGCTAGCCCTATTTCTGTGGAATCTGAGAACAGATATTTCGGATCCCTTTGAAGACTATAGGGCCAAAGGAAATATCCTCCGATAACAAAGAGAAAGAAGCTTTCTGAGAAACTTCTTTGTGTTCTGTGAAATCATCTCACAGAGTTACAGCTTTCCCCTGAAGAAGCCTTTCGCTAAGACAGTTCTTGTGGAATTGGCAAAGTGATATTTGGAAGCCCATAGAGGGCTATGGTGAAATAGGAAATATCCTCAGATGAAATCTGGAAAGAAGCTTTCTGAGAAACTGCTTAGTGTTCTGTGAATTCATCTCACAGAGTTACATGTGTATTTCGAGGATCTCGTTGCTAGTCCTATTTCTGTGGAATCTGAAAACAGATATTTCGGATCCCTTTGAAGACTATAGGGCCAAAGGAAATATCCTCCGATAACAAAGAGAAAGAAGCTTTCTGAGAAACTTCTTTGTGTTCTGTGAAATCATCTCACAGAGTTACAGCTTTCCCCTCAAGAAGCCTTTCGCTAAGACAGTTCTTGTGGAGTAGGCAAAGTGATATTTGGAAGCCCATAGAGGGCTATGGTGAAAAAGGAAATATCGTCAGATGAAACCTGGAAAGAAGCTTTCTGAGAACCTGCTTAGCGTTCTGTTAATTCATCTCACAGAGTTACATGTGTATTTCGAGGATCTCTTTGCTAGCCCTATTTCTGTGGAATCTGAGAACAGATATTTCGGATCCCTTTGAAGACTATAGGGCCAAAGGAAATATCCTCCGATAACAAAGAGAAAGAAGCTTTCTGAGAAACTTCTTTGTGTTCTGTGAAATCATCTCACAGAGTTACAGCTTTCCCCTGAAGAAGCCTTTCGCTAAGACAGTTCTTGTGGAATTGGCAAAGTGATATTTGGAAGCCCATAGAGGGCTATGGTGAAAAAGGAAATATCGTCAGATGAAATCTGGAAAGAAGCTTTCTGAGAAACTGCTTAGTGTTCTGTTAATTCATCTCACAGAGTTACATGTGTATTTCGAGGATCTCTTTGCTAGCCCTATTTCTGTGGAAACTGAGAAAAGATATTTCGGATCCCTTTGAAGACTATAGGGCCAAAGGAAAAATCCTCCGATAACAAAGAGAAAAAAGCTTTCTGAGAAACTTCTTTGTGTTCTGTGAAATCATCTCACAGAGTTACAGCTTTCCCCTGAAGAAGCCTTTCGCTAAGACAGTTCTTGTGGAATTGGCAAAGTGATATTTGGAAGCCCATAGAGGGCTATGGTGAAAAAGGAAATATCGTCAGATGAAATCTGGAAAGAAGCTTTCTGCGAAACTGCTTAGTGTTCTGTTAATTCATCTCACAGAGTTACATGTGTATTTCGAGGTTCTCTTTGCTAGTCCTATTTCTGTGGAATCTGAAAACAGATATTTCGGATCCCTTTGAAGACTATAGGGCCAAAGGAAATATCCTCGGATAACAAAGAGAAAGAAGCTTTCTGAGAAACTTCTTTGTGTTCTGTGAAATCATCTCACAGAGTTACAGCTTTCCCCTCAAGAAGCCTTTCGCTAAGACAGTTTTTGTGGAATTGGCAAAGTGATATTTGGAAGCCCATAGAGGGCTATGGTGAAAAAGGAAATATCGTCAGATGAAATCTGGAAAGAAGCTTTCTGAGAAACTGCTTAGTGTTTTGTTAATTCATCTCACAGAGTTACATGTGTATTTCGAGGATCTCTTTTCTAGCCCTATTTCTGTGGAATCTGAGAACAGATATTTCGGATCCCTTTGAAGACTATAGGGCCAAAGGAAATATCCTCCGATAACAAAGAGAAAGAAGCTTTCTGAGAAACTTCTTTGTGTTCTGTGAAATCATCTCACAGAGTTACAGCTTTCCCCTCAAGAAGCCTTTCGCTAAGACAGTTCTTGTGGAATTGGCAAAGTGATATTTGGAAGCCCATAGAGGGCTATGGTGAAATAGGAAATATCGTCAGATGAAATCTGGAAAGAAGCTTTCTGAGAAACTGCTTAGTGTTCTGTGAATTCATCTCACAGAGTTACATGTGTATTTCGAGGATCTCTTTGCTAGCCCTATTTCTGTGGAATCTGAGAACAGATATTTCGGATCCCTTTGAAGACTATAGGGCCAAAGGAAATATCCTCCGATAACAAAGAGAAAGAAGCTTTCTGAGAAACTTCTTTGTGTTCTGTGAAATCATCTCACGGAGTTACAGCTTTCCCCTCAAGAAGCCTTTCGCTAAGACAGTTCTTGTGGAATTGGCAAAGTGATATTTGGAAGCCCATAGAGGGCTATGGTGAAAAAGGAAATATCGTCAGATGAAATCTGGAAAGAAGCTTGCTGCGAAACTGCTTAGTGTTCTGTTAATTCATCTCACAGAGTTACATGTGTATTTCGAGGTTCTCTTTGCTAGTCCTATTTCTGTGGAATCTGAAAACAGATATTTCGGATCCCTTTGAAGACTATAGGGCCAAAGGAAATATCCTCGGAGAACAAAGAGAAAGAAGCTTTCTGAGAAACTTCTTTGTGTTCTGTGAAATCATCTCACAGAGTTACAGCTTTCCCCTCAAGAAGCCTTTCGCTAAGACAGTTCTTGTGGAATTGGCAAAGTGATATTTGGAAGCCCATAGAGGGCTATGGTGAAAAAGGAAATATCCTCAGATGAAATCTGGAAAGAAGCTTTCTGAGAAACTGCTTAGTGTTCTGTGAATTCATCTCACAGAGTTCCATGTGTATTTCGAGGATCTCTTTGCTAGTCCTATTTCTGTGGAATCTGAGAACAGATATTTCGGATCCCTTTGAAGACTATTGGGCCAAAGGAAAAATCCTCCGATAACAAAGAGAAAGAAGCTTTCTGAGAAACTTCTTTGTGTTCTGTGATATCATCTCACAGAGTTACAGCTTTCCCCTCAAGAAGCCTTTCGCTAAGACAGTTCTTGTGGAATTGGCAAAGTGATATTTGGACGCCCATAGAGGGCTATGGTGAAAAAGGAAATATCCTCAGATGAAATCTGGAAAGAAGCTTTCTGCGAAACTGCTTAGTGTTCTGTTAATTCATCTCACAGAGTTACATGTGTATTTCGAGGATCTCTTTGCTAGTCCTATTTCTGTGGAATCTGAAAACAGATATTTCGGATCCCTTTGAAGACTATAGGGCCAAAGGAAATATCCTCGGATAACAAAGAGAAAGAAGCTTTCTGAGAAACTTCTTTGTGTTCTGTGAAATCATCTCACAGAGTTACAGCTTTCCCCTCAAGAAGCCTTTCGCTAAGACAGTTCTTGTGGAATTGGCAAAGTGATATTTGGAAGCCCATAGAGGGCTATGGTGAAAAAGGAAATATCCTCAGGTGAAATCTGGAAAGAAGCTTTCTGAGAAACTGCTTAGTGTTCTGTTAATTCATCTCACAGAGTTACATGGGTATTTCGAGGATCTCTTTGCTAGCCCTATTTCTGTGGAAACTGAGAAAAGATATTTCGGATCCCTTTGAAGACTATAGGGCCAAAGGAAATATCCTCCGATAACAAAGAGAAAGAAGCTTTCTGAGAAACTTCTTTGTGTTCTGTGAAATCATCTCACAGAGTTACAGCTTTCCCCTCAAGAAGCCTTTCGCTAAGACAGTTCTTGTGGAATTGGCAAAGTGATATTTGGACGCCCATAGAGGGCTATGGTGAAAAAGGAAATATCCTCAGATGAAATCTGGAAAGAAGCTTTCTGCGAAACTGCTTAGTGTTCTGTTAATTCATCTCACAGAGTTACATGTGTATTTCGAGGATCTCTTTGCTAGTCCTATTTCTGTGGAATCTGAAAACAGATATTTCGGATCCCTTTGAAGACTATAGGGCCAAAGGAAATATCCTCGGATAACAAAGAGAAAGAAGCTTTCTGAGAAACTTCTTTGTGTTCTGTGAAATCATCTCACAGAGTTACAGCTTTCCCCTCAAGAAGCCTTTCGCTAAGACAGTTCTTGTGGAATTGGCAAAGTGATATTTGGAAGCCCATAGAGGGCTATGGTGAAAAAGGAAATATCCTCAGATGAAATCTGGAAAGAAGCTTTCTGAGAAACTGCTTAGTGTTCTGTTAATTCATCTCACAGAGTTACATGTGTATTTCGAGGATCTCTTTGCTAGCCCTATTTCTGTGGAAACTGAGAAAAGATATTTCGGATCCCTTTGAAGACTATAGGGCCAAAGGAAATATCCTCCGATAACAAAGAGAAAGAAGCTTTCTGAGAAACTTCTTTGTGTTCTGTGAAATCATCTCACAGAGTAACAGCTTTCCCCTCAAGAAGCCTTTCGCTAAGACAGTTCTTGTGGAATTGGCAAAGTGATATTTGGAAGCCCATAGAGGGCTATGGTGAAAAAGGAAATATCGTCAGATGAAATCTGGAAAGAAGCTTTCTGCGAAACTGCTTAGTGTTTTGTTAATTCATCTCACAGAGTTACATGTGTATTTCGAGTATCTCTTTGCTAGCCCTATTTCTGTGGAATCTGAGAACAGATGTTTCGGATCCCTTTGAAGACTATAGGGCCAAAGGAAATATCCTCCGATAACAAAGAGAAAGAAGCTTTCTGAGAAACTTCTTTGTGTTCTGTGAAATCATCTCACAGAGTTACAGCTTTTCCCTCAAGAAGCCTTTCGTTAAGACAGTTCTTGTGGTATTGGCAAAGGGATATTTGGAAGCCCATAGAGGACTATGGGGAAAAAGGAAATATCGTCAGATGAAATCTGGAAAGAAGCTTTCTGAGAAACTGCTTAGTGTTCTGTTAATTCATCTCACAGAGTTACATGTGTATTTCGAGGATCTCTTTGCTAGCCCTATATCTGTGGAATCTGAGAACAGATATTTCGGATCCCTTTGAAGACTATAGGGCCAAAGGAAAAATCCTCCGATAACAAAGAGAAAGAAGCTTTCTGAGAAACTTCTTTGTGTTCTGTGAAATCATCTCACAGAGTTACAGCTTTCCCCTCAAGAAGCCTTTCGCTAAGACAGTTCTTGTGGAATTGGCAAAGTGATATTTGGAACCCCTAGAGGGCTATGGTGAAAAAGGAAATATCCTCAGAAGAAATCTGGAAGGAAGCTTTCTGCGAAACTGCTTAGTGTTCTGTTAATTCATCTCACAGAGTTACATGTGTATTTCGAGGATCTCTTTGCTAGCCCTATTTCTGTGGAATCTGAGAACAGATATTTCGGATCCCTTTGAAGACTATAGGGCCAAAGGAAATATCCTCCGATAACAAAGAGAAAGAAGCTTTCTGAGAAACTTCTTTGTGTTCTGTGAAATCATCTCACAGAGTTACAGCTTTCCCCTGAAGAAGCCTTTCGCTAAGACAGTTCTTGTGGAATTGGCAAAGTGATATTTGGAAGCCCATAGAGGGCTATGGTGAAATAGGAAATATCCTCAGATGAAATCTGGAAAGAAGCTTTCTGAGAAACTGCTTAGTGTTCTGTGAATTCATCTCACAGAGTTACATGTGTATTTCGAGGATCTCGTTGCTAGTCCTATTTCTGTGGAATCTGAAAACAGATATTTCGGATCCCTTTGAAGACTATAGGGCCAAAGGAAATATCCTCCGATAACAAAGAGAAAGAAGCTTTCTGAGAAACTTCTTTGTGTTCTGTGAAATCATCTCACAGAGTTACAGCTTTCCCCTCAAGAAGCCTTTCGCTAAGACAGTTCTTGTGGAGTAGGCAAAGTGATATTTGGAAGCCCATAGAGGGCTATGGTGAAAAAGGAAATATCGTCAGATGAAACCTGGAAAGAAGCTTTCTGAGAACCTGCTTAGCGTTCTGTTAATTCATCTCACAGAGTTACATGTGTATTTCGAGGATCTCTTTGCTAGCCCTATTTCTGTGGAATCTGAGAACAGATATTTCGGATCCCTTTGAAGACTATAGGGCCAAAGGAAATATCCTCCGATAACAAAGAGAAAGAAGCTTTCTGAGAAACTTCTTTGTGTTCTGTGAAATCATCTCACAGAGTTACAGCTTTCCCCTGAAGAAGCCTTTCGCTAAGACAGTTCTTGTGGAATTGGCAAAGTGATATTTGGAAGCCCATAGAGGGCTATGGTGAAAAAGGAAATATCGTCAGATGAAATCTGGAAAGAAGCTTTCTGAGAAACTGCTTAGTGTTCTGTTAATTCATCTCACAGAGTTACATGTGTATTTCGAGGATCTCTTTGCTAGCCCTATTTCTGTGGAAACTGAGAAAAGATATTTCGGATCCCTTTGAAGACTATAGGGCCAAAGGAAAAATCCTCCGATAACAAAGAGAAAGAAGCTTTCTGAGAAACTTCTTTGTGTTCTTTGAAATCACCTCACAGAGTTACAGCTTTCCCCTGAAGAAGCCTTTCGCTAAGACAGTTCTTGTGGAATTGGCAAAGTGATATTTGGAAGCCCATAGAGGGCTATGGTGAAAAAGGAAATATCGTCAGATGAAATCTGGAAAGAAGCTTTCTGCGAAACTGCTTAGTGTTCTGTTAATTCATCTCACAGAGTTACATGTGTATTTCGAGGTTCTCTTTGCTAGTCCTATTTCTGTGGAATCTGAAAACAGATATTTCGGATCCCTTTGAAGACTATAGGGCCAAAGGAAATATCCTCGGATAACAAAGAGAAAGAAGCTTTCTGAGAAACTTCTTTGTGTTCTGTGAAATCATCTCACAGAGTTACAGCTTTCCCCTCAAGAAGCCTTTCGCTAAGACAGTTCTTGTGGAATTGGCAAAGTGATATTTGGAAGCCCATAGAGGGCTATGGTGAAAAAGGAAATATCGTCAGATGAAATCTGGAAAGAAGCTTTCTGAGAAACTGCTTAGTGTTTTGTTAATTCATCTCACAGAGTTACATGTGTATTTCGAGGATCTCTTTTCTAGCCCTATTTCTGTGGAATCTGAGAACAGATATTTCGGATCCCTTTGAAGACTATAGGGCCAAAGGAAATATCCTCCGATAACAAGGAGAAAGAAGCTTTCTGAGAAACTTCTTTGTGTTCTGTGAAATCATCTCACAGAGTTACAGCTTTCCCCTCAAGAAGCCTTTCGCTAAGACAGTTCTTGTGGAATTGGCAAAGTGATATTTGGAAGCCCATAGAGGGCTATGGTGAAATAGGAAATATCGTCAGATGAAATCTGGAAAGAAGCTTTCTGAGAAACTGCTTAGTGTTCTGTGAATTCATCTCACAGAGTTACATGTGTATTTCGAGGATCTCTTTGCTAGCCCTATTTCTGTGGAATCTGAGAACAGATATTTCGGATCCCTTTGAAGACTATAGGGCCAAAGGAAATATCCTCCGATAACAAAGAGAAAGAAGCTTTCTGAGAAACTTCTTTGTGTTCTGTGAAATCATCTCACGGAGTTACAGCTTTCCCCTCAAGAAGCCTTTCGCCTAGACAGTTCTTGTGGAATTGGCAAAGTGATATTTGGAAGCCCATAGAGGGCTATGGTGAAAAAGGAAATATCGTCAGATGAAATCTGGAAAGAAGCTTGCTGCGAAACTGCTTAGTGTTCTGTTAATTCCTCTCACAGAGTTACATGTGTATTTCGAGGTTCTCTTTGCTAGTCCTATTTCTGTGGAATCTGAAAACAGATATTTCGGATCCCTTTGAAGACTATAGGGCCAAAGGAAATATCCTCGGATAACAAAGAGAAAGAAGCTTTCTGAGAAACTTCTTTGTGTTCTGTGAAATCATCTCACAGAGTTACAGCTTTCCCCTCAAGAAGCCTTTCGCTAAGACAGTTCTTGTGGAATTGGCAAAGTGATATTTGGAAGCCCATAGAGGGCTATGGTGAAAAAGGAAATATCGTCAGATGAAATCTGGAAAGAAGCTTTCGGAGAAACTGCTTAGTGTTCTGTGAATTCATCTCACAGAGTTCCATGTGTATTTCGAGGATCTCTTTGCTAGTCCTATTTCTGTGGAATCTGAGAACAGATATTTCGGATCCCTTTGAAGACTATTGGGCCAAAGGAAAAATCCTCCGATAACAAAGAGAAAGAAGCTTTCTGAGAAACTTCTTTGTGTTCTGTGATATCATCTCACAGAGTTACAGCTTTCCCCTCAAGAAGCCTTTCGCTAAGACAGTTCTTGTGGAATTGGCAAAGTGATATTTGGACGCCCATAGAGGGCTATGGTGAAAAAGGAAATATCCTCAGATGAAATCTGGAAAGAAGCTTTCTGCGAAACTGCTTAGTGTTCTGTTAATTCATCTCACAGAGTTACATGTGTATTTCGAGGATCTCTTTGCTAGTCCTATTTCTGTGGAATCTGAAAACAGATATTTCGGATCCCTTTGAAGACTATAGGGCCAAAGGAAATATCCTCGGATAACAAAGAGAAAGAAGCTTTCTGAGAAACTTCTTTGTGTTCTGTGAAATCATCTCACAGAGTTACAGCTTTCCCCTCAAGAAGCCTTTCGCTAAGACAGTTCTTGTGGAATTGGCAAAGTGATATTTGGACGCCCATAGAGGGCTATGGTGAAAAAGGAAATATCCTCAGATGAAATCTGGAAAGAAGCTTTCTGCGAAACTGCTTAGTGTTCTGTTAATTCATCTCACAGTGTTACATGTGTATTTCGAGGATCTCTTTGCTAGTCCTATTTCTGTGGAATCTGAAAACAGATATTTCGGATCCCTTTGAAGACTATAGGGCCAAAGGAAATATCCTCGGATAACAAAGAGAAAGAAGCTTTCTGAGAAACTTCTTTGTGTTCTGTGAAATCATCTCACAGAGTTACAGCTTTCCCCTCAAGAAACCTTTCGCTAAGACAGTTCTTGTGGAATTGGCAAAGTGATATTTGGAAGCCCATAGAGGGCTATGGTGAAAAAGGAAATATCCTCAGATGAAATCTGGAAAGAAGCTTTCTGAGAAACTGCTTAGTGTTCTGTTAATTCATCTCACAGAGTTACATGTGTATTTCGAGGATCTCTTTGCTAGCCCTATTTCTGTGGAAACTGAGAAAAGATATTTCGGATCCCTTTGAAGACTATAGGGCCAAAGGAAATATCCTCCGATAACAAAGAGAAAGAAGCTTTCTGAGAAACTTCTTTGTGTTCTGTGAAATCATCTCACAGAGTTACAGCTTTCCCCTCAAGAAGCCTTTCGCTAAGACAGTTCTTGTGGAATTGGCAAAGTGATATTTGGAAGCCCATAGAGGGCTATGGTGAAAAAGGAAATATCGTCAGATGAAATCTGGAAAGAAGCTTTCTGCGAAACTGCTTAGTGTTTTGTTAATTCATCTCACAGAGTTACATGTGTATTTCGAGTATCTCTTTGCTAGCCCTATTTCTGTGGAATCTGAGAACAGATGTTTCGGATCCCTTTGAAGACTATAGGGCCAAAGGAAATATCCTCCGATAACAAAGAGAAAGAAGCTTTCTGAGAAACTTCTTTGTGTTCTGTGAAATCATCTCACAGAGTTACAGCTTTCCCCTCAAGAAGCCTTTCGCTAAGACAGTTCTTGTGGTATTGGCAAAGGGATATTTGGAAGCCCATAGAGGACTATGGGGAAAAAGGAAATATCGTCAGATGAAATCTGGAAAGAAGCTTTCTGAGAAACTGCTTAGTGTTCTGTTAATTCATCTCACAGAGTTACATGTGTATTTCGAGGATCTCTTTGCTAGCCCTATATCTGTGGAATCTGAGAACAGATATTTCGGATCCCTTTGAAGACTATAGGGCCAAAGGAAAAATCCTCCGATAACAAAGAGAAAGAAGCTTTCTGAGAAACTTCTTTGTGTTCTGTGAAATCATCTCACAGAGTTACAGCTTTCCCCTCAAGAAGCCTTTCGCTAAGACAGTTCTTGTGGAATTGGCAAAGTGATATTTGGAACCCCTAGAGGGCTATGGTGAAAAAGGAAATATCCTCAGAAGAAATCTGGAAGGAAGCTTTCTGCGAAACTGCTTAGTGTTCTGTTAATTCATCTCACAGAGTTACATGTGTATTTCGAGGATCTCTTTGCTAGTCCTATTTCTGTGGAATCTGAAAACAGATATTTCGGATCCCTTTGAAGACTATAGGGCCAAAGGAAATATCCTCGGATAACAAAGAGAAAGAAGCTTTCTGAGAAACTTCTTTGTGTTCTGTGAAATCATCTCACAGAGTTACAGCTTTCCCCTCAAGAAGCCTTTCGCTAAGACAGTTCTTGTGGAATTGGCTAAGTGATATTTGGAAGCCCATAGAGGGCTATGGTGAAAAAGGAAATATCGTCAGATGAAATCTGGAAACAAGCTTTCTGAGAAACTGCTTAGTGTTCTGTTAATTCATCTCAGAGAGTTACATGTGTATTTCGAGGATCTCTTTGCTAGCCCTATTTCTGTGGAATCTGAGAACAGATATTTCGGATCCCTTTGAAGACTATAGGGCCAAAGGAAATATCCTCGGATAACAAAGAGAAAGAAGCTTTCTGAGAATCTTCTTTGTGTTCTGTGAAATCATCTCACAGAGTTACAGCTTTCCCCTCAAGAAGCCTTTCGCTAAGACAGTTCTTGTGGAATTGGCAAAGGGATATTTGGAAGCCCATAGAGGGCTATGGTGAAAAAGGAAATATCCTCAGATGAAATATGGAAAGAAGCTTTATGAGAAACTGCTTAGTGTTCTGTGATTTCATCTCACAGAGTTACATGTGTATTTCGAGGATCTCTTTGCTAGCCCTATTTCTGTGGAAACTGAGAAAAGATATTTCGGATCCCTTTGAAGACTATAAGGCCAAAGGAAAAATCCTCCGATAACAAAGAGAAAGAAGCTTTCTGAGAAACTTCTTTGTGTTCTGTGAAATCATCTCACAGAGTTACAGCTTTCCCCTCAAGAAGCCTTTCGCTAAGGCAGTTCTTGTGGAATTGGCAAAGTGATATTTGGAAGCCCATAGAGGGCTATGGTGAAAAAGGAAATATCGTCAGATGAAATCTGGAAAGAAGTTTCTGCGAAACTGCTTAGTGTTTTGTTAATTCATCTCACAGAGTTACATGTGTATTTCGAGGATCTCTTCGCTAGCCCTATTTCTGTGGAATCTGAGAACAGATATTTCGGATCCCTTTGAAGACTATAGGGCCGAAGGAAATATCCTCCGATAACAAAGAGAAAGAAGCTTTCTGAGAAACTTCTTTGTGTTCTGTGAAATCATCTCACAGAGTTACAGCTTTCCCCTCAAGAAGCCTTTCGCTAAGATAGTTCTTGTGGAATTGGCAAAGGGATATTTGGAAGCCCATAGAGGGCTATGGTGAAAAAGGAAATATCGTCAGATGAAATCTGGAAAGAAGCTTTCTGAGAAACTGCTTCGTGTTCTGTTAATTCATCTCACAGAGTTACATGTGTATTTCGAGGATCTCTTTGCTAGCCCTATTTCTGTGGAATCTGAGAACAGATATTTCGGATCCCTTTGAAGACTATAGGGCTAAAGGAAATATCCTCGGATAACAAAGAGAAAGAAGCTTTCTGACAAACTACTTTGTGTTCTGTGAAATCATCTCACAGAGTTACAGCTTTCCCCTCAAGAAGCCTTTCGCTAAGACAGTTCTTGTGGATTTGGCAAAGTGATATTTGGAAGCCCATAGAGGGCTATGGTGAAAAAGGAAATATCGTCAGATGAAATCTGGAAAGAAGCTTTCTGAGAAACTGCTTAGTGTTCTGTGAATTCATCTCACAGAGTTACATGTGTATTTCGAGGATCTCTTTGCTAGCCCTATTTCTGTGGAAACTGAGAAAAGATATTTCGGATCCCTTTGAAGACTATAGGGCCAAAGGAAAAATCCTCCGATAACAAAGAGAAAGAAGCTTTCTGAGAAACTTCTTTGTGTTCTGTGAAATCATCTCACAGAGTTACAGCTTTCCCCTCAAGAAGCCTTTCTCTAAGACAGTTCTTGTGGAATTGGAAAAGTGATATTTGGAAGCCCATAGAGGGCTATAGTGAAAAAGGAAATATCCTCAGATGAAATCTGGAAAGAAGCTTTCTGCGAAACTGCTTAGTGTTTTGTTAATTCATCTCACAGAGTTACATGTGTATTTCGAGGATCTCTTTGCTAGCCCTATTTCTGTGGAATCTGAGAACAGATATTTCGGATCCCTTTGAAGACTATAGGGCCAAAGGAAATATCCTCCGATAACAAAGAGAAAGGAGCTTTCTGAGAAACTTCTTTGTGTTCTGTGAAATCATCTCACAGAGTTAAAGCTTTCCCCTCAAGAAGCCTTTCGCTAAGACAGTTCTTGTGGAATTGGCAAAGGGATATTTGGAAGCCCATAGAGGGCTATGGGGAAAAAGGAAATATCCTCAGATGAAATCTGGAAAGAAGCTTTCTGAGAAACTGCTTAGTGTTCTCTTAATTCATCTCAGACAGTTACATGTGTATTTCAAGGATCTCTTTGCTAGCCCTATTTCTGTGGAATCTGAGAACAGATATTTCGGATCCCTTTGAAGACTATAGGGCCAAAGGAAAAATCCTCCGATAACAAAGAGAAAGAAGCTTTCTGAGAAACTTCTTTGTGTTCTGTGAAATCATCTCACAGAGTTACCGCTTTCCCCTCAATAAGCCTTTCGCTAAGACAGTTCTTGTGGAATTGGCAAAGTGATATTTGGAAGCCCATAGAGGGCTATGGTGAAAAAGGAAATATCCTCAGATGAAATCTGGAAAGAAGCTTTCTGAGAAACTGCTTAGTGTTCTGTTAATTCATCTCACAGAGTTACATGTGTATTTCGAGGATCTCTTTGCTAGCCCTATTTCTGTGGAATCTGAGAACAGATATTTCGGATCCCTTTGAAGACAATAGGGCCAAAGGAAATATCCTCCGATAACAAAGAGAAAGAAGCTTTCTGAGAATCTTCTTTGTGTTCTGTGAAATCATCTCACAGAGTTACAGCTTTCCCCTCAAGAAGCCTTTCGCTAAGACAGTTCTTGTGGAATTGGCAAAGTGATATTTGGAAGCCCATAGAGGGCTATGGTGAAAAAGGAAATATCGTCAGATGAAATCTGGAAAGAAGCTTGCTGCGAAACTGCTTAGTGTTCTGTTAATTCATCTCAGAGAGTTACATGTGTATTTCGAGGATCTCTTTGCTAGCTATATTTCTGTGGAATCTGAGAACAGATATTTCGGATCCCTTTGAAGACTATAGGGCCAAAGGAAATATCCTCCGATAACAAAGAGAAAGAAGCTTTCTGAGAAACTTCTTTGTGTTCTGTGAAATCATCTCACAGAGATACAGCTTTCCCCTCAAGAAGCCTTTCGCTAAGACAGTTCTTGTGGAATTGGCAAAGTGATATTTGGAAGCCCATAGAGGGCTGTGGTGAAAAAGGAATTATCGTCAGATGAAATCTGGAAAGAAGCTTTCTGAGAAACTGCTTAGTGTTCTGTTAATTCATCTCACAGAGTTACAAGAGTATTTCGAGGTTCTCTTTGCCTGTCCTATTTCTGTGGAATCTGAAAACAGATATTTCGGATCCCTTTGAAGGCTATAGGGCCAAAGGAAATATCCTCGGATAACAATGAGAAAGAAGCTTTCTGAGAAACTTCTTTGTGTTCTGTGAAATCATCTCACAGAGTTACAGCTTTCCCCTCAAGAAGCCTTTCGCTAAGACAGTTCTTGTGGAATTGGCAAAGTGATATTTGGAAGCCCATACAGGGCTATGGTGAAAAAGGAAATATCCTCAGATGAAATCTGGAAAGAAGCTTTCTGATAAACTGCTTAGTGTTCTGTTAATTCATCTCACAGAGTTACATGTGTATTTCGAGGATCTCTTTGCTAGCCCTATTTCTGTGGAAACTGAGAAAAGATATTTCGGATCCCTTTGAAGACTATAGGGACAAAGGAAAAATCCTCCGATAACAAAGAGAAAGAAGCTTTCTGAGAAACTTCTTTGTGTTCTGTGAAATCATCTCACAGAGTTACAGCTTTCCCCTCAAGAAGCCTTTCGCTAAGACAGTTCTTGTGGAATTGGCAAAGGGATATTTGGAAGCCCATAGAGGGCTATGGTGAAAAAGGAAATATCGTCAGATGAAATCTGGAAAGAAGCTTTCTGCGAAACTGCTTAGTGTTCTGTTAATTCATCTCACAGAGTTACATGTGTATTTCGAGGATCTCTTTGCTAGTCCTATTTCTGTGGAATCTGAAAACAGATATTTCGGATCCCTTTGAAGACTATAGGGCCAAAGGAAATATCCTCGGATAACAAAGAGAAAGAAGCTTTCTGAGAAACTTCTTTGTGTTCTGTGAAATCATCTCACAGAGTTACAGCTTTCCCCTCAAGAAGCCTTTCGCTAAGACAGTTCTTGTGGAATTGGCAAAGTGATATTTGGAAGCCCATAGAGGGCTATGGTGAAAAAGGAAATATCGTCAGATGAAATCTGGAAAGAAGCTTTCTGAGAACCTGCTTAGTGTTCTGTTAATTCATCTCACCGAGTTCCATGTGTATTTCGAGGATCTCTTTGCTAGCCCTATTTCTGTGGAATCTGAGAACAGATATTTCGGATCCCTTTGAAGACTATAGGGCCAAAGGAAATATCCTCGGATAACAAAGAGAAAGAAGCTTTCTGAGAAACTTCTTTGTGTTCTGTGAAATCATCTCACAGAGTTACAGCTTTCCCCTCAAGAAGCCTTTCGCTAAGACAGTTCCTGTGGAATTGGCAAAATGATATTTGGAAGCCCATAGAGGGCTATGGTGAAAAAGGAAATATCCTCAGATGAAATCTGGAAAGAAGCTTTCTGAGAACCTGCTTAGTGTTCTGTTAATTCATCTCACAGAGTTACATGTGTATTTCGAGGATCTCTTTGCTAGCCCTATTTCTGTGGAATCTGAGAACAGATATTTCGGATCCCTTTGAAGACTATAGGGCCAAAGGAAATATCCTCGGATAACAAAGAGAAAGAAGCTTTCTGAGAAACTTCTTTGTGTTCTGTGAAATCATCTCACAGAGTTACAGCTTTCCCCTCACGAAGCCTTTCGCTAAGACAGTTCTTGTGGAATTGGCAAAGTGATATTTGGAAGCCCATAGAGGGCTATGGTGAAAAAGGAAATATCCTCAGATGAAATCTGGAAAGAAGCTTTCTGAGAAACTGCTTAGTGTTCTGTGAATTCATCTCACAGAGTTCCATGTGTATTTCGAGGATCTCTTTGCTAGCCCTATTTCTGTGGAAACTGAGAAAAGATATTTCGGATCCCTTTGAAGACTATAGGGCCAAAGGAAAAATCCTCTGATAACAAAGAGAAAGAAGCTTTCTGAGAAACTTCTTTGTGTTCTGTGAAATCATCTCACAGAGTTACAGCTTTCACCTCAAGAAGCCTTTCGCTAAGACAGTTCTTGTGGAATTGGCAAAGTGATATTTGGAAGCCCATAGAGGGCTATGGTGAAAAAGGAAATATCGTCAGATGAAATCTGGAAAGAAGCTTTCTGCGAAACTGCTTAGTGTTTTGTTAATTCATCTCACAGAGTTACATGTGTATTTCGAGGATCTCTTTGCTAGCTCTATTTCTGTGGAATCTGAGAACAGATATTTCGGATCCCTTTGAAGACTACAGGGCCAAAGAAAATATCCTCCGATAACAAAGAGAAAGAAGCTTTCTGAGAAACTTCTTTGTGTTCTGTGAAATCATCTCACAGAGTTACAGCTTTCCCCTCAAGAAGCCTTTCGCTAACACAGTTCTTGTGGAATTGGCAAAGTGATATTTGGAAGCCCATAGAGGGCTATGGTGAAAAAGGAAATATCGTCAGATGAAATCTGGAAAGAAGCTTTCTGCGAAAATGCTTAGTGTTCTGTTAATTCATCTCACAGAGTTACATGTGTATTTCGAAGATCTCTTTCCTAGCTCTATTTCTGTGGAATCTGAGAACAGATATTTCGGATCCCTTTGAAGACTACAGGGCCAAAGGAAATATCCTCCGATAACAAAGAGAAAGAAGCTTTCTGAGAAACTTCTTTGTGTTCTGTGAAATCATCTCACAGAGTTACAGCTTTCCCCTCAAGAAGCCTTTCGCTAAGACAGTTCTTGTGGAATTTGCAAAGTGATATTTGGAAGCCCATAGAGGGCTATGGTGAAAAAGGAAATATCGTCACATGAAATCTGGAAAGAAGCTTTCTGAGAAACTGCTTAGTGTTCTGTTAATTCATCTCACCGAGTTCCATGTGTATTTCGAGGATCTCTTTGCTGGCCCTATTCCTGTGGAAACTGAGAAAAGATATTTCGGATCCCTTTGAAGACTACAGGGCCAAAGGAAAAATCCTCCGATAACAAAGAGAAAGAAGCTTTCTGAGAAACTTCTTTGTGTTCTGTGAAATCATCTCACAGAGTTACAGCTTTCCCCTCAAGAAGCCTTTCCCTAAGACAGTTCTTGTGGAATTGGCAAAGTGATATTTGGAAGCCCATAGAGGGCTATGGTGAAAAAGGAAATATCGTCAGATGAAATCTGGAAAGAAGCTTTCTGAGAAACTGCTTAGTGTTCTGTTAATTCATCTCACAGAGTTACATGTGTATTTCGAGGATCTCTTTGCTAGCCCTATTTCTTTGAAATCTGAGAACAGATATTTCGGATCCCTTTGAAGACTATAGGGCCAAAGGAAATATCCTCCGATAACAAAGAGAAAGAAGCTTTCTGAGAAACTTCTTTGTGTTCTGTGAAATCATCTCACAGAGTTACAGCTTTCCCCTGAAGAAGCCTTTCGCTAAGACAGTTCTTGTGGAATTGGCAAAGTGATATTTGGAAGCCCATAGAGGGCTATGGTGAAAAAGGAAATATCGTCAGATGAAATCTGGAAAGAAGGTTTCTGAGAAACTGCTTAGTGTTCTGTTAATTCATCTCACCGAGTTACATGTGTATTTCGAGGATCTCTTTGCTAGCCCTATTTCTTTGGAATCGGAGAACAGATATTTCGGATCCCTTTGAAGACTATAGGGCCAAAGGAAATATCCTCTGATAACAAAGAGAAAGAAGCTTTCTGAGAAACTTCTTTGTGTTCTGTGAAATCATCTCACAGAGTTACAGCTTTCCCCTGAAGAAGCCTTTCGCTAAGACAGTTCTTGTGGAATTGGCAAAGTGATATTTGGAAGCCCATAGAGGGCTATGGTGAAATAGGAAATATCGTCAGATGAAATCTGGAAAGAAGTTTTCTGAGAAACTGCTTAGTGTTCTGTGAATTCATCTCACAGAGTTACATGTGTATTTCGAGGATCTCTTTGCTAGCCCTATTTCTGTGGAAACTGAGAAAAGATATTTCGGATCCCTTTGAAGACTATAGGGCCAAAGGAAAAATCCTCCGATAACAAAGAGAAAGAAGTTTCTGAGAAACTTCTTTGTGTTCTGTGAAATCATCTCACAGAGTTACAGCTTTCCCCTCAAGAAGCCTTTCGCTAAGACAGTTCTTGTGGAATTGGCAAAGTGATATTTGGAAGCCCATAGAGGGCTATGGTGAAAAAGGAAATATCGTCAGATGAAATCTGGAAAGAAGCTTTCTGCGAAACTGCTTAGTGTTTTGTTAATTCATCTCACAGAGTTACATGTGTATTTCGAGGATCTCTTTGCTAGCTCTATTTCTGTGGAATCTGAGAACAGATATTTCGGATCCCTTTGAAGACTACAGGGCCAAAGAAAATATCCTCCGATAACAAAGAGAAAGAAGCTTTCTGAGAAACTTCTTTGTGTTCTGTGAAATCATCTCACAGAGTTACAGCTTTCCCCTCAAGAAGCCTTTCGCTAAGACAGTTCTTGTGGAATTGGCAAAGTGATATTTGGAAGCCCATAGAGGGCTATGGTGAAAAAGGAAATATCGTCAGATGAAATCTGGAAAGAAGCTTTCTGCGAAAATGCTTAGTGTTCTGTTAATTCATCTCACAGAGTTACATGTGTATTTCGAGGATCTCTTTGCTAGCTCTATTTCTGTGGAATCTGAGAACAGATATTTCGGATCCCTTTGAAGACTACAGGGCCAAAGGAAATATCCTCCGATAACAAAGAGAAAGAAGCTTTCTGAGAAACTTCTTTGTGTTCTGTGAAATCATCTCACAGAGTTACAGCTTTCCCCTGAAGAAGCCTTTCGCTAAGACAGTTCTTGTGGAATTGGCAAAGTGATATTTGGAAGCCCATAGAGGGCTATGGTGAAAAAGGAAAAATCGTCACATGAAATCTGGAAAGAAGCTTTCTGAGAAACTGCTTAGTGTTCTGTTAATTCATCTCACCGAGTTCCATGTGTATTTCGAGGATCTCTTTGCTGGCCCTATTTCTGTGGAAACTGAGAAAAGATATTTCGGATCCCTTTGAAGACTATAGGGCCAAAGGAAAAATCCTCCGATAACAAAGAGAAAGAAGCTTTCTGAGAATCTTCTTTGTGTTCTGTGAAATCATCTCACAGAGTTACAGCTTTCCCCTCAAGAAGCCTTTCGCTAAGACAGTTCTTGTGGAATTGGCAAAGTGATATTTGGAGGCCATAGAGGGCTATGGTGAAAAAGGAAATATCCTCAGATGAAATCTGGAAAGAAGCTTTCTGAGGAACTGCTTAGTGTTCTGTGAATTCATCTCACAGAGTTACATGTGTATTTCGAGGATCTCTTTGTTAGCCCTATTTCTGTGGAAACTGAGAAAAGATATTTCGGATCCCTTTGAAGACTATAGGGCCAAAGGAAAAATCCTCCGATAACAAAGAGAAAGAAGCTTTCTGAGAAACTTCTTCTGTTCTGTGAAATCATCTCACAGAGTTACAGCTTTCCCCTCAAGAAGCCTTTCGCTAAGACAGTTCTTGTGGAATTGGCAAAGTGATATTTGGAAGCCCATAGAGGGCTATGGTGAAAAAGGAAATATCGTCAGATGAAATCTGGAAGGAAGCTTTCTGAGAAACTGCTTAGTGTTCTGTTAAATCATCT